>NC_091437.1:105844012-107077130 GCF_964237555.1 Oryctolagus cuniculus
TAAGTGCTGCAGCAAATGCCCACCCTTGCCCATTTTTAATTGGATGACTTGTCTCACTTTCATTGAACCACAGGAGTTCTGTATAATGGCTACAAAGCTCTTTATCAGATATATGACTTACAAATTTTCTCACCATCTGGGGCTTGTCTTTCAAAACATGAAAATTTAAAATGTTGCTGAAGTCCAATTTTTATCAATATCCAATTTATCAATAAGTTGTGCCTTTGGTTACTGTGTTGAAAAAAATAGGTGCCCAGCTCTAGTTCACAAAGATTTATTTCCTATGGTTTTTTCTAAAAGTTTTATCATCTTAGCTTTTTACATTTAGGTCTGTGGTCCATTTTTAGTTAGTTTCTTTTTTTTTTTTTTTTTTTTTTTGACAGGCAGGGTGGACAGTGAGAGAGAGAGACAGAGAGAAAGGTCTTCCTTTGCTGTTGGTTCACCCTCCAATGGCCGCCGTGGCCGGCGCATAGCACTGATCCGATGGCAGGAGCCAGGAGCCAGGTGCTTCTCCTGGTCTCCCATGGGGTGCAGGGCCCAAGGACTTGGGCCATCCTCCACTGCACTCCCTGGCCACAGCAGAGAGCTGGCCTGGAAGAGGGGCAACCGGGACAGAATCTGGCGCCCCGACCGGGACTAGAACCCAGTGTGCCGGCGCCGCTAGGCGGAGGATTAGCCTAGTGAGCCGCGGTGCCGGCAATTTTTAGTTAGTTTCGCAAAATATTTTTTGCATCCAATAACCTGTTAAAAAGACATTTTTTTAAAAAATACATTTTTCAAAGGTTTATTTTATTCATTTAAGGCAGAATTATAGAGAGAGAGAAAGAGAGAAATTTTCCAATCTTCCATCTGGTGGTTCACTCCCGAAATGGCTACAACAGCCAGGGCTGTGCCAGGCAGAAGCCAGGAACCGAGAATTCCATCTGGATCTCCCACATGACAGGGACTCAAATACTTGGGCTGTGACCTGCTATCTCCCAGGTGCATTTGCCGGAAGCTAGATCAGAAGCAGAGGTGGGACTCAGTTCCAGGCACCCCAACATGAGATGTAGGTGTCCTAAGTGGTGGCTTAACCCACTGCACCATAGCACCTTACCCAAGGCATGTATTTAGATATTATTCATGTATTCAGCAAATACATTTGTGTCACTTGTCAAGTATCAGACTTTGCTAGCAGATTCAGTCACAGGCAAGGTAAATGTTTTCCTTGCCTTCTGAAGTGTTCAGCTCCCAAGCCTCTCACCGACTTGCCATGTGACCTTCTACGTATTATGTTACCCCTCTGAGCTGGTTTCCTCATTTGCATCAGGAAAATCGTAAATCATTTGGTTTTGACAAGTCTGAAAGTACACGAATAACTCATTACACAAAGCAAGGGTAACTAGTATTGCACGTAATAAGTATTCAAAATGGCACTATTATACGTTGCTACACTTGATCTTAGCCAAAAGGCCGAGAAGCGATACTATTATACATTGCTTAACCTGTTAGGTAAGATGGAATTGTATTGCATTTTTCAGTCTCAGCTTCTATTGGGTATCTTATTCATGGTTCTCCATGGATCACTGAGGGATCGGAAATTAATAGTTCTTTTTTTTTTAGAGTTTTTTTTTTTAAATTTTATTTATTTATTTATTTATTTATTTTTGACAGGCAGAGTGAACAGTGAGAGAGAGAGACAGAGAGAAAGGTCTTCCTTTGCCGTTGGTTCACCCTCCAATGGCCGCTGCGGCCGGTGCGCTGAGGCCGGCGCACCGTGCTGATATGAAGGCAGGAGCCAGGAGCCAGGTGCTTTTCCTGGTCTCCCATGGGGTGCAGGGCCCAAGCACCTGGGCCATCCTCCACTGCACTCCCTGGCCACAGCAGAGGGCTGGCCTGGAAGAGGGGCAACCGGGACAGAATCTGGCGCCCTGACCGGGACTAGAACCCGGTGTGCCGGCGCCGCAAGGCGGAGGATTAGCCTAGTGAGCCGCGGCGCCAGCGGAAATTAATAGTTCTTTTAAAAAGTCTGTGTTTATTATGAAGACACCACAGCACTAGAGTAAAAACCAAATTCAAACAGTAGAGATGCTCATACAATAGAAGTATAACTGCCACGCCCCCAGCTCATTCCTGGGAGGTAATTACTGCAAATATTTCCTTTCTCCCCTTCCAGAAAAACTCATATGCATACAAAAGCATACACTCACATACATACAGCCTTAGGAAAAAAAAAAAAACCAGCAAACATGATCAGATGGCCAATGGATTATCACCAGTGTTTTCACTTAGTATCCAGGCGAACATGGCAAGAGCAACATACATCGTTCTTATTCACAATGAATATTCAGAAATGTTCTCAGCACAACAGTTGAAAAACAAGCAAACCAGGTTCACAAACTTTCTGATAAAGTTTGTGGGCTGTGCCCTCCTTCCCTCTTGACTCTCACCTCATGCTGCCCCCTCCACTCTGCCCCCCTCCCCCAGACTTCCTGGCTTCCAGCAGCTGGGATTGGCACCTGCCCACCCACGTTTTCTTGGCCTGCAGCTGGCTGTGGTCAAATCAGTAGCAGAAAGTGAACAAAGAAGGGAGAGAAAAACACATTTTCCATGAGTAGTTGAGAAAGAAAGTATAAAATTAAGTGAACACATAGGCACTGGCACCCATGAATGTTTTATTTCATGGAACATTTGGGGAAGAATATTCTGGAAAGTTCTAGAAAGAGCAGGAACACCAAGATCTCGAGGTGATAATGACAACTGCCTATGGACATGGGCAGTGAAGATGGAGTTGGGGACCTGGGGGACAAGCCTAGAAATGCATTGGTTTGTGGATGGGGCAGGGAAAGAAAAAGAGAAGTGAAATAGCCAAGATTGGTTCCAATGTCAAATGCCAGATAAGGGAACGCTCTGCCCTTCCCTGCTGAACACTCTACGTCACTTCCTCTGTTTTCCACCTGCTTGCTTCCTCCCCTGCCTCACCACCCAGCCCAACCTCTTGATCTCACTTCTGTGGGCGACGTCAGCTACAGCTCAGCCCCGACTCAAGGCTGCAGCATAATCCAGGATGGTGAAGATTCTAAGGGGCTTGTGCGGTGGACCAGCACATCTTGGGTGTTCTCTCCTTCATTCTGGTTATTCATTGAGCCTTCATTCCTTGGGTTGTTACTGTTTCCACAAGCCCAGAAGATGAGACTGCAGAATGGCATAGGGCTTCTCCTTGAGGCTTGCTTGAGGGGCCAGCATTTCAGCCTGTAGGTGTGGCTCAGAACCCTCATCCAAGGCAGCAAAACCTCTCCCGAACTTCCCTAGACACAAAGCTTGACCCCGCCTCCAAGCAGGGGAAGCTTGGGCCAAGATTATATTGGGCAGGTAATAAAGTTAAGGGCAATAAAACCAGATAAACGACCTCATTAGCAGCCGTTTACTGGTTAAGTCATTTTAACAAGAAGATGGAAGGTGGTGGGGCTCAAATTCTCGGTCAAGTTCTTTCAGACAGTCTCTAGTGCAAAGGGACCCTCTTTTTGGGAGTTCTGGCTTGATGGAGAGGGCATAGGCAGTGTTATTTAGACAACTGTGGTGAGGTCAAGGTAGCAGCTTGGCAGAGGGTTGATGGAACCTGGAGCCCTCACGCTGCTGCTACTCAAAGATTGCCACTAACCTGCTCAGCTTCTCAGAGCCCTTGTGTCAGCCGTGGAACTGAGAGTAAAGAGAGTGGAGATCCAGTATCTGCTTGTTTGGCCCCAACTAACCATTGAGTGTTGATTTGTGCATTAAAATCAAGCATAATTTGAAAGATGAAGCCATTTTCTTAACCAAATGTATCATGGTGATACCACGTTGCTTTCAAGGGATTCAGAAGACAAAATAAGAAAACTCAATCAGGTTCTCAAAATTGCCTGCAATGCATACACACCTGCACACTCACACATACACTCATGCATACAGACAACATCACTGGAGTAGGACGCACTGCTAAACAGCTTTTATCTTCTCATCTATCTTCCTGAGAAGCCAAGTTTTTTATTTTATTTATTTAATTAGGAAATCAAAACCTTGAAAATGCAATCAGTGACTAAGATTCTGCAGGTCCACAACCAACACCCGGTTCCTCAAGCCCCAGAATCCAGCTTGTGAAGAGGCCAGGGTCCCGTTCAGGGCCACATAACCATACTGCAAACCTCCTCTTCCCCCCAAGTTGACACACACACACCCGTATCAGCAGGCTGGGTCTAAGGCTAAGGAGAGAACAGCAAGGACTGGGGTACAGAGAGGGGACGGGGGATCACAGCCACATCCCAACTTGCTCAAAGCCCCAAGTTAGCAAAGGAAGGCAGAGGAGGACTGGCTCCCCCAGCCCCCACCCCATTGCCCTCTGTCCATTCATGGCAGGCAGCTGCCTCGTTTCTCTGGTCAGGAGCATGGTGATTCTGGCTCAGGGCTCCCATAGCTCACCAGCCGTGAATGACACCTGCCAAGGGCCCAGAGGCCAGCAGGGCTGGGCAGGCCCCAACCCCCACCACCCTTGGATCTAACCAGACTGTTGCCCTCAGCTTGTGCCAGAGGTGCCTGCAGCCCCTCTCCCCTCCAAAGCATCTATGGCTGGGAACCCCCCACCAGAGAGAAATCAGTCCCCAGAAGGCTTGTGGGGCCTGGAACCCGAGGCTCTGCGGACCAGCTCTGTGCTCTCTCTGCTCCATGAAAGTGCTTTTTGGCCTACTATGGATGGGCCTGCTCGCCCTCAAACTGCGCGGTTGTTCCACCTACAGTCACACCCCTATAGCTGCAACGCACTCAGCTTGTCCCTGGCAGAGATTTCTGCGTAGTCCGTGCCGTGGTCCCCTACCTGGATGCTGAAGTGAGCCAGGTGCCGAGTACTCGGTGTGCTTCCAGCGCACAGGGAGCACTGGTGGAACTGGAGTGCAGACTTGGTGCTTGTGGCAGGTACATGAGGTGGACATGAACCTGACCTTGGAGCCACACCACTGGACCAGGGTGACCTTGTCCTCCGTGTCCTTCACCTTCATGAATGCATCAAGCCCAGGGCTGGCTGGCTGGTCTTCCTCCTGCTGCTTCTCATACCTGCCCATGCCCATACGGGGTGCTGGCATCCTAGGTGGTAGCTTAACCCATGATCCCACAATGCCAGCCTTTGTCAACTTAACTCTACATAGTACAATCTTCTTCAAATATCATGTAGGAGGCGAGTCTCTATTACATCAAATGACTTTCTAACCCTCGCAAACCGCATTTGCTAGCCAAGGAGAGGCATGAGGGCCCTGGGACTGCACTGTCCCCGAGTCAGGCTTGTGACGTGGCACCCACCGTTTAGAACACATCATGCTGCCGAACCACTGAATCATGAAAGGCTGCCAGACATGGCCTCTCTCCAGGTTCCCGGGGCAAGTGCAGCCGGCACCAGGGAACCACGCAGGAGGGAGCAATCGGACATTTACATCCCTGCCTCTCTCAGAGTCCCAGGAATCCGGGACTTCTGCTGGATGCCTCTTTTCCTCTTTCCTGTATTTGATCCATTACCAACATCCCTTTCCCTCTCTCCCGTGTTCGGTCATCACTAATATCTTTCAACTGGATTCGCTTCCCAGATGTCTCTTCAGCCTGTCCTCTTCTTGCTAATTCTACCACCACTTTGCTAGGACAAGCTGTCTGCATCATTACAAAATCTTGCCAGCTGGGTTGCCTCCATCCAGTCATTTACCCATGCAGTGTCAGGTTGATTAATTTATTCATTAACTAATGCTTAATAAAAGGCAAAGTGGCATTGAGAGAGAGAGAGAGAATCGATCTTCTATTTTTTGCTTTATTCCCCAAATGTCTATAACAGCCAGGGCTGGGCCAGGACAAACCCAGAAGCCAGGAACTCCAATTGGGTTTCCCATGTGGGTGGCAGTGACCCAAATACTTGGGCCATACTCTCCTGCCTCTTAGGTGCATTAGCAGGAAGCTGGATTGGAAGTGTGCAGTAACTGGGACTCAGATCAGGCCCTCCAACATCAAATACGGGTGTCCCAAGCCGTGGCTTAACTTACTGTATCACAAAGTCCATCCCATATGGTCAATGTAAAAAGCCAACACACGTCTGAGCAGTTTTTCCTCTTCTTAACAGACTCCAGTGGTTTCCCATTGCCCTTAGACTGAAGATCAAACTCCACACCACAACCAGGGCCAAGAATGGGCTGCCCCCTCCAGCTCTGTGCTTGTCCCATACCTCCCATCACTGATGCCCGCCCCTCCACTACCTGGACCAGTTCAGGGCTCCTCATACCTTAGGGGATATGGGGACAAGAAATAATTTTCCCACAGCTCCTTAGGCGGTTCTGAGCCATTGCTAGGGCTGAAAGCAACTAGACTAAAGATGGAGCCAAGAAAATTCCCCGCGTGGCAAGTCAAGGGGGCAGGGGTTGCAGAACAGCGGGCCACTGTGGTTCCCTGAGCCATCCAGAAAGGACTCAACACTGGGCAAATGTAGAGTCTCTACTCTCTAGAGACTCTAAACCTACGTAACATAAGGAACCACGAGGCTGAAGATGAATTCACAAAAGCTCTGGAAATGTCTTAGATGAGGCAGACGGTTCCTACACAACCCCAAACTCGGCCGAAAATGCCTTTCTCTGGGGACCAGAACTTTGTGCTTGTAGATTCCGCTCCATTCTGCTCAGAGTTTGTGCAATGGGTCCGGATGGGTTATGAGTTAAAGCCCATTCCAGAAATCAGACAACGAGGGAGGGCTAAGCCTCATCAAACAGGATGTTCCGCCTCTCTTCCAATTCCATTAGAGATGGATTCCAACATGTTGTCAAGTTCCCTTTTCTGCAAATATCTCACAAGTTGCAGGACTGACTTTGTTTGCCACTGCTATATATAGCGCACACTGAGACCTCAGGCAGCTGTGGGAGGGTATGGCTGCAATGTGGATTCCCAGCCGACTGCTGTGTGACAGTGCCTGGCGTCTTTTCAACAGCTCCACTCATAATTCCCAACACGACTTGGAGAGTAAAACGCAGAAGGAAATAAATCAACTTTTGATGTTGGGCTATCACACCCTCTCTAACGTTTTTTGGATGTGAATGAGGCAGTCAGGGTAATTAACCTTGATCTTATCGCTCTACAATTCGAAGACTGCTTTACCAAGAGGTGCTATCTGTAACACACATGCAATTATTTAATTGAAAAAGGGGGGGGGGCTTTCTAGAGTAGGCAGACTCTTCATAGAACAATCATTATCTTTTATAAGCAATGTATGCAAAAGCTCCCAATTAAAGCTATTCAATAGAGAATACAATGAAAAGTATGTCCAACTCCTAACCTTGTCCCTCACCATCCAGTTTCCTTCCCTGGAGGCAAACACAGTAACTGGTTTTTACTTTATTTGTCCAGAGATACTTTATGTTTTGCAAATACATACACACCCAACATACGTTCTTTTTTAAAAACTCTAATGGGTAGCATATTGTTCATGATTTTTTTTTTAACGATATGTGCTGATTGGTCCACAGTGGCACATAGACACATCTGTGTCTCATGCAACAATTTCTTGCCTGCCCAGGGCTCATTTGTGTGCCACGAAGACCTTTTGCGGTTTCTCCGTGCGCAGGTGTGCTGCGTGAAGTCCTCCACAGCCCCGCTCTGCACTGTGGCTGTTCTTTAACCTGAATTCCCCGCTCCAACTCAGCCAACCTGCTGTGGCTCTGGAGCAGAGTTCCAGTCTTTGCCCTTTGTCACCTCAATGTCTGATGAGTGATCTCGCCTTTCTGCCCTTGGGCTTCTCATCCACAAATTGGGGGTGGTTCCAGCGATTGGGAGTGGGGGTGCAGGGAGACCCAACTCTAAGGTCCTTTTCTGCTTTAACACTCTGTGAATCTGTGACTAGATGAGGTCAAAGGGCCTTTCCAACTCTACCTTCGATCAGCAATTTTAAGTTTCAGGCTTAGTATTGTTTCTCCAATTGTCCTCAAGCTCATCGAGACAAGACCATCTCTGTGGATCCCCCAGGGCACCCTGCCACGATTGTTGCTCCAGAAATAAGTGTTGGTTTTTATGGATTCTGATTTAAGTGCTGCACATTAGTAAATGCTCCAATCCTATTTCTTGAAATAGGTCTGTTAACCCAGTTTCTTTGTTTTAGGACAAGGGATAAGAATTGCAATGCTGGTGCTATGTTGGAACAATTGGGGACAACGGTTGATCTTAGCAATATGTCTAGTTTATCCAATCTATATGTTCCTGACATGATATATATATAAATATTATTCATGATATGAAGTCAATTACTGAGTTTTTTTAGACATGAAGAGAACCTTGGTGATGAAAAAGTTCAAACTTTTTATTTTATTGGTGTGAAAGATTGATGCCTAGAGCTTAATAGATTTCTCTAGTGATTGCAACCCAGCTGATCATTGGGGAAAAGGATTAAAAGTGGGTCTCCCAGAAGAAGCTCCTGGCTCCTGGCTTCAGATCAGGACAGCTCCGGCCGTTGCAGCCAGTTAGGAAGTGAACCAGAGGATGGAAGACCTCGCTTTCTCTCTCTGCCTCTCCTCTCTCTAACTCTTTCAAATAAAAATAAATAAATCCTTTTTAAAAAATTGGGTCTCCAGGGGCTGGCACTGTGGTATAGCAGGTAAAATTGTCTCCTGCAACTCTGGCATCCCATGTGAGCATGGGTTTGAGTCCTGGGTGCTCCACTTCCCATACAGATCCCTGCTAATGGCCTGGGAAAAGCAGCAGAAGGTGGCCCAACTAATGTGTGCCTGGAGATTTGGGGACAGCGAGTTGACGATGGCCCAACTGGATCACTCCAGGGTCTCTATGAGGTTGGAGGCAAGCTCACTATGAGAATAAGAGGGTAATCAGGTGGGCGAAGAAGCTGAGAGTAGGCAAGGGTTGGGATACTATTCAAAGAGCTTTTGATCAAAGTAAGCATGGTTTGATTCTGAGGAGTATGGAATATTCCATTTATGCATTTTGCAATTAAGTAATAGGCATTCAGAAGCCCAGACCTGGTTTACTCTAAAGATCAATTTAGAAAAATTGAACCAGTCATAGTAGAAAATTTACAATTGCAGGGGCCGGTGCTGTGGTGCAGCAGGCTAAAGTCCTGGCCTGAAGCACCGGCATCCCATAAGGGCACCGGTTCTAGTCTCAGCTGCTCCTCTTCCGATTCAGCTCTTTGCTGTGGCTTGGGATAGCAGTAGAAGATGGCCCAAGTCCTTGGGCCCCTGCACCCATGTGGGAGACCCGGAAGAAGCTCCTGGCTTCTGGCTTCAGATGGGCACAGCTCTGGCCATTGCAGCCATCTAGGGAGGGAACCAGTGGGTGGAAGACCTCTCTCTCTGTCTCGACTTCTCTCTGTAACTCTGTCTTTCAAATAAATAAAATAAATCTTTTTTTAAAAAAAGCATTAATATTAAGTGCTTTCACAACTTCCCCAGACTGTACATTCCTATCTAGCTTTGATTCTCTTCTCCTGCAAAGTCCATCCCTCTCATTCCATTGTAGCCCTCACCTCCACACTCAGCCTCCATATCTCTTTTTCCTCTGAGAATACTCCCCGCCCCCGCCAAAGTGCAATCCACAAGAACCCAAGAACTTAAAAGAATTTTTTTCTTAAATTTATCTATTTTCATTTTCTTGAAAGGTAGAGAGACTGACAGAAATAGAGAGGTGGAGATTTTCCATCTGTTGGTTCACTCCCTAAATGCCTGCAACACTCAGGGCTGGGCCAGGCCAAAGCTAGGAGCCAGGAACTCAATCTGCACCCCATGTGACTGGGAGGGACAAATGTGCTTGAGCCATCACCTGCTGCCTCCAGGGTGTGTATTAGCAGGAAACTGGAATTGACACTGTAGGCAGGAGGAGTTGCACTCGCTCTACAATACAGGATATGGGCATCCCAAGGGGTGTCTTAAAAGCTGCCTCAATTTTCCCCTCATTCACAAGAAATTTTTTATACTATGATACAACTCTTTTTTTTTTTTAAAGATTTATTTATTTACTTGAAAGATGGGGGGGGGGGGAAGAGAAAGTGAGAGAGAGAGAGAGAGAGAGAGAGAGAAACAGAGACAGAGACATCTTCCATCTGCTGTCACTCCCCAAATGGCTGCAATGGCTGGAGCTGTGCCCATCTGAAGCCAGGAGCCAGGAACCAAGAGCCAAGAGCTTCATCAGGGTCTCCCACACAGGCGCAGGTGCCCAAGCACTTGGGCCATCCTCCGCTGTTTTCCCAGGAACATTAGCAGGGAGCTGGATTGGAAGTGCAGCAGCCGGATTCGAACCGGCGCCCATATGGGATGTCGGCACCACAGGCGGTGCAATCACCCACTATACCACAGCAAGGGCCCTGACATAACTCTCATTATGTGAGCAGATTTTGGCAGTCATTTGCCCACACTGACTTACAAAAAAAAAAAAAAAACAAAAAACAGGCAAATGTCTTTTATCACCATTTTACACCTGTCACACCACGAATTTGCGTTCACAGGGGCTGGGTTCCAGTGTTGCACAGGGAACAGGCTCCTTCACCCTGCTTCACACAGAGTCAGCCTCTCTGGGTGGCAAAGGCTGGCTCTGCAGGTGAGCAGGCACCGCCTCATTGGCCTCCTCCTTTTCCTGATCACCTTCCTTCGTGTGTTTCGGGAAACTGGCTCAGCTCTTAGAGTGCTGAATACGCTCAGTATGCATTAATTCTCTTGGCAGGAATCTTGCCCTGGACTGGCTTGCTTACAACAGTGCCAGCGGCAGGCTGGGAAGCAGTGCAGGCTTCCATGTTGCCAGCAGGACCCATTCCCTTGATGTCCACAATATCACTTTTCTTGGAAATTCTTACGGATGTGCCAAAGAACAGTGCCGCGTGTCCTAAAAGGCCTAGGGAACGTGTCTGGGGTATTCTGCCTCTTTGCCTTCGTGTTAGTCACTTTGGCAAATCACTGGAAGTCTGTGTTTCCAGCTGGAAGCTGCACCGACTTCAAATTCCACTCTAGGAATGAAATGCGGCTTTGTTCGAAAACAGCTGGCCTGAGGTTCAAAGGCCTTTCACTTGCTCTCTGGATGATTTTTGCCTCAGTTTATCTGAATATATTATTTTCCTATTGATTGAATTCACATGTAAATGTGTTATGTTTTCCTATAAATGGAGCATTGTGTTGCCAAACTTTAAGTAGTTTAGCTAGCTTTAATATTTTTTGATTAACACGCAATGCTTATACATTTTGGTGGGGAACGATGTCCTAACCTACGCTGTACACATGCGTATATGCCTACTAGGATTGCCAAAGACTTCCACGCTAGCAGATCAAGTGCACTTTAAGTCCAGTCTTGGCTCTCGGCCTCAGCAGTGTCTGACGCAGCTGCCACCCCTTCGCGACAGCGTCTCTATGCCTGATTTGGGAGGTTGGGTCCTCCTGGTTCCCTGTCTCCTCTGGCTGCTTCCTCTCAGCCTCTCTGATGGCTGTCACTCCTCTATTGGTCATTGCAGACCAGAATTCCCAGGGGCTCTGTCCTGAGTTCCTCTGCTCTTGTCATTCTACATGCCCTCCTTAGATGATCCCATCTACTCTTGAGGTTCCCATCTCATCTACTCTTGAGGTACCCACTATGGCCCTCTGCTGGGACTGAAGCGGGGGCCTGGGAACTCAGTCCCAATCTCCCACAGGGGGACAGGGACCCGATTATTTGAGCCATCACTGCTGTTTCTCAGGGACTGCATTAGCAAGAGACTGGAGGCAGTAGCCAGAGCCCGGTATTGATGTGGGATGCAGGTGTCTTGACTTCCTGGCTAAACACCTGCCCCTAGTGATTTTTTTATTTGAAATGGAGAGAGAGAGACAGAGAGAGAGAGAGAGAGAGAGAGAGAGAGAGAGAATCTCCCATTCACAGCTTCATTCCACAAATGCCTACAATAGCCAGGCCAAAGTCAGGAGCCGTGAACTCAATCCTTGCCTCCCACAAGGGCAAGCAGTAGAGCCATCACCTGCTGCTTCCCAGGTGCACGTCAGCAGGAAACAGGAACAGGGAGCAGAGTTGGGACTCAGGCCCAGGTGCTCCATCATGGGATATGGGTGTCCCAAGCTGCCTTAAATGTTGAGCTCACAATCTCCCTCCCATATATTCCTATATTCATTTCTCTAGCAAAGACTTTTTTCAGATTCATACCTGTCTATCAAGTGGGTAACTGGACATGTCCATAGGATGTTTCATCATAGGCCTGCAAAGCTCACTATTTTCTTTTCTTTTCTTTTTTTCTTTCTTTCTTTTTTTTTTTTTTTTTGTTTATTTGACAGGTAGAGTTATAGACAGTGAGAGAGAGACAGAGAGAGACAGAGAGAAAGGAGAGAGAGCTCTTCCTTCCTTCAGTTCACTCCCCAAATGGCTGCCATGGCCGGCGCTATGCCAATCCAAAGCCAGGAGCCAGGTGCTTCTCCTGGTCTCCCATGCGGGTACAGGGCCCAAGGACCTGGGCCATCCTCCACTGCACTCCCGGGCCACAGCAGAGAGCTGGCCTGGAAGAGGGGCAACCAGGACTAGAACCCAGCGCCCATATGGGATGCCGGCGCCACAGGTGGAGGACTAACCAAGTGAGCCATGGCACCAGCCCCAAAGCTCACTATTTTCTAAATTAGAACTGATCATCATGGCCGGCGCCACGGCTCCTCCGCCTGTGGCGCTAGCACACCAGGTTCTAGTCCTGGTTGGGGCGCCGGATTCTGTCCCAGTTGCTCCTCTTCCAGGCCAGCTCTCTGCTGTGGCCAGGGAGTGCAGTGGAGGATGGCCCAAGTACTTGGGCCCTGCACCCCATGGGAGATCAGGAGAAGCACCTGGCTCCTGCCTTCGGATTGGCTCGGTGCGTCGGCTGCAGCGCGCCAGCCGCGGTGGCCATTGGAGGGTGAACCAACAGAAAAGGAAGACCTTTCTCTCTGTCTCTCTCTCTCTCACTGTCCACTCTGCCTGTCAAAAAAAAAAAAAAAAAAACAAAACCAAGAAGTGATCATCTTCCCATCTCAAAATTTGCAACTTCTCCTGTGTCCTCTATCTTAACAAAGGGCACCACCACCCACTCAGTTGCTGAAGCTGACACCTTGGAGCCATTTGGATTGATCTTCGACTAATTGTTGATTTCCTCTCCTTTTCAATACCCTTCCCCATGATTTAATTGCCAAGTTTTTTTTTTCTTTTCATTTTCTCTCCTAAATACTTCTTCAGTTCATGTCCCTCTCTGTATTATCACAATCACCACACTAAGTCTAAACTACCATCCTCTCTCCACTGGATTGCTGTGAAAACCTCTTACCTTCCCACTGAAACATAACTGACTGTGTGGGTTCCCTCCTTCAACCCTTTAATGGATTCCCATTGCCTTTAGGACAAAGACCCAGGTCCTTTGCACCTACAAGGGTCTGTTTGGTCTTCCCTCAGCCTAATCACTGAAGTGCACCCTGTGTCATTCTGCAATCTTTGTATTCTGGAAGCTGGCCACTCTTCTTACTGTCTTGGGACTTTGCCTGGAGTGTGTTAGTTTAATTTGCAGGCTGTCCATTGCTGTTCTCTGCATTTCTTCATACCTTGCCTCACCAACTATAACTTAATCAACGTATTCTTTTTTTTTTTTTTAAAGATTTATTTATTTATTCGAACAGTCGAGTTACAGAGAAGGAGGTCTTCCTTCTGCTGGTTCACTCCCCAGATGGCTACAATAGCCAGGGCTGGGCCACTTTAGGTCTTATGTTTTTATTTATTTATTTATTTGTTTGTTTGTTTGTTTTTTGACAGACAGAGTGGACAGTGAGAGAGAGACAGAGAGAAAGGTCCTCCTTCTGGTGTTGGCTCACCCATGATCCGAAGCCGGGAGCCAGGCACCCTTCCGGGTCCCCAATGTGGGCGCAGCGCTCAAGGACCTGGGCCATCCCCCACTGCACTCCTGGGCCACAGAAGAGAGCTGGCTTGGAAGAGGAGCAACTGGGACAGAATCTGGCATCCCGACTGGGACTAGAACCTGGTGTGCAGGTGATGCAGGCGGAGGATTAGCCTATTGAGGCGCGGCGCCGGCCCAGGTCTTTTTTTTTTTTTTTTTTTTTTTGGACAGGCAGAGTGGACAGTGAGTAGTAGTGATGACTCAAGTAATTGGGTGCCTGCCACCCATGTGGAAGGCCTGGATTGAGTCCTGGGCTCCTGGCTTGGACTCCTAACCACTGCAGGAATTTGAGGAGTGAACTGGTGGATGGGAAATGTTTGCCTGGCTCTTTTTCTGTCTTTCATAGAAGAAAGAGGCTGAGCATTTAAAAATTCATTTGAAAAATTAAAAAAGGAGGGGCCAGCGCTGTGGTGCAGCAGGTTAACACCTTGGCCTGAAGCGCCGGCATCGCAGAGGGGCGCCGTTTCAAGTCCCGGTTGCTCCACTTCCAATCCAGCTCTCTGCTATGGCCTGTGAAAGCAGTATAGGATGGCCCAAGTCCTTGGGCCTCTGCACCCGCGTGGGAGACCTGGAAGAAGCTTCTGGCTCCTGGCTTCAGATGGGCACAGCTCAGGCCATTGCAGCCATCTGGGGAGTGAACCATCGGATAGAAGACCTCTCTCTCTCTGTCTCTCTCTGCTTCCCCTCTCTCTGTGTAACTCTGCCTTTCAAATAAATAAATAAATCTTTTAAAAAAATTAAAAAGGAAAGTTAATTGAGGTTTGAAGAGGAAAACAATTTTTCCCCCAAAACTTTATGTCTTGATGTAGAGAGTTTCACCTATGAAGAATAACAAAGATTCTTTTTTTTTTTTTTTTTTTTTTTTTGACAGGCAGAGTGGACAGTGAGAGAGAGAGACAGAGAGAAAGGTCTTCCTTTGCCGTTGGTTCACCCTCCAATGGCCTCCACAGCCGGCGCGCTGTGGCCAGCGCGCTGTGGCTGGCACACCAAGCTGATCCGATGGCAGTAGCCAGGTACTTATCCTGGTCTCCCATGGGCTTGCAGGGCCCAAGTACTTGGGCCATCCTCCACTGCACTCCCTGGCCACAGCACAGAGCTGGCCTGGAAGAGGGGCAACCGGGACAGAATCCGGCGCTCCGACCGGGACTAGAACCCGGTGTGCCGGCGCCACAAGGCGGAGGATTAGCCTAGTGAGTCGCGGCGCCGGCCAACAAAGATTCTTGAAAATGGGAAGACCTACTTTGGGCACCGTCATCTAACTGAGAATACTAATAGCTGTCATTTACTAGACATTTTCATTTTCCTGGAATAGTTTTCAGTGTGGAGTGTGCACCTGTTAACCTAAAACAGCTTCTGAGGTGGTTGCGCCTTTTACCCTTGTGTTGGGTGTATCTGCACCATTTTATTCACAGCTCCAAGGGGAGCAAGAAGGAGGACGCGCAGTCCGTGCTGACACACCTCTTCTCTGGGTCATGCCTTACAGTTACACTAAATTCTGTTAATGACCGGGATTCTTTCCTGGTTGGCTCAGACCAATCTCAGGCCATGGTGCCAGAGGATTGTCTCTTGTCATGTGCTGCCTCTTGCATTACAAATTCTTCCCCAGGGGATTTGGCTCCCGTTTATTTCATTACTGCCAGAGGAATGTATCCAGTCATGCATTGCCCTTGATGGTGCGGTAGCTAGTCCTCGTGGGTGCTTGTCTTTTTTAAAGCATGTTGTTCAGAAAAGCGACTCCTGTAGGGAGCCCACACTTGGCTCCCGTCCTGAGTCCTCTAGAGGGGTGAGGGTGGGAAGCAGTGAGGATGCCAGGGACAGCTGCGGAAGACCCAGTAGTGAGGAGCACAGGCTCTGGAGCCAAACAGAATTGGCTTTGAATTGGGGCTCCCAGAGGCGTCCTTGGCCATGGCAAGCAGAAGAAGCTGGTGCTCAGGTAATGCAGAAAGCAGATCACTCTGGGCTGGAGTTGTCATGGGCAGCTGTGTGGAGGAGGGAGGAACTTAGACCTTAGGGGAAAAAAAAAGATTCATTTATTTATTTGAGAGACAGAGTTACAAACAGAAAGAGGAGAGACAAAGAGAGAAGTCTTCCATCTGTTGGTTCACTCCCCAAATGGCCATAATGACCTGGGCGGGGCTCAAGCAAAGCTAGGAGTCAGGAGCTTCCTCTGGGTCTCACACATAGGTGCAGGTGCCCAAGCACTTGGGCCATCTTCTTCTGCTTTCCCAAGCACATTAGCAGGGAGCTGGATTAGAAGTGGAGCAGCCAGGACTTGAACCGGTGCCCATATGGGATGCTGGTGCCGCAGACAGAGGCTTAGCCACAGTACCGGCCCGGGAACTTAGACCTTTTAGGATGAGTAAAATTTGGACAAATAGAAGAGAATGGGTAGGTATTCTAGGTTGAAGAGAACAAGGCTTGGGTCAGGAATGAGTATAGATGAAGATAAAGCAAGTCAAAAATGACAGTTTTTTGGGGGTAGGAAACAAGAAATTGGAAGAGAGCCAACTTGACAAACAATGAGCAGTTTAATTCTGGATACACATACTAGCATTTCCTATGTCATGTCCAAGTAGAGTTGTCTGGAGCAGAATCAGAGAGGCCAGAAGCTGGAAATATACATAAATGACCAAGATCTGCACCCAGATGTAAAAAACCTTAGAGAGAGAGAGACAGGAAGAAATAAGTGTTTGTTGAAGGAAAAGAGGAGAGAGAGAAAAGTCAAGTCAGTTGATGGACGTGTGAATAACAAGAGAAAGCAGTGACCTTGTGAGGGTGTGTCCTCATGGAAGCCCAGGGAGGAGAGAATGTGAAGAGAGGACAAGTGCTCCGCAGAGTCAGCTATGCAAAGAGGTCAGAGGCTGTCACAGCCGGTCAGAAGGTCACTAGACATGTGAAATGCAGTTTGGGTACGAGCAGACACGTGACTGCAGAGTCCGTGCTGGAAGTGGGGGCCTGGCCTGGTGGTACAGCTGGGACAACACCACTTGCGATGCTGGCATCCTATATCCGAGTGAAGGTGCTAGGCCCCACTGGCCCTGCCACTCATGTGGGAGACCAGGATGGAGTTCCTAGCTTCTGGCTTTAGCCTGACAGACCCGGATTTTGCAGCCAAGTTGGGAGTAAGCCAGCAGATAGAACATCTCTGTCTCTCCCTCTTTCCATTTTTGCCCTGCCTTTTAAATATGTAAATAAATCTTTTTTTTAAGTTGAAGTGGGGTTAGGATATGAAGACAGCTAGTATACTATAGCCTTTCAATTTTTTTTTAAAGATTTATTTGAAAGTCAGAGTTACAGAGAGAGAAGAGGCAGAGAGAGAAAGTCTTCCATCCGCTGTTTCACTCCCCAATTGGCCGCAATGGCCTGAGCTGTGCTGATCCGAAGCCAGGAGCTAGGAGCTTCTTCTGGGTCTCCCACACAGGTGCGGGTTCCCAAGGACTTGGGCCATCTTCTACTGCTATCCCAGGCCGTAGCAGAGAGCTGGATCGGAAGTGGAGCAGCTGGGTCTCGAACCTATGTCCAAATGGGATGCCAGCGCTTCAGGCCAGGGCGTTAACCCGCTGAGCCACAGTGCCAGCCCCTACCTTTCAAAATTTTGAATGCAAGACAAAAATGCCCACTACTTTTCATATTATTTTGCATGGATTTGAAACTTCTCATTCAATGTATACAAGAGAAAGGAATTCTACTGAAAAATAAATAAAGCAAACAAGCAAAACATTATAAGTAAATTATGTTTCCTTTTACCCATAGTTCCCTAAAGATGATAATTTAAAGAAATTACTGGGGCTGGCACTGTGGTGTAGTGGGTAAAGCTGCTGTTTGCAGCACCAGTGTCCTATATGGGTGCCGGTTCAAGTTCCGGCTGCTCCCCTTCTGATCCAGCTCCCTGCTAATGTGCCTGGGAAAGCAATGGAAGATGGCCAAGTCCTTGGGCACCTGTACCATTGTGGCAGACCCAGATGAAGCTCTTGGCTCCTGGTTTTGGCCTGGCCCAGTCCTGACCATTGCAGCCATTTGGGAAGTGAACCAGCAGATGGAAGATCTCTGTCTCTGTCTCTCTGCCTCTGTCTCTCCCTCTGTAACTCTGACTTTCAGAAAAATAAATAAATCTTTAAAAAAGAAAAGAAAATATTAAAACTGAAAAATAAATAAAATCTCACAACAAATAGTTCATACAGTGACTCATCACAAAATAAATATACAAAGCCATCATCAATTAATATAAATTATCCAGTTTATAACAAGGACTCAGAGCAGCTTAAAAGACTTCAATAAAAAGGAAAGACAGTATGTTCAACATAGTCTATGTACTTGTTATCCTCAAATTACTTTAAATATTAGTACAACTCCAATCAAAATCCCAACACACTCTTGGAGTCACTTAAAAAAATAATTCTAAATAACAGTAAGGATAGAAGCCTGGATCCTGCAGAGAGAGGCAGTCAGTAACAAATTCTTTTGGGGATAATTTGAGGTATTAAAAGATTTTAGGAAAGGGATATTAATATTCAATTTTAAGTCTCATATGTTCAGCATAAATCTCCTTCATTTCCCCAGGCTTTCAGCAGAATCTGCTAAATACAGAAATACTCCATGTGGCAGCTTCAGGGGGAGAAAACCAAGCCCAGGGGCTGGCCTTCCACCTGTGGGTGGGCAGAGAAGAAAGAACAGCTTGCAAAGGTGAGACACGGTTGAATTCAGTGGAATCAGAGCTGGGAGTCAGAAATGACTTTGAACCTGGCTACTCCTGGGAATTTGCAGAAATCTGAGAGGCTGAATTGCAACTCCAGTGAAACCTGAGAAGAGCCCAGGGTTAAATTATTCTAAATCTCAAGGTTCAGCATAATTTCAATTGATATATGAGTCACATATGTGAAATCTTAGCCTAGAAAAACCTTGAAACCTAGAAAAAAAAAACACCAGGGTAGTAGCACTGCTCTCTCTAATATTCAACAACCCATGATTTGTATGGTTTGCGCCTTTCCCGAGTTGTCGGAATTTTCTCTAATGAGCATGGATTATTTATAACAGAAGTCCTCCAGTTAGGAAGAGAAGTGGGGAGAAGGCTCAAGTGCAGAGCAGGGTCCAGCACAGCTTTTCAAGGTCACCAGCTGGTGGTTTCTGGACGGGTCGCAGTAAGTGATTCTCTCAGCCACAGTTGTCTGTCAGGATTCTCACCGTGTGTGCTTTTTCATTCTTTTCCAGCCGAGCACCAAAGGTGACCAGCATACTCTACGCTTTGAGACTTCCCCTTCCTGTTTCCCACACAAACGGCACCCATTTTCTGAGGGCACTTTAAAAGGTGCATGGAAAATGCATATTCTGAAAAAACTATGTGAGGATTTCAAAAATTTTTTGCACCAAAATCAACTTAGCTTTTGCTTCCATTTTTTTTTTTACCCCGCACACTTCTTCAAGATCATTACATTTCTGGGGGAAAAGGAGCTTGCTTCAACTTTGAACTGATTCATAGCAGAAATGTTTTTTTTTTCTTTCAGCAAGCTCAGAGGTATTGGACGACACCCTATTTTATTGAAATGTAATAGCAAAGGTTCACACATTCTCTTGACTTGCTCTCTAGTTGTTTCACGGGCTTAAATATGATCTTGCTAACTAGGTTATAAATTTGTCTATAAACAAGTCATGACGTGCATTCCTGTTGATTTTCCTGGGACACCTATTAGATAGTCATTTGCATGGTTTTTTGTTTAATAATTTTTAAAATGCAATTACCTCATAAAATAGGCATGAATATTCAGTGATTTTTTTTTCTAGGAAAAACCGAAGGATACGTAATAACCCTTAAAGACCCCAATCATATAAAGTATATGGTGATATTCTAAATTTCCCATTTTCCAGAGGGTCTCCCCCACGAGTCAGCCTAGGAAGACACCCACTGTAGTTAATCAAGTTGTTCTTGATGAAGCGATGGTAGGTGGATATTAATTCTTTATTGCTGTCAAGCTATAGAACTGTACTTCATATTTATGTCTGAATTTAGAGTTGTACAGCTTTGTTTGGTCAAATTAGCGCCTTTCCTGTGTAAGTTCCTTGAAGGCATTTGCATTTCTATTTCCCCACGCCTGTTGTAATACTTGGCACATGGCAAAAACTCAATAAATGTTAGGAGGCAATGACCTCATTTGGCTTCCAAACAACTCAGTGAGAGCGTCTAAAAATAACAAAGATAAAAATATAATAATGGCAGTTACTAATTCCTTGCATCTCCGTGCCAGGCATTCATGTCATATAGAATATCTCATTACTCCTTGCCGCCGCCTCCTCAAGAGGCAGAGACTACGAGTATTTCAGTTTATGGAGGGGAATTAAAGCTTTCAATGATTTGGCCAGGGTTTTTGTAAGAAGATGCAGAGCTGGGAGGAGATCTGAGGTGTTCTGATGATAAAATCAAGGTTCTTTCTGCTACCTTCTGTTTTTCATAAAACCAGATTCTTGTCCCAATATCTAGGATCCTTTCTTTGCAGAACTGAGGGGAAAATCTGAGTTTCTTAAAGTAAAATCTAGGATTTTTTTTTCTAAAACATGCAATAAAATGTCTACTGTGAACAGTAGAAAGGGATGAACTGTTAGTGTCACTGTCAGCATTGTCTGTCCTAATGCAGACAATGTTAGCCCAATAGAGTAGTGGTTTGGTCAGGAGACTGACATTCTAGATCACTGCATCACAGGGGGGAGGGGGGAAGGAGCTTGCTTCCACTTTGAACTGGTTCATAGCAGAGATCACTTGGTCTATGTACCCGACCTTCACAAAACGTGATTAAATCAATCTCTATATGTCAAGTGTCGAAGGCCCTATTGGTTAAACTGGATAGATACGAAGCAGACTGGGCTAACTCCAAACCACATCAAGTGAATTACGCCTCTGTTCTTGAGGTTTCCTGGATTGGGTCTTTGGCGCTCGCTCTCTCTCTCTCTCTCTCTCTCTCTCTCTTTTATTACTCTCTGAGTAGAAATTAGGCTGAGCATGGAAACAAGTATGCTTCCTTATTTGCAAATCCTTGCAGGGCCTGTGCCCCACCTCCACCGTTCTGCTGCATCCTCAAGCCTGCTGGGTCACACAAGGAAAACCTATAGCAGGCAGCCGCCTCTGGCCTGCCTTCCCTTCCCTCCTCCTCTCAAAGGTGAGCGTGGAGCAAAGGCAGCTTCCTGGGCTGCAGCAGGTGGGCTCAGGCAGTGCTGTGTGCATCTGCAGGAACAGTGGGCCAGAACACCCATGTCTGTGGCCAACGAGGAGGACCAGCTCCTCGAGCATCTGCACCCCAGGGCACCTGCATGCGGCAGGTTAATTTCCAGTGATCTAGACAGAACCGAGTCTTGGGCAGTAGGCATGGGAGAAGAACAGAGGGGATGCAGCGACACCCAGCTTCACTTCCTGAATCCCTGGGGACCCCTAACTGGGTCCCCCTTTTTTTGACAGGCAGAGTTAGATAGTGAGAGAGAGAGAGAGAGAGAGAGAGGTCTTCCTTCCATTGGTTCACCCCCCCTCCCCCAAATGGCCGCTACGGCCAGTGTGCTGTGCCAGTCTGAAGCCAGGAGCCAGGTACTTCCTCCTGGTCTCCCATGCAGGTGCAGGGCCCAAGCACCTGGGCCATCCTCCACTGCCCTCCTGGGCCACAGCAGAGAGCTGGACTGGAAGAGGAGCAACCGGGACTAGAACCCAGGGTGCCGGCGCCGCAGGTGGAGGATTAGCTAAGTGAGCCATGGCGCCAGCTGGGTCCCTTTCTTTACATACACCTGACCACCTTCCATCCATGGACCTGGGCACCTGGGAAAATGCTCACCTGTTCAGGGCCTTTTAGCTCTTGAAAGCAGCAGTAACAGCAAAGACTTTAAGGAATTTTATACTATAGGATATTCCTCTGGGATCCAAGGCCTCCCACACAATGCATGTTAGTTTCTGGTCACTGCTGTAACAAATTACCACAACATCACTGGCTTCAATAACAGAAGGCAGGGGCTGGTATTGTGGCCCAGAGGGTTAAGCTGCTGCTTGCAGTGAGGCCCAGGTGCTCCATTTCTAATCCAACTTCCTGTTATGCACCTTGGGAAGGCAGTGGAACATGGCCCAAATACTAGGGCCCCTGCTACCCACTTGGGAGATCTGGCTGAATCCCATTGGCTCCTGACTTCGGCCTGGCCCAGCTCCAGCTGTTGTAGCCATCTGGGGGAGTGACCAGCAGATGAAAGATATCGGTCTTTCCCTATATCTGTTACTCTCTCTTTCTCTGCAACTCTATCTTTAAAACGCATAAGTAAATCTTTTTAAAAAAGCGTATGGGGGGGGGGGGGTGTGTGTGTGCTGTAGTGTAGCAGGTAAAGTCACTGCCTGCAGCACCAGCATCCAGTTCGAGTCCCAGCTGCTTCACTTCCAATCCAGCTCTCTGCTATGGCCTGGGAAAGCAGTGGAGAATGGCTTAAGTGCTTGGACCCCTGCCTCCTCGTGGGAGACCCAGAAGAAGCTCCTGGCTCCTGGCTTCAAATCAGCACAGCTCTAGCCATTGTGCCCATCTGGGGAGTGAACCAGATAGAAGACCTCTCTTTCTCTCTCTGCCTCTCTGTAACTCTGCCTTTCAAATAAATAAATATTTTTTTAAAAAGTCTGTCAGATGGCAAAGCTTAGACTTCCCCTCTTGCTACTCTGGGTTTTCTGCACCTGATCTCAGCCAACAGGCTGAAAAGCAATTATTGTAGATTTTCTGTTAGTGATTGGAGATGTGGTGTTCACAGGGTCACACTGGGCATTTTCTAACCATTACTGTGTTTCCAGGCAGTAAAACAAACACATTGGGCCTAATACTAGGTTTACAATCCGAGTTCTGCCACTCAGTAGCTACGCGCCTTTCCGTCTCTCTGAGTCTACTGTTCCCCCATTATGAATGGGATGGTGAGCATCTCGCTTACAGGGCTCCCGGGAAGATCACACAGCACAATGTGAAAGGCTTGACTGAGTGAGAACTCAGGAAACGTGAGAAAGGTGCCTTACTTTGCGCTACTTCTCCCCGTACAGCTAGCGAACCACATATAGTATTTCACTTGATCCTCACACACTAACCCTATAAAAGGCATACGATTGTTATCTGCCCCCACCCCTTCATTGATGAAAAACCCAGGTCTAAGTCATTCTTCCCAGGTCACACAGCAAGCCAGGGACAGAGCCAACCGGGGTATGAATGTTTGACTCCAAATTCCACATCTGTAACCACGACACTCACGTTTGCATCCTTGGCTAGGATGCACTCTCTAAAATCCGGGTGAGAGTTTTTGCATCGTGGATATGAATAAGGACTATGCGTGCCACGGAAGGACGGGGCCGGTCCTCTTGGCTTCCACTACCTGGTCGGGAGACAGGAGGCCGCCCCTCTAGATCTAGGAGCATGCTCCTTCCTTTCTGTTATCTGTGAATGGAGCATTCACGGCAATAAATCAATCTGCGGTTTTCCTTCACCCCCACTGACCCCCAGAGGCCCGTTTCACACTCGGTGAATTCAGTATACATCAACCAGCTTGTAGGGAGTGTAACTGTCACCAAAGAAACGAAGTAATTTTACACTCTCTTTCAAAAGCAAACAAACCTGGACAGCGCCCCGAGCCGCCGCAGCGAGGCTGGGCGCGAAGGCAGGCTCCGTGCTATGAAAGTGGACTTTGTGAGAAGCAGAGCCAGTGTTTCTTTTGGAAGCTCTCTGGCACATTCTAAGCTGGCTTTGATCCCCTTTTCTGGCACCCGGATTCCTGGAACCACCTTGGCCTGCCCAATCAGGTGATGAAACTTGCCGGAGATTTGATATGCTTGATTCGAGGTGCCCGGGCCGCCTGGATGGCGTGTATGGCGCAGGAGAGACGCACTGGGTGAGGCTGTAGGGTAATTCACAGGGGGATTTCCCCGAGTCAACCCTCTGATGCTTTCGTATAAATAGAATCAGGGTCACAGGAGCCCTCCAAGCCTTTGGGTGTGGAAAGACGACCAGCCATGCTCCCTGGGACGTGAAAGGCTGTTTGCCTTGATGCAGCTTCAGGTCCTATTGGGTTCTGGCTAACCCAGGCCTTCTCCCCCTGCCTACCCCTTTAAGTCACAGACCAGTTTCCTGCTTTCAAGGCTGAAGCCTAGGAAAAGCTCCAGGCCGCAGCACAGATAGCAACATCACACACCCAGACCTCAGAGCATGGAAAAAGGATAGAAAGCAGCCAGCGCTGTGGTGCAGTGTGTGAAGGCGCCACCTGCAGTGCCAGCTTCCCATATGGGTGCCAGTTCGAGTCCCGGCTGCTCCACTTCCAATCCAGCTCTCTGCTATGGCCTGGGAAAGCAGTGGAAGATGGCCCACGTGCTTGGGCCCCTGCACCCACATGGGAGACCTGGAAGAAGCTCCTGACTCCCAGCTTCAGATTAGCCAAGTTCCAGCCATTGTGGCCAAATGGGGAGTGAACCGGCAGATGGAAAATCTCTCTTTCTCTCTCTCTCTTTCTCTCTCTCTCTCCCTGGCTCTGCTTCTCTGTAAATAAATAAATAAATAATTCTTTAAAAAAGAAAATAAAATAAATAAGCTATAGTTTAAGAAAAAGATAGAAAACCTATAATGGCACAGTGGGTTAAAGCCCTGGCCTAGAAGCATCAGCATCCCATATGGGCACCAGTTATAGTCCCGGCTGCTCCTTTTCTGATCCAGCTCTCTGCTACGGCCTGGGAAAGCAGTAGAAGATGGCCCAAGTCCTTGGGCCCCTGCACCCCTATGGGAGACCAAAAAGAAGCTCCTGGTTCCTGGCTTCGGATCAGAGCAGCTCCGGCTGTTGCAGCCATCTGGGGAGTGAACCAGTGGATGGAAGACCTCTCTGTCTCTCCCTTTCTCTGTAACTTTGTCTTTCAAATAAATAAAATAAATCTTAAAAAAAAAAGAAGAAGAAGAAGAAAAAGAAAACCTGTAGGACAAACAGCTCTCCCAGGCTCCCTAAGAACTATCAACTCATTGTTCTATTCCTTATGTGTGTGGCCTTTTTTTTTTTTTAATTTATTTTTAGTTGTTTGAAAGGCAGAGAGAGAGTGAGAAAGACAGAGAGAAAGGTCTTTCATCCACTGGTTCACTCTCCAGATGGCCACAATGGCTAGTGCTGGGCCAGGCTAAAGCCAGGAGCCAGGAGCTTCTTCTGAGTCTCCCACATGGATGCAAAGGTCCAAGCACTTGAGCCATCTCCCGCTGCTTTCCTAGGTGCACTAGCAGGGAGCTGGATCAGAAGTGGAGCAGCCAGGACTTGAACCCGTGCTCTTATGTGATGTTGGCGCTGCAGGTGGCTGCTTTACCTTCTATGCCACCATGCTGATCCCCCATCCTCTTCCTTGTTTTTAAAAACAACTTTAAAATTTTCCCCTCAGGAACAGAACAATGAGTTGACAGGCAATGTGGAACAAGACCAGCACTAGACAGCAGCCGTCCTGGGGGTATGACAGGTAGCTGCTGCTGTTTGTTGTGATACACCAGGAAGGCAGCGACCTGTCTGTTCCAAACTCACGCAGAAAAGGCTCAGCAAGAGGCATTGCTCCAGATTGCGAGGGGTGGGGCTGCACGTCATGGCACATCCGTCCCTGTGCCCGTGCGGCCAGAAGATGTCACATGCCTGCTTTCCACCCAGCTGCGTGTCATGTCACATCTGTCACTGCAACAGCTAAGGGTTTGCACAAGTGGGCGATTTCAGTACAAAAACGCGTAAGGGGGAGGAGGACTGTCCTTTGCAGAGAGTCGGCGGCACCAAGCAGACGTGTCTCTCTGAGTCTATCTGGAGGGTAGGGTGGGAATGCAATCAAATCACCTCTCCAACCCACAAAACAAATTGCTCTAACACTCTGTGTTGGCGTTTCCCAGGCACTTCTCACTAGGGGTAATTAGCAGCACATAAACGCTAATGACTAATTACCTTGGCCTGTGTAGACATCCGGGAAACCGAAGCAAACTATTATCCAAAAGCACAATTTCACACATGTGCATATACAGACAAGGAGAACCTTTTTTTTTTCCTCTAGAAAACTCCTGGGTTGGAAGAGGGGTGGGAGGGAGAAGGCAGAGTGGGGCAATTGTCAGGCTCTCTATGCTAATAACTCAGAACATAGATGTAATTTAGAGAGGCATACAGATCTCGGGGCACGTCTCCTTGAAGGTCTGCCTGCAGCTCTGTGCAGAAACATCTGGGATCCTTAACAAAACGCGTGGGATAAGTGAGTGGCTTCTGGCCAGCAGATGTGTCTACACGGGGAAATAATGAACTTTTCTGGAAAGAATATCAAGGTCAAAGCGATGATCCTTCCTAACAAGGTGTTAATGAGGTGTCACTAGAACACAGGGCCCTGCCTTCCAAGCCCCCCTTACTGTGTCCTTGAGAGAGAAGCTGTGCAGACCGCACGGTGTCTGTAAGGCTGGGTGGGCTTCCGGACAGCGATGAAGCTCATAGAAGGGACCAGGGAGCTTATCCTGACGCTGCATTGGCCACACAGCAAGCTGTGACTTGCAGACCTGTTTGATTTTGGTAAATGGCTTTGAGGAAGTGCAGACCACGGGGACCTAAAGACCCCCATGCAACCCCTTCCAACTGCCACTGGTGGGATGGAGACTGATTATTCAAAAACTTCTAGCTCTTACTTGTCTTCTTTGCCTAGCTGGAGTTTTCTTAGAGAAACCAGAAGGAGGGCTTGAATTTACACCAGTTAATCTTAGCTAATTTAAACACCTGCACTGGGGGGCTGGTGCTGTGGTAGTGGATAAAGCCACCATCTGTGACACCAACATCCCATATGTCATTGGTTTGTGAACCCGCTGCTCCACTTCTGGTTCAGCTCCTTGCTAATGGCCTGAGAAAAGCAGTGGAAGATGACCTAAGTGTTTGGGCCCCTGCACCCATGTGGGAGACCCAGAAGAAGCTACTGGTTTTATCTTGGCCCAGCACTGACCGCCGCGGCCAACTGAGGAGTGAACCAGCTGATGGAAGATCTCCCTGTCTCTCTCTCTCTTTAACTCTGACTTGCAAATAAATAAATAAATATTTCTTTTTTTTTCTTTAAATAAATGCCTGCATGGTTGATTTGCTCTCTATAACTGAAATATATCCTTTTCATTGAAAAATTAGCACAAGATTTTGTTTTTATTTTCACTTCTTTATAAAGGGGTTAGCATCACTCTTTGGGGTAAAATCTCATGTGTGTTACTTTTCTCAGTTCCATTCATGTACTGAAAACCTGAATAGCACACATTTTGCCAACTCACATACTCTTCTCATGTTAGTTTATTAAGTTTGAAGAAGGGAAATCTTGCATCTTAAACCTAAGATATGCTTGTTACTCAGTGTCCACAGGAGATTGGTTTCAGGAAGGACAATCTGGGGAAGCTCAAGTCCTGTTATAAAATGGCTTCGTGTTTGCACACGACCTACACACATCTACCCATTACTTGTCATTTTTAGGTTACTATACTACTTAATACAATGTAATTTTTGTGTAAATAATTATAGTGTATTGTATGGCAGACAATGACAAGAAAACAATTAAACATGTTTTGTGCAGATTCAATTTTAATTTGTGAGTATTTTGTTTTTAAAGATATATTTATTTGAATGGCAGAGTTGAGAGAGAGAGAGAGAGAGAGAGAGAGAAAGAGATTTTCCATCTGCTGGTTCACTCTCCAAATGGCCACAATGGCTGGGGCTGTGTCAGGCTGAAGCCTGGAGCCAGGAGCTTCATTTGGGTGTCAGGGACCCAAGTACCTGGGCCATTTTCTGTTGGCTTCCCAGGTTCATTAGCAGTGAGCTGAATCAGAAGCAAAGCTGCTAGGACTCGAATCAGCACTCATACGGGATACCAAAGTTGTAGGCGGCAGCTTAACCCATTGCACCCCAACACCAGCCCTATTTTTGAGTATTTCCGATCCATAGTTGGTTGAATCCATGGCCACGGAACCCAGTTATACAGAGGTGTTCTATCAAATTTCAATATCTCCACACCAGACTCAGTATCAAATACATGTATTTTGATATAAAGTCATAGCAAAATTTGATTGGATTCTGTTTTTTTTTTAAATGCTGTTTATATTTGCCACAAGATATTGGACTGTAATAGGTAAAATGCCTAGAGGTACAGATTCATGTAAGAATCCTGCACTGGGGCCGGTGCTGTGGCATAGCAGGTAGAGCTGCTGCCTGCAGTGCTGATATCCCATATGGGTGCCGGTTCGAGACCTGACTGCTCCCCTTCCCATCCAGCTCTCTGCTATGGCCTGGGAAAGCAGTGGAAGATGGCCCACGTGCTTGGGCCCCTGCACCCACATGGGAGACCTGGAAGAAGCTCCTGACTCCCAGCTTCAGATTAGCCAAGTTCCAGCCATTGTGGCCAAATGGGGAGTGAACCAGCGCATGGAAGACCTCTATCTCTCTCTCTCTCTCTCTCTCTCTCTCTCTCTCTGCCTCTCCTTCTCTCTTCCTAACTCTGACTTTCAAATAAATCTTAAAAAAAAAAAAAAAAGAATCCTGCACAACTCTCTTGTGATCATATCAACCAAACCACGTGTCACTTCAGGGACCCCGGTAACAACGAAGAAGATAAATTAATATCTGTAGGCTTATAAAAATCAGAGGTTCCTTCAAAACCCTAATGTAGTTTAGAGCAATGACCTTGAACATCACTGCAGACTGAGTCTCATCACACACATTACAAACACCAGAGCCCAGCTGAGAAAGGATACAGGGTAGCACCTGTTCAGAAGGCTACTCTGTAAATACCTATTCCTTGTTTATTTTGAGGGAGGGTAGAGTAGGAAAATGTTAAAAAAAAATGTGGACCATGGGGAGGCACAATGAGTGTCCCTTTGTTACTGGCAGTCACCACTGGCCCCACATGTGTACATGCCATTAAAGTACAACTGCCCTGAATTCAGTGAGACCTGTTTTACTTAAAGGCAAGGGGTCCCTACCCTAATTGCCTAGCAGAACAGGTCTCTAAACAGGTCCTCTGTGAGAGAAATCCTTGTAAAAACTATTTTTTCTATTTACACTGCTAGCCATGTTTCAATAGTAATATTTCTGCAGCCCGTCAAAGGTAACACCTAAATGGTTGCCAGTTGGTCCATTGCTTTGTCTTGCTCCTTCCTGTCCATAAAAATCCCTCCCCACTCCGGGTTTTCACTGCCTTGTTCACATGAATTAGTGTTTTTTTTTTTTTAAGTTTATTTCTTTATTTTTATTTATTTGGAATACAGAGAGAAAGAAAACTTTCATCTGCTGGTTCACTCCCCAAATGCTCACATCAGCCAGGGCTAGACCAGGCCAAAGTCAGGAGCGTGAACTCCATTTGGGTTTCCCATGTAGGTGGCAGGTATCGGAGCCACCGCCTGTTGCTTCCCGGGGTGCACATTAGCAGGAACTATGCAGGGGAAAGTGCAAGTATTTTATTATGTTTTATTCTATATTGGAGAGACAGAGAGAGCTTCAATTTACTGATTTACTCTCCAACTCTGTAATGATTGGGACTGGGCCACGGCTGGGGTCAGAAGCTCAGAACTCAGTCCATTTCCCACGTGGGTAGCAGGGATCCCACTACTCCAGCTGTCCCCCAGAGTGAGTAGAGTGAAACAATACCAAGAAGACAAGTCAGTCTTGCCTGGGATTTTCTTCTGTCTTTAAGGGTTTGATAAGATTCTTGTCTGTCATTCATTGATTCTGTTAAAATGCTTCCAGTTTTCTCCTTCTCTTCCTCCTCCTCCTTCCTCTTCTTCTTCGTCTTCTTCTCCTTTTTCTTCTCCCTCTCTCTCTCTTCTTCTTCTTCTTTTTAAAAATTTTTTTTTTTATTTAATGGCAGAGTTACAGAGAGGCAGAGGCAGGGAGAGAGAGGTCTTCCATCTGCTGGTTCACTCCCTAAATGGCTGCAACAGCAGGAGCTGGCCGATCCGAAGCCAGGAGCCAGGAGCTTCTTCCGGGTCTCCCATGTGGGTACAGGGGCCCAAAGGCTTGGGCCATCTTCTACTGCTTTCCCAGGCCATAGCAGAGAGCTGGATCGGAAGTGGAACAGCCAGGACTTGAACTGGCACCCATATGGGATACCAGCACCACAGGCAGAGGCTTTACCCAATACTGTGCCCCACACCCTCCCCGTTCCCCCCCCCACCGTGTATTCTTGCTTCTTGTACTTATGAGAAGACTTTGATCGGGAAGGAACTTCTAAAAAATCACATAGTAAATAGCAATTTGTATAAATTGCTACATCGCCTAGACAACAGAGAACTTGTTTACATCTGCATTAGTTTCTTAGTACTGCTGTTAACAAATTACCACATACTTACTGGTTTAAAACAACCTGCAATTATTATCTTACAGCTTTGGAGGTCAGAATTCCAAAATGGAGCTCAATGAACTAAAACGAAAAATTTTGTCAGGGCTGTGTTCCGTGTGGGGGCTGGAGCAGAAGATCAGCTTCATTTCTCCTGGAAGGTTTGCTTGGGGGAAACTCCCTCCATCTTCAACGTCAGCCATCACTCGTTCAGTCTTTCTCCTGTCACTCAGACACTGGCTGTCCCACTGAACGCTCTTCCACAAGCGAGGACCCTTTTGGTTACATTGGACCCATTGGCATGATCCAGGCTGATGTCCCCACCTCAAGATCAGCTGACTGGCAACTTTAATTCCATCTGTTACCCTGACTCCTCTTTGCCATGTAATGTAAGATATTCACAGGTTCCAGGAAGTAGGATGTGGACATCCTTGTTAAGCCATTATTCTGCCTACCGTAGGATCTTATACATCTGAATACCATAAAGCAAGGCGTGCTCTCTTTTTCAGTGTTGACTCCTGATTGCCTAGTCACTAGAGGTCTTGCCCTGGTTTCCAAAGAATTCCACAGTGAGGCTCACCACTTACAGGAAGTGTGACAGTTGACAAAATGCAAATGGATGGAGATGCTCCAGGGAGAAGATGGAAAATGAGAGACCAGCAAATGAAAACCGAGCACCACCGTGGACTATGAGTCATTCCGTTCCTGCATACCAATAGAGCAAACTATCGGATTTAATCATCTCAATTTGACCCAATCAAGTAAAAATGGAGAGAATGCTGGGTATGTTGCCAGGCTATGTCAAGCACTGAGGCCCCTGTAAGACTTTCCACGGCGTAGGGGGACATTCCCAAAAGACACGAACACAAGGTAAAGTAAGCTAAAGTCGTAATGGACACACCAACAGTTCAACAGGGTTGCAAGGCAGGGACAGGTTGTATCTGAGGAGATGGCATTTGAGGTGACATGGAAAGATGAGGAAGCGATTAGGTAGGATGAGTGGGCCAGCAGAGGGGTTGCAGGAGGAAAAATTTGTCATTTGGAGATGCCTGCACAATTTTCCAACTGCAACAAACCCATCCAGGGCACAGTCTTATCATCATATTACTTTAAAACAATTTTTTCCAGCAGTCAGGACTGGGCTAGGTCAAAGCTGGGAATCTGGAAATTTGGAACTCAATCCAAATGTCACACTTGGGTGGCAGGAATCCAAGTATTTGAGCCATCAACTGTGCCTCCCTAGGTGTGCATTAGCAGGAAGCTGGAATCGGAAGCAGAGTTGGCAATCAAACTGAGGCACCTGATATGGATCCAGGCCTCTGAAGCATTTTTTAACCACTGCTGCAGATGTCCACCGAAATGTGACACTTCAGACATTTGGGCCAATATTTACTTCTTAAGTGGGATGGTCCTGTGCATTGTGCCATGCTCAGCAGTATTTCTATCCAGATTCTAGGAGCACACGCTGTATCGTCCCCAAGATGTGCCAGCCACAAGTATCTCCAAAAGTTGCCAACTACCCTTTGAGGGACAAAACTGCCCTGGCTGTGTCATCACATGGTAGAGAAGTCAAATACAGAAGAGGCCCAGCATGCCCTCTTGAGATAACTAATGCAGTCACACAAAACCTGCATTAATCCCTTCACAAGGGCAGTATCCAATGACATGATCATTTATTTATTTAAGATTTATTTTATTTGAAAGGCAGAGTTACAGAGAGAGAGAGAGAGAGAGAGAGAGAAAGAGAGAGGCAGAGACAGAGAGAGAGGTCTTCCATCTGCTGGTTCAGTCCCGAAATAGTTGGGGCTGGGCTAGGCCAAAGCCAGGAGCCAGGAGCGTGTTTCAGGTCTCCTACATAAGTGCAGAGCCTTGGGACATCCTCCACCACTTTTTTTTTTTTTAATATTTATTTGAAAGTCTGAAAGTCAGAGTTACACAGAGATGAGATGCGCAGAGAGAGAGAGAGAGAGAGAGAGAGAGGTGTCTTCCATCCGATGGTTCACTCCCCAGATGGCTGCAATGGCCGGAGCTGTGCCGATCTGAAGCCAGGAGCCAGGAGCTTCTTCCGGGTCTCCCATGTGGGTGCAGGGGCCCAAGTATTTGGGCCATCTTCTACTGCTTTCCCGGGCCATAGCAGAGAGCTAGACAGGAAGTGGAACAGCCAGGTCTGGAATCGGCGCCTATATGGGATGCTGGCGCTTCAGGCCAGGGCGTTAATCCACTATGCCACAGCACCGGCCCCCCTCCACCACTTTTCCAGGTGCACCTGCAGGCAGCTGGATGGGAAGCAGAGCAGCTGAGACTCATATGGGCTGCCAGTGCTAAAGGCAGCAGCTTAACCCACTAAACCACCGCACTGACCTTGATATGATCATCTTTCATTTTATTTTATTTTTTAATTTTTAAAAAAGATTTATTTTATTTATTTGAAAGACAGCTACAGAGAGAGGTAGAGACAGAGAGAGAAGTCTTCCATCCGCTGGTTCACTCTCCACATGGCCGCAATGGCCGGAGCTGCTCTGATCTGAAGCCAGGAGCCAGGAGATGCTTCTGGGTCTCCCACACAGGTGCAGGGGCCCAAGGACTTGGGCCATCTTCCACTGCTTTCCCAGGCCATAGCAGAGAGCCAGATCGGAAGAGGAACAGCCGGGACTCGAACCAGTGCCCATATGGGATGCTGGTGCTTCAGGCCAGGGCATTAACCCGCTGCATCACAGCACCAGCCCCCCCTCCTTTTTTTTTTAAAGGATTTTATTTATTTATTTATTTGGGAGATAGAGTTACAGACAGTGAGAGGAAGACACAAAGAGAAAGGTCTTCCGTCCGCTGGTTCACTCCCTAAATGGCTGCAATGGCCGGAGCTGCGCCAATCCGAAGCCAGGAGTCAGGAGCTTCTTCCCAGTCTCCCATGTGGGTGCAGCATCTTCTGTGGCTTTCCTAGGCCACAGCAGAGAGCTGGATTGGAAGAGGAGCAGCCGGGACTAGAACTGGTGCCCATATGGGATCAGGCGCCGCAGGCGGAGGATTAGCCTACTGCACCACAGCACCGGCCCGGATGTGATCATCTTTTAAAACTGCCATCTCTTAAAAGGTTCCATCACCTCAGTACTGTTATACTGGGGACCCAGCCTTCAGCATCCTGAACCAATATATAGCACTAGGATTAGAAAACAATCCTGAAATGAGAGTTTAGGATTGGAGGACACGTTGAGGAAGTGGTTTCAAAGCAAGTCTTGGAGAGCAAATAGTCACTTAGGAAATACTGATTGCCTAAGAAGGGGATTTTTACTCTACTGCGGGTTAGTGAAGCAGGCTGTGGTTTAAATAGATAGGTTTGGGGAAGTTCCGGTAACAATAAAGCTGTCTACCACCTCATTTTCATGGGTAAGAATTTCTTGGAATAGTCAAGTTATATAAGGGCGCTTCAAAATATTCATGGAAAAATGAGATTGAAAGGTAAATTTATTTTGGTGCAAAGAGTTTTGAAATGCATGCATGGTTTTTCCATATGAGTTTTTTTTTTTTTTTTTTGGACAGGTAGAGTTATAAACAGAGAGAGAAACATCTTCCTTCCATTGGTTCACCCTCCAAATGGCCACTACAGCTGGCGCTGTGCTGATCTGAAGCCAGGAGCCAGGTGCTTCCTCCTGGTCTCCCATGTGAGTGCAGGGGCCCAAGCACTTGGGCCATCCTCCACTGCCTTCCCGAGCCAGAGCAGAGAGCTGGACTGGAAGAGGAGCAACCGGGACTAGAACCCAGTGCCCATATAGGATGCCAGCGCTGCAGGTGGAGGATTAACCAAGTAAGCCATGGCGCCGGCCCCTCCATATGAACTTTTAAAGGATCCCTTATATGCAGGTTTTAGGATATCTCCACGAAAACAAACTAATTTTTAAATTTCACTTTCCCATGGTCTTTTTGAAGAACCCTCATATTAACACAATCAACTGAATAGTCAGGCCCTGATCGTGTGCATGGAAACTGTGGATACGCCTGGTTCTGAGTCCACATCCAAGATGCCAAAATGTATGGGAATAAGATACTCAGACTATCGTCCTCTCCCCAGCCCAAACTCATTATTTCCCTTATATCTTTTTCCTGTCTCGTTTATTTATTTTAAGATTTATTTATTTATTTGAAAGTCAGAATTACAGAGAGGCAGACACAGAAAGATCTTCCATCTGCTGATTCACTCCCCACATGGCCGCAACAGCCTGAGCTGAGGCAATCTGAAGCCAGGAGTCAGAGGCTTCTTCCCAGTCTCCCATGTGGGTACAGGAGTCCAAGGACTTGGGCCATCTTCCACTGCTTTCCTAGGCCATAGCAGAGAGCTGGATCGGAAGTGAAGCAGCCAGGTCTCGAACTTGTGCCCATATGGGATGGCAGCACTGCAGGCAGAGGCTTTACCCGCTACTCCACAACACCAACCCCATTTTTTTCTGTCTCAATTAACGTGATTTCCATCTATCCTGACTCCCAGGCTAGAGACCAGAGTATCTTCCTTGATTCCTTCTACCATCTTCAGATTAATCAGTCCTGCCTCCTGAGGGTGCCGGACGCCTCTCCCTCCCCCCATCCCACCTCTGTCCTATCTCAGGCCTTCATCCTCCCCAGCCCGGACACTAAGATAGACTCCTAACTCATTTCCCATCAGAAGTCTGGCAAATGACATTTTTCTGTGTACTCTTTTACCTAGAAATACCAATGTGGGAGACATTTGACTCAGCTTTAAAAGAATCTTTTTTTTTTTTTTCATGACCAGTGACTCTGTATTTCAGTACTCTCATCTTCGACCTGATCGTCACCTGTCCTTTATCCCTTCGGTGGGCCTAAAGATAGAAGTGACGTCACCACTCATTCAGAAATAAAATGGCAGCAGGGATGGGAAGAGATTTAGGAATGGGGCAGAGGTTAGTGCTACCTATTGACATTATCACTTATTTTTAAAAGTTTTTTTCTTTTTTAAAGTTCTACCTTACTCCAATTTAGTGCCTCTGTGGACACTGATGGTGCCCTACGCGAATCCCTCTTGTCCCCTCCCAGGCTGTGCGGACCCATCCCCGAGCTTCTGCATGCTTTGCTGGTATCTGTAACGAAAAGAGGATTGTCCTTTGGCAAGTTGAAGCTCTCTGGCTCCCAGGGAAAGCAAGAACTGCCTAGGAGCCAGCGTTTCCCCCAGGATGGGTGTGGGAGGACAGAAGCCCAGCTTCTCGCCTGGAGGTGGGGAAACGCAGTGTAACTGACCCTCCAGAGCTCCTCACGGAATCAGATGGAGCCTGCACTTCCCTTGCCTGTTTTCTTACCCTTTTCCCTAGTCGCTTTCTCCTACCTCTTCCCTCATTTCTTCTAGGACCATTTCCTTTTAAAAATCACTTAAACTTACACCCTTGGTTGCTTCTGGGTGAACCCAGCTTAAACTAAATTTCTTTCATCAGAAATCTGTGTGGGGCCAGCACTGTGGCGCAGTGGGTTAAAGCCCCAGCCTGCAGCACCAGCATCCCATATGGGCACTAGTTCGAGTCCCGGCTGCTCCACTTCCGATCCAGCTCTCTGCTATGGCCTGGGAAAGCAGTGGAAGATGGTCCAAGTCCTTGGACCCCTGTACCCACGTGGGAGACCCGGAAGAAACTCCTGGCTCCTGGCTTCGGATCAGCTCAGCTCTGGCCATTGCAGTCATTTGGGGAGTGAACCAGCAGAATGGAAGACCTCTCTCTCTCTCTGGCTCTACCTCTCTCTGTAACTGTCTTTCAAATAAATAAAATAATTCTTAAAAAAAAAAAAAAAGAAAGAAATCAGTGTGAAGATTGGATCATGTCACTCCACTGACAAAACAAGGAGGTGCTGATTATATACCAATGCCTTCACGTGGCATTCAAAGTTGGCCACTAGTGATCTTTGCTTACATCTCCTGCGTGGAGTGCCACAGACCCATTTTCCTACAATGATGCTGAACAGTGTGGTTTCTTGTTTTCTGCTTGGTTTCTGGTGTCCCCAGTATCTATGAATGTTCCCAGAGCCTCCTCAACCTACATAGCTTCCCTTTACGGGTTAAGGGTTCACTGTTGTACTCTTCCAATAGCTATGCAGTCACTTGGCTGGCATTGACCCCATTACCTTGCCATTCTCTTTTTGTCTACCCAACCAGTGAGATCCTTAAAAGTGGGGACTATGACTTTGTTATTTTAAAGTTTTCATTAGATAGCCCAATCCCTGACACACAGAAGTCTTTTTAAGAGTTTTTGAATGAGGAGGCTAGTGCTGTGGTGTAAGAGGTTAAGCCTCAGCGTGCAGTGTCAGCATCCCACGTGGATGCCTGTTCAAGTCCCAAATGCTCCACTTCCTATCCAGCTCCCTGCTAATAGCCTGGAAAAGCAGAAGATGGCCCAGGTGCTTGGGCCATGTGGGAGACCTGGAAGAAGCTCTTGGCTCATGGCTTCAGACGAGCCCAGCTCTGCCCATTGAGGCCATTTGGGGAGTGAATCAGCAGCTGGGAGACCTAAAAAAAAAAAAAAAAAAAAAAAGTTTTTGAATGAATTCACACCGCCATTTTTTTCCTCATACACAGTAACCAGAAATGTGAAGGTAATTATAGGAGTTTGCACTTGAATTCTAGTACTTGGAAACTCGAAATACACTGAAAATAATGGAAATGACAAAGGCTTTCAAAATATTGATGCTCCTGGCAGTCAAGACACACTTACAGTGATTAATCAATGAGGCATAGGTATTAGGGCTTGATCCTACATTATATACCTTGGGAATTTTTTGTACTCAAACTCAAAGGGTATAATTCACTGGTTAGAGCCTTTATACACTTTTTTTTTTTTTAGTGGCTTTGTTTACAATTTTTTTAAATTGTGGTCATTGTGGACTCCACAGGACTGCTCCCTGACCTGCCTCCTGGATTAGGAATGCAGCCTACCACCTCCCCACAGCAGCCACTCACTGCTGGGCCTTATTCCCTTGCTGGGTTGGCATAAGTGAAAATCCCACAGGGAAAACAAGACAGGCAGCTAAAATAAGCTCACTTGGTTTTATACTGCCAGAAATTATCTGGCAGAATAATTCAACATCCATCAAATGTGAAAATGTCAAAATTAGGAGAAAAGAAAAAGTCCTTGCTACTTTGAAGGAAAAGTCACAGCCCATCAATTGGAGAAGAGTGTTTGCAGCACCCAGAAAATGGATAATAGCATCTGTGGCTTGGAGGTCTCCAGGGCTCTGGTGAGGCAAAGGCTCAATGCCAACATGGTCCCCAGACATTTATCTGTGTGAGGGAAGGGTCTTCTTGGTCTCCAAGTGGTGCACATCTGGAAGGTATCAACCCACAACTGTATTGGAGGTACTCAGACAATCACAATATACAGTGGGTGTTACTTGGAAGACTGATTGAAGATCCTTTCCTGCTTTGTTTCCCAAATTATGGTCTACCTGCTACTCAACCCCATCTCTTCTTGCCTTCCCAGGGACACTGTTCCAGAAGTTACCTCTTGCCTCCCTTGCATCGACAATGTTTCCTCTCCACTGGTTCATTTCCATCAGCACGCAGACTTCTGATTTCTCCCATACCCCCCAAGTCCTTTCTCTATCTCCCACTTTCCCAAGGCTCCTGTGCCGTTTCACTTCTTCCTCTGTAAGGAAACTCCTTATAAAAGTTTTCTATACTGCTGGGTCCAATTACTTCCCTCCTATTCTGTTAAACCCTCTCCAAGCAAGTTTCCTCTCCTTACTTCATTGAAAAATCTCTTGTCAAGGTTAGCGTTGACCATCATGTTGATAAGTCCAGTGCTGTCTTCTCCGTCCTCACATCGGCAGGGTTTAGCATAGTTGTTCACTCCCTCCTTTAAGATACCGCCCCTCCATGGCTTCTAGGTAAACACACCCAGATTGTCTCCTAGTGAACTGACATCTCTTTTTCAGTCTCTGAGCTCATTCCTCTCCATCTGCACAGCTTCTTAACATTGCGGTACTGAAGACTCAGCCCTTGGAACATTTTCTTTTCTCTCTGTATCTACTTTCTTGGTAAATTCATCCAGTCCTGTGCCTCTACAAATTGTGGGTATGCTAATGTGGTTTTTTAGGACTTTTTTTTTTTTATTTGACAGGTAGAGTTATAGACAGTGCGTGAGAGAGAGACAGAGAGAAAGGTCTTCCTTCCATTGGTTCACCCCCCCCCAAATGGCCACTACGGCAGGCACTGCGCCAATCCGAAGCCAGGAGCCAGGTGCTTCCTCCTGGTCTCCCATGAGGGTGCAGGGCCCAAGCACTTGGGTCATCCTCCACTGTCCTCCCAGGCCACAGCAGAGAGCTGGACTGGAAGGGGAGCAACTGGGACTAGAACCCGGCACCCATATGGGATGCTGGTGTCGCAGGCGGATGATTAACCAAGTGAGCCATGGTGCCAGCCCCCGACTTTTTTTTTTTTTTTTTAAGATTTATTTATTTATTTGAAAGGCAGAGTTACACAGAGAGAGAAGGAGAGGTAGAGAGAGAAAGAGAACCATCTGCTGGTTCACTCCCCAATTGGTTGCAACAGCCGGAGCTGTTAATCCGAAGCCAGGAGCCAGAAGCTTCTCCGGGTCTCCCATGTGGGTGCAGGGGCCCAAGCATGTGGGCCATCTTCCATGGCTTTCCCAGGCCATGGCAGAGAGCTGAATTGGAAGTGGAGCAGCCGGGACTCGAACTAGTGCCCATATGGGATGCTGGCACTGCAAATGGCGGTTTTACACACTACACCACAGCACCAACCTCAACTAAAGTGTTTCAAACTTATATGTCCAATTCTCTTGGATGACTAGAAATGACACTATTACCTCATTGCCAAGGACTCCTTATCCTTCTCGGCGCTATCTTTCTCTGAAATATTTACTGCCATTTTTATATATGAGGGTCCTTCAAAAAGTTTGTGGAAAATGGATTTAAAATTTTTTTTTTGACAGGCAGAGTTAGACAGTGAGAGAGAGAGAGAGAGACAAAGGTCTTCCTTTGCTGTTGGTTCACCCCCAAAATGGCCGCTATGGCCAGGGCGCTGTGCCGATCCAAAGCCAGGAGCCAGGCCGGCGCCGCGGCTCACTTGGCTAATCCTCCGCCTGTGGCACCGGCACCCCAGGTTCTAGTCCTGGTTGGGGTGCCGGATTCTGTCCTGGTTGCCCCTCTTCCAGGCCAGCTCTCTGCTGTGGCCAGGGAGTGCAGTGGAGGATGGCCCAAGTGCTTGGGCCCTGCACCCCATGGGAGACCAGGAGAAGCACCTGGCTCCTGGCTCCTGCCATCGGATCGGCGCGGTGCGCCGGCCGCAGCGCACCGGCCGCGGCGGCCATTGGAGGGTGAACCAACGGCAAAAGGAAGACCTTTCTCTCTGTCTCTCTCTCTCACTGTCCACTCTGCCTGTCAAAAAAAAAAAAAAAAAGCCAGGAGCTAGGTGCTTTTCCTGGTCTCCCATGGGGTGCAGGGCCCAAGCACTTAGCTGGCCTGGAAGAGGGGCAACCGGGACAGAATCCGGCACCCCAACCAGGACTAGAACCTGGGCTGCCAGTGCCACAGGCGGAGGATTAGCCAAGTGAGCCACGGTGCCGGCCTTAATATTTTTAAGATTTATTTTTATTTATTTGAAAGAGTTACAGAGAGAGGTACAGAGAGAGAGAGAGAGAGAGAGAGAGAGAGAGAGAGGTCTTCCACCTGCTGGTTCACTCCCCCAAATGCCACAAGGGCTGGGGCAGAGCCAATCTGCAGCCAGGAGCCAGGAGCCAGGAGCTTCTTCCTGGTCTCCCACGAAGGTGCAGGGGCCCAAACACTTGAACCATCTTCTACTACTTTCCCAACTCCTAGCTGAGAGCTGGAACAGAAGAGGAGCAGCTGGGTCTTGAGCCAGTACCCATATGGTGTGCCGGCACTGCAGGCGGCGGCTTTACCCACTTGCCACAGCACAGGCCCCAAGAAAATGGATTTCAAAAGATAAATTTATTTTAGTGCACACAATTTTTGAGAAGAAAAATAGATGATGCAGATCACAACATATATACTTGCCTTTTCTAGAATTTCACATAAGTGGAATCATTAGACCATGTACTTTTTTTTGTCTGGTGTCTTTCATTAACTTTTTAAAAAAATTTTCCTTACTAAGAGAGGGAGGTAGGGAGGGAGGGAGGGAGAGAGAGAAACTCTCTCATCTGCTGGTTCACTCCCTAAATGCCTGCAATAGACAGGCCTGGGCCTGGCTGAAGCCACAAGCTAGGAACTCAATCCAGGTCTCCTTCTGTGTGGCAGAAACCCAACCACTTGAGTCATCATTCTGTCTCCCAGAGTGTGAAACTAAAATCGGAAGCTGGAGCCAAGAATTGAGCTCAGGTACTCCAGTGTGAGACACAGGTATCCCAACTGGCATCTTAACTACCAGACTCCAACATGGTTTTTTTTTTTTAATTTTTTAAATTTATTCTAGGGACCGGCGCTATGGCTCACTTGGTTAATCTTCCACCTGCGGCGCCGGCATCCCATATGGGTGCCGGGTTCTAGTCCTGGTTGCTCCTCTTCCAGCCCAGCTCTCTGCTGTGGCCTGGGAGGACAGTGGAGGATGGCCCAGGTGCTTGGGCCCCTGCACTCGCATGGGAGACCAGGAAGAAGCACCTGGCTCCTGGCTTCGGATTGGCGTAGCTCTGGCCATGGTGGCCATTTGGGGAGCTAGCCAACGGAGGGGGGACCTTTCTCTCTGTCTCTCTCTCACGCACTGTCTATAGCTCTACCTGTCAAATAAAAAATAAAAAAAATTATTCTAATTTTATTCGAAAGGCCAGGAGACAGAGACAGAGGACAGACACAGAGAGATCTTCCATCTACTGCTTCACTCATCTTGGTGACTTGGCCCACAGTCCACCAAGATGGGCCAGGCCAAAGCCAGGAGCCCAGAACTCCATCCAGGTCTTCCACAGGGGAGGCAGGGACACAAGCATTTGAATCACTACATGCCACCTCTCAGGGTATGCATTAGCAGGAAGCTGTATGGGAAGTGGAGTAGTCAGGACACACACTGGGCACTTCCACATGGGATGCAGGTCCCATGCTGCAACTTACACCATTTTGCCAAACATCCATACAATATATTATTTTTTTGAGATTTGTCTTTGCATGTGTCGGTGGTTTACCCCTTTTTATTTAATATTCCACTTTAAGGATGTATCACGACTTGTGAATTAGTTCATGAATGAATGGTTATTGGGATTGTTTCCAAGTTGGGACTTTCATCAATAAAGCTGAATAAATATGAATAAACCATTTGTGTACAGGTCTTTGCATGGATATGTTTGCAGTCTTTTGGGTGAATACCTGGAATTGCGAGGTCCTATTGTACGCATATATTTAACTTCATAAGAAACTGCCAAACTGTTTTCACTGTGATTGTACCATTGCGTATTCCCACCAGAAACGTATGAGGTTTCAAGCTGCTTTACATCCTTGGTACCATTGATATTTTCAGTCACTTTAATTTTAGCTATCCTAGTGTATGTGTAAGTGGTATCTCATTGTGGTTTTAATTTGCATATCTGTATGACTAATTCTGCTAACAGTCTTATCAGCCATCTGTGTATCTTCCTTGATAAAATATCAGTTCAAATCACTTGTCCATGTTTTTAATTGTGTTACTGTTTTGTTGTTGAGTTGTAAACGTTCTTTATATATTCTGGACACAAGTTCTTCCATTGATATTTCAAACAATTTTTTTAAAGATTTATTTATTTGAAAGGTAGAGTTACAGAAAGAGAGACAGAGACAGAGACAGAGAGATCTTCCATCTGCTGGTTCACTCCCCAAATGGCCACAATGGCCAGAGTTGGGCCAAGCTGAAACCAAGAGCCAGGAGCTTCTTCCAGGTCTCCCACATGGATGCAGGGGCCCAAGCACTTAGGGAATCTTCCACTGATTTCCCAAGCACATTAGGAGGGAGCTGGATGGGGAGTGAAACAGTCAGGATTCGAACCATCACCCATATGGGATGTTGACTGGCAGTGGTGCTGGCTCCCTTCAATTGATATTTGTATTACTAATATTTTCTTCTAGTATATGGAATGGTTTATTCATTCCAAAGAAACAAGGTTTATTTTACTTACTTGAAAGGCAGAGTGAGAGAGAGAGAGAGAGATCGTCCATCTGCTGTTCACTCCCCAAATAGACTCAATGACTGGGGCTGGTCCAGCCATAGTCAGGGGCCTGGAATTTCATCCTGGGCTCCCATGTGGGTGGTAGGGCTCAAGTACTTGGGCCATCTTCTTTTGCCTTCCCAGGTGCATTAGTAGGGAGCAGCTGGGACTTGAACCTGAATTTTTATATGAGATGTCGGAGTCACAGATGGCAGTTTTGATTGATTGATTGATTGATTGATTGACAGGCAGAGTTAGACAATGAGAGAGAGATAGAGAGAAAGGTCTTCCTTTTTCTGTTGGTTCACCCCCCAAGTGGCTACTATGGCCGGCGCACTGCCCGCCAATCTGAAGTCAGGAGCCAGGTGCCTCCTCCTGGTCTCCCATGCAGGTGCAGGGGCCCAAACACTTGGGTCATCCTCCACTGCCTTCCTGAGGCACAGCAGAGAGCTGGCCTGGAAGAGAAGCAACCGGGACAGAATCTGGCACCCCAACCGGGACTAGAACCCGGGGTGACAGCACCACAGGTGGAGGAATAGCCCAGTGAACCGTGGCGCTGGCCCACAGATGGCAGTTTAACACAGTGCACTACAATGCTGGCCTGGGTTTTGGTCTTTCTTTTTCTCTCTTTGTTTTTCTCTGTCACTCCCCCTTTCAAATAAGTAAAATAAACCTTCCTTCCTTTCTAAGATTTATTTGCTTATTTGAGAGGCAGAGTTACAGAGAGAGAGAGGGATAGACAGAGAGATCTATTCACAGGTTCACTCCTCAAATGGTTGTAATGCCCCAGGCAGAGCCCATCTGAATCAAAGAGTCAGGAGCTTCTTCTGGGTCTCCCATGTGGGCGCGGGAGCCCAAGGACTCCAGCCATCTTCCACTGCTTTCCCAGACCATTAGCAGAGAGCTAGATTGGAAGAGGAGCAGCCAGGACTCGAACTGGTGCCCATATGGAATGTGGCTCCATAGGCAGAGGCTTAGCCAGCTATGCCACAGGCCAGGCCCTTGATGTTTCTTAGCAGTGTCTGTGGAGAGCATACATTTAAACTTTCTGGAAGATGTTGCAACTTATCATTGTTTTCTTTTATTATTTGAAATTTTTTTTAATTTTTTGACAGGCAGAGTGGACAGTGAGAGAGAGAGACAGAGAGAAAGGTCTTCCTTTGCCGTTGGTTCACCCTCCAATGGCCGCTGCGACCTGCGCGCTGCGGCCGGCGCACTGCGCTGATCTGATGGCAGGAGCCAGGTGCTTCTCCTGGTCTCCCATGGGGTGCAGGGCCCAAGCACTTGGGCCATCCTCCACTGCCCTCCCGGGCCACAGCAGAGAGCTGGCCTGGAAGAGGGGCAACCAGGACAGAATCCGGCGCCCCAACCGGGACTAGAACCCGGTGTGCCGGCGCCGCAAGGCGGAGGATTAGCCTAGTGAGCCGTGGCGCCGGCCTATTTGAACTTTTTGTCCCAAGAAATCTTTACTTACCTTAGAGTAAGGTTTCCTCCTATAACATAAGGTGTATGTTGCTTATTTTGTCTCCCATGAGATGTGTACAAAGTGGTATGAAGTGCTAGAGAAAATCTGAGTAGAATCTCACTGGTTATGTCCATGCTTTCCAACTGTAGCTTAACTAGACTGTATCGTCTCAGTTTCCTGACAGGTTTCTGGGGGAAGATAATGAAGTGCAGGGCTTGAGTACAGGCATGTAGAAAACACAGACCCAGCCGGCGCTGCGGCTCACTTGGCTAATCCTCTACCTAGCGGCGCCAGCAGACCGGGTTCTAGTCCTGGTCGGGGCCCCGGATTCTATCCCAGTTGCCCCTCTTCCAGGCCAGCTCTCTGCTATGGCCAGGGAGTGTAGTGGAGGATGGCCCAAGTGCTTGGGCCCTGCACCCCATGGGAGACCAGGAGAAGCACCTGGCTCCTGGCTTCAGATCAGCGCGGTGTGCTGGCCGTGGCGGCCATTGGAGGGTGAACCAACAGCAAAAGAGCAAAAGGAAGACCTTTCTCTCTGTCTCTCTCTCTCACTGTCCACTCTGCCTGTCCAAAAAAAAAAAAAAAAAACCACAGACCCAGCACTCGGGTCTGCAGATCAGGAACGGCGGCCTTCCTAGAGGGAATCCCTTCACCTCTCTCAGCCTCTTTCTTCATGAGCAAAATTGAAACAATTACGATTTTATACCTGCTCCAATGCTGGGTACACAGGTTGGGTTTAATAAATTGTAGGTGCCCTTATTATCACTACTAAGGTAAATCTGGAGGAAGGATGGGAGGGAGGAAGGAATATCATTATATGCTTAGAACTGTATCTGAAAGATAGCTGTATCCATGACCTTCCTTGAATCTGTTCTTGTATTAATGTCACATTAACATGAAAAAAAGTATCAGAATAGATAAATAAAGTTAATCTTTTTTCAAGATTTATTTATTTACTTGAAAGTCAGAGTTACACAGAGAGAGAAGGAGAGGCAGAGAGAGGAGAGAGGTCTTCCATCTGCTGGTTCACTCCCCAAATTGGCTGATCTGAAGCCAGAAGCAAGGAGCTTCTTCCAGGTCTTCCATGAGGGTGCAGGGGCCCAAGGACTTGGGCATCCCCCACTGCCTTCCCAGGCCATAGCAGAGAGCTGGATCAGAAGTGGAGCAGCTGGGTCTCAAACCAGCGCCCATATGGGATGCCAGTGCTTCAGGCCAGGGCGTTAACCCACTGCGCCACAGCGCCGGCCTCGAAATAAAGTAAATCTGAAGCTGCCAATGCCAACTTATCCAACAGGACATGGTGAGTGGAAGTTACATAATAGTTCAGAAGTAAAAAGTTCCGTTGTGATTATTATTAAATTGTCACAGGCGCTTTTCCCAAATAGTAATGAGCCGCACATTTCACAGCTGGCAGTGTGTTTGCCTAACAAAAATTTGGGGGTGTTTGTAATTTGTTAGAGCCATATGTCAACAGATTCCTTCTACACCTCTAAGAATAGAATAACCTCAAATTATTTTTACTACAAAAGAACCATCTAAAAGTGTCTTTCTTGGCGGGCGCTGCGTCTGCTTCATCAAGTCAGATCTGGAAGGGTTTCTGCAAGCCTACCTTATGTGTAGCAATCGCCAGTTTGTTCTCTTCTCTTCCTTGACCAAGTCACATGCTAGGTCTTAGGACCGAATATAGACTTATCTGCTATCCCTCTTTCACAGGAGTTTTGTAATTTCAGAGAGCTTTCTGGGAAGTTAGCAACATAACCAAGTTTAACCCACACTGTTTAAATGCCATTTATATTGAAGTTAGCTGGTCATGTTTAGAATCCCAGACCGAAGATTTAATAAGCAATCTGGGCTCCAACATGGGTTGCATTTAATAAATCAATATTTTAAGCCAGCCACTCAGCAAGGGTGACCTTTTGGTTCCTTCTGCTAATGGCAGAGATGTACGCACAGAAGCCTCATTGTGCAGTCTGCGGTGACTTCCCCGGAGGATGTAAACACAGCAAGAGGGAGCTGGATGTCAATAGGTCGTGATGCTTAGGAGCTTTTGCTGTTTGCATGGTTTTCAACCCGCATTGCTTGTGGCTCATTCTCCGGTGAAACATCCCGAAAGCACGAGATGACTCAGCCTGCACACTCTCACTGATCTATCGGCTTCCATTCAAACCGCACAAGATGCAGGCAGTGTGGTTTTGACTATTTGTCACACAGTGAAGGAGGATTAGCTAAATGTTTGTTTGCTTCCTCACCCCTGAATTATATTCCACTTCCCCACATTAGCTCAGGGCATCGTATTCCTTTTCCAGAGATAGGAAACCCAGTTCTTGTCATAACAGAGTTTCCCTGCTTTCTTTTTTTTTTTTTTTCCCACTGTAGAAATTGAGCATTTATAATTATAATTATGAAAATACACATATATTGAGATATGTGTATCCTGCTTTCTGATCACACTTCAAGGGCAGGCTCTCTCTCTGGGGGTCAGTGTTCTGTTTCTCTACTTCTCCTTGGTTTTGCAAGAGATTAAAAAAATGTTTTTGTTTATTTGAAAGGCAGAGAGTGAGAAAGACAGCGAGAGATCTTCCATCGTTGGATCACTCCCCATATACTCCCTACAGCCCTGGCTCAGCCACATCAAAGCTGCCAGGAGCCTAGAACTTAATCCTGGTCTCCCACAGAGGCAGCACGGGTTCCAACTACGGGAGTTATCTACCACCTGTGGCTGCCCAGGGTGTGCATTCGCAGGAAACTAAAACTGGAAGCTGAGCTGGCATTGGAACCAGACACGCTGCTATGGGATGTGGGCATCTTAACTGCTAGCAAATGCCCCTCCCAAGAGGCTGCTCTGGATTTCACTCCACTAAGGCACAGCAGTGTCATGCGAAGTCCCCAGACCAAGGAAGCGGGCTTCTGTGAACCCCCATAGAGGCTATGTTTTCAAAGCATGGGCGTGGTGGCAGAGGTGGTGGCTGTGGGGGTCTTGCCAAAGCCGACTGCCGTCCTGGATTAAAGCTCACTTGCATGGCTTGCTCTGTCGTACAGATGGGTCAATGTCCCCAGCAGGACAGTCACTTTAGGTTGTCAGTTTTCTCGATGTTAATGTGAATGGGTTCCTTTTCCTGTGTCTCATACCTATAGCAGAGGAGATACAGGAGGACACTGGAACCAGATAGAAGAAAAGAGCACTGGGTAAGCAAAGAGGGATGGAGAAGGGCCATGCTGAGGGACAAGCAAGGGGACAAAGTGCCAGATCCCAAGTCTTCCTACTCCCCGGTTTTCCTGAGCGATCATGAGAGCAGGGTGCAGAGCCCTGTGTGTGGTCATCAGGAAGACAGCCTAGGGCTGTGTGGCTCAGCCTCGGCTGTCCCCTGGTGTCACCCAGAAGGCTCTAAAGCTACCTCAGTGGAGACTCCCTCTGAATCTCCAGCCAGACTGCCTTCATTAAGCTTGGGCAGGGCCCCATATGTTCATACAGTCTCCTAGTGTTTCCCAACTGCATCCAGGATAGAGAACCTCAGACTAAAGACAGCTTTAGGAGTCCCCAAGAATGGGGATCCCCACTCTGGTATCTTCTCATAGGGAGCCTGGGGAAGTCCTAAGGACTATTCGGCAATGGAAGAAATCCCCACTTGTATTGTGCGAGAAGAGGAGGAGGCAACTGGCCACGCATCACCCTGGAAACTCCCTGGCCCCCCAGGACTCCCCGTGGTCTGGCCACGAAAGGGCTATGGGCTGCAGTTTCTGCCCATTTTCTCGCATTCTTTGAGGAGCAAATTCCTTTGGCGGTATTTACAATTAACCTTTTCTCAAGTTAGATTTCAGACAAGTTGGTACTGCTGTAACAGGATTTTCCGGTTTGGCATGGATTGAGCACTACTTCCCCAGCAGCAAGAAAAGCCTATGGGTTTTTATGGCACGGTTCTTAAACACGCTCAGAGTGTAGTTTATGGCCACCATAGGTGTGGACAAAATGCGCAGTACTATAGTCCAGCTTCAAATCAGATGAATGGTTCTGAGCGTCTGGATTAGAACTTGAAAAAAAAAATACTAATCTCTTTCAAGATTTTGGTAGGCCTGATAAACAAGGAACGATTAGAAAACTTCTGGCACAGTGGAAAATCCCACTAGGTCTCAGTTTTTTCATCTGAAAAGCGGGACTGCAAACAGTTGCCTCTCTTGTCAAAGATTTGGCTTTGAGGAATAAATTAGGTGATTTTAGGTGAGTACACTCGAGAGACTGAACGACTTCACATAGGTGAAAAGCTGTCACGATCCAGGTGGCATATGTCTTTAAATTTAGAATAGATTGCTTTGGAAAGAAATTACCTTGTTTAGTTAGTTATAAAAAAATCAACTTATTTAGTTAGTTCACAAATTCAGGAAGGCTTGGAAAATGAACATGTCTATTCAAGGGAACTTCAGAAAGTTCATGGAAATGGAATTAAAAGGTAAATTTTGGTGAAAAAAGATTTTGAAATCCATGCACATGAGAGATCTTTAAAAAGTTCCTGAAAAATGTGTCCTATGAAAAGCTGTGCATAGATCCAAAAAATTTTCACACCAAAATAAACTTACCTTAATTCCATTTTCCATGAACCCTTTGAAGTACTTCATATTGGCTCACTTATATGTCAACCAAGTTGCCAAAAAGATTTTGCTTTGGTAAAAGTCTTAACTTTTTTGAAACAATTTTTATAGGTTTTGGTCATTTTATCTAATTTTATCCTTATCCCATGTATAATGATGGGGAAAAAAACCCAACTTCAGTAATTTTCAACACGTACTACACGTGCTTTTTTTTTTTTTTTAGACCAAACTACTCCCACCTTTTCTAGCTCCCCAGGTCATTTTGAAACAAATCCCAGACTTTTTATTATTTCGTTCTTAAGTACTACAATATGTAAGACACGTTTGGAGATAAATGGTCACAGTTTCAACAGCAACAGATGTGTCCAGCGGCCATTCAGCCGAGCAGTCGAGATCCCTGCATCTGATAGCAGAGTGTCTGCATTCAACTCCTGGCTTCTGGGCGCAGCTTCCTGCTAATGCAGACCCTGGGAGGCAGCTGTGACACCTCCAGTACTGGGGCCCTGTCACCCATGTGGGAGACCTCGATTGTGCTCTTTGTTCCTGGCTTTAGCACCAACCAGGCCTCAGTGGCTGTGGGCATCTGGAAAGTGAACTAGTAGATGGGAGTGTTTGTTCTCTCTCTCTCTCTCTCCCTGTCTCTCTCTTGCTTTGCCTGTCAAATAAAGAAAGAAAATATAACAAATGTGGAAACTGAAATCTCTTGCACAATGCATGGGGCAACCTGGCTTATTAATAGAAGAACCAGAAGGAACAAGATTTCAAACTTCAATTTAACTTTTTAAAATTTATTTATTTGAAAGGTAGAGTCTCTCTCTCTCACTCTCTCTCTCTCTCTCTCACACACACACACACACACACACACGGAGAGAGAGAGAGCGAGCTCTTTCATCAACTGGCTCTCTCTCCAAATGGCTACAACAGTCAGAGCTGGGCCAGGCCAAAGCCAGGAGCCAGGAGCTTCTCCCCGGACTCTTACATGGGTGCAGGGGCCCAAGGACCTGGGCCATCTTGTGTTGCTTTAGCAGGGAGCTGGATCAGAAATGGAGCAGTCAGGATTCGAACCAGCACGCCCATAGCAGGCAGAGGCTTAACCTCCTATGCCACAGCGGTGGCCCTGATTTTTTGAGAATGCCCAACACTTTTTAAGGCACTCATTAAGATTTGTATTATGTCTCATGGTTAGGTAGGTCTTGTTAAAAAAAAAATCAAATGTATCATATTTGAGGTTGGTTCTCACGAATTAAAGAACAAATAAATCACAAGGACGAATCATAAAGAACTAGATGGGGCTTGGCTATCTTCTTCAATTGCTTCATTTTAAAGGTAAGGAGGCAGGGCGGGGGCGGCACTGTGGCATAGTGGTAAAAGCTGCTGCCTGAAGTGCTGGCATCCTGTATGGGCAGCAGTTCGAGTCCCGGCTGTTCCAGTTCTGATCCAGCTCCCTGCTATGGCACGGAAAGCAGAAGATGGCTCAAGTGCCCCTGCCCCTGTGTGGGAGACCTGAAAGAAGCCCCTGGCTCCTGGCTTCAGACTGGCCCAGCTCTGGCCGTTGCAGCCATCTGGGGAGTGAACCAGCAGATGAAAAAAAAAAAAAAAAAGATAAAGAGGTTGAGGCCCATGGAGGGAGACTAAGCGTCCTCCTAACACAGGAGAGCCAGTGGTCACTATCCAGAATTCATAAAAAAATGAGTTAACATTTTGAAGTGATTTCCATGGATAAAATAATTAAGAGTTGGCTTTATAAGATCTGAGAACTTAAGTGAGCCCTATACAAATGTATCTTATACTTTCTCAATCTTGTGTAACAGTGGCACTAACATTGGGGATTTTAAAAGGGAGAAAGTGATGACAGCGCTTAAGTACCCAGATTAAGCTCCTTTCGGAGCCAGGAAGGTAGAACAATGATCTCCATGGAGCAATGCTTCCAGGTTGAAACAGACACGGCAAAATATCACTATACGCAGCGCACATCAGATCCAAAAGGTTAGGCTGCAAAAAGGAACAGTTCACACATATTGGAGAAAACCAGTTTAGTTCAAACAGTTTTGTGTAGCATCCAGGTGGAAAGAGTGGATGTGTTTGTGTTTAGTTACGGGCAGCGGCAACCAAACAGCATACCCTTTAGCTGTAGAGCGCAAGAGCACACAGGCTAGTGTCATTCAGGATTAGGGCACCAGGGCAATCGAGTCTGGTGCACTGCAAAGGCGAGCCTCCAGGAAGTTGTTACTGTGTCAGAATCCTGCCGGACACTGGCATCTTTCTTCTTTTGCTAAAATGAAGACTTATTTATTTATTTATTTAAAAGGCAGAGTGACAGAGAGTATGAGAAAGAGAGAGCGAGGAGATATCTGCCACCCACTGGTTTCCCTCCCTAATGGCCTCAACAGCTGGGCCTCGGCCAGGCTGAAGCCAGGAGACAGGAACTCGATCTGGGCTGCCCACATGGGTGGCAGGGGCCCAGGTACTTGAGCCATTGTCTGCTGCTTTCCAGGCACATTAGCAGGAAGCTGGATTGGAAGTGGAGTAGCCAGGACTTGATGATGTCAGCATCCCAAATGGTGGTTTAACCCATTGCACCATAACACAGACCCTCACCCCTCCTCTCCACCCTTTTAAGATTTATATACGTGAAAGGTGGAGTGAGAGAGACAGAGACAGAGAGAGAAAATGCTGGGATCTTTTAGATTCAATATCAGCACAGAGTTGCTAGGTGGATTCTGTTCTAATCCTAGGGTAGAAGTAGAGGCATGGGAGATCTTGATGGCCACAATGGCTGGAGCTGGTCTGATCCAAAGCCAGGAGCCAGGAGCTTCTTCTGGATCTCCCACACGAGTGTAGGGGCCCAAATACTTGAGCCATCTTCTACTGTTTTCTCAGGCTATAGCAGAAAGCTGGATGGGAAGTGGAGCAGCCCGGATTCGAACCAGTGCCCATATGGGATGCTGGCACTGCAGCCGGTGGCTTTACCCACTATGCCACAGCGCCGGCCCCAGCACTGATATAATTTCACATGCTCTTCAAGGGGTTCCCAGGTATGTCCAAGGTTGAGAACCACACTTAGAGGATGAGAGGTTCTCACTGACTACGGCTCTTCTGGGGATGAGGAGTGTCTTCCTAAACCCAGATGTGACCCACGTCACGAGCTATGGCACTAATGGAGATGCCAAACTCTCTGGGGGTGGGATTTGGATTTAGAGGTCATCTGGGCTGGGGCTAAGTGGTATTTGTGTCTGCTCATTAAGCCGACTTCCCTCAGGTGGGTAGGGTTCAACTGTGAAGACCTCTCTAAGTCATCATTAGGGACTTTAACATCCTCTGAAGCTTAGCCAGTGCCACGGCTCACTAGGCTAATCCTCCGCCTGCGGTGCAGGCACACCGGGTTTTAGTCCCGGTCGGGGCGCCGGATTCTGTCCCGGTTGCTCGTGTTCCAGTCCAGCTCTCTGCTGTGGCCCGGGAGTGCAGAGGAGGATGGCCCAAGTGTTTGGGCCCTGCACCCGCATGGGAGACCAGGAGAAGCACCTGGCTCCTGCCTTCGGATCAGCACTGTGTGCCGGCAGCAGCCATTGGGGGTGAACCAATGGAAAAAAGGAAGACCTTTCTCTCTGTCTCTCTCTCACTGTCCACTCTGCCTGTAAAAAAAAAAAAAAAAGCCAAAGCAGACAACTATTTTTAGGGAGATCTTAACAGAAGATTTCTCAGGTCAAATTTCGATCCTGTTCCTATTCTGTGAGTAGCCAGATGAGTTGTGTGGTTCCGGCTGAAGCACTTTGTATGGCCTGAGAAGACCTGAACTGAATATTCTATGCCAGTGAGTCACCGCCTGCAGACCAAGCTGCCTTCTCAGAGAGAGTGGCCTTATCCTAACATGGCAGACGTCTACAGAAAGCGCTGTTTCCCCTTTAGAATCAGAACTAGGGATGCAGTTGATTTTCTTGAATTTCTAGGAATGAAGAAATATGCTTACCCCATTCACTCACCAACAGGGAACGAGTGTATTCCCTATGGCACGGGGTGTTTCTTACCATGACCATTACGCTGGCCCTGGCACTGTAGGCAATGGCTGGCTGATATTGGCTCATTATTTTTCTATTAATACATGGGTTTCAACATTCTTCTTTTCTTGGCTGGCACTGTGGCATAGCGGGTTAATGCCCTGGCCTGAAGCACTGGCATCCCACATGGGTGCCAGTTCGAGACCCGGCTGTTCCACTTCCCATCCAGTTCTCTGCTATGGTCTGGGAAAGCAGTAGAAGATGGCCCAAGTGCTTGGGCTCCTGCACACACGTGGGAGACCCAGAAGAAGCTCCTGGCTCCTGGCTTTGGATCAGTGCAGCTCCAGCCATTGTAGCCAACTGGGGAGTGAACCAGTGGATGGAGGATCTCTCTCTCTGCGTAACTCTGACTTTCAAATAAATATTTAAAAAATTCTTCTTTATTTTTACATGTAGAAAACACTACATGCTTCATCAAGAAAGTTTACATAACCTAGAAAATGAAAAAGAACAGGAAAGAGTCCTCTTAGTATTCTGCTAATCATCTTTAACAGTTGCTTTTATGCCTTTCCAGTACTTGGTCTTTCAAACTTTTATGTCAGGAGGAACACTTTCCTCAGGACGGGGTAGGGGATCGACAAGAACAAGACCCAATCCTAACAGGGAAGTAGAGTAGTTAAATGATTTCAGGGAGAGGCATTAATAAGGGAGTGAATAAAAAGTTCAGTTCCAAGAAGTATGGAGACCAGGGATCAAACTTGAACACCCCAAGGGATAGATCTGAAGCTGAGCCTGGGTGTAGTCTGGGGATGAAGTGTTGGATTTCTCAGATTAGGTTTGGCTCTGGAAACTGGGATCAGGTGGGGAATTAAATATCCCATTTTGGGGGAAGGAGAGAGCTGTAGAGGCCAGGAAACAAGATGCTTGAGCAAACACTGGGTCTTCATTTTTATTAAATCTTGGCCATTTCTTCCTTAAAAAAAAAAAAATCTCCTTCTCAACTCCCATCAAATAAATGTGTCCTGCTTGTCTTCTCTAACCATCTTCTTCCCTCCAGAAGGCCCTGCACACCGCTGCCAGGTGAGTCTCCTTAAACTGCCTTATAACATTTATCTTTCCAGTCTTGGACTTTAGAAGTGCCACCAACTGACTCACTGAGCCAGTTCCAGCCTGCACAGCCTGAACCTCATGGTTCCTATAACCGGACACTAACCCGTTATTCACCTTCATTTTCCACGTCACCTACCTCACCTACAACAGGTGGGAGGATGCACTGAGCGTCCTGCAAGCGCACTGTTCTTACTTCCGTCCTCTCTACCCTCGTCGCATGGTATCACCTTGTCCATAGTATTCTGCCTTCTTCTATGCACTGTCTCCTTCAGCGTTTCAATCTAGTTGCACTTTCTTCCCAATATGTTGCATGATTATTCCAATCCACACTGATGCGTATTTTCTTAGACTTACCCTTACTTTTTTTTTTTTTTTTTTGCAGTTCAGCTTTTTTATTGAACAAGAAAACAGACTTAGTCAAAAAGACGAACGTCATCATCATACTCCTCGGATTTTTCTTTCTTTGCTTCTACTTTCTTCTCTTCAGCTGGAGCGGCCGCCGTGCTGGGGGCAGGGCCTCCACCAAGCTGCGGAAGCGGCTCCCTCAGCCCTAGGTTCCAGATGAGGCTCCCCATGTTGACACTGGCCAGGGCCTTCGCAAACAAGCCAGGCCAAAAGGGCTCCACACAGACACTGGAGGCTTTAATGAAGGCATTGATCTCACGCAGGATGAGGGTGGAGTAGCGCAGGTGGGCCCGGAGTCGGAGGAGGAGGAGATGGAGGCGCTGGGTGGTGTGCGCTTGGCGTGGGGTGCTACGTGCTACTCCCCAGACGAAGTGAGGGCCTCACCTGAGCTCAGCCTTAGCCTCCTCGGAAGGATCAAGCACCTTGGCCGTCCTTCGTTGGCGAACTTGTTGACAATGAGTCTACAACTTGTTCTTTTTTCACCCAGTACATATATGGGGCTGTACTTGTACATTAACACATAGTCAACTACACAGTTTATTGGGTAAGATATCCAGATTATGTGCAAAAAATTTAATGTTCAGACGATACAACTGTCAATTTTTTCCCAGTATTTTGAAAAGAAATTATATTTTTCTTTCTCCACTCATTGAAATAGTTTCCCTATTTATGCAACACAAGTTGCATTAATAATCAAACTTAGGGAAAACCATAGTTGGTGGGCTTGAAAATCGAACTCCATCTCATTCTCATAGTCATTAATGGCCTTAAAACAGTCTGTGTCACAGGATTCAAGGTGAGTTTCTCATCCTTATGACGACTTCATGAGCTAAGGATAAGCCAGTCAGAATCTTCCTAAGGCCATTTAATTGATACCATTTGATTTCTACTCACCTTCAACAACTATACTTGGATTTTTTATGTAGAAATAACAGAATCTTTGAGGATTCATATTTAAAAAATATATAGGGTCAGCGCTGTGGCTGTGCCGGCATCCCATATGGGCGCCAGTTCTAGTCCCAGCTGCTCCACTTCCAATCCAGCTCTCTGCTATGGCCTGGGAAAGCAGTGGAAGATAGCCCATGTCCTTGGGCTCCTGCACCCTCGTGGAAGACCCGGAAGAAGCTCCTGGCTTCTGGCTTTGGATCGCCCCAGCTTTGGCCCTTGCAGCCCAATTGGGGAGTGAGCCAGCAGATGAAAGACCTCTCTCTCTCTCTGCCCCTCCGTCTCTCTCTGTGTAACTCTTTCAAATAAATAAATAAACAAACCTTTTTTTTAAAAGAACATATTTAATAGTAACAATTATAAAATTAAATAAATGAAGTCATAAGCCAAACCTTAAGAAAATACTCCACCCTTCTGGAGGAAAAAAAAATACTCCACACACAAGGACTTTCATCTAGATACCATCTTGAAGTATTTTTCTTATTTGAAAAATGTTCTCCTAAACTGAATATTTTTTGTTGTTTGCTAGTTCTAAAATTAAGAAATGTCCAAGGAAAAAGTTAAGAAAATACTAAAAGTCGTTCAGTTGTAGTCCTAAACCCACATCAACTCAAAGATTCCGAGATAGTTACAACACGGGGATCTCTATCTTTCCAAACCATCTGTGATTTCAAAGGATTCACATGTTTCGCAGTAGGATCAAATGGTCACAAACCCTCTTGCTCCCATTGTACTTTATGGTGTAATTATAAGCTCTCATGACAAGAATTTTTTTTTAAAAAATTGCTGTATATCAGGAACTGAGTGTCTTTAGCAATTGCGAATGTTGCTTCATCTGTTCCTTTAAAACTCCTTGGAGTTCAGCTATTTCTCTTTAATGAGAACACCTGCGGTCCTGGAGGCAGCGCCACAAGGCACTGGTGAAAGGGGGATTGGGTAGAAGTGCAGGGCAGCCAAGAGATGCCCTGAGCACCAGCAGGAGCTCATCCAGATATCCCTGCAGCAGAGGCCCTTTTGCGACTGCTCCCCTCCTCTGGGTGGTGGGGGCTTCTGTCCCGGAGGGGAGGGACAGGGACAAAGCCTTGATTTCTTATCCCAGATTCTACCTTTCTCCTGGCCTTGGAAAGAGCATTCAGTATAAACTCACCCTTCCATTTAACGGACACGCAGCCCTGAGAAAGAGGGTAGAGAGTGCCGATGATAGAGCGTGATTTAGAATAGACCCCCTGATCTTAATTCCTGTTCTATGTATGAAATTTCTAGTTTATCAAGAAGTTTCATGGTCTGCAAAATGAGAAACACGGGTCAGGTGATTTACAATATTCTTGCCAGCTGCAAGCTACACAACTCTGGGACTCACCTGGTTGAGCACTACCACCACACCGTACCTACCCCATAGCATGCCTGCCAGAAGTGTTTGTTGATTACATTGAAAGGGCCCGAAAAGATTGCATTTAACTAGATTAATTACTCTGTAAAAATTAAATTGAAGCTCTGTATAGGTGACTGGAAAAAAGAAAATTCCTCCGTGGCAGGATGTCTGGTAATTATTTTGCTCTTAATTAGCCTTCACTTGATGATTGTCAAAATGTTGCATGGTAACAGAATTAGAGCTTCAGATATAATACAACCAATGTGAGGAGATAAATATAAACAGCTTGAACTCATTTGATTCTCACTGGACCCTGAGTTAAAGTCTGGCCAGTCAGAGCAGGATCTATCGCAGCTGTTTGAGAAGCATAGAAGGCACCTGGCTGCTGCAGACTGGCCCTGGCTTTATCATGGATCTCTTGCTCCGTGATCATCAAGGCACGGCCAGAAGAGCTCTGCATGCTGCTCTCGATCAGCTCGGTGTTCCCAGATTTCTTCACATAACCAGGCTTTCCCTCTCTACATCTATCGGGAGTGGGCGTGGTGACTGAGACACCCTCTCTGCAACTGAAATAGAACTGAAGGCACTGGTCCCAACTGCCATGAAAGGAACTACCGCAGGATTAGCCACACGGACACCAGGCTGGTTAAAGTGTCCAATGTCAGGGCCAGCACTGTGGCACAGCAGGTTAAACTGCCGCCTGTAGGGCCAGCGTCCCATACAGGCACCGGTTTGAGCCCTGGCTGCTCTACTTCCAATCCACTCCCTGTTCATGTGCCTGGGAAAGCAGCCAAAGATGGCCCAAGCTCTTGGGCCCCCACATCCATGTGGAAAACTTGGATGAAGCTCCTGACTCCTGGCTTTGGTCTGGTCCAACCCTGGCCATTGCAGCTATTTGGGGAGGAACCAGCAGATGGAAGATGTCTCTGTCTCTCCCTCTCTCTCTGTAACTCTGCCTTTCAAATAAAATAAATAAATCTTTTTTAGTAAATGTTGCTTTTTTTTTTTTTTTTGACAGGCAGAGTGGACAGTGAGAGAGAGAGACAGAGAGAAAGGTCTTCCTTTGCCGTTGGTTCACCCTCCAATGGCCGCTGCAGCCAGTGCGCTGCAGCCCGCGCACCGCGCTGATCCGATGGCAGGAGCCAGGTACTTCTCCTGGTCTCCCATGGGGTGCAGGGCCCAAGCACTTGGGCCATCCTCCACTGCACTCCCTGGCCACAGCAGAGAGCTGGCCTGGAAGAGGGGCAACCGGGACAGAATCCGGCGCCCCGACCAGGACTAGAACCTGGTGTGCCAGCGCCGCAAGGCGGAGGATTAGCCTAGTGAGCCGTGGCGCCGGCCAAATAAATCTTTTTTTAAAAAATTAAAATGTCCTTTTTAATATTGTATTTTATCTTTAAAAGAAAGTGAATCAAGAGGTAAAATCAAGTGATTGTGAGAGCTCATCTAATTGATATCTCCAAATACTTTAACTCAGTTATCTGAAGATTAAAAAAAAAATTTAAGATTTATTTTATTTGAAAGGCAGAGTTATAGAGAGAGAGGGAGGAAGACATGGAAAGATCTTCCATCCACTGTCCCATTCCCCAAGGATCAGGCTGAAGCCAGGAGCCAGGAGCCTCCTCTGGGTCTTCCATGTGGGTGCAGGGGCCCAAGCACCTGGGCCATCCTTCACTGCTCTACCAGGCACAATAGCAGGGACCTGGATTGGAAGTGGAGCAGCCAAGACTTGAACTGGCTGCCGCATGGGATGCTGGTTCTGCAGACAGCAGAATTACCTGCTACGCCACAGTGCTAGCCTCCCCACCCCCAAATTTTTAAATTAAATGGAGATTTATGCCAATGATTCATTTCCTACTGCCTGCACAGTTTCAGCTTATGTAACTCTGCTTTTCAAATGGCCACAAGATGCATGCATGACCTGATGAAGATAAATGCCAACCACTGTCATTAGGTCGATGCTGAGTTTAAAACACATTGCATCATATGAAGTGTCTGCAGGTAGGAGGCAGCCCCAGGTGCATTTAATCTTTGGCAAGCGTTCTGATTATCTATGGGGGGTGGCGTGTGTCCATGTGTTGCTTATCTTTGTTGTCAAGCACAACATATCATCACGAGAATGCCCACGAAATTCCTTCATGGAAATATCAATCACATTGGGCCTATTCCCATGGCATATTCTGCCTGCCTGTGAGAGACTATTTGGAAAACAGAACTGACATTATCCTCAAGTAGACCTCACTCAGCCATATGACATCTTCGGTACAGTGGATCAAATGTGTGGCCTGGCATCGGTCACTGAGGCGATTCCTCTGAATTCTACTTACTCTCCAGGACAGAATTCCATTTGCTTCCTGTTAGAATCCTTTAGGACCTCCAGATTGGGCCAGCTGGGCCAGCTGAACCCGTTGCAGTGTGCAGAGCCTTTGAGCTACTCTCACACTGTGGACTGGCCGGTGGGGAGCCTTTCTGGACTGCATAATTCTGCCCACACACCCTGGGGTCCTTTGCAACCAAAGTCATGTGGATCTGTCTCCCCCACTGGGCTCTAATCAGCATGAGCTCAGGCCCTGGAGCTTCAGTCTCATTGTCTGGCTCATATGTCCACTCAATAAATGTTTGTTGAGTGAAAATCCAAGGGGATGGATTTTTAGTGTTCTCACCACAGCAAATGATAATTGTATGAATTATGTATATGTTATTTACCTTAATTGGTATACTCCACGGTATATACATAATTCAAGTCGATATATTCATATAAACTTTTTGTTTATATATGAAATATATAAAAATTTTGTCAATAAAATAAAACCAAGAAGTGTTGCATAAACAATTATATTCTCAAGGAAGAATCATTAGCAAATTTGTTAGGGTCCATTTACTACTTTCCTCTCAAGGTTTAATTAATATGTTCTGCTAATAAGAGCACTTGTGCTTGAAGGTTATTTCTTCCTAAAGAAAAATGAGTAAATATTATCCTACCTTTGGCCTGTGGGCTAGCATGGTACCTGGGTTAGCATCTTGGGTTCAGTAAATTTTTATTGATTTAAATGAATGTAGCCATTCCATACATTTCAAAGGTTCTTTGATATGAAGATAAGTTTATCCTGCTGAGCACTTTCCAACTGAAATTGTACAGGGAAATAGTTATTAAGTAATACAATATCTAAACTGCCTAGAAACTTGCCTGGCACCCAGTAGGGACTCAAAATCTATTGTTTTTTCCGCTCACATTTATTCGAAAATAATAATAAAAACCCTACTTCTAAAGCTTGATGGAAAATATGAAATTAATTTTAGTAGATGACAAATAGCGAAAAGAAAAGGTCAGTATTATCTTTCGACCCAGCAAAGAAGTTGAACTATCTCATCAGAATTTTAAAATGTTACCTTGCCCTTCTCATGTTTCCTGGCATCACAGAGAAAATGAATCTAAATTAAGGTTGTCAGATAAAAGACACAGTGCCTAGTTAAATTTGAATTTCAGCAAAACAATTTTTTTAAATTGTAGATATGCCCCCCTTGTAATATTTGGGACATACAAGATTTGGGACATACTTATAATAAAAGATTTTTCTTTATTTATTTGAAATTCAAATTGAACTGGGCACCCTGTATCTTTAGTTGGTAAATCTGACAACCATAATCAAACAGCAGTGAGTACCAGCATTTGAAAAACAGTAATAATGTAGTGAGCTCTCTCTTTTTTTAAGCAACGTTTTATTGGCAGCCAAGCGCTTTCTTTAAAGTTTTTAAGCTAATTTTTCCCTCATCCTAAACCTATAGTTAGTTTGCATAATGGCACTGTGATTTCACCTCCCTTTAGAAAATGCTCTAGAATCAAAATATCTATTTTGGCTCTCCCTGGTCACCAGAATGTGGTTTGCAAAAAAAAAGGGGAACAGTTGTTAGTCCTGGCGAAAAGCCAGACATTTGGTGTTAGAATTATCAGTTGCTTCTTCCACTAGAAGTTTCTGTGGGAGCTTGTAAAGCAGGTTTTCCTTATTGGTTTGGATCCGGTCACCAGGAGACCATTTGCAATGCTGGTTATTTTCATTGCATAGTGAAGAGCCCCAAGCATTCGCTGAAGAGGGCCAGGCTTGATAAGCAGTGTGGCCAGCCGTAATCACTGGCTTGCGACCCGCCAGGGAGCCCTGGCGCATGGAGCAGAGGAACCTCCAGCCAAATTCGGATGGAGGCCTTGGCAGGGCACTGCCCACCACAAAGAGAGGAAAACCAGAAGTTGTACTACATTGGTCCTTTCGTGGGCACTTTCCCCTCCATCATTCACCTCTCTCAGGCCACACTATAAATCATCTCGTGCCTGAACTCAAATTCCTGGGAGTCGGTAGGTGAGCAGCTGTGGGAAGCCGGGACCTCTTGCCAATGTAAAACCCCACGGACATTCCGGGTCTTCAGCCAGTTCCCTCCCCAAAAGCCCTCTTGCCTTTCTTCTCTGAGCCCTAGGGATTGGCCAGCTTGTTTCCTTTCCACTGTCACCACCTGTTATTTCCAACTGCGCACCATGTGGGACAGAAGAGGCTTCACATCTCCAGGCCCAGGCAGGTGACAGCCTGGCTCTGTTCACGCTTCACTCTCATCCCGAGGCATGCGCTCTCGTGTCCCAGCTACAGAGCAGGAACTGACGGTCTTAGCAGACCCTCAGGAATGAAGATGCGTCTCAAATGCCCAGTGTCCGAGGCACGCAACACCCCTTGTCTGAGCGAGAGAGAAAAGCCAGTGAAAGCTGTGAGGAAGGGGTTTTCCCTGATGCTGCAGCAGGCTTTCTTACAGGAAAATACAAAGACCACAGAGGTGCAAACAGTGCATCTCTGAGGCTTCATCAGACTTTCTGGGGTGAGATGGGGAGGCAGATAAGACAATCTGGTGAAGAAGTGGTTTTCAAATTTTTCTATATACAGGATTTACCCAGGGGGCTTGTTCAAACACAGAGGCGAAGACTGCAATGTTACAAACTTTTTTAAAAGGAACTATTAAAGCTACTAAGCAGGGTTAAATTTCTCTTTCTAGATAGATTGATTTAGACACACTGATACATTTAAAGTATTTGGATGGTAATATTTTTATCATGTTGAATTCTTCCTAGCTGAAATTATATAAAAATCACCCACTATATAATATACACTTATACATATATATACATGTATATATTATATAGTATATTATATATTATATTATGTATTATAAAATGGGTGAAAATACTAAGGCAAACACCTCTCATTTTAAATAGAACTCAATCTCCAGAAGCCAAATGATAAAAACTGGATCATTTGACTTTACAAAAGAAAGTTTTAAAGTCTGCGTGGTGGAAAAGCCACCTAAACAAAGTCATAAGATAAATGTTAAAATGGGGAAAATTCAGAAACTCATACCACGAAGAGCTCATCTCTTAATATATAAAGATCTTGACCTAAATCACTAAGACCAGAAAGTACATAATCCATCAAAACTTCATGGAAACTTGTTTTCTTCCCCCTTATAAATAAATATCTACACAATATCTTCAATGCTGCCTTTAGGCCACAAATGTTAAATGTTTCTGATCTTGTGTAGGAAAAGTTCGCGACCATCGAGTGGGGCATGGAACATGAGCTCTGGCTCCTCTGACGGCTGAGCGACTTCTAGTAGACCAGCGCTCCCTCAGATAACATCCCTAAGTTCTCCACGAGATATAGAAGGCAGCTCTCTGAAGGCAGCGCAGAGCAAGGTTTGGTGGGCAGACAGTGAGAGGGACTAGACCACTGAGAGATGGAAGCGGACTACATGAGAGCCAGGGGTTGTACAGCTTTTCCACTGAGGCCGGGCCCGCTCTGCACGGCGGCACTTGCAGCCCATCAGCCTAACTAGTGGGCTTGCGGTACCAGAAGACACAGTTTGGAGCTGCTGGTGCGGCTGGAAATTATCGGTGTTATCTCAGAAATGAGAGAAACACAGAGGAAGGAGCCCCCCGTCTACGTATAAATCTCACAGATTCAAACTGTTACAAGTATTTCAAATGCTAAAGGAAATTTCTCAACTGGAGGAAAATATTATCAAAGGAAACTTGGGTCTCAGGAAGCCATGAAGAGCCCTAAAAATGGTAATATATGATTACCATAAATGAAAGGGTCTTTTTTCCACCTCTTGATTTGCTTAAGATATATGGCTATGTAAAGAAAATCATCTGGGGCCGGCGCTGTGGCACAGTGGGTTAAGGTCCTGGCCTGAAGAGCGAGCATCCCATATGGGTGCTGGTTCAAGACCCAGCTGCTCCTCTTCCGACCCAGCTCTCTGCAATGGCCTGGGAAAGCAGTAGAAGATGGCCCAAGTCCTTGGGCCCCTGCACCCATGTGGGAGACCCAGAAGAAGCTCCTGGCTCCTGGCTTCGGATCAGAGCAGCTCTGGCCATTGCAGCCATCTGGAGAGTGAACCAGCGGATGGAAGACCTCTCTCTCTGTCTCTACCTCTCTCTGTAACTCTTTCAAATAAATAAAATAAATCTTAAAAAAAGAGAAAATCATCTATGTTTACAACATATATAGATTTATAGCATACACAGAAGCAAATTACAAGTATACAAAGACAAGTATACAATGCACTAGACAGTTTCAAGGAGCTTGCATTTTACATGAAGTGGTGTAATATATACTCTAACCAGGTAAGGATGTATCTTATAACCCAGCAACCAAAACAATGAACAGACATAGCTAAAAGGAACATGAAATACTAAAAGCTGATTAACACAAAGGAAGACAGAAAAGGAAGAACATGGAAACAAAACCCGAAAGGGACAAATAGAAAACAAATAGCAAAATCGTAGACCTAAACTCAACCTTATCAGTCATTACACTTTTGGAAATGGGTTAAACACTCTGGCAAAGGTATTTATAGACTGCATTAAAAAGCAAGACCCAATCATATACTGCTTTTTTTTAAAAAAGATTCATTTATTTATTTGAAAGGCAGAGTTACACAGAGAGAGAAGGAGAAGCAGAGAGAAAGAGAGAGAGAGAGGTCTTCCATCTGCTGCTTCACTCCCCAATTGGCTGCAACGGCCAGAGCTGTGTCGATCCGAAGCCAGGAGCCAGGAGCTTCTTCTGGGTCTCCCATGTGGGTGCAGGGGCCCAAGGACTTGGGCCACCTTCCACTGCTTTCCCAGGCCATAGCAGAGAGCTGGATTGGAAGTGGAGCAGCCGGGACCAGAACCGGTGCCCATATGAGATGCTGGTGCTTCAGGCCAGGGCGTTAACCCGCTGCACCACAGTGCTGGCCCCTAGACTAAAGCTTTGTAAGAAAGGAAAATGACCAACCAAGAGTCCCCAGGAAGATGCAAACAATCTGAACAAAATATTAGTAACCTAACTCTAGAGTTCATGTCAAAAATTCCATTGAAATGTACATTACAAAAAATGATTTAAGGCTTTCAAAATCATCTCCACCAAAACAAACTCATTTTCCAACTCCACTTTTCCACATTTTAAAGTTTATTCATATATTAAAAAAAGTTAAGACATCAAGTAGGTTCTGTCACAGAAATATGAGGTTAATTTTACTTTTGAAAGACAATATAGTCTACTATATTAACAACATAAAGGAAAAACAGTGTATGTACATCTCAATAGATGCAGAAGTGCTCTAAAGATCCAACTTCAGTTCAAGGTAAACATCCTTAGTGAACTAAAAATAGAAGGAATTCCCTCAGTCTGATGTAGGACGTCTTTAGCTCCTATCACAACATTGATAACCTGAATTCCTTCTCCATGAGCCAGGAACAGACAAGGCGTTCAGTCTCACCAATGCTAGTCAACAGTATGTCCCAGGCAGTACAATAACATCCAAAAAAGAAATAAAATACATACAGACTGGGAAGAAAGAAATGAAACTATTCATAGATAATGTGATGACATGTATAAACAATCTGAAGGAATTTACCAAGTTATAGGAACTAATAGCTATATTTAAAAAGGTTGCAGGATACAAGGTCAATATACAAAAATTGGGGCTGGTGTTGTAGCATATCATGTTAAGCTGCCGCTTGCATACAGCATCCCACCAAATATGGCTAAGAGATATTAAAGATATGAGTAAGTGAAAAGATTCTTTTAAAATTGCATAAATCAATATAGTTAAGAAATTCTCTCCAAACTAATTAATAGACTATATAATCTTAGCCATAATCTCAATGGATTTTATTGTAAAAATTGACAAATTTGTTTTAAACTTTAAATGGAAATGCAAATGATCTAAAATGGCAACACAACCTTGAAAATGAAGTACGAAGTCACAGGATTCCTACAATTGTGTTTTGTGATTTAATATAGGGCTAAAGTAGTCAAGATGGTGTGGTATTGCCCTAGACAAATACAGACATGCGGATCAATGGGACAGAATAAAGACCAGAAATAGACCTAGTCATATATAACCAAATGATTTTTCAAAAATTATTTACTTGAGGCCAGCGCTGCGGCTCACTTGGCTAATCCTCCACCTGTAGCGCTGGTACCCCAGTTCTAGTCCTGGTTGGGGCGCTGGATTCTGTCCTGGTTGCTCCTCTTCCAGTCCAGCTCTCTGCTGTGGCCCGGGAAGGCAGTGGAGGATGGCCCAAGTACTTGGGCCCTGCACCCACATGGGAGACCAGGAGGAAGCACCTGGCTCCTGGCTTCGGATAGGATCGGCGCAGCGTACCAGCTGTAGCAGCCATTTGGGGGGTGAACCAATGGAAGGAAGACCTTTCTCTCTGTCTCTCTCTAATCTGCCTGTCAAAAATAAAAAAAATAAAAAGTAAATCATTTACTTGAGAGACAGAAAGACACACAGAGAGAACCAGACAGACAGAGCCCTATCTGGTGTCCTGTTCTGGACAGTAACCCCGGTCTCCCATTTGGGAGTCATCATGGCTGCCTCTTAGAATCTACGTTAGTGAGAAGATGGAACCAGGCACTGGAATTGAGAATCAAGCCCAGCACTATGATTAGGGACATTGGTATCGTGACTGTTGGGCTAAACGTCTGCCCTACTCAGTTGATTTTTCTAATGTGCTAAGGCTATTCAATGAGAAAAGAAAATCTTTTCAACAAATGGTGCTGAATAACCAAATACATATGTGGAAAAATTGAACCATGGTCCCTATGTCAGACTATGTACCAAAATTGATTCAATATGGAACTTGGATCTAAATATAAAAGCTGAAACTATAAAGTTTCCAGAAAAAGACAAACCAGAATAATTTTGCAAACTTGGGTTACAATTTTCCTAGAAGGTAGCAGAAAAGCACCAAACAGAAAAGAAAAATCAATTGACATAATTTTGCCAATCAAAAACTACCATTAGCCGGCGCCGCGGCTCACTAGGCTAATCCTCCGCCTAGCGGCGCCGGCACACCGGGTTCTAGTCCCGGTTGGGGCGCCGGATTCTGTCCCGGTTGCCCCTCTTCCAGGCCAGCCCTCTGCTGTGGCCCGGGAGTGCAGTGGAGGATGGCCCAGGTGCTTGGGCCCTGCACCCCATGGGAGACCAGGAAAAGCACCTGGCTCCTGGCTCCTGCCATCGGATCAGCGCGGTGCGCCGGCCGCAGCGCGCCGGCCGCGGCGGCCATTGGAGGGTGAACCAACGGCAAAGGAAGACCTTTCTCTCTGTCTCTCTCTCTCTCACTGTCCACTCTGCCTGTCAAAAATAAAAAAAAAAAAAAAAAAAAAAAAAAAAAAAACTACCATTAAATAAATGAAAAGGCAACCAACCAAAGATGGACAAATCTTGTATCAAGAAAATGTGAAAAACTACAAACAGAAAATGAAAAAAAAACAAGCAACTCAACAAATAAATGAACAAGTCTTGAATAGACTTTCCAGGCACAAAAGCTTAAGAATCACATGAGAAGATGGGTGAATACTATTAATGATCAGGGAAATGCAAAATAAAATCTTAATAAGGAGTGGGTGTTACGATGCAGTGGGAGAAGCCCTGGATTGGGATGCCTACATCCCACGTCAGATTGCCTGTCTGAGTCCCAGCCACTCCACTTCCTGTCTAGCTTCCTGCTACTGTATCCTGGGATGCAGCAGATGATGGCCTCTCACCCATGTGAGAGAACCGGATGGAGTTCAAGGCTCTGGGCTTTGACCTGGTCCAGCACTGGCTGTTGTAGCCATTTGCACAATGAACCAATGTATAGAAGATTCTCTCTCTCTCTCTCTCTCTCTCTCTCTCCTTCTATTCTCTATCCCTCTCCCCCACTTTCAAGGTCAATAAAAATAAATATAAAAAACCCACAGTGAGATTTCATTTTGCACTTAAACTACATTTTTTTTTTTTTTTGACAGGCAGAGTGGACAGTGAGAGAGGGAGAGACAGAGAGAAAGGTCTTCCTTTAAGCCGGTGCCGTGGCTCAATAGGCTAATCCTCCACCTTGCGGCGCCGGCACACCGGGTTCTAGTCCCGGTCGGGGCGCCGGATTCTGTCCCGGTTGCCCCTCTTCCAGGCCAGCTCTCTGCTATGGCCAGGGAGTGCAGTGGAGGATGGCCCAGGTGCTTGGGCCCTGCACCCCATGGGAGACCAGGAAAAGCACCTGGCTCCTGGCTCCTGGCTCCTGCCATCGGATCAGCGCGGTGCGCCGGCTGCAGCGGCGGCCATTGGAGGGTGAACCAACGGCAAAGGAAGACCTTTCTCTCTCTGTCTCTCTCTCACACTGTTCACTCTGCCTGTCAAAAAAAAAAAAAAAAAAAAAAAAAGAAAGGTCTTCCTTCTGTTGGTTCACCCTCCAATGGCTGCTGCGGCCAGCACACTGCGCTGATCTGAAGCCAGGAGCCAGGTGCTTCTCCTGGTCTCCCATGTGGGTGCAGGGCCCAAGCACTTGGGCCATCCTCCACTGCCCTCCCGGGCCACAGCAGAGAGCTGGCCTGGAAGAGGGGCAACTGGGACAGGATCCGGTGCCCCGACCGGGATTAGAACCCGGCACCACAAGGCGGAGGATTAGCCTATTGAGCTGCGGCACCAGCCTAAACTACAATTTTTAAAACCTGACACCACCATGTGGGTGAGGCTGTGGAACAACTGGAACTCTCAGACTCTGGAGATGGAAGTTAGAGTGTGTGGCATGTTCAGCACCTAGAAGGGAGCCAAGGGAAATTTCTGGAGTGATGCAATGGTCTGCATCTCCTTTGGGAGGCAACCACACAGGCATAGACATTGTCCAAAACTCGCTGAATCATAACCCTAATACTTGTGCATTCATATGTCTATCAGCTCAATTAAATAAGTGCAATGAAATAAGAGCAGTCAGATGAGGGTGCAAAGGTGGCTCCTGCAAAGGACCTGTTATACCCTGCTAATGAGGGCAGGCTCGGCTCCGAAAGCCACAGGGAGCTTTTGATAGGCAACGAGTCGGATGGCACCCTCAGGTATGCATTTAGGAAAGTTGCTGGCGTCCTTAACACAAGAAGTTACCATTCCTAGTTCATTTCTTCTTCTTTTTTAAATGTCAGCATCATCATCGTCCCTTTACGGTTAAAGTTAGCACAGCACACACATGAGAACTTGTGCTTTTCTTCTCTCTACCCTGTGACCCAAGAAATGCTTTCTATTTCTTATGGTTTCACTTACAGGAAATTAAAGATTACAAACCCTAAATCACAATTATTTTCATAAATGCGTTCAGTGGGCTGATATGGAAAGTGTGCAAGACACCCAGATTTCACCGATTTGTGAAATGGATCCGATTCTACCTAGACTTCAGAATGTAAGCACCTCGGCTTCAGAAATGCACTTCTCATGAATCTTTAAGTGCAGTCTGAAAAATCAAAGGAGTCAACAGTTAAAGTGTGAACACAGAAACCAGATTTGTGGTCAGCTGTGTCCTGTGCTTTCCATTTGGGGGCAGCTGTCTCCACCCTGCCCTATCAGTGTCCTCTGCTTCGTTCTCATAGGCCATGGAGGGCCATGGTGTCACCTGCAGCCGTTTTCATAGACTCCAAGAGGCGCTTTGTGTTTGCAGGTGTACAGAATCTAAATTAGGATTGAAGCTAGGAGGGGGGCCCTGAGCCCCATGTGCTTAAAGGGGCATGTTTTGGGTATGCCTGCTGTGTTTTATAAATATGGGACCACACTGGATTTCTGGAGTCACTGGTGTGCTTCTTCCCTCTCCATCTTTTGCAACCCTGACGATTTTCCAGAAGCCAAGGCCAGCAGGCCACAGGTCCTCAGTGAAGTAACTGTCCAAGAGGTTAAGCAAAAGCTTTTGGTTAAAATGAAACTCTTAGGTCTGCTCACTCAGCTGAATCACTTCAAAGAGGAAAACAAATAAAACCCAGCTTCCTGTCACCTCGCGGCATGAAGGGCTGACAGAGTACAGTTGCTTTTACGTTTCGACCAGAAGCGAAACTGCACATGCACAACGTGCTAGATCAAGGAGCCAAGCCACCCGGAAGGACCCTCTTCATCAGCAAAAGCCACCCAGCCCAGGGCAGGGTGAAACCTCCCACGCTGACACCTTCTCGGCTTCAAATGGGGGCAAGGGAGAAAGGAGAGGAAGAGAAGCGCTTTCCTGAGCAATCAAATTGTCACCTGATAGCACACCCACACTACTGAGACCGGCAAGTACTTCTCACCTGCTCACAAGGAGCAAGCACGGACCAGAACAGGACTGCACTCAGCGCGGAAGGATTCCCTTTTCAACACGCGCATCCCCATGCCCGCCACCTGCCAGCCAGCCTCAGCCAGCACAGGCTCCTGGGACTTCTCGAGCCGCCTGGGGCAGTCAGACCATGGTCTGGGCCCTCTGTCCCCTGACTGAGGGCAGATTCATTGTTCCCACGTTCATTTACTCTCCATGCAATCATTTAGCTACTCAGTTCCCACTTTCTGTGCACCGATCTTGTTAGAGGACCACGTGAAAACACCATACAAGGAGTCTCCAAAAGTTTGCAGAAAAACGCATTTTATGAAAAAACTCTGCATGGATTTCAATTTTTTTGTAGCAAAACAATGTTATACAAGATTCTGTGGTAAATTTTGTAATATTTATTCATTGAGCAATTTTGTGCTTTCATTGTATTCATTTTTAAAGTTTTATTTATATATTTACTTAAAAGAACGACAGAGAAAAAGAATGAGAGAAAGGGAGCTCTTCCATCTGCTGATTCACTTTCCAAAAGCCTGCAATAGCCAGGGTTAGGCCAGGCTGAAACCAGGAGCCTGGCACTCCATCCAGATCTCCCACATGGATGGTAGGGACCCCAACCAGTTGAGCCATCATTTGTTCCTCTGGGGTACACACTGGCAGGAAGCTGGATCAGACCTAGAGCTAAGACTAGAACCCAGGCACTCTGATATGGGATGCAGGTATCTCAAGTGGCATGCCAACTGCCGAACCAAATGCTTGCCCCTAAACTTATATTTTCAGCGAAAATTTTCACGAAATTTTTGAAGTTCCTACTTATATAACTTTTATGGCTATTGCTTTTGGTTTTTTATTTTTATTTTTGATTTTTTTTATTATTTATTTGACAAGTAGAGTTATAGACAGTGAGAGACAGAAAGGTCTTCCTTCCTTTGGTTCACTCCCCAAATGGCCACTACGGCTGGAGCTGCGCCGATCTGAAGCCAGGAGCCAGGTGCTTCTCCTGGTCTTCCATGCGGGTGCAGGGCCCAAGCACTTGGGCCATCCTCCACTGCCTTCCCGGGCCACAGCAGAGAGCTGGACTGGAAGAGGAGCAACCAGGGCTAGAACCAGCACTCATATGAGATGCCGGCGCCGCAGGCGGAGGACTAGTCAAGTGAGCCACGGCGCTGGCCTCTATTTTTGATCTTTAAATTTGAGAGGCAGAAAGGTACAGAAAAGAGAGAGAGAGAGATTTCACTGCTCCCCCAATACCCACAACAGTGGCAGGGCTGAAGCAGGGAGCCGGGAACTCAATCTGGGCCTCCCACATTGGTGGCAGGAACCCAATTACTTGAGCCATCATTGCTGCCCTCTGGGGTCCACATTAGCAGGAAACTGGAGTTAGGAGCCAGAGCCAAGAACGAAGCCGGGTACTCCAATGTGGTTTGGGGACATCCCAGCTGGTGTGTTAACCACTAGGCCAAACATCTGCTCCTATTGCTTTCTAATGATGCCAACACTTGACTCATATTTTTTGGTAGAGAAATGGGTTGTTTGCATTCTTGCACAAATTTGCAGCCCACCCCCCTTCCCTTCCTCCTTGGGCAAGGATATCAGTGTTTTCTAAGAAGACAACAATGTTTTCTACTCTGTTTTTTCCGAATGTTAGTAGAAAGATGTCAAGAATTGTTTTTGAAACACAATTTATGATAACCAGTAAGATCACCGATGACCACGGGCAAGTCACACCTTCTACCTTCAGCATTCTTGCCTACAGATGGAAAGGCATAGAGCAACTTAGGGTTGTTTAGTGTGTGCTCTATGGGCTCAGAATTATTTAGGGAAGCTTTCAGAAAATGTACATTTCTAGGTCCTATCCTAGAACTATGCAATCAGAATCTCTTAGATTCTCCCTAGCTGGGTAGATGATGTCCTCCAAAAAACATGGTAAATTCTTGCCATGTCAACTCCTGAGGCCACATCTATATCTCTTCCTCTTATCTAAAAATTAATTTTGGATGTATATGTGTCTTTACATGTTTATTTGTGATGCTTTTGAGACGGGCACCTAAGGGAAGTCTTGTGTGATGCAAAGTTGACAACCACTCGGCTCTCCCAGTTCCCAAGCTCATGACCAGCAGTCTGCCATGTAGAATACCGTGTGTTGCTGAGAATGTGGGATTTTTTTAGGAAAGTCTAAGAACGTTGGGGATGAGACATAATTTTGGCAAACCAGGAACTGCTATGAGAGTACTTCAAAGGTCCATGGAAGGAGAGAATTAAAAGATAATGAAGGAGTGGCCCTTTAATTTTTTTTAATTTTTTTTTTTTTTTTTGACAGGCAGAGTGGACAGTGAGAGAGAGAGACAGAGAGAAAGGTCTTCCTTTGCCGTTGGTTCACCCTCCAATGGCCGCCGCGGCCGGCGTGCTGCGGCCGGCGCACCGCGCTGATCCGATGGCAGGAGCCAGGAGCCAGGTGCTTCTCCTGGTCTCCCATGGGGTGCAGGGCCCAAGCACCTGGGCCATCCTCCACTGCACTCCCTGGCCACAGCAGAGAGCTGGCCTGGAAGAGGGGCAACCGGGACAGAATCCGGCGCCCCGACTGGGACTAGAACCCGGTGTGCCGGCGCCGCTAGGCGGAGGATTAGCCTAGTGAGCCGCGGCGCCGGCCCAGGAGTGGCCCTTTAGCTCAGTGGTTGTGATGCCTGTGTGCCACACTGGGTTCAGTTCCTGGCTCCAGATCCTGACTCTAGCTCCCTGGCAGTGCAGACCCTGGGAGGCAGCAGGTGATGGCTCAGCTGACTAGGTTCCTGCCACCCACACAAGAGATTTGCACTGAGTTCTGGGCTCCTGGTTTTGGTCTCAACCCAGCCCTGGCTGTTGTGGGCATTTGGAGAGTGAACCAGCAGATGGAAAACTCTCTCTCTCCCTCCCCGCCCTCTTTCTCTCTCGTTTCTCTGTAAAAAGTAAATAAATAAAAGGTAGTGCACTTTTCCATGAACAGTTAAATACACATGGAAAAATTACACTGATATTTACCCTTCAAAAGAATAAAAACAACAAAATTTTTGAAATGAATAATTCTAGTATGTCTTGTCATGGAGAAACCTACTAGGAATAACCATCTTAAACTGTGTGGTTGATAAATTAAGCTATAATTAGAAAGAGAAGAAGAAAATAAAATCCAGATGCCTCTATTTCATGTAGCGGCAGAGTAACGTTGGGTTAAACAAGGGCTGTTCAACTTAAGTTAGAGATGACAAGTGTTTGCCGCAGAATAGAGTAAATATTTTTGGTAAAATGCCTTTAATCATCATTCTAGTGGTGGATTCTACTTCACTGGTGATAGACAGAGAACAAACTGAGGAACCATGGCATAACTGAGCAAACATAACATTTTGATTTATAGTTAACGGTGATTGTTTGGGACCTGTCATTTATTCAGCTGTTTTGAGAGAGCTGCTGAAATAAAAAGCATATTTCTGGGTCAGAAAAATCACAGAAAGGAAAGCATTTGAAAATCCAATAAATCCTCTCACTAGTGAACCAACGTCTCGAGGGTAGACGTCACCACCCACACTCTCAGGGATCCGCAGTCTCTTGCAGGAATAATATGAATTATTGGAGGAGCCATTAGCTCGGTGGATGATGTCCTCCCAAAAGACACAGCAAATTCTTGCCTTGTCGACACCTGCAGCCATGTCTATTTTCTTTTCCTCAGATCTAAAAATTAATTTTGGGTGTATACAGGTCCTTTTTAAAAAAAGATTTATTTATTTGAAAATCAGAGTTACAGAGCGGCATAGTCAGAAAGAGAGAGAGAGACAGACAGACAGACAGAAAGGTCTTCCATGCCCTGGTTCACTCCCCAGATGGCCACAATGGCCAGAGCTGAATGGATCTGAAGCCAGGAGCAGGAGCCTGGATCTTTTGATTCTCCCACGTAGGTGTAGGGGCCCAAACACTTGGGCCATCTTCCATTGCTTTCCCAGGCCATTAACAGGGAGCTGGATTGGAAATGGAGCAGCCGGAACTTGAACCAACACCCATAGGGGATGCCAGCACTACAGGCAACGACTACCTGCTATGCCACAGTGCTGGCCCTGTATACATATCCGTACACTTTTATTGTGATGACCCCCTGGAGGGGTCTAGCCTTGCTGAATTTGTGCACTGGTGGATCTTTTAGGGCTCCAAGTACATCTTGACTCTTGAGTTTACATCATCCTTGTCTACTCACAGACCAGTGATACTGGCATCCTATTTGGTGATATAACAAATGCTGTCTTGGGGCCGGCACTGTGCACACTAGGTTAATCCTCCACCTGTGGCGCCAGCATCCCATATGGGTGCTGGTTCTAATCCTGATAGCCCTTCTTCCAATCCAGCTCTCTGCTATGGCCTGGGAAAGCAGTAGAAGATGGTCAAATCCTTGGGCCCCTGCACCTGCATGGGAGACCAGGAAGAAGCACCTGGCTCCTGGCTTTGGGTCGGTGCAGCTCCAGCCATTTGGGGAGTGAACCAACGGAAGGAAGACCTTTGTCTCTGTCTCTCTCTCTCACTGTCTGTAATTCTATCTGTCAAATAAATAAATAAAATCTTTAAAAACAAACAAAAACAAATGCTGCCTCGTGGGATGCATTGCCTGCTGCTTTTGTAAATAACACTATGCCTGAGATTTTAATAAGGTACACACATTATGCTGGGTATTTAAAACCTGTTATTATCTAAATTCATATATGAGTATGCTATTGTCCAAAATAATCACGTGCAACCCTGATTTCAAATGCACTATCCCATTGACTACTTAAGGACACTTCTGGGGGAGGGGGGCACGGTGCTGGGGCATAGTAGATTAAGCATCAGCCTATGGTACCAACATCCCATATGGGCACCGGTTCTAGTCCTGGCTATTCCACTACTGATCCATCTCCTTGGTGATGGTCTGGGAAAGCAGTAGAAGATGGCCCAAGTCCTTGGGCCCCTGCACCCCTGTGGGAGACCCAGAAAAAGCTCTTGGCTCCTGGTTTCGGATCAGCTCAGCTCTGACTACTGCGGCCATTTGGGGAGTGAACCAGCAGATGGAAGACCTTTCTGTCTCGCTCTCTGTCTGTAACTCTGATTTGCAGGTAAATAAATTAATCTTAAAAAAAAAAAAAAACATTCCTCAGACACATAGTTTGGCACAGCATGCAATTTGGGAGGCCAATGTTGTGGCAAAGTGGGTTAAGCCAGTGCCTATGAGGCCAGCATGCCATATGAGTACAGGTTCCAGTCCTGGCTGTTCCACTTTGGATCCTGCTCCCCACTAATGCTCCTAGGAAAGGAGTGGAAAATTGTCCAAGTGTTTGGGCCTCTGCACCCATGCGGGAGACCCAGAAGAAGCTCCTGACTCCTGCCTCCCCACCTCCCCAACTCTCCTTCTCCCTTTAACTCTGCCTTTCAAATAAGTAAATAAAATAAAGCCCGCCCTGGGATGCCTGTATCCTATATCAGAGTGACTGGGTTCAAGTCTCAACTCTGCTTACAACTCAAGCTTCTAGCTAATGTGCACTCAGAGGAGCAGCAAAAGGCTCAATGTTTGGGTCCCTGCCACCCATGTGGGAAACACAGATGGAGTTCTAGACTCTTGGTTTTAGCCTGGCACAGCCCTGGCTGCTGCGTGTATTTGGAGAACGAACCAGTGGATGGAAGTTCTCACTCTCTCTTCCTAGCAACAAGGAAAGAAGGAAAGAAGGAAAGAAGGAAGGAAGGAAGAGAGAGAGGGAGGGAGGGAGGGATGAAGGGAGGAAGGAAGGGAAAAAAATAGTTTTAAAAAGAAGCATGTTTATATCTTTTTAAAAAAGAATACTCTTGTGTGTAGCATTGTTTTAAAGTGGGATGTAGGGCTCATTTCCATCCCTTTAAACTTAACTTTAGAAAACTTCCTGTCCATTGTCCTTCACGTGGCCATTCCACACTTCTGTCACCATCCTCGCTCTCTGACCTCTGTGGCTCAGCAGCTGTCCCCAGCAATTTCCCTGGGGACAAAAATTGAGATCATTAAGTATGAAGATTCTTTAACCCCTCGTCACCTTTCCACTCGCTCAAAATCTCACCTGCGGCCTCTGTTATCAGAACACCAAATATTCCTCTGTTTGAGTGCTCTGGGAATAATGTCTTAAATTTCTTTTAAGGTGGCTTGGAATTTTTTTAAGATTTGTTTTATTTATTTGGAAGGCAGAGCATCAGAGATCTTCTGTTCACTGGTTCACTTGACAAGTGGCTGCAATGGCCAGGGCTGGGCCAGGATGAAGCCGGGCACCAAGAACTCCATCTGGGTCTCCCAGGCAGGGACCCAAGTACTTGGGTCATTTTCTCCTGCCTTCCCAGGTGCATTAGAGGGCAGCTGGATCAGAAGGGGAGCACCTGGGACTCAAACCCTTGCTCATATGAGATGCTGGTGTTACAGACAGTGGCTTAAGATACTGGGCCACAACACTGGCCCCGGTGACTTTAAATTTTTAGATGAACTGTATGCACTTATTATCAAAAATAAAACCAGATAGCAAAAAATGACTTTGACCTTCTCACCCTACTCAACACTAATAATCCTCCTTGTTCACTTCTGAATTAGCACGTATTGCCCTTGGCTTCTAAATCCACGTCTTCAGCCCGGAGCATCCGAGTTCTTCTGATGGCCGACTGTCCCCTTGGATGTACCACAGATGCTTTAACTCACCATCTCTGTCACTGCAGCTGCCATCTTCTCTCTGAAATCGATTCTTCCTCCAGAATGTCTCTTTACTGAGGTCACAATTGGAGCCAAAATTATGAAGGTTACCTCTGATTCCTGTTGCTGGCCATCTCCTCATCTAATCAGTGATCTAGACCTGTCAATTTTACATCAATATTCTTGAGCACTATCCCCCAACCCCCATCTCCCCATCTCTTTGCATCATTTTATCTGGCCTGGATGATGGCAGTTAGGAAATCACTGCAGGTCTAGATAATTGATGATAAACAGGTAGATGATAGATTAGAGGCATTCTGAAGGTTTGCTTTTAACTTAATTTTCAGCAATGTAGAAATTTCCCATTAAAATTGTCATAATTTTTAAAACTTATTTATTTACGTGAAAGTCAGGGTTACACAGAGAGAAAACGAGAAGCAGAGAGAGGTCTTCCATCCACTGGTTCACTCCCCAGTTGGCTGCCACAGCTGCAGCTGCACCGATCCAAAGCCAGGAGCTTTTCTGGGTCTCCCACAAGGGTGCAGGGACCCAAGGGCTTGGGCCATTTTCTGCTGCTTTCCCAGGCCACAGCAGACAGCTGGATCAGAAGTGGAGCAATCAGGACTCGAACCAGCACCCGTATGGGATGCCAGCACTGCAGGCGTCCACCACAGCACCAGCCCCATGTCATAATATTTTTAATATGTTATATTCCATGGCCATTTTTCCCAGGTCATTTCATGGCCATAAGCATCCGGAGCAGACTAAACACCATGTTGTTCCTGACTAGCAAGTTTGTATCACGTGCATTTTAAAACTTTAGTAGTTTCTTTCAATCTCCAGAAAATAGCAACAGGAATGGAGTTTAACAAATATGCTGCTTCTTAGATGTTCTTGAAAAATCTCATTGTGCCTGCATGTTGTGCTTCTGTAATTGACGATCAAAAACCCAGTGTATTAATATATTATAATAACATGAGAATTGCTAAAGCAATTATTTGTAAGAAAGGAATTTACTTTTTCTGAAATAAGGGAAATATTAATGTACTGTTTAAAAAATAATTTGATTCTGAAAAATATTAACACTTGCCTGAAAACAAGTATGGACATTTTAAAAATATGTTTTCTAGAGTGGGCTGTTAGCCTAATGGTTAAGACTCTCATGTCCTACATTGGAGTGCCTGGGTTCAAATCCTGTACCTGGCTCCAGACTCCACCTTCCCACTAATGCAGACCTTGGGAGGTAGCCTTGATGGCTCAAGTGACTGCCTCCTGCCACCCACATGGGAGACCTGAATTGAGTTCCCAGCACTAGGCTTGGGCCCCAACCCAGCACTGGCCATCATGAGCCACTAGGGAGTTAAACCAGCAAATGAAAATTCTCGTTTTCTTTCTCTCTCTCTCTCTCCTTTTCCCTCCCTCTCTCCCGCCCCCCTCTGTCCATCTGATTGATCTATCTATCTATCTAGCTAGCTATCATCTCTCAAACACATTTTACAAACTTGAATGCGTGGTTTGATAAGAAAGAGTATAACTAAGGCCAGTATTGTGGCAAAGCAGGTTAAGCCACTGACATCCCATATGAGTGCTGGCTGGAGTCCTGGTTGCTCCATTTCCAATCCAGCTCCCTGCTAATGTACCTGGGGAAGCAGCAGAAAGTGGCACAAGTACTTGGGCCCCTGCCACCCATATGGGAGACCCGGTTAGAATTCCATGCTTCTGATTGGGGCCTGGCCCAGCCCTGGCAGTTGCAGCTATTTGGAGAGTGAAACAGCCAATGAAAGATATCTGTCTGCCTTTCAAGAAAAATAATTTTTTAAAAAGAGTGTAATTAAAGAAATAACTAGGTAGCATCTTTGAAATTGGGGCAGTCCCAGAAAATCTTGGACATACAGTGAACATGAGAATTATTTCACATTTTTCACTATCCATTTCCTTTTAAACACGTCATCTGCCATTCATAAATGCAGGCAATGTAGTGTTATAAAATTTAAAATGATCATGGTAAATCATCAGAATCTGCTCTCTATGTCCCAAGAAGAATCAAGTCATGCTGAGAACGCCTGCTGCTCTCTTTCAAATGCTCTGTGCCAGTCGGCTCCGTTGCTTTGAGACATTTCTTAGAGAAGAGGAAGTGACGGACTCAGACTCGTTTCATAAGAGATTAATAACAAGCACGTACTACGTTCATATTCATTTCCAGTTGCTCACTCAATGATGCGGCTTCATTCATAAGAATCCAAAAGTCAGGAAATCAGAAGAGATGGATCTGTAAGCTATTTGCTGCCACTTACTGGATAACCACTCCTCTTGCCTGAACAAATGGAGAGGAATTTGGTAACTGTTTCCTGGCAGTCATGTGCATGACCCTTCAAATTTCTGTGATGATCAGAAAAGTATTAGGGGCAAACTTAATGTCAAATTTATTTTATATCTTTTTAATAAAATATATACTCCTTCATGCTCTTTTAAAAAAATGTTATGCCTAAAGATAATTTAAAATGAATCTTAATGAAGAATGGGATGGGAGAGGGAGTAGGAGATGGTTTGCAGGTGGGAGGGTGGTTATGAGGGGAAAAACCACTATAATCCAAAAGTTGTATTTTCAAAATTTATATTTATTAAAGTTTCTAAAAAAAAAAAGCTCATTCATTAATAAACAGCCTAAAAAGTAAAAAAAAAAAAAATGCCCAGAAAAAGCAAAGTATAGAAGTATAGTTTGTATCCAGAAACCAAACATCTAAAACAGAATTTCTGGGAATAACGGGACATGGGGTGTGTAATATATAACATCATATGAGTGGGAGGAACCAAGAAGAACATGCAGTAGGTAGTCGCAACTTACAGAATGTTCCAGTAGCACGAAGCTCTTCTCTGAACAAGGAGCATCTGCTACTTCCACCAATGTTTGCACAGTTTTTTGCTTTGCTGCAGAATACTCAGTTTGGATAGGCTGCAGGAGCCACTATTGCATGTCCTTCCCCCAGGCATTTAGTACCAGAGATCTGCTCAAAAGAAGCCTTCGAACGCTGTCATAGTCCAACAGGTGTCTAATCTTTCAAACACTACACGCCGCCCCTTGATTGTCTCAGCTGTTACTGAAGTTTGCACATTTAAAGCTAGCAGTTTTGTTTTGTTTTGTTTTGTTTTCATGTGGGAGTGATCTGTAGACTTTTGTGGAAGTCTATGTCAATTCAATTCAAATGCTTATGGCTTTAATCTCAAATAAAGTTTTATCCAAAAAGATATCAGGAGCCAGCATTGTGGCACAGCGGGTTAAGTCACCATTTGTGATGCTGGTATCCCATGTTGGAGTCCCAGTTCAAGTACTAGCTACTCTGCTTCCACGATCTAACTTCCTGCTAATGTTGCCTGGGGAGACAACAGAAGATAGCCCAAACAGCTGGGCCTCTAACATCCTTGTGGGGTCCAGGGTGGAGATCCTGGCTCATGGTTTCATCTTGGAACAGTCCTGGCTGTTGCAGACACGTGGAGAGCAAACCAGTGGATGGAAGAGCTTTCTCTTTGGGGCTGGCATTGTGGCAAAGTGGGTAAAACCACCACCTGTGATGATAGCACCGGGTCAAGTCCCAGCTACTTCCAATCCAGCTCCCTGCTAACGTGCCTGGGAAAGCAGTGGAAGACTGCTCAAGTCCTTGGGCCCCTGCACTCATGTGGGAGACCCTGAAGAAAGCTCTGGGATCCTGGCTTCCTCCTGGCACAGCCTGAGTCATTGTGGTCATATGGGGAGTGAACCAGTGGGTGGAAGATTTCTGTATCTCTGCCTTTCAAATGAAATATAAATATCTTAAAACAAGTGAAGGGTGATGTGACAATGACAATAAACATCATGGAGCAGTTTGCATGTGTTAAGTGCCTTGTATATACCAAGGCATCACCTCCGTACCACGCCATGAGAGGCAGATGAAGCCTGCTTTTAGATAAAGTGATGGATTTTCCAAAAGGCAGAGCTTCTTGTTGAAGGCACAGCTGGGACTGTTGGTGACTTCAACAACAGAGCATGACTCTTTTTTTTTTTTTTTTTTTTTTTGACAGGCAGAGTGGACAGTGAGAGAGAGAGACAGAGAGAAAGGTCTTCCTTTTTGCTGTTGGTTCACCCTCCAATGGCCGCCACGGCTGGTGCGCAGAGGCCGGTGCACCGCGCTGATCTGAAGCCAGGAGCCAGGTGCTTCTCCTGGTCTCCCATGGGGTGCAGGGCCCAAGCACCTGGGCCATCCTCCACTGCACTCCCTGGCCACAGCAGAGGGCTGGCCTGGAGGAGGGGCAACCGGGACAGAATCTGGCACCCCCACCGGGACTAGAACCCGGTGTGCCGGCGCCACAGGTGGAAGATTAGCCTATTGAGCCGCGGCGCCGGCCCAGAGCATGACTCTTAACCGCTGTGCCCTCCTGCCTCCCCAGTTACCATAGATAAGAGAAATATGAATATTCTTGGCATGTGGAATGATGACACATTTGACTATCCTTTGACAATACTAAAGTATTTTTAAAATACTATTAGTTTACATTTGTTTTCAGATATGTGCAGAAAAAGTATCTAGGCCTCCGAACCAGATGTGCCTTGGGGGCTTCTGACTCTCACCTGGCCACCTCCACTCCCAGGAGCCTTAAATTCCATTTGGTGAGCCCTCCATTCCTGCAGGTTCCACATCCACGGTCTCAAACAGCTGTGGATCAAAAATATTCAGGGGGAAAACAAACTGCATCCATCCTGAACATGTTCAGACTTTTTCCCTCGTTATTTCATTTATTTATTTATTTGCAGAGTTAGAGTTAGAGAGAGAGAGAGAGAGAGAGAGAGAGAGAGGTCTTCCTTTTCCATTGGTTCACCCCCGAAATGGCCACTACGGCCGGCGCTGCGCTGATCTGAAGCCAGGAGCCAGGTGCTTCCTCCTGGTCGCCCACACAGGAGCAGAGCCCAAGCACTTGGGCCATCCTCCACTGCCTTCCCGGGCCACAGCAGAGAGCTGGACTGGAAGAGGCGCAACAGGGACAGAACTGGCGCCCCACAGGGACTAGAACCCAGGGTGCTGGCGCTGCAGGCAGAGGATTAGCCAAGTGAGCCGCGGTGCCGGCCTTTTCCCTTGTTATACAGCTTCAACTATTGGCAAAGTATTTAAATTGTGTTAGGTATTGTAAGAAATCTAGAGATGATTTAAAGTATATGGAGGATGTGAGGGGGTTACATGCAAACACTACATAGACTATTTTACAGAAGGGACTTGAGCACCTGCCGATTTTGGTTATCTGTGGGGTCCCGGAGCTGATTCCCCCATGGGTGCTGAGGAGGGCTGTGTATGCCAAGTTGGCTTTGTTCTGCTCTTCAAGTGTGGTCTTCATTGTCCTTTGTCCTTGTAACAACAAAGGCCACAAAATCCATCCCTCCAGTTGCCCAAGCAAGAAACCTGGGTTTCATCAGAATTCCCTTTTCTCCTGTTCCACACAAAATCACCAAATATGCTTGGACACCGTCCCGAATCTCTCTCAGATCCCTGGTCCCCTCAGCACCATTCCCAGCTCCCCTTACCTCCACCGCATCCTCCTAGCTGGTCCGCTTCTCTCCCCAAACTGCTCCCCAGTCTCCCGACTCCTGCAGCAGAGATATTGCAAGTGCACAGCTTTCAGGCCACCCAGGTCCTGCTTACCTGGAAGTGGGGGAGACAGACGGGAAAATGAGCCAACCCCAGCACACACAGTTGTTGACAAGCTGATTTCCATGGTCCCAAGGAAGTAAACAGGGAACTGAGAAGCCATGGTTGCAAGAGGCGGCCCTTGGGCCTCCCATAGGCAAAGGGAAACTGGATGGCTAGCAACAGAAAAGTGGAGCACAACCAAGCACTTGGAGGAGACTAAGTCTGTGAGACTGGAGTGAGATGAACAGGAAAAGAGACAGGAGCTGAGGGGATGGAATGTGGCTTATATCCCGGAAGAAACTGGACCCCATTGTCATTTACGCAGATCGCTCTTGCTGCTGTGTGGAGGGTGGGCCCTGAGAAGGCGAGCAAGGAAGCCAGTTAGGAAGGGGCTGCACAGGTCAGCCTCCGTGGAAGAGCTGGCCCAGGCTAGAGCCGAGAAGGTGCTGAACTGTCTGGGGGCTGGCACTGCGGCATAGCAGGTAAAGCCACCGCCTGCAGTGCCAGCATCCCATCTGAGTGCAGGTTCAAGTCTAGGCTGCTCCTCTTCCCATCCAGCTCCCTGGCAATGTTCCCGAGAAAGGAGCAGAAGATGGCCCAAGTGCTTGGGCCCCTGCACCCACATGGGAGACCCGGAAGAAGCTGCTGACTCCCAGTTTCGGCCTGGTCCAGCCCTGGCCATTGAGGCCATTTGGGGAGTGAACCAACAGATAGAAGGTATCTCTCTCTCTTTCTCTCTCTCTCTCTCTCTCTCTCCCCCTGGCTGCCTCTCCTCCTCTCTGTGCCTCTGCTTTTCAGATAAATAAAATAATAATAATGAATAAGTAAAATCTGAATGGTTCTGGGTGTGTTGTAGGTGAAGAATGGTGCGACTCACTGATGATCTGGATGCGGCTCTTCTGGAAAGGGACGGGGGGCCGAGAGAGGATCCTTCTTAGGCTGCCTCTGAGTGACTGAGGCCCCATCCCCGCTTCCTCTCACAGCCCCAGCCAGGAAGCTGGAAGCAGAGCCAGGATTCAGACCCAGACTCTGCTACAGGATGCATGTGTCCCCAGCAGTAGTGCAGTGCCAATCACCCACCACCTTATTAGAAACTTTCTGAAACAACTGGCTATGAACCAGACACTCGTACTCTTCTCAAGTTCAATTGCTGGGTGATTTTTGCTTTGAGAGCAAACTTGGGATTGCCTAAAACTTGACAACGAAGTGTGCTTCAAAATAAACTTACTCGAGATTGCGCAGTTATCAGTTTAAACTGATAGACACACAACCTCTCTGCTACCAGACTTCTGGGGGAGTGAAGAAAAAACCAAAACCAGGCCAGTGCCACGGCTCAGTAGACTAATCCTTTGCCTGCGGTGCCAGCTCCCCAGGTTCTAGTCTCGGTCCAGACACCGGATTCTGTCCCAGCTGCCCCTCTTCCAGTCCAACTCTCTGCCGTGGCCCGGGAGTGCAGTGGAGGATGGCCCAAGTGCTTGGGCCCTGCACCCGCATGGGAGACCAGGAGAGGCACCTGGCTCCTGGCTTCGGATCAGTGCAGTGTGCTGGCTGTAGTGGCCATTTGGAGGGTGAACCAATGGAAGGAAGACCTTTCTCTCTGTCTCTCTCTTGCTGTCCACTCTGCCTGTCAAAAATTAAAAAAAAAAAAAAAATTGGAAAAAAAAAAGCACTACCAAAAAGTGAAGACTGGTCAAACTGACCATGCGTAACTCTAGGTTTTAACTGATAATTTACTTTTATTAACTTACAATGAGAGAGCTGGCACTGTGGCATAGTGGCTAAAGCCGCCGCCTGCAGTGTCAGCATCCCATATGGGCGCTGGTTTGAGACCCAGCTGCTCCACTTCCGATCCAGCTCTCTGCTATGGCCTGGGAGAGCAGTAAAAGATGGCCCAAGTGCTTGGGCCTCTCCACCCACGTGGGGGACCCGGAGGAAGCTCTCGGGTCCCAACTTCAGATCCACCTGGCTCTGGCCATTGCAGCTGTTTTGGGAGTGAACCAGCGGATGGAAGATCTGTCTTGCTCTCTTTGCCTCTGCCTCACTGTAACTCTGCCTTTCAAATAAATAAATAAGTCTTTTAAAAAAATTTACAATGGGCAATAAAATGGATAATTGCTACTCTTATCAATATCTGTTCTTTCAGGAAGGTTTGCTGAGAAGTGGCAATTGGGCTGCAAGAAATAAGGTTTTTGTTTGCTTAGGGACTAGTAAGGTAAAGAGAACCAAAGGCCAGTTGTAGAACCTGTGTCATATTCTATGATATCCTAATTTATTATTAGATGAAGGCTCTGCTAAATCACTTTAAAAGGCGCTGATAGAGGTCCCTTATTTAACTTTGCTTTTAAGGAACTATTTTACAACGTCATAAAACACGGTTTTTATATTTTTTATCAAGGCAACAAAGGAGATACAAGATACAAGACCTTCATTTAGATACAAATCTTAGATGTCATTAGCTTCTTGAAGTCTGTGAAGAAAGTGCTGTGATGTTTCTGTTTTCCGTTTTCCCTCCTCTCACTGTGCTGTCTAATCCCTAACTTCCAGCTGTTTAAGACCTGCCCTGAGCTGGTCTCTTCACTAAAGTGGTGAACTACAGGACATTGTCACACAGGTATATTTGCATGGTGGTGGATCTGGGGGAGAGCAGCAGCAGAACCACCAGGCCTTCACACCTGCTTCTGCACGGAGGGTCCATGAACCTCTTCCCATCAGGCCACCACTTTCTCCTTCTGGGAGTCCTTGCCAAGGAGGGTACCTGGTGCCTCAGAAGAACACCAGGTCTGTCTGGGGAGGCCTATACTAATTTTGGATGGAAAATCCATCTTTTCATTGGCCTTACCTTTACTTCTGTTTCCTCTTTAAAAAAAAAAAAAAACTTATTTATCTTATTTAGTTGAGATAGAGGGATACCTTCCATCTGCTAGTTCCTTTCCCAAATACCCATAACAGTTGAGCCTGGCCCAGGCCAAAACCAGAAGTCTAGAACTCAGTCTGGGTCTTGCCCATGGATGTCAAGGACCCAAATACTTGAACCTGCTAGAGGGCATCAGCAGAAAGCCAGAATCAGCAGCCAAGTGGGGACTTGAGTCCAGGCACTCCGATATGGGACGCAGGTGTCCCACGGGGCGACTTAACCTCTGTGCCCTATGCCTGCCCCTGCTGCTCTTTTCACTGGCTGGTTCTGTCCCAACTTGGAGCCCTGTTGTGGGGTCTCATTCTTCTCTATGACTTCTAGGACTTTAAGTGTTCTCCTTTCCACGCTGAAGTTTTGGTTTGTCCAGCAATTCTTCAACTTGTTAGGCTCCCTACATCCTCCCGACCCAGCCCCCTGGACTCCTCAGCTCCCCAGTTTCTTTTTCTTTTTTTAGACAGGCAAAGTTAGACAGTGAGAGAAAGAGAGAGACAGAGAGAAAGGCCTTCCTTCCATTTGTTCACTCCCCAAATGGCTGCCACAGCCAGCACTGCGCTGATCCGAAGCCAGGAGCCAGGTGCTTCTTTCTGGTCTTCCATGAAGGTGCAGGGCCCAAGCACTTGGGCCATCCTCCACTGCCTTCCTGGGCCACAGCAGAGAGCTGGTCTGGAAGAGGGGCAACTGGGACAGAATCCGGCACCCCGACTAGGACTAGAGCCTCGGGTGCCGGCACTGCAGGTGGAGGATTAGCCCAGTGAGCCGCGGCGCCAGCCAACTCCCCAGTTTCTTAACAGTTCACTTTCACCAATCCTTTTCCCAGCTAAGAGCTTGGTCAGGCAAACCTGCGACTGACACACCAGAGTCCTCTACATGAGAGAGGCACTAACAGGATGTGGATTCAGCGATACCATGTGAAACATTCAGTCCGTCGCCTCATACATAATAAGCACTTTGTACGTGTCAGCAGCAAATCCATTTAAACACAAACTCCACTTTTATCAGCATGGGATGAAAAAGGACTGTCACCTCCTATCACCAGGATACTGTTAACACAGCCAAGATCCATACTAACTTTCTCAGCACGCTCACCATGCAGGTTAATACCCTGACCATCGAAACTCCTCACTCTTTTTTACACATCCTTCTAGCTGACCACATATTTCTCATCTGTATTTCTGCAGTTTGTGTTTGTGTGTTTTGCTGTGGTTAGTGCAGATTTTAAAACATGTGTTCAATTTATTCAAAAAGTAGAGACACAGGGAAACAGAGGTACAGAGAAATCTTTCATCTGCTGGTTCACTCTCCAAAACCACATAATGGGCAGGGCAGGGCAGGGCAGGGCAGGGCAGGGCCGGGACAAAGCCAAGAGCCGGAAACTCAATCTCAGTCTCCCACATGGGTGGCAGGGATGCAAGTGCTTGTGCTATTACCTACTGCCTTCCAGGGCGTGCATTAGCACGAAGCAGGAATTAGGAGCAAGGGCAGGACTCAAACCCAGGCACTCTGTAATGGGATGGCAGGCATTCCAAGTGGGTCTTAACTGCAGGACTAAATGGCTATCCCTTTAATGTGGGTTTTAAAATTATTTAGCCTTATTTGGTGCTAACATGTGGAGTGCAGCTACCACCCAATGTATTGAGATCATTTGGATTCTGTGTGTAGACTGTCCTTCCCAGCTGTGGGAGGCCACTGAAAAGCCCTGTTGCTGTTTGCCTCCCTGCCTCTTAGAGCTTGCAAGATACATTTTATATCCTTTGCCATAAAGAACAGCCTCCTTTGCAGGCCCGTGCCTGGCTGGCCTGGGAGCCGCTACAAGCTCCTAGTGAGGAGCAGGCTGGCCATGGGGCGTCCAGGCTGCCGGGGATCCTTGGCTGTTCCTTTTTCTTAGGAATGCCAAACAGCAGCTGATCCATGCCCTGTGGCGGGCCACTCTGCCCATGTGGCTTGTGCAGTAAGACTGTGACAATGGCATTGTGTCAATGCCAGAGAATTATCATTCTCCAGGTTGCCACATCAGTTTCCACGTCTTATGCATTGGGCTCAGGGGAGAAGGTGATGAGATTGCTCAAGAAGATGTGTGGGAGGGCTATGTCCCCATCCAGGCCCCAGCATCACACTCAGTTACACCCAGGATTTTGAAACACCTGCTCATTTTTCTCCAGTTAGGGTAGACAAAATGCTTATGGGTTTAAATTTCTACCTTCCTGTACCTTGGGCAAATAATGAGCTGGTAAAATGAGGAAGCTGGATGGAAACCATGCTTTGTTGCCCAAGAAGCAGAATCCTTTAGTTCACTTCTGTTCCCTTTCCCATGAGGCACTAGCCCTGTGTTAGGGTCTCCTGAGATGTCACAGGCTCACAGTCGAGGTATCTTCCACAGTACAATGTCTATCCATAGCCCTGCGCTGAGAACGCTGTCACGACAAGCATGGTCTCCGACACCTGCCTATGAGAAAAAATGGTACTGGGTGCCTCGTGTCTTCATTTTTCTAGGGGAAATAACCACTTCTAAAATAATTATTTAAATTATATGCAACCTGGCTTCCAGATTTTTTTAAAGGTTTATTTTACTTATTTGAAAGGCAGAGTGAAGAGAGGGAAAGACAGAGGGAGAGAGGGAGAGAGGGAGAGAGATCTTCCATCTACTGATTTACCCCTGAAATGGCCACAATGGCTGGGGCTAGCCAGACTGAGGCCAGGAGTCTGGAATGCCATCTGGGTCTCCCAAGTGGGTGGTAGGGACCCAAGCACTTGCCATCTTCTGCTGCCTTCCCAAGTGCATCAGCAGGGAGCCAGATCCTAGGTGAGGCAGCCATTACTTATTAGGTTCTCATATTGGGTGCTGGCATCACAGGCAACAGCTTAGCTGCTATGGCACAATGCCAACCCCATAACTTCCAGATTTTGATATATATGCCTCTTAGTATTGTAAAAGAATTAATTTATTTATTTGAAAGGAAGAGGGGGAGGGAGAGAGGGGAACTCCACTCCCATTCACTGGTTCACTTTCCAAATTCTCTCAACAGCTCAAGCTGAGCCAGGCTAAAGCCTGGAGACAGGAACTCAATCTGGATCTCCCACATGGGTAGCAGCAACCCAGCTACTTGAGCCATCACCTGCTGCCTCGCAGAGTGCACTCAGCAGGAAGCTGGGATCGGAGTGGAGCCAGGACTCCAACCAAGGCTGTCTGAGAGGGGTTGTGGTGTCCCAACTGGCATCTTAACTGCTACGGCAAACGCCCACCCCTCATACATATCTTCTTATTAGAGGTCCTCAATAATTGAACTATAGGCAGCTAACACTAAATCTCTTTCACACGAAATGATTCTCCTCCTGTGTGTTTTACCCTAGTGAGCAGAACCACCAGAGAATCAAGGGAATCAACGCAGATTTCCTCCCTCCCTGTCCTGTGCTCCAGCCCATCCTGGCCTGTCCCTCCACCATCTGGTCAAGAGTGTCACTGGTACAAGTACCAATCAAAACTGCCTTCTCGTTCTCCCTGTGTTGCTTGATTCTAGGCCTTTCTCTGTAACAGCCTCTGCCTCCCCACTGACCTGCAGCCTTGTGTCCCATGGTGCAGTGGGGAACCCAGGGTTCCCCCCTTCCCTTCCTGTCTCTGCTTGGCTGACTTCCCCACAATTAAAAAAAAAAAATTTTGAGAGAAAGAGAGAGAGAGAGAGAGAGTACTCCCATTCCCTGGTTCACTTCCCAAATGCCCACAATGGCTGACGATGGCCCAGGGCTGAAGTCAGGCACTAGAAACTCAATCCAAGTTTCCATGCGGATGGCAGGAACCCAATTACTTGATCCACCACTCCAACACATGATGCAGGTACCTTAACCTGCATCTTAACCACTTGGCCAGACACTCCCCCGTCACGGTACCATCTTAAAATTTTTTCTATTTATTTTCAGTTAATTTGAAAAGCAAAGAGACAGACAGACAAAGAAGGATCTTCCATCTGCCGGTTCACTCCCCAAATACCTGCAACAGACAAGCCTGGTTCAGACCAGAGTCAAGAGCTAGGAACTCAGATAGTATGGATTCACCTAAAAAAAAGTTCTGCCCTAAAAAAAAAATCTGCCCAAATCAGTTATGATCCTCCCCCCAAAAATTATCATCTTCTTAAAATTAAAATACTGCACATTGAGGGAAAATGTTCTTAAAATGTCCCCATTAATTAGTCTCCCCACCAAATATTTACCAAGGACATACTGTTTGAAACTAAACCCTGAATTAGCACTGGCAACAGCAGGAAGGAGAATGAGACCAAGTCCTTGTCCTCGTAGAATGTAAGAGTCTGATGAGAGAACAGATCCTGAATAAGGAAAAACACTAACATTGATGCAGCAGTTGTGTACCAGAGGCTGGGTGTCCATATGGGACCCGTGAATGGAGAGGCTCCAAGATGGCCTCACAGATGTAGTGACAAGCAAGCCGGGTCCTAAAGTGTGCAGGGAAAGCAGCCATGTAACACACACTCTTGTGCGTGGCTAATGCCAGCGAAGGGCTCTCAGTGCCTGGTTCGGTATCTGGCTCTGGCTCCTGCCTCCAGCTTCCCATCTCCTGCTGATGCATGCCCTGGGAGGCAGCAGTGAAGGCTCAAGTCACCAAGTTCCTGGCACCCACGTGGCAGACCCAGACCAAATTCCCAACTCCTCGCTTCAGCCTGGCTCGGCCTCAGCTGTCACAGGCATCTGGGGGACTGATACAGCAGGTGGGAGCTCTCTGTCTCTCTGTCTCTCAAATAAACTCAGTAATAAACAAATAATATTTTAAAGAAGTCATTCTGGGCAGGTCTCAAGTGAGAAAAAAAAAAAAAAAACTTGGAGACATAGGGGCCAGTGCCATGGCGTAGCAGGTTAAACTTCTGCCTATGGCAATGGATTCCATATGGGCACCAGTTGGAGTCCTTGCTGCTCCACTTCTGGTCCCGCTTTCTTTGCTGGTGGCCTGGGAAGGCAGTGAAAGATAGCCCAAGTGCTTGGGTCCCTGCACCCTTGTGGGATACCTGGAGGATGCTCCTGCCTCCTGGCTTTGGATTAGTCCAGCTCCAGCTGTTGCAGCCATTTGGAGAGTGAACCACTGGATGGAAGACCTCGATCGATCTCTCTCTCTCTCTCTCTCTCCCTCCCTCCCTCCCTCCCCCTCTCCCTCTCTCTGTCTGTAACTCTGCCTCTCAAATAAATAAATAAATCTTAAAAAAAAAATCTCAGAGACATAGAACACCCTTGTAATTGCCACCTAGAAAGGGAGGAAGAGCCTACCAGAAGACAGGCTGGAATGGTGAGTGGACTACCATGCAGAAGGAGTCAGAATTCCTTTCAAAATGGAAGGTTTTCTTTGGGGACTGACACTGACACACACACATATAGTGAGACAAAGACAAGCTAGGTCCCATCTGTTGGTTCACTCCTCAAATGCCTGAAATGGCTGGCCTGGGCCAACGCCAAAGCTGGGAGCTGAGAACTCAATCCGGGTCTCCTGCGTAGGTGGCAGGAACTCAATTACCTGAGCTGTCTCCTGCTGCCTCCTGGGGTCTACATTAGAGGGGAGCTGGATTCAGGAGTCAGATCTCTGTGTCTGAATGTGGGACATGAGTGTCTTAACCAAGTTAGGTTAAACATTTAGCCCCTATTTATATTTTTAAGGATGTGAGAAGAATAGGGGAAAATTTGGGGGATCTGGAGTTGGATAGAGAATTCTGAGAGTGGAAACCAAATTCCTAAAAGGAAACAGTGATAAATTGGGCTTCATCAAACTGAAAAACCATCTCTTGTAAAGAAGTCCTTGTGGGCCTGCACCGCGGCTCACTAGGCTAATCCTCCGCCTTGCAGCACGGGCACACTGGGTTCTAGTCCCGGATGGGTCACCGAATTCTGTCCTGGTTGCCCCCCTTCCAGGCCAGCTCTCTGCTGTGGCCAGGGAGTGCAATGGAGGATGGCCCAAGTACTTGGGCCCTGCACCCCATGGGAGACCAGGAGAGGCACCTGGCTCCTGGCTTCAGATCAGTGCGGTGTGGCGGCCGCAGCGCGCCGGCCATGGCAGCCATTGCAGGGTGAACCAACAGCAAAGGAAGACCTTTCTCTCTGTCTCTCTCTCTCTCATTGTCCACTCTGCCTGTCAAAAAAAAAAAGTCCTTGTGAAGAGGATGAAAAGATAGGCTATAGACAGGGAGAAAATATTTGCAGGTCACATATCTGACAAGGAACTGCTATCCAGAAAATATAAAGAACTCTCAAAATCTGACAGGAAGAGAACCCTGAACAATCCAATTAGGAAGTGACTTGAAAAGACATTTTGCTGAAGAGAGTATACAGATGACAAGCACATGGAAAGATGTAGAAGATCACTAACCATCAGGGAAATGCAAATTAAAACCCCAGCGAGATACTGCTATACATCTACCAGAATGTCTACAGGAAAAAATAGTGACAACACCAAATGCTGGCAGGAAGAGTGTAGAAAAACTCGATCACTCATACACGGATGGCTGTGTGAAATGGTACCAGCCACTCTGCAAAACAGTTTGGCAGTTTTTTAAAAAACTAAACATATAACTACCAGAGGATTCAGTGATTTTACTCTTTGGCATCTATCCCAGAGAAGGGAAAACTTATGTTCACATAAAAACCTGTACATAAATGTTCATAGCAGTTTCATCTGCAATAGGCCCAAATTGGAAACAGTTCAGATATCCTTCAATGAGCAAATGGTTAAACAGACTGTGGAATGTATGATAGAACTCATCAATTCAAACGAATGAACTATTGATACTTGCAAACACTAGAGTGATTCTCCAAGGCACTGTGCTGATTGAAAAAGCCAATCTCTAAGGGTTATACACTGTATGATTACATTTATATATTCTTTTTTTCTAAAGATGTATTTGTTTATTAAAAAGGCAGAGTTACAGAGAGAGGGGAAGAGACAGAGAGAGGAAAGCCACTCCCCAAATGGCTGCAATGTCCAGAGCTGGGCCAGACCAAAGTCAGGAGCCTAGAACCCCATTCAGGTCTTCCACATGGGTGGCAGGGGCCCAAGTCTCTAGATCACCTTCTGTTGCTTTCCTTGACACATTGGCAGGAAGGTGTATTGAAAGTGGAGCAGCTGGGACTCAAACTGGCACTCATACGAGATGGTAACATCATAGGCAGTGGCTTAACCATGGAGCTACAGTGCCAGCCCCTATATAATATTCTTGAAATGAAAAATAATTTAGAAAGGAAGAAAAGACGAGTAATTGCTCATGGTTAGGATGAGAGATGGGTGTGGTTACGAAAGGGCAACAAGATGGAACTCTGTACATCTCGACTACAGGAATGAATACACATAAAATTAAATCATATAAAACTAAATACGGGGGCTGGCACTGTGGCATAGTGGGTAAAGCTGCCACCTGCCGTGCCAGCATCCCATATGGGCGCGGTTCAAGACTTGGCTGCTCTTCATCCCATCCAGCCTGGGAAAGCAGAAGATGGCCCAGGTGCTTGGGCCCCTGTACCCACATGGGAGACCATGATGAAGCTCCTGGCTTCGGATTGGCCCCACTCCAACCATTGTGGCCAATTGGGGAGTGAACCAGTGGATGGAAGACCTCTCTCTCTGCCTCTGCCTCTCTGTAACTGCCTTTCAAGTAAATAAATCAATCTTAAAAAAAAAAAAAAGAAAAGAAAAAAGAAAAAGCTAACCAAATACAGGGGCCAGCACTGTGGTGCAGTGCCGGCATCTCATATTGGTGCTGGTTTGGGTCCCAGCTGCTCTACTTCCCATCCAGCTCCCTGCTAGTTACCTGGGGAAGCAGTGGAAGATGGCCCAAGTGCTTGGGCTCCTGTATTCATGTGGGAGACCCAGAAGAAACTTGTGGTTCCTGGCTTCAACCTGCCCCAGCCCTGGCCATTGTGGCCAGCTGGGTAGTGAATCAGTGGATGAAGATCTCCTTCTGTGTCTCTCCCTCTCTCTCTCTGTAACTCTGTCTTTCAAATAAATAAAGTAAATCTTAAAAAATAAATAAAAATTGCTGATCCCATGCTCCCCAGCATGAAATTCTACAATCCCAGCACTGTGACACCCAGGACCCTGTCCTTCTCCATGACTTCCTTGAATGACAAAGGGGATCAGCAAGGTGGCAGGGTCAGGTTCACTTCCCTGGAAACGCACCATCCTCTACACATGGTCCCATCTTCTTATCCCACATGGCACCTTCCCACCCTGTGCCAGAGATTTAATTCCATCCCTTTGAAATGGTGCACTTTTCTTTCTTTAAGATTTATGTACTTATTTGAAAGTGAGAGTTACACAGAGAGAGAGAGAAGGAGAGGCAGAGAGAGAGAGAGAGAGAGGTCTTCCATCTGCTGGTTCACTCCCCAATTGGCTGCAATGGGCGGAGCTGTGATGATCCAAAGCCAGGAGCCAGGAGCTTCTTCCAGGTCTCCCACGTGGGTGCAAGGGCCCAAGGACTTGGACCATCTTCTACTGCTTTCCCAGGCCATAGCAGAGAGCTGGATCAGAAGTGGAGCAGCCAGGACTCAAACTGGCACCCATATGGGATACTGGCACTACAGGCAGCAGCTTTACCTGCTACACCACAGCGCCGGCCCCAAGAAATGGTGCAGTTTCTACACAAATCTTGGAGAAGCTCTTGGTAGATGTGATAAATCCCTGAACACTAAGGGTCTACTTCACTGATGTCTCCATGTGGATGGGACAACATTTTTCTCTGGCTTAAATTGGAGAGACCTTGCTCCAGAAAGGCCTTCAATGCCATAAACAACAAATCATTGAGGAAGTAAATGAGGTGGTGGTCCCACAGGATGAGAGACAATTCAGAGAGAGTGAGGTATAATTCTAAAGTAAATGTGAAAAATAAATTTCAAAAAATATGTTTAAAAAACCCTACATTTATCAGATTAAAAACACTAAGAATGAAGGCCATGTTGTAGAGCTCTGAAGTGTTACCATTGTGACTACTGTGCCATCATTCATTTACAGCGACTTGAATTGTGTGGAAAGTCTTACACGTCTGGTCATTGTAGCTAACATCAGGCCAAAAGAGAGGGAGGTGATGAGGCCCAGGAGGGTTCCTGGGCAATGAGAAGGGACACCCAAGCACCGGAGAGCCCCACTGATAATAAACTCTCAGGCACAGAGGACATAAGCTGCAGGCTGCATGAGTCAGGGGGAAAGTTGCACAGGGGCCACCCCAAATCAATTCCAACAGCCCGATGGCCAACTTGGAGTTTCAGGACATCTGCAACTGAAAAGAAAGTTCAAAAATGAGTCAAGTATCCAGATTCTTTCAAGTGGGATGGAATATCACACTTGAGATGGAGTGGGAGGTGATGGAACTACCAGGAATGAGGATGCCAAGGGAGACTCAAGAAACCCCCACACACAAAATCATACTGGGTACCTGAAAACACAAGAAAAAGCTCTAAGACTAAAACCCCATCTAATTTGCTTCACAATAATTCACCATTTTGTCCACTTCTTTCTCTCTTGGGAAATGTACTTTTAAAGGATTTGTTTCATGGCATAGGAAGGGGCTTTAAAAAGTTCATGGAAAATGGAATTATGTGATTAGTGTATTTTGGTGCAAAAAATTTGAGATCTGGGGCAGGTGTTTGGCATAGCAATTAAGCTACAGCTTGGGGCACCCGCATCCCATATTGGAATGCCTGGGTTTAAATCTTGACACAACTTCCAATTCCAGCTTTCTGCTCATGTGCACCCTGGGAGGCATAAGGTGATGGCTCAAGTACCTGGGTGCCTGTTACCCACATGGAAGACCCAAACTGAGTTCCTGGCTCCTGGCTTCAGCTTGATCCAGTGGCTGCTGTGGGCATTTGGGTAGTGAATCACAGATGGAAGATTTCTCTTTCTCTCTCTCTCTCAAGTAAAATGAAAATAAGTAAATATTTTTAAAATCAAAATTCTTACATTCCGGTATATGTGAGTGAAGACACAAACCATGTCAATGTTTAGATATTTTACACAAAGTTGCCACTGCCTCTTTCTCCTCCTCTTCCTGCTTTTTATACTTTTGTCTTTCCACACACATGAAAAAAAAAAAGTCACTCAAACATCACTTAAATTTCTAAACATTTTGTAAAATTTTAAGTAGACTTATGCCCTCAGTGCACACCCCTGGTCTGTGTGCAGTCTTCCTAAGGGGCAGTCTGAGCGCCAGTGCCCCCTTCTCCATCAGGCTGTGAGCAGTCACATACCCGTAACAAGGGTTCAGTCAACAATGGGCCACATTTACGACTGTGGTCCCAAAGGATTATATTGCCTAGTGACGCCATAGCCATCTTGGTTTGTGTAAGTACAGTCTATGATGTTTGCACAGTGAGGAAACCACCGAAGGACACGTTTCTCACATTGTGGCATGATGCAGGACAGGATTTGCTTCCTCCTGCAACCCCTTCACCCGTTTCAGTGGAGAACAGTGTGGGCCTCCCCTTAGCACCACCTCTGCATTAAATTACTGTAGCTCCTGTAGCACAGTAGGATCCAAAAAGAAAAACCATCTCGGCTAAAAGAGAAACTGAATGAAAAAGTACCCAGAAGGATTGATAATCAGCCGTTGCAATCATTAGCTCTTTTGGTTGTGTGATTTGCAAGGCATGTAGCAAAGTGCCAGGGGAAGGCATTCCTGGCCTCATGATTTTGTCATGAGTATGGCTATTTCTAGAAGATATTACAGAATTATTTTGCCTAGGCTAGCAGTGCCAAAGGTGGACAATGGTCTACCAAAGGCAGTGCAATCCAACAGGCTCCTTGAACAGTCTTTATATTCTCACACCAAACAAGCGAATGTGTCTCACTGTAGACGGCAAAAGTAGTCCCCTGTCCCAAGGTGACATGAGCTCACAGCTGACAGCGTCTCACGAAAATCTGTTGGGGGGATACCTAAAACCATGAATCATACAAAAACTATGAAATATAGACATAGACGGACTATAAACAATCTCAAACTTAGAGAAAATGTAGAAGTATGATACAAGAAGTGTTTTTCCTTAACCTCTTGAGAGTAAGTAGCTGACATTTTATGCTCCATTAGACTAAAATAATTTGTATATTTCTTACAAATGGAGATATTCTCCTACATAACCACCACATAACCATCAAAGTCAGGAAATTAATACTGATGACTTAACTATGAAAAACATCCTCGACTCCATTCAAGCTCCTCCAATTGTCCCAGTGGTGTACTTTGTAAGGAAAACGGTGGAGCTGGATCCATAGCTTGGGATGCGCATGATCCATTTCGTGGTCATGGCTTCTTGGTTTTTAAGCTGAACCTCCCTCAGTCTTTCCTTGACCTTCATAACCATGACACTTTTGATGTTTACAGTTGTTTGGTAGAATGTCCTTCAGTTTGGGGCTGTCTGATACTTCCTCATGATTAGGTTCAGGTTATGCCTCTCAGCCAGGAATAGCACAGAACTGACGCTAAGTTCTATGTCCTATGCCATGTTCCTTCCTGTGTGTCCTAATCTAGTTATAGATACTTGAATTTGTACCATTACTGGTGACATTAACTTTGATCATTTATTTGTGTTTTGCCACTATAAAATGATTCCTTTCCCCTTTGCAGTTAATAAACATTTTGTAAGAAGATATTTGAGTTTATATATATATACCCCATTCCTCATGAAACTTAATTCTTCACCTATATTTATGTGAAGTCATGGTTTCCTTTTTTATTCAATGTGTCACATGTTACTATGATTGTTTGATTCTCAAATTCCCCCAGATTTTTCCAGAGGCAGCCTGTGCAAGCTGGCCCCCATGTTCTCATCAATCTCAATTTCCAGCTCAACAAGAGGCTTGAGGGTCATCTTATGCCTCGTTTTTTTTTGTTGTTTTTTTTGTTTTGTTTTGTTTTGTTTTTTGTTTTTTTTGGACTGGCAGAGTCAGACAGTGAGAGAGACAGAGAGAAAGGTCTTCCTTTTTCTGTTGGTTCACTCCCCAAGTGGCTGCTATGGCCAGCGCCTTGCGGCCGGTGTGCTGTGCTGATCTGAAGCCAGGAGCCAGGTGACTCCTCCTGGTCTCCCATGCGGGTACAAGGCCCAAGGACCCGGGCCATCCTCCACTGCACTCCCAGGCCACAGCAGAGAGCTAGACTGGAAGAGGAGCAACCAAGACAGAACTGGAGCCCCAACCAGGACTAGAACCCGGAGTGCCGGCGCTATAGGCAGAGGATTAGCCAAGTGAGCCGCGGCGCCAGCCCTTATGCTTTCTTTACACAAGTACCAAAGTCAACAAATTCTCCAAGGATCTCAGAAAAATGGTGCTTAGAAACCAAGATCTGAATGCTAGAAGTGCCTAATGCTGTTAAAGCACTACTGTATATAGACCCTTTAACTGAACAAGCCTGGGAATATATGTTTTGGGATATATACATATCTAAAACCATGAGTTCTTATCCCCGTCTCCAAATCCCATCCGATCCAATACCATTATCCTCAGTATTTTCTTACTCTGTCAATCTCTCTATATGGAACCATTCTCTCACAGCTGACATAGTCACCTCCATTCTCTATGGATGACTTCTTCAACCCAGCTGCCTCCAAACCAGCAGCCCCTGTGCATGGACATGCACTTCATCTTGCTTAGGCCCTGATATGTACCTGGACCACTGAAGATCTATGCTTCCTGCCATGCCAAGTACAACTTTGTATGGTTCTACCTAATAGCTTTTGGATTAAGTTATCTAGGAAAGTAAGGGCAAAAAAGAGAGCATAAACTATGAAGCATTAAACAATTTTAGCAATGTGGCAATAATAAATTATTTTTATTTTTATTTTATTTGAGAGAGAGAAAGAGAGACAGACATTGAGAGAGATCTTCCATCCACTGGTTTACATTCCAAGTGTCCACAACAACCAGATCTGGGCCAGGCCCAAGCCAGAAGCCAGGAATTCAATCATTGTCTTCCACAAGGGTGGCAGGGACCCAAGTACTCAAGCTGTCACGTGCTATCTTCCCAGGGCACACATTAGCATGAAATTGAAGTCAGAAGTGGAGCCAAGACCTGAACCTGAGCACTCTGATATGGGATTCAAGCCTATCAAGCAGTGTCTTCACTGCTGTAACCTTAAAGGATTTAGATAGTTATCCTACCGTGGCCTTGTAAAGACAGAAGTTTAACATTCTGGCATGTGCTCTTACTACTTGTAAGTTTTCTACTTAGTCAATTTTCATTATCTTCTAAATAATCCTTTATGATACCTTTTAAGGTTGTTTTTCATTTAGATTTATTTATTTATATATATAAATATATTTACATTTGGGCCGGTGCTATGGCATAGTGGGTAAAGCTGTTGCCTGCAATGCCAGCATCTCATGTGGGCGCCAGTTCGAGTGCTGGCTGCTCCACTTCCAATCCAGCTCTCTGCTATGCCCTGGGAAAGCAGTAGAAAGTGACCCAAGTCCTTGGGCCCCTGCACCTGTGTGGGAGACCCGAAAGAAGCTCCTGGCTTCGGATCGGCACAGCTCAGGCTGTTGTGGCCATCTGGAGACTGAACCAGAGGATGGAAGACCTCTCTCTCTCTCTCACCCCTTCTCTCTTAGCCTCTGCCTTTTCTGTAACTCTGCTTTTCAAATAAATAAATCTTTAAAAAATTTATATTCTTCAGTTTTACTACAAAGTATATACATGTAGTTTTTTTAAAAAAATCTTACTCACTACTCAGAAATATATTCTTTCTTCCACTTGAAATCTTAAAAAAATCTCGGTCATTATCTCTTTGAGTAGTTCCTCACTGCCATTCCTTCATTTCTTTTCTGGAACTCCTACAACATGCATTTTGAGGCAGATTGGCAGTTTAGTCCTAATATCTATTAGCTACTTTAAAAAATTTTTTTTAATAATTTATTTTGGGGGCCAGCACTGTAGTACAGCAGGTTAAAGCCCCAGCCTGCAGCACTGGCAACCCATTTGGGTGCCAGTTTGAGTCCCAGCTCTCTGCTATGTCCTGGGAAATCAGCAGAAGATGGCCCAAGTCCTTGAGCCCCTGCATCTGCACGGCAGACCCGGAAGAAGCTCTGGCATTTGCAGCCATTTGGGGAATGAACCAGTAGATGGAAGACCTATTCCCCCACCCCACCCCGCCCCGCCCTGTCTAACTATGGCTTTCAAAGCAATAAAATAAATCTCAAAAAAAAAAAAAATCACAGATTTCAAGTCTCCATCCCTGATGAAATCCGACCACTCCCAAATCCCCTCAACTTTGTATTCATAGCTCTTCCTTTCAAGTGAGTTAATCCCATCACCCACCCAGCTGAGTTCTCTGGGGGTCACCTCATCCCGGTGCACTGACTGCAGACCTGGCGGCAGTAGGTTGTTAAAGTCTTGAAGCTCCAAGCACGATTTGAAGTTGATAATAGTTACATAGTTAGACACGGGAAATAATCTTAGCGCAAGTAGATGTTTAACAGATTTCCCTTTCGCTGTCTTTAATGAGGAAAGCTTCTGGGAAGTGTCAAACCTAGAAGAGGCACCTTAACTTACATCACTTAGACAGCAGAAGCACAATCACCGCAAATAAGGCAGCCCACAACCATCATTTCTGTTTCCTTCTAGGGCCACTTCAAGCGACGTGGATTAATTGTGCTGCTGTCAACCACTGCCGTGGACAGCTCCAAAGCCTGAGGGGTGCACAAAGGAGAGCAGAAATACTTTCCAAGAGCTGACATCAGGCTCAAGAAGTGAAACAGGCAAGTGCAACATGATGTTGAGTAGTTATTTTTAAGTGACCATTAATTATAAATAATTACAGAGAAGCCAAGAAAAGGGGGAAACCTGAAAGGAGGAAAAGCAGCACAGACCAGCGGCTGCCTTGACTGAAGGACCACCAGGAGCAGCTCACCAGCGTGGTGTTCTCAGAATCCACACTTTACAGAAGAAAGGGAAAGTTAAAGACCTTGTAGGACACAGTGGGTTATACCACACCTGCTAGGCAAGCACCCACATCCGTGACAGTTGGATCCCAGACACTCCGCTTCCCATCTACCTCCCTGCTAACATGCCTGGGAAAGCAGCAGAAAAATACGCCTGCTACCCACATGGGAGACACAGATGAAGCTCCTGGCTTCTGGCTTCGGTCTGGCCAAGCCTTGGCTGTTGCGGCCATCTGGGGAGAGAATCAGCAGGTGGAAGATCTCTTTCTGTCTCTCTCTCCCTCTCTCTCTCTCTCTCTGTAACTCTTTGAAAAAAGAAAAAAAAAAAAAAGGCTGCTGCCTGCAATGCTGGCATCCCACATGGGCGCCAGTTCATGCCCTAGCTGCTCCACTTCTGATCCAGCTCCCTGCTAATGTGCCTGGGAAAGCAGAAGAAGATCCAAGTCCTTGGGCCCCTGCACCCACATGGGAGACCCAGGAGCGCTGGGTTCCTGGCTTCAGCATGGCCCAACCCTGGCCGTTGAGGAGGCCATCTGGGGAGTGAAGCAGTGGATGGAAGATCTCTCTCTTTCTCTGTAACTCTGACTTTCAAATAAATAAGTAAATCTTTTTAAAAATAAATAAAAACTCCAAAAGATAGGTTTGGAATGTTTTCATTGTAAAGAAATGTTAAATGAGGAGACAGATGTATTTACCCTGACTGGAAATTATGCACTGTATAGATAAATGGGAACATCCTTAGTTCTCCATCTAGGTACAAAAAAAAAAAAAAAAAAAAAAAAAAAGCTTATCTAAGATAACATCGCTGATAAAAAAAAAGGGAGGGGGGAGCTACTCCACCCAGGAGGGGCAAGGATTTGGGGTCAAGCAATCTAGAGGGGGTGTAGAGGGAACAAAGGCCCTCAGAGAGCCCCAGGCTGAGGGAGGGAAAGGGTGTTGGGAAGGAAAGGGGTGGGGCCGACTGGAGCTGTGAGGAGGAGGGGCTGGGGAGTCCCTGTAAGCTCTGCCCTTTAGAGTTGATGGGGTGGGGAGTGCTTCTCTTTTCCTGCAGCTTTTTTACAGATTCAGATTCTCAAGACCCACTGGGGCATGGAACGGTCTCTGCAACCAGCCACAATGTCAAAAAAAAAAAAAAAAAATACACCATAATGGATATTTACCCATCTTTGGGGAGGCTGCCTAGACCAACAGTACACACAGATATTAGCAGGATGGTCACAGTGGGACAGAAGTGCTACACATGCGACAAAGAGGCCAACAATAGAACTGGCGTGGGGGAAGTAATTCTAGGTGGGGAGTTTTGTATACACGACTGTTGGTCAAACAAGGCGTCTTTCAGCCACTGTTATCCACACACATCGCAAACCTGAATCTCAGGGACTTTTTCAGATGAAATTCATGGAGTGAAATATACACGTTACAGTTCACAGCCATACAAAACTACGAAAGTATCAGATACAGTCTTTCACAAAATTATCTATGAAGCATGGGCCCTTGATTAAAAAAGCATATAGAGGGACTTCAAAGTCAGAAGGGAATTTTCAGAGAGAAGAAAATACTTTTTGGATACATTTTGAGAGACTTCAGAGAATGACTCTGTGACAAAGCAATGTTTTCATAACAAAATGCAAGCACACAGTTTGAGAACTACTGGCTTCCCCAGAATATCTGTTAGTGAAGGCTGTGCTGTCAAAGGAGGAGGCCCACAGACTCCAGGAAACTCAACCTGGACCTGAAAGAAAGTATCTTCCTAAAGCAGAGCATCCTGGGATGGAGGGTAGCAGGAGAGATCCCAGCGAGTGGAATTATGAGTGAACCAAACAGATGCCCTCACCTCTTCTTCCTTTTTAAAATTAGTTCTTGCATCCCAAGCCTGCTGGCTTTCACTTTCATTTATTTACTTACTTATTTATATCTTTGAAAGAGAGCTAGAGCTAGAGACAGAGATCCTCCATTTACTGGCTCATTGCCTAAATAGCTACAACAGTTGGAGCTGGACCAAGGCTGAAGCCAGGAGCCCGGGACCCAGTTTAGGTTTCCCACCTGGGTGGCAGGGATCCAAGCACGTGAGCTGCCACCCACAGCCTCTCATGGTGCAGGAAGCTAGATCCAGAAGCAGAGCTGGGACTTGAACCCAGGCACTTCGCCATGGTGTCGCTTGTTTGCTGCGCCAAACATCCTCCCCTCATTCTTTCTTTTGTTAAAATAATAAAAATTATAACAGGATCAAATATTATCGAAAATAGGAATCACTATATTTATGGCTGAAGAGACTGAAGCTTCAGGAGCCCCTCCCTGCATATTGACATGGCCCCAATTTAAGGTCCTACAAGGGTCCCCAGGCAATGCTTTTTTTTTTTTTTTTTAAAGATTTGTTTATTTGAAAGGCAGAGTGAAAGAAAGAGAGAGAGAGAGAGAGAGAGAGAGAAGAAGATCTTCCATCTTCTGGTTCACTCCCTAAATGGTTGCAATGGCCAGAGCTGGGCCAGACTGAAGCCAGCAGCTTCCTCTGGGTCTCCCACTTGGGTGCAGGGACCCAAGCACTTGGGCTATTCTCTGCTGCCTTCCCAGGTGCATTAGCAGGGAGCTGGATTCTGAGTGGAGAAGCCCGGACATGAGCCAGCCTCCAGGCAATATATTCTTAAGGCCACATGTTTTTGAAAACAGGCTGGGGGTGGGGAGGGAGAGAGAGAGATGAGATACTTGAATTCTATTTATTAAAGAGCCCTTCCCTCTCCCCACCCACATTATATTCAGTTTCAGGGTCCAAACCCTGGATTATCTTGATTAAATGCCTTCCTTGTACCACACATGACATTAAATGCTGGGGACACAAAAAACGAATTAGACACACCCCCTGTTAGGGAGAAGCATAATGTAGAAAAGACGCAAGAACAACAAATGGCGCTGAGATACCTGCTCAACTGGGGATAGTGTCACAGGAGGACAGCCCCAAAGGATGCCTTTTGTTGTGTGGCTGTTAACCTAGTTATTAAAGTACGGAATTTATTTTCTTTCTTTTACTAACTGGTGGTACAGTTCAATGACACAGGAATGTAGGAACAGTTAATAATCTCTATAGACATCCTTACAGCACCCAGGTCCAGAGAAATGCCACTTGCGTCATGGAGCTGCTCACCCCAAGCTCCTCTGCAGTCATATGGCATTTTGCAGCACTTACACGACACTTAATATAGGAACCTGGGACTTTTCAGGAGACTTGAAAGCATCAAAGCTACTCGGATCACTACAAATAATCCGTAAGTGTCAAATACTAGGGGATCTCCAACACATTCATGGAAAATGGGCATGAGAAAAAACCATGCATGGGTTTCAAAACGATTTGGGATCAGAAAAAACTCACCTTTCAATTCCATTTCTTCAAGAACTTTCTCAAGTGCTCTCCTAAGAGGGCATTAGAAGATAGGAATGGACAAAACAGGGACAGGAGCGTGGGGGCCTGGAGTTCCAGGTCTAGAAGGATAGATTCTTGCAGGTGGTTTTCCAGCAGACTGCTCACTTACACAAGCGCCGCGTGAGAGTGGCCCTCGTGTGGGGAGTTGGAATTGGTCTGGTGCAGCTAGAAGGGCTCCGGGAGAAGCTGGGAATGACAAGCTGGGAATGACAGGCCACAGAGGCCCAGGTCCTGGAAGTCACAGGGGGCTGAAAAGTTAAGGATCAGGCGTGAGTGCGATAGGGAAGAATCAGAGCACTTCTTAACAGATGTGGGTATGGCAGTGGGAAGGATTAGAAGGAGCCTCAGAAGAGTGGGCTTGGTGTGGTGATTAAGATGCTGCTTGGGGCCAGTGCCGTGGCTCACTAGGCTAATCCTCCACCTGCGGTGCTGGCACACTGGGTTCTAGTCCTGGTCGGGGCACCGGATTCTGTCCTGGTCGCTCCTCTTCCTGTCCAGCTCTCTGTTGTGGCCCAGGAAGGCAGTGGAAGATGGCCCAAGTCCTTGGGCCCTGCACCCACATGGGAGACCAGGAGAAGCACCTGGCTCCTGGCTTTGGATCAGCGCGGTGCGCCGGCCGCAGCGTGCCGCCGGAGCAGCCGTTGTGGGGGTGAACCAACGGTAAAGGAAGACCTTTCTCTCTGTCTCTCTCTCTCACTGTCCACTCTGCCTGTCAAAAAAAAAAAAAAATGCTGCTTGGGACACCTGCATCCTATATTGGAGTGCCTGGGCTTGGGCCCGGCTCTGCTTCTGATTCCAGCTTCACCACTAGCTAATGAGTATCATAGGAGGCAGCAGGTGATGGGTTAAGTGTTGAGTCCCTGCCACCCAGACCCAGACTGAGTTCCTACCTCCTGCCTTCCACTTGGCCCAACACTGGCTACTGTGGGCATTTAGTGAGCGAACCAGCAGATGGAAGATCTTCCTTTCTCTCTAACACATAAAAATCAAAAAGATGAAATAAAAATCCATTGGATTAAAGACATTTGTTTTAATGAACAAGCCTCGCATTACTCAAGGTCAGATAGAGATTAATAGTAGCCAAAGGTAATGAGAACCCAAGTGGAAGACCAGCTGGCTTGGGGTGAAAGACGGCAAGTTTGGGATGGGCTTCAGTGCCTGTGAGATGTTAGTGGTCCCCAGAGCAGCAGCACTGCATCACCTAGAACTGCATCAGAAATGCAGGGCAGCTACACACCTGCTGAATCAAATCTACACCTGCTTAGAAAAAAAAAATCCATCTCCAACTTAGCTCCAAACTGCTGAGGAAATCCCCACACTGCCTGGGCCCAGGAGGTCACATTTCTAGGATTTCACATTTGCTCTGTGGATGTGGTTCACGCAAAGGAGTCACAGAAAAAAAAAAGAAAAAGAAATTTACAAAGCTGTGTGGGATTCTGCCTATAAAATCCACCAGAGCCAGAGGCCACCTGCGGAGTGTGTGGACAGCTGTGTCACGGCCAAGGCTGTGCCTCGTCTGCTCCGCAGTCAGCTGAATCACCAACTTCTCTCTGTAGAGCAGTGAGAGTAACGACAAAGCAGAAATTACTTGCAGGAGACTCAATGAACTTGCTAAGTTGTAAGAATTTACCCAGAAATAATAGGTGAGAATTTGGGTATAACACCCTAATTATAAAATGAGTATCTCCTTCCAAATTCTCCATGCTTATAAATTCCAATGTTTTCGTATTAATTGCCTAAGTCAGTTCCTCAAGTTCACAAAACAGACATCTGTCTGTAAGAAATCATTTCCTGATCTCACCTGAAGAAATAATCATAGCTATAACATTCTCTAGTACACAGCTTATACAAAATGCATTACAAAAATCATTTGCTGTTCTTTGTTCTTTGACTTCTCTGTTGTTAAGATTTTTGTCTGGGGCCGGTGCCGTGGCTCACTTGGCTATTCCTCCACCTGCGGCACCGGCACCCCGGGTTCTAGTCCTGGTTGGGGCGCCGGTTCTCTCCCAGTTGCCCCTCTTCCAGTCCAGCTCTCTGCTGTGGCCTGGGAAGGCAGTGGAGGATGGCCCAAGTCCTTGGGCCCTGCATCCGCATGGGAGACCAGGAGGAGGCACCTGGCTCCTGGCTTTGGATCGGTGCCGTATGCTGGCCATGGCGGCCATTTGGGGGGTGAACCAATGGGAAAGGAAGACCTTTCTCTCTCTCTCTAACTCTGTCAAATTAAAAAAAAAATTAATAAAAAATTTTAAAAAAAGATTTTGTCTGATAATATAATATTACCTTTCTGATGCTTCAATATAATTTCATGTCAGTTGACTGTGTTGGAAACTGGTTTCCCTCTAACTGAATTAAGGCATGTCACATAATGTGTAACCAAGTAAGGCCTATATTACAACATGCTAATATTATGATCATAGATGCCCACATGAGTGGCTATTGTGGTAACATTTTATTACTCAATTCTTCTTAGCACCTGCTATGTGTCAGGAATTTGGTTAGGCACTTTCCACATATAAACTATTAATATCTTAAAATCTCAATTTCTGCAGTTCTCTGGATACTCAAATTTACCTGGAATCCTCTCAAGTGTTCTTCATTTGTAGGATGTGAAATAGCAATATTTTACCAATGGAGTTGATTTTAGGAGAGTCTATAAATGAAATACCGTAGTTCCCTAAACCACTGAAATCACGATCAGAATTATCAGGATGAACTACCGTTTTTGTAGGTCAAGCCAATCAGTTATTGGTCAGATATTGTCAATTTCACACAGTTCAGCCTCTACTGCAATTAGGTCATCTCTTCCCAGTCAGCCCTCTGCTGTGGCCGGACAGCCAAGGGTGCACCCGCAAGTTCTTGCTTGCTCTCACGGAGCCGCTGTGCCGAGTAGAAGCATCTCCGATGCTCTTGATTCACACTTTCCTAACGACAACTCTGTAACTGGACTGCCAAGAACGAACTTCAGCTCTGTGATGAGCCGTTGGTTACAGTGCCCTTGTCTGATACTTGCTCCCATCATCAGGGAAAAGTTGACAGATAGTGTGGCACAGTGGAAATCAACCCCATGGGAAAACATTTCTTGTTCATTTCCTTAGCAGACTAGAAACGCACATGTGATTTCTCAGCTTACTGACTACACCTTCTTTGAACTGAAACTCTGAGGTCCTAAAATACCAAGACTTAAGGGGAAATGGCTACCCCCTTGTTTAAAATCTGTTGCCAAAAAGGAGCTGAACTGACACAAATAAGAAACAAATTATGTTGATGTTCAAAATGTCTGATTTTATGCAATCAAATTCTGAATGCATGGTCAATTCAAGCCTCTTGCCTGAGAGCTAATTTTTTTTTTATCATGGTGGTATAACAGTATGAAAAACTCCTCCAACATTTTATGGGAAAAAGATTGTCATCTGGGAGTTTTTTAGGAGTTAATATATTCTCACACATCACATTTTAAATGATTTTTATAAAACCTCAAATAGTCAGACAAGGGCCAGCAAAATCATCCAACTGGATTATTTCCAAGTTCAAAAAACATTGCAAGAATGAACAGGAAATTAAAAGTGGGTGCCATGGATTACTGACTGTATTACTACAATGCCTGAAAAATACACAGTGCTAGACATCTAACAAATACTCAAAAAACGTTAACAACCATTGGGATTCCTACTAACACCACTATTATCATTAACATTAACAATGGTATCAGCTATGTAGAATCATCCTTCAGATCATGGTTTCGTTAATTTTATCTCTGTGTAGTCTCAAAAAGTGTCAATTTGGTGACAGATGACAGATTTCTTTAGTCAGGTCCAGAGAGTTAAGGTGCTTTGTTTTGCAATAAGTTATAAAAAGGAAGCACGCACGCAATGCCTTACCTTATACACCTTACACGGCGCTATCGGAAGCTCTCACAGAATTCACAGAGCAGTGGCGTCTAAAAACCTGCATTTGAGAGTGGGCTGTGTTGCAGTTATCCAGGCAGAAGTCGCTTCTAGTCCACAGGCTTGAATTTCCTCATATGCAGACAGGGCTAATCACGGCAGCAATTCTAACAGCTAACATTTAGAGTATGAGGCTTCCCATGTGCTGGGGCACCTCCTAAGACCTGTGCGTTCTTTAACTTGGTTACTAACACTTTGTCTAATGTCTGGTATTCGCTCAGAAAGAGGAGGTTGCTCTGGCCACCCTCTGCCTTCCACTGCTCCCTCTTGCCTGCCAGGAATCTGCCACCTGCAGATCAGTTCCCCGGGCCACTCTGGACCCCTTCCTCCCAGTGGGGTTCAGACAGAGGAAGGCCCCAGCAAGACAGAAGGGAAAAGGAGGAGGAGAAGCTGAGGTTGTGTCACCCCCATCCCTTCCTGCATTTAGCAACCCTGTTCTAATTTGTCTTTGGGAAGGGGAGAGTGGGGGGGGGGTCCCCTGGCTAAACCTCTCACCTGACAGCTTCTTTTCCGCAGCTCCTCCTCCCACTGGGCTTGGAAAACACTAGGTTCTGCTTCTGCCTCTTCCTGCCCTGCCTGGTAATGACTTCCTGCTGTTGCTAGTTTGTTGGTACCTAAACATTCCTCTCCCCTAACCACATCTCTGTTAAGTAGTTCCCTCATTAACAAATCTTGATTTGAACCCTGAGAGCTGACTCTTAGAGGAAACACTCTTAGGGGGAGCTGACTCTTCAAGCGATTTACTCTTCTAACATTTCATTCAGTTTAGCACAGTATAAGAGTATCTCACATACAGTTTTGTGTTGTTTTAAAAATGACTTGGTTTGTTGGGAAATATGACCTTGCATTTCAATGGTTTCAGCAAATTAACAGATTTGTTTCTAATTTGAACTCGTTCACTTTTTTTTTTTTTTTAAACAAATCTCTTTCACTTAGTTCACACTTCAGGAAAAGGATAATTGGCATTTGATTTAGTTTTGGAGTTCAACAAATTAGCCTGGGATATCCCAATTAAATGGTTTATGGTTTGGTTTGATTCAGGTTCAAGTCTAAAACCCTACAATACTGGAAAAGGCGAGTAGGAATAATTAGTTTCTCTGCATGAAACTAATGCACATTGTATCTATGAGGATGCATCCCAGAATGGAGGAAACTCAAGGTTATCCTGGAAATAAAACGGCTCTCACTTAAGTGAGTGATCATCAGCCACTGGATTTCTTGCAATGTATGGTTTGGCTTCCTAAACAAAATCAGTAATAAAACAGGCACAACTGTTTTGTAAGTGTTCTTAGGTCTGTCTGTCTCTCTTTACTGAAAATTCCCTTTCTAATGAGATCAGTGACTCTCAAAGCACGGGCCTCAGACTGTCACCTGAAATTAGTCAGAAATTTAAATCTCAGCTTCATCCCAGGTCTACTGCATTAGAGATTCTGGAAGGCTCATCTCAGGAATCTGCGGCTTAAACAAGCCCTCCAGGTGATCCTGATTGCATGGTAAAATTTGAGAACCACTGAATTAGATCATATGTTTTTGAAGTCAAATCCTATCTAATATTTCTGTTTCGGAATTGGACTCCACTCAAAGATCATGCCGATATTATTAATTTCCTGTGTCAGTGACAAGATAACAGGGCAATTGACAGCATGCCCAAAAAGACAGAAGCGATGGAGCCAAGTGTTTGAATTCAAGTAATCAAACTCCAGAGCGAAGATTCCTACCCACTAAGCTAGAATGCACCACGGAAGGCCACACAGAGCCGAGATTCGAAAGCAACAAGAAACTCTGGAGCAGAATTTGAAAAATCGTATTCATAAACACTTCTTGACCATCAAGCATCCTGACTCTGAGGATGGAGTACCTATTTACAAAAAGACACATTTGCTTCATTATTTTCACTCAGTAGGAAAGGCCAAAATGTAATTTCACTAATACACCTCTAAATGTTGAAGCCCTGATTACACTTGTAACTAAAGAAGTTTCCATGTTTATTGCTATGGAAAACCAGCTTCTTTGCTTAATGAAAACCAGCAAAGCTGCACACGCTGAGTGCAGCTAGAGTCTGTGATAAAGCACTGGACACCTCGCTCTAAGCATTCCAAATGTGTCTCATTGTATCTTTCGGCTTTCCATTTCTTTCTCCAGGACAATAGGTCTGTTTCAGTTATGTATTTTTTCTTCCTGGAGCCAGCTCTCCCAGCTTCCGGTGAAAAGCACAAAATAGATGAGAAAAGCAAAACTGGGGGTGGGTGGGGGTTGATTTCTAATCTAGGGATTCCCTTAGTCGGAAGCAAACGATGTTTCCCAACACAGGCACATCTTTAATCTCTCCCTGAATAATGTATAATGGTTTAGAGGAAGATTTAATAAAAGATCCCTATGTTCCAAAGCCAGTAATTTGGGAGTTATACTAGTTCCTCCCTCTCTCGCCCCAAACACAATCTGTCACCAAGCCCTCTGAGTCTGGATGCCAAGCCGTTCCCAAACCTGTCTTTTCCTTCTCACTCTCATCACAACTGCCTCAATGGAGGTCCCAGGCTCTTAATGGGACTTCCTTTTGCCTTTCTGTCCTGAAAACTCTAAAGACTTTTCTTTCTTTCTTCTTTTTCTTTTTAAAATAAGATTATTTATCTGTTGTGAAAGGCAGAGTTAGAGAAAAAAAGAGAGATCTTCCATCAGCTGGTTCACCCCCAAGATGGAGGCAACGGCCAGGGCTGGGCCAAGCTGAAGCCAAGAGCTTCTTCTAGGTCTTCCACATAGGTGGCAGGGGCCCAAACACTTGGATCATCTTGCATTGCTTTTCCCAGGCCAACAGGGAAATACATCGTATTCCTTCAAAACCTTTTCCAAAGGCCACCTCCTCCAGTGAGATTTCTTAGCTCCCTGAGCTAGAATTTCTCCATCCTTGTACATAGCTGTGCCTTGTACATCATCTCATAACCCATCACAGTTATTTTAGCTATTTACTTATATGTCTTGTTCAGGTTGGATTTCCCAACATTTCCATACAATGTCTGACACAAAATAGATCTGTGTGATTTATGGTAGTCTTTAGCTATGTTACTTGATATTAAACATGGCTATGACTTGAAAGTTTTTCTAATCTCTCATAAAAATGTTCTCAAAAGCCTACAGTTGAATGCTGTTACATTATGACCTTGCTAACCTATAGCATTTGCTCATTCTTTTTACTTGTGGAGTAAGAGCAAAAATTATTTCAACCACCATAACAATCTTCTTTCTAGTACTGATTTTTCATCAGTAGAACATATAGGAATCAGAGAAAAGTCAGCTGACCACCATTTGTCTTATTCTGCTTGAATTACAGAATTTTGGGTGTCCAGGCTAGATGTGTCTAGATGTGTCCAGGAAACTTGATTTTGAAGATGCTCCCAAACTGACCAATTATGGGGGCCATCGCTGAGGTGTAGTGGGCTAAGCTTCCACCTGTGGTGCTGGCATCCTATATGGCACCGGTTCATGTCCTGGCTGCTCCTCTCCCAATCCAGCTCTCTGCTATGGCCTGGAAGAGCAGTAGAAGATGGCCCAAGTACTCGAGACCTTGCACCCAGCAGAAGTTCCTAGTTCCTGGCTTTGAATCGTCCTGGCTCTGGCAGTTGCAGCCATTTGGGGAGTGAACCAGCGGTTGGGAAGAGTTATCCCTGTCTGTGACTCTACCTCTCAAATAAATAAATATTTTTTTTTAAAAAAAGGCATAATCGTTAACCTCAACAGTCAATGTATAAAATCTTGAGATATAAAACCAAAATCCAGTATATTTTCTGATAGTAAAAGAGACTTGGACAAAGACCTTACCTTTCCACTCCTGCCTAAGCAGAAGGTAAAATTAGAAATCAGGGGGTTATTTGTTGAGTGTGGACTTGGAGCAGAGGGAAACTGCTAGTCATTTCTTCCTGCCTAGAAAAAAAGCCCCCAGAAGTGATCCTGCCCTTGTTGGAACGGGGTCACTTATTCCCCAGACCTGGATGCACCATGTTTGGCAGAGTGACGGTCTCTTTTCCTGATGGTTCAAGAGGAGCACTACCGAGTGTCTTTTTAAGGGATGTAGATTTGGTCACTCCCCCTGCCTAGACCTGCCTTCTGCTACAATTTTTTTTTTTTTATTCAGACAGGGCATAATCAACAGCAACCCAAGAGTAAGTGATTCTTGGACTTTTCTAACTGCTTTTGTTGCTTGGCCTTTTGTCTTGGCCTGGCTTTGTTGTCCTAGATAAGATTTTCACTTCCTCTTCATCACCTTACAGGTGCACCAGGTAATAAGACAGTCACTCTGATAAGATTTGGACAACTGAAGTATTCTGGGGTATCCAATTACAGTCTGTGTCATCTACAGAAGACAGGTCTCAATTGCTCTCACTCTCTTTTAAAGAAACAAACAAAAAAATAAATTCAAAATTTTAATTTATTTTTTAGGCAGAGAGAGAGAAATCTCCTATCCACTGACTCACACCCCACATGTGAGTTGTGGCAGAACAAGGATGGAAAAAGGGAACTCAATCCAGGTCTCCCATGTGGGTGACACGGACCCAACAATTTAAGTCATCACCGGCTGCCTCCCAGGGTGCGCATTTGCAGGAAGCTGGAATCAGGAGTAGAGCTGGAACTTGAACTCAGGTGCTTTGATATGGGATGCAGGCATCTCAAGCGATGCCTTAACCACTGTGCCAAATGCCTGCCCCCGTCCTACCTATTTTTATCCTTCCTGATTTTCTTGTTGGAGAATAACATTCTCAGAGTACCTAACAGTAGTTAGTCTTGACAAGTATAGTCCCAAGACATTTTTTTTTTTTTTTTTTGAAAAAGAAAAGGGGAACTTAAACATGAGCCGAATGCTTCTCATACTGATGCTTCAGCACGCTTGTCTTCTGCCTCCACCTCTGAGCTGAGGCTGGGGCATGACCTTCAGAAGGCTCAGCTTGGTAGAAGAGTTATTCATTACTGGAGGCTGGAAGAAGAGGCCCTGTTCATATCCAGGGCTTTCCACGGCTGCCAAGGCTCAGAGGAGTGTGCCCAGGTATCCTCTCTGTTACACAGGGATTGGCTTCTTTTTTTTTATTCTATTTGTGGGATGCCTGACTTCATGTCCGAGGCTGGCTGCAATTATTCAGGGATAAAAAACACTGGGCTCTGATCCACCACACAGATATAAAATCAATGTTCACCTCTAAGAAGACACTACTTGATGTATTTTTGAAGGTTTTTAATCCTGACTGCTGCATTCTAGGCACACTTCTGAAATGTGATTCTAATTATTATATAATACAAAAAAAAAAAAGCTAAGCCTCTTTCAGTACATGAGTCACAACATTTGCTACCCACATACAACTTTTAAAATTATCTTTATATAATACTAGCATGTTCTGGTGCTTAACTATACTATAGTTGGCCACTCAGAAACATTAAATGAAATTTGGAATTGTGACGGTCATTTGTTTTGTGACCTCTATCTTCAATAGCTTTGCTCAGCCCTCCAGCTGGACTCCTGATTCTGCCTCCTTCTCAGCATGGAGTCCTTGGGCAGATAGTGCATTTGCACTAGCAACCATACACAGAACCCCGCAAAGAACCAAGCCTTGTTTTCAAGACACTTAACAATTTTGCAGAACAAACACACTGACACAAGGGCATTGCCAAAAGTTTGTGGAAAACTGGAATTGTAAGTGAAGTTCACTTTGGTGCTTAAAATTTTTGAAGTCCATGCATAGTTGTTTCATAATATGCATTTTCCACAAACTTTTGGAAATCCCTCGAATATAAGAAATGAATAGTACAATATATAGAATAAATTGCTATAAAGTCATTAGATTTGGAAGATATTAGGATACATGGATTTAAAGTCAATAAAAATGGATGGGGCAGATAATACTTACATGTAAGGAATGGGCGGTGGGATAGTTCAGTGGTCATGGGACAGGCAGTGGGGACAGATAGGGCTGGGCTCACATCCCAGCTCCCCCATCCTCCCACCCCCACTCCCAAATGCAATGTTATGAGACCATGCCCCTTGAATCTTGGGCATTTCCTATCTAAGTCTCTATTTCCTTGTCTGTAAAATTAGGTTAATACCTTAGTGTTGATTGAGATGACTGAATGTTATAAATCACATGAAGCACTGAGCACAATGCCTAGTCGTAACGACAGCTCAACAAAGAAAGAGTTGTGCTTTAGAATGCCAGTGCTTGCTATTTATCCAAAGTGCTTTCAGAAACGTCATCTTATTTGATCTGGGCACCCATCCCGTAGTGAAGATGAGGAATGCAGTATATACCTTTTGCATCTCCCTTGTGTGTGCACCCCCCTCCCCTGACATACACACACCTTCCAGGGCCAGGCAGAGACACAGAGAGTGGAAAGTTCAAGTTCACGATAGAGTTGGCACAGAAAGTGCCCTAAAACTCTGGTCTTTTTTCCATTCTACCTCAGTGAGGAGGAAGCCCAGGCTTAAATTAAGCATTCCCAGGGCCACAGAGAGTGACAGCACGTGAACAAATAGCCTCAGAAAACCTTACAGAAAGCCTGAAAGATTCCAGGAGCTACTTGAGCCTCCAGGGAAAAGTGGCCTTTGGGTGAGGTAAAGGGTTGGTACTTAGCCCTGCTCAGGGGAAAGCTCATTTGAGGTGAACCATTTATTTATTTATTTTCTTACTTACATACTTATTTATTTGAAAGGCAGAGTTATATAGAGAGAGATCATCCAACCACTAGTTCACTCCCCAAATGGCCACAATGGCCAAGGGCTGGGCCAGGCTAAAACCAGGAGCCAGGAGCTTCTTCTGGGTCTCCCACATGGGTGCAGGGGCCCAATCACTTGGACCATCCTCTGCTGCTTTCCCAGGTGCATTAGCAGGCAGCTGGATCGGAAGTGGAGCAGTTGGTAATGGAACCGGTGCCCATACGGGATGCCAGTGTCACATGCAGCAGTTTTGCCTGCTATGCCACAGTGCCAGCCCCCTGAAGTGAATTCTAAGAAGAATGGATTCTAGCCTCCAGGATTCTAATCAGAAGTGCCTGAGAAGAGTAGAGATATTGCAACTTCTTCAGTGACCTGGGGATATTATCCACTCACAGAACTGTAATAAAAATTAACTTGGGCAAAAATGCAGAAAGGAATTTGCACATGGAGCTGTTTCAGAATCTGGGATCTGGGGGCGAGGGAATCAGAAGGATAATGCACCTCCATTCTCCTTCCCTTCGATTACAGCCCACCGCCAACTGTGCCAGGTGTTTTTACTTTCTTACATTTCCTGATTTTATACTAATGAGGGATTCGTTTGGGTTCATAGGCAACTGCTTTGAGATGCACAAATTTCTGAAATTTACTTATCTGCCAGTCATTTAGAGATCAATGTATGGGTTAATCAGATTGCTTTCCTGACTTTCACTTTATTTTGTTTTTAATTTGGCATCTACAATTTTTCTTTATTTTCATTTTATTTGAAAGGAAGAGAGACAGAGAAAGATTGTCCATTCTCTGGTTCATTTCCCCAAATGCCTCCAACAGCCAAGGCGAGGCCAGGCCAGTGCCAGGAATCTGGAACTCAATCCAGGTCTCCCACATGGGTGGCAAGGAGCACAACCTTGAGCTATCACCTGCTGCCTTCCCAGGATGCACATTAGGAAGAAACTGGATTGGAAATGGAAAAGCTGGGACTCAAACCAAGTATTCAAATGGGATGCAGGTATCCCAATTAGTGACTGAACTACTATACCACATAGCTATCTCCTAACTTTACTATTTTTTTTAAAACACTCATCTATTTATTTTTTTATTTTTATTTTTTTAGAGATTTATTTTATTTTATTATTTGAAAGTCAGAGTTACATAGAGAGAGGAGAGGCAGAAAGGAAGAGGTCTTCCATCCACTGGTTCACTCCCCAATTGGCCACAACGGCCAGAACTGCGCTGATCCGAAGCCAGGAGCCAGGAGCTTCTTCCAGGTCTCCCATGCAGGTGCAGGGGTCCAAGAACTTGGGCCATCCTTTGCTTTCCCAGGCCATAGCAGAGATCTGGATAGGAAGTGGAGCAGCCGGGTCTTGAACCGGCGCCCATATGGGATGCCGGCACTTCAGGCCCACTGCGCCACAGTGCTGGCCCCTCATCTATTTTTTTTGACATTGATTTATTTTGTGTAAGAGAGAGAGAGAGAGACAGACAGACAGAATCTGCTGGTTTTTTCCCCCAAATGGCTGCAACAGTCAGGTCTGGGCCAGGCCAATGCCAGGAGCCAGGAATTGCATCCTGATCTCTCAGCATCTGAGCCGTCTCCTGCTGCCTTCCCAAGCACATTAACAGGAAGCTGGATCAGAAGCAGAGTAGGCCAGCGCCACGGCTCACTAAGCTAATCCTCCACCTGCAGCGCCGGCACCCAGGGTTCTGGTCCCGGTTGGGATACCAGATTCTGTCCCGGTTGCTCCTCTTCCAGTCCAGCTCTCTGCTGTGGCCCAGAAGGGCAGTGGAGGATGGCCCAGGTCCTTGGGCCCTGCACCCGCATAAGAGACCAAGTGAAGTACCTGGCTCCTGGCTTCGGATTGGCGCAGCGCACCGGCCGTAGTGGCCACTTGGGGAGTGAACCAACGGAAAAAGGAAGACCTTTCTCTCTGTCTCTCACTGTCTAACTCTGCATGTCAAGAAAAAAAAAAAAAGGCAGAGAAATCAGTACTTGGATACGGGATGCCAGTGTTGCCAGTGTTGGTTTAACCCTCCATGCTATAACACTGGCCCCTAATTTTTAAATTTAAAAAATTTGAGAGACAGATAAGACAGAACTTTCATCTGCTAATTCAGTTCCCATTGCCTAGTGCTGAAGCTGGGACCCAGGATATCAGTCTAGGTCTCCTATGTGGGTGGCAAGGACCCAGCTACTTAGCCATCACTGCTGCCTCCCAGGGTCTGCATTAGTGTGGAGCTGCAGGCAGGAGCTGGAGCTGGGTTTGGAAGCCAAGCACTCTCACTTGGGACACGGCCGTCTCATTCGGCATCTGAACTTATAAGCTATTTCCTAACTTTCGAGTGATGCTGAAGGATGCAGAATCATTTTGGCAGGAAGAGTAGGGAGGTAATCCAAGGGTAAAGAGCAGTTTGAGGAGTACGAAAATTGTGTTCAGTCAATTATAGGGTGCCCAGGTAACTGACAACACAAGACTTTCAGGGTAGAGCTGTCGAAGAGGAGACTTTAGGGTCCCAAAATGAGTACATGGCAAAATAGTTTTCCAGGATTATACTTGCACCCAGAGAACATGTGGACCTTTTTCATAAGGATACCCTCAGTCTTCCTGTGACCGTGACTTATGATATCACATAGTTTTACTTGACTAATGGTAAAACAGACATTGATGGGTTAACCTCAGTGGCTACATTGTTTTTATTGGAAAATGCTTCTGGAACTTTTTTATTTTTTTAATTGAACAGTTTTAGAGAGGGAAGTAGCAAGAAAGGGGGAAAGAAAGAGGGAGATTGAGATCTTCCATCCGCTACTCCCCAGATGCGACATCCTGGTCTTCCACACAGGTGGGAGGTACTTGTGCCACCTGCTGCTTTCTCAGGAACATTAGCAGGAAACTGGGTCAGAATGGGGGGTAGGCAGGGTTCCAATTGGCACTCCAATATGGGATGCTGTCATTGCAAGAGGTGGCTTAATCTGCTATGCCACAATGCCAGCCCCAGGACCTTTATGTTTTCAAGGTTTCTCTTTTTATTTATTTTCATTTTATTTCAAAGGCAGAGAGACAGAGAAAGAGAGATCTTCTATTCACTTGTTTACTCCACAAATGCCTGCAATAGCCAGGGCTGTGTCAGGCTGATGCCAAGAACCAGGAATTCCATCTTGGTCTCCCACATTGGTGACACAGACCCAAGTGCTTGATCCATCACCTGCTTCCTTTCAGGGTGCACATTAGCAGGAAGCTGAATTGGAAGCAGAGTAGCTGGACTTGAACCCAGTATTCCAATATGGGTCACAGATGTCCCAAGCAGCAGCTGAACCCATAGTGCCATAATGCTTGCCCCCACATATATTAAAACAATTTAAAATTTATTTTATGCATTTGAAAGGCAGAGATAAAAAAGAGAAAAAGGGGAGGGATATCTCAGTCTCCATCTACTGGTTCACCCCCTAAATGCATGCATTAGCTGGGGCTAGGCCAGGCCAAAGGCAAAAGCCAGGAACCCTACCCAGCTGTCCCACGTGGATGGAAGGGACTCAGATATTTGAGCCATCACCTGCTGCTTTGCATGGTGCACATTATCATTAAGCTAGAATTGGGACTGGAATGAAGACTTGACCTTAGGCACCCTGATGTGGAATATGGGCATCCCAGACAATGTTTTAACCATTATACCAGCCATCTGCCCCACAAATGCATGTACTTTAAAAACAGAACTTAATGATATCTACTGGGAATCCTTGCTAGTCATCCAGCTAGCCTAAAGAGGCTTGATTTATCTTCCTAAACATACTACTTCTCCTTATTTGAACCCAAGTGGAAATCTGCAAATATGCACATTACCAAATCCAGTAAAAAACTGTTCAGAGCAAATGACATTTATTTGGCATTATCCTTTTCCTAGCTGTCCTCCTTCATTTTTCATTCATTTAAAATCAATGTTGTGAAATTTATCAGTTAATCTGAGACAGCTTCTGAAGTATCACATCAAGGGACGAGTATTCAGCATAGTAGTTAAGACATGCATGTCCCACATTAGAGTTTCTGGATTCCATTCTTGGCTCCAGCTTCTGAGTCTAGCTTTCTGCTGATGCACATCCTGGGAAGCAGCAAATGATGGCTCTGGTGAGTGGGTCCCTGCCCCCACGTGGAAGGCATGGATTGAGTTCCTGGCTTCCGGTTTCGGCCCAGAGCCAGTCCCAGCCATTGCAGGCCTTTGAGGAGTAAAACAGATAACAGGAGCTCTGTTTTTCAGTCTCTCTCTCTCTCTCTCTCTCTCTGGTTCTCAAATGAATAATTTTTTTTAAAATATGACATTAAATCTGAAGATGTTTAAATAAAAGAATTTTGACTGATATCACTCCCCAACAATTGTACCACTTTAGTTCACGCCACCATTAACTCCTTATCTGACATTTCACAATGGTCTCTGAAACTAGTCTCTTTTCTCTCACTCTGCCACACGCAATCAAGTCTTAAAACCACAGCCAAAGCCAAATTGTAACATAAATATCACGTCACTTGTCAGCTTACAGCCCTCTTAGTGCTCACCATTGTGCTTAAAATTGGGACTTCTTAGCTCAGCCTGGGAGGCCCTCCATGACCAAGCTCCCATCTCCCTTGCCACGCTGCCCCTCATTCCTGCATTCCAGACCCACTGGTGCTCTGGGTTTCTCAAGGAAGTCGGGCTTGTTCCCGACCCAGGACTTTGGCATTTGGCTATCAGGAACCCTTGACCCCCAGATTCCCCAAATCTCTTTCTTCGTGCCTCAGTGTTTCCTGCTCAGTGTTGTGCTGCCCAGCTCTAGACTGCAATCTTCTCTCCTTCACAGCTCGTGTTATAACTACAATTACTTGATCTATTTATAGCTAGTTCCCTGTCTTCCCTTCTTGTTCCTAGATGCTATCACTTAGAACTGTTCCTGATCTGAAGAGTAGTTACTCATTATTCGTTGAACACAGGATATTTTAAAGTCTTATAACCTTTATGATAGAATTGGAAAGTGGTCTTAAAATATGACCTGCTCATGCTACAGATAACAAGTTAGAGCAGAGAGAGATTGAAAGACACACTTAGTAAGTAAAAAGATGACTACTACAATCTGGTTCCTCCAGCTCTACAAACTCACACGGCCTCTGTCTTATAGCTAGTAGCCCTGAATTCCTTCCCTAATTCTTTAGCTGGCTTGGCCATATTTCTCCTCCTCTTTCCTTAGACAGCTCTTTTTCTGAGCTATTGTTTTATCCGTTCATCACCACTAATATAATTCACTTATTTGTAAGGTTTACTAGCTTTCTTATTATTAACTCTGTGAAGTGCTTTGTGATGCTGGTTATGAAGAATATCTTAGGAAAATAAACCACAGCATGTGAAAAAGGCCCCAGTCTACAGCAGTACCGCACACAGTGCCCATAACAAAGGCGCAGTTGTGCTGTGGCAGGGAAGAGTCAATAATTAGTAACACATTTCTAAAGGTCTCTCTTGCATAATTTTTGTGTCCAGATGTCTATGACATTTGGGTTCTAAAATAGAGTTCCAAATACCACACATTCATGCACATTTTCCAAGAATAATTGGATGATTTTTTGAGTCTTTCTATTTAATAAACATCAGGACTAAAGATGGACTACTTCACAATATCAAATTTATTCACTTTAAACATTCATTTTGATGTGGAAAGTATTTGGAATAAACACAATTAAAAGAGTGCCAGATTGTAAATCCTTTGAAGTTTTTGTTTATGATATGTCTCTTCCAACTGCTAGTAGTATAAAAATGGAAAGTCATTTACATAAAAATTTTCAATTCACATGTTCTGGGAGATTAACTATTAACAATTCCCACAACACACTTTGGTGACTCCCCGTGGCCTAGAGCACAAAGTCCGAGCACCCGAATAAGGTACAACTCCATTTCCAGCATCTGGACCTGCCTATGTCTTGGGTCCAACAGCTGCCACTCCCTCCCCAAAGTTTATGCTCCAGGGACACCAAATTGCTTGTAATTCCTGGAACACAATGGAATGTTTCTTGTTTCAGTGTCTTTGTGCATGCTGTGCCCTTCCCATTTCTCCGGGCCTTAGTCCTAGCAACCTGCAGGTTGCAGTCTCTAAGCCATTTCTGTAAGAAACACTCTGATGTCTTCCTATTGTGCGTGGTGGTCTTTGGAACTTAACTCCCTCACTGAGCTGCACTGAATTGTAACTGTATTTGGCATTTTCTATTGGTCCATGAACTACTAAACGGAGCTCATCTTTGTCTCCACAGCATCTAGCAGGAGTTAAATGAAAGCAAACTGAATAAATTAGGCATTTGCATAATAAAATTAAATCACAAAAAAGCAAAGGTTGGACTTCAGTGATTGTTAGAGCCAAGAAAAACCTCAATGAGAACCAGTTAATCAACAGATTCTCGAAGTTTTGAAGGAAGGAGATTTATATTATTTATTTATTTGAGAGATGGTGGGGGCAAGGTGGGGTGAGCTCTGACTCACTGATTCACTCAGAATGCCTGCAGTAGGCAGTGCTGGGAACTAGGAATGCAAGCCAGGTCTCCCATGTGAATGGCAGGAACCCAACTACTTGAGCCATCACCAGCTGCCTTCCAAGTTGCACATTAGCAGGAAGCTTGAGTCAGGAGCTGGAGCCAGGACTCTAATTCAGATACTCTGACATGGGAGGGAGATATCTTAACCCACTCCCCTTGTTTATGTTTTTAAAAATCTCATGAAGAGAGGCCAGCTCTGTGGCGAGTAGGTTAAGCTTCCAGCTGCAGTGCCTGCATCCCATATGGGCATCAGTTGGAGTCCTGGCTGCTCTACTTCCTGTCCTGCTCTCTGCTATGGCCTGGGAAAGCAGTAGAAGATGGCCCAAGTGCTTAGGCTCCTGCACCCACGTGGGAGACCCGGAAGAACCTCCTGGCTCTAGGCTTTGGAGAGGCCCAGCTCCGGCCATTGTGGCCTTTTGGGGAGTGAACCAGCGGATGGAAGACTCTCCTTTCTCTCTCTCTCTCTCTGTGTAACTCTGCCTCTCAAATAAATAAATAAATCTTTTTTTTTTAATCTCATGAAAAAAATTAAAACAAAAATTTACTTAAAGTGAATAAAAGAATGAAAAGGCACTTTCTAGGATATGTCACGTTATAAGCAAGACTTAGAGCGCAGTCTTCTAAATGAGCACATTTAGTCCAGAGGTCCTCAAGCCCTGGAGAACCAGGGATCCTCAGAACCATTTAAAATGGTCTTAAATCCACTGCTGTAGTCTGAGTATCTATGTGCAACTCAGCAATGATTTTAAAAATCTGTATAGATATTTGAGACTAATAAAACACTGACCCATTTAAAACAGTACTTAATTCACAGAACCAACGTCATTATACATTTTTTTCAGTCCACAAATGCATACATTGTTTCAGCAAACATATAGTGGTAAATGCGCTTACTGTACAGGTTCTGGGGACTCAGTAGTGAATCAGCTACATGTAGTGCCTGACTTCAGGTGCTTGGATCCTAATAAGAAAGACAATGAACAAACAAGTAACAGGAAAATAGTTGAGTCCTGTGAAAAGGAAAAACTGGGTGCTACTTTGGAAATAAATGGGAGAGAAGGAAACAGGTATTCAAAGAAGGCCTTTCCAGGAAATTGACTTTTACATCAGGATCTAAGACCTCGGAAGCAGCCAGCACAGAAAGAAGTTGGGGAAAAGCATTCCAGATCGAGGGACCAGCATGTGCCAAGGCCTAGTCAAGAGAAAAGTCTCAAGTGTTTGAGACACTGAACATGAGGCCAGTGTGGTTATTGGGCAAGGAGTAAAGTGGATTTGGAGAAGGCAAGACCAGACCACACTGGGCACGTGGGCTGTTACAAAGGATTTCTTTCTAAGTATGAGAAAAGTGCAGAGCGTGTAGACCAGTTATGTCAATCTAAGTTACTTCATACAGTGCTAATTTGTGTTGCGTGTAAGTATGCACTTAATTCCCAGAAACTAAAGTCATATTTTTGAAAATACATTTCAGGATACACAGAATAAGATATTGCCAAACTAAACATTTTCCCGAAACCTAAACAATTTATTCTAGTGGACCTAGTCAATTGTGTATTGTGCACCCTTACCATCCAATGTTAGAGGGATATCCACAGAACACAAAGGGCTATTGAAATTAGGATCCGAGGGGAAACATTTTCCCCCTTTACTCCGGGCACACTGGTACCAAAAGACAACATTCTCTCCAGTTGTCTACTTGCTTGGCTGTGAAATTCCAAAAGGAGTTGGGTCTAGGAGAGAGAGAGCTGGTGGACAGACACGTTCTCAGCTGAGGATGGGTGTTGCTGTGCCCGTACTTGGATTCTGGAAAGTCACCACATTGTTTGGTCTGAGTTTATTCTCACAATTTACTTTTACGTAAGCTGAATTGTTCTGCCTCCAAGGTATTCTTCCAAATGAGTGAGGCTGTTTCAAACTTGAAGTGAGAGCATAGTGATCCTAAACACATGAATGAACCTCTTTATTGCATTTTATGTTTTTAAGCATCTTTGCAAATGTGTGACCACAAGGTTCCTACAACTTGAAGCATTTGCCCTCTACTGCGCTCTGAGGAGTGATTGAGAAATCAGCTGTCAGCAATTTCCCTGGGGTCTCTGAAGCTTTGGTGATGTAAGCACTTTTCTTCATTGGGTTAAACTTAGGAGGAAAGGCAAATCTGCTGAGTTCGTGTTTTTCGTGGCAATAAGCCAGTTTTCCTTTCCATATGTTGTTTGCCCTGGGGCAATCTTTTAAGGTACATGGGATTCATTTCTACTGAAGGAGAAGCCTTACAGTATGGGGGAAAACAAACGAGACAGGATGGCAGGATTAGTTGTTTACTGCAATCTGCAAAAGAACAGAGAAAAAATGACAGCGGAGGCTATGCATGGATTCAGGCTGGCGCTGCAGGAAGTGAGCAGATTTTCTTGGTTTAGTATACAAAACTGGTTGCTGGAAGGTCAAAGCCAGGGAAGTCTGGTTGGAAGGGCAGGCCCTCGCTCAGATAACAGCCCAGAGGGATTTCAAAGAAGTTACCCATAGTTCAACCAAGTGCTCTGACAGGGAAGAGGAATTCCGTAATGGTGCCACACACGGAGGATTTGGGACCTTTGGAGGAAAGGCTTCCCGGAGGAAGTCCTTTCTAAGCTGAGCTCTAAATATAAGGAAGACAGAATTTCCAGCACAAGAGTGGGATGGGGAAAGCAGGGGGTGCCCTGGTGTGGAGAGCGTGGAGGAGGAAGCGTTTATGCAAAGTAGAGTGAAAAGGGAGGTGCATTCCGGGAACTGACTATAATTCAGTTTGCTGAGGCATGGTGTGCAGGTGGGGTGGGAGGGGGCCGATTGAGAGAGGAGGCCAGAGATGCTCATCCAATTAGGAAGAAGCTGCAGATGTATCTGAGGACAATGGAAACCCAGTACGGGTTTTTAAGGAAGGAGAATGATCAATTGAGAAAGATCAATCTGACATCAGAGTGAAGAACGGATTGGAGCGTAAAAGAGAGGGCCATTAGCAGACTGTTGCAATAAAAACAGGCCTTACACAATGATGACCCCAAAGGAAGCAAGTGGTAGTGGAATGGGTGGCAGTGAACAGGGTTAGAAAGTGGAGTTAACGTGACTTCTGATAGGTGGAAGGAGGAGAGAATCAGGAGTCCAAACAGGTCTGGCTTAAGGAGCTGGTGAATGTTGTCTATTGTCTAGGATGTCCTCGACTGCACTATCTGCCCTTTGTCACCGGTCATGGTGACAAGGGGTGAGGGGATATCTTGGCAGCCGCAAGCAGCTCTGAGTATGGGTTCCACAGTCATGGTTTTAGAAGATAGTCCCTTTTTATGCCTGCTGCTGTCTCATCCCAGTTTAAACTATAAATTATAGTACTCTATTTGTGAAACTTCCCATAGAAGGAAACATAGGTTAGTATCTTATCTACTTACCTGTGTATTTATTTATTTATAAAGGAAAGGCAGAGCATCAGAGAGAGTGAGAGACAAAGAGACAGAAAGAGAGAGAGAGAGATCTTCCATCTGCAAAGTCACTCCCCAAATGCCTTTAACAGCTAGGGCTGGGCCAGGCCAAAGCCAGAAGCCAAGAACTCCATCCATGTCTCCTGCATGGTTTGTAGGGACTCCAAGCACTTGGCTATCATCTGCTGCCTCTCAGGTACATTAGCAGGAAGCTGGATCACAACGGGGAAGTGGGACTGGATTTCAGGGCACTTTGTTATAGGATGTTGAAGTCCCAAATATCAACTTAACCCACCGTGTCCCAACACTTGCCCAGTTAGTTCTTTCCTTAAAAACATTTTACTGGGGTTGCCATTACAAGCTAGGGTATGAAATGGATGAGCTGGTTTGAACAACTTAGTAACAAGGTGTTTGGCATAGCAGCTGGGATGCCACTTGAGACCATGCATCCCATATCTGAGTCCTGGATTCAAGTCCTGGCTCCACTTCTGATTCCAGCTTCCTGTTAATATGCACTCTGGGCAGCAGTAGATGACAGCTGGGTTCCCCTCACATAAGTGAGACACCTAGGTGGAGTTCCCGGTCCTTAGCTTTATTCTAACCCAGGCCTGCTCTTACAGACATTTGGGGAGCGAACCAGTGGATGGAAGATCTCTTTCTGTCTGTCTGTTTCTATCTCATGTTGGAGACCCAGCTGGAGTTCCAGGCTCCTGGCTTGGGCCTGACAGAGCCTGGCCTATTGTGGGCATGTGGGGCATGAACCAGTGAATGGAAGATTCTTTCTGTACTTCTCTTTCTCTCTCTTTCTGCTGCCAAAAAATTAAAAAAAAAAAAAAAAAAAAAAACGAAATAAAGCTTTAAGGAAAAAAAACTTAATAATTGTTTATTTCCAGAACTTTCCATGTAATACTTTTGGACCATGGTTGACTGTGTGTAACTGAAGTCTTAGACTGGATTAGGCAGGACTACTGTAGCTGATTCCAGGGGGTGAAGAAAGATTTCCAAGGCTTCTGAACACGAACTTGAACTCTGTCTTAAAATCTACCACCTAAATGTTTTCCTCTGCCAGGCTCATTTGTGTATTTACAGCCTCCCTCCTTCCCAAACATATCCAAGATAGCTCAGAAAGACGTGGCCCCATTAGAGAGCAGTTTTGATAGTGGTTGATGTGTTTCCAGCTCCAGACGTTGTATGAAAGCTAACATACACAGGCTGCCCCTGTTATTTCGTTTTCAAACACTGCATTCCAAAAATGCATGTGAGGGTCAGCTCTTTGGAAGCTGGAGCACACTTTCCTTGAAGAAACCCAGCGACACTTGAGTTCCCAAACTGGGGCACAGAAACCTACAGAATACTGGATGTAAACCACACACTGCGATTCTGGGTTTTCTGAGTATTACCAGGGTGAACTGACTGAAGACAGCTCTTTCCCCCATTTTCTGTAGAAAGAGAAAAATTCTGGAAAATATGAAGCCTGTTGTGTATCCTTTTCCATGTTTCCTCCCTCTCACTGGTTTCCTCCAGCCACAGTGCTCTCTCTCTATCTCCAAGTCCTCACTGTTTCCTTCTGTTTGGGCCTATTCCAACTCCTAAGTGACGTCATATTTCCTAACGATTGCTTTTTTTTCCCTAATAAAACTCCAAAGCTCTCAGTGTAGTTATCTTTACTGCCCATTAAAACATTGAACACCCATACGTGAATGACCAATGGATTCTGAATATTTGCAGACCTCTTTTTAAAAGACAGGGAGGGGTGAACATCTGGCAAAGAGATTAAGGCGCTGTTTGGGATGCCTGCCTCCCACATCTGAATGCCTGGGTCTGTGTCCCATCTCCACTTCTGATTCCAGCTTCCTGCTAACGAACACCTTAGGAGGCAACAGGTGATGGTTCAATTATTTAGGTCCCTGCCACCCATGTGGGAAAACTGAATTTAGTTCCAGACCCCTGGCTTTGGTCTGGCCTAGTCCTGGCTGTTGTGGGTATTTGGGTAGTAAACGAGTGGATAGAAGATCTCTGTCTCTCTGCCTTTCAAGTAAAATAATATATATTTTTAAAAAGTAGAATTCACAATCATTTTAAAAATAAAACTGGGGCAGAATAAAATTTGGCTCAGAGGTTAAGTCTCTACTTGGGACAGCTGCACCTGATACTGGAGTGCGTGACTATGTCCTGACACTCTGCTTCTCCTACCGATGTGCAACCTGGAAAGACAGGAGTACATGGGCCCCTGTCACTCACACGGGAGACTCCGATGGAGCTGCCTCTCCCTGGCTTTGGGCTGGCCCAGCACCAACTTGGCATTTGGTGAGTGAATTAGCACGAGGAAGATCTCAATCTCACTCTCTCTCCCTCTGCCTCTCAAATAAAAACTGAAATTAAATTTTAAAAATTTAAAAAACATAAAATCACAGGGAATATATATTCTTTCAAACATTTGTGATCTGGAGGAAGGAAGGTAGTACAGTTCAGTAACAGAAGTGGGAGCAATTCACGTTAGGAGAAGGATTTTTTGGGTCAGGGCCTCCAGAATTAGATTCCTTAAATTCCTATTTCTATTTGTTTGTTTACAGTCTCTGCATTGACTTGTAGTGAGACCAACAACTCACATTAGCATATCGCTCTATAAAATACTTTGACAGATATTTGAGCCCATAAGAGATTAGGCCCACTTTATAGCAAAGTAAACCAAGGCTCAGAGGAGCTACATGCTGGCTTAGAAGCTCCAGCTAGTGGTGCTGAGGTTCCGAATGCTAAGAACTCGGTTCCTGAGACGCAGCTTCTATCAATTCCCCTGCACTGGGCTGCCTCTCCAACTTCCCAGAATTCCCAGAATCTCTGTGTTGGCAGTGCTGGTGAAGGGAAGGGCAGAGCATGGAGTCAGGGGGTGAGGTCAGGACTGCCGTCTCTGAAAGTTGTTTGTGCCAGAATTTAGTCTTGCCTCCTCCTCTAAGAAATGGTTGCTGGGCCGGTAACTGATCAGTGGTTTGGTTGGGAGTCCGGGAAGGGAGTCTGGAAAAAATGGCAACATTTTACACATTCTGGGGATGTGTATTTATATACTTTAAATGAATATGTAAATAAAATGCCCTTCCATTGTGTCTCGTCAAAGAACATAGATCAATATCTCTCATAATGATTTTTAAAAATTTTTTCCTTGGGGCTGGTGTTGTGGTGCAGCAGGTTAAAGCCCCAGCCTGCAGTGCTGAGTTCCCATATGGGTGCCGGTTCAAGTCCCGGCTGCTCTTCTTCTGATCCAGCTCTCTGCTGTGGCCTGGGAAAGCAGTGGAAGATGGCCCAAGACCTTGGGCCCCTGCACCCGTGTGGGAGACCCAGAAGCTCCTGGCTCCTGGCTTCGAATCAGCTCAGCTCTGGCCGTTGCAGTCATTTGGGGAGTGAACCAGCAGAATGGAAGACCTCTCTCTCCCTCTCTCTCTCTCTCTGCTTCTCCTTCTCTCTCTGTGTAACTCTGACTTTCAAATAAATAAAATAATTATTTAAAAATTTCCTTTATGGATGACACAATGGAAGTATGTATCCTATAAACGTTGAGTGTTTAGCAACTTTCAAAGATGGAGAAAATACACTTGCCCAGAGAGTGAAGAATAAGAAGGCCACAATTCCAGACATCATGATACTCAGGGCTGCAATCAGGGTGAAATCAAGCCCAGCCAAACCACGTGTCAATGACATGGATCTCTGGAAGAAAAGCATTTTGATAGCAAAGCCTGCGCATGGCACCAAACTTCCTCCGTGGCCCTGGATGATGTGCATGGACATGGTGAGCAGAGGGTGGCCACTTCCTCCTTTGCACACAGCACAGCTAGTCAGCATTGGAAAAAGGGACAGGAGAAAGCAGCTGTTGGAAGTCCCAGCCCCAGTCCAGGGAACAAAGTGCACAGGGGGAGCACCAAGGACTTGGGTGCTTAAATCCACAAGGCACCTTGTCCCTCCCCACCCCCACCCCACCCCCCCAAAAAAAAAACCACCTTGGTCTGCCTCCTGCCAGAAGTGCTCTGAGGAAGCCATGGGCAAGAGCAGAGCCACTCAGTGACTTCTCATGCCAAAACATTTAAAGGGCCACCACGACTTCACAATATTAGTCAAATATGTATCAAAAGCTGTTTGACAAGGAAAAACCTTTGCAACTGTGTGATGAAAGAAAAGGTGTCAGACTATTGCCAGGGCTCAATAACAACAACAACAACAAAAGTGAGTTGTGGGATCTTTTTGTGGGAAGGAAGAGGTTATTGTGGGGGTGGGAGAGGGACGGAGAGGAAAGGCTATGATGGGTTTCTTTAAATTGCTGATAATCTATCAAACCTAGACTGGAGAAAACCTCAACAATGAAAATGTTAATCCATTTACTTTAAACCAAGGCCAGGCCTAGAAGTAGGCGGATAGTATAGAGCCAGTCACTATTTGGAGGAGACTGGATCTTTGAAATTCAGAACCTCCCCAAAAAAACATTAGGTTAAATGGTAGCCAACAAAGCCACTGTGGCCTTGGGTTTTATTGTGCAAGCCAGGGAGTTTCTTGTCTGTGTAGAAACAGTACTTACTTGCAGGCGTATTATGGCATAGGGGAATGCACTAATTCTCACATACTATTCTGCATTTTATAATTAAAAGAAAGATTTCTGAAGTCAAAGACATACTTGCATTTCTAGACATTGGCTATTTTTAATATCAAATCTGGTAGTTGTTCATTATTTATACAGACATAAAAATACTCTGGGCTTCTGTCACTTTCAATTCCAGTGCAAAGTATGAGTCTGTTCTAATATTTTCTACCAATATACTTTGTATTATGCCAACACATAATTCTCAAAGAGATTCTTTTTTACTGTCTACTGAGAAAATATACTTCAAACATAAGTAAAATATAATTATGTTTTGGATCAATTTATATTAAAAATTTCCTGCTATATAGCACTGTGTATCTTCCAATATTTTGTGTTTAATAAATATTTGTTGAAAAAACTCTCATATTAAGAATTTGAGCGGCTGATGTTGTGGCACAGCCAGTTAAGCTGCATCCTGAGATGCAGGCATCCCATATGAGCTCCAGTTTGGGTCCTAGCTGCTCCACTTCCAATCCAATTCCCTGCTAATGCACCTGGGAAGGCAGTGGAAGATGGTGTGAGTGCTTGGGACCTTGCCACCCCATATAGGAGATCCTAATGGAGTTCTAGACTTCCGGTTTTGGTCTGGCTCAGCCATGGCCATTGTAGCCATTTGGAGAATGAAACAGGGGATGGAAGAGTCTGTCTTTCTCTCTTTCTTCCCTCCCACCCACCGTAACTCTGCCTTTCAAATAAAAATGGTTTTAAGATTTATTTTATTTATTTGAAAGGCAGAGTTACAGAAGAGCGAGGAAGAGATAGAGACAGACAGAGATTTTCCATCTGCTGGTTCACCCCCAAAATGGCCACAATGGCTGGGGCTGGGCCAGACTAAAGCCAGGAGCCTGGGGCTTCATCTCTGGGTCTCCCAAATGGGTTCAGGGACCCAAGTGCTTGAAACCAACACCCATATGGGATGCTAGCACAGCAGAAAGTGAAATTTAAAAACAAAGTAAGATTTTTTAAATTTAGTTAAATAAAACAAATGATATGGGACAGATGCAAACAGGAGATATAACTGGTCCTGTGGGTAGAAGATGAACTTGATGCTGTCTGGGTTCCACAAGAATCAGAGAGGTGTTAATAAACATCAAATCAAACATTCTATGTTATTCAAATCCGTTATTTTATAAGATCTTCATAATTTTTCTCTTCAAGATGTATCTTAAGTAGGTCCACTCCTCTTTCCACCTATACTGCCATTCCTTAGTACAGGTCTGCATGTTTCCAAAGTTGCTATCTTGTGCTACAATCAATGGCTTTTACTTTATTCTCTCTCTACACAAATGGTAGAATAATTTCTGATAGTGAAATTCAGACTGTGTCGCTCCCTAGCTTAAAACCCTTCTGCAGCCCCACGACCCTTAGAATAGTATCCATACATAGTATCTTATGGCCTGGAAGGCCCTCACGTCGGTCCCCTGCCTCCCTCCAACATCATCTCATGCCTTTCTCCTGGGCTCTTCACTTCACTCTTGCCAGAGTCCTGTATTACAAAGTCTCTCTCAGCATTGGGTCTCTGACCATGCTGCTCTACTTCAAAAGCTCATTCCCCAACATCAGCAGAATTTATTCCTTCCCATTTTCAGCTGAAATATTATACCAATTTTATATGAAGTCTCTCGCTCTCTTATTTTCTTCATAATATGTGTCATAATCTGTAATTGCTTTATTCATGTTTAGTTTACTTGTTTCCCTCCAAATCCATGAGCATAGAAACCATTCATTTCTTTCCCTGTTGAATAACTAGCACCTAACACAGAACCAGCTGAGTAGTAGATATGCAGTAGGATTCATTATAGGAGAATTACCAAATGAAGAAATGAACAATAAGTCTATGAAGTACACAAAGATGCCAGAAGTATCTACTAATGAGGACACACTTGTTAAGTGATGAGCCAAGTGGGAGTGAAGACTGTGACTGACACCTACCTAGGGTTCCAACCTGGTCACGAGGGCCATCTGGCTGTCTCCACAGAGAGGTGGACAGAATTACTTCACAATCGATGCAAAGCTAAGAACAGGCGTGGAGCATAAAGGGAATAATTAGTAGACGGAGTTGTTATGTTCTGTACACTAGCAATCAGCGGACCACAAAGAGTGTCTGAAAAGGATATCAGGGTAAAAGTCCAAACTTTACTCAGGAGGCAATCAGAGAAATGGAATTCATAAACAGAGCCTTGGAATAAAGAATAACAAGGCAATGTGTTCAAGGGAAATCAAAAGGACATCCCCCAAGGAACATTTTGGTGTTGTTCCCCTGGGAGGTGAAATCACATCCTTTTTGCACATGGTGCTAGAACGACAGACTGAATCCACAACCAGAGGGTGCTCCCCCATCCTCCCAGCATTGTCACTGTTTACTCAACACTTGTCTTATAATGTCTCTCCATTTTTCTATTGGCTCAAAAGGTTTAGGACAGGGCTTGCTAAGCATATAGTGAACACTGAAAAATACTTATTTGTTAGACAATGAGTGAACAAGTGGATCAAAGCTATGGCTATATGGTTTTCTCATTTAGTATTTTATAGTTCTCCTTGGAGAAACCTTGAAATTTCAGGAAAGCATGAAGAAGGAAACAAAAAGTCTTACATAAGCCATCATCCGGAAACAGCCGGGATGTACTTTCTTTCCATGTCTTTTTTCCTCCAATTTTGTTTTTCCTCCACCTCACTTTTTTTTTTTTTTTTTGGACAGGCAGAGTGGATAGTGAGAGAGAGGGACAGAGAGAAAGGTCTTCCTTTGCCGTTGGTTCACCCTCCAATGGCCGCCACGGCTGGCGCGCTGCGGCCGGCGCACCGCGCTGATCCGAAGGCAGGAGCCAGGTGCTTCTCCTGGTCTCCCATGGGGTGCAGGGCCCAAGCACTTGGGCCATCCTCCACTGTACTCCCTGGCCACAGCAGAGAGCTGGGCTGGAAGAGGGGCAACCGGGACAGAATCTGGCGCCCCAACCGAGACTAGAACCTGGTGTGCCGGCGCCGCTAGGCCTCCACCTCACTTTTGAAAAAGGTTTAATATAAACTTGGGGAAGGGGCATGATGAATGATATTATCTGTGTGCAACACTTGGAAACTCCAAAAAGAAGTAAAGAGGAAAAGAAATCTTTAGAATCCAACTGTGGGGGGCTAGTGCTGTGGCTTAGCGGGTAAAGACCCCACCTGTAACACCTGCATCCCATGTGGGCACCAGTTTGTGTCCTTGCTGTTCCACTTCTGATCCCTGCTAATGCACCTAATAAAGCAGCAGCAGATGGCCCAGTCCTTGGGCCCTGCAGCCACGTGGGAGACCTGGAAGAAGCTCCTGGCTCCTGGCTTCAGCCTGGCCCAGCCCTGGCTGTTGCAGCCTTTTGGGGAGTGAATCAGCAGAGTAAAGATCTCATTATCCCTCTGTCTCTCCTTCTCTGTCCCTCTATGCTCTATGCATTTATTTATTTGAAAGGCAGAGCATAAGAGAGAGAGAGGAGCGAGATCTTCCATCTGCTGGTTCTCTCCCCAAAATGGATGAAACAGCAGGGCTGGGCCAGGCTGAAGTCAGAACCAGGAAGTCCATCCAGGTCTCCCACATGCATGCCAGGGGACCAGGTACACGCATCATCTTTCGCTGCTTTCCCAACATTAGCAGGAAGCAAGACCAGAAGTGGAACTTGGGGATTTGAACTACCGCTCCATTATGGGATGCCATTGTTGCAAGCAGCGGATTAATCCATTACATCACAGCATGAGTTCCAGTATCCTACCTTTTAAAAATAACTGCAGCACCAATATCTACCTATATTACTGAAAACGGCTTAGAAACATGGCTTCAAATGTCAAAAAAAAAAAAAGTCAAGCATGTGGATGCTCTCTTTTTAGGCAGGAACCTAAGTGCTTGGGCCACGCTCTGCAGGAAGATAGATTAGATGTGTGAAGTACCCAGGACTAGAACCTTCACTGATGTGGGATGTGGGCATCCCAAGTGTTAGTTAAGTCCATTGTGTCACAATGCCTGCCCCTTACAAAGTGTTTTTTTTTTAACTTTTATTTAATAAATATAAATTTCCAAAGTACAGCTTTTGGATTACAGTGGCTTTTCCCCCCATAACTTCCCCCCCACCCACAACCCTCCCATCTCTCGCTCCCTCTCCCATTCCATTCACATCAAGATTCATTTTCAATTATCTTTATATACAAAAGATCAGTTTAGTATATATTAAGTAAAGATTTCAACAGTTTGCACCCACACAGAAACACAAAGTATAAAGTACTGTTTGAGTACTAGTTATAACATTAATTCACATTGTACAACACATTAAGGACAGAGATCCTACATGGGGAGAAGTGCACAGTGACTCCTGTTATTGACTTAACAATTGACATTCTTGTTTATGGTACAGTAATCACCCTAGGCTCTTGTCATGAGTTGCCAAGGCTATGGAAGCCTTTTGAGTTTGCCAACTCCAATCTTATTTAGACAAGGTCATAGTCAAATTGGAAGTTCTCTCCTCCCTTCAGAGAAAAGTACGCCCCTTCTTTGATGGCCCGTTCTTTCCACTGGGATCTCACTTGCGGAGATCTTTCATTTAGTTTAGTTTTTTTTTTTTTTTTTTTTTTTTGCCAGAGTGTCTTGGCTTTCCATGCCTAAAATACTCTCATGGGCTCTTCAGCCAGATCTGAATGCCTTAAGGGCTGATTCTGAGGCCAGAGTGCTGTTTAGGACATCTGCCATTCTATGAGTCTGCTGTGTATCCCGCTTCCCATGTTGGATGGGTCTCTCCTTTTTAATTCTATCAGTTAGTATTAGCAGACACTAGTCTTGTTTGTGTGATCCCTTTGATTCTTAATCCTATCATTATGATCAATTGTGAACTAAAACTGATCACTTGGACTAGTGAGATGGTCTTGGTACATGCCACCTTGGTGGGATTGAATTAGAGTCCCCTGGCATGTTTCTAACTACTGTTTGGGGCAAGTCCGATTGAGCATGTCCCAAATTGTACATCTTCTCCCTCTCTTATTCCCACTCTTATATTTAACAGGGATCACTTACAGTGACTTGATCAGCCCTTGTCCTGACTGCCAATGAACAACTTAATACTTTATCCCTTTTAGTATTTTTTTTGTTCTACTTAATACTATTGGTTGAACTCTTTAATTAACACACAATTATTCTTAGGTGTTTAACTAAAAAGTGTTTTTCTTTAAGATTTTTATTTATTTGAAAGGCAGAGTGACAAATAATTATGGGGAGACAGAAAAATCTTCCATCCCCTTGTTCACTCTCCAAATGGCATAACAGGTCTGGGCCGTCCAAAGCCAGGAGCTGGGAACTGTACCTGGACCTCCCACGTGGCTGGCAGGGGCCCAATGGGATGCCAGCACCGCAGGCAGAGGATTAATCCACTGTGCTGTGGCTCCCTGGATAGAGGCCTCTTTCCTCTTATGAACTCCGGCCCCTGAGAGCAGAAGCTGGTGTTCCTCAATGCATCTTTGAGGCGTAGGACAAGACCTAGAACTAGAATGAAGTTTTGTGTTTGTTTTGCTCAAATCTCTATTCAAAATGAGTCTTATATGTATATTAAGTTCTATATGTATATAAGTAGTACTAATTATCCATTAAAAGTTTTCACATTCGGGCTTCACCATCATTTCAACTCAACATACCTGAAACTATTTAAAGTCCTTTCTCCTCCTACAAGAAAACAAAATACAATCATATGCTGCTTAATGAGGACAAGTTCCGAAAAATGCATCATAAAGTGTAATCATACAAACTTGGATGACAACGTCACCATGTGATGCACCCTTATGAGACCACCCTCACCAGTTACTGATTGAAACATTGTGCAGCCTGTATATATAAAACAAAAACTTCCACATCCCCTTTGCAAGAACATTTCTTCTCGTCATTGGTACTCTATTATCTCTGAGAGGCAGAGAGATAGAGACAGAGGTAGGTAGGTAGGTAAATAGAGCTCTCCCATCCACTGGTTCACTCTCCAAATGTCCACGATGACCAGCGCTGGGCCATGGTGAAGCTGGGAGCCGGGAACTCAATCTTGGTTTCCTATGTGGGAGGCAGGGGGACCCAGGTATCTGCTGCCTCTGAGGGTACAAATTAGCAGGAAGCTGGAATCAAGAGTGGAGTGGAACCCGTGCTCAAACCCAGAAACTCCAGTGTGGGATGCCGATGTCTCAAGTAATGATCTAACTGTGAGGTCAAACACCTATCCTGAAATATGTACTTTATTTGTACAGTAATTATCCCTCAGAAAAGCTTTTTATAAAAAATGAAAAAAAAAAGACAAAGACAAAAACAAGACCTCCCTTTGGGGTGTTTCTCCCCTCTCCTTTTATTATTTTTATGACTTTATTTATTTATTTGAGAGGCAGAATTATAGGGTGGGGATGGGAGAGATAGAAAGGTCTTCCATTCACTGGTTCACTCCCCAAATGGCCGCAATGGCTGGGGCTGGGCAGATCTGAAGCCAGGAGCCAGGAGCTTCTTCAGGGTCTCCCATGCAGGGGCCCAAGGACTTGGGCCATCTTCTACTGCTTTTGCAGGCCATAGCAGAGAGCTGGATGGGAAGAGGAGCAGCCAGGACTAGAACCAGCATCCATATAGGATGCCAGCAGGACAGGCGGAAGCTTAGCCCACTATGCCACAGTGTTGTCCCCCCCCCCTCCCCGCCCCTTATCCCCTCCCGACAGGCCTATAGTGCCTCACGCCTGCACTGATTAGTCTAACTGCTTACTGGATGAGCTTCCGGCCCCCAGCATCCACTCCACATCCTGCTGCTAGACTGATCTTCCAATGGATTGTTGTGGGAAGGAGGGGATCAGTTTCACAGAAAATTGTAATTTTCTCCTTGATTAAGCACACAGATAACAGCCTAAATTACAGAATGCAGACCCAATTTTTACTCAACAAACAGAAAACTTCATGACTCATTTAGTTAATAAGGCATTAAAATTGGAGCTATGTCTTTGAATTTGGGCTCAGAGGCCTTTCTGATTAGTGTTTGAAGAGAAGGGATTCATAATTATACCTTGGAGGGAGCAAGGACTAAGGCCCTTTTCTTTAACCATTGAGACTGGACAGAAAAGAACATTCATGGAGCTCTAACTGGGTGCAATGAACTGTCCTGAGAGTTTTATTTGCCTTCTATTACTTAAACCTCTTGATAACCTCTAGATAAATATGAGTATAATTAGCCACTTAAAATCTCCACCACTTAGCAAGTGGTAGAGCAGTGACTAGAGCTCAAGTTTGGAAACAAGCCTTGAACACTTTTTTTTTTTTTAAGATTTATTTATTGATTTGAAAGGCAGAGTTACAGAGAGGCAGAGGCAGGGAGAGAGAGGTCTTCCATCCGCTGGTTCATTCCGCAGATAGCCCTGACAGCCAGAGTTGTGCTGAACTGAAGCCAGGAGCCAGGAGCTTCTTCTGGGTCTCCCACATGGGCGCAGGGCCCCAGCACTTGGGCCATCTTCTACTGCTTTCTCAGGCCATAGCAGAGAGCTGGATAGGAAGTGGAGCAGCCGGGGCTCAAACTGGCGCCCATATAGGATGGCAGCACTGCAGGCAGCAGCTTTACCTGCTATGTCATAGCACTGGCCCTGCCTCCAACACTTACAAATTGATTACGAATGATATGCTGAGAACATAAGAAAAAACTACAAATCATTAGAAAGGCAGTGGTACCTATAAAAGTTATTTGTGGAATGAATGAATAAACAAATGAGACTAAATAGGGTAATTTATACATAATCACTTATTGAAATGGGCAGCGTTTGTAGCCACAGTTAAAAGATATTTTTCCTTTCATTAATGCAGCAAATACTCACTGATATTTATTTTGCATCTGATCCTGTGCTTGGCATTGGTGTTACTATTCCTGCTGCTGTGGACTAGCTAGTGCAGAACATATACATTCATTTCATACTTGAAAGAAAAACACAGGGACTGCCATTTTGGTGCAGCATCTTAAGGCATGGCTTGTAACACCAGCATCCCTTATGGATGCTAGTTCAAGCTGGCTGCTCCACTTCCAATCCAGCTCTCTGCTATGGCCTGGGAAAGCAACAGCAGATGGCTCAATGCCTTGGGCCCCTGCACCCACATGAAGACCCAGAAGAAGCTCCTGGCTCCTGGCATTGGATCAGCGCAGCTTCAGCCGTTGCAGCCATCTGGGGAGTGAACCAGCGGATGGAAGACCTCTCTCTCTCTCTCTCTCTCTCTCTCCTTCTCTATCTGTGTAACTCTTTCAAATAAATAAATCAATCTTAAAAAAAAAAAAAGAACAAAGCTAAAAGTATTAAAAAAAAAAAAAAAACTGTGAATCTCCTACCACCTGGTTCACTCCCCAAATACTGTATCAGCCGGAGTTGGGAAGCGAATTTGGGTCTCTCACTTAAGTGGCAGGGACCAACTCCTTGAGGCTGCACATAAGCAGGAAGCTGGAATCGGGAGTGGAGCTGGCACTCAAACTCAAGCACTCCAAAACAGCTTCTTAACCAATGTGCCAAATGCCCAACCATTGCATTCTTTATTCATTCAATACTTATCTATCAAGAATGTAGATATTCATGGAATTGTTATTCTGATCATACAAATTAGTAAAAAAAAAAAAAAAAGTATATGGGGCCAGTGCTGTGGTATAGTAGGTTAAACCTTGGCCTGTGGCACTGGCATTCCATATGGGCACTGGTTTGTGTACCAGCTGCTCCTCTCCAGATCTAGCTCTCCGCTGTGGCCTGAGAAAGCAGTGGAAGATGGCCCAAGTCCTAGGGCCCCTGCACCCGTGTGGGAGACACAGAGGAAGCTCCTACTCCTGGCTTCAGATTGGCGCAGTGCCGGCCGTAGCGGCCATTGGGGGAGTGAACCAACGGAAGGAAGACCTTTCTCTCTCTCTCTCTCTCTCTGCCTCTTTGTAACTCTGCCTTTCAAATAATATATATATATATTTATATTTTTTTTTACCAGGCAGAGTTAGACAGAGAGAGAGTTATAGACAGTGAGAGAGAGACAGAGAGAAAAGTCTTCCTTCCACTGGTTCACTCCCCCAATGGCCGCTACACCCAGCGCTGCGCCAGTCTGAAGCCAGGAGCTGGGTAATTCCTCCCTGTCTCCCATGCAGGTGCAGGGACCCAAGCACTTGGGCCATCCTCCACTGCCCTCCCGGGCCTTTTTTAAAAAGTAGGAAGAACCTGTTTTGTAGTAAGAAACAGAATGTATAATAATCAAAATATTCAAAGAATGAAATGTTAAAATTCATCAGGTACTCCAAAATAAGCAAAGAAGTATTTCCATGATTTCCTTTAAAAAAAAAAAAAAGTCAATAGGGGCCGTCGCTGTGGCACAGTAGGTTAACGCCCTGGCCTGAAGTGCCAACATTCCATATGGGTGCCAGTTCTAGTCCCGGCTGCTCCTCTTCCAATCCAGCTCTCTGCTATGGCCTGGGAAAGCAGCAAAAGATGGCCCAAGTCCCTTGCACCTGCGTGGGAGACCAGGAAGAAGCTCCTGGCTCCTGGTTTTGGATCAGCACAGCTCTGGCCATTGCAGCCAATTGAGGAGTGAACCAGCGGATTGAAAACCTCCCTCCCTCCCTCTCTCTCTCTCTCTCTCTCTCTCTCTCTCTCTCTCTGCCTCTCCTCTCTCTGTGTAACTCTGACTTTCAAATAAATAAATCTTTTTTAAAAAGTCAATAAAGGTTTTAATCAGATGGTTAAAATTGTAGTTGTCTTGTAATGTTTATAGGGTTTCAATAAAATCCTTGTACAAGTACATTTATAAACACTTTAACAAGCAAACACAAACATAAAACATGTTAGCTGGGAAAATAAGTGATTAACCTGGGGGTATAAGCTGAGAAAGTAACTAGACAAAGAATAGTCTAGATTCCAAGATCTACAGATGAAAAACTTTATCCTGTTCATTGTTAATTACTTTATTTAAGTCTTGTTTTTTTTTGTTGTTGTTGTTTGTTTTTCTTTCTTTTTTCTTAGGAGATAATTTTGGAAAAATGAAAATCTATGGACATTCAAAATTACTCAAAATGGAAATAGTTTAAGTACTGCAGGGAGAAAAATGCATGCTTTTATAACTTAGATGATCTATTTTTTAAGTGTTTCATCTGCTTGATACTATACTTGATCTTAGCCAAAAGGCCGAGAAGCGATGTGTTTCATCTGTTTGAAAAGCAGAGCAAAGAGAGAGAGGGAGATAGAGATTTTCTATCTGCTGGTTTACTCCCCAAATTCGTGCAACATTCAGTTGGGCCATGCCAAAGCCAGGAGCCTGGGAATCCATCCAAATCTCCCACATGCGTGGCAGGATTCAAGTATGTAGGCCATCACCTGCTGTCTCCCAGAATGCATTAGCAGGAAGCTGGATCAGAAGTACAGGTGCTGGGCCTCAAACCAGCCCTCTGAAGTGGGATGAAGGCATCCCAGTCTATTTAATTGAAGACTGTTGCTGAAGGAAATAATGGGGTGTAACTCATCATTCTTTTCATTCTTATTATATAGAATATTCTAACAGTTCATGCATTGAATAATAGTAATACATGTTTGTGCATTTTTTCTTTCAAAGAAGCACTTGTACTCTCCAGGAAAATGTCTTCCTGATCTAAAATACTTTTAGAAGTGTGTTACAGGGGCTGGTGGGTATGTTGTGGCACAGCAGGTTAAGCTGCCACTGCCTGCGATGCTGGACTCCTAGATGAGTGCCGGTTCTAGTCCCTGCTGCTCCACTTCTGAACCAGCTCTCTGCTGATGCACTGGGGCAGGTTTGGGGCCCCATCACCCACATGGGAGACTCAGATGGAGTTCCAGGCTCATAGCTTTGGCCTTGCTCAGCATTGGCAGTTGCAGCCATTTGGGGAGTGAACCCATCGCTCACTTGTGCGCTCTCTCTCTCTCTCTCCATCACTCTGCCTTTCAAATAAATAAATAAACTTTTTAAAAAGTGTGTTATATATAACCATCCCAATCTGACTGGCAACCTTTAAATGTATTAGTAATTTAGAGTTTTCAGCACTGAGATAACAAGACTCAATGATTTCTAGGGGACTTACAAGTGGCAATAAGAGTTATTGTCCTTGCTCAGTTGCTACATTTTATGTTATTCCTTTCAGGATAATCTGTTTCAAATTCAAGTTGATACTATCATTGTTCCTACCTGTGTTCTATCACAGGCACTGATAATGATATACTCTGCCATTCATTCAGTTAACATCTGTGGAAAGATTACCAGTGCAACACACTGTGCTAACGTGTTATGGATGCAAAGCTACCTATGCCATGATGTCCCTTTAGAGAGCATGGTAGTGCAGACAAACCTATGCATAGACATATTACAATAATGTGGTTAGGGAAACAGTAGGCATGAATTCTGGGTGTTGCAAAGGCCCAAACGTGCATTAGGAAGACTTTCTGGGGCAAGATGGTAACTGAGGTAGGTTTCATGGAAGAATGATTAGGTATAACCAAATGACGAGAGATAGGGTAGATACCCTGGGATTTCCTGACAGAAGCAGAGGAGGACAGCGCCATTTCTAGAAAGCAAAGAGAAAGACAAGAAGTGGAGGGTGAGAGATTAAAATGTCCAGGTGAATGGGGGCCATCTAGAATGCTTGCATCCCATGTCAAGGAACTTTATCTTTCAAGAGATGAAAAGTCACTGGGTTTTGTATATAGGGAATAATAATGGAAGGACATGGACAGGGTCAGACCAGAGATCTGAAGGCCAGTTCAGAGTTTTGGTGTAGTGTTCAAGATGGAAGAGGATTAAGAGGCTGAACCAGGACAATGGCAGAGCTGGAGTGTGGGAAAAGGATTCCCGGATTAATTAGGGAGTACAGCTGTCAGGATTTGGTTGAATCTGGAAACTCAGATGGCAGAAGCACCAAAGACAGTGGTGAACAGAGCACCAACATTGAGTGCAATAGAGAATACAAGAGTGGGTTGGAAGGGAAGTGATGACTTCAGATAATTTGGGGTTCACTGAGTTTGTGATATACCTGGAGCCTTGAAGTGGCAGGCAGCGCCCTGAAGAGAAGTTTGAGATGTAGCTGTGGACTTGGTGTCATTACCACAATAGTGATAGGTGCAATCATCTCAATGGGTTAGGTATCTCAGGAAGAATGTCAAGTGAAGTAATTTTTCTCTCAGCACTATTTTCTTCTTTTTAAATAATGAAGCTGTATTTTTTCTTTTTAAAAAAATATTGAAGCCATATTTTCAAAAAATATTTATTTAGGGACCAGCACTGTGGCATAGTGGGCTAAACATCTGCCTGTGGTACAGAATCCCATATGGGCACTAGTTCAAGTCCTGGCTGCTCCTCTTCCTATCCAGCTCTCTGCTATGGCCTGGAAAAGCAGTAGAAGATGGCCCAAGTCCTTGGGCCCCTGCACCCACGTTGGGGACCTGGAAGAAGCTCCTGGCTCCTGGCTTCAGATCAGCACAGCTCTGGCCATTGCACCCACTTGGGCAGTAAACCACTGTATGGAAGACCTCTCTCTCTGCCTCTTTCTCTCTCTCTAACTCTACTTTTCAAATAAGTAAATAAAATCTTTAAAAAGATAAAAAATAACTAATTGTGGATTTTAGATTTAGTGCCTATCATAAATGGATCAATCTACTTGATTTTCATTAATTTATGTCTCTGAGGTTGTTCTCCAGTTTAGACATGGAGACTCCTGTTAAATGAAAAAGCACAGAACAGCATAACAAACAAAATATACATACACACACAGCAACCAAAGAATCTAAAAGTGGGGGTAGGGGTTTTGCACAGCAGCTAATAGGTGGCTGGGGACACCTGCAGCCCATGTGGAAGTGCCTGGCACTGAGTCCCACGTCTGCTCTCCATCCAGCTTCCTGCTGATGCATACACTGGGAGGCAGCAGATGAGGGCTCAAGTCCTAGCACCCCTGCCACACACCTAGGAAACCCAGATGGTGTTTCTGGCTCTTGGCTTTAGCCTGGCCCAGTCCCAGCTGTTACAGGCATTTTGGGAAGTGAACCAGTGGATGGAAGATTCTCTGTCTTTCAAATAAAATGAAAAAATAAAGTATCTAAAATTGAATACATTGAAGCTCTTCAGGAATATTTCTTGTATCCCCAGGGTTTGACCATACCCCCAACCTGTGAATTCTTCAGTTTGTTCTAGATTTCCGTTCACATTTTCTACTAAACTCTCAAGGTAACAATTTAGTAATGGTGACAGATCTGTTGTGGAACTTTTAAAGTAGCAGCTCAATTCTTTAATTACCCCCTCCCCCAAAAAATCCCAATAAACAAACAAAAACTCTATTATTTTTGTTGACTTTGAAGTCAAATCAAAACTATTTTCTGAGCAGCTTCCAGGAAAGAACCATGAGCAAAACCTTGTAATGACATTTCAGAGCCATGTGTAGCAGCTATGCAGATTAGCACTGAACTAATTTCTAAGAGATACTAAAAATAGACCTTGTGTATTTGGTCAAAATGAGTGGGTGAATAGATTTTTATAGTAGGGCTATGACCTCTAAGATGTTTTGTTGTCCTCAGTATGGTCTACAAACTGAACAAAGTGCTGTTTTCTTTCTCATAGGAGTAGTCTAGTACTAGCCTGGAACTGTGGCATCTTATAGGAATGAAAATATAGTTCCTGTTACTGTTTTTAGTGTCAAATATAGGCTGCCAGTACCAATTATATTACCAGAAATTCACAATTCCAATTCCCAAGAATTCCACTTTGCCACTGCCTTTTGCAACAAGCCAGGGCTCTACTTCACAATCTTTAAGGCCATACTGCTTGGGAACAACTAAGTAGTAGCAATCAGTTGGCACTGACAAGCAAGATGGAACCCCAATGCCACTGCTGGTTATGATCTTCCTTTTTCACACTTGAGGGCAGGCACTCAAGGTGATTCTCCACACTATGAAAATTGGGCTGAAAACATAATCAGGATCATGCCCCTTCTTCAAGAAACTCAGTGGTGTACAGGAGACAGACGTGAGTGGTCGACGAGCAATATAGTGAAGTAAGTGCGAAGGTGGGTGTCACTTTATGTGTGCAGTTAAATCTGATCTTACAGTTTAGACAGTGAAAAGAGAGGAGACAAGCTGCATGCTCTAGATCTATGTTGGCTTATAAGTACATGGAATACATCCAAAGCTCTTACCTCCAAAGATCTTACCTCCTATCCAAACTGACAGCCATGAAACCAGGAACAAATCAACTTATTCCATTCAATCACATAAGGGTATTGAGAATGATTTGTTTTTAAAATGATCTGTTTTTAACATTTTTAAAAAATGTTTGCCTCATTTGAGAGAGAGACAGACACAGAGAAGAGAGAGAGAGAGGGAGAAACAGAGAGGTGGTGGTGAATATTGTTGCTCAATGATTAAGACCTCTTGGGATACCTACAACCCACATCTGAATGCCTGCTTTTGAGTCCCCCACTCTGCTTCTATTCCAACTACCTACCAGTGTGCACCCTGTGAAGCAGCAGGTGATGGCCCAAGTAGTTAGGTTCCTGTTACCCATGTGCAAGACCTAGATTTAGTTCCTCGTTCCTGGCTTTGTTCTGACCCAGCCATGGCTGTTGCAGGCATTTGGGCAGTGAGCCTATGGATGGAAGATCTGTCTCTGTCCATCTCTGTTGTTTTATCCTCCAAATAGATAAAAATAAAACAAAAAGGAAGCGAGAACTCACATACCTACTAGCTTGATCCTCAAAACCTCTAAGAGCTGCAGCTGGACCAGGTCAATGTCAGGAACCAGGAACTGAATCCAGTGCAGGTCTTCACATGAGTGATGGGGACCCAACAACTTGAGTACCCTGCTGCCTCCCAGGGTACACACTGGCAGAAAGCTGGAATTGGGGCAGCACTGTGGCACAGTTGGTTAAGTTGAGCCTGCAACACTGGAATGCCATATGGGTTTCAGTTCAAGTCCTGGCTGCTCCACTTCTGATCCAGCACTCTGCTAATGCATTTTGAAAGGCAGTGGAAGATTGCCCGAGTACTTACTTCTCTGCCACCCACATGGGAAACTCAGATGGAGTTCCAGGTTCCTCCCTTTATCCTGGCCTAGCTGTGGCCATTGCAGACATCTGGGGAGTGAATCAGCAGATGGAAGACCTTTCTCTCTGTTTCTCCCTCTCTGTCTGTAGCTCTGTCTCTCAAATAAATAAGTAACCTTTAAAAAATAAATTTGTTAACTTATGATAAAAGAAATTTAAGAAAATTCTCCCATCACGCTCAAAGCAAATCTTGAAAGTACAACATCCAGCAACAGACTCCACAGCTAGAGAGGGATGTAGAGAAAGGGGAAGGGATTCAACAGAGAGTCACAGAGATGATTAAAGGGTTCGAAAAATAGGAGCTAGAAATTATTTAGCCCAAGTTAGAGAAGACTACTAGGTTTCTTAATAACAGTATTCAAGCATAGGAAGGGTTGTTATATACAAGATGATGAACAGCTGCTTCTATCACAACTGGAGAGTGAACACAATCAACAGACTTTCATTAAAGCATGGAAAATCCAAGCTGAATATAAAAAAGAAATTTTGAAAACAAAGATTATTGGATGTTCAGTCTCCCCAGGATCCTCTTCTTGCACCTGTTCCTTAAATTATGCTATCTTGGAATTCTACTTAAGTTCTCTCTCTCTCTTCCCACTTTATATGTTCTCCTTATTTGTTTCATTTACTTGGATTTTAATTACTCACTATCAGGGCCAGCACCATGGTACACTGGGTTAATCCTCCACCCGTGGCACCGGCATCCCATATGGGCACCAGGTTCTAGTCCTGGTTGCTCCTCTTCCAGTCCAGCTCTCTGCTGTGGCCTGGGATGGCAGTGGAGGATGGCCCAGGTGCTTGGGCCCCTACACGTGCATGGGAGACCAGGAAGAAGCACCTGGCTCCTGGCTTCGGATCAGTGCAGCACTGGCTGTTGTGGCCATTTGGGGAGTGAACCAACAGAGGGAAGACCTTTCTCTCTGTCTCTCTCGCTGTCTATAACTCTCTGTCAAATAAATAAATAAACTCTTTATAATTACCAACTATGAACTGACAATCCCCAAATATGTTTATGTAACTACCTCCAACTCAGACACTACTTTCAATGCCTGCTGGACATGAGGCTTTCATCTCTTACCTGTTCTGTCACAGCAGCATCATAACTTCATAACTGATACCCCTGTGTCTCTGGTCTTCAATTCCATTGCTGTCCAAAAGCAAGTTTAGTCCTATCATTTCCTTGCTTAAAATCTTTCAGCGGATCCCCATCAGTTACTTGCTTTCCATCATTTGGTCCCTGACTAATCCAATACCATCACCCATCACTCCCCCCAAATTTTCTTTAAAGGTTTGTTTTTTGAAAGGCAGAATTATAGAGAGATGGGTTCAGAGATCTTCCATCGGCTGGTTCACTCCCCAAACAGCTGCAATGGCTGGGCGGGGGGGGGGGGGGGGGGGGGGGAGTTGGGGGGGGGCACGCTGAAGCCAGGAGCCTAGAGCTCCATCCAGGTCTCCCACACATGTGGTAGGAATCTGAACACTTGAGCCATCCTCTGCTGCCTTCCAAAGTGCATTTGCTGGGAGCTGGATCAGAAGTGGGGCAGTCAAGACTTGAACCGTTGGTGCCCATATGGGATGCAAAGCAGTGGCTTAATGCACCGTGCCACAATGTCACTCCCTCTCCAAATGTTACTCTAAGATAATTTCATTTCTTTCAACCCACTCTTGCTTTTATGTCTTCATGTTTGTTAGTTAGCTATCATCACTGTATCTTATGTGTGTATAGATATATATGTATATATATACATATAAATATAAAACACACCTTCCCACTACATATATGTATATGTGTGTGTGTCCCTCTCTCTCTCTTGCTCTTTCAAATAAATAAATAAATCTTAAATTTATAAAAGTTCACAGGAAATATGTATCATTTAAAAAAATTCGTAACTTTTTGAAGAGCTGCCAACACCAACAGCTTTGGTAGCAGATCTGGAAACATTGTAGCAGCATTAGTTTTCAAAACCTCCTGAGATTTTTCCATGAACAGATTCAGTTAACTTTTTTTTTAAGAAGGTACACTCCTAAGTAAACCTGACACAGAGAATGAAAGTATAAATAAAGGATTAGTACATCCAAGTGATGCAGATGTTGAATAGATATAATGAGCTGGTGAAAAAAAAAAATCTATGATCAAGTGATTGGTTTTTAAAGATCAAGAATACTTTTTAATTTTCTTTTCTATTTGAGATGTAAATATTTTCTCTTTAATTAAAAAAAAACTCTTGTAATTGCTAAAGTTAAAATCTTTAAAATTGGGGCTGGCACTGTGGTGTAGCAGGTAAAGTTGCCGCCTACAGTACTGGCATCCCACATGGGTGCCAGTTCGAGTCCCGGCTGCTCCACTTCCAATCCAGCTCTCTGCTATGGCCTGGGAAAGCAGCAGAAGATGGCCCAAGTCCTTGGGTACCTGCACCCACATAGGAGACCTGGAAGAAGCTCCTGGCTCCTGGCTTCAGATCGGCATAGCTCCGGCTGTTGCGGCATCTGAGGAGTGAACCAGCAGATGGAAGGCCTCTCTCTCTCTCTCTCCTTCCCTCTGTGTAACTCTTTCAAATAAATAAATAAACCTTTTTAAAAAATCTTTAAAATAGTAACTGATGTGGGACATGACAGTCTTAAGCAGTGGCTTAACCTGGTGTGCCACAACGCCTGCCCCTAAAAAATGATAGGGTATAGTGTGTTATTTCTATACAGGTCTCCAACATGTGCTGACTAGATGAGGGTAAATGCCCTATCACCTGGACTGTGTCTTTTGTTGCTCCCCATTTTATCCCTGGTATCTACCACAGCATCTGGCAAATACGCAGTATTTAAATATGTTGGATAAATTAATTTGCTGGCTTATATTTACCAGGCAGAATGAAGTGCTTTTTGCTTTTCGTATTTGAGATAATATATGTAAAGCCCTTAACTCAGTGCCTGGTAAATATAAACCAAGAAATCAATTGACAATTGAACCCTATTCTATGACAGCTCCGTTTCATGAATGAGGAAACCAGAGTCTAGAGATAGCAATTTGACCAAGGCCTCCCAGCACGAGCACTGCAGTCCTCTTCAGTAAAACCACGGAGTGACTGCTTCCTATCGTGCGTGGATGTCTTTGTGGGAATACATGCATTAATAAAAGTAACACGGAGACCATGAGAAGGAAGAGATCTCTGGATCACAAGTGGATCATTTTTGTCTCCTGAGCAAACCTGAAAAGCCTGAAATATTTATGAGTCAACAACAGAATCCAGAATCCCACAGTAGTTAGGTCAGGTTACTTAAACGGAAGAAAAAAGTCAGCTGTACCTGAATTGTACTTGCTCAATGAGCCTAATTGTTCCACTGACCAGTGAGGCATAATAACATGCACAGGACAACACTGACTACGACTGGCCTGGGGAAATAAACCTCAGTCAGAAAACTTACCAAGCCAAAAATAATGCCTGGATTCTCATTTTACTGACAGGCGAACAACTTGCCCGACTGACTTGTGCTGACCAGTCTCTGTACCTGCAGATACTACTGCGGACCCACTGTAAGAGGTGCAGCTACTCTGAGCAATTTATCCAGTGGTACTCAGGAATTTTTTCCTTCTCCACCCACTCTCTGGTCCACCCCTTCTGTGAACAGAGGCACAACTGCACAGCTGTTCTTTATGGCTGTTCCTACAAGAATAATATATCAATGTTAGATGGAAATTTTATGCTGGCTGATCATGAACAATTTGGAAGAGTGTCATTTTAATTTCTGGAAATAGTGTTACAGATTTAAAATATGTGTATTTTAAATAAATATATATATATGCGTATGTATTTATTTGAGAGGCATGAGAGAGCGAGCAAGCGCACTCCAAGTCATTGGTTCACTGTCCAAATGCCTACCATGGCCATGGCTGACTGATCTGACACTGGAAGATGAGAATTCAGTCCAAGCCACCCACGTGGATGGCAGGGACACAACTACTTGAGCTATCATCACATGTCGCTTCCCAAAGTGCACATTAGCAGGAAGCTGGAAAGAGGGACACAGTGGAAATTCAAACCCAGGCACTTCAAAATGACAGCAGCTTAAACACTAGGCCAAAAGCCTGCCCCAACTTAAAAAAATCGCATTGCCATCTTTTACAAAATCATTGCTATCAAGTCTATGGAACTCTCAGTGCACCTGAGAGGTGGGAGGCAGATGGATACTTAGGTACTATAGAGAAAGTAGTTAGAAGTCCTAGGACTTTGAGAGATGGAAATAACACCCCAACTCTGGACTTGATTCATATACTTACCATACATTAGATTCTAGGATACTGCTTCAAATCAATGAAATTTAAGAGACTGTAAATTCATTATCTTTCAGCAGAACATTTATCTGGCAAGCTAAAGTACCTTATTTTCTAAGGGAATTTCTTCCTTGTGGATGAATCTACACAGGGGGCCAAATTTGAGATCACACTGTTTGATGAGCATAGAATTAGAATGAAAGAAACTGGTATTATTAAGAAGTATCCAACTTCATCATTCTCTTGCTTAAAGCCTTCCAGTCTCCACACTGCTATCAGGATAAAGTCTACATTCATTCATTACCCCTCCTTTCTTTTCAAACCCCACCTTAAGCATGGCTCCTACCATCCACACTGAACTACTAAAACCTCCCTTACTTAGGGATAGATTTACTTTTGGCAACAATCATATTTGTACCTCAAATCTCTAGAAATTCAGATTTTCAAGCAAGTTACTGTCCTTCATAGCAACTTATACATCTCTCAACACTTAATCTTTATAGCTACTAATTTAAATGTTCCACTCCCACAGTGAAATGTAGTTTCTTGAGTTATTTACCTTATTTAGTCTTATTTATCTATTAAATCTTAATGTGTGGCACACAGGAAAAACTTTAAAAATGCCTTTAAAGTGCTAGCTATCTCTATTAAACTAGGTGGTAAACTGACTGTCTCCATGGCTCAATAATACAGAACATTTTATAAAACAGAATATTCCCCTTTATATTCCATTAGACTGGTGGTTCACCTAGGATTCTGAATTTTGTTAGTAAAACAAACATTTAAACATTTGGGAGAGCAATGAGGAAAAGAATCTTAACATTGCAATTTCAAAAAATTCCTCTGAACTCTAAAAACATCATAGAAGACAGAATTTCAGAATCTGGCAGTCTTTCTAAAATGTTTAAATTTCACTTGAAAGAGAGAGAAAGAGGGAGAATCTTCCATCTGCTGGTTCCCTCCCCCAAATGCCCACAGCAGCTGGGGCTGGGCCAGGCTGAAGCCAGGAGCCAGGAACTCCATCCAGGTCTTCTACGTGGGCAGCTGGGGCCCAAGTCCTTTGGTGAAAGATGGTATTTGGAAAATACTGAACAAGATTAGTGTTCTGTATAAAACAATTTTGAAGAACTGTATGCCATTTTACACATTCTTAAGTTAGTATTTGATATATTTCCTTGTAGTCTTAAATTATAATGAATGTCATTTCTGGCAAGTTGTAATTTCAATACAAAACAAAATTATGTCATCTTAGAAAATCCACTCAATGGGACTATATATCATAATTACTTGAAAAAAATAATTACTTAATAAAAATACATGAAGCTTGAAATTTTGCATTTTTCCTTTATTTCCACTCTACTTCCCCCACAGAATTTTGTATTTATACAAAGAAGTCTATATTCAACCAATTTGTCTCACTTTAGAAACTTTTGTTACCATGTTAAAAGAAATCCTGAATCGACATAATTGTTAGTGCAAATTTGATCAGAGACATAAGTATATTGTAAATATTGATAATAATATTGATTTGAAATGCATTTCTTACTCAATTGATTTTTTTTCCAATTAACATTCCAATGCTGTGTTTGCAAGCGTGAGACAGGATTTGTCATACATTTCATTCCCTTTTTCCTTTTCTTTTACATATGTGATGAGAGCATTTGTTCACATACACACAAATAAGGATGATGGAATAGGGCTTTTGTTTTACCTATGACACAAAATTTTTTTAAAGCCTTTCAAGATACCAGCAAAAAGCCCTTAGTAAACTATTATTCAAAATTATTTTTAATGATGAGCTGACACCTCAGTTAGGTGGTTCTTCAGTTTTGTTGAAAGCAAAAGCTGGAAACCGTGAGAGTTGCAAAAGTACTGCTACTGAGTGATTAGGGACACTGACTTTGGTTGCCTCCAGTGTCTCCTTTCCATCCTGGTACAATGTCTCACAGTAAGATTCAACTTGAGTGAGAGGTATGCCTTTTTCTTTTTTTTTTTTTCTTTTTCAGGAACTGGGAAAAGAGGAATTGTGAAAGCAGAGGTAGAAAAGAAAACCAGTTAGAGGGGAGCATTCTGGGAGTTCAGTTTTTGGAAAATGGGTCTATTTGGAAGTGAAAAGCCCGAGAATCAATTTTCTGAATAAAACAGTCCTTATGTGTTCACATATGCCCAAGAAATTCTTTATATACTTACAGAGCTAAGCACAGCCCAGTTTGTAAAACACTTGACTAGACCTGAAAACATTGAGTCTTTTTTTCCTAAGCAGTTACATTGCAATCCTGGGATGCACCCTCAATCTTGAACAGATGGCAGAGACACCCTAATGACAGTTTTGGGTTTGCAACTTTCCTCACGATTTATGTTGATCCTTATTAGCTTTAGTTTTCAAAGTGTGGTGACCTTGACTTTATCTCCAAATTCTGGGGCACGGAGTGACAACATGTGGAGCCTTGCACAAAGAAAGTCCCGTTTCATGGCGCTAACTTTACATGCTGTACTGTCTTGGCCCTGGCATCTTCCATTTTTTTCTCACCTGGTCCTTCTGATGGTTTGTAAATTTATGAGGCGGAACAGTGTGAAATCTGGGCCACTGAACAGAGGCAAGTTAACTGACCTCCCAGGGAGACGAGTCTGTGAACCACACACCCAGTGAAGTAAAGTTTGGGGTGACCTGCTAATTGCAGAAATCAGCAAGGTTAGTATGGTATTAATGATTGGTTTCAATAAAAAATAAGTATCAAACCTTACCACTTACTCCAGTATTTCCATTCTTTGAGGCCCATATTAAAATTCATGTTGCAAAAACAATCTACTTCTGTACAATTTACATATAGAAAAGAGGCACCTACTTCATCTGTCTCATCTCTGCGTCAGACTCCTCTTTGTGATTAATCAGAATTTAGAGAAACTGAAATCACAAAATGGTCAATAGTGAACTTGAAATATTTTAAAATTTAAATAAAGCGCATGAGTCCACAAAAAACAATGTTTTATTTATATACATTATTTTTTTGAGATTCCAGAAAAAATATGGAATGCTTCACGAGTTTCTGCATCATCCTTGTGCAGGGGCTGTGCTAATCTTCTCTGTGTCATTCCAATTTTAGTATTTGTGCTGAAGTAAGCACTGTATATATTATTTTTAATGACCTAGTAAGTTTTCATTTGAATAATTTTAATTTACAATTTTAAAAATATTAAAATTGGGGCTTTCTGGCACCTGCCCTCCTGGAGCTTTCAGTTCAACAGGGAAGCATGCAATGAGGATAACCACACAATTTTATTTGTTTTTTAGATTTATCTATTTCAAAGTCTTAGTGACAGAGAGAGAGAGAGAGAGAGTCTTCCATCCACTGGTTCACTCTCCAAATAGCTGCAACAGCCAGGACTTGGGTCAGGCTGAAGCCAGGAGCCTGGAATTCCTCATCTGCTTTCCCAGATGTGTCAGCAGGGAGCTGCATCAAAAGCAGAGCAGCATGCAACTTGAACCTAAGCTCCAATGTGGGATCTTAGCAGTTGCAATTGGCATCTTAAACTACACCGTACCCCAAGGCCGGCCTCTGCACACGTTTAAAACCTGCAACTGTGACAGGGCTGTGAGGCAGAGTTAGAGGGTCGGAGGATCTGAGACTAGGTATTTGAAGTTGAGGGTGTGGGTGGTCAGGGAAAGTGGCCCCAAGGGAGTGCTCTGAGGATGAACGTGGGTTCATTGAGAGGGAGGGAAGAGCAGTACAGACAGGGAACAGACAGGGATCAAAGCTGACATGAAGGGCAGAGGAAGGCAGCTTTGGGGGAATAGGCAAGGGACGAGCTGGGGTGGATGACAGGCAGACCTTGCTGGTGCTGCATTTGTGAAGAGTCTGGAGATGTAGCCCAAAGGAAAGTAACTGCAAGCCTGTAGGCATTTAGGCAGGAAGGGATCAGGAACCGCCAAGGAGGGTGGGGTGACAGGATCAGATGCGCACTTTGCAAAGATTACTGGCTTCTGCAGAGAAGGGACTAAAGGGTGAGGTCACAATGTAAGACTTGTTGTGATAGATGTCCCTGAAACTATGCATGTAAACTGAAGCTTCTACAAGATAACACTTTAAAGGGATTGAAAGTGTCCAAGAAAAGAAACACCATGGTTTTCATCCTGTGAATGTTCTGTGAGGTTTCTGGGGGTGTGGGGGGAGGTAGGCCCAAATTGGTTCACATTAAAGGGAGAGAAAGAATGAACAGCACCTTTTCCCAAAAGTCTTGGGGGGAAAACCACATCATTGATTATTGTGGTTAATTGTTAACAACTTTTTCCCTAAAAATAAAAGCACCTTTATTGATTTTTTGATGGTATAACCAATAAATTGTACTTTCAATATAAAACTACAGAAAATGTATTAAGAAAGTTTTTGTAGAAAGTGGAAGTCTACGGGCCAGCGCTGTGGCCCAGAGGATTAATCACTGCTTTCAATGCTGACATCCCACATCTGAGCGCAGGTTCAAGTCATGCTGCTCTGCTTCCTACCCTATCTTGCTTCCTGCTAATGCATCTGGGAAGGCAGAGATGACAGCCCAAATACTTGGGTCCCTACCACCCACAGAGGAAACCCGGATAGAGTTCCTGGCTCCTGGCTTTGACCAGGCCCAGCCATGGCCGTCACAGCCGTTGGGGAAGTGAACTGGCAGATGGAAGCTTTGTCTCTGCCTTTCAAATCAGTTAGTAAATCTTAGGTAATTGCCTCCATTCTGTTCAACAGCCTTTTAAAGCGCCCTTTATGCTTGTATTCACATATCGGTTTATGGATACACTCTTAAGGACCAGAGTGATTTTTTTTAGCAATGTATACATGTGCAAGGCTTAACAAGGAGGTGCTCAATAAATAATGATAGGATTTTTCCCATATGAGAATTGTTGATTCGATTATCCCCATGTGTCAGCGAATCATTCCTATATGTTGATATGCTAGCCGCCTTCACTTAGCAATAAAGCTTGTGCTTATATAATGCTACATAATCATTTGGGTGGCTGCTCAAAAACATATAATAAGAATATATTAGAATATATATAAACAACTTCATATTGATAGAAGCTCAAGGATTTTTCCCCCAGTTTTTCAGGGGAAAAAAAAAACTTTTTTATAAACAGTGCTTCAGTAAACATCCTTGCATGGACATCTTAACCAGTCTAACAGAACTTCCTAACACTACAGCTGTCAGGTAAAAAGGCTTATGTGCATTTTATGTGCTGACACATAAGGACAAGCAACCTGTCAGAAACCTTGCTCCCATTTATATTCCCCACCGTGTTCATCACCCTGCACCTCTGATGGTTGACAAATTTACCCACTGCTGGTGGTTTCGTGCACATTTCTCACTACTGGCTGAGACTGGTTACTAGTCACCTATCCTAGTCCATTTGGGCTGCTGTAAGAGAATACCACAAACTGGGTAGCTTAAAACAACAGAAATTTCTCAGTTCTGGAAGCTGGGAAGTCCAAGGTCAAGGCACTGGCAGCGCTGGTGTGGGTGAGGGCTTGCTCTTTACAGGAAAACCTTGCAGCTGCACAGGTGAGGGCGGGCACAGGCTCCCACTGGCCTTTTTTAAGAGCACTAACTGCACGCCCGGGGAGGGCTCTGCCCTCATGACCTAATCACTACTCAGCAATGCCACTGCTAACACCGTCATCTTCATCTTCGGGGCTGGATTTTGACTATTGGATTTGGGGTGGGGGCAGGCGGGGACGAGGACACTTTGTTTATGAAATGTTCAATTCCTTTGACAGAAATTCCCATTAGAGTTTATTTTAAAGGAAACAATATATCCTAAAGGAACAATATATACAAAGTTTTAAAGATCTTCACTAAAGAGTTGTTTATGATGGCAAAATAAACAAACTGTAAGCAATGATATGTTCAATAATGAAAGACTGGTTAAAGTCAAGCATTCTGTACCTGCAGTCACTAAAATAATACTTAAAATAATTATATTAAAACATTAATAACTGAAAGCAAGAACAGTCTAGGATCCAAGTTATAAACACCAACAAACAATTTTAGCTAGGAAAAGAAGAAGAAGATCATGTTTACAGAATAGTGATTAATTCTGGGTACTGGAAATAATGAGTGATTAGCTTTTTCCCTCCTATGAGCAGATCTGAACAAGAAAGTTTAAAATTTAATACAGTTTATAATTACGCAGATATAACAACTGTTAAGTGTATTTTAGTAGTTAAGGATGCCTGCCTTCGACTGGAGGCTATTACTCTTGTATACAGTCTTAGAAACTTCTATCTCATTTATAACCTTAAGCAAGTTGGTTAGCTTTTGTGTACTGGGTCTCCTCATCTGTCAAACGAGGATAACGATACCTGCTTTGATTTAACTCACAAGGAGTTTGTGTAAACTACATGTTTGCAATTCATGGGGAAGCCACACAGAAAATGGCACTAATATTATTTATACTCAACTACATTATTGCTTTTAAAATAAATACAATGGAAACATTAACTCGATACTTTTATTGTTCATATAACTAAGGAAAATAAAAAGAGGAAACAGAAAAAGTGGCCTATTAAAATGTGTTGGAAGGGAAGACATGGTAAATGACTCAACATTGACTGATTGCCTACTGGGTGCCAGGTTGGGCCTAGGGAAGCAGGGAGCAGAAGACAGTCCCTCTCCTCTCGGCCTTCATTCTAGTGGATGCACCAAGGCCGTGAAGGACAGTCACGCTGGACAACGGAAGACAGGCTCAGTCGGGTTAGTGCCATCACAGTTATGGTGGGGCTGGATCAAACGTCAACATCAGCAGTTTTACATAGCCTAAAAATGACGTTAGGGGACAAACTGGTTGGGGATGCCCCCATTCTTAAGGGGTTCCCCTGGTAAACATAAGGGGGAATTCCCTTGAACACTGCAGAACCCTAACAGTAAATATAGGGGCTACAGGGCAGAACAGATCCCTGCTTGCTAGCAGGAGACTGGAAGGGGTGGGGGAATTCCTAAAAACTCCCTTTACAGAGTAGGAGATCCCCTTCGTCACCCAAAGTTCCCTTGTCATAGGGCATTCTGAGAGATCTGTGACTGCTGGCCCCTGCATACTTGTTTCTGGTTTGATCTTCCTTCAGGGTTTAGGGGAAGGCAATCGAGTATATACAAAAAGTGTACATAAATACCCAGGCGTGTGTACACACACGCAATGTGTGCGCACACCACACACAGATACTGTTTGGCTTTTAGGAGTTCAGTGGACCTGGAATTTAAGTCGTTTGTACCACTTGAATCTAGTGTCACTCACCCCTAATCAGTCCATGCTTAAACATAATTCCAGATAGGGGGCAAAACATATGTTACAGATCTAAGAAAAATGCAGTCCTAACACCATCAAGGATTCTAACATTTTTGGTTGAAGTTAGCAATATTAAAAGCAAAACTAACAAGACCAGCAGAAACTTAAACAGTGCCAATTATGTACTAGGGATACAAGACGAGAACCAAAAGATCTGAATTTAAGTGTTGGGATGCAAAACAGGCTTTGAAGTTCACATAAAAATTCTTACATCTATTTTCATTTCCCATCACCTTAATCCTGGATAAGTAATTAACTTCAGTAACTCTTGGGTTTTTTTTGTTTATTTGTTTTTGTAGCGGAGGAAGTGTGGTGGTTTAAATATATTCAATAAAGTATTTACTTGCAAAGTGCCTAGAATGGAAAAAACTGACCATGGATTAAGGACAAAACATGCTATAATCACATTCCTTCACACGTGGCACTATTATATATGGCCACAGTATATAAGAATGCTCTCATTTCTCCTGGGCACAAAGTAGGTCCAGGTCACACACTGCCCTGTCTTAAACTTTCCAATAACTAAAATCAAATAAAGCCGGGCAAGGACAACAGTAACAACAACAAAACCTTACAAACTGTGCCAACCTGAGGACCTACATCAAAGTGTCAAGCTTGCTGGTTCGGGATGGCTTAGGTGACAAGAAAGATGGGTGACAACACGCTTGTTGCTGGAAAAAGAACTCAAAGCCAACATCTTTTTGTGGCAGGGCAGCAGTGTCATTCTCTACATCAAAATTCCATTGCACCCAGGTGGCAGACTTAACGTTTGATCTACAATCTGGCTGCTCTGCACGGTACTAACACTACAGTGAAGCGACTGTTGCCTCAAATAAACCTATATAATCAATGCATATTGGTCTGGATGTACACTGATGTGTTTAGTCCACTTAAAATATTAAGACAAATAATATTTTATATGTTCAGGAAAATATATTCACTCCTGAAAAATATACCATGTCCCACAATATATATTCAAAGCATTAAATACTGTTCTTATTTTGGAAACAAACATCTCTGAAGAATTATAAAGTTAGAGGGTATGAAAATTGTTAATTAGTGCTCTCTATAATTTTACATTAATATATAAGGTGGGTTAAAGCCTCCACTCCAGTCCCTCTCACTGGCAATCGACCGCCTAAAGACTGCAGGCATATTTTTCGTTCTTCCTATGCATATTCTAAAGGAATTATTTATGTAAAAAGCCGGTTCTTATCAGCAGTTATCTCCGACTTGTTTTATATGCATTTGCGATTCAGCTTCTAGTTGATGCATTATTTAGAGTAAATAAAACACCCCTCCATGGCCTGAAGGTATCTTTTTGGGGGGGGGGCGGTGAAACTTGTTTGAACGACAATAACAAAAAAAAAAACTTGACTTATCTAATACTGTAAACTAGCATATGAGCCTAAACACTGCAGAATTTGCTACATGTAGCATCTTTTTAAAAGACTTTTTTTAAAAAGGGATCAATGTTAAGGGCTCCAAACCGGAGAACCTTTCAGTGAAAAAGTCCACTAGGATGGTCGCCTTGGGCGCTTCACTCCCAGCTCAATCAGTTCTAATCACTCTAAATTCTATATGCAATGTAAACAGTTGGCGTTGCTTTTTTTTTTTTTCTTTTCAAATGAGCCCTTGCTGCGCTGGGGCTGGCAATCTCGGGAGCCGCGCGCCGGGTCCGTGCGAGCAGCCTCCTGCCGCGGCTGGGGAAAACCCTGCCTAATATTTATAACGTTATGACATACTGTAATACTCACAAGGTGGTTGTAGAAGTATAAACACGAGCCGAGCCCTCTGATTGGTTGCCGGTGATGTAACACCCATGTCAATACTTCCCAGTGAACGCACGTGTTCGACCTTTTATTTAAATTTCCATTTCATCACGGCCGTCAAGACACTCGGGGCGGTGCGTTTTCGGCGAGAGGATGGTTGCCCCCGGGGCCCGAGGCGCTGCCCTGGCATCCAGGGCAGGCGGTGGTCCGCGGCTCGCCACCTCCTCGCCCGAGAGGCGCTCGCCCGCTCCAGTCTTTGTGAGGGGACAAAATAAGTTCACTTCCTCGGGCACCGCCATCCACACACACCCACACCCCCACCCACCGCACCCCACCCCACCCCACCCACCCCCAGCAAATGACAAGGCTGGAGCGCAGCTTCCCACCGCGCACTTATTTCCCAAAGTCCCAGGTGAACTCGTGGCGAGAGGAGGAAAACGCGCGTCCCGGGCGCGGGTAGGTGCCTGTGGGCAGCGGGGAGGCGGCCAGACCCTGACACTCGCCAGCTGTTTGTCCTCCGCGCAGCCCTGGCCCCGGCCGCACACGCCCGCCCCTCCCCGAGACCCCCAGCCGGCCGCCCGGCCTTTTGTCCCCCCGCCCCTCGGCCGACTTCCTTCCCTGCGGCCGCACCCCCGCCCCCAGGCCGGAGGCGCGGCCCGGCCCCTTTCCCGGTCCCCTGGCGCCCCCACCCCACCCCAGCCCAGCCCCAAGCCCAGCCCCCCTCCCCCAGCCCGGCCCCCACCCTTTCCCCCTCCAGCGGTTACTGCTACCCCGGTGCATTGTGGGCGCACGGTCCGTTGTTCATTTGCCATTCGACCTCCGCCAGGGCCTGGTCGGACGGAAGCGCTCCGCCGGCTTTATTGTCGGCTCGTTATGTGGCGGAGCCGGGCAGTTTAACGTGCCTCTCGTCCTCAGCGCGTCGGCAGCCGGCGGCGGCGGCGGCGGCGGGACTCCTCGGCGCGCCGGAGGAAGGATATCTGTTTGGAGGGTCGGTGTGTGCGCGCGGCGTAGAAGAGGGGGCAGCGGAGGGTCTCCCCGCACTCCGCCTCTCAACTTCGAAGGCCCCACGCGCCCCGGCTCGCTCCTCGCCTCTCCGCCGCCCGCCCCCTTCTCCGCGCGGGACGCTGCCCGGAGCGCAGCGGGGCGGGGGTGGAGGACGCGGAGAGCGGCCGGAGGCGGCGGCGGCGGCGGCGGCAGCGGACGCGGACGCGTGCGGCAGCCCCGGGCGCGAGCCGGGCGGGAGGGCGAGGCCGAGCCCCGCGAGACCGGAACGCCGGGGGCGGGGGCGAAGCGGAGGGGGAGCCGCGGGGAGCGCGCGGGACGCGGCCCGAGGCCGGGCGCGAGCCGGGGCACCGGGCGGCGGCGGCGGCGGCGGCGGCGGCGGCTGCGCGCGCCATGTCGTTCAGTGAGATGAACCGCAGGACGCTGGCGTTCCGAGGAGGCGGGTTGGTCACCGCCAGCGGCGGCTCCACGAACAATAACGCTGGCGGGGAGGCCTCGGCTTGGCCTCAGCAGCCGCAGCCAAGACAGCCCCCGCCGCCGGCGCCGCCCGCGCTTCAGCAGCCCAATGGGCGGGGGGCCGACGAGGAAACGGAATTGGAGGGCCTGGAGCCCCAAGACTTGGAGGCCTCCGCTGGGGCGGCCGCTGCTGCGGCTGCCGCGGCCGCCGCCGAGGAAGCTAAGGAGTTGCTGCTCCCCCAAGACGCGGGCGGCCCCACCTCGCTGGGCGGCGGTGGCGCGGGGGGCCCCTTGCTAGCGGAAAGGAACCGTCGGACTCTGGCCTTCCGAGGAGGCGGCGGCGGCGGGGGTCTCGGCAACAATGGCAGTAGCCGCGGCCGGCCCGAGACCTCGGCGTGGCCCCTGAGGCATTTCAATGGACGAGGGCCGGCGGCTGTGGAGCTGGAGCTGGACGCGCTGGAGGGGAAGGAGTTGATGCAGGACGGCGCGTCCCTGAGCGACAGCACCGAGGACGAGGAGGAGGGGGCGAGCCTGGGCGACGGCAGTGGGGCGGAAGGCGGCAGCTGCGGCAGCAGCAGGCGGTCGGGCGGCGATGGCGGGGACGAAGTGGAGGGCAGCGGTGTGGGAGCTGGCGAAGGAGAGACTGTCCAGCACTTGCCGCTCGCGCGGTCCAAGTCCCTAATGCAGAAGCTCCAGTGCTCCTTCCAGACCTCCTGGCTAAAGGATTTTCCCTGGCTGCGGTATTCCAAGGATACTGGCCTTATGTTTTGCGGCTGGTGCCAAAAGACCTCCGAGGATGGGGGCAGCGTGGACCTGCCCCAGGTGGGGCACGATGAGCTTTCTCGAGGGACCCGCAACTACAAGAAAACCCTTCTCCTGAGGCACCACGTCTCTACCGAGCACAAACTCCACGAAGCCAACGCCCAGGTAGGCTAGAGCTCGCGCCTGCCTCTTTTAGGGGGAAGATTCCTTGGCTAAACCACCCATTCCCCTGAGCGAGGGCATCGCTCCCGTTGAGAGGGGTGCGGGGAGCCTTCCGCGTGGGGGTTTGGAAAGCCTGGGAACAAGTTTGCAAAAGTTGTGTATGTGGTGTGGGGGGAGGGGAACGGAATGACAATTTTCTAATCGTACCGCTGACTGTGTTTTTATGTCTTTATGACTGAGATTTCTTTGCTCTTGGGATTGAATCCAGTAGAAGGTTTTGAAAAAGTAGGTTGAAGGTTTTAGTCTAAAAGGATGACTTCGGGTCATGTATTTTATTAGCTGTGATTTTAGCGAAGCCGCCTTATGTTCGTAGAGGTTTAGTGTACTGCTGGAAGTCAGATCTGGCAACTGAAGAGTGGATTAGGCAGAGTTCCCTAAACCTGGCAATACCTCTCCCAAGAAACCGTCTAGCCGAAAGAGTTCTTCCATTAGAGCACGATAATGTGAAGTGTCAGAACTGTATGTAAATGTTGGGGAAGCTATTTGAATAACTCCTTTCTCATGTGAGTAATTTTACTAAACTCGTCTCGGCTGAACTTGTTGAACTTTCTTACCAAGACTTGCTTGTGGTAAACTGTCGTAGCTTTGACCTGTGTACTTCTATCCAGATTTCTGTGCTGAGAGTCTTCTATAGCCTTCTTTTTCAGAAACGTTCTTGTAAATCAGTTTACATTGAGTACTTTAAACTTAGCGTGGGAGATATTTAGTATGCAGTTTTTTTGGATCAAGTAGTTGATTTGAACTGGTAGGGAATTTTTTTTTTTGACCAAATTCTTGAAAACCCCAGTCTTTAGCTACAAATCAAGTAAGCTGTACTTTAGTTCTTAGTCCTCGTTTTAACATTTCTAGTCTAAAGATAGTAGCCTAACCATCAAGCCAAAGATGTTGATCAGCCCGTTTTTTTTTTCTTCTGACTTTTACAAAAAGATCCATGAATGTGGATGGAAATCATTCTTTTGTAGCCAAGTCATTGATTTTAGAAAGTCAATTCTCATATTTGTCCCTTGGTGTGTTGTTTATTGGCGTGATCTTGCGTTCAGCACCCTTGTAAGGGAGTTAGTTAGGCACACCAATAACCACACAGACCCAGTACAGAAGATTCTCAGAAGTTGGGGCTTTCACTGAAAAAGCATAGGGTTATTATTCCTATATACTTCAGATACAGTTTTGGGGTTTTTTTCTTTCCTTGCAGATATTTAGTTGCTTAAACCCTAGGAGGAAGATCATTTAAAGATACAAGCCCCAGAAAGGTTAAGTAAATTGTCCTAAGTCTTAAGAGTTCTGGGTGGCAACTGAGACTAAAGCCTATAAGGAGTGTCGTAATGGAAAAAGAATGGGTTTGGAGTAAATCTGGGTTCAGATCTCAGCTTTCTGCAGTTGCTAGCTTTGTGAGCTTGGGCAATGAAGTGAGATAGAGCTAACATTTTTCTTGTTTTTCTGTGTGCCAGACACATTTACTGTGCAAAGTGTCTTTGTTTCCATTTTATAGAAGAGGAGTCTAAGGCCTTAAAGGGTTAATTAACATGCCTGGTGTTATTCAGTAAAATACTAAATAGGTGGGGGACCTGTGAAAATTAAAACTTAAATTTCCACATAATGTTGAGTTGGTTATCTAAAAATTTTTAAAGACAACAGAAATGAATTAATATACAGTGGGCCAGTTAGTCCTTATCAGCACAGTCTTTCGATGTAGGCGAATCTGAATGGGAATGCAAATTATAATTAGCTGCTTCGTGAACCTGAAATCATAGGAAGGGGGAATTAGTTGGATAACCTTATGGTAGACTTAGTATGGGTGTATCCTTCTCTAGGCATTTGTCTGGCTCACAATTCATTGGTAGGTGAAACCTTTTTAAAACTTGACCTGAGCTATTCCTTTCCCTTCCCCTTTGAAAATCTCTGCTAATTCAGCGGATAGATCATCTCATTTCTTTTAAGGCATTCTTTGATTAGACTGAAGACAATACAATTTAGTAAGGCGGGTTTGTTTTCAGGCTATCTGTTGGTCCTCCTTGATTGGGTTTTGGTTGTTTCCGCTTTGAATTGATCCTCATCATTTCTGTAGTTCCTAAGTAGTTTGGAAGATATCTTGATACCCCAGGTAACACCTTTGAATCTCTTTGTCCTGTTAATACTCTGCCTTACTCCTTTGGGCAGTGTTGGTGTTTTTTGTTTTTGTTGCCCTAACTACAGCCCTTGATCACCTGTAGGAGGCAGTATAACACAGCCTGTAAGAGCATTCTTGGGCGTAAGGTTGGGGGGACTTGGGTCATGCTCTTTCCTGGCAGGCAAAGTAGTTAACTTCTAGTTTCCAATGCAAAATATATGGGCCAGCACACAATGGCTTAGTAAATTACAGCTATTACTTATTGTCATTTATTTTAATTGTAGTTAGCTACCTCACTGTCACTGGTTTGTCAGTTTTGTAGCCACTGTCTCATGGAATAACTCTTGTTAGAGACCAAGCCAGTTCTCCATTTGATACCTCCTGGGACTTTGGCCTTCAGATTCTTTGAACATTCTGAGCCTGTTTCTCATATCCTACATGAAATTTTCCTCAGCTTTTCAAAGAATACCTTGCGTTAGCGTTCTCTTGGCTTAAAAACATTGAAATGAGTTTTGGAATTCTTCAGGCAGGAGTTCAATTTGAGCTAGAGGTAGTTTATTCATTCTCATTTCTCTTTTAAGGAGACCTGTATTTTAGAGGAGTTTGGACAAATTTTAGTGTGTCACCAAGGATTACATTTCTTACTTTTTCTATTAAAAAAAAAAAAGCTTTGATGGTGACCTTGAAAAGATTTGAGCACTCTTGAGAAGATTATTATTTGGACAGTAGTTATAAAGCATTGCTCATGGGAAACTTTTTTATTATTTATTTGATAGGTAGAGCTAGAGACAGAAAGAGGGAGAGACTGAAAGGAAGGTCTTCCATCCACTGGTTCACTCTCCAAATGGCCGCAACGGCTGGAGTTGAGCCGATCCGGAGCCAGGAGCTTCTTCCCCGTGTCCCACATGGGTGCAGAGGCCCAAGGACTTGGGCCATCTTCTACTGCTTTCCCAGGCCATAGCAAGAGAGCTGGATTGGAAGAGGAGCATCCCAGACACTAACTGGTACCCGTATGGGATGCCGGTGCCACCGCACCGGCCCCCTCATGGGAGACTTTAAGCATGCTTTTTGAGTCTTTGTTCTGAGCCTTCTATTTCAGAGGTATACCTCCATTTATAAGGATAATATGGTATAGTTTTACTTTGAATAACAGCTATACCTTCAGAGTCAGGTTCGATGATTTGCTCTCAGAATTTAACCATTTTGCCCAGAGGATCTTAAAATGGCTTTATTAATAGTGATTACTACTGTATCTTGGTCTAGACCCCTTTCTATCCAGGTGTGAAATTTCCATTGCCTAAATCAAGCATCCTGTCAACTCTTACAGTTTACTAAACCTAAGACACACACCTAAATGTATTGTTAAATTTAGTTGATGTTTCCAGAAATTCAGACCAGTGATCTGATTGAAATTACTGATCAAACTATGTCCATGTCAGTAGCTGGAGCTGACAAAGAAGCTGAGGCCAATCTATCATCCTCCTTGGCTTTAGGCAGAAATAAGACCCAAAGGTTGATTGATTGGTTGTGTTTAAGATTTATTTATTTAGAAGAGAGAGGGCAAGACAGAAGAGAGGTCTTCCATCTGCTGGTTTATGCCCCAAATAACTGCAACAGCCAGCACTGGGCCAGGCCAAAAACAGGAGCTGGGAACTTCACCCAGCTCTCCCACTTGGGTGGCAGGAACCCAAGCACCTGAGCTATCATCTGCCTCCCAGGATGCATTAGCACAAAGCTGAATGGAAAGTGGGGTAGCTGGGACCCAAACCTAGGCACTCCAATATCGGATGCAGGTATATTCCAAGCAGTAGCCAAACTTGCTGCACCATAACACACAGTCTAGGTTGGTTGGTTGGTTTTGTTTGTTTGTTTGTTTGTTTGTTTTGACAGGCAGAGTGGACAGTGAGAGAGAGAGACAGAGAGAAAGGTCTTCCTTTGCTGTTGGTTCACCCTCCAATGGCCGCCGCGGCCGGCACGCTGCGGCCAGCGCACTGCAGGAGCCAGGTACTTATCCTGGTCTCCCATGGGGTGCAGGGCCCAAGCACTTGGGCCATCCTCCACTGCACTCCCGGGCCACAGCAGAGAGCTGGCCTGGAAGAGAGGAAGAAAGTTTGAAAGACCTTTGAGAAGGAAAAGTAGATATTAAAGATGAACCTATGGCCTAATTAACCTGTGGTTATTATGGAATAATTAGTATCATTCCCTCATTGTGTATGATTCAATAAGAGATGGTTCATTTCCCTTGTTTTTCAAATTTTTGGTAGTGTCTGACAATATTGTCTACCTAGGATTTCCTTCTTTAACCCTCTAAAATTTTGCTTGTTGGGTCTAAGGCACTGGAGACGAAAACCTTTAAACTGATTTTTTTACTTTTCCTTCAAGAAACTTGTAGTTCAGTAAGGAGACACAAACATGACAATGAGATTAAACAAACGCCATGGTGGAAATGTGTTCAGCGTGCACTGAAAGGAAGGGACTGAGCGGTTCTAGTTGCAAAAGTTGAGAAGCTTATAGACCAGGCTCTTGAACCTTGTGTTAAATGAATAAATGTTGATGACAAGGGAGGTGGGAACAACATCCTGGAAGTTGGAAGCAGCATGAGGAAAATGGAGAAATGGTGTCTTGATGTGCCTGAGAAAAATGGATAGTTTGAGCAAGATGAAAAGAATCAAGCTTGAATAGGTGGCTAGACTCTAGTCATGGAGGTTTTCTTGTCAAGCTAAAATGATTGTATTTTATTCCGTGAATAAATGGAAACAACAGTTTTAAGCAAGGAAGACTTGTGACCAAATATGTGTGTGCTGCTGTGTAGAGGCACCAGTGTAGTGTTTTGTGGGTTTAGAATTTAAGAGAGAAGTATTAGAGTTCATCAGTATCACTTAGCAAGAACTCATTTGCCGGCCGGTGCCGCGGCTCAATAGGCTAATCCTCCGCCTGCAGAGCAGGCACCCAGGGTTCTAGTCCCGGTTGGGGTGCCAGATTCTGTCCCGGTTGCTCCTCTTCCAGTCCAGCTCTCTGCTGTGGCCCGGGAGGGTAGTGGAGGATGGCCCAAGTGCTTGGGCCCTGCACCCGCATGGGAGACCAGGAGAAGCACCTGGCTCCTGCCTTCGGATCGCCCGCTGGCCATAGCGGCCATTTGGGGGGTGAACCAACAGCAAAGGAAGACCTTTCTCTCTCTCTCTCACTCACACACTCACTAACTCTGCCTATCAAAAAAAAAAAAAAAAAAAAAGGACTCGTTTGCCATCACATTGGCTGTAGCCTCATTCTATAAATTGAATTTGACTTTTTCTTTTTTCATTTATTTTTATTTTATTTTATTTTATTTATTTATTTTTTTGACAGGCAGAGTGGACAGTGAGAGAGACAGAGAGAAAGGTCTTCCTTTGCCGTTGGTTTACCCCACAAATGGCCGCTATGGCCAGAGGCCGATCTGAAGGCAGGAGCCAGGTGCTTCTCCTGGTCTCCCATGGGGTGCAGGGCCCAAGCACTTGGGCCATCCTCCACTGCACTCCCGGGCCACAGTAGAGAGCTAGCCTGGAAGAGGGGCAACCAAGACAGAATCCGGCGCCCCAACCAGGACTAGAACCCGGTGTGCTGGCGCCGCAAGGCAGAGGATTAGCCTAGTGAGCCGCGGCGCCGGCCCGAATTTGACTTTTTCTAAAATTTGAAATTAGAAGTATAAGTTACTGTTTTTCTCTCAATATGTAACCCACTGTAGCAAAACTTACATTTATTTGAGTAGCAGAGGGAGAGAGGACATGCAGGCAATAAGATAAATATTGATTCCATCCATTGGTTTACTTCCCAAATGCCTACAACAGCCAGAGCAGGGCTTAATCCAGGAGCTAAGAACACAGTCCAAGTCTCCCACATGGGGGGCAGGTACCCAGTTACTTGAGCTATTACTGCTGCCTCCCAGGGTCTCCTTAGCAGGAAGTTTGGGGTCAGGAGCCCAAGCTGGATTATTTCAGATTACTTCAGCATGGGACATGGACATTTTAACTGCTGGGCCAGAGGGATACCCCAATAATAAAGATTTTGATGTCTTTAATGATTTTAATTTACACTTTGTGTTGGAAATTTTTTCTGCTAATTTATTCATTTAAAAAAAATTTTTTTAGCTTTTAACAGATTCAATATAATTCATAGATAAAATTCTAAGAATATAGTGACAATTCTTCCCTCCCCTTGATCCTCCCTCCCTCTGCCTTTTTTTCTTGATTTTTAAATTTACAGTTAAGGACTTAATGCTACATAATTTGTCTCTTTTCTGTAGCATTCTTCTTTGTTTTTAAAGATTTGTTTGTTTATTTATGTGAAAGGTGGAGGGAGAGAGAGCTTCTATCTGCTGGTTCACCCCCAAAATGGCCTGTTTGGCCAGAGCTGGGCCAATTCGAGCCAGGAGTCAGGAGCTTCTTCTGAGTCTCATGTGGGTGCAGGGGCCTAAAGACTTGGGCCATCTTCCACTGCTTTCCCAGATATATTAGCAGGGAGCTGGAACGGAGCCTGTTCCAGCAGCCAGGCTCGAACAGGTATCCAAATGGGATGCCAGCACTGCAGGCGGCCACTCTGCCCTCTGTACCACCAAGCCGGCCCCCATAATTTGTCTAGTAAAATAATTATTTCCGGGTAGGGAGATAATTTTAATTTTTTTTTTTTTTTTTTTCCTTACTTGAGGAAGGAGGGGAGCAGAGAAAGAAGTATCTTCTACTGACTGGTTCACTCACCAGATGCCGGCAATAGCTAGGGCTGGGCGAGGCCCAAACCAGGAGCCCAGAACTCTGTCTCTGTGTGGGAGGCAGGGGACCAACTACTTGAGGCATTACCTGCTGCCTCCCAGGGTACAGTTTAGCAGGAAATGATCCAGAGCTTGAATCCAGGTGGTAGCATTCCAAGTGGCATCTTATATTGCAGAAAACATGTATCCCACTTGATTTTTTTTTTAAGCCAAACAACATTTTCCTATCATTATTGGATTGACTGTGGAGGGTTGTTAGTTTATATTAATTGCAAGTGAAGTTAGCTTCTCTCCCAGAAGAGTAGGAGACAGGATGGTGGTCTTATATTCTCCATGAGTTGGTGGTATTTAATGTAGTTTCCTAAACTAAAAAGCTGAAAACCCTGTGATTCTTTCCTCTCCCCTCCCCCCTACCTACTTAATAACTCAGTTTTCTTAATTTACCTTTCAGATATTTTTCCAGACCTCCATTAACGATATCCATCTCCCTGGTTTGACCTTTGTTTTTCCTGTGTTGACCATAAATAGTAGCTTCCCAACTGGTCAGAATACCTGCCAGTCTAGTCCCCTGATACCCTCCCATCTTGGTTCTGCCAATCTAATCAGTCTGCTTTTAAAAGTTCTATAAGGTGCTTCTAGCAGTGGCTCTTGATCTTTTGAGAGATTCACATTTTTTATTATAATCTGATGCAGATGATAGACATTTACCTCTGAAAAGTATATTAATGAGTATTTGCATTTCATGGACTTTGATAAATTTGGAATTTAAAAAAAATTGGAATTTTGAGGATGCTGGAGATCATCTTAATTTTTTTTCTTGTTTCATTTGCTGAGAATGCTCATCCTTCTATTCCAGTTTTTGCATCTGTTAAGGCTATGTTTAAATCTCCTTTCTTCCAAATACCTCCACACCTAAAAACAATGGGTTAGATACATCTTCTCTCTGCTCTCCTACCTCCGTTGTTTATGCTCTTCAGTACCTTAAGGAAATCTAGCAATGGCTTCAAGTTAGGAACCAAATAATTTTGGTTCCCTTCTTAGATTCTAGCAATGCTTATTAAACAAGTGAAGTTAAAGCTTTTTAAAGAAGCTTTTCAGAGTTTTTCCTTGGAGTGAAATATTTTGTACCCCTGGAAATAAATATGAAGATAATAGGTTAAGAGGATTTTAACTAAATGGACACTGAGTGTTCTCTGAATTTTGAATAAATTGTTTCTAAGGACTCATCCATTTAAATTAGTTTAATTATGGACATCACAAATAAATAATTTCAAGATTAGGTTTAAATGTCCATTTACTTAAAACCTCTTTATTTAGCTAGTTTAGGTTACTGTCTGACCTTAGTTGTGCTTTTCTTTTTGGGAAAAGAGATAGAAAAATTCCCTATATTTGAAAAGATCAGTTGTGTAAACATTTAAATACCTTTGTCAGAATTTTTATTTAAGTGTACCACCTGAAATTCTCTATGAGAGTGAACATTAAAGAAGGAATCCAAAGAACAGATCTCTGGAGTTTTAAGATAATCTACTTTAAGATTTCTTTTTCAGTGTTGAGAGTTCTTAATTTATTTTGTTCAGTAAATGATATTAGCACTTTATATTAGCACTTTAGTACTATGTGCTTATTTAGCTGTCACCCAAATCTTGGAAAGTACACATACTCTTGACTTGAAAACCCTTCAATCTGAAGGGCATATTTAATAAGAGCTGCAAATATATAGCATAGTCCTTTAATCGGTAGTGAAAAAGAAATTGCTGGTGTTGCTTGTAAAAGCAGGGGACAAAAATGTTCTTGTATAATAGCAATGAGAAAAAATGGTGACTGAACAGTGTTTGAGTTATAGAGCTTGTGTCAAAATAGAGTGGGCAAATATTTTTGCTAAATGGCTTTAGTCTGAGTTTTGAAAAATTAGACCTTTTGGTGTGATCAAGGCAGAATCTTAAAAATTGGGAACTGGGCCCCCAAATTCAGGACACAATGACCATAGCTTAGGATGACTGCTATAGTTAGAGCCACCTTGTAGAGTGTTTTTAACGGCTTGATGATAAAAAAAATTTAGGCAATTTTTGACTTGTAAAAGCTTGATTCACTGTGTACACAAACACTGTGGAGGTGCTGCTGAATTTTATTCAGTGTCTAAAATTTTTGCTTCTTCCAAGTGTTCATACTTACACTGCAATATCTTCGAACAAAATGAGCTTGCTGGCCAGATGCAGCATTCATAACAGTGTGAAGCCTGCACCAAAGAAAGATTTCTCACTTGTGTTCAGAATTTTCTGTAGCAAACAGGCAAATTAGTAAAACTTTATGCACTCTCAAAAGGGAGAGCAAAAAAAAAAACAGTATGATGCTTTTATAGAAATCTAAACTATAGCAGTAATTATTACAGGCATTTTGAGTATTATTTTATTTCTTTATATTATTCATACACGTCCTAAAGATTTTAATTCCCCTTTGCTAAATAGCTTGAAATTTCACACAGGCTGGTTTATTAGATACAAGATGTTAGCTTAAATAAAACCTCTTGTTTTTTTATAATTGTTAGTTGAAAGGCCAACAAAGATACTGTATCCTCTAGTTTACTCCCCAAATGCCTGCAACAGCCAGGGCTAGGCCAGGCATAGCCAGAATCTAGGAACTCCATCTGGGTTTCCCATGTGGGTAACAGCTCTATGCATTTTTTCCCCTTAAAATTAGTTTATTTGAAAGGCAGAGTCAGAGACAGAGATCCTGCATCTATCTACTGGTCCGTTCACCAAAGGGCTGCAACAGCTTGGCCTAGTGTGGGCCAGGGGCCTGTGACTCCATCCTGGTCTTCCATGTGGGTGGCAGGGACCTAATAAGCTCTTGGGCCATCCTCTGCTGCCTTCCTAGGTACATTAGCAGGGAGCTGGATCAGAAGTGGAACACCTGGACTCGCAAAAGAGAAGGGGATGCCCCAGGCCAGCCAGTAGACTGGACAGGGAGCCAGACTCAGGGAGGAGTCAGTGGGTTCCACAGGGGCTGCGCCAGGCACCCAGCAAGGGATGCCCGCATCACAGACAGCAGCTTAACTTGGTGCACCACAGCATTGGTCTCGTGTGGCAGCTCTGGCCACTGCTTTTCCCACATTCATTAGGAGAAAGCTAGAAGTGAAGAGGGGCTGCCAGGACTGGAAACAGCACTCTGGGGGTACTGGCATTGGATGAGGTGGCTTAATCCACTGTACCGCAACACTGCTTGCAAAACAACCTCTTTTCTAATTTTTAAATTTTTTTTACCGCACTTCCTTTCCCTCATCCTTCAAAACAAAAATTGGGGGGTTTACAGATTTGTTTATTCTACCTTTGACTATTAACCTGCTTTTGCTGAGGATTGGATGTTTTAGTAGGAAGAGAAAATAGCTAATTTAGAGTGTTGTAACATTGGAGTGATGGGGTGGGGCTGGAGGCAGTTGCTGTAGTGTAAAAACATGCACATGAGGTGGTAGGAGAGGTTGGGAAAGCTGTTAAGGCTCAGTCAAAAATGAAAGGAAAATTTCTACTTCCTATGCTTCATTCTTTAGTTATCATACTCCTAAACCCCAGATTTTGGAGGTTATCCATACTGTTGCATTATGCTTGTGAAACACTGAAGCTTTCTGAAATTATAATACTTTGGTTCTTTCAGTGACTTTTCATACCTGGAAGCAGCACAAAAATTCTTAGGTGGACTGTGGTTTAGTTTCAGAGTACTGAGATTATTGTGTGTATAGCCTCCTGAGACCAGGACTCGGAAGTAAAGCCATTGTGGGTATATAAATATAAGTTAAACCTAAGATATAAGATGAGTATTTATACAGCATGTAAGTATATGAATTATAATTTAGCTATACCCATGATTGAGTCAGATGGAGTTTGGTTATTCTTTAGGAATCCCATTTAGAGTATTCCAAGAATTCTTTAGTGGTCCTGTCTTCCCATTATCATTCCTTTTGAGCATGCTTACACATATTCTGTATCTTTCCATGTTTTTATCTATGACAATAAACTGTTAGATTTATATTTCATTATTTTAGAAATGGTCTGTATATGTTAGTATCTTGTGCCTAAAGAAAACAATGAAAAGTTTAACACTTAAATTAGGTTAACATTTTCAGTTAACATCTTTTCTACTAGAAATGTCAGCAGTTTTTCTCTTGGGGAAAAATGATTACTTCATTTATTTAGCAGAATTATTAAGTAGTGTCTAAGTGCACTATTCAAGGTTATAGAGAGACACAGTTCTGCCTTATTAAGGGAGCTTACCCACCTAGTGACTGAAGAAAGTCATAAAATTATTGATTCTAATATTTGTGGTACTACTTTATTGTTTAAGAAAAGTCTTTCAGGGATAGTGACTTGCCCAAAGACACACAGTTGACAGTTGGTACAAGTAACATTTTGAAATTAGATTGTACTCTTTTATAGCACACAGTCGTTAATTATTTTATAGGAAATTACCTTAACTTCAGCAATGCTACATATAGCTATAATGAATAGTTGTATGATGAAAGACAAAGTTTTATAAACATAAGGAATTTTGAATTCATGAACTCTTCTTACTTTACAGTTGATGTATTTATGGCCCTAAAAAGAAGGTATTTTGAAAGTTGATTGACGAGTTATATAATTGAATATTCCTATAGTTGGAACACATTTTCTCCTTAGGGTCTATCTCTTACTAGATTTAATTAACTCCATTGACCTAAGCTGTTTGATTTCAGTGTTTGCCAAGACTTAGAATTTACCTTTCAAATGATGTTCGATAGGCTGATAATGCCCACATTATTTTACTTTGATATTTCAAGTTCAGAGAAGCATACTGTTGCTTTTCTATCAGAGATAAAGCAAATTAATTCAATTTCTAGAAATGAAAATTTCTTAAGGAAATAATTGCTCTTTACACTTTAATTTTAAATGTTCAATTTATGTCCTTAGTGTATATTTGACATGAATAACATGATGCTTATTATTCTTTAAATGAAATCTTACTGATCTTCAGTCAGATGTGTTTGGTCATTTAAATAATAGCAAGGGTTGCACCCGGCTGTTGATTCCTTTCAGTATTTAGGGTGATGAATGCTTCAGTCTCACAATGCATAATGATTACTCACAAGTTAGTACATTTGATTAGTACTTTTAAAATGTTTTTGTTTTCCTTGGTTTGAGGACTTTAAAAAGTAAACAAAATTTAATAATATTAATGTTTTCCATCCAATTACAGGAGTCAGAAATACCATCAGAGGAGGGGTACTGTGACTTTAATAGTAGGCCAAATGAGAACTCTTATTGCTATCAACTTCTTCGACAACTAGATGAACAGAGAAAGAAAGATATCCTTTGTGATGTCAGCATTGTGGTGAGCGGAAAAATCTTTAAAGCTCATAAGAACATCCTGGTTGCAGGCAGCCGTTTCTTTAAGACTTTATATTGCGTTTCAAACAAAGAAAGCCCTAACCAAAACAATACTACCCATTTAGATATTGCTGCAGTTCAAGGTTTTTCAGTCATCTTGGACTTCTTGTATTCTGGTAACCTGGTGCTCACAAGCCAAAATGCCATTGAAGTGATGACAGTGGCCAGCTATCTTCAGATGAGTGAAGTTGTTCAAACTTGCCGAAATTTCATTAAAGATGCCTTAAATATAAGCATTAAATCAGAAGCTCCAGAGTCTGTAGTTGTGGACTATAACAATAGAAAACCAGTTAATAGAGATGGTCTGTCTTCATCACGGGATCAAAAAATTGCCAGCTTTTGGGCAACACGGAATCTTACCAATTTGGCAAGTAATGTAAAAATTGAAAATGATGGTTGTAATGTCGACGAGGGCCAATTAGAAAACTACCAAATGAGTGACAGTAATTGGGTCCAGGATGGTTCTCCTGAATTGGCTGAAAATGAATCTCAAGGTCAAACAAAAGTGTTTATTTGGAATAATATGGGCTCCCAGGGAATTCAAGAGACTGGCAAAACAAGGAGGAAAAACCAAACTACAAAGAGATTTATTTATAACATACCACCTAATAATGAAACAAATTTAGAAGATTGCTCAGTGATGCAACCACCTGTTGCCTATCCAGAAGAAAATAAGACGCTAATCGTCAAGGAAGAACCAGGTAAATATTGTATATACAAAGGTATCTCGGTTTTCATTCTGATTACATTTGGATATAATCTTGAGTATATTTTGAAAGTATGTTTGTAATTAAAATGTTTATTATAAAAGTAGCATTAAATTTGAGTGTTTACAGTAGAAGTGGGGGGGGACTTGAACAATTTTTAGTATATTTGTCTATTCCCTATGCATTGTGTATGTGAATTTCTCAAAAGTATTGATAACCATGGCATTGTCTATATGGATGACCTTTGATTTACTTATTGTAAGATTAAAATATCTTGAGTTGAAAAGGAATTTAATGCACCTAACCTACCAAACATAGCTTAGCCTCATCTATGTTAAATGTGCTCAGAACATTTGCATTAGGCTACAGTTGGGCAAAATCTTCTCACACAAAGCCTATTTTATGTTCTGAATGTCTCAGTTTATCAAATACAGTGCTGAAAGTGAAAAACAATGATTGAGTATACTTTTTGCACTATTACAAATTTGTAAGTTGGGCCACTTTAAGTTTTGGATGTGGACTCCATTGCATATATAGGTCTTTGACTTTCCTGATCTTTTGCCATTATGCTATTTTTTACCTAGTGCTGGGATAGAATCTTTATTTGTAATATATAATCCGCTTGTCATTTCAAAGCATTGATGAGACCTAGTCAGCTTAATCATTTTTTTGGTATTTAAACATTTAATTATAGAACTTATAGAAGCTGGAATATTTTAAGTTTATATTATCGTGGTTGAGCTTTTTAAGGAGTGGAGGACCATTGTTAAAGAGTATAAATAGAAATATTTATAATATTTTGAAATTGAAACTTTATTTTACATTTAGATTGTGCCTGTGTTTGAAAAGCAACTTGGTGGGTTTGAGGTTCCTTATGCATACCTCACATTTGTCTACTACTGTCTTGTGATTTGATGCTTGTTTTCCAAGCACTATGAACCACTCAGTGTCTGATTTGCATGATGCTGATAATCTGAGGATGGAGTACTTTTGTTATCAGTTTGAGTCATTGTTTTGTTTGCTGAGAGGGCAAAAAGGGATAGTAAAATTTTGTGAGATGATTTTGCTAGTGTTTTAGTTTGCACTAGTAGCATATGTATATAATTAATACTATTTACTGATCTGTTCCCTTATTGTACATCAAGTTTTTAGCAGTAAAATCTCCAAGACACTTAAGAAAAAGTATTGAAGTTAGATAGACTTCTTAGAACCTGTTTTTGGTGTCCTTAATATAGAAGATCTTGACAGATTTCTCAAAAATTAGAGCTATATTGTCTTTCTACTGCATGGATTATTCCAGTATGCTAGGAACCCTGTAGTGTTTTTAAATATATGAGTGTGTCCATCATATATACCTTTGTGTATACATACACACTATTTCTTTAAAGATAAGCAGATCTTTAGGGGAACAGTTGATCAACAGCAAAATCATTCAGAGCTAACCTCATTCTTAAAAGTCAATTTAATTAGAGTGATTTAATATTAATATTAAGCCAAAGTGCATGCTTTTAAAAAATAGCATTAATAGCAACTATGTTAGCAAGCATCTTTCATTGTTTTTATTGGTGGTCTAAGTCTATAATAAATCTAATAGGCTTTCAATTTATCTCTTATTTATAAAAGATAATTTTATTATACCATTGATAACACTTTGGCATTTGAACCTTGCTTTAACTCAGCAAATTGGTTGTATCAGTGATGTGCTGCATTCCAACCGTTAAGCTTTTTACAACTTTTTAATACCTTTAAATCCAACTTCATTCAATTGTAGAAAGTAGGTCTTATTAAAAAAAAAGCATTAGGTTGGCATAATATGTATTAGCCAGGGGTTGGTAGATTTTTACTGGAAAAGGCCAAAAACAGTAGCTACAAGGGATCTTCAAAGACTTCATGGATTTTAATTTTTTTTCCACCAGAGTAAACATCTTCCAAATCTATTTTTTCATGAAGTACTGGCATATCATCAACTTTCCTGGCCGAAAGGTCATCTACTCAACTCTGTAATTTGTAGCCTATAAGCAGTTATAGGTAATATGTAAGCAAATGAATATGGGTGTGTTCCTGTAAAACTTTATTGCCAACCCTTGGTATAGAACAATGAGTCTTAGTCATGGCCACATGTTATCAGTTTGGGAGCATTACATACCATGATGCCCGAGTCTCCTCTAGGAATTCCAGTTTATTTGGTATGCAATGTGGTCTGGGTGTTAGAATTTTTTTTAAAGTTCTGTAGGTGATTCTGCTGTGAGTCAAGGTTAAAATCTGCTGGTAACAGTGGAAAGAGCCTAAAGTGAGTCAGACATAATGGATTTGAAAGTCAATTCTGCCACATACCTAATATGCCACCATGATCAAATTGGCTCCTTCTCAGTTTCTTCATCTTTAAAATATGATGCTTATTTTATTAGAATTATTACTATAACAAAATGAACACAAAGTACCTGAACTGTCACAGTCAGCTCTATCACCCTTAAACCTGGGGATGACTGTTGGGGTTATTTATATCAGTTTTCCAGTGCTATATACTGTCTACCAAGTGCTCACCTCAGCCTGACTTTGAATACTTACAAAGATTACTTTCTTAAGCAGCCTGTTTCAGTGTGGAATGACTAAATTATTAGGAAGTCATTTTATTTTGAGCCAGAATTTGTTTTTCTTTAACATCATAAATCTGTCATTTGAATCGAATTTGAACCTAACCTCTAATCCTTCTAATCTACCTGATGGCCCTTCAAATATTAGACACTTAAGAAATTCCCCCTGAAGCCCCATTTTTTATAAGTTAAGTCCTGTTTCTTCTATCTTGTGAATATACAGAGTTGACTAACTCCAGGCAATTTCTGACCAATATAGAACACAGTGGGCCTGTGTTTACCAAGGTTAAGGCCTTTCTCAAGGTTATTCAGCTAGTAAAAGTAGAGAGAGGCAGGTTTCATATTTAGGTCTGTTTCATTAAAAGCTTGGGATTAACCACTAAACTAGTAGACCCTTGTTTTATAAAAAAACATTAGTCCCCTTTAAATTTAAAAGGTTTTTGTGTATCTCTATTGTATAGGCTTTAATTTCCAGTTATTGAGAATATAATATTTTTAGTGAAAATATTTTTAGTGAAATACCTTAAGAGGAATTTCAAATTCTGTACCAAACATATGAAAAGTCGTAGAGAATTACTTAATCCATAAACAGTACAGGGCATATTTGGATTTGTGGATCCCGCTTGTAGAAACCATGGATTACCCAGGTTTTTAAGTCCGCAGTTTGTAAAATATAGCTCCAATAACATGTCTTCATGTAATGTTGAAGCTGATTTGGAGTGCCTTATAAAGATTGAGATAAGAAGGTATACCCATACCATAATTGTCCAGGATTTTATTCACATGTGTTTTGACTTTTAGTTTTGTTTTTTAATCTTGAAGAAGCTAGCCTGTTGACTCAGTATTGGGATTCAGTTGAGATCATGTCTGATATTTGAATATGTGAAGTGGAACTTGTAAATTACTTCTGTTTTATTGGTGTTAAAGCTGTTAATTGGGGGGGGGGGGGAGTTTCGTTAATGAATTGCCCTAATGGAAAAGAATTTTCAAATTCTTGTTTTGCTGATTTGCAACTGGAAAATATTAAACGTTATCTAAAGTAGATAAAAATATAAAATAAGAAAATAAATTGTAGAGAAAAATAATGCTAAATTTCTTTTACAAAATACATTCGTGTAGGTTGTTGCATTTAATCAGAACAAGTCAGATACCCATCCTATTTTTTTGTTGTAGTTCTCTTAATGCTGTCAACTGATGGGACATGGTTTTCTGAGTCTAGGTTTTATATTTATACCAGTTGTACTTCAGGTTCCACCCATTGTAAATAATTATACTCTGTATATGTATTATACACAAATATATTTCATTTTTTAACAAAATCTTTGAAAAGACATTAGCAAAATAGAAGTAAAAATTAGCAGAGCAGAGTGCTAGTCACGTGTGAATATGGTTTTCCTAATGAAGTTTCTAACTGGCTCTAAGGTACTAAGCAATCTTTATGGAAAGGAAGAAACATCATTTCTGTAAGATGACAGACTTTGGGTACTGACTTCTGAAAGGAATTTCCCCAGAGATGTTTTATACAGTTAGCAATGAGTGGTATAACAGTTTCTTCAAGTGTTTCCTAGTAAGTGCAGCAGATTATTTTGATTTTTATCATTGACAAAAGTTAATATGGATCCATGTTGGTGATTGATGTTTTTCTTAATACCTCACAGATAATTTGGATGGAAGGTGATTTTTACTTGATCAAAATATATAATTTAGTTATTTTGATAAATCTAGGCAGTGCTTTCTCCCATCTAGTCTTATAATGGGAAAATAGTTTTAGTAGCATGTGTAAATTTGTATTAATCCTGACAAGTAAAGTTGAAGTCAGCTTTAATTTGTATAATTGCCTTTTGGTTAGAAGATCTATAATTTAGTATTTAGAAAACAATTTTGAGGAAAAAGCATCTTCAGACTAGATAGCTTTAAGGAATCTTAATGAGGTATGTGTATTTGAAGTAATGACTTACTCTGTATAGTATAGTAAACTAATTAATTAGACTAACCAGCATTTCTGCGTTTCTGTTTTGATGTTCAGTATTACTTTTGGGAACTGGAATCCCAAAATGCTTTCAAAATAATTACATTTTTCAGCTTATAAAACCATTTTTAAAGTTTTGATTTTAACCATGCTGTATAAATTTAGTGTATAAACTATTTTAAACAAGTTTACAAACCATGGAAGTTGACTTTGATAAAGAATACTTGGACTTTGGGCTCAAGTTCTGCCACTAACTAGCTTTGAATATATCTGAAATGGGAATATTTTCTCCAATGGGAAAGAAGTAGAACTTCTGCCTCATAGTCTTAAAAGCTGTTAAAAGCCCAAAACTTTTTGTTACTCATTTTGGCAGCAAAGCCAGTTACATTTTTTACTTAGTTCCTTAAATATTTGTATTCATACTTTGTTGCAGAAATGTTAATGTTTTGGTTATAGATTGCTTCCCCCGACTCTGCTGTGGTATTGTAGTTACTACTTTTCTAAAACCTGAAAAATACTACCTTCTACATTTTGCCCCAGGGGGTTTATATAACAGATTTATGGACCTGGATTAGTTTTCTTTCTCTTAGGGATTCCAGATGTTCTGCAAAGCCTTTCAGGCATCTTTCTGATAGGCAGTGTTATCAAGGTTGTGCCACAGCCAAAATGCTAAATCATTTTCATTAGAACTTAATAATTGGGTTTGAAGATCTGGTGCTCATCTTATTTATTTTTGAGAGGGAAAGAGGCAGAGAGAGCTGCCCACGAATTCACTCCCCAAATGCCAACAACAGCCAGGGCCGGGCCAGACCAAAACCTGGAGCAGGGAACTCAGTCCAGGCCTTCTACATGAGTGACAGAGATTCAACTATTTGAGTCATCACTATTGCTTCCCAGAGAGTGTATTAGCAGGAAGTTAAACCCAGGCACTCCAGGGATGTGGGATGCATGCATCCCAAATGTCATCTAACCCACTATATCCAACATTGTTCCTGAATACTCGTTTTAAAAAAAAAAAAACAAAAACACCTAGTAGTTAGGGACTGTACACTCTACAAAGGCGTAAGAATCTTACGTTTAGTATTAATAAATGTGAGAAAGTAGACAGCTATATGATAGTAGAAATAATCTACCATATTTTTTCCCTCTCTCCTTTAATTTTGCTCTGCATAATGTTACTTTCTGCTGTATCTGGCCTAAGAGTAATTATTACCTACAAAGTTAGAAACTGTAAGGAATGGAGGTTGTGTGGCCAGAGATCTGGGAGCTGAAGAAGCCTTATGTGGATCAGTTTCAGCGGTGTTTCTGACTGCTGCCTGCTTGAGCTTAAGTTGTCTAAACCTTACAAATATCAGTCCCTGAGAATTTTCATAGAACTGGAATTTTATTTTTTTTTTATTTTATTTTTTTTATTTTTTGACAGGCAGAGTGGACAGTGAGAGAGAGAGACAGAGAGAAAGGTCTTCCTTTGCCGTTGGTTCACCCTCCAATGGCCGCCACGGCCAGCGCGCTGCAGCCAGCGCACCGTGCTGATCCAATGGCAAGAGCCAGGAGCCAGGTGCTTTTCCTGGTCTCCCATGGGGTGCAGGGTCCTCCACTGCACTCCCTGGCCACAGCAGAGGGCTGGCCTGGAAGAGGGGCAACCGGGACAGAATCCGGCGCCCCGACCGGGACTAGAACCCGGTGTGCCGGCGCCGCTAGGCGGAGGATTAGCCTAGTGAGTCGCGGCGCCGGCCTGGAATTTTATTTTCTGAAAACCTTACTTAATATAGTACGATGACCAGATAGTCTTTCAGTTTTTATTTTCAAAGCTTACTCTTAAAAAAGGTTTATATTATAACCAAATACTACTTTCCTGAAACTCCAGAATAGCTTTCCACGTCATCACAGAAGAGGAAATTGGGAGACAGAATTGTAATTTAAATGCCCAGAAACTAAGCAGTATGGCAGATAGTGTCAAGGTTGAGGAGTCCATTATCTGGAATGTGATTCACAATAGGATAGCCATGGGATAGAAATATGTATTAGTGCAATGTGCTAAATGTTAAAATCAGATTATTTAAGAAGTGGGGGGGGGGTTGGGTAGCAGAGACTCCTAATTGCTCAGAAGAATTGGAGAAAACTTCATAGAGAAGGCAGTAGGAGTATGCAAGGGGAGGAAGAAGGGCAGCACTGACTATCAGGTGGCAAGGAAATGCAATGAAATGGGTAAATGAATAGAAAGGGGAGTGTAGTTGGGAGATAAATTAGGACTAGATTTGTGATTAACTTTGTATGCTGTGGAGATAAAAGGTGGATTTTGTTTTACACACTCAGGCAACAATGTTTTTAACTTGAGGTTTGATCTGGTTATATTTGCATTTCAAACTAGTACATTTGAAGACATTGATTATAGATTGGTACTGAGGAGACCTGATAGGGACTATTTGTTTTAGAAATGATAGCCTTTTGAATAGTGGAAAGAAGAAATGGTGGAGGGACATTTACAAGTTTGGGAGCGAAAGGAAAGCTACCTTGAATTTCTAAGCTGCTACAGGGGTGTGTGTGTGTGTGTGTGTGTGTGTGTGTGTAAAATGCTTACAACTGAATTTATTCTCTACTAAAGGAAAAAACTGAAGGGGAAAAATCTTGGTTATGAAAATAAGACTTACTTTTAGTGAAAAGAACTTAGGTGGGTACATATTTATATGAAATGAAAGTTGAATAGATCTTACTGTACAGTGGAATGTAATTCCAATGCTTCCATTTTAGATGTCTTCTGCCATACAATTCTTTTTTAGAATATTTGTCTTGTAACAAAATCTGAATTAGTCTGTGTCTGCATCATGTTTGGAATATTGAGAGTCAGGAGACCTTCATTCCATCCCAGTATTGTTTGGCTTAGTGCTTCCCAGACAGTTGCTAAACTACTCACTTCCCAGATGATTTGGAAGGATTGATACAGCCAGCCCACTGTGGTCCAGGGAAAGCCTTTTATGAATACAGGCACAAAAATGAACTTCACGTAATGACCAGGTCTTATAGTTAGTACTTTATAACTTAGTTAATACCAATATCACTTCTCACTGCAATTTTGTGAAGTAGGTAAATATTGCTAATTATTTTCCATGAAAAGGAAAAAAAAAGCTACATAAACATTTTGGAGTAGAGACTGAGTCTTTTTTTTTTTTTTAAGATTTATTTTGTTTATTTGAAAGGCAGAATTAGAAAAGACAGAGGTCTTGCATCCACTGGTTCACTTTCCAAATAGCCACAATGGTTGGGGCTGGGGCAGATTGAAGCCAGGAACCAGGAGCTTCATTCAGGACTCCCATGTGGGTGCAGGGGCCCAAGCACTTGGGCCATCCTTCCCTGCTTTCTCAGGTGCATTAGCAGGGAGTTGGATTGAAAGTGGAGCCAATCAGGAATGGAACTGGCACCCTATTGGGATGCCAGCACCATAGGCAGTAGCTTTACCCATTATTCTGCAACACAGGCTGGAGACCAAGAAATATTCTAATCTTTTAATCTCATCTCATCCTCTCTCCTTATTAATCTGAACTTTTAAATCATAAATATCATTTTTAAAAGTGTAACATGATTCATCAGAAATATAAAAAATACGAATTTAAAGAAGGAGGATGCCTTAAGATACAAAAATGTATTATAGAGAACAGTGGTAACTAATATCTTGGTATCCTTAAGATTTCAGAGGCAGGTTTATTAACTAAAGGAAACCTAATAAATGATGGTTTTTCATAGAATGGGGTTTGAGTGTATGTCTGACATCTGGTTCCCAGGTTCCCAGGTTGCAAATTGTAGTATTTTGATTGTGTGTTATATGCCAGACCCCAAGACTTGATGCATGCTAATAAATCAGGATATAGTTTAACACAGTTAACAAATAATGCACAGCTCTACTGCTAACTCATTACTGTTAAACATTTGGGAGAAGTTCAATCTTTATATTTTGATTTATATTTTTTTTGGAATACAGAGTTTGAGTGATGGAGATCTGTCCACTGATTCACTCCCCAAATGCCCACAATAGCCAGGACTGGACTGAACTGAAACCAGGAACCCAGAATCCCATCTGCATGTTCCATGTGGGTGGCAGGAACCGGAGTACTTGAGCCATCAACCTGTTGCCTCTGACAGTGTACATTAGCAGGAAGCAGGAATCAGAAGTAGAGTTGAAACTCAAACCCCTGGCACTCAAATGGAATGCAAGTGTTGCAAGTTAACCACTGTGCTAAATGATTTACCTCACTCAGACTTAGGTTCATCATTTTAAAGCTGGAGATAAAAATATCCTTTCTTTTACATAGATAAGTAGTAAAGCTTCTGAGATAATGTGAAGGTTCTTCAAAAAGCTCATGGAAAAGGGAATACAAGATAAGTTTATTTTGGTACAAAATTTTAAAAATCCATGTGTAGTTTTTTTACAGTATGCACTTACCATGAGCTTATGGGACCCCTTATATATGAAAGGCTGTAACTGCTAAAATCTATTTTTGTTTTGTATTGAGAAGGCTGCTCTTAATTGTTTTGCTGGGAATGATGTTTTTAAAAACATGAAATTCTATACACCTTATCATTTAGCCTTCGTCATTTGAATATTGTATACCATACACATACCTGCTACCAGTCAGAAAAATAGTTGTCACCAGTGAAACTAAAGATTTAATAAACAGTTCTTCAGAAAGGTCTTTTGCTATGGGACTGGCATTGTGGCAATATGAGTTAAGCCAACACTTGCTGACACCAGCATTCCTTATGAGAGTGCCATTTTGAGTCCTAAACTACTCTTCTGGTCCAGCTTCCTGCTAATGCTCCTGGGAAGGCATCATAGATTAGCCCAAGTACTTGAACTCCAACTACCCGTGTGGGAGACCAGAATGGAGTTAAGCATGGCACAGACCTGTTGTGATGTTTGGGGAGTGAAACAGCATATGGAAGGTTCTGTGCTATTTGCTCATTCATTCTCTCTCTCTCTCTTTCTATCTGGTTTCAAATAAAGTTGAAACAGTGATATGATATATTGATTCCTAAGTTAAGCTCACCATTGATGAAAGCCCATTGTTAGCCTGCAAAAGCTCACCTTTTTGGAGGTTTGTTTTTGATACTAAGAACCACATAGGTGTTGCCTTTCAAAACAGATAATGTATCTGTTGCTTGGGGATGATTTTGGGTTTTCAAAGGGAAATATTGTTCATAGGAAGACTATATTTATAAGGTTTTGGCTGAGGCCTCTACTTAAGTCCATATGGGATTAAAGGCTACAAATTAAAATCTGATACTTTAGGGGATGGTACAGTGAAAAGTTCCCCCCCCCCCCCCAAGATTTATTTATTTGAAATGTTGAGAGGGAGAGGCAGAGACAGAACAAGAGCGAAGACTTCAGTCCACTGATTCAGTTTCCCTAAATGGCTGCAACGGCTAGAGCTGAGCTGATCCAAAGCTTCTTCTGGGTCTCCCACATGGATGCAGAAACCCAAGAACTTTGGCCATTTTCTGCTGCTTTCCCAAGTGAATTAGCAGGGAGCTGGACTGGAAGTGGAGCAGCCGGGACTTGAACTGATGCCCACTTGGGATTCCCTGCACTACCAGTGGTAGCTTTAGTCTCTACCCCGCTCCCCTCCTTGCGACATCGCTGGCCTGAGTGAATACCTCTTTTAAGAACTGGCGCCACAGCTAATCCTCCGCCTGTGGTGCCGGTACACCGGATTCTAGTCCCGGTTGGGATACCAGATTCTGTCCCGGTTGCCCCTCTTCCAGGCCAGCTCTCTGCTGTGGCCAGGGAGTGCAGTGGAGGATGGCCCAAGTGCTTGGGCCCTGCACCCCATGGGAGACCAGGAGAAGCACCTGGCTCCTGCCTCCGGATCAGCGCGGTGTGCCGGCCGCAGCGCACCAGCCGCGGCGGCCATTGGAGGGTGAACCAACGGCAAAAGGAAGACCTTTCTCTCTCTCTCTCACTGTCCACTCTGCCTGTTAAAAAAAAAAAAAAAAAAAAAAAAACACTAGTTGAAGAGAGCCTTCAACAAGTTTATACAATGTAACAGATACAGAAACACCCTGTATTTAAACTCACATGAAAGAATTGTAAGAAATACACTCTGACTGAACTTTATTTAGAATTATGACTTTGGGGCTGGCATTGTGGCATAGTGGGAAAAGCCACTGCCTATAATGCCAGTATCCAGTATGGGCACCAATTTCATGTCCCAACTGCTCCACTTCTAATCCAGCTCCCTGATAATGCACAAAGGAAAGCTAAAGACGATGGCCCAAGTACTTGGGCCCTGCACCCACCTGGGGAGACCTGGATGGAGTTGCAGGCTCCTAGCTTCTGCCTGGCCCAGCCTAACCATTGCAGACATTTGGAGAGTGTGAACTAGCAGATGGAAGCACATGTGTTTCTCTGTCTCTCTTTCTCCCCCAACCCCCTTTTCTTCTCTTTCTCCTTCCCTCCCCCTTCTCTCTTTAGTTGTGCCTTTGAAATAAATCTTTTTAAAATAACAATGACTTCTTGAAAGACTGAGAAACCTAGTAAGATTGTTTAAGTTTTTTTGTTGTTGAAATAATTTTACTTTATCCAGAAACAATCCCTAAATTTCAGTTAAATGTTTTTAGTTTATGTTTAATCTGGATATGTTGTTGACCCAGTGATGGAGAGATTACTCTTCAGATATCGTTAAGACTAAACTTTGTTTAGTAATACAGGTTGCAAAGGGCAGAATATTTATGCCAATATTTAATAGTGTTTTTAAAGACATTGTAGTAATACTGGGAAAATAAACAGTATTGTCCCTGCTTTCAAGGAATGTGGAAAGGAATCTTGTGTCTATTTACTGTGTCTGAATTGCACATGAACAACATGCTTCTTACTCTGACTTTCAACCCATTTTCTCTAGATAATAACCTCATAGTCTATTTTACCAGAGAATATAGAAGCCAAAAGCCTGGAATGACCCAAGGTTGCTGGTTTCAAACCTCTATATATACATCAGTTGCTCCCTCTCAAGTACCACAGCCTGTGCTTCTGGATCCCATACTTGGACTCTCACACAATTCACAATTGACAGTTCTTCTCTTTGCTGATGTGTTTACAGTATCATTAATTTCGTCTTATCATGGTGGCTCTGTCACAATTTAGATGTTATTTTCACCTTCTAAACTAAATCCTTATTCTTCCTTTCCTTCTTTCATTGAAAGTTTTACATTCTTATTCTAGGTCAGTAAATGTCAAGATTTCATGTATTTGATCAGTCGTTTTCTCATGGTCTCATGTTCACTACTATGATTTTTATTTACCATCTATACAACATTTTTATTTCTAACTTAAGCACCAGATCAATAGCCTTTGTTATTATATTTCTCTACTTGGATGCTTAAATAAAATAATAATTAGATGGCCGGCGCCGCGGCTCACTAGGCTAATCCTCCGCCTAGCGGCGCCGGCACACCGGGTTCTAGTCCCGGTCGGGGCGCCGGATTCTGTCCCGGTTGCCCCTCTTCCAGGCCAGCCCTCTGCTGTGGCCAGGGAGTGCAGTGGAGGATGGCCCAGGTGCTTGGGCCCTGCACCCCATGGGAGACCAGGAAAAGCACCTGGCTCCTGGCTCCTGCCATCGGATCAGCGCGGTGCGCCGGCCGCAGCGCGCCAGCCGTGGCGGCCATTGGAGGGTGAACCAACGGCAAAGGAAGACCTTTCTCTCTGTCTCTCTCTCTCACTGTCCACTCTGCCTGTCAAAAAAAAAAATAAAATAAAATAAAAAAAAATAATAATAATAATTAGATGACAAATTGAGAACTAAGTGTTTCACATTTATCTCATTTCACCCTTAAACTTTCCCCTCATTTTTTTTACACTAAAACAGTTATCGACATTGAGTAAGCATCAGAATCATTTAGAGGGCCTATTAAAATATAGATCGCTGAGCCCTCCATCCAAAGGATCTGATTAGGTAAGCCTAGGCTAAGGCCTGAGAAATTGTGTTGCAGGCAGTTTCCCTGATAATGCTGCAATAGGGACTGTACCTGAAGATTTGCATTAAAGAAACGAACTATTCGGAAGCACAGCTGGAAAGTGGCAGAACTAGTATTTGATCCCAGGCAGTCCACTGCCCACATACCAAACCCATTCTATTGTCTGTCTCTTCAGTGTCAGACTCCGTATGTCCTTAACAAAGCTTCTTACTCTTTCTATATCTGGTCCTCCTCCAGGTTTCCTTTAGCTGCTATTACTGTAGGCCAGGAGCTTTCTTCATTACCTCAGAACCTTTCTCCCATGATTTACTAGTTCTGCCCCATAAGCTTTCTCATTCATCTACTTTTCTCCCTTTGCCGCCTTCATAAACCAAGCCAAAGCTACCCTAAGCCTGTACCTGGACTGCTAAAATCACTTCCTGCCTGGTGTGCATACTTCTCTTCATACCCTCATTAAAACAGCAAGGATTAGTTTGTGTGTGTGTGTGTGTGTGTTTGTTTTAGGCAAATGAGATCATTCCCTGTTTAAAATTCTTCTATCCCTCTATGACAAAGGACAAAATTCTTGCCATGGCCTACAAGGCTCTGTATGACCCACTGTGCATTACTTAACCATCATTTTATACTATTCCTTTTCAATCATTGTGTAATCAAGCAGTCTTCCCAGCCTCTCAGTATTTCAGTACCACATTTGTCCAATGATTTTGCATTTTATAACTATAATAGTCATTGCTCTGCAGAATCCCATTGTATTAATTTCTAATTATTTTTCCGTTGTAAATATTTTGAAGTAAATATCTGCATATATACAGGGGTTTTTTTTTGTTTGGTTTATATGTGTATGTGTATGTAGAGAAGTTTTGTTTCATTTTGTTTTATTTCATCATGGCTGTTGGAGCTAGAGCGGTCAACCATGGTGATACTAAAGATATCAAATGTGAAGTAGAGGGCAGATTGTTCATAAATGGGATTTGGGGACTGTTTTAAGAAATTCATGCCATTTGAGAAGAGGAGGTCTTGAGACAGTAGGATAATTCTAGAGCCATAAGCAGGCACCTAAATAAACCAGACTTTCTAAAATGAAAAATTTGAAGCTTTTTCTCATTTGTGATGAGTAAGTGAAAATTTTAAACCAAAGATTTGTGTTTTAAGACTGTCTCTCTAGCAACAATGTAGGAAGTGAACAGAGGTGTTACAACACTATTTTAGAAACAAGACCAGGAGCCATTTCACCAATTCACTAATCCAAGAGAGTTGATGAGTGCCTGAATTATGGCAGTGGAATGGAACAGGTTTATTGAACATTTTCAAATTAAAGCAAAAAGTACTCGTGCTACCTTTCCACATTTTTTCCATATTCAAGATTAGCTCTTAAGAATTTTGTCTTGCAGGGCCAGTGTTGTGCAGCAGGTTAAGTTGCCACCAACTGTTCTGGCATCCCATAGGAGTTTCTCCCAACTGCTTTGCTTTTAATCCAGTTCCTTGCTAATGTGCCTGGGAAGGTGTAAGATGATATCCCAGTTGTTTGGGTCCCTGTTATACCCATGTGGGCAACCAGGTATGGAGTTCTAAGCTTCTGGCTTCAACCTCGTCCAGCCCCCAGCCATTGTGGCCATTAAAGGAATGAACCAGCGGACAAAAGATATCTTTTTGTCTGACTGTTCACTATTTCTCTCACTGTGCCTGTCAAATAAGTACAAATAAATCTTTTTAAAAAAATCATGTCTTGGAGCAAGTGTTGTGGCATAGCAGAATAAGCCACTGTTTGCAATGCCAGTGTCCCATTCGAGTTTGATCTGCCATGCTTCCCATCCAGCTCCCTGCTAATGAGTATGGGAAAGCAGCAGAGGATGTCCCAAGTACTTGGGCCCCTGCCACCAACATGGGAGACCCAGATGGAGTCCCAGGGTTCAGCCTGGCCCAGCTCTGGCTATGGCAGCCATTTGGGAAGTGAACCAGTGGGTGGAAGAGCTCCTCTCCTTTCTGTTTTCTCCCTCTCTCTTTCACTGCACCTTTCAAATAAATAAATGAAATCTTTGGGAAAAAATTTACTTCTTTATAACAGTCTTTCCCTTACTATTCTGGTTTTAAATGCACTTTTCTACTTCTCAACCAATATAGAAACTGCAGCAATCACATCTACCACTTGTTAGTAATAGGAGGTATCATTTGGTTGTCAGGAGCTACAATTGTAACAGTTGGTTTACAGTATCCAATTCCTACATCAAATCTATGACACAGGTGTATGTAAATGAAGAAACTGAGGCAATTGTTTATACAGCTAGTAAACAAGCCACAATTGTCACCCAGTTCATCCTACCATCACTAAAGCATCCATTAGTAACCAGAACACCATACTTAACTATTTTCCTTGGGTACATATTCTTGTGGTTGAAGACCATGTCAGTTATTTAATTGAAAATATTAGCATATCTGACATGATTTCTGATATTTTCCAAGTACTTTGAGCAAGTCAAAGTGTGTAGCAATTGCTGGATACATTTATTCAGCAGATGGAAGGCATATGTTTTAGACACTGGAATTATTTTTAAATAATTTAGACATTTTTGTGGTTTGTTCACACAGTAGATACTCAGAACTTACAGGTATTCCTTTTATTGTGCATAGGAAAAAATAGAAAGTGGTGTTTTGGGTAATGTGGCTTATAAGTAAATTATTGTACATTTTCTTTTCAGATTTGGATGGTGCTCTCCTCTCAGGGCCAGATGGTGATAGGAGTGTGAATGCAAATTTATTGGGTGAAGCTTGCTCTGGTCAAGATGGAGGTGATGCTGGTAGGTACAGTAAGATTTTAGCAAAAGTACCTTTAAGAGAAGTTGAAGATTGGGAAGTGTTTGTATACATGTTTAGTGGGGCCTACTGCAGTTGCGTTTTGGAGAGAGTATCATTTGTAAATACTTTGTAGTTGCTATATTTATGATGACTTAGGAAACTAGGTAAATAAAAATTGATAGATATTACTGGATTTGTTTGGAGGAGTCATTTAAGAGTTTTAAAAATATAAGTACCAAAGGTAGTTAGATTAATAAGGACTTAGGGCTTCCTCCTAGCATGTAGGTAGAATGAAAATGATAATTATCAGAATAGTTGACTAGTGTGCTTTAATTGGCTTTGAAGCAAAATGATAGTATTATTATTGATGGCTGTAGTGAATGTTGACTATTTTAGAATAATGCTTTCTTATTAGCTATACTTTAGGGGGAGAAGCTTGATGCATATAAAGACAAAATTCATATGGAATTATGAATAAAAAGGGGAGGAATAGTTCCTTTCAGAAGAAAAATAGAATTGGAAAAACATCTATTTTGTAACCCCCACAGGAAATAATTCAAGATCATCAGTGGATATTAAGCACTATTGATGGGCTTGTCCCACCATGATTGAATTGAAAAGTTGTTGGAGAGTAGCCTATTTGCATAGTCTCAAAGTATAACTAGCGAAACTTTATTATAAAATGGACTGAAATTAAGTGCCAGCTAATACCTTACATTAGATGGCACATAACATCTGTGTTAGTAGTATTATCCAGATCTTTAACCTGAATCTAATTGTGAGAAAAAAAAAAAATCAGACAAATCTGTAAATCCAGCTGTATGGTAGATGTTCCAGATTGAAGTGTTGATGTCATGAAAAGCAAGCAAGAAAACCACTAGGTTAGAGACAACCAGATGAAGCATGGATCTTAATTAAGTTAGGGTCCAAAAAATGATCGTGCAGGGCATTTGGGGGAGTAGTTACAAAGGTGTATAGGCAGAAGCAGAATTGTAATGTGGTTGTAGAAGATGCTCAAGTTTTCAAGTAGTCCATCACAAATATTTATGTGTGTAAAAAAAAAAAAAAGAATATGTGTCACAACATTCAAGAAAGATAAAGGAAATGTGGATTTTCATAGACTTTTTTCAGCTCCTATAGCATTGGAATTCTTTTCAAAGTTGATAGGATGGAAGGACACTGGAGACATTCCTTACCAATAGCAGCCAGGACTTTCTGAATATATTATTCACTGAGAAAAATTATGCCAGAGTTCCAAAAGAGTGGCTTTAGTGTGGTTTCTGTTGGCTATTGAAGCCATTAAAAATGTTTTGAAGTTGGCAATTTACAGGTCAAGTATGTTGAATTTTGAAGTTTTTTTACTTCTACAGAAAATTGCTAATAGTGCAAGAGTATTTTATTTGACTTGCTTTCTTGATTTAGCAATCTGATCCAAGAATGGTTTGAATGAAGCTATGTGAATTCCTAGGTAAAAAATCAAGTATTAAAATTTTAATTCTAATCATTGGATTATCAGTTCATAAGTTTTTAGTGATAGTTCATTTCCTTACTCTTACAATGGTATATACCAAATAATATAATACCAAATATACCAAATACTATTAAATATTGAAGATACTAGTACATCTAACGTGATTTTTGATGTTAGTTTTTCAGGTATTTTGGACAAGTCAAAAATACCAGGCATACAATGAGCATTTGCTTCAACAATTAAGTTGCAATTTGGGACAACTGCATCCATTCCAACTTCCTGTTAGTGTATACCCTGGGTTGTAGCAGATCATGGTTCAAATACTTTGATCCCTGCCACCCTCATTGGAGTCTTGGATTAAGTTCCAGGCTCCAGGCCTAGCCTGACCCAGCCTGTGGCTGGCATTTGGCAATGAACTAGCAGATGGAAAATCTCTGTCTTTCAAATACATAATTTGGAAATTTTTAAAAATATGTACCATGTACATGTTAGCATTGCTAGTTAGATTCAGTCAGCAAATAATTGGAATGTGTATGTTATAGACATTGGAGATACAAAGGAGAGAGTAAGACAGGGATTTGTTTGTCTGAAAGGCAGAGCTACAGAGAATGGGAGACAGATCCTTCATGCTGTGGTTTACTCTCCAAATGGCTACAGCAGCTGCAGCTGGGCTTTGCCAAAGTCAGGAGCCTGGAATTCCATCTGGATCTCCCATGTGGGTGGTAGGGGCCCAGTACTTGGGCTATCTGCTTCTTTCTCAGGTACATTAGCAGAGTTGCATCAGAAGTGGAACAGCCAGGACTCCCAACCAGTATTCCTGGGATGCTGACAGAGCAGGTAGCAGCTTAACTTGCTGTGCCATAATGCTGGCCCCTACACCAGTTAGTCTTAAAATGTGATAGTCTTGGGTGCAATATGGAGAATATCCCATTTGAATTTGAGCTTCTGCACGACAGAATCCTCTAAAGGGATAGAAGCAACTATTAAGAGTGCTGAGGGTCGGGCCGGCGCTGTGGATCACTTGGTTAATCCCATATGGGCACCAGGTTCTAGTCCCGGTTGCTTCTCTTCCAGTCCAGCTCTCTGCTGTGGCCCGGGAGGGCAGTGGAGGATGGCTCAAGTGCTTGGGCCCTGCACCCGCATGGGAGATCAGGAGGAAGCACCTGGCTCCTGGCTTCTGATCTGCGCGGTGGGCCGGCCGTAGCGGCCATTTGGGGGGTGAACCAACAGAAGGAAGACCTTTCTCTCTCTCTCTCACTGCCTAACTCTGTCAAAAAAAAAAAAAAAAAAAACCTGGCGCCACAGCTCACTAGGCTAATCCTCCACCTGTGGCACCGGCACCCTGGGTTCTAGTCCATGGATGGGGCACCAGATTCTGTCCTGGTTGCTCCTCTTCCAGTCCAGCTCTCTGCTGTGGCCCAGGAAGGCAGTGGAGGATGGCTCAAGTGCTTGGGCCCTGCACCCGCATGGGAGATCAGGAGGAAGCACCTGGCTCCTGGCTTCTGGTCTACGCAGTGCGCTGGCTGTAGCGGCCACTTGGGGAGTGAACCAACGGAAAGGAAGACCTTTCTCTCTGTCTTTCTCACTGTCTAACTCTGCCTCTCAAAAAAAATTTCAATTAAAAAAAATAATAATAAATAAAAAAGAGTGCTGGGGCTGGTGCTGTGGCATAGCAGGTAAAGCTGCTGCCTGCAGTGCCAGCATCCCGTATAGCCACCAGTTCCAGACCCAGCTGCTCCACTTCTGATCCAGCTCTCTGTTATGGCCTGGGAAAGCAGTAGAAGATGGCCCAAGTCCTTGGGCCCCTGCACCCATGTGGGAGACCCGGAAGAAGCTCCTGGCTCCTGGCTTCAGATTGGCACAGCTTCCGGCCATTGCGGCCAGTTGGGGAGTGAACCAGCAGATGGAAGACCCCTCTCTCTCTTTCTCTCTCTCTGTGCCTTTCCTTCTCTCTCTGTGTAACTCTGACTTTCAAATACATAATAATATCTTTAAAAGAAAAAATAGTGCTGTCTTGAATATGTTGCGAATTGTCACATTTTAAGAGTTTGTTTATTTTGACCTCCACAATTAAATAATCATGAAAGGCAGAGTGACACAGAGAGGGAGAGATAGAGACCTTCCATCTGCTGGTTCACTTCCGAAAGGCCTGCAGTAGTCAGGATTGAGCAGGTCAAAGCCAGAAGCCTTGAACCCCATCTGCCTCTTCCATATGGGTTTCAGGGGCCCCAGCACTTGAACCATCATTTGCTGCCTCCCAGGGTGCATTAGCAAGAAGCTGGGTTGGAAGCAGAGTAGCTAGGACTTCAACCAGCACTCCAGTATGGGATGTGAGTGTCCCAAATTGGCAGTTGAACTGATGCTCCACAACACTCACTGCTATCATATTGGTTTCTTAACTGAATTTTTTTTCCTATGGTAGAATCATTCTTTAAACTTCTTTAATTGTGATAATAAAGTATGGAGACACCTCAGTTATAGATTAGAATGTAGCGTTTTTATTTAGTTAGAACGTTCCGATATAATGCTTAGAGGATATACATGTGTATTTTCTGACTTTATTACTGTCATTACTTTAAAAAATCATTTTTTTATTGCATTAGGTACTTCACATGACTTCAAGTATGGTTTGATGCCTGGTCCCTCAAATGATTTCAAATATGGATTGATACCAGGTACTTCAAATGATTTCAAGTATGGATTGATACCAGGTGCTGCAAACGATTTCAAATATGGATTATTGCCAGAATCTTGGCCAAAACAAGAAACTTGGGAAAATGGCAAGTATTAGTCAACTAAACAAAAGCAGAATTCTTAAATAATTTTAACAACTAAAAGATTACATATTTCAGAGATTAATGGTAACCCTAAATCAATTGCTAGTCTCAGATATAGATGTTTACAGTAGCAAATTTTTCTAAAGTATAATAAATGCTTTTTGTATTTTTTTCTGTAATTCTCAAAGGTGAATCATCTCTAATCATGAACAAGTTAAAATGCCCTCATTGTAGCTATGTAGCCAAATACAGACGAACACTAAAAAGGCACTTGCTCATTCATACGGGAGTGAGATCATTTAGCTGTGATATTTGTGGAAAGCTGTTTACTCGAAGAGAGCATGTAAAAAGACATTCCCTGGTAAGTAACTTTAAATACAATCTGAGCTTTGAGGTAATGTATGTCAATGAAGTTTAAAAGGCATTTTAGCAGTTACTTACAAATTTAAGGAAGGTTGATTCTTAAATCTCTTTAAACCAAGAATGTATTTTATGAACTGATAACGAGTTTTCAGAAAAACAGCAGTAAATTCATTATTAAATGTCTTGTTGGAGTAATTGAGATGCATTCTGTTATCTATACCATTCTTATTGGATTCTCCCCTCTTCATTTAGGTGCATAAAAAGGATAAAAAGTACAAATGTATGGTGTGTAAGAAGATCTTCATGTTAGCAGCCAGTGTTGGAATAAGACATGGTTCTCGGCGCTATGGTGTTTGTGTAGACTGTGCAGATAAATCACAACCAGGAGGGCAAGAAGGTGTAGATCAGGGACAGGATACAGAATTCCCTCGGGATGAAGAATATGAAGAGAACGAAGTAGGAGAAGCTGATGAAGAGTTGGGTGATGATGGCGAAGATCAGAATGATCCGTCTCGATGGGATGAATCAGGAGATGTTTGTATGTCTCTAGATGATTAACTGACCTACTATACTCCTCAAGGATGCTGCATTTGGACATAATATGAATCGACAATTTGGATTGTTGAACTTGAAGGCTTGCAAAATATGGTACATGCTGGATGAGGTAGTTACATTGCTGTGAAAACTGTAGGGTCAAAGCCTTATAGCAAAAAAAAAAAAACCTTTTTTTTTTTTTTTTTTTTAAATATTTGCACAGGACTGTACAGCAGACAACCATGTGGTTGGATTACATGGAGTCCCCACATATTCAGTCAGTTATCAAAATAAAATATTTTTTATTTATAGGATATACAGTAGCTATTTGGGTCCTTTGAAAATATTACCTGTCCTTATAGAGCTTACATTCATGTGCTACTTCAACATGAATGCAGAAAATCCATTTAGGAAGTACAGTGACAGTGACCCAATCAGTCTGTCCATCAAACCACTCAGGCTAGTTTGTACTAGTAGAGTTTTGTTTCTATTTTTATTTTTATTAATTTTATTTTTTTTAATACAGATTTTCAGTGAGGGGCTTTTTCAACCCCGTTGGTTCTATTTTCTTGTACTTTACATTTTAATTTGCTCCATAACTTAAACCAAGTCTCTTCTTCGGTATTATTTCTCAATTTTGTGCTGATGGGCATGTTTATAAGAACTGGAGAGGTAATTTATTGGAATGAACTAACTGACTTCCCCCATCCCCTTTTTCCTTTTTGACATGAATTTTACTACTTCACAAATGAAGAGAATGATGTTGCGAAGTTACCTTGGCGAAGCTGACAAATACCACTAAAATGATTATGATTTAGAAATACCTTTCTCCTGCTGCTCTAATCTGATAAATGGTTACTACATGACGTTTTCTGCCATGATATTTGGTTTTGGGTATCTGTTACTTTGGCACTATTCTTGTTTGCCTCTTTATTTTTGCCAGTGTACTATACCTCAGACTTATTGCAAAGACAGAAATCTAATTGAAAGAAAAGTCATAGAAATAATAAGTAAAATGATTTGTTTTGTAATTTATCCTCCATGTCCAGTTTGGTTAGCTTGTTATGCAATATAAGTGAAATATCAGGTTTTTATTCCTGTGCCCTTTTTATCATTAAAATTAACACAAAACGTGCATTCTCTTGTTTCATATTTACCGGGATATTCAGTGTTTCAAAATTATGATTGATAAAGTTAATTTATTTTTCTATTCCTTAAAGTCAATGTCATCTTTATAGTTTTGTTTTCGCCATGAATCAGCAGTCTACAATAATATTAAAATAGCAAGAGGCTTTATTCTATTAACTAAATTCAGGGTACAAAGAGTGATGCATTAAATTGAATTTGTTAGAGATTTATTAGCCTGGTGGCAAATGAATTAGCCGATCCACGGAACTCTCAGCAACATTTCATGTATTAATGTGCACAACATTTATCAGGAGCATATTATATACATTTTAAGATTGAGGAACATCATATTTTCAGTTTTCTTTTAAATAAAAATGGAATATATTTTCCTATTTTATATCAGGTAACTAAATTATACTAGTTGTGTGGGAAAAATTGCAAAGATGCTTTGACAGATACAATCCTTTTTGGTGCTCCATCTGATCAAAGTTGAAAAGTTGATGCTTTTTAAGAGACAGGCTTTATCATTGTCTCAGATTTCAGTAGAAATGGCTTAATGTTAGACAATGATGTTTCTGCTTGGATAGATTATCAAAGATAATTTACAGTTTCATGGTTAGATGCAGTTTTTTGACATCTGAACTTTCTTGTAGTTTCTACATAACTGTAAACCTGACAGATAAGTAGTTTTGGTTTGACTTTTGTTTAAAACTAAGAGTTCATCTTATTCTCAGTGTTCTAGACAAATAAGTAAAATGTAATTCTGGTGAGGTCCAAAGTAGAAATTAGTTGGGCAAAAGATACTATGAATGAAAAAGTATTTTAAACGTAAAATGTTCTGCTTTGTGAATATGTAAGTATAGCATAAAGATTTCTTTCATCCCATTTATCCCCTTCCTTTAAAATAAACCATAGTTTACAATTGGTAGATCTGTCTATATATAAATATATATTAAAGAGCAAAGATATATATCTAAAAAAATCACCTAAATCTGCTTTATTAGGCTATAGTTCACTTATTGCATAGAAACTGGACTTGGCTTTACATTCTTAATGTACTTTTACTTTTCCTGAAGATATGAATTTATTCTCTTGAAACTGAATTTTCTTTTATGACTTAAATCATTTATGTATATCTGGTAAATTATGACCAAATTTTTGTTAGAGTTTGCATACAGTAAATTGAAATACACACTTGGTACACTACGGGATTGTTGTGCTTTTGTTTTGGCTTTAGTTGGAAGCAAGGTTTGATGTAGATGGCTTGTTACTGTTAATTTAAAGTATTCTATAATTGTCCATTACCTTTAATGTTGTGTTGTGACAGATTTGGCTATATTTTTAGTCAACTGAAATATGCTACTTTAAAAGTTTGTTTTTAGGTAATCCAAAGGAAAAATGTTTATACTCTTGAATATATTAGCCTCAGCCTATATAAAAATTTCTTTGAAGTAAACATTTTACCAGAAACAGAATCGACAGATTTTTCTACTTGCTGACTGCCTAACTTATTTTGTTTCATGATCTCAAGGGACTGCCTTTTCCCTTCTAGATCTTTTGTAAAAAATAGTTTTAGTACTAAGGTATACTACTGGACGTTTCTATTTTTTTAAGTATATTCTTTTTCTGACTTAACAGTACAACAATTTCAGGAAGTTGATAGATAACTAAGACTTATGATTGGTCTCAGAGATAACAATGGAATACTCATAATTTTGTCTGGGACTCTGGTGAAATTATGTGTAAAACAGTTGGTGAAATTTCCTCCTGTAATTTATATTTTAAATGAAAATATTTTAGAGCTTTTAATTTTAATGATGGGGAAGAGTATAAACTGTTTCTTTCATATTTACTCTAGTAACAGACCCTCTCATAAGTCTCATAAGATCATGTACTATTAGGATTCTCAGACAGTTACTTCCATGTGGTCCCCTCATTGTCATAGTTCTTGGTCCTCATTTTCCTTATTTATTAGATGTTATGCTAAATTTAGCACCTTATCAATTAGAGTTTATGAAACATTACAGGAAGGGGAAACTGGACAGTAGCATGTAGCTTTCAAATTTGGGGGGAAAAAAAACCTTAGCTGGTTTAAGTAGAACCATCCTGATGGAGTGAGCCAAATGAGTTAATTCAAAAACATGGTTAGAACGCTGGTGCTTGTTAGATGTATAATACATCTGAGTTGTTCAGTGGACATGAACCAAGAGGAAATGAAAAAGGAGAGCAGAAATGAGGGTGGAAATAGAAAATGAAAGGATCAGGACTTAAAATGTACATTGAAACAATATAAAAAGCCTGAAGATGACTGGAGTAGTGTAATATGGGGGAAAGTGTTGAAAAATAGGTTTTTAAATGACTTAAAATATAAAACTTAAATAAGCTTTATTTATATTTTTAGAGTTTTTCTGAATACAGCATGGAGGGTTTAGATTCATTTTTCTGAATATGATCCCCAAAGCTAATTTTTTGAGTGCCACATTTGCCATTGTGCAATTTATATTATTTAATCCCTTACAAGGTAGGTGCTATTATCTCTATTTTATAGAAGAAAGGCTCAGAGAACTTCAGAAACTTGCCTAATTTAAAGCAGCTATGATACAGAGCTGGGACTTGACCAGATCTGATTCTGAAGCCCATGCTCTTTCTAGGTAGCTGTAATGCTGCCTCATTGAACAACTTTTTTGTAGAATTTCAGCTCTTTACAGGAGTCTCTCTATGGAGATTTGTATTTTCCCTATGTAACAGCTATGTTAGGAATTCTGTGTCGTCTTCCCCCTACCACCCAATACCCTTGCAACTCTATCCTGATAAAACAGTTTGTTTTGTCACTTTGATCATAAGACACACGACCTCAGTGTAGCACATGCTGTTAATGGGCTGTGGCATTTTCATTTTTAAAAGGATGGTTTTTATCTGAATAACTAGCTATAAGCCCCAGTTTTTGTGCTGTTCAGTCACCCAGATCCTTAAACTTAACTATGGTACATAATATACTCACTTAAACTAACCACCAAGGTGTTTTCTTAGTTACTTTAGGATTTTAATTTAAAGTTTTTTGTTTCTTTTTTTTTTTTTTCCTCTGCTGTATCCCTGCTTTTAAGTGAAGTTGAATGATTCTAGGTAGTTTAAAATGTTTTAGGGATAAGCACACTTTAAAAAATGTTTTTCTAGCCCTGAATTCTATGACATTGGGTACTTCACACTTGGAGTACACTTGGTATTGAGAACAAAATTGTGGATTGAGAAGGAGAGGGGTGGTTGAGGCCATTATGAAATGGGAGAATCAGCATTTTAAACACTGTAAACATTAAAACACTTTTCTTCTGCCTGCTGTTTGTAAAAGCTCTTTGGGAAGATCTTTTACGAAGACCAATTTTTTTTAATGTAATTTACCTACCTAATATTAAGTGTCCTAAGACATGTATGTAAACTTCCAAAACTGTTTTGTCTGTGTATTTAGAAAATACACAAGAATCTTTATCAAACCTAAAAATATAAACTTGTGAGCACTAAACTGCTTCTGGCTTTGTGAATTTTATTGACTCTGACATTTAATTCAGATTTCTTTGCGAGTATAATTTTTGGCAGTTGGGATGGGGGGAATATCTTTGTAAACTTTGACTTAATGTAAAATTCAGATATCACAGTGCTTTAGATTTCCAAGTTTGAATTGTAGAATATTGTGGGGTCTTTTTGTTTCTTTGTATAAAAATGTGTGCATAAATGACTCAGACTACCTCCTGCACTCCCTGGAGAGCTGCTTGAAGTAAGAGCAGTGATTTATAATCAATATCTACAGGTTTTAGAAAGCATTTTTCAAAACCTATATTTACACTTGTGCATAGTCTTGGAGAAATGGGTGAAAGACACAGATAAACTGATTTGTCCTGTTTTTAATGTACATTGGACATAGATTACAAACAATTAGTAATAGAAATTTTAAGTCTCTGAAACTTACTAATATAGAGAAAACAACAAGTAGTTTTTTAGGTTTTTTTTTTTTTTAAGTTCAGAATAGAATAAAGGAAATCATAAAACAGCCAGATACTCATTTTTGCTAATAAAATGTGGTTTACTTTGAAGAAGGGCTAAGGGGAACCCACACAGAATATAATGCCTTATCTCTTTAAACATGTAAAGAACTGTCATGGCACAATTAAGGTATGTTTCATGTATAATAGAATGGCAATAATTGGGAATAATCAAGTTCAAAAATGTTTTAGTTATTCAAAGATGAAATGGGGTTGCTTCAAAGAAAAGGCAGTCTACCACTGGAGATGTTATAGAGTACGAGAGAGAAATGGACAACCACTTTGACTAAAGTTTGACAATAAGAATTCTAATCTTCCAAATATAACTAGGTATGTATTAGAATTTTAGTGAAAGGTATACAAGACTGTCTGCTCAGCAAATGTTCTAGCAGCTCATGAGAGAACAATACATAAAATCGTTTCAAAGTAATTCTGTAATTGCCTAGATTGAAAGACACCTTCAGAGATTTATCTAGTGAACAATAATAATCTAGGAAAGTTACAGCATTAACTTTTCAATTTCAGTGTCCAGGAATCTTAAGCTTCCATTTTCATATTTTTCCTGCCTCAAGACTCAATAAATACATACTTTCCTCTAAAGTTTGAAACTAGCAGACTCCAAAGTGCACTCAAATACAGTGTTTGACATGCTATCTATGCCGAAAAGCATTTAGTGAGCAAATGACAAAACTTTTTCCTGTTATGTGGTAGCTATCAAGCCAGTTTCATCCAGAGTGTTTTCTATTGCCAAGCATGTAGTACATGAGGGTCACATGGAGCCTTTGAGGACTCTTTCAAGCTTTATTTGAAAGGCAGAAATACAGAGAGACTAAGAACTTTCACTTGCTGGTTCACTTCCCAAATGGCTGCAACAGTTGGAGCTGGGTCGAACCAGAGCCAGGAGCTTCTTCCAGGTCTCCCACGTGAGTGTAGGGGCCTTCCAGTCCACTGTTTTCCAGATGCATTAACCGAGCTGGAGGGTCAGTTTTATGGCATAGCAGGTAAAGCCGCTGCCTGCAGTGCCAACATCACATATGGGCCCAAGCACTCAGGCCATAACAGAGCGCTGGATTGGAAATGGAGCCTGCGACTTGAACCACTGCCCATATGGGATGCCAGCACTGCAGGCAGAGGCTTAACCTTCTATACCACATCACTGGCCCGGCGAGCATCATTAAAAAAGAAAAAAAAATTCTGCAGCAAATGACTGATCTTTCTCACCAGGTCTTATGAGTCACGGAAATCGCTTTGCAGGGGGAAGTGGTGACCCAAAAGACTACTAGTATCGAGTTCTCTACAGGAGTATTTGTTAAAGGTAGGACTGGACATCACATGCATGGTCATCTCTGAGTAGGCAGTGTGAGAAAGATCCCAGGGGCTGGTGCTGTGTTCCATCTACAGTGTCCATGTCCCATGTGGGGCTGGTTTTGAGTCCCAGCTGTTCCACTTCCCTCCCAGTTCCATTTTTTTTAATGATAAATACTTTTTAAAAAAAAAGGGAAAACTATAAAGATTTATTTGTTTGAAAGGCAGAGTTAGAGAGAGAGGCAGAGGCAGAGGCAGAGAGGGTTTTCTATCGACTAGTTCACTCCTCAGATGGCCACAACGGCCGGAACTCTGCCAATCAGAAGCCAGGAGCTGCTTCTGGGTCTCCCATGGGGGTGCAGGGGCCCAAGGGCTTGGGCCATCTTTCACTGCTTTCCCAGGCCATAGCATGGATTGGAAGTGGAGCAGCCCAGCCGGGACTCGAACTGGTGCCCATCCTAATAATACTGATTCCTGGGGCAGGCATTTGGCCCAGTGGTTGAGTCTCAACTTGGGACGCCCACATTCCGTATGGGTCTGCCTCGTCTGAGGCCTGGCTACTCTGCTTCCGTGATCCAGCTTCCTCTGATGTCCATCTTGGGAGGCAGCAGGTGACGACTCACGTACTTGGGGGCTGGCACTGTGGCGCAGTGGATTAAAGCCCTGGCCTGAAGCACCAGCATCCCATGTGGGCGCCGGTTCTAGTCCCGGCTGCTTCACTTCCAATCCAGCTCTCTGCTATGGTCTGGGATAGCAGTAGAAGATGGCCCAAGTCCTTGGACCCTGAACCCACGTGGGAGACCCAGAAGACGCTCCTGGCTCCTGGCTTTGGGTTGGCGCAGCTCCAGCCGTTGCGGCCAACTGGGGAGAGAACCAACAGATGGAAGACCTCTCTACCTCTCTGTAACTCTGTCTTTCAAATAAATAAATAAATAAAATAAATCTTTAAAAAAAATGCTAATAGAAAATAGTGCAGTTTAAGCTAAGATAATGCATGCACACAGCACTGAAGTTTCCTTCAACATAGGAAAAGGAGAAAGAAGACTCCACCTTCAAAATGTGTCTTATTAAAGCCTTCTGGGGAAAAGGAGGGTTGCCCATTAATTATGGCCTGGACAGGAGTACGAAATTATTAATATTAGTTTTTTTCCTGGAAGAGGATTCCTTTGTTTTCTAGGTACCTGCAGTTTGTCAGGTATTTTCAACCAGTCTGGAGGAGCAAATCTCTTAGGCTCAATAAGTACTCAGGGAAGCTACTCCATTATAGAGCCCTCCTACTATTTGAGGGGCCTACATGATGAAGTGGCTTTGACCTAATCCAGTAAAGCAAGCAGTTCGTGAACAGTGTAGGCACCAAAGGTTCATGCTTATGCCACGTGTTTTTTGCCTTTAAAGATTTATTTATTTGAAAGGCAGAGTTACAGAGAGAGAGGTAGACACAGAAGGAGTGAGCTTCCGTCCGCTGGTTCACTCCCTAAATGCTCTAACGGCCAGAGCTGAGCTGTTCCGGGGCCAGGAGCAGGAGCTTCTGGTATCCCATGTGTGTGCAGGGCCCAAGCACTTGGGCCATCCTCTGCTGCTTTTCCAGGAGCATTAGCAGGGAGCTGGATCAGAAGTGGAGCAGCCAGGACTTGAACTGGCGCCCATATGGCATGCCAGTGCTGCAAGCCGGGGATTTAACCCACTGTGCCACAGCACCGCCCCACCCCCACCCCCTTTTTTTGGTGTGAGTGTGGAAAAAGCATCACCTTAAGATGAAACCACAAGCTCTGTTTTCAGATTTTTCTCCAGGAAAGTGAAGTATCTATTCGATTTTGGTGTGTGCTTTTAAAAAAATTTTTTTTTGTAATTTATTTATCTGGGAGACAGCAAGAGCTCCCATCTCTGGTTCCTTCCCCTAGATGCCTTCAATGGATAGGATTGGGCCATGCCAAAAATGGAAGCCATGAGCTCAGGGCAGGAGGGGGAGAGTGGCCCAATCACTTGTGCCATCATCTTTTGCCTCCACATGACCAAGCAGTGAGTGAGGAGCCAGAGCCAGAGCCAGCTGTTACCCAGGTACTTCGATATGGAAAGTATATGTCTTAACTGCATCAGATGTGCACCTTTTTTTTTTTTTTTAATAAAGGATAACATTTATAGCCTGGGGGCCGGTGGTGTGGCGCATCAGGTTAATGCCCTGGCCTGCAGTGCCGGCATCCCATATGGGCGCCAGTTCGAGACCCAGCTGCTCCACTTCTGATCCAGCTCTCTGTTATGGCCTGGTAAAGCAGTAGAAGATGGCCCAAGTCCTTGGGCCCCTGCACCCGTGTGGGAGACCCGGAAGAAGCTCCTGGCTCCTGGCTTCAGATCAGCACAGCTCTGGCCGTTGCAGCCATCTAGGGAGTGAACCAACAGATGGAAGACCACTCTCTCTCTCTCTCCCTCCTCTCTCTCTCTCTCCTCTCTGCCTCTCCTCTCTCTGTGTAACTCTGACTTTCAAATAAATAAATCTTTTAAAAAAAAAAAAAAACATTTATAGCCTGAAAACTAATCTCAATATCAATGTTCAAAATTCCACTTGTCTCATTCATTGTTGTGGGTATGGGGGATATTTTGCTTTTTAGTCAGGATTCTGATGTAGGAAGGAAGCAGCAAGCTTGTATAAAAGGCCAGATAATCCTTTTTGTGGTCCAGAAGGTCTCCACCCCATCTACTCAACCCTGCGGATATTACACCAAAGTAGCCATGGATGATAGGGCTGCGTTCTGATGTTGATTTACAAAATCGGGCAGCAAGCCACAGTTTGCTGCCTCTGTCCCCTAACCTTCATCCATGTAATCCATACATTGAAAAATGATGTGTCTTCTTAATGGATTCAGATCTGGAATAGCCAAGAGACTGACCTTGGTGGCAGCATTTTAGTTGAGAAAGATAATCTTACCATCTCAGCTCTTACGGCAGTAAAACCTTACTAGCACCTGGATCGAGTTCTCGGGTTCCACCTTCTGCACATCCTAGCCATTGCCAGCATGTGGGGAGTGAATCCATGGGCGGGAGTTGTGCTCTGTCTCCCAGTGCCGAAGGTGTCTTCCCCGTTCTGATACCCTGCTTCCTACATGAGAAATCAATTTTAAAAATATACTCAGGATCTTTCTAATTGAAACCTTTTTATTGCATACTACCCTGTTAAAAGATTCTTTTATTTTTGATCAGGTGTCAACCTTAATTGAGTATGTAACCTTGACTGTCCATAGCCTTCAGAATGTAAACCACTTGGATGTCATTCATTAATGCCCACATTCATTTAAAAGTGTCAGTGGGCGGGCACCGTGGCTCGCTAGGCTAATCCTCCGCCTGCAGCACCGGCACCCCAGGTTCTAGTCCCAGTTGGGGCGCTGGGTTCTGTCCCGGTTGCTCCTCTTCCATTCCAGCTCTCTGCTGTGGCCAGGGGAGGCAGTGGAGGATGGCCCAAGTGCTTGGGCCCTGCACCCACATGGGAGACCAGGAGGAAGCACCTGGCTCCTGGTTTCGGATCGGTGCTACGCGCCGGCCGTTGGCGGCCATTTTGGGGGTGAACCAACAGAAGGAAGACCTTTCTCTCTCTCTCTCACTGTCTAACTCTGCCTGTCAAAAAATAATAAAAAAAAATTTTTTTTAAGTGTCAGTAAATTAAACTTGTCAGGCACCTTACATGTAGCCTGAAAATGCTAAGTTCGTGAGCCAAAATATGACTTGAACACTTTCCATAAAATCTCTGAAAAAATAAATTCCCAAGATTACAGACTGTTAAACAGAATCACAAATCTTCATATCAGCTCTGTGCTGTGAATCCTGTTAGGGTGCTCTGACACTCTTTTTGTTGCCCTGTGCATTGGGCAATCATAGGCTGTCATTAAGTACATGTCAGATGGACTAAGTGCTCAGCACAATGACTACGGTCACAAAAATTTCTATTCACAGTACAATTTCCATGTTAATCCAAAATTGTTCCAAGAGCTTCCCCTTAAGGTTAAAATTGGAGCAGGTAGGTCGATTCTAAAGATTTTTTTAAAGTTTTGTTGTTGTTCATGTCTAATGAGATACAGTTCTACCCGGAGTGTCAGATATAATCGGAAAGGAAATATGATGAACTCTGAGAAAAATATAATCATTTAAGAAAACCCCAGGTTGCTATGCGGACATGCCACACTGCTCAGCCCACTGCGATCTAGATCCTGTCTTCAATTTTTGAGTGAAACTGTCATGAAAAGGCTACTAGTGGCCAATTGCCAAATCCACACCCCATTCTGCAGCACTTGGCATTATTAGTGACTAATTTCCTCTTGATTGCCCTCCTCTTACTTAACCCTGCAAGTGCTGGTGTTCCTCTAGCTCTTTGTGGGGGCACTGGTGGCTAATGCTCTTGCCCTTGGTGGCCTTAGTCAATTCCAGTGATCACAGCGACTTAAACTCGGATAACTTTTGTCCTTGACTCCTTTTCAGAGCTCACAAATATTTGTTTAAATGACAACAGTTATTTTCATTTCATGTACAAAGGAATTTAATTCACAATCCTAGTTTGGGTCACACTTTAGTTCTATTGGATGTCCTCATGATAAAGTCTCACCATGGGCTGATGAGGCATAGCCAAAACACCGTTAGAAAAAGTAAAACTGGGGCCAGTACTGTGGTGTATCTGATAAAGCTGCTGCCTGCCATACCGAGTTCCCACAAGGGTGCCGGTTCGAGTCCTGGCTGCTCCACTTCCTATCCAGCTCTCTGCTATGGCCTGGGAAAGCAGTACAAGATGGCCCAAGTCCTTGGGACCCTGAACCTGCGTGGGAGACCTGGAAAGTAAAACCTTATTTGAAGATACATAATGACCACCAGCCACGTTAACACTTTGCTGAGTTGGGATCCACCTGACTTCATCATGTTGCCTCAGCATATATGAAAGTATATCAGGAAGTTTGTGGAAAGGTATATTGTGAGAAAACACAAATTTCAGAAATTTTGCACCAAAGTGAATTTATCTTTTAAGTCCACTTTCCATGAATTTTTAAAAAAGATTTATTTATTTGAAAGGCAGAGTTACAGAGAAGCAGAGACAGAGAGAGAAATAAAAAGTCTTCCATCTGATGGTTCACTCCCCAAATGTCTGCAATGGCTGGAACTGCACTCATCTGAAGTCAGGAGCCAGGAGCTTCTTTCGAGTCTCCCACATGGGTGCAGGGGCCCAAGCACCTGGGCCATCCTCCACTGCTTTCCCAGGCCATAGCAGAGAGCTGGATCAGAAGTGGGGCAGCCGGGACTCAAACCGGCGACTGCATGGGAAGCTTGTACTGCAGGAGGCAGCTTTACCCACTACACCACAGTGTTGGCTCCTCCGTGAACTTTTTGATGTACACTTGTATGTGTCTCTGTTAGCTACAACAGAATACTAGAATCTGAGACCTGAAGGAAGCTTAGGGACACTTTTCTATATGTATTTGATTCCCTAGATGTTCACCAGCAACTCAGTACTGCATATGGCAGGTGATACTACCTTGGGGTCCCTCTCTAAGTTCTTCTCTAATCGAATCAAGTGGGAATTTATCTCTTTAAACTTTCAGCCAATAATGCTTATGCATTTTCTGAAACCCCAAAGGTGAAGTCTGAGTCTTCCACATAACAGTTTGGGTAACAGTGGAAATTGGAAGAGAGGAAGGTAACTATATTTGAGACATGCCTAGGGCCTCTCTTTAGATTTCCATGGGTGCCTTGGACACAGCCCTCTATTCTCATTTCTGTAATAAAATGTGAGAAATCTGTACTACTTTCTTTTTAGATTTTATTTCTTTATTTGAGAGGCAGAGTTATAGACAGAGGAAGAGACAGAAAGGGAGGTCTTCCATCTGCTGGTTCACTCTCCAAATGGCTGCAATGACCAGAGCGGAGCCAATCTGAAGCCAGGAGCCAGAAGCTTCTTCAGGTCTCCCACGTGGGTGCAGGGGCCCGAGCACTTGAACCATCTTCCACTGCTTTCCTAGGCAATAGCAGAGAGCTGGATCGTAAGTAGAACAGCCGGGACTAGAACCGGTGTCCATATGGGATGCTGGTGCTGCAATGAAGGCTTAGCCTACTATGCCACAGTGCCGGCCCTCCCAGTTCAATATTTTATTATTAATTTTAAGACTAAGAATTGAATATTTACCATGAAAAGAAATCAGTGCCCACAAGGGATATTAAAGAAAAACATCTAGAATTATTTCTTGTAAAATAGAATATTAATTTGCTGACATTGATATAACACTTATCTTGGACAAGTGAGTTTAATTCTATGATTAGATTAAGTTTTCAGTTTGATGTCAGCATTTAAATATTGCTTTATCCCAGGGCTTTCTAGAATTTCATAATGATTGGATTAATGTAGAATTATTTTAACATTTATAAATTTAATAATTCAACTTCTTTTAGAAAATGTATTGCAAGGAAGATGAGAGGTATTTTTTCTTTCATTGAATTTCAAGTCATATTCTAAAGGAAATGAGAAATGTTTTAATTTTTATTATTAAAATGTTATAAAGTTTCTAGTCTCTTGGGTGCAAGTCATTCCTCCTGTTAAGAAGCAGGACAGATTTATAGTCACGGCTACTTTATTCTTTTTTTTTTCCCTGAAGATCTATCTATTTATTTCAGAGGTAGAGTTATAGACAGAGAGAGCTCTTCCATCCACTGGTTCACTCCCCAAATGGCCTCTCTACACCTGTGCAGCTAGGTCAATCCGAAGCCAGGAGCCAGGAGCTTGTTCTACTGCTTTCTCAGGCCATAGCAGAGAGCTGGATCGGAAGAGGAGCAGCCGGGACTTGAACCAGCTCCCAAATGGGATGCTGATCCACAGGCGGGGAGGCACAACCTACTACACTACAGCACCGGCCCCTGCTTTATTCTTTTCATACTTATTTTGAAAAAGATTGTGGGGGCTGGCACTGTGGCGTAGTGGGTAAAGGTGCTGCCTGCAGTGCCAGCATCCCATATGGGTGCCAGTTTCTGGTTGCTCCACTTCCGATCCAGCTCTCTGTTATGGCCTGGGAAGCAGTGAAAAATGGCCCAAGTCCTTGGGCTCCTGTCCCCTTTGTGGGAGACCCAGAAGAAGCTCCTGGCTTCTGGCTTTGAATTGGCTTAGCTTTGGCTGTTGCAGCCATTTGATGAGTGAAACAGCAGGTGGAAGACACCTCTCTCTCTCTCTCTCTCTCTCTCTCTCTGCCTCTCTGTAACTTCTCCTTTCAAATAAATAATTTTTTAAACAAAAATAAACAAAGCCAAGACTTAGGTGAGCTGGAATTCTTACCAGCCCTGCGTTGTAACTTTAAAAAAAAAAAGAAAAAGAAAAAAGTTTGTGAATATAGACCCACTGCGATAACATCACTGAGCTGGGAAAATGGGAATATTGTCCCCATTAGGTAGCAAATTTAAGTCCTAAAAATTATTGAATATTCATTGGCATAATATTTTTTGCAATGTTTGAATTTCAAAAGTATGAGTCATGAAATTCCAAAAGTATGCCCCCCAGCACATTTTGTAAGGTGTGTTGCCGGCTGTCTGAAAACAACACAGACTGCATTGTTCTCCTGAGAGAGCGAGACACCTAGGACATTTTGCCTGTATGGATGATGAATTTCATTGCGATTTTCAGCAACGCATGTTTGAGAGGAAAACAGGGTAGGTATAGTTTTTCTCTAAGCATATATCACTTGCTGGCATGATGCCCATTTATCTTATGTTTTTTGTTTAAGCAGTTTCGTTTGTAGTATCATTGTGACTCTACTTTAGATCTCAAAGTGCCCATTGTTAATGCTAACATGTAACATTTTGCAAGCAGAAAATGAACATATTAGCTGGGTTGCCTCTGTGAAAGTCTGTTTTCTGTGTACAGGATGGAAGTAACTTGAAAAGTCAGATTTGAGAATCTTTCCAGTATATCACAATGCCATTAATATTCTACTTTTTATTTTTTTTTTAAGGATTTTATTTATTTATTTGAGAGGTAGAGTTACAGACAATGAAAGGGAGAGACAGAGAGAAAGGTCTTCTGTCCGCTAGTTCACTCCCCAAATGGCTGCAACAGCCGGAGTTGCACTTATCTGAAGCCAGGAGCCAGGCGCTTCCTCCGGGTCTCCCTGTGGGTGCAGGGGCCCAAGGATTTGGGCCATCTTCCATTGCCTTCCCAGGCCACAGCAGAGAGCTGGTTGGAAGAAGAGCAGCCAGGACTCGAACTGGTGCCCATATGGGATGCCGGCACCACAGGCGGAGGAGTAACCTAGTGAGCCATGGCACCAGCCCCTCCTACTTTTTCATAATGTCTTTTTTATATTACCACCCTTATTAACATCACTCATTGCTGGAGATGACCAATGAGGCAACAGCAAAGCAGAATCTGACATTCTGTATATCCTAAGAAAGAGACCATACTTTAACTTTTTAACCACACGCAGTCACAGAAAGCAGAGCTTACTCATACATTAAAGAAAAATCCTGAGAAACCGAAACTGAAGAGGAGGTATGATGTAATTGAGCCCCATCATAGTAACTGAGATATATTGAAAGCATTTTTATGGTGGGATTAATAATTGGAATGTGGCATGCAGTTAGGGTCTTTATATTTTAGTTCCGGAGAAGAACGCTCTCAAAGGCTTTTAAAAAGTAGTAAGTTACGGCTCGTAAATGTGGTGCTCTCGTTCCTGGACTTTGGAAGAAGAAGACCTGAAAGTCTCACAAGGCACAGTGTATTGAAAACAGTTTTCATGATTTGTAGCAAAAGTTTTCATAATTTGTAGATGTGCTGTAGAAAAGTTTCAGAGTAATCTTGTTTCATATGAACTGGCTTTACTTGTAAGAGCAGATAAACTTGGTGAATAATTTAAAAAAATGTTTTTCTTTAATGCATCCAGACCACTTGGTATATTGTGAGACCACTATTGTTACCTAGTATATTTTTTCTGTTAGAAACCCTTTGTTTTTGCCTTGAGTAAGCAATGTTTTAAATTAATACCTATGCAGTTGTATTCTGCAGCGACCCATTAGCATAAGCTATTCAGGTACCCTAAGGCATTTCTCTTTTACAGTCCTTCCTGAAAGAGAAGATACACTTTGTAGAACAATGTTTCGTAAAGAGCCATCATTTTGTGTAAGTAGTCTAGTGAACGTGCTTCCGACGCGGGCTTGTTTCAGGGTGAGCGCGGTGTTGGAACACTCGGCCCTCTCTGCATCCCCCGAAGGTCTCCGCCTCACCCCTCAGCTCCTCTGTCAGCCCCTCGCTCGCCTGGGTCCCGACCTTTGGCTCGCTCTTGGGCGTGATTTTTCTGGCTAAATTATCTTAACGAAATCTAGCCACGTTTTAGCTAGGCGTGCGTAGGACCTCACGAGTTTACCCTGCCTGTGTTTCCATTCCTGGAAGTATAAGGCTCAGAAGTCCATGCTGTTGCCCTTTTCCCAGTCTAATGTTTTATTATTCATTTTAAGACTAAGAATGGAAGATTTACTACGAAAAATCCATGCCCATAAAGGGATGTTAAAGAAAAATCCCCCCCAAAGCTAAGGGTCCACCATATCCTCAAGCCAACGCAGAGTGAATTTGAGTCCTACTTACCAAAAATAGCCTTAATTCGAACATTCTTCTTCCGAGGTTACTCCTGTAAGTGGACTGAGCCCTTTACTTCCAGGAACAGTTTCTTCGCGGAGTATTTTTCTCTGCCTTAAAGTTGGTCATTTTGCCCTGACTGTGACCTTTCTTATTTCAGCCTAACTGGCTAACAAATGCAGAGGAAACCTCCAAAGGGGGGCATTGTTTTCACTTCTAAATAAGCTTCTTCAGGGATTTGTGCTTTGGGTTCCTGGGGGTTCTTTGAAGATGCCTCTCTGGGTGTCAGGGGTGTGGGGTTAGCTGGGGCCCTGGGCCTTTAGCCAAGCCTCAGCCACAGGAGCTTCACTTTTATTTTGTTACGCTTTCAGGGCTCTGTGCTTTAAAAAAAATGTCTTGACCACTGACTTAATTTAGAAACAGTCATGGGTGATTGTATTATTAATAACAGTAGTAGTGGTTGTTTCTGCTTACAGGGTGCTTCTTATATCCCGGATTCTGCTTTAAGTATTTTGAACATTAATCCGTATTCCTTTAAAAAATCTAGAAGACTATGTACTTTCATTATCTCTGTTTTGCAAATGAGGAAACTGAGACTGAGATGAAATAACTCCATCTTCAGTAGTTTAAGGGCCCAGCTACTAAGTGACCGATTTTTAGATTCAAATATGGGCGTGCCCACTGATGTTTTAGTTTAAACCAGGAATGGCAAATGCAAGGTTAAGTGTACCCTGCCCCTGCACTCCCACACCTGAGACAGATAAAGCTAACAGATGAAAGCAGTGTTTTCCTCTAATCACCAACCCAGCTTTAGGATCCTCCACAAGGTGTTGGCATGGAGGTGAGATCTATCCCCCCCCCACCCCGCCCCACTTCAGGTGAGATATTTGTGACCCCACACTTTTGATGAGGAAATCTCACCCAGCTTTCAAAGTGTTGCCATTTGCTTGTTTTGATACTGGCAGTAGAAAAACACCAGACTATCTGATCCCAGATGTAGTCATTCACCAGGAAGTTATTCCACAAACTGAAATTCCACACTGTATCATTCTCAGTCTGAACGACCTCGAATGCGAGAGTTTGGTTTCTGTATTTATATATTTGCAATTCGGATAAATTTATACATTCATCATGATGAGCACCGTACAGTCCTCACCTTCATATACTTAGGATTTTTCCAGGTCTCTCTTGGAGCGCAAAATGAAATAAAGACCTACATTAATTTATACGCTGAGACCTGATGTTTCAGATGTGGAGTGGAGGTGGTGGGGAAGAGGGTGGAGAACTTGCACTTGGGGTCACTCAGCCAGTTTCCTTCTAGTCGAGAATTTAGTGGTTGGAATAGCCTTCACTATTTCCACTACCAGCATGCCCTGCCCAGGAATGGCACAGCCACAGGGCTGGGTGAATGCCCAAACATTTAAAAAAAGGAACACACACCCAACCCCCCGCTGATTTTTCAACTGCTCTTGCCAAGAGGTAACCAGTAGTTCCTGTGCTGTGCCCATTCTTACCAGGGGAAGCTGGGTGCAATTAAAGTTTTTCCTGTTAGGTGCAAGACTTTCTAAATGACTCATAGTAGTTCCTGCTCAAGACAGGTCAAAGAAGCCCAAGGCTGTATTTAGGAACTTGTCATGAAGTTGGCTGCCAGTTCTAACCAATTTCCCCAATACAGTTATGTATGTATGGAGTGCTAAATATTCGGACAACTCTTGGGTCATTTTTTTGTTGATGTTCTTATTGTAAACTGGTATTGCAATCTAGATTTCCTTAAATGGGTGAATATCCCTGTTATGAAATGATTTAATATCCATTCAGGAACACATCATTATATTGGAATGATCCTCATATGACACAGTAAGTCCTTGCTCATAAAAATGTTCGACTGTATCTTAAAAAGTTCTCCATATGCATAAAAATGTTCTTCTACAAGCTATTTCTGATGTATGCTCTTTTTTTTTTTTTTGACAGGCAGAGTTAGAGAGAGAGAGAGAGAAAGGTCTTCCTTCTGTTGGTTCACTCCCCAAATGGCCGCCATGGCCGGCGCTGCGCTGATCCGAAGCCAGGAGCCAGGTGCTTCCTCCTGGTCTCCCATGTGGGTGCAGGGCCCAAGCACTTGGGCCATTCTCCACTGCCTCCCCTGGCCACAGCAGAGAGCTGGACTGGAAGAGGAGTGACCGGGACAGAATCTGGCACTCCTACCAGGTCTAGAACCCGGGGTGCTGGCGCTGCAGGCGGAGGATTAGCTAAGTGAGCCGCGGCGCCAGCCTATAAATAAATCTTTAAAAAAAAAAGTAATCTGTATTTCCAGCAATATGGAAGTAAATAAATTATGGTAGATTCTCATGGTAGATACCCGTCTATGATAATATTTCCAAGGAATACTTGGTAATATATCCTATCTGGATATTTTTAAATGTCTGAAACTATAATATGCTTCTAATTTTATATAAAGAATAAATATGCCAAATATTTTCCTTCTAATTTTGATTCATTGTTTTTATTATCCTTTACTGTATTTTCAAAATTTCTTTTTTTATATTTCTTTTTTATTTATTTGAAAGACAGTTATAGAGCGAGGTAGAGCCAGAGAGAGAGAAAGAGAGCTTCCATTCTGCTGGTTCACTCCCCAAATGACCGCAATGGCCAGGGCTGAGCTGATCTGAAGCTTCTTCCGGGTCTCCCACATGGGTACCCAAGCACTTAGGCCGTCTTCTACTGCTTTCCCAGGCCACAGCAGAGAGCTGGATCAGAAGTGGAGAAGCCAGGACTTGAACCAGCGCCCATTTGGGATGTCGGTGCTGCAGGCTGGGACTTTAACCTGCTGCACCACAGCTCTGGCCCCCAAAATTTCTTTCAGCAATATTTATTTTGATTAGAAAACTATATGATAAAAATTAAGACTGAGTTCATTTCTTAATATTTTAGGAGATAAAATTTTCATTTCACTAACTATAGAAACGGTGCTGTTTGATTAGTTTGTCAGGGTTTTTTTTCTCATTTGTTTTCTTTCATTTTTTTAAAAATATTTATTTTATTTATTTGAAAGTCAGAGTTACACAGAGAGAGGAGAGGGAGAGAGAGAGAGAGAGAGAGAGAGAGAGAGAGAGAGAGAGATCTTCCATTCTGCTGGTTCACTCAAATGACCGCAATGGCCAGGGCTGAGCTGATCTGAAACCAGGAGCCAGGAGTTCCTTCTGGGTCTCCTACGTGGTGCAGGGGCCCAAGACTTGGGCCATCTTCTACTGCTTTCCCAGGCCACAGCAGAGAGCTGAACTGGAAGAGGAGCAGCTGGGACTAGAACCCGGCGCCCATATTGGATGCCGGTGCCGCAGGTGGAGGATTAACTAGTGAGCAATGGTGCTGGCCTCAGATTTTTATATTTTAAATGTGATCATATTATGTCTTGCTTATTTCTTTTTTAAAAAGATTTACTTATTTATTTGAAAAGCAGAGTTACAGAGAGGCAGAGACAGGGAAAGAGAGGTCTTCCATCTGCTGGTTCACTCCTCAGATGGCTGCAATAGCTGGAGCTGAGCCGATCCAAAGCCAGGAGCCAGGAGCTTCTTCTGGGTCTCCCATGCGGGTACAGGGGCCCAAGCACTTGGGCCATCTTCTACTGCTTACCCAGGCCATAGCAGAGAGTTGGATTGGAAGAGGAGCAGCAGGGACTAGAACCAGTGCCCATATGGGATGCCGGCGCCACAGGTGGAGGATTAACCTAGTGTGCCAGGGGGCCAGTCCCAAAAACTTCATTTCTATCAAAAGCACAACCATTCCACTCCTCTCACAGCTGAGCCTGTTCACGGGAAGTGCTGCTGTGTTTCCTAAATGCTGTATTTTCTTTCTTTCCTTGTAAGAATTTCTTGTTGCTTTTATACTCTCCCTAAGACAAATTTGACTTGATACTGGAGGGGGAGACTTTCCTTTAGTGTCCCTTTGGAAGCCATCTTCCCAAGCTTCTTCTATACTTTTCTCTGCCTTTTACTCATTTGTACTACTTAAATCTTGCTGTTTTTTTCTTAATGAACTGTCACCCGGGAATTTTGAGAATCAAATACTCTGCTCAATGTTACTTCACATAATCATTGGGCCGATCTCGTGTGGTGAGTGTTTAGATCCATTTCACAGGTTTTTTTTTTTTTTTTTTTTTTGACAGGCAGAGTGGACAGTGAGAGAGAGAGACAGAGAGAGAAAGGTCTTCCTTTTGCCGCTGGTTCACCCTCCAATGGCCGCCGCTGCAGCCGGCGCACCGCGCTGATCCTGGCAGGAGCCAGGAGCCAGGTGCTTTTCCTGGTCTCCCATGGGGTGCAGGGCCCAAGCACCTGGGCCATCCTCCACTGCACTCCCTGGCCATAGCAGAGAGCTGGCCTGGAAGAGGGGCAACCGGGACAGAATCCGGCGCCCCAACCGGGACTAGAACCCGGTGTGCCGGCGCCGCAAGGTGGAGGATTAGCCTATTGAGCCACGGCGCCGGCTCATTTCACAGGTTTTAAAACTGAGTCAGAGAGGCGAATGACCTGCCCGGGAGCACTCTGCTTGCCAGTGCAGGGCTGGAAGTTCACGCAGGATCTGTGAATCCTCACAGGGCGCGAGTGCTCTTGAGCTGGCTAGCCTGCATCCCTTGGGTTAATTTGCTATGCTGAAGAAGTACTGATTTTGCTATTCAATAAAAAGTTCATTAGAGGTTATTTTTATGTAATTGCAAAGACTTGTCCCTACAATGCCCATATCCTGTCTAAAAACAGATTCTGCAATTACACGTTTCTTTCAATTTTTGTCTGCACTCAGCCAGAGCTTCAACGTGTCCTGTGGGCCATGCTCAGTTCTCTGGGTCCAACTACGGTTCTTGGGTTCTAGGAGGCAGCATGGAGGAATGTTGATAAACAAGACAGGGGCGGGCGTTGTGGTTCAGGGGGTTAAGAGTGCTGGAGATGGAGTGTCTTGTCTCTGCTTCCCATCCGGCTTCCTGCCACTGTGTTTGACAGACGATGATGGCCTGAGGACTTGGATGCCTATCACTTACATGGGAGAGCCAGATGGAGTTCCAGGCTTCTGGCTTCTGCCTGGCCCAGCCCTGACTGTTGTGGGCATTTGGAAAATGAACCAGCGGATAGCAGATCTCTCTCTCCTTGTCACTCTGCCTTCCGAATAAATAATTTTTGAAAAGTGAAACAAAAAAAACAAGACAAGCCTGTGGCATAATGGATTCAGTCCTATTCTACCAGTGTGAGTTACAGAGGCAGCCCCTGCCCCTTGGCCCTCAGCTGTAAGTGTTGAGGTTGGCAAGGTCAGGAAGAACCACAACCCTGGGCTGTATACTCAAGATGGCCTATCTAATGGATACCACGTTGTCTTGGATTCAGGATGTTGTTTCTCCTCTAGGAACCAATGTCCCTTCCTTCCTTTTCTAAGATCGATCGATCTATCATCTATCTATCTATCTATCTATCTATCTATCTATCTATCTATCTATCTAAATGGCAGAATGAGAGTGCAAGAAAGAGAGAGAGAGAGAGATCTCGCACCTGCTGGTTCACTTCCTGGCCAGCCAGGGCTGAATCAGGCACAAACCAAGAGCCCACGTGGGAGACCAGGACCCATGTACACTCACTACCATCCCTGGTGCACTAGCAGGAAGCTGGCCTGGATGCACAGTAGCTGCAACTCAAATCAGTGCTCTGATCCGGGATGAGTGTGTCCTAAGTGGCAGCTTCACCCACTGTGCTCTAACACCAACCCCTCCCTTCCTTTTCTGGTTTTTCCTTTTTTTCCCCCCTTTTCTATTTTCTTAGCAACAAGCACTAATTTCTCCCCAAAGAAGCAAAACGTCTAAATCCTCTCCTGGAGTTCCAGGGCCAAATATCTGACCAGGAAGAGCAGCGGTTGAGGCATTTCTCTCATTGGTGAGAAGCAACGAGTCCTGTGCTGGCCAACCAGGGATCTCCAAGTTGGATTTCTGAGTTCCCTGACTGCTGAGTCAGCTAAACAAGCTGAACATCTTTTTGTTCTTTCCTGGAATAAGTGCCAGCTGTTACACAATGTCCACAAGTATCAAATTATCACACTGTACCCCATAAATATGTACAACTATAAATTATACGTCAATAAAGCACAATCTGGAGGAGCAGGCCCTTAGCCCGGTGGTCGGGGTGCTAGGACACCCGCGCCCCACATGGGAGTACCTGGGTACCATATCCAGCTCTGGCTCCTGAATCCAGCTTCCTGCTTATGTGCACCCTGGGAGGCAGTGGTGATGGCTCAAGTAAGGGATTCCTGCCACTCATGGGAGAGGCCTAGCCTGGCCTTCAGGCTCCCAGTATTGGCCAGGTCCAGCCCTGGCATTTGGGCAGTGAGCCGGCAGACAGAAGCTCTCTCTGTCTCTCTGCCTTTCAAATAAACAAGTGAATATTTTTGGGGAAAAAAATGCTACTTAACTACTCTAAGTCAGTGATACATTAGCATCACCTAAAATGTGTTAGAAATGCAAATTTTGGGCCCCATTGAAGCTACTGAACTCATTGGTGGTGGTGATGGCAGGGAGGGGGCTGTTAGCATGCCCCTCGTGGCGCGAAACCATACATAGTATCTGTGCTATGCATTAACCTGAGAAAATCCTTTTTTTCTTTTTTTTTAAATATTTATTTATGTATTTATTTGAAAGTCAGAGTGAGAAGGGGGGAGAGAGAGAGAGAGAGAGAGAGAGAGAGAGAGAGAGAGAGAGAGGTCTTCCATCCGCTGGTTCACTCCCTAGTTGGCCACAATGGCCAGAGCTGCACCGATTAGAAGCTAGGAGCCAGGAGCTTCTTCCAGATCTCCCACGTGGGTGCAGGGGCCCAAGGACTTGAGCCATCCTCCACTGCTTTCCCAGGCCATAGCAGAGAGCTGGATTGGAAGGGGAGCAGCCAGGTCTTGAACCGGCACCCATATTGGATGCTGGCACTGCAAGCGGCGGCTTTACCCAGTATGCCACAACGCCGGCCCCCTTGTTTTCTTAAGTTATATATTTTACTGAGCCCCAACCAACTGTCATGCGGAGGTCCGGGTGGAAGGAAAATGTACAAGAAGCCAAGTGACGGTCTCCTTACCCTTGGTGCCAGTAAAAGTATCACCAAGCTGAGATTTAGTAGTTAAAGCACTGCAGGACACTAGTCCATCATGCTTGTGATAGTCGTTGTAGGGCTATCATTAATTCATGATCCGTTACCAAGTGAGTGACGTGGAGGAAGAGGAAGAGAACTTCCATGATGAAACGTGACCGTGGAATCCCTGCTCCTGGCCTCAGGCTTGCTGGGATGCATTCTAGACAGCCGGAGGAGTCTAGTCAGTGCCTCTGCGCCTCTCTCCTTGCTTGTTGTGAAACAGGCAAGAAGCACCTCCGGACTCTCTGGGAACCCATCAGTGCATACTTACCGGAACTTCTGCAGAATATGGATGCCCACGGGGGCAGTGTTTGCAATCCTGAGCCCAAAAATGGCTGAGATCTTTTTTTCACATGATACTGAAGGTAGTGAGAAAGGCTGGCCTACTCTTCTATTCTTTGTGCCCCCAAAGTTGTGCTCTTTGCACTGCAATGCCTCTGTTGCTCTGACCTGAATCTCTGCAGAGGGCATGAGTATGGGCTAGGGGGTGGGGCAGGTAATACCTAAGGCTGTTTGCAGAGAAAGACAGAAGGAACCCTACAGGAAGGGAGGGGGTGAGGCTCCAGGCAAAAGGTGGGGGACAGACCCCAGGCTCCTGTTTCCCAGCTTTCCTGCCCATTCTCTTCTACCTGGTCCTGCTGCTGTTCTCCAAGATGTGTGTACGTACATGTGTTGCTTGCATACACACACATCAAGGAAATTACTGCATAGTATAATGTTTAATGCATTTCAAGTGCTTTCTATGGTGTCTGGTGCATGTGGGTGCTTATTATTATTGTGGAATAGAAAAGGCCAAATCAAGCTCCATGTTTGGCTCTGGGATGAATATTTTCTATGTATTATTGTCTCATTAAAATACATGTTGTGAGGGGCTGGTGCTATGGCATAGTAGGTTAAACCTCCACCTGTGGTGTCAGCATCCCATATGGGTGCTATTTGGAGTCCTGGCTGCTCCACTGCTGATCCAGCTCCCTGCTAATGGCCTGGGAAAGTAGCAGAAGATGGCCCAAGTGCTTGGGCCCCTGCACCCACGTGGGAGACCTGGAAGAAGTTCCTGACTGTTGGCTTCAGATCAGCCCAGCTCCAGCCAATGTGGCCATTTGGGGAGTGAACCAGCGGATGGAAGACCTCTCTCTCTGTCTCTCCCTCTCTGTCTGTAACTCTGCTTTTCCAATAAATAAATAAATCTTTAAGCACACACACAACACGTTGTGAAATGAACATTTCCAAGTGGTGTGGCAAATCTCAATCTAAAGAATTTGGAGGGGCCAGCATCGTGGTGTAGCAGGTAATGAATGCTACCGCCTGCAACACCAGCATCCTATATGGGCACCAGTTAAAGTCCCAGCTCTTCCACTTCCAATCCAGCTCCCTGCTAATGTGCCTAGGAAAGCTGCAGAAGATGGCCCAAGTTCTTGGGTTCCTGTATCCATGTGGGAGACCTGGAAGAAGCTCCTGGCTCTTGGCTTTGGCCTGGGCCAGCCCCAGCTGTTGCAGCCATCTGGGGAAGTGAACCAGTGGATGGAAGATCTCTTTGTGTCTCTCCTTCTCTCTTTCAAATTAATAAATAATTCTTTTAAAAAAAATAAAGAACTTGGAAATGTTTCTGAGTCACTGTGATTAATCCTTTTTACTCTGTCTTAAGTGGCAAAAGAGACCACCATATTGTCACTATCTCTTTATATAGTTATAAAATTTACCAAGTTCCTCTTGTAGCTCAAAGCCCTTAACTATTTAGAATTGAGTAGGCTTGCTGGTGCCGCGGCTCAATAAGCTAATCCTCCGCCTTGCGGCGCTGGCACACCGGGTTCTAGTCCCGGTCGGGGTGCCGCATTCTGTCTTCCAGGCCAGCTCTCTGCTGTGGCCCGGGAGTACAATGGAGGATGGCTCAAGTCCTTGGGCCCTGCACCCCATGGGAGACCAGGAGAAGCACCTGGCTCCTGCCTTCGGATCAGCACGGTGCGCCGGCCACAGCGGCCATTGGAGGGTGAACCAACGGCAAAGGAAGACCTTTCTCTCTGTCTCTCTCTCTCACTGTCCACTCTGCCTGTCAAAAAAAAAAAAAAAAAAAAAATGAGTAGGCTCTCATTAAAATTGCACCCTGGCCCGTGGGCCACAGCAGCTCTGCATGTTTCTCAGTGAGGTTACTGACAGTACTTTACACCCAGACAGAAACTTGAATAAAGTTTCTGTGTGCCTCAGTCCTTACAACTAACAGTCTTTTTTGAAAATATTTTATTTGAAAGGCAGAGAGAGGGGGAGGGAGAGAAAAAGAGAATGAGAGAGAGAGAGAGAGAGAGAGAGAGAGAGAGAATCTTCTGTCCACTGGTTCACTGCCTAAATTTCTGCAACAGCCTGTGCTGGACCAGGCCAAAGCTAGGAGCGTAGAACTCCATCTGGGTCTCCCACGTGGGTGCAGAGGCCCAAGTACTTGATTTTTTTTAAAGATTTATTTTATTTATTTATTTATTTGAAAGACAGAGTTACAGAGAGAGGTAGAGACAGAGAGAGAGGTCTTCCATCTGTTGGCTCTCTCCCCAGTTGGCCGCAATGGCTGGAGCTGCGCCAACCCAAAGCCAGGAGCCAGGAGCATCTTCTGGGTCTCCCACGTGGGTTCAGGGTCCAAGGACTTGGGCCATCTTCTACTGCTATCCCAGACCATAGCAGAGAGCTGGATTGGAAGTGAAGCAGCCGGGACTAGAACCGGCGCCCACATGGGATGCTGGTGCTTCAGGCCAGGGCTTTAATCCACTGCGCCACAGCGCCAGCCCCCAAGTACGTGAGTACTGCCTCCCAAGATGGACATCAGAGGAAGCTGGATCACGGAAGCAGAGTAGCCAGGCCTCAGACGAGGCAGACCCATATGGAATGTGGGCGTCCCAAGTTGAGACTCAACCGCTGGGCCAAATGCCTGCCCCAGGAATCAGTATTATTAGGATGGCAACCACATGGACCAGATCTTTGAAACTCCTGGCTTAATTTTAGTCCTTTTTGAACTATGGAGCGCTGAAGGATAATTAAGTGATAGTTCATACAGTTTTCCTGCTTAAATTGTTTTTTGTTTTTTTTTTTTTTTTTTTTTTTTGATAGGCAGAGTTAGACAGTGAGAGAGAGAGACAGAGAGAAAGGTCTTCCTTTTTTCCATTGGTTCACCCTCCAAATGGCCATTGCAGCCGGCGTGCTGTGCCGATCTGAAGCCAGGAGCCAGGTGTTTCCTCCTGGTCTCCCATGCGGGTGCAGGACCCAAGCACTTGGGCCATTCTCCACTGCCTTCCTGGGCCACAGCAGAGAGCTGGACTGAAAGAGGGGCAACTGGGACAGAATCTGGCGCCCCAACCAGGACTAGAACCTGGGGTGCCGGCGCCACAGGTGGAGGATTAGCCTAGTGAGCCACGGTGCTGACACTAAATAGTATTTTTTAAAACCACAATAAAAATTCCTTAATTGTGGAAAAAAGGCAGGTGACATAACATTTACCATATTGACTATTTTTCCCAAATATTTATTTATTTATTTGAAAGGCAGAGTTATAGAGAGGGAGAGGCAGAGGCAGAGGCAGAGAGAGAAAGTCTTCAACCCACTGGTTCACTCCCCAAGTAGCCACAAGAGCTGTGGCTGTGCCAGGCTGAAGACAGGAGCCAGGAGCTTCATCCAGGTAGCTTATGTGGGTGCATCTGCTCTATCTTTCACTGCTTTCCCAGGCATATTAGCAGGGAGTTGGATCAGAAGTGGAGTAGTGGGTGCCCATAGAGGATGCTGGCGCTATAGGCAGCAGCTTAACCTGCTATGGCACAGCACAGGTTCCAATTCTATTTTTAAGGATACAGTTTAACAGAGTGAAGCATGCTCACGTTACTGTGAAACAGATTCTGAAAACTTTTTTCTTGCATGTCTGAAACTCTATACCCATTAAAACAACAGCTTTCAAGGCTGGCGCTGTGGCGCAGTAGGTTAATCCTCCACCTGTGGTGCCGGCATCCCATATGGGCACCGGTTCTGGTCCCAGCTGCTCCTCTTCTGATGCAGCTCTCTGCTATGGCCTGGGAAAACAGTAGAAGATGACCCAAGTTCTTGGGCCCCTGCACCCACGTGGGAGACTGGAAGAAGCTCCTGGCTCCTGGCTTCGGATCGGTGCAGCTCCGGCCATTGCAGCCAATTGTGACCCCAATTGGACGGAATACCTTTCCCTCTATCTCTCCCTCTCACTGTCTGTAACTCTATCTCTCAAATAAATAATTAATAATTTTTAAAAAGCCCTGCTTTTTATTTTCTCAGACACAAACCTTACAGAATTCAATCCTTTTTATTACAGGGGTCTCTGGAAATACAGAAAGAAAACAGTAAGAGCACTGCTCGTCACGTTTCTCTATGAGGCATTTTATCCTGTGAAATTATTGGCTGCCGGAAAGCTGAGTGCGCCTGGGAGCTGGAACACCTTTTGCTTGTTTGTGTGTTTTGGGAGAACATCTAGAAATGGGTTCTAGGAGATAAAAGGGCCATGGAACTCTGGGCTCCTCCCCTGCCCTCCCCCTCCACACACCAGCTGGCATTCACCTGCTCGCGGTGCAGACAATGAGCACATGGCCTGCACTCAACTTCCTCTGATGAGAATCTCACCATATCCAAGGTCAGTGTCCCTTTGTCATTTCCCTCCATAATTGCTAGAGGTTTTGGGACAACATCACACAACTGGCCTCTCACAGGTACCTGACGGTATTCGGAGTCCCCTGTCTGGTCTGCTTCTGTCTCAGCTGCTTTGCACTGTCTTTCTTGCTGAAGTCAATCTGGATTTAGAAAACATGAAAAGAAAATATTGTAACAATATAGAGCATTAAGCCTGGAAGCTGGCAGACCTATTGGGAAATACTTTTGTTTTGTTTGATTTTCTGTCTTCTCGAGACCTCACTGAGGTCACCCATCCTCCCATTCGTGGTCCATGTGGTTCAGATGGAGTAAACCAAGTCCTGGGTTGCCCTTAGGGGCAAGCCTGTCATCCAAGAATGTCCAGAGTCCATCGTCCCTCACCCACTGGGATGATGTAAGTCACTGCGCTGTCCCCCACCTGTAGCCAGGGTTCTAGGAATTGCCTCCCAACTGACCTGGATGTCCAGGGCGGAGCCAATAGCAGGTGCTGCCATGTACTGTCCAGCCTCGGGGTAACATGATGGAAGGAAATCACGGTGAACAGCCATCATAGAGGACATCCACTCACTCCGCTTGGAAAGAAACCTAGGAAATTAAATATATTATACTCATATAGTAGGAACATAGGTGATAATAAGAAGCTTCTAATGAGTTAAGAGAACACATTCAGAAAATTGAGAATCAAATAAAAAAAGATACCTACATGACAATGAATTCCAAATGTTTCTGAAGTATATGGAAGCTTTCTTTTAAAAAAACTTTATTTATTTATTTATTTGAAAGTCAGAGCTACACAGAGAAAGAAAGAGAGGCAGAGAGAGAGAGAGCGAGAAAGGGGTCGTTCATCTGCTGGTTCACTCCCCAACTGGCCACAACGGCTGGAGTTGCGCCAATCAGAAGCCAGGAGCCAGGAGCTTCTTGCAGGTCTCCCACATGGGTACAGAGGCCCAAGGACTTGGGTCATCTTCTACTGCTTTCCCAGGCCAGAGAAGAGAGCTGGATCGGAAGTGGAGCAACCGAGACTCGAACCTGTGCCCATATGGGATACCAGCACTGTAGGCGGCAGCTTTACCCGCTATGCCACAGCTCCAGCCCCAAAACTTTATTTTTGACAAAGAAAAACTGCATATTATTTATACACGGATCCTTGTATAGTGTGTTTGTGACACTGGTACTGTAATAAATTCTAAAGAAACTTCTGATTTATGATTTTTTTTATTTCAAGAGGTATTTTTGGATAGTTCCAAGTGAATCACATCTTTGAGTTGAAGATTAACTTGTTTAGAAGGCTTTGTACTGCCAAAAATACCAAAGGATAACAAAAAATAATAAAGAAATAAGCAGTTGAAGCTTTGCTGATCTTTATGATAAACTTAATTTCTCCCTTTTCGAAGCTCGGTTAACTCTCCCTTTCACGGGCTGCTAGGGCAGTAGCTTCTAGTTTCTTAATACTGATACAATTTGGAAATATTTTCAATACAATTTGGAAATATTTTCAATGGGAATTAAGAACATTTGATATGCAAAAAAGCATATACATAGCACTAAGAAGCAGTTTTAGTAGCATCACTTTCCTTTAGTACCTGAAATTCACAGATATTTTCTTTTTCATTCCAGTCCACCTTTTTTTTTTTTTTTTTTTTTTTTTTGACAGGCAGAGTTAGACAGTGAGAGAGAGACAGACAGAGAGAAAGGTCTTCCTTCCATTGGTTCACCCTTCAAATGGCTGCTACAGCCGACGAGCAGCGCCAATCCGAAGCCAAGAGCCAGGTGCTTCTCCTGGTCTCCCATGGGGTTCAGGGCCCAAGCACTTGGGCCATCCTCCACTGCCTTCCTGGGCCACAGCAGAGAGCTGGACTCTGGGTTCTAGTCCCGGTTGGGGCACTGGTCCTGTCCCGGTTGCTCCTCTTCCAGTCCATCTTTTTCAATTCCTTAATTTGTTGTGTTCTATCCTACTCCATTGACATTGTAAAATGTCCATTGTGACTCACAAAAATAGATTTCATGACTACTAATTGGTCTTCATGAGTAGTTTGATAAACATCACTCTAGACAAGCACACAACAAAGGATAGAAACTGGAAGTGTGTTCTTTCTGTATCAGCTTCAGGTTCACATTCCACACTTTTCCATTCATTCACATATTGCTCATTTCATTCATGAGAGGAATATCTTTGAAGGCCCTTCCATGAGCTGAGCACTCAGCCAGATAATGGGAACACAGTAGTGGGCAGGACAGATGAGCTTTCTTCTCATCCGGGTATTGTAGGACTAACCTACTTACAAACTACCAAACTCCCTCTCCTATTGGTGCACAACACGGCAGTGGGTTGAGGGAACCTGAGCCAGAAGAGATCTGAATATCAAAGTGGGAACAGGGGTAGAGTGAACAGTGTACTTTTATACCACGGCTCTGGGGGAGTCACACTCAAGAGTTTCCTGGTAGTCACAATGACATGTGGTTTTCAGAAAGGAAGGCACACATTTTGCTAGGTACTGCCAGACTGATGATGAATAAGCATGATCTGTTCACTGCCACTAGTCTCACAGCATGGAAATGGGTAATGCACACTCATAAATTATTACAGGTCAGTGAAATAATGCAATAGACCAACATAAGTTTTCGCGCTGCACAGAATTAAGGGGTAGTTGGAAGTAGGAGAACTGGAGAATTCAGTTAGAGAGGAAATGACAGGACATGAGGGCAAACATTTGCAAGGAGGCTGTAGGGAGACATTTTCCAGGATAGGAAGAGATTTGAATATTTTGGGCAGAGACAGCCATGTTTAATTGACATAGTAAGGTGTTGGTGGACAGAGGCAGAGGGATTCACCTGGGAAAGAGGGACACTTTATGGATAAAACAAAGGACTAATAGCCAAAACATGTAGTATGATTGCACTTATTAAGAGCAAAAATATTTGGTAGCATGGTAACTTTCCTAATTTTTTCACTTTCTTGAATGATAGAAAGATTGCATTTTGTCCCAGAATGACTCCCTAAGTTACCAGCCCCTCGCTTATTTCATTGATTTCTTCAATCTTGCCAAAGCACATTACCTTTCATTTCGTGCCCCTTATTTTTTAACTTATAATGGAAGAGTAGTATCGACACACAAAAATGCAGGAACAAAAGTGTACAGTGTGATTAACTTTCTTATAGCTCACATATATCTGCGTGTAATTCATACCCATCATTCACAAGAACCCCTGCTGGTCACTCCAGCTCAGGGCAACCACTGTCCTGACTTCTAAAAAAGGGGTGCACTCTTTTTTTTTTTTTTTTTTTGACAGGCAGAGTGGACAGTGAGAGAGAGAGAGACAGAGAGAAAGGTCTTCCTTTGCCATTGGTTCACCCTCCAATGGCTGCCACGGCCGGCGCGCCGCGCTTGATCCGATGGCAGGAGCCAGGAGCCAGGTGCTTCTCCTGGTCTCCCATGGGGTGCAGGGCCCAAGCACTAGGGCCATCCTCCACTGCACTCCCTGGCCACAGCAGAGAGCTGGCCTGGAAGAGGGGCAACCAGGACAGAAGCCGGCACTCCGACCGGGACTAGAACCCGGTGTGCCGGCGCCACAAGGCGGAGGATTAGCCTAGTGAGCCACGGCACTGGCCAGGGGTGCACTCTTAAATGAAAAAGTAGTCTATGCTCTCCAGTGTACAAATCTGTAAGCAAAAAGTATTTATTTTTTTATTTTTTTGACAGGCAGAGTGGACAGTGAGAGAGACAGAGAGAAAGGTCTTCCTTTGCCGTTGGTTCACCCTCCAATGGCCGCCATGGCCGGCGCGCTGCGGCCAGCGTACCGCGCTGATCCGATGGCAGGAGCCAGGAGCCAGGAGCCAGGTGCTTTTCCTGGTCTCCCATGGGGTGCAGGGCCCAAGCACCTGGGCCATCCTCCACTGCACTCCCTGGCCACAGCAGAGAGCTGGCCTGGAAGAGGGGCAACCGGGACAGAATCCGGCGCCCCAACCGGGACTAGAACCCGGTGTGCCGGCGCCGCTAGGCGGAGGATTAGCCTAGTGAGCCGCGGCGCCGGCTAAGTATTCCTTTAAAAGTTGTCCAAATAGGGAAGCTATTTCCAACCTGTTCTCAACTATTTACCCAAACTATTTCCCTCGCTCCTATATTGTTTGCCTAGTTGGAATCAAAGTGGAGTGGAGGACAGACCAATCAGGAGATTTTTGTCTGGAAGACTCCCCTTAGAAACAAACATTTTGAAATTAAATGGGAGGCAAAATTAAAACCAAAAGCTCACCAACTTATATAATCAGTTAATCTATCTCTAGCTATCTTATGCATCTGGTACACTGATTTTTTTTTTATAAACCAAAATATATTTTTCATAGTACTTAAAAAATGAAATTTTGGAAAATACAAAAAAATCAAAACCCCTGGTTCAGAGCCAAGAAATACCATTGTTAATATTAATGAGTATTTCTTTTTCTTGTATTTCTTATTGATTATATTATTTGTTGACTATGTATGCCAGATCTCTATGGCATTATTTGTAAGGAAAGAAATGGAAACATTTCAACATCCATAAACATGGAGTTGTTAGATTATGGTACAAACACTACATCAACACAGGTGAAAAAGAATGAAATGGAGCTATGTGAACCGACATGGGAAGAGATCCATCTTCAATTTGTAAGTAAAAAATATTTAAAACTCTCTCTCTATAAAACTATCTCCGTCGTGTTTAAAATATATAGATGAAACAGATTTGTATACCTATTTTTTATCCAAAAGTGTCTTCTCGGGTCTCTCATAGCCATGGTTTAAGTTTGTTTTAGGAGTAATTAAGGAACACTTTGTATTGGAGAGCCAATGCTATTTGAGAACGTTGGCAAATGGTGATTTATTCATTTAGTCAGTGTCTATTGGTGAGTAATGGCTTAGAAAACCAACACTCAAGCGTCGTGTGGAAATCTGTCAGATATTTAGAATTCCTACAACTATAACACTTCCTATTATGTACTAACTTATCATTTTTAGCCAGTCATTCAGTTTCATAATAAAATGTCACTAAGTATGAATTACTGCAGCCACAAGACTCAAAGCACAAGCTTGTTTATTTTCAATTGCCCTGAAGTCAGGGTCTATGACAGCACATAGTAGAGGTATCCTTTTCCTACCACTGTAAATGACCCCTCTCTTTTATTACCACACTTTTTAAAAGCCAGCACAAAGGGGTCCTTCTTTGCAAAGACACTGAAGCTTCACTCAGATAGAATGAGACACAGTATTCTTCTCATATATAAAACATCCATTATATATACTTGTCAATACTTGTCATTATATACATATATGTCAGTACTTACTGCATTATTCCATTTATCACATCTAGCTGTAATTATTTACATAACAGTCTGTTCCAGCAGATCATACACTTTTTTTTTTTTTTTTTTTTTGACAGGCAGAGTGGACAATGAGAGAGAGAGACAGAGAGAAAGGTCTTCCTTTTTCCTTTGGTTCACCCCCCAATGGCCGCTGCGGCTGGCGCACCGCACTGATCCAAAGCCAGGAGCCAGGTCCTTCTCCTGGTCTCCCATGCGGGTGCAGGGCCCAAGGACCTGGGCCATCCTCCACTGCAGTCCTGGGCCACAGCAGAGAGCTGGACTGGAAGAGGAGCAACCGGGACAGAATCCGGTGCCCCGACCGGGACTAGAACCTGGGGTGCTGGTGCCGCAGGCGGAGGATTAGCCAAGTGAGCTGCAGCGCTGGCCTTCTTCTTCTTTTTCTTCTTCTTTTTTTTAAAGATTTTATTTTATTTGAGAGTTAGAGTTACAGACAGTGAGAGGGAGAGACAGAGAGAGAGGTCTTCCATCCGCTGGTTCACTCCCCAGATGGCTGCAACAGCTGGAGCTGCACTGATCCGAAGCCAGGAGCCAGGTCTTTCTCCTGGTCTCCCATGTGGGTGTAGGGGCCCAAGGACTTGAGCCATCTTCTACTGCTTTGCCAGGCCACAGCAGAGAGCTGGACCAGAAGAGGGGCAGGCAGGACTAGAACTGGCGCCCATATTGGATGCTGGTACCACAGGCGGCGGATTAACCTACTGTGCCATGGCGCTGGCCCCAGATCATACACTTCTTAAAGGCAAGAAAAATGTCTTTCCCCTTTGGATGGTAATCCCTTTTGTTGAGCTTAACACATACCAGTACTATTCCTCAGATTCTGTCAATGATTACGTAATGGTATGCAGATACCAATGGTAGTATCTAAATACGTTGAGAAAATTTTTTTTAAGATTTATTTAATTATTTGAAAGGCAGAGTTACAGAGAAGGGGAGGGAGAGTGAGCACATGAGTGAGCAAGAGAAAGAGAGAATCTTCCATCCGCTGGTTCACTCCCTAGATGGCTACAATGGCCAGAGCTGCACCAGGTCAAAGTCAGGAGCCAGGAGCATCATCTAGATCTCTCATGTGGGTGGTAGGGGCTCAAACAATTGGGCCATCATCTGCTGCTTTTCCCAGGCCATTAGCAGGGAGCTGGATTGGAAGTGGAGCAGCCAGGACTTGAACCAGCACCCATACGGAATGCCAGGATCACAGGCAATGGCTTAACTTGCTACACCATGATGCTTACTCCAATACATGCTTTCTTTTCTTTTTTTAAAATATTTATTTATTTGAAAGTCAGAGTTATACGGAGAGAGGAAAGGCAGAGAGAGGGGTCTTCCATCCACTGGTTCACTCGCCAGATGGTCACAACAGCCAGAGCTGAGCCAATTTGAAGCCAAGAGCCAGGAGCTTCTTCTGGGTCTCCCAGGCAGGTGCAGGACTTAGGCCATCTTCCACTGCTTTCCCAGGCCATAGCAGAGAGCTGGATTGGAAATGGAACAGTGGGAACTTGAACCGATGCCCATATGGTATGCTGGCACTATAGGAGGTGGCCTTACCCGCTATGCCACAGCATCAGCCCCAATAAATAAATATTAAAAAAAAAAAGAAAGAAAAGAAATAGTCTGTCTCTATCAAGCCTTGCCCAAAGTGCAGCATGTCCATGAGCAAAATCAACGATGGTTGTTGTTTTAAGTCAGTAAGTGTGGGCAGCTTATTAGGCAGCAATAGATAAAGAGAATAGGCCATCATGAGTTCACACACTGGTGAAAATGGAGAGGGGGGGCCCAGAGTCACCCCTTCTGTTTCCTCTTCTTAATCTTGGTGAGATAAGAAACAACACTGTCAGATGAAAGTAGGATTAGAACCACAAGGAGATGCAGGCCGATTCTATGGCGCAAAGGGTTAAAGCTCTGGCCTGAAGCGCCAGCATCCCATGTGGGCGCCGATTCTAGTCCCGGCTGCTTCTCTTCCGATCCAGCTCTCTGCTATGGCCTGGGAAAGCAGTGGAAGATGGCCCAAGTCCTTGGGCCCCTGCACCCACGTGGGAGACCCAGAAGAAGCTCCTGGCTCCTGGCTTCGGATTGGCGCAGCTCCAGCAGCTGCAGCCATCTGGGGAGTGAACCAGCGAATGGAAGACCTCTCTTTCTGTCTCTGCCTCTCTCTGTAACTCTGGCTCTCAAATAAATAAACTAAAATAATAATAATAAAAAAAGAACCACAAGGAGTATCCCACATGTGAACAAATGAACCCTGAAAGATCAATTACAGCCCGACATATTTCAAACAAAAACACTAAAGATTATTCGTGTTTTTTCAGGAGGCAACAAAAGTATTTTAAGGAATTACTGAATAATTGTGGCAAACTCTTCTAATATCGTATTGAATCATGTATGGAAAGTTTAATTATCTACTGCTGGTGATTTGTAAATCTGTGATGAAGATCTGTTATCAGCTGTGGGGTGACTTGAAGATGTGGCCACAGTTACCAAATTACTGTGAATGTGGTTACTGTCTGGTCAAAGCTTTTGACACAGTACAGCATTTTGTGATGAAAAACGTAGAGGGCGGTGAAATGCACACTGCGAGTGTAGATGACTTAACTGACTGGTTCATGGACACAGGCCACATTCTTTCCTGGGAAATGAGTTGTAACGGTTAAAACTAACCTTAAGGGACTTGAAAGTTGGCAAAGATTTGCATGCATTTTTTCCCATTCTTTATTTGTGACCTGCCAAGTTCTTTTGAGAGTACACCCGTGCACTTTCATATTAACAATGAAATACATTATTTGGGAGGAAGCAATGAGGAATGAGATTGAAGAAACCAACTTTGGCTTATCGATCATTTCAATCTATGAAAACACTGCAGCATACAACTTTGAATAACATTGTCTTGGTTCCTTAATAAAGATGAAATGTAAACTATTTTTATTAAGAACAGAAGGCGGTCAGATTCTAAGTTTTCCTTTATTCTCATTTAAGTCAAACTACCAATTTTTGATTTTGAAAATGGCAGCTGTCAAGTCCACGAAGTCTCTGACCTAGACTAACAAGAGTGCGTGTTTCTAGCCATCCGATTGAACAGATGGTTTCGTTTCCACTTGCTCTCTGACAGTGGGATATCTTTTTGGATGAAGACGTAATAGCTGACATCAAGACCCTCTCTATCTATTTGCCTGAGTCCTGGAGGGCTTTCATTAAAGATAATTACTGAACCCAAAATATTGAAAAGATATATGCAAAAAGATGCTCGTCACAGTACTGCTGTGACTTTAAAACTGTCAAAAATTTAAAGATTGCCAAGTATACCATTTTATTCATAGCTTATCAGTTACAATTATGAAGAAAGTTTGGCAACCAGGTAAATCTTTGGGTTGATAGACAAAAGAAGGAAATGTATTAAAATGCTAACAAAGACCTCATTAAGGAAGTAGAATGAAAGGTGACTATTTTTTCTTCTCTCATTTTTCTCTGTTCTATAAAAGTGATTCTATCATTGTTACAACAATTATTGAAGGGGCTAGTGTTTTGGCATAGTGAGTTAAGCCAGCATCCCATGTCAGAGCACCAGTTCTTGGCTACTCAGTTTCCATCCAACTTCCTGCTAAGATAGCTGGGAAAGCAACAGGAGTTGGCCCAAGTGCTTGGGCCCCTGCATGTGGGAGATCTGGATGGAGTTCTGGGCACTTAGCTTTGGCCTGGATCTGCCCTGGCCATTGCATTCAGTTGGGGAGTGAACCAACAGAGGAAAGATCTCTCTCTCTCTCTTTCTCTCTCTCTCCTTCTCTCTGTGTCCCCTCCCTTCCCTCTCCCTCTCTCTGCCTTTCAAATAAATAATAAATAAGTCTTAAAACAATTAAGTACTTAAAGACACTTGAATGCACTTGAGCTTAACAATGCTCCAATGCAGGAGAGAATACAGATAATTTTGAGTATGGGACAAAATGAAAGGACACATAGTGTCGTCAGTGGACACAGTCCTCTAACAAACTCTACTCCCATTTCTATTTTCCTCATAAAAGTCTACCTGAATTCTCCATCAAACTCCTTCAAGTTATCAACTCATGAAATTCGCAAAACAGAAGTAGTTGAGCCATAAACTTTACAGCAAAGTGTTAGTCTTAGCAAAAGCAAAATCATGAATAAAAACCAGGTTAACCTGAGTTGTGGGATGGCTGGCAGGAAGGGGTACGATAAGTTATCTTTTGTGTTTCCAAAGTGGTCTGGGGGGGGTGAATAATTTTTGCTTACTCTTCTGTAATAAGCATATTATTAAACTATAGTGTACATGTATTCTTAGAAAAAATATAAAATTTCTTAATACTCTCCTTTTGTTTTAACAAGTTTGATCTTGGATAATAATGATTTTCTTTTTCAAAACACACTTTCATTTAAAAAATTATTACAGTTACAAGTAAATAATAATAGTTTAATGTAAAATTTATAAAAAATGATGTCTAAAAATTTTTTTACAGTTTTCCCTGCAACCAAAATAATTCTATCAGTTTATATTCATTTCTCATAAATGCAAAACAATATTCCTTAAGTTCTGGCTGCCACTTTTTGGGTTTTTCAGCATCATAATTATTTGCAAGTTGCATGTATATCTTTTTTTTTTTTTTTTAAGAATTATTTACGGGGCAGGTGCTGTGGCGCAGCAGGTTCACATCCTGGCCTGAAGCACCAGCATCCCATATGGGTGCCGGTTTGATACCCAGCTGCTCCACTTCTGATCCAGCTCTCTGCAATGCCCTGGGAAAAGCAGTAGAGGATGGCCCAAGTCCTTGGGCCTCTGCACACACGTGGGAGACCTGGAAGAAGCAGCTCCGGCCATTGTGGCCAATGGGGAGTCAACCATCGGATGGAAGACCTCTCTCTCACTCTCTGCCTCTCCTCTCTGTGTAACTCTGACTTTCAAATAGATAAATCTCAAAATAAAAAGAGAATTATTTATTTATTCATTCCAAAAGAAGACTTACAGAGAGGGAGAGGCAGAGAGAGAGAGTCTCAAAAATTATTTATTTATTTGAAAAGAAGAGTTACAGAGAAGGAGAGGCAAAGAGAAAGTCTCCCATCCACTTGTTCAACCCCCAGATGGCCACAATGGCCGGACCTGCACCGATCCGAATCCAGGAGCCAGGAGCTTCCTCCGAGTCTCCCACATGGGTGCAGGAGCCCAAGGACTTGGGCCAGCTTCCATTGACCTCTCGGGCAACAGCAGAGAGCTGGATCGGAAGTGCAGCAACCGGCTCTCAAACCAGCGCCCATATGGGATGCCCATATGGCACTGCAGATGGCAGCATTACCCGCTACACCACAGCACTGGCCTTAGAATAAGGAAGAGACAATACTACTGTATCTTGCTTGAAGTCAGCATTTTTTTCTGAAGAGTATTATTAAAAACTAACATTCTAACAAATCCATAGTCCTGGGGCTGACGCTGTGGTGTAGTGGGTAAAGCAGCTGCCTGCAGTGCCAGCATCCCATATGGATGCCAGTTCGAGTCCTGGCTGCTCCACTTCCAATCCAGCTCTCTGCTATGGCCTGGGAAAGCCGTAGAGGGTGGCCTAGGTCCTTGGGCCCCTGTACCTGCGTAGGAGACCTGGAGGAAGCTCCTGGTTCCTGGTTTCAGATGAGGGCAGCTGCAACCGTTGTGGCCATTTAAGGAGTGAACCAGCGGGTGGAAGGCTGCATGCTCTCTCCCTCTTTCTCTCTGCCTCTCCTTGCTCTCTGCATAACTCTGACTGTCAAATAAATCTTAAAAAAAAAAAAAAAAATCCATAGTCCTGAAACATGGCTATCATTGCTCTTGGCTAATACGTTTATAAGAAATTCTTTACAAGGTAATGAGGTATAACAAATCATTGATCTATTTCTTATCCCCCCCCCAGATATCATTAACAATTGATGAAAAGTATAAGATAGTTGTTTGCAGAATGCACCTTACTTATTAATGCATCTTCTAAAATTCTTCTTCCTTGTATGAACCACTCCAATCAAATTTTCCTCATACTTCCTATTGCAACATTCATGCTCTCCCATATAAAACAGACCCACGCACAAGGGGCTTCTGGGTTTTCCCCACAGTAGTTCCCATGCTGAGGACCCTACATATACAGCATGCGTCAGGTGACTGCTGCCTACGGTTAATCAACTGAGCGCATGTTTGTCACTCAGCTGTTAGACGCGCTTCAAGTATGAGCCCTGAGCCTTGGACGTGATCCACAGGCGGGCTGGGTGCTTGATTCACACCCCCCTTTTTTTTTTGACAGTAATCCTTCTTAATGCCTTAATTTTATGATGTAATTTTAGTGGAATTAACCTTGAATAACTCCAAATTATATAATTAATTACATTCAGCTCCTATGATAATTACCATTTAATCTGAACCTCTCAGCCTGACACCCCAGCAGAAATCCAGCGCACACATAGATGGCGGGGCGGGGCCATCTATATGTGGGGTGGGGGTGGGGGGCTCTCCGGCTTATTCATTCTGAAGACTCTCAGGGACCTGTCGAGAGCATGCCATGTACTTGGAGCTAAAGGCATAAAAGGATAGAGAATAAACGAAGCTGGTTTCAGCAATTCCTGATTGTTCCCCTTAACATTTATTTTGAAGGAGTTTAATTGGTATAATTTTTGGAAAAAAATTCCTGTGGTCACATAAATTTGGTTTATGTTTGGTTTAAAAATTAAAGAGGCTTTTTAAATTATAGAGTTGCTTGATCTTTAATGTTATGAAACTCCAAGAGGTGGGATGTAAAATATTTCCCAAGCTGTTTTGAATAGAGCACACTCCTTCTTTAGAAAAAACTAACAGCTGTATTGACGTATAATTTACATTCCATGAACACTCCAATGAAATGATTTTTATTGAATTTTTAGGGTTGTGCAACTATCACCAAAATCCAAGTTTAGAGAATTTCCATCACCTCCAAAAGATCTTGTTCTTTTTAAAAAAGATGTTAAAGATTTTAAAAAAAGATTTGTTTTTATATTTGAAAGGCAAAGAGGAGAGAGGGGAGAGGAGAGGAGGAGAGAGGAGAGGGGAGAGAGAAGAGAGAAGAGGAGAGAGGAGAGAGAAGGAGAGGAGAGAGGGGAGAAGGGAGAGGGGAGAGAGGGGAGTGGAGGGAGAGGGGAGAGGAGGAGAGAGGGGAGAGGAGGAGATAGGAGAGAGGGGAGGGGGAGAGAGGAGAGAGGGGAGAGGGGAGAGGAGGAAGAGGGGAGAGAGGGGAGAGGGGAGAGGAGGAGATAGGAGAGAGGGGAGGGGGAGAGATAGGAGAGAGGGGAGGGGGAGAGAGGAGAGAGGGGAGAGGAGGAGATAGGAGAGAGGGGAAGGGGAGAGAGGAGAGAGGGGAGAGGGGAGAGGAGGAAGAGGGGAGAGAGGGGAGAGAGGGGAGGGGGAGAGAGGAGAGAGGGGAGAGGGGAGAGGAGGAGATAGGAGAGAGGGGAAGGGGAGAGAGGAGAGAGGGGAGAGGGGAGAGGGGAGAGGGGAGAGGAGGAAGAGGGGAGAGGAGGAAGAGGGGAGAGAGGGGAGAGGGGAGAGGAGGAGATAGGAGAGAGGGGAGGGGGAGAGATAGGAGAGAGGGGAGGGGGAGAGAGGAGAGAGGGGAGAGGGGAAGGGGAGAGAGGAGAGAGGGGAGAGGGGAGAGGAGGAGATAGGAGAGAGGGGAAGGGGAGAGAGGAGAGAGGGGAGAGGGGAGAGGAGGAAGAGGGGAGAGGAGGAAGAGGGGAGAGAGGGGAGAGGGGAGAGGAGGAGATAGGAGAGAGGGGAGGGGGAGAGATAGGAGAGAGGGGAGGGGGAGAGAGGAGAGAGGGGAGAGGGGAGAGGAGGAGATAGGAGAGAGGGGAAGGGGAGAGAGGAGAGAGGGGAGAGGGGAGAGGAGGAAGAGGGGAGAGGAGGAAGAGGGGAGAGAGGGGAGAGGGGAGAGGGGAGAGGAGGAAGAGGGGAGAGGAGGAAGAGGGGAGAGAGGGGAGAGGGGAGAGGAGGAGATAGGAGAGAGGGGAGGGGGAGAGATAGGAGAGAGGGGAGGGGGAGAGAGGAGAGAGGGGAGAGGGGAAGGGGAGAGAGGAGAGAGGGGAGAGGGGAGAGGAGGAGATAGGAGAGAGGGGAAGGGGAGAGAGGAGAGAGGGGAGAGGGGAGAGGAGGAGATAGGAGAGAGGGGAGGGGGAGAGAGGAGAGAGGTGAGGGGGAGAGAGGAGAGAGGGGAGAGGAGGAGAGAATTTTTCACCCACTGTTTCCCTCCCCAAATGGCCGACACAGCCAGAGCCAGAACAGGCTCAGCACTGCCTCAGCATGTGTGGAAAGGGGAGCGACGCACGCAGGGCTCTCTGGTTGATACGATTTTTTTTTTAAAGATTTACTTATTTATTTGAAAGTCAGAGTTACACAGAGAAAGGAGAGGCAGAGAGAGAGAGAGCGCGCGCGTGCGAGATCTTCCATCCGATGGTTCACTTCCCAGTTGGCTGCAATGGCTGGAACTGCGCTGATCTGAAGCCAGGCACCAGGAGCTTCTTCCGGGTCTCTCACGTGGGTGCAGGGGCCCAAGCACTTAGGCCATCCTCTGCTGCCTTCCAGGCACCTTAGCAGGGAACTGGAGCATCCAGGACTCAAACGGGCACCTATAAAGTATGTTGGCATTTTAGGCGACGGCTTCACCCACTATGCTACAACCCCGGGCCCCAAGATCTTGCTCCTAATTTCCACCACTCTATTCTCACCTCCAACCTCAGGCAACCATGATCTTTTTTTTTTTTTTTTAATTTATTTATAAGGAATGGGGCGTGTATCTTTCATCCACTGGTTCACTCCCCAAATACCAAAAACAGCCAGGGCTGTGCTGGGCCAGGCCAGCATCAGGAGCTCCATCTGGGCCTCCCGTGTGAGTGCTAGGGACCCAAGTCCTTGGACCACCCTTTCTTGACTTCCCAAGCACAGTATCAGGAAGCTTGATTGAAAGTGGAGCAGCCTGAACTTGAACCAGTGCTTGAACATGGGACACTGGCATCACAAACAGCAGCTTAACTTGCTGAGCCATGACGCTGGCCTAGTCTCTTTTCTGTCTTTATAGGCTTACCTCTTCTGGAAATTTTATATGAATGGACTCATACCATATTTGTGGGTCTAGCTTTGTTCACTAAGCATAACAATTTTGCAGTTCATTCATTTTGTAGTATGTGTCAGTACTTCATTCCTTTTTATCGCCAAATAGCAGTCCAGACAGTCAAACCACATTTTATTTTCCCATTTACCAGTTTATGAGCATTTGGATTATTTGTACTTTTGAGCTTCTATGAATACTCCAACTATGAACATTCACATACAAGTGAAAGAGAGAGAGAGATCTTCCATCCGCTGGTTCACTCTGCAGATGACCACAATGGCCGGAGCTGCACCGATCTGGAGCCAGGAGCCAGGAGCTTCTTCTGGGTCTCCCTCACGGATATAGGGGCCCAAGGACAGGCAATCTTCGACTGCTCTCCCAGGACACAGTGGAGCTGGATAGGAAGTGGAGCAGCCGGGACTCCAGCAGGCACCCATAAAGGATGGTGGCACAGCAGGCGGCGGCTTTACCTGGTCCGCCCCCTCCCCAGCATCTGTCTTTTGATTTAGCCATCCTGCTGGGTGTGTGGTGGTATCTAATTGTTGTTTGGATTTGCATCCTCTTTTCATGTGTTTATTAACCATTCATACTTCTTCTTTGTCCAGATGTCTTTTTTTTTTTTTTTTTGCCTATCTTTAAGTTGTGCACCTTTCTTATCATTGAGTGCAAGATTTCTTTATATGTATCAAATACCAACCTTAATCAGATAGAATTGCAAATATTTTCTCACCCCCCCAATCCCCCCCCCAATTTCCTAATGGTATCTTTTGAAGCACAAACTTTTAAAAAATATTTTATTTATTTGAAAGTCAGAACCGTCTAAACTGGTTCATTCCCAAACAGCAGTAACGGCCGGGATTGGGCCAGGCTGAAGCTAGGATTATTTGTACTGGTTCTCCATCCAGGTCTTCCACTTGGGTGCAGGGGCCTGAACACTTGGGCCATCTTCTGCTGCTTTCCCAGGTGCATTAGCAGGAAGCTGGATCAGAAGTGGAGCAGCAGGGACTCAAAGCAACATCCATATGGGATGCTGGTATTGCAGACAGCAGTTTAACCCGCTGTGCCACAATGCTGGCCTCACGAAGCACATTTTTTTATTTTGACAGCGTCCCCTTTATTATTATTTTTTAAGTGCATGCACTTTTTGTTGTGTCTATAACAATCACATAGGTTTACATCTACGTTTTCTTCTGAGGGTTTCTCAATTTTAGCTCTTGCATTTAGATGTATGGTTCACCTGGAGTTAAATTTTGAATATGATGTGAGAGGTAAAGGTTTGAATATGTGTTGTCTTTTTGCATGTGGATATCCAATTGTCCCAGCACCATTTGTTGAAAAGACTAACCTTTTCCTCTTGAATTGCCTTAGCACTTTTGTTAAAAATCAATTAAGCATAAATTTAAGACTCTTTAGTATGTTAATATATGTTGTGAATCTCCAACAGGGAGGACATAAAATGTTTCCAAAATGTTTTTAGTGAGGAATTCTCCCCCATTAACTCCTTTTAAAGCATCACCTTTCTAGAGATCCTCACTGCAGACTGTGGAGCACACTTGAAGAAATGCTTCTCTAAATTGCTCAGGGCTCTAACTTTTATTCGCAGCTTTGTTTTAGAGGCCCAGAGTTCCACTGTTGTATTTTAAACTGCAACACAATGATATAATTTCTCCTAATGAGTTTTTGATAAAACAGCTCATTATGCAGAAGTTTGGTTAAAGCTGCTGAAAATATTTGTTACTGCATTAGACCCTTGTTTTACACAAACAGAAATAACAGGCGTTTTACTATAGGCATAATGGATGAAAAAAGTGTGGGTACTTTTGTGATTATGTGTGTTTTCTTCATTTTTAGGACAATGCATTTTGCTTGGTTGTGATTATTAGTAATAAGGCATTACAGTCAAAGAAAAATTATTTGTGTTCACTTTCACACACACACACACTTCAGAGATATATTTTTTCCTTTTAAACTGGAAGACGTTGTCTTAATCTTCTCATTTAGCCACATATAATGCAACATGTTGGACAATTGTTTGAATTTGCAAAATGAATATACTCTCATTTCAGCATTCTATTTATTACAACTAACAAAAGAACCTAACACAAAAATTAAAAGTGTGAAAGTAAAAGTCTCCTTATCACCTTTTATTTAACTGCAGAACAAGATAAAAAGTCAGTGATGAGAGGGAAAAAAAATGTACGAATACTTGGACAGGGTAAGAGAGCTTTGCCAGGCCGCTGCGCAAGAGACGAACGAGAGCAGGTGCCCAGCGGCGACAGGCAAACCACGCAGCGAAAGGCCGCGGTTCTAGAAATCCGGAGTGTGTCAAGATGAGCCGAGCAACGCCTCGACGCGCGTGCCTCCTTACCCCACACACCGCGCCGCGCCTCTCACCCGCCGCCGTTTGCCCGTGACTTTGCCTTCTTTTTAAAAACCGTGACGTTGGTTGTCCGGGAGCTTTGTTCAGACGGCATTATCTAACCTCACATAAAAGAAACAGAGGCATGCACATCCAGATACATAACAAGAGTATTTTTCTTTTTGGTGTTCTAGTTTCCCCAACATAATCACTAGCAGAAAATATATTTTCTTGTCAGCTTTAGCCTTGCTTCGAACAGGATTCGGAATAAAAAGCAGCCTTCCACCATCTTTAGAGCAACTTAACGGCGCTCATCCACTTCTTTTTATTTATTTATTTTGAGATAGCATTCAAAATTTGCATTATAAGCAAAGGCTTAAAGACGCTACTAAATAAGGAGTTCACCAAACAAAAATTAACAAGACCCTCGTCTAGCGGGAAAATAGGCACATTTCACTCAAGTTAACGTCACTGTGCTGTTCACCTCGCTTCAAATCTTAAATCCTCTCCACAAATGCATGGTAGCAGTTAGCCAATTGAGGGAAAAGGTCTTGTACTTTATGCTCTTATTTTGTTATCTGAAACTCCGCTGGGTACTTGCTCAGCATTTCCCATCTCTGCCGACCCCCGGGCCGTGTAGAAAGTTCCAGGCTACTTCCTCAGGGCTGGGGGCGCTTGAAGATTTGGTTCCGAGCGGCCCTCACCGGGCCTTGGCGCACGCGCGCGTGTTCTCTTTTTAAAATTTTTTTTTATTTTTCCCCGCCCGCGGTGCGCAGGGCTCCGGTGGGCGCCACGTGGGGCAGCGAAGGCCGCGGCTCTCCCTGACCGCGCCCTCCATCGGCGGGCGGACGCGGGCACGGCGTCCACGGCCACCGTCGGGCGCGGGGTCCGCCCGGGCGGCAGCCGTGACCGCCAGGCCTCCTGAGGTGGCGGAGTCCCGCAGTAGCGACAGCTCGCGTTTCATCCCAACAATGGGGGCATCCAGGGCTCTGTCTGCTGGGGTTGGCTCCTTTCAACAGGGCCCCCTGTTCTGTAACAGGAGGAAACCAGGCGCAGCCGCGCGGTAAGGTCGCGGGCAGAAATTTGACGTGGCAGAGCCTGCTGCGAACAGGAAGCCATTCCTGAAGGACAAGAAGCGAGAGGCAGGAATCTGCACGTCTTCCCCAGGAGTACTGGGATCTGGGAGAAGATCCTCCCCAGAGTCAGCTAAGAATGCGACCTGCAAGGGACCTTCCCTGAGCTGGTTTGCTGGAGCGGCTGGCAGAACTTGGGTGATGTGGGAACAAGATGAGGACTGGGATTATTCTGCCAGGCTAAGACGTTTTAAGAGAGTAGAGAGGGATTGGAAGTTAACACATTTGTAGTCACCTATACATCTGATTTTATAAAATGATGGGCTTTTGCTGCCCTCACTGTGGCGGAGCAGGTAGAGCCGCTGCCTGCAGTGCTGCCATCCCATACGGGCACCAGTTCGAGACCCAAGTGCTCCACTTCTGATCCAGCTCTCTGCTGTGGTCTGGAAGTAGAAGATGGCCCAAGTCCTTGGGCTCCTGCACCCCCATGGGAGACCTGGAAGAAGCTCCTGGCTCCTGGCTTCGGATCTGCTCAGTTCTGGCCACTTCGGCCAACTGGGGAGTGTGAACCAGCAGAGGGAAGACCTGTCTCTCTTCCTCTCTCTCTCTCTGCCTCTGCCTCTCTGTAACTTTGCCTTTCAAATAAATACATACATCTTTTTTAAAAAATGTTGGGCGTTCTTACTGTGCAGCGTAGGGTCCATTATGACCAAGTCAGTTACTGTTTGTGTTACCTTCCTGAAGCTCAGATTTGAAGAACTGCTGCTTTGTTGTTGGAGACAAATGGGCTGGGAACTCCCACATCACTATCGGCAACCCGGAAGCCGTTGTTCAGTCTGGCTACCTCAGCGCCACACATTGCACATTCACAAGTGTCGGCAGCAGCAGTGAATATCAATGAATGACCTAGCACCATACATCTGTAAATTCCAGTCAAGTGGCAATATATGCCTCCTCAGTTTACCTGTGCTCTTCACATCTCCAGTCCTCCTGTTTATAAAGAGGAGAAGGCCCATTGAACCCAAACATCGCTTGACCCCAGTCTCAGACAAGTCATAGAATTTGCCAGAGGGAAGGAAGCTCTTTCAGCACAGGCAGAATGGCAGGGAGTAACTCTTCAGGCGCAGTCCAGGACGAATTGGCAATTTTCCCCCACATAGCTGGAAGGTTTTGATTTGAAAAACATCGTCATCCAGTCTTCTCTCCCTGAATAAATAACTGTATAAATACAGTTACCAAACGGAATGGGAATGAGTTTCTACAAAGATGTATTTATTATTAGAAAGGCAAAGTGACAGAGGCGGAGTTACGGAGGGAGAGAAAGGGAGATCTCCCATCCACTGGTTTACTCCCCAAAGGCTAGCAACTGTCAGGGCTGGGTCAGACTGAAGCCAGAAACTAGAAACTCCATCCAGGTCTCCCACATAGGCTGCGGAGACCCAAGCACTTGTGCCTTCTTCCACTGCTGTCCCAGGTGCATTTGTACCGAGTTGGGTGGGAAACAGAGCAGCTGGGACTCAAACTGGTGTTCATATGGGATGCTGGTGGGGCAAGTAGCAGCTTAGTTAACCCTTGGCACCACAACACAGGATCCCCAAGAATGATTTTTTTTTTATTTTTTTCTTTTTGACAGGCAGAGTGGACAGTGAGAGAGAGAGACAGAGAGAAAGGTCTTCCTTTGCCGTTGGTTCACCCTCCAATGGCCGCCGCTGCAGCCGGCGCACCGCGCTGATCCGATGGCAGGAGCCAGGAGCCAGGTGCTTTTCCTGGTCTCCCATGGGGTGCAGGGCCCAAGCACCTGGGCCATCCTCCACTGCACTCCCTGGCCATAGCAGAGAGCTGGCCTGGAAGAGGGGCAACCGGGACAGAATCCGGCGCCCCGACCGGGACTGGAACCCGGTGTGCCGGCACCGCAAGGTGGAGGATTAGCCTAGTGAGCCGCGGCGCCGGCCCCAAGAATGATTTTTTGAATTGACCACCCTACTGCTTCCCTCCTGTAGCTGGTTTTCATTGCCTTGAATAAATTTGCACATTTAAATAGAAACAGAAGGCGTAGATTATGAAATGAATGGGAATACGGACACCTATCTCTGAAAGTATCCTAATTTTTCTGGAATTTTACAGAGGCAAATTAAAATAGGAGGGGCTGGTGTTGTGGGGCCACGGGTTAAGTCACCACCTGCAAACCCAACATCCCATATGAATGCTGGTTCGAGTCTTGGCTGCTCCACTTCTGATCCAGCTTCCTGCTAATGCACCTACTAAGGCAGCAGAACATGACCCAGCGCTTGGCCCCCACCACCCAGGTAGGAGACCCAGATGGAGTTCCAGGTTTCTGGCTTTGGCCTGGGCCAGACCCTGTCATTGTGGTCATTTGGGAGATGAACCAGAGAATAGAAGATCTCTCTGTCTCTCCTTCTCTTTCTTTCTCTGTCACTCTGCCTTTCAAATAAATAAAATAAATCTTCTAAAAATCACACCAGGAACGGTTCCCATGCTATGTCAACTTGTGCTGTCCTTTATTTGCTTAGATTCACTTGGAGTGCACAAAAAGAAAGCTACCTCATTTATGTATAGCTGACTTATTGACTCATCTTTTGATTTATAATCTGTTTTTTAACTTTTGGAAATGTGGACAGAAACCTTTCGACCAATTGCAAAATAACTCTTGATTTCTAAGGAAGTAGAGATTGTGAGAACATCTACAAAGTGAGGTACGTCGTGGTTGTACAATGTGGATTACAAAGTGTTGTTTGAAAGGCGAGTGGTATTTATATGTACTCGTGTGTACATAATTTTGTAATGACTTACAGTTTGTCCCAACCCGCTCTTAACCTCAGTGTTGTACTGCTTTGGAGAAACATCACACTTCTTCTAGCCAAAGAACTTGTAAACATCCCAAAGAACAGTAAATAGATTTTTGAAACTCCTGAAGCATTTGTTGTGCATAGAAAACTAGGAGGACTCTCCTGTTTGAGCAACTCTGTGAGAATTAAGGTTAGCAGAAGCAATGCTAAGCCAGCTCTGGGCCTATGCTTTAAGAAGGGCTGCAGATTTCCAATTTCTGTCTCTTTTGGAACCTTCCAACTACCACACAGAGAGGCCACGTGCCCTGCATGGAGAGAGAGGGGGCTCATCCTGCCTGCCTCTTGGAGGGGCTTCCAGGCCCCTTTATTTCCAGCTGTGCTTTTTTTTTTTTTTTTTTGAAAGTCAGAGTTACACAGAGAGAGAGGAGAGGCAGAGAGAGAGAGAGAGAGAGAGAGAGGTCTTCCATCCGACGGTTTACTCCCCAGTTGGCCACAGTGGCCAGAACTGCGCCGATCCAAAGCCAGGAGCCTCCTCCCAGTCCCCCACACGAGTGCAGGAGCCCAAGGACTTGGGCCATCTTCTACTTCCAGACCATAGCAGAGAGCTGGATTAGAAGTGGAGCAGCCGGGACTAGAACTGGTGCTCATATGGGATGCTGGAGCTTCAGGCCAGGGCGTTAACCCGCTGCACCACAGCGCCGGCCCCCGAGCTGTGCTTTGAAAGATACCAAGTAAGACCAACAGAACTGCCAGTTGGGCTATCAGTGCAGAAGCTAGAAAGCAAACTAGGTGGCTGCTGTTTGTGAGATTTGGGTAATTTGCTACGTAGCAATAAATAAGTGAAATAGAAAGCAAGCGCTTCACTGTAACCCGTGACTCTTTGTTTTCAGGGAGTCCTTTGTGGATGGGAAGGACAGCTGGACATGGTTACCTGGATTGAGTTTTGACTGTTGATTTAAAAAAAAAAAGATTTTTTATTTTTTTATTTTTTTTTTGACAGGTAGAGTTACAGACAGTGAGAGAGAGAGAGAGAAAGGTCTTCCTTCCGTTGGTTCACTCCCCAAATGGCCTCTACGGCTGGTGCTGTGCAGATCCAAAGCCAGGAGCCAGGTGCTTCTCCTGGTCTCCCATGTGGGTGCAGGGCCCAAGCACGTGGGCCATCCTCCACTGCACTCCCGGGCCACAGCAGAGAGCTGGACTGGAAGAGGAGCAACCGGGACTAGAACCCGGCGCCCATATGGGATTCCAGCACCACAGGTGGAGGATTAACCTGCTGTGCATGGCTCAGCCCCGACTGTTGATTCCTTGTGTGTTATGGAGAACACAGGGAAGGGCTTCTGTAATCAGGGAGGGTAGGGAGATGGGGTCAGAAAAGATGCCTCAGGGTCCATGTGGAGATCCGACCCGCAGGCCTGGGCACTGGCAGACGTGGAACCCAGCAGAGGCTGTGAATAAAGCCAGTGATCTTGAGGCAGAAGCAGAACCAAGGCTTGAGTGAGGAAGGAAGAAGGGAGGAGGGATGATAAAAATAAAGCATAATTATTCAAATAAAAATGTTTATTCATATGCCACATAAAATTATCTACCCTACTACGCTTTTGGAAGTACTGCCTAGAAATAGCATGCTTTTCATACCTCATGGCTCCATCTGAAGGAGTCCTTCATGAGCAAGTAAGTACATAGGATTTTCTTTTTAAAAACATAGACATCAGGGCCAGTGTTTAGGCATAGCACATTAAGCTTCCACCTGTGATGCCGGCATCCCATATGGGCACTGGTTCGAGACCTGGCTGCTCCACTTCTGATCCCATTCCCTGTTAATGCACCTGAGAAAGCGGCAGAAGATGGCCCAAGTCCTCAGGCCCCTGCACCCACGTGGGAGACCTGGATGAGGCTCCTGCAGCTATTTGGGGAGTGAAACAGCAGATGGAAGACCTCTCTCTCTCTCTCTCTCTCTCTGTGTGTGTGTCTCTCTTTGTCTCTCTGTAACTGCCTTCCAAAAAAAAATTAAATATTTTTTAAAAAATTAGATATTTTTTTCTTACATCCCGAAACATAGATCCTTCTCCTTGCCTTATGTGGTGTTCACACTTAACCTATCAACACAATTATAGACACATTCACAAATGCAAAACACACAACACACACACACACACAGTTAAACGCACAGAGGTATACACAAACATAGGAAAACAGTCTTTTTAAAAAATTAATTTATTTGAGAGGTATAGATAGAGATAAAGACAGAGACACAGAGACACAGAGAGCACCCCTCTGTTGGTTCACTTTCCAAATACCTGCAACAGCCTAAGGCTGAAGCCTGGAACTCAGTCGAGGTATCCCACATGGATGATAGGAACCAAAATACTTGAATCATCGCCACTGCCTCCTAGGATCCACATCTGCAGGAAGCTGGAGTCAGGAGCTGGAGCTGGGAGTTGAATCCAGGCACTCCAATGTGAGGTATATGTGTCCCAGCTGGGAGTTTAACTGCCAGGCCAAATGCCTACCCCTAGGTGAACATTCTTAAATAGGATGTTTTTCAAATTGGCAGACATAAAGATTTTTCAACTTCTAAAAATTATTTATTTTTGTCAGAGAGAGAGAGAGAGAGAGAGATTGAGTTCCATAAAATGCAGAGGGGAATTACTTGGTTATGTCTTGAAAATTTAATTTGTAGAGTTATTTATTTGAAAGAGTTAACAGGGAGACAGAGGCAGAGAGGGAAGGAAGCGGGGGAGAGAGAGAGAGGTCTTCCATCCTCTGGTACACTCCCTAAATGGCCACAATGTAGCCAGGCTGAAGCCAGGACCCAGAAGCTTCTTCCAAGTCTCCCATATGGGTGGCAGGGGACCAAGGACTTGGGCCATCTCCTGCTGCTTTCCCAGGCATATTAGCTGGTAGCTGGATTGGAAGTGGAGCAGCTGGCACTTGAACCACAGTGCCATTCCCTGTTTCATTCTTTATGTGTTGTTAGAAGAGTATTAAAAAAAAAAAACTTAGCTAATTATCTGGACACTTTTAATGCTTAGATTCTTTAAAATTACTTTTATCTAAACATTTTTATGATTTTGGTTATTTGAGAAGCAGAAAGAGAGAGAGAGAGAGACAGAGACAGAGAGACAGAGCCCGTAATGCAAACACACTTCCATTTGCTACTTTACTGCCCAAATGCCTGCAACAGCCAGAGCTGAACCAGGAGAAAGCCAGGATCTAGGAACTCAATCCAGGTCTCCCAAGTCCTCGATCCATCACTTGCTGCCTCTCAGGGTGCACATTAGCAGGAAGCTGGAATCAGGAGCAGAGGTGGACTTGAACTCAGGCACTCCAATAAGGGAAGTGAGCATCCCGGGATTTTTCTTAATAATAGTAAGGCTAAATGCCTATCCCTGAGAATTTTATATAGTCTGTGGGCTTAACACCTACCCATACTGTGTTTGTCATCTGATGCATTTCTCTTATTGTCCCTATTTACTCGTTATGGAATCATGAGACTTGTGAGCTGTGGGCACTCACGGAAGTTGCTTAGTTGTTAATCCAACCATTTTATTTGATAATAGGGGCCCAGAGAGAGTCAGCTGAGTCGTGGTTCAAAGTCACAGTGTCTGCTCATCCTCTTTTATTTGAATGAATTGATCTTGCACGTGATTTCTCAGAAAGATCCCATTTTGTGATGGAGCAGCTCTGCCAGCAGGCTGGGGTCATTGTCCCCCAGATTGGGCAGGGACCTAAACACCAACACTGGCTTTCTGGCGGGCAAGTCCTCTCCAAAATGCAAAAGGCTTGGACTAAGACAACTCACTCTGGCCTGGTCACCCGAAGTCTCACGCTCTGGAAACACCAGTTCTATGTCTATTCTCACTGGACTAATCCCTCTGAGCTGAGCCATAGGCTGGATCAAATTCCTGCTGTGTCTTTTTCTCATTCTGTGCATTGGTCTGTGACACACCTGGGTGGGAGGCAGCACGTGGCAACTGAAAACCCCCTGTGCTGGCACAAATGTGCAATCCCAGGCAACCCTCTTATTAGCTCCGGTTTGTAATGGAGTAGATTAGTTGATGTCTAAGATAAATGAGAAGGAGACAAGAGGTATTGAATAGAATCCTAGAAGGAGACTAGGATTTTCCACTTCTGCTTTGAAAAGAATAGACTCTACTTGGTTGAATTAGAATAATTCAGCCTTTCTTCCTGCCCCTTAATCCAGGAGCAAGAAGATTGGAAGGCGGATTCATGAAAAAGCAACATCAGGGTAAGAGAGCTGCAGAACTGGGCAAAACAGAGGACACATTTATTATTATTTTAAAATTTTTAAATTATTTATTTAGTTATTTGAGAGACAAAGAGCAAACTCCTATCCACTGGTTCACTTTCAAACGCCTGCAACAGTCAGAGGTGGGCCAGGCCAAAACCAGGAGCCCAGGACCAGGAACCCAATCTTGGCCTTATAATTGGGTGGCAGGGACCCAAATACTTTCAGCTATGACCAGCAGCTTCCAGAGTGTGCATTAGCTGGAAGCGGGCATCAGAATTGAAGCAGGGACTTGAACCCGGCACCCGAATATGGTATGCAGGGGTCTCACATGGAATCTTAACTGCTGCATCAAACGACTATCCCGGCTCTATTATTTTTAAAGTAATGGGAGTAGCACTTAACATGGAACAAGGCAATGGAATATTTTAGAGAATCTGCATGTCAGGGGGTCAGAAGTTAAAACATGATGTGCAAAGCCACAGGGAGTTTTTGGAGATGACTTGCTTAGCTCGTGTCCGACCGCTTTCTCTGGCAGCCACCTTTCTCCCTGTTTTAAATCAGTGCTCTCTTCTACAGATGATTGGCTCAGAGGTGAACACTTGGCTGAGTCGGAGCAGTCAGATGTTTTTGCTCCCATATTTGGAAAGCAGATGCAGAGATAGCCAGCTAATAGTGTTCCTGGAACTCAGGTGAGATGAACTAAACTTCTGAGTGACCTCACTGATCATGTGTTCAGAGGATCCGAAAGCTGCTCTACAGAGGTGAAAAGTTAAACAGCTTCGTGAAGAGAAACCGAGACCAAAGGCAGACGAGGGGAGGGTGTCCTGCTGTGCTCCGGGTGACTTTTGGATTGGTGATCAAGTCACTGCTAGGCCAGGGTGCACCTGCCCTTGGGCACCATCTAGCATGACTATGTCCCTGTGTCTCAACAACATAAACTCCCTGGGTAAACATTGTTAAGGCATCATATAAAAAAGGGCAGGAACATTCTTGTCTAGTGTAGGCTGGTAGCAAGATCAGTAAAGATAAAACCTGTCCTTGATCTGGAAGTATGGTTCCTGGAAAAGAGAGGAAAGGGTGAATCCAGTGAAATCCAATCTGCCGGTCTCCCAGGGTCTTTGCATGAGCTGCCTGTCCCTCCCAGAAACCCCTGCTTCTACTCACCAGGGCTGCTCAAGCTGCCCTTAAGAAACCCGCATGCAGGGGCTGGCATTGTGGCATAACTGGTAAAGCCAATGTTTGCAATGCCTGCATCCCATATGGGTGCTGGTTCATGTCCTGGCTGTTCCACTTCTGAGCCAGCTCCCTGCTGATGGCCTGGGAAAAGCAGCAGAAGATGGTGCAGGTGCTTGGGCCCCTGCTGCCCATGTGAGAGACCCAGATGAAGCTCCTGGCTCCTGGCTTCATCCAGGCTCAGTCCTGGCTGTTGTGGCCCTCTGGGGAATGAACCACTGGATGGAAGATTCTGTGTGTGTGTGTGTGTGTGTGTGTAACTCTGATTTTCAAATAAATGAATTTTTAAAAAAAAGAAAGAAAAAGGAAACTGGCATTGAGCTGAAAAAGTCCCTTGCTCAGGGAGGTCATCCCTCCCAGTGCCTACCTCCGCATCCTTGTCTTCCCTCCAGTGAAACTGACTCTTTGATTGGATGTCAATACCAGCAGCATTCACACTGCCTGACTGACAAATGGCCCTCTCATTCTCCATCTCACTCCCTAAGATTTCAGCATCTCTTGCATGAATCAAGGCCAGAACTTTTGGTTCCAAAACTGAAATCCAGGGTCAGCTCTCTGGATATTTCTAAGTCTACCTGGATGCCTTGGAGATGACCTCTGCTTTCCACCTGACCTTGGGCAAAAAAAAAAAAAAAAAGGTGGTTTTTATCTAAACCTTTGGTCCACAAGGAAAAGCAGCAGCACCCCCAGCCCAGAGTCTTCCTCACCATGACAAAAGTCACACACAGCTGATGACAGCTGAAATGTGCTTGGCTGATTGTTCGTCTCTAAGGTTTCTGGAAGGGGAGGAATAATCACCTTGAAGGCAGGACGAAGAGGGGCAACAAAGGTAGAATTCCATTTCTGCCATTTTTAATCTGGGTGTTCTTGGGCCAGGTTCTGGATGTCTCCAATCCTCAACCTACTCACCTGTAAAATCAGCCCAGGAATAATACACCAGGCAGGTGGTCCTCAGGGGGCCACGAAGATAATGGGTGTTGCTTTATTGCCCCGTGTCTCACAGAGAGTCACTTAGGATCTCACACCCCCAAAAGTCAGCCATTCCTTTTATGAAGTTAGAGAAGTCGGGTGATGCTTCTGGCTGTCACTCTTGTCCCACTTCAAGTCCAGTCTTCCATCCCCAGACATTATTTGAGCTTCCTCTAAGTTATGTGTCCTGTGCAATAAAGCTATATGTTAATGTGGGGTGGTGTCCCGAGTCTTGTTTTATAAGGCCTTTGTTTTTTCTTTACTTCATACTAATGAGGTCCAGATAGAATGTTGTTGCTTTTATTTTTCTAAGAAAATATATTGCTTCCTTTCTATATCAACAGCACATGTGCTTAGAATTATTGGGTGATCAATACTAATTAGGTATTCTGTTCAGAGGATGTTTAATGTTTTATTCTAGGCTTTCATCTAGTCATTTGGAACTGGTTGGCTCAAACTCTCTATTGATTAAATTGTCTTCTTTTTGCTTGACCTCCTCAGTAAGCGGGGGGGGGGGGGGGGGGGAGCATGCCTTTGTTTTTTTCCTTAAATCTCAGACCTAAAAACCAGTGTGTGAGTACAAAAGGAAAAAAGGCATGCAATAATATCACTGTAAAATTCTGCTTCTGAATTCAATTAAAAGGAACTTTTGTTGAGACAAAGACTGGAATCCTGTGAAAAATTCTTATAATCTCTCTCTCTCCCTCCCCCATCCCTTCATTCTTATTTTCTAATAAATCTTATTCAGACCCGAGACCCTACTGGGAAATTTCACTTTTAGTTTTGGGAAATGTCAGATACCAGTGATGGGAATATCGGGATATTTAAGCAAAGAAAAAAAGAATTTCTTCTCTCTCACAAGTGTTAAAAATAGCCACAGGGTATGTTTCCCTCTAAATTCTGTAAAAAGAAAGAAAAAAAAAATCACCTTTGGACTAAAGTTAATGAGGGCGTGTTTTCCTAAAGGGAAAACCTTTTTAGAAAATGAGAAGAAACAGAAAGATTTGAAACTGCAAACAGTTGCAGCAGCAGGAGTGCCTCGGCCAGAAGGCGTCTGTCTGACCTCCTTGTCCCTGCCTCTGTCCCTTTGGGCAGGGCCATCAGGGAAAATGGCTCTGGCCACAAGCGCGCCCTTCTTTCTCTAGTTTTTCAGTGGCCGGAAGACAACAGAGTGAGTCCGTATCTCTAAACTTCCTGGAGGCCTGGCCTGCTGGGCCTGCTCAGTTAGCTGAGGTCTCACCTCACCCCTAGTGGGAGCATGGATATTCAAACTTGACCCCTAACCAAAAAGTAGGCCTCCCTTTAGTTTTCAGCCTAAAAAATCGGTAGTGGCAGCCTTACTGGTTCTAACTACCTTTCTCCCCAGCTCTTATTTTATTTGACTTACTCCCAGCATTGCCTATTCTGCTAAGGGAAAAGTTAATCCTTTGCTTACCTCTGCCCCAAATGTTCCCTTTTTGTTACTTCAACTTCCTCTTTCCTCAATCACTCACTGTTGTGTTCTTCCCCTAGTGCAAGGAAGGGACCACAGGCAGGGACTGATTCAGACAAGAAAACACGAAGAGGGGAAAGATTTTAAGAGGTGGGTCTATTTCCACGATCTATTTACAGAGGCCAAAATCAGCAGCAAACTCTCAATCAACTTGGTTTTGAACGTGCGAACATCACACGGTGCTTAGTCTATCCCTCCTTAAAAAATATATTTATTTGCTAATTTATTTGAGAAGCAGTGTTACAGACAAGAGAGGGGGAGACAAAGGGAGAGAGGTCTTCCATCCCCTGGTTCACTCCCCAAGTGGCCGGAGCTGGGCAGATCTGCAGCCAAGAGCCAGGAGCTTCTTCTGGATCTCCCACATGGGTACAGGGGCCCGAGCACTTGGGCCATCTTCTACTGCTTTCCCAGGCCATTAGCAGGGAACTGGATCAGAAATGTAGCAGCCAGGTCTCAAACCGGTGCCCAAGTGTTTGGGTTCCTGCACCCAGGTGGGAGATCTGGAAGAAGCTGCCCTGGCTCCTGTCTTTGGACTAGTCCAGCTCTGACTGTTGCAGGCATTTTGGGGAGTGAACCAATAGATGTAAGATTCCCTCTCTCTCTATCTCTGTCTCTGTCTCTCCCTCGCCCTCTCTGTAACTCTGACTTGAAAAATAAATAAATAAACCTTTAAAAAAATAAATTACTGACTCTCAAATTTACATATCTAACACCAGAAAAATTGGACGTGGTTGAGCAATTCATTGGAATGCTTCAGTTTTTTGGTTTTTTTCCCATGCTTACATTCAGAACTATTCTAGAGAAGAAGTAGAGGAAGACCTGCTCTTGTGGCAGGTGTGGGCAGGAAACAACTGGTCATTCCAGTCCTGCCCAGTACTACAGTTTGAATGGCAATAACGGGGTAGCTCCATGCCTTCTCTAAGTCTCAGTTTTCTCACCTATAAGATGGGCTAATAATGGTACCTGTCCTCTAAGTTTAAGAGAATGAAATAAAATGCTAGTGTCCATAAATCACTTAGCATAGTCCCCAACATTCAGTGAATCCTCAAACAATGCAAGTAGTGGCGAATCTAAAAGAGGAAGTCATGCATTTTACCGCAAAAAGTGTGAACATTTAGAATTTTCTCGATATAGTTGGAAGTTTGTTTACAGTGTCTCTTTTGGGTCCAAGATAGAGTTGAGGCTAGATATCACACAATTACTAACTTGCAAGTTTTCCTGTGACTTGGAGGTAGCTAACTAATTTGGGAGTATGTGGGAGGGAGAAACCAAAAAATGTTCCTTTGGGTAATTCCTGAAAACAGGGGGTTACAGATTAGGATTTTCAAAAAAGCAACAAAAGCCCCAGGCCATGTCCACAGAAACTGTTCTTTTAGGCTTCTGAGGCCTCTTTGACCTTTGTTTTATGAAACACTGACAACTTCCCATTTGATTGGTGAATTTTCTGCTGTTACAGACACACACACACACACACACACACACAACCATGCTCCCTGCCTGAAAGTTAAACCTATTTATGGTGAGCACTGTTTTTTCAATTAGGGTTATTTTCATTTTCCCAGAAGCCATGTGAGCTGAGAAAGCCCAAAAGTTTATTTTTCTTCCCTTTACTTTTTATAAGAATGTTAAAGCATACAGCATTTATCTATAGGTTTTCTTTTGAAATACTTATGTCTGAAATAAGGCGCCCCCTCTTTTTTATTTTAAAGATTTATTTGAAAGAGTTACAGAGAGGCAGAGACAGAGAGGTCTTCCATCAACGGCTGGAGCTGGGCAGATCTGGAGCCAGGAGCGTTTTCCGGGTCTCCCACGCGGGGGACAGGGGCCCAAGCACTTGGGCCATCTTCCACTGCTTTCTAAGGCCATAGCAGGGAGCTGGATCAGAAGAGGGGCAGCCGGGGTTCGAACCGGCGCCCATAGGGGATGCTGGCTCTAGCGCTAGGGGCGGCGGTTTTAACCTCTACGCCACAGCGCCGCCTCCCCACCCTCCCCCATTTTCATAACATGGCATAAGAGCTAGCACGCTTTTCACAGCATGGTTGTAGTCCACTTTCGTGGTAAACTCTTCTTCGAGAGCATGGATCCCATCCATCTCGCTAACTTTGGGGCAATGTCTTGCGCAAGTTGCTATTCAGTAAACAGAACTCACGAATGGTATTCGTGTTGCCGTCTCCTCAACATGTTCACCTGTGTATTAGAAAATATCGTTTCAAAGGCCAAGCTTAGCACGCACAGCTCTCATCACAAGCTCCCCGACGGTAGGGGACCCCAGACAAACCCCACAGGACCTCCCCATCGGTTTTGTGAAAAAACATTCTCGGGTGCAAACGCTGCGGGCGAAAGGGGAGCCTCGGCGAAGACTCCCTCGGCGGCCGGGCCTGCAGCTCGCGGGGCCTGGGAAAGCCGGGGTCGCGGGAAAGGGGTTCTTTCGGCCCGGTGGCAGGGCGCTGCCCCCGGGCTGGGGAGGGCGCCCGCCGCCGCCCCGCCCGCCCCGGCTCGCGCTCCGCCTCCGTCCGCGGAGCAGCAGGGGCAGGAATTCCGCGCGAGAACCCCGCGGCCCGGGCCCCAGCTCGAGAGCGCGGGGCGGGGCGGCTCGGGGCCGCGCCCTTCCTTCCCCAGCCCCCTCCCATCCCCCTCTCAGCGCTCCCCGCCCCGGTTCCCCGCGCACTCCTCCACCCCGGAGCTGCTCCTAGCCCCGCACCCACGCTCCTGCGCCCTCCCTTCTTTCCTCCGCAGCTCCCGCCTCCTCTCTCCACTCCCCTCCCGGGTCCCTCCCCGGCGCCCCTGCTCCCTGCTCCCTCCTCCCCCGGGTCTCCGCTGCTCCCCTTCCCACCCCTCCCCTGCATCCTCCCTCTCCTGCGCCCCTTCTCCCGGCTCCCCTCCTCCTCCCGGCTCCTCTCCCGGGTTTGCGGAGCTCCCACGCTGTTGCTATGGAGGCGCCCGCGGCTGTTGGCGGTGAGGCTGGAGCTGCCCTGGGGCCCCGGGGACGGAGCGGTGTCCCTGCCCAAAGCTGTGGGGCCCAGGAACAAAGCGCGCTCTCCCCAACCCGGGAGTGCTCAGTGAGACCTTCAGGCGCCCGGGGCCCCGAGGCTTAAGACCACTGCGAGTCTGCTCGCCCCCAACCCCTGCGGGCAGGCCCCCTGGGGCCGGGGTGACAGCTGCGCTCCACCGCGCCACCTCCCCGGCCCCCCGGAAGATCAGTGCGGCTTACTCCATCCCGGAGGTGTCACTGGGGCCGGGGGCACAGCCAGATGGCCCCATTTAACAGGACTGTCCCCTTTTGTTGGGGGCCGAAGCAGCGTCCAGGCCAATTTACATAGGAAAATGGGGTTTGTGTCCCCAATTCAGTGCAGTGCCCCGACAGCTGGTGGCTCAGTCATTATGTCAGGACCCCACAGCGTGGTGTTTGAAGTGGCTTTATGTGTGCAGATGTGTGAGTGTGAATAGCAATTGATTGGGAACCGGTAGCTTCGGGGGCCGACTTGGAAATACTACGTGGGTATTTTTATCAAGAATACTACAAAGGTAATTTTATCACCCTGGTCACAGAGTAAGATCGGAGAGTGGGAAGGCTTTGCCGATAGCGGATGCTCCTTTACGGGGCGGCCGTGTACCCTTTTCGGATGCCCCCAAAAGCCACATTGCTTGGGTCTCCGGCGGGGTTTGAAGTCTTTGCAACTCGGTCATTGCTTGTAAAAATTGTGAAGCTGCAGGTATGAAACACTGCTAGGACGTACAACGAAGAAAGAGGAAAGATCTACTCTAACTGGTTTATTACACTTTGATTCTGCTGGTGTGTATTCAGGACTCCAGCCTGTAAGAGGCTGCAGGTTGGCTGGTTTGGAATCGGTAGTTGAAATGCCTGTGCTGACACTGTGCAATGTTATAACAGAGGGGAGATTCTCCAGTTCTTGGCTTTTGCCAGTGAGCCCCTAGAGTCTCTGAGAGGTGAAGTGAGTTTTGTCCAGCAACGCTCAGCTCTGTGCAGTGTGAGCTCAGTGGTTTGAATCCGTCCAAGACGACGGAAAAGGAAACTTGAAAAGACAGTCGTTTTACCGGTCCTGAAAGCACCTTCATGAAGATGCTGGCAAACCTTTTCCACCAGTGCGCTGGAGCCACCCACAGGTAACTCCCTAGAAGACAAGGGGTGGAGAGGATTTTTTTTTTTCTTTCCAACTCAGCCTTTATATATTGATAATCTTTCGTTTCAGTCTGTATTGGAGCCAGTTCCAGCCACTAGAATTTTCCAGAACCCTGTCCCGGGATTTGTGACTTTGATCCCATCAGAGCGATGATTGTGTGACGCGGTGGACGGTTCATGGTTAGGGTTTGTAGGAAAGGGGAAATCGAAGCTGGGCAGGACTCCTCTTGGTCTCCTGGATGGGTGGATGTAATGACTGTCCTGGAGCCTGCACTCGCCTTCCCAGAAGACAGAAGGGTGATTCGCAAAGGCTTTGATCTCCACAAACAGCAGGATCAGCTACTTGTATAATGATTTAAAATAAACTGACGGGTGGGCCTTGTGGTGCAAGAGGTTAAGCCAGGGCTTGGGATGCCTGCTTTCCGTTTCAGAGTGCCTGATTCGAGTCCCAGCTACCCGACTTCCAATCCACCTTCCAGATAACGCTCTTGGGAGGGCAGCAGATGGTGGCACAAGTACCGGGTCCCAGACACCTATGTGGGAGACCTGGGTTTGGCCTGGCCCAGTCCTGACTGTTGAGAGCATTTTAGGAATGAACCAGATCTTTCGATCTTTCTCTCTCTCCCTTTTTGTCGCTCTTTCAAATCAATGAATCAATCTTTAAAGAATCTTTAAAAGATGGTCTTACATCAGGAAGGGTATTGAAAGAATTCTATTGGTTAAACCCTCTGGCTTTACACCCCAAGTGAGTTTACAAGGATTTAGAAAACACTGCTTCTCTGGAAGCCTTTAATTGATGTGTAGGGAACCACAGGATGCCACATTAAGAAGGCATGAGGGGCTGACCTTGCGACTTCATAGGTCAAGCCACTGCCTGCATCCCATATGGGTGCTGGTTCGAGGCCTGGCTGCTCCACTTCCAATCTAGCTCTCTGCTAATGCATGTGGGAAAGCAGCAGAAGATGGTCCCTGCACCCAGGTGGGAGACTGGGATGAATCTCCTGGCTTCTGGCTTTGGCCTGGCCCAGCCCCGGCTGTTGTAGCTGTTTGGGGAGTGAACCGATGGAAGATATCTCTCTCTCCCTCTCCCTCTCCTTTTCCCTCTCTCCCGCCCACCCTCCCTCCCTCTAACTCTGCCTTCAAGTAAATAAGTCTTTAAAAAGAGTATGAGTTTACATATTGCACTTCAGACATCTGCAAGAGCAAAGAATGTAGACAGTTGCACTGAACAGGAGATAGGCATTAATTGCTGCTCTGCTCATATCTGAACAAGTCAGCAAGTTTTTTTCTGCTTCATATTTGTTTGGACTTCCATGGTACTAGGGTGAAAATACAGAATCTGTGTTGGGGATGCCATGTACTGATCTCAGCTGTTGGAAAGAGAGGTCTTTAGGATCACAAACGATTAAGAGATAATTGTATGTTATAAACATATTTGAAATGGATTCCAGCATCACCACTACTGCACAATGTTTTTTATTCTCTATACTGCTTTACTTGGATTGTTCTTTAACACTTGCGACGGTTGGCTATTGAGGTGTAGCAAACAACCGCCAGACTCAATCTCAAAACAGTGATCATTGATTATAAGCACATGCATTGGTGGGTTCACGGCAGGCCAGCGGATCCAGGCTGGGCACACTGAGTGGCTGGGCTGATGTTGGCTGGGCTTACTTCTGTATCTAAGAGTCTCCTGGTCCTCTAGACGAGGTTGGGCTGAGGAGGCTTCCCTAGAACAGCTATGCCCTGTGTCGCTTGTCCTTCTCCTTGGACCAGCTCACCAGCGCCTTCTGTTGGCAAGGCAGTGTGGGCATTAGAATCATGAAGATCTCTTGTTTCTGTAGGATGTGTAGCAGGAATTGGCATGTTCCGAGTTCTATCTCATTCTATTGAACAGAGCAGATCACATGACCAAGCTCAAAGTCAAAAGGAAAGGAGAAAGCCATACTCATTCACTGCAGAAAACAGGACACGGGTAAAGTATGGGGGAGGGGGAAGCACTGGGACTGTTAATGCCATCCAACACACACTCACCACACTTCTCATTTCTCGTCCTGCTGGAAGGTAAGCCCCACATAGGCAGGGATTTTTGCCTGCTTTGTTTATTGCTATCTTCTCAACCCCCAGAAGAGTGGCATAGAAGTTTAATAAATATCTAATGAGTCAGTCAGGAGGATTATAGGAATTATTTTTGGCTTATGCATAAAACCAAAAGTCCTTGAGATAGTATGACAATGTATTAATTTATTCTAAATTAATGGCAAAAATTATCTGTTTACATCATTATCTACAATGTGGAAACTGTTGGCAGTTTAGATTAAACATTATTTCTTAACCCTTTTTCTTTTCTTTTCTTTTTTTTTCTTTAAATTTTTTTGACAGGCAGAGTGGACAGTGAGAGAGAGAGACAGAGAGAAAGGTCTTCCTTTGCCGTTGGTTCACCCTCCAATGGCCGCCGCGGCTGGTGCGCTGCGGCCGGCACACCGCGCTGATCCGATGGCAGGAGCCAGGAGCCAGGTGCTTTTCCTGGTCTCCCATGGGGTGCAGGGCCCAAGCACCTGGGCCATCCTCCACTGCACTCCCTGGCCACAGCAGAGGGCTGGCCTGGAAGAGGGGCAACCGGGACAGAATCCGGCGCCCCGACCGGGACTAGAACCCGGTGTGCCGGCACCGCTACGCGGAGGATTAGCCTAGTGAGCCGCAGTGCCGGCCTAACCCTTTTTCTTTTCAAAAAAATTGTATCTATTTGAAAGGCAAAGAGAGAGAGACTCTCCCATTTGCTGGTTCACTCCCTAAATGCCTGCAGCAGCAGGGCTGGACCAGACTGAAGCCAGGAAACAGGAATTCTCTTATGTGGGGGGCAGAGACCCAACAACTTCAGCCATAGCTTGCTGCTTCCCAGAGTGTACTTTAGCAGGAAACTCAATTGGAAGCAGAGCTGGGACTAAAATGCGGGGAGTTCAATATGGGGTGTGGGTATCCCAAGAGGTCTAACTGCTGAGCCAAACACCTGCCTGATTTCTTAAGCTTTTTAAAAAAGTGTCTAGATTTCAAAAGGTTTAACATTTTCCTAGAACACGAAGCCAGGTGCTATATAAAAAATTGACTACTAGATGGACAGAAAATTAGAAGCAGGAAGGAGGGACTTTACATGTGTCCTTTTTTTATTTTAAGATTTTTATTATTTATTTCTTTGAAAGATGGAGTTACAGACATCACAGCACCAGCAGAAATATATTTTACAGACAATATATTGCTTTTTTTATATGTGAGAATGAATAAAATACAAATTTCCAGCTTCCAGAATTTGAATATAAAAAATTCTCAAGACCTTTGAATTCAAACTGCTCCGACAGGTGTGGGATGCAGGAGTACTCACTTAAGTGATCTTTCTGGGGCCTTTGGATCCACAGAAATTCAACCATTTCTCCCCTCTCCATCCCACTCAACCTAATCTGGAACACCAAGCAGAGGAGTTTTCTTTCTTTTTATTTTTTTAAAAAAGGATTTTAATTATTTATTTATTATTTATCTATTTGAGAGGCAGAGTTACAGACAAAGAGAGGGGGAGACAGAGAGAAAGGTCTTCCATCCGCTGGTTCACTCCCCAAATGGCCGCAACAGCTTGAGCTGGCTGATCCAAAGCCAAGAGCCAGGAACTTCTTCCATGTCTCCCATATGGGCGCAGGGGCCCAAGCACTGGGGTCATCCTCCACTGCTTTCCCAGGCCATAGCAGAGAGCTGGATTGGAAGAGCAACAGCTGGGACACGAACCAGTGCCCATGTGGGATACTGGTGCTGCAGGCAGTGGCTTAGCCTACTGTGCGCAGCGCTGGCCCAGGAGTTTCTCAAGGTCATGCTTTCAAGGGGAGTTACTATGCAGTGTATTCCCTTGGGATTTGAATTTGTGCTGCCATTTTTTTTTTTTTTTTACTCTGACAGATGATGAGGTAGGAGATAAAGCAGGCATTAGTGCTCTGTTACATAAAGGGGGGTTTGCATATGTCCACACTCAGCAGCAGGCTAATTTGGGACTCCCATAGGAAACCCAAGTCTTGAACGCTGGGGTGAGTATCTGAAGCTTCAGTGTACCAACTAACTTAATTTCTCAGACGGGCAGCGTTTCCGCCTGAAGCTGGATTCCACGTGTGTATTATTTGGGATAAAAGAAGAACTTGGAGGGGCATAGATGTCCTGAACCATAGTTTTGGTGTTTTTTTTTTTTTTTTTTAAGATTTATTTATTTATTTGAGAGGAAGAGTTACAGACAGAAAGAGGGAGAGACAGAGAGAAAGGTCTCCTATCTGCTGGTTCACTCCCCAAATGGCCGCAGTGGCTGGAGCTGCACCTTTCTGAAGCAGGAGCCAGGAGCTTCTTCTGGGTCTTCCACAAAGAGGCAGGTGCAGGGGCCCAAGCACACTGGCCATCTTCTACTGCTTTCCCAGGCCATTAGCAGAGAGCTGTATTAGAAGAGGAGCAGCCGGGACTTGAACTGGCGCCCATATGGGATGCTGGTGCTGCAGGCAGAGACTTCGCCTACTACGCCACAGTGCCAACCCCAAGAATTATAGTTTTCTTTCCTCTCTCTCTCTCTGCAAGTAACTAAATAGAATCCCCATAAACTATAAGTATTTCCTGTTGTACATTGAAAATATTATACAATGATTTATATATATTCAATAACTAGAAAGGAAGAATCAGAACATTCCCAACATATAGAAATATACATGTTTGAGAAGATGACAAATGGTTACCTTGATTTGATCAACACACCCTGTCTATAGGTATTGATGTATCACATTATACCCCATAAATATGTACAAATATTATGTGTCAATTAAAAATAAAAAGTAGCTGCCTGTGACTCCAGCATCCCCTATCAGAGCACTCGTTCTAGTCCTGGCTGCTCCATTTCTTATCCAGTTCTCTGCAAACGCAGAAGATGACCCAAATATTTCGTCCCTGCCACCCACATGGAAGACCCAGATGGAGTTCTGGGCTCCTGACTCTGGCCCTGGCCCTGGCCACCTGGGGAGTGCACCAACAGGTGGAAGATTTTCTCTCTTTCTCTCTCTGCCTGTCCCTCTCTGTCTGCCTTTCAAATAAAATAAAATAAATCTATATAATAATAATAATAATAAAATTGCAAACACTAGTGAATGACTAGTCTTCCTGATTCTCATCCACTGAAGGGGACTATCTGTCTTAGAGAGCAGTGGTGAGGACAAGAGGCAGTAAGATGCAGTCCCTGCCATCAAGCTAGGACAGGGGCTGTGATGACTCCTCCGTGCTTGTGTGGCTGCTTTATACATCATGACAGGAAGTAAATAAATGAAAAAAAAATTTAAAGAAAGTAGGCCAGCGCCGCGGCTCACTAGGCTAATCCTCTGCTTGCGGCACTGGCACATTGGGTTCTAGTCCCGGTCGGGATGCCGGATTCTGTCCCGGTTGCTCCTCTTCCAGTCCAGCTCTCTGTTGTGGCCCGGGAAGGCAGTGGAGGTTGGCCCAGGTCCTTGGGCCCTGCACCCGCATGGGAGACCATGAGGAAGTACCTGGCTCCTGGCTTCAGATCAGTGCGGTGCACTGGCCGCAGCTGCGGTGGCCATTGTGGGGTGAACCAATGGAAAAAGGAAGACTTTTCTCTCTGTCTCTCTCTCTCACTGTCTAACTCTGCCTGTCAAAAAAAAAAAAAAAAAAAAGAGTAAATAAATACCACTTATTTCTGGATCACAGTCTGGGGTATCTGTACTTGTTGGCTGTGACAAATGAGTTTTGACCATGGCAGTATTTCTTTCCCTAGTTACATGTGGGTTATGCAGGCCTATAAAACAGGTGCTTACAGCATGAGGCCAGCAGCTTGCATTTCCCAAGCAAGTGATTTTTCCATCTCATAATTACAGCAAGGCTGCTGGCTGAACTCAATCTGGATTCAGAGTTCACCTAGCAGGGGGCCAACCACCATTTGTATGGCTTTTTTTTTTTTTTAATTGATTTGAAAGGCAGAGTTACAGAGAAAGAGGGAGAGACAGAGTGTGAGAGAGATCTTCCATCTGTTGATTCATTCCCCAGATGGGACAAGAAGCCCTGGGACAAGTAGAGACGGAGCCTCCATCGACTTGAGGGATTTGGAGGAGCAGAGAGTCCCTGCCCACTTGCAGAACACACATGGGAGACACAAGAATTGACCCTTGCTGTGTGTCACCAGGGTCCGTTTCATTCGTGCACCTGAGCTCTGTGGAGGTCCTTGGCATAGTTGGAAGCCGCAGTGGAAGAAGACGACAAGCCGGAGGCTGAAGGCCCTCTTTGCGTGAGTGGTTTCCAGAGGCTGTTGCCCACAATTTTAGGGCCCACAAGACAAAGAGGTGCCCTGAGATCAGGAGTGGGCCATGGTGTTTAGCTTTGCCCCAGAACAGGCCCTGCTGTGACCGCTTGTGGACCGGGGATTTGGGGAGGACCTAGGCCTGGCTCCCTTTTCACAGACACTGGTTTTTCTGCGTGGAAGAGCAGCAAAGGCAGTTACGAGGTCCGGAAGTGACAGGATGGGGGAGAACACGTAGGTAGCCCTGTTAGTGGACGTTCCTAAGACATCCCCTTGGAGAGTCCCAGAAATAATTGGGGGAGGCTTGGGGGGAGCTGCTGGGGACCTGGCTTTGCACTGAGGGTAAAGACCCACTGTCATCTGGAACTAGAGTAGATGTGACTTCATAGGCTTGGGAGGGGTAGGGCCTGTGCGTGAGAGAATGATACAGCAGCTCAGCTTCATTGGTCTGCAGACCTGTTAGGTGGTTCACTCCCCAGATGTCTACAACAGTACACCAGCCAGGGCTGAGCCAGGCTGAAGCCAGGAGCTAGGAACTTCATCCAGGTCTCTCATGTGGAAAGCAGGGACCCAACCACTTGGGCCATCTTCCATTGCTTTGCCAGGCACAGGAGAAGGCAGCTGGATGGGAAGTGGAGCAGCTGGGACACAAACTGGTACCCATATGGGATGCTGACGACCCAGGCGGTGGCTTTATCTGTTGGGCTAGAGTGCCAGCCCCATGCGTTGTCATTTTCCCACTGTCTCTGAAATGACTTCGAAAAGTCTCTTCTAGACTTTATCATTGGTGATGAGCTTGCAAGGGGAGAAATAATGGAGGATCTCCTACAGAGGCACTGATATGTGTGTGTTCTAAAAGGTATTACAAAATAGAGACTCTCTGTTACATAATCAAACTCAAGTTGGGTTGGGGGCTGGATTTTACCACCCTTCTGCCTACAAATGCAGCTGCACTACCCAGGAGATGTTATTTACAGCATCTCTGACCCCTGGAGGCGGCCTCTGAGGGCTGACAGTTTGTCTCTCTCTCCTCTGTTTTATTATCTTTGTCTTTGGACAGCAGCACAGAATTTCCTGGTGACACCTACAGTTATGACCCCAGTCATGAGAATCCATTAGTTCTCCTCCATCTGCCTGGATCAATAGCTCAGGCAGCCCTGGCCCCGCGGTTCTGTGCAGGGTGGAGCATCCGTCCTCCTCTGGAAATACAGTGTGGAAATCCACGGCAGTGTCACCCTGGCAAGTAGGACGTCTTCTCCTTATGGCCAGCGGTAGATTATTTTTGTTAATACCTTAATTTTATTTCTTTAAAATATCATAATTTAAACATTATAAAGCTCTTTCAAATGCAGGAACACAGTTTCTCACCCCCAAATGATGCTGTCCAATTAGCCTCCAGTTCCTGAAGAGGAAACCGATTCTTTTTTTTTATAAAGTGTTTTTTTTCCTTTCTTTTTTATTATTTGAAAGAGTTACACGCACATACAGAGGTTCACTCCACTGGTTCACTCCCCAATTGGCCACAATGGCTGGAGCTGTGCCGATCTGTAGCCAGGAGCCAGGAGCTTCTTCCGGGTCTCCCACGCGGGTGCAGGGGCCCAAGGACTTGGCCCATCTTCTACTGCTTTCCCAGGACATAGCAGAGAGCTGGATTGGAAGTGGGGCAGCCGGCTCTCGAACTGGCACCCATATGGGATGCCAGTGCTTCAGGCCAGGGCATTAGCCCACTGTGCTACCACGCTGGCCCCAAAACTGATTCTTGCTGTAGGTTGCTAACTGGTAGCTGACATGGAACCCACTCAGCACCTCATGCTCTTCGGCCATCCTCTTTTTCCTTCATGGTGGGGAGGGGGTTAGCGGGGGAGGCAGCGTTGTTAAATAATTAAAGGGTGACATTTTCTACAATATTTTAAAACTTTAACACTGTTACAAAGGATCAAAGAAACATTTTTTCCCACTTTGATGTAAAGTACAGTGGAATGCTACTAATGCACGATTGCTACATTTCCTTGATGAATAATCGCTCTCTTTCTTCATTGGCAAAGTGAGCTGAACCGGTGTCTCTGAGCCACCCTTAAAATTCACCCCTCAATCTAGCTGCTGAAAGGAGTGTGTATCCAACCAGATAGCTGGAATCTGACAATGTAGGCTAAAAAATATTAATTATAAAAAGGTGTTGCCTGCGTATTGCCTGATCCAATCCATCCCTTATGAGTTCCACAGAGAATAGTAATAAAATACCAGCAGCATTTACCGAATGTTCGCCGGGGAGACCATGCATAACACAGCCTGCGGCTGTCCACCCACTGTCCTGCACTGCTCAGGACAACCCCACGACGCAGTCCTGTTTTGCCCCCATTTACACACGAGGAACTGAGGCTTCCGTTGCCCAGGTTTCACAGCTGAGCAGTATTCCCAGTCTCACCACTGACTTTATTTTGACACCTGAGGCAATCTTATTTCATGGGAGAAAAAAAATCCACACAAATTAAAACAAAACCAAAACCAAAAACAGCCAACCCAGAAATGAGCTGAAGAAGGGGAGACCCATCCAACTGATTTAAGCATTGCTTTTGGGAATCTTGCTTCTGTGGAGGCTTGTTCATCTGATTTTCCTAGAAAATTAATTTGCATTTCAGTAAAGCCTTAGGATCGTGCATCAAGTGTTACAACTAAACTGGGCCCTTTAGCCAGGCACAATTTGTACAATTTAGAAGGGGAAAACTGTCAATTAAGATAAAGCAATGTGCAACATTTTTCACTGAAAGAAAAAGCTAACCGTGTAATAGATTATTATTTTTTTTCTAGCTCCAGGGTCTTGGCTCTTTGGGGGATATTGAAAGGAACAACAGGATTGATTGAGGAAAGGGAAAAACAGCAACTGTAAAAAGCCTGTGACAGATGAGAGAGCATTATGATGCCTGGTCGTGACTTCCTCCTGCCAAGAGGAGATGCATTAAAGAAAACTCTTAACTAAATTAAAACCCTGCTCGCCAGTAGCCTCCCCTCCAGATGCTAACAGCCAGCGGGCGGCTCCTTGGACAATGGCACTGTGGGTAATTATTGGAAATGCTTCTATTAAGAGGCATGACAAGAAGCGCTGGGAAATGGTTTATGTCCTTTTAACCAAACATGACAAAAGCAGCTGACTGATTGATGACTTCTGCTATCGGGAGCCCGTGAGACCCTCACTACGCAGAGCGGTGGCTCCTGAGTCCCCATTGGCTGTGCTCGCAACAGTGGGAACCCGTTGTTCACTGACTTCTGTGCGTCCTGACATCGTGGCTCAGAGAGTGCTGGCGGCGGGGCCTGTGGCAGAGCCCCGGATGGTCACCGGGATAGCTTACGTTCCCGAATACGGCAACAGTTCATCCTGCGGGCATTTTGGTTTATGGAAAGTGGCAGAGAACAGGACTGTCCATGTCAAGTGAAAATAAGTTCCCCGATCTGCCATTGCATGTGTGTGAGTGGGAAAGGGCACATCTGGTGAGCTCACCCTTCCTCCCCAGAGTGGTGGCTGGGGCTCGCACCTGTGAGAGACCCTGGGGGTCCTGCAGTGGTCTTCCACCTTTCCAAGGCTGGGGGGAGTGTAGGGAACCACCCCACGGTCATCCTCATCCCAGGAAACAGGAATGCTGATGTGAATCAAGGAGTATTTATTTGCTTGAATCTTTAGATGGTAAGCTGCTACTGCTGCCTTTTTTTTTTTTTTTTTTGAGGATACATGCCTTTTTTAAAAGATTTATTTTATTTTACTTATTTGAAAGGCAGAGTTACAGAGAGAGGAGAGACAGAGGGAAGAGAGACAGAGAGAGAGAGATCTTGCATCCACCGGTTCACTCGCCAAACAGCCGCAACAGCTAAAGCCAGGAACCAGGAGCCAGGAGCTTCGCCCGGGTCTCTCATGAGGGTACAAGGGCCCCAGCATTTGGGTCATCTTCCGCTGCTTTCCCAGGATCAGAAATGCAGCAGCTGGGTTTTGAAACAGCGCCTATATGGGATGCTGGGGTTGCAGGTGGAGGCTTAACCTGCTATACCACAGCACCGTAATCTTGAAAAGACGCTTGGGGTGGGTGTTTCACACAGTGTTTAAGATCTGGATTCAAGTCCTAGTTCCACTCCCAGTTCCAGCCTCCTGCTAACATGCATCCCAGGAGGCAGCATGTGATGGCTTAAGTCCTTGTGTCCCTGCTACCCGAGTGGGAGACCCAGAGGGAGTTCCTGGCTCCCTACTTTGGCCTGGATGGGCTCCAGATGCCATGGACATTTGGGGGAGTGAACCAGCAGATGGGAGCTCTCTGCGTTTAAAATAAATAAATCAATAAAAGTTAGAAAAGAGAAACAGGAACTTGTTAATTATGTGTACAGCTTCTAGTTACTGCTTGGCTTGTAATAGGAGCATGATAAATATTACAAATAAATCAATAAGTGGATGAGTGCAGGCCTGAATTTAAAATGCAGGAGGCCTTTGCTTCCACTCATTTCGAGGGTGCTTGTGGTACAATCCTGCTTCTTGCTGGGAAGGGGCTTCTCTGAGGACCAAGTGTATCCAGGGGTGCACAGCGAGAGGAGGTGTGTGTGTGTGGGGGGGCGCCTTTCCCCCTCCGCTCTAGGTCTTAGGGCAGAGGGGACTTTTGTGGTTTTTGTGGGCCTGGAACTCTAATTCTCAACCTTCACTGAACCTTAACATCTACTGGGAGTATTTAAAAAAAAGAAACAGCCAGGAACCCACCCTAGACTAATTAAAGGAGAAGCTGGGAGTGGTGTTACAGGAGGAAGTGACTGCTTTAAAAAAGTCTCTGGGGGTGAGTGTGTGGCCTAGATGTTCAGATGCCTGCATCTGTATCACAGTGCCTGGGTTTCAGTCTTGACATTGCTTCTGTTCCAAGCTTCCTGCTAATGTGCACCCTGGGAGGCAGCAGGTGATGGCTCAAGTACTTGGGTCCCTGCTTCCCATAGAGGAGACCTGGGTTGAATTCCTAGCTCCAGGTTTGAATTGACCCAGGCCTGGTTGTTACAGGCAGTTGGGGAGTGAACCAGGGGATGGAAAAATCTTTCTCTTGCTTCGCTCTGCCTCTGGAATAAAGAACTAAATTTTTAAACAAGTCTTTAATGTGCAGCCAGAGGTGGGGGTTCTTAGCTCTGTGATGTGTCAGAATCCCTAGTGAATGTTAAAAATATCAGTCTAGTACCCGACTTCTAGAGATGCGCTTGGGTTCACATTTCTGGATCCTCACAGTGTTCTCAAGGACATTGGGATTGAGACAACGCCAACATGATTTCACCTTTTTTTTTTTTTTGACAGGCAGAGTGGACAGTGAGAGAGAGACAGAGAGAAAGGTCTTCCTTTTCCGTTGGTTCACCCCCTCAATGGCCGCTGCGGCCGGCGCGCTGCGCTGATCTGAAGCCAGGAGCCAGGTGCCTCTCCTGGTCTCCCATGCGGGTGCAGGGCCCAAGGACCTGGGCCATCCTCCACTGCACTCCCGGGCCACAGCAGAGAGCTGGACTGGAAGAGGAGCAACCGGGACAGAATCCAGCGCCCCGACTGGAACTAGAACCCGGGGTGCCAGTGCCACAGGCAGAGGATTAGCCCACTGAGCTGCGGTGCTGGCCATGATTTCACCTTTCAAAGAGCAACCTGTGGCCCTTGGTAAGAACACTCTGCTGAATCAGACTTTTTAAATTTATTTTTTAAAAAAGATTTATTTTACTTGGAAAGGCAGAGTTACAGAGAGGCTAAGGCAGAAAGAGAGAGAGAGAGGTCTTCCATCTGCTGGTTCACTCCCCAGATGGCCACAACAGCCAGAGCTGTGCTAATCTGAAGCCAGGAGCTTCCTCCGGGTCTCCCAAGTGGGTGCAGGGGCCCAAGGACTTGGGTCATCTTCTACTGCTTTCCCAGGCAGAGAGCTGGATCGGAAGTGGAGCAGCTGGACTTGAACCTGTGTCCATATGGGATGCCAGCACTGCAGCTGGCAGCTTTACCTGCTACGCCACAATGCCACGCCTGAATCAGGCTTTCTAGGAGAGAGCACAGGCCTCTGTAGTTTACAAAGCACTCCAGCTGATTCTCACAGTAAGGGAACCCTTACTGTGGCTTGAAATTCTCTGAAACTATGGCCCCGAAGCACTGTTTCCACCTGAACTCACTGAATCAGAAACCTGGAGTTGGTCCAGCAATCTGCTATTCGGCCAGCCCTGCAGGTGACTCTCATCCCTCCCCAGCAGGATAACCCTGCTCGGGTCCCCTGCTTCTCGGGTGTGGGCTGCAGAGCGCTTGTGTGGGCTGCAGAGCGCCTGCATGGGCATCACCTAGGTGCTTGTTGAAAGTACACGCACCCTGCCGGCGCCGCGGTTCACTAGACTAATCCTCCGCCTTGCGGCGCCGGCACACTGGGTTCTAGTCCCGGTTGGGGCGCCGGATTCTGTCCCGGTTGCCCCTCTTCCAGGCGAGCTCTCTGCTGTGGCCAGGGAGTGCAGTGGAGGATGGCCCAAGTGCTTGGGCCCTGCACCCCATGGGAGACCAGGAGAAGCACCTGGCTCCTGCCATTGGATCAGCGCAGTGTGCTGGCCGCAGCGCGTCGGCCACGGCGGCCATTGGAGGGTGAACCAACGGCAAAGGAAGACCTTTCTCTCTGTCTCTCTCTCACTGTCCACCCTGCCTGTCAAAAAATAATAATAATAAAAAAAGTGCATGCACTCCCTAGGCAGGTAGTGAGTCTAGCAGGTGAGATGCCCACACCTGACCACACCAGGTTCAAGTCCTGGCTCCTGCCTCCAGCTTCCTGCTGACGTGCGCCCTGGGAAGCAGCAGAGGAAGGCTCAGGCAGTTGGGTCCCTGCCACCCATGTGGGAGACCTGGATTGAATTCCTGGCTCCTGGCTTCAGCCTGGTCTAGCCCCAGCCTATTATAGGCATTTGGGGATTGAACCAGCAGTTGGGAATACTCTCTCTCTCCCTCAACCTCTCTCTCTCTCTGTCTCTCAAATAATAATTAGAAAATTAAAAAAATAAAATAAAAACACAGACTCTCAGGCCCCATCCCAAACCTGAGGAGTTAGAATCCACATTTTATTTATTTTCATTTTATTTAAAAGGCAGAGAGACAGAGAGATGCGGAGACAGAGAGAGATATCTCTTATCTGCTGATTCACTTCCCAAATACCCACAATGGCCCTGGCTGGATCAAGCTGAAGCTAAGAACCGGAACTCAACTTTCATCTTCCACATGGGTGGCAGGGATCCAAGCACTTGAGCCATGACTGCTGCCTCCCAGGGTGCACATTAGCAGGAAACTGGGATTAGAAGGGGAACAAGGACTCAAAATCAAGCACTCTGATGTGGGATGCTAGTGTCCCAAACAGAATCCTAACTGCTGTGCCAACTACCTGTCCCAAGAATTCACATTTTCAAAGGATACCCAGGTGATCCGTATGCACTTTAAAGTTTGAGAAGTCTTGCTCATAGCACAAATATTGCTTTGCTGTAGAAATGGAAAACTGTAAGATCCTTTAATGAGAAGCAGGATCCAAAATCAGTACTATGTCTCCTTTTAAGAATAGAAGTGGCTTTAATTATAGAGACACTACTAAGCAAATAACTGCACTACTAAAATAAATCCCAGACTTGTGTTTTTAATTAAGCTGAAATGAAGGATTCAAGTAAAATTAAAAGTAAAAATGTTCTATCCCCAATCCTGTATTGTTCTTTCCCTGATATTTCCTAATTCAATATAGTGCCTGTCATATTATTTTACTCCAGAGACTGACTTTATTGCTTTGATATATAAATATATGTATTATATAACACACACACACCCTATAGACGTACATATGTATGTATTGCATTAGTCAGGGTTATACATAGAAAGAGACCTGCTATCTATAGCTACGTCTATATCTGTATCTCTCTCTATTTGTCCATAGATTTTTTTTAAAAAAAGATTTATTGTTTATTTTAAAGGCAGAGTTACAGACAGGGAGGGAGAGACAGAGAGATCTTCCATCCATTGATTCACTCTCCAGATGGCTGCAATGGCCAGGGCTGGGCCAGGCCAAAGCCGGAAGCCAGGAGCTTCTTCCAGGTCTCCCATGTGGGTGGCAGGGGCCCAAGCTCTTGGGTTATCTTCTGCTGCTTTCCCAGGCTGCTAGCAGGGAACTGGATCTGAAGTGGAGCAGCTGGGACTCAAACCAGAACCCACATGAGATGCTGGCATTACAGGTGGCAGCTTTACCAGCTATGCCACCACACCAGCCCTGTCTACAGATATTTTAAGGAATTTGCTCACACAGTTGCTGTGGGGCTGACAAGTCCAAAATATGCAGGGCAGGGCAGCAGGCTAGAGATTCCAGCAACTGCTGGTGCTGCAGGTGGAGTCTGGAGGCAGCATTTCTTCCTCCTTGGGGCCCGAGTTTTTGCTCTGAAGACTTTAAGTTGATTTGATGAAGCCCAACCGCTTTAGAGAGAGTAACCTGTGTTGTTCAGATATACTTATTAGAAGGTAATAACTTAGGGGATGACACTGTGGCGCAGTAGGTTAATCCTCCGCCTGCAGTGCTGGCATCCCATATGGGCACCGGTTCTAGTCCTGGCTGCTCCTCTTCCCATCCAGCTCTCTGCTATGGCCTGGGAAAGTGGTAGAAGATGGGCCAAGTCCTTGGGCCCCTGCACCTGCGTGGGAGACCCGGAAGAAGCTCCTGGCTCCTGGCTCCAGATCAGCTTAGCTCTGACTGTTGCGGCCATTTGGGGAGTGAACCAGTGGATGGAAGACCTTTCTCTCTGTCTCTCTCTGTCACTGTCTGTAACTCTACCTCTCAATAAATAAATAAATAAACTCTTAAAAAAAAGTTAGTAACTTCTACAAAACACCTTCACAGAAGCACCCAGAATGATGTTTCACGAAACATGTGAGCACCACAATCGAGCTAAGTTGACACATAAAAATTAATGTGCTCTCTCTCTCCACACAAATGATATATACACACTTACGTTTATGAAATATATTTTAATATTTTTAAAAAATTATTTACATGAAAGGCGGAAGGAGAGAGACAGTGTTCATAGCTGCTGGCTTACTCCACAAATGCCTATAATGACCAGGGCTGGGTCGGGGCCAAAGCTGGGATCTGTACCCTCAGTCCAGGTCTCCCATGTGGATGGCAGAGACCTAATGACTTATTACTTGGTCTGTCACTACTGCCTCACAGTATCTGCATTAACAGGAAGCTGGAGTCAATCAGAAGCTGGAGACAGGTTCTCCCATGTGGACATGGGCATCCTAACTGGTATCTTTTTTTTTTTTTTTAAAGATTTATTTATTTGAAAGCCAGAGTTACAGAGAGGCAGAAACAGAGGGAGAAAGAGAGAGATCTTCCATCCGCTGGTTCACTCCCCAAATGGTCATACTGGCCAGAGCTGGGCTGATCTGAACCCAGAAACCTGGAGCTTCCTCCAGGTCTCCTATGTGGGTGCAGGGGCCCAAGGGCTTGGGCCATCCTCTGATGCTTTCTCAGGCACATTAGCATGGAGCCGGATCGGAAGTGGAGCAGCTAGGACTCGAACCAGTGTCCATATGGGACACTATCACTGTAGGCGGAGGCTTTACCCACCACGCCACAGCGCCGGCCCCCTTACTGGTATCTTGATTGCCAGGCCAAATGCTTGTCCCGTAAACATATTTTTGAAAGTTCTAGAACATCATAGCTTGTGTATGTTAGCAGAGCTAGTGACAATTCATAAAATGCATTGTTACTTTAAATGTAATTGAGTTTTTGGGATTTTCTTTTTCTTTTTTTGCCCCCTATCTTACCCCTTCTTGCATTAAATCTTATCTTCAGATAATATACAGATCATGGTGTTCCAGATGGCTGCTACCATTGCTGGCTCATTGTTAATGACCGTTAATATGCAAAGTCAAATTAAGTACATACTTTCTGACAGTACCAAGTTAAAACATGGTGAATCTTCATCTGGGAGTCTTTTCCTTGAATGTTATCACTTTTGAGGTCCTTTCCTTTAGTGTATTAGTTTTTTAAAAACACAGTTAATGATTTCTGTATGATACTGTCGTGCTCATATTGTGCAGGCAAGCCTCTGAAGACACATACTGTAGTTTTATGTGGCTCAAAGAAGGAAAACAGGATTAATTTCCGAGAGAAAGTGTAAGTGTGGCCCTTGATAGCTCTCTGGATTTTTTTCTTATTTTTCTGTGTTTTTTTTTTTTTTTACATTTATTTTATTTATTTGAAAGAGTTACAGAGAGAGGTAGAAACAGAGATAAAGGTCTTCCATCCACAGGTTCACTCCCCAAATGGCAGCAATGGCTGGAGCTGAGCTGATCTGAAGCCAGGAGCCAGGAGCTTCTTCCACATCTCTCATGCAGGTTCAGGGGCCCAAGGACTTGGGCCATCTTCCACTGCTTTCCCTAGTGCATTAGCAGGGAGCTGGATCAGAAATGGAGCAGCTGGGACTCAAATTGGTGCCCATATGGGATGTTGCTGCTGCAGGCTGGGGCTTTAACCTGTGGCTCCACAGCACCAGCCCCATTTTTCTTTTTTCTTTTCTTTTCTTTTCTTTTCTTTTCTTTTCTTTTCTTTTCTTTTCTTTTCTTCTCTTCTCTTCTCTTCTCTTCTCTTCTCTTCTCTTCTCTTCTCTTCTCTTCTCTCTTCTCTCTCTCTTTTCTTTAGACTTATTTACTATTTGAAAGAATCTTAAAGCTTCTCCCATGAAGTGCCCTTTCAGACTGGAGATACCAATGACTTTACAGACAAGGCAAAATGGAACATGCTCTGGAAAGGGAGGGGGAGAGGGGGTGGGGGAAGACAAAGAAGCAGGGAGAACGCAGAAAAAAGATTCATGGAAGACGCTGGTTGGACAGTTTTATGATTTCCAGCAACCAAAACCAGCTACAGATCACTTAAGCATTGGAAAAATGTGTGTAGGTCACAGAATTTAAAAATAAATTCATGAGCTAAACTGAAGGAGGACAGATCCTGAGATGTTGCAGAAATCCAGGGTGGAGAAACTCAGGGGCAGTCTCTAGCACTGAGCTGTGAGGACAAATGAGCTTCAGTCACTGCTTCTTGAGCTTGGCTGGGAGTGATTCGGGTCCTTGGAGTCACAGCAAGGCTGTTTCCAATGGCGGCGGGGATCCTGCACAAAGCAAACTCAAGTAGCTGCTTCCAAAAGAAAGGAGAATAAATGTGGGCACGCAAAACAACTGCTGTCCCCTCCCTACAATGTCGATGGAGAAGAAGACCAACTTGTCCCTTCTGGGGTCCATTTATCCTCGTGATGGGTCAAGAACACAGTTGCATTATTCTTGTAAGGCTGTGCTCTAATACAGCCAACACGATGAGATTACGTGAGCATCGAGGAGATGCAGATCTTTCGTATTTGTTTTGTCTCCTTCTGGGTTTATTTTCTGGGACGAAATTCCCAGGAGTGGAATCACCAGGTCAAAGGGGATGATTAAGTTTATGCCTGCCCAACTTCATTGCTAAATGGAAAACAGGTGAAAGCAAAGACATTCATCAAGTGGGGAGAAACTACTGGGACTTCATTTTGTCAATCATGTTTTTTTTTTTTTCCCCAAAAGACACAGGAAGACATGTGCAACAGTAAAATTCAGAGATGAAGGGACAATATTATTAAATAATATTTTGGGAGTCGCCATCAAGGGAAACATCCCAATCTTGATTGTGTTAAGTACTTTAGATTTTGAACAAAATTCTCAAGTTTTGTTGGCTAATGGGAATTTCTTTCTTTGAAATACACATGGTATTTGGAAGTAATTGACTGAAAAGTCATAACTACAGGAAAAAAACTCTTTTATTACCCTGAACTATTTGAGGGTAAGCGGCCAACTTTACCTCGTTACTGCTTAATACATCAGTGCTTGTTTTCCATAGGCAAAGACATTGTCTACATAATGACTGCACACCCTCCAAAGGCAGGGAACTAACAAGGAGCCATCACTACCGTCTAATCCTCAGGTCCATTCAAGATTTGTCAGTTGTCCTCTGTAGTAAAAGGATTCAGGACAGAATTAAGTGTTGAGTTCAGTTGTCATCTCTTCTGTTGTCTGCCATCTGGAACACTTCCACAGCCTCTCCTTGACTTTCCTGCGCTGGAGAGTTTTGCAGAACATAGGCAGTGATTTCATTATGACATGGTCCTAAATATTTCTCACTGCATCCTAACAGGTGGCATATTATTTTAATTTTCCCCTTTACTCTGCTATTCACTTCATCACTTAATTTAAGGTGATATCTTCTTCACTATAAGGTTACTTTTCTTTTTCTCTTTTAAGGTTTGTTTATTATTTGAGGAGCAGTTACAGAGAGAGAGGGAGAGACACGCAGAGAGATCTTCCATCCGCTGGTTCACTTCCCAAATGGCCGCAACAACCAGGGCTGGGCCAGGTCTCCAATGGTGTGGGAGCCCATGTACTTGGGCCATCCTTTGCTGCTTTCCCAGGCAGGCAAAGCATTAACAGAGAGCTGGACCAGAAGCAGAGCAGCTGGGACTCAAGCCAGTGCCCATTTGGGATGCCTGTGCTGCAGACGGCAGTTCAACCTGCTGAGCCACAATGCCAGATAAAGGTTACTTTCTACCATTTGTAGTTAATCAGTGTTTACATTACAAGTTTGTTGTGGGAAGATAATCAGTTTTCCATCTCTATGGGTCATGCATCCATGGATTGTTAATTTTTTTTTAAAAAGTGTGTCTTTGGGTTAGTTCTGTGGCATAGTGGGTAAAGCCATTGCCTGCAGTGCCAGAATCCCATATGGGTGCTAGTTCCAGTCTCAGCTGCTCCACTTCTGATCCAGTTCTCTCCTATGACCTGGGAAAGCAGTAGAAGATGACTCAAGTCCCTGGGCCCCTGCACCTGTGTGGGAGACCCGGAGGGAGATCCTGGCTCCTGGCTTTGGATCAACCCGGCTCAGGCCGTTGTGGCCATTTGGGGAGTGAACCAGCAGATGGAAGACCTTTCTCTCTGTCTCTGTCTCTATCTCTCTCTGCCTCTGCCTCTCTGTAACTCTGCCTATCAAATAAAATAAATAAATATTAAAAAACAAGTGTGTCTAAGTGAACGTGTAGATTTTTTTGTTGTCATTTCCAAAGCAGTGCAGTGTAATAACTATTGACACAGTATTTACAGTGCATTAGTTGTTGTAGGTAATCTAGAGGTGACGTATAGTATATAACAAGGTGTGCATAGGTTCTATGCAAATACGCTGCCATTTCCATAAGGAACTTGAGCATCTGCAGATTTTGGCATCTGCAGGGGGATCTTGGAACCATTATCCTATGGATACTTAGAAACTAAGTCGGAGCCAGTATTGTGGTATAGCAGCTAAAGCTGCCACCTGTGACACCAGCATCTCATATGGGCATCGGTTCAAGTTCCAGCTGCTCCACTTCCAATCCAACTCCCTGCTAATGTGCAGAAAGCAGAGGAAGATGGCCCAAGTTCTTGAGCCCCTGCACCCACATGGGAGACACAGAAGAAGTTCCTGGCTCTTGGCTTCGATCTAACCCAGCCCTGGTCATTATGGCCATCTGGGGTGTGAATCAGCGGATGAAAGATCTCTCTCTCTCCGTCTCCTTCTCTCTGTGCAAACTCTGCCTTTCAGATAAATAAATAAATCTCTAAAAAAGGAACTATGTAAATATTCTGTTTCTCATCACATTTTGAGTTCATGTCCATATGGACTCAGGGTTTCCTATTTCATTCCACAGGTTCTGTCATTATCATTTATTTTGATCCTCAGATTGTCTCAGAGTTGGCCACTGAAGGCCTCTTCAAGCTGGCTCCCATGTCTTTTAAATTCATTCTTTGAATGTTTCCCTGACTTCTGGGCCAACAAGATGTTCCAGGTCATTTCCTGCCCCATTCTTAGAGTTAGCCATTTCTTCAAGGGACGCTGGTTTATTGTTTGGGGGAATGGTGCTTACAAAGCAAGATCTGGGTGCAAGCTGTGCTCTGCTTTTGGGCTGTGTTCATTGTGTTCATCGCTCTTCGACCTCAGTACATAAAGCTAGAGAATATACACACACATACACACACATACAAAACACAACACAACAAGCAAGTATATATTTGTTTCTTTATCCAAATATTTCTATTTACCAGTCTACCTATCTTCTACATGGAAACCATAGGGGTTGGTGCTGTGGCGTACCAGGTAAAGCCGCCACTTGCAGATTTATTTATTGGGGCCGGAGCTGTGGCACAGCGGGTTAACCTCCTGGCCTGAAGCACTGGCATCCCATATGGGTGCTGGTTTGAGACCCAGCTGCCCCTCTTCCAATCAAGCTCTCTGCTATAGCCTGGGAAAACAGTAGAAGATGGCTTAAGTTGTTGGGCCCCTGCATCCACGTGGGAGACCTGGAGGAAGCTCCTGGCTCCTGGCTTCGGATCAGTGCAGCTCTGGCTGTTGTGGCCAACTGGGGAGTGAACCATTGGATGGAAGACCACCCCCCCCCCCGCCTTTCCTCTCTCTGTGTAACTCTGACTTTCAAAGAAAAGATTTATTTATTTTATTTGAAAGGCAGAGTTACAGAGAGGAAGAGAGAGAGAGGTCCTCCATCTGCTGATTCACTCCCCAGATGGCTGCAATGGCCAGAGCTGTGTCGATCAAAGCCAGGAGCCAGGAGCTTCTTCCAGGTCTCCCATGTGGGTGCAGGGGCCCAAGGACTTGGGCCACCCTCCACTGCCTTCGCAGGCTATATCAGAGAGCTGGATCACACTGATAGGCACAACATCACAAGGTTCCATTTCCTTTAATGTATTTAGTTATTTGATCGACTTCCCAATTCCTCCACTGCCTCCTCCCCACCCTGGACATCTCCTCATCCTGTCAATTTCTGACCTTCTTCCTAGCCTGGTTGGGACTCCAAAACCTCTCTGTAGTGTCCCATGCTGCCCCCTCATGGGGCTGTGAGAACTCTTCTCATCCTTCTTGCTCTCGGACATTGCCTGCTGGGAAATTCTTTGCACAGATTGAAGGTTTCTTTTAGAGAAGAAAACACCAGGGGTGGTTTTAGAAAGATCTGCTTCTTGGGTCTTGGTCTTAAGAGATGATCATGATGAAGTGTGAGTATTTGGAAGTGTTGACGGGCATGCTGGACTCCTGGGCAGCCAAATGACCACAAAAGAGCTAGAATTTTTTTAAAACATACATACACACACACACACACACACACATATATATATTTGAGAGGTAGAGTTACAGAGAGAAGACATCCGTAGAAGAGGGAAAGAGAGAGAGGTCTTCCATCCACTGGTTCACTCCCCAAATGGCTCCAACAGCCAGAGCTGAGCTGATTCGAAGTCAGGAGCCAGAAGCTTCTTCCAGGTCTCCCACGTGGGTGCAGGGACCCGAGCACTTGGGCCATCTCTTTTCCAGGCCATTAACAGAGAGCTGAATGGGAAGAGAAGCAACCAGGATGCAAACTGGTGCCCATAAAGGATGCTGGTGCCTCAGGCGCAGGCTCAGTGCCACAGCGCTGGCCCCAGAGGTAGAACTCTTAAGCATTACATCATTTTCAGTGTAGATGACGTCCTGGAGGCCAGTCTGTCCTTGAGGAGGCCACAGCCTGTGCAGATGCTCATGCAATACTCCTTTGGTTTTACTCATAAATGCACAGACTTCCAGGAAAGTGTTCTGTTTATTTGTTGCTGTGTCTTATCCTAAATCCCTAAGTGTGTTGCCACTGGCAACTTGAACCTCTATCTCTCCCTTGTGCCTGGATGGAAAACTGTTGTTGGCGAGAGCCTTGTCTGTCAGCCCCCACTCTCCCAAGGTGGACAATTGCAGAGACAGCTCCTTGGCTGAGCAGGAACAGGTGTGGGAGGCCCTCGCCACAGCAGGTCCCAGATGGCTTCTGCGACTCTGTCCAGCTCACACAGGTGGTGGGAGCCACATGAAGGGCTGGTGGGTTCTTTTATTTATTTACTTTACAATTTTTATTTGTTTTATTAGAGAGAGAGACAGACAGACAGACAGAGAGACAGACAGGGAGATGTCTGCCATCTGCTGGTTCACTCCCTAAATACTAGGGTCAGGCCACCTGGGTTTCCCACGTGGGTGCAGGAACCTAATTACCTGAGCCCTCACTGCTGCCTCCCAGGGTCTGCACTGGGGGTCTCTGGAATTAAGAGCAGGATATGGGAAACTGACTCCATGTACCCCCGTGGGACACGCGCCTCTTAACTAGCAGCTTCACTCCTGTGCTAAATGGCTATCCCAAATGGCCTGGTTTTTGACCTCCATGGCTGATGCTCTTAGTTCCGCATGTCTGGCCTTTATCATTCAGAATGAAGGTGAATCCATGAATGAGTTGTAACCAAATTTGAGAAACCACATGAGAAGTGACAGAATAATTAAATGCAGGGAGAAATATTGGTGACAAGGGGACAAGGGTGGGACACGTATTTCTCCTGCCTTTTCCTTTAGCACCAACCCCTGAAGTGATGTTTGTTCACTGGAGCTTCAGTGAGGGCTTGGACTCCAAGGACGAAAAACCCAGAAATGCCCTGACTAGAAATTAGATTTCTTCCTGTGTATTATGGATTTAAATAAAAATTTTTGTTTAACATTCTGTCTAGATTCTTTCTGTTGTAAATGCTAATTGCACCTAATCCATAGGTTGTTTGTAATTTCTGGACTGTCCAGTCCCCTTAGAAGAGTCACAAGGAGCAAACACTGATGCTCTTGGCGTGTCCACTGTTTAGGCTGTCAGGGTCAAGGGCAACGAGGATGAGGAAGAGAGTGCTACAGGTGGGCGGGGATCAATCAATCATTCATCTGTTCCAGAGGTCCCCGGGCTTTCCCAGCTCATGGTGATAGTCAGACAGTAATTCACTCATGGCCTCCGGGTTAACAAGTGCGCGTAGCTTTTCAGGATGCTAGGTGGTTAGGTCAAAATAAGTCAACGGTTGAGTTTGTCCAGTGCCCGACAGATGTCGCCTCGTTTCCTTCAAACACACAGAACCTCCTGCAGGGTCCCTTTGATTCACTGCAGCGCCGGGACACCTCAGCTGACAGGGTGGGAACCAGACAGCTTTCATTTGCTCTTTGTGGAGGGGTGAGGAGCCCCGTCTTTGGAGAGGATCACAGTGCTGCAAAGCTTTCATGAGGCTCTGTTCTGCTGGCGAGAAACCCGACTATCTGCTCACAAGGTATCAAAACGTAGTAACGTGGGCTCCCTGTGAAATTCCGGGCATGGCAATCATTGAACTGGGTATTCCACATCCCTCTGAAAGAAGCCAGCAGAGTGGCTGATCACAGGCGAGGGGGTTTACTAGACCACAGAGAAGCAGGCCAGCTAGTTATTCTCAAAGCATTTCTAGCCTCTGTTTCCTTGGCTCCTGAGTGTACGTGCTTTTGTGGGTTTCCTGTGACCTCTCTGAATAATGTGTCTCGGATCAGCTAATGCTTGCTACCTAGCTGTTCACTGTTGAGATCCTTCAACTCTTGGGCCCTGGTTTTCATGATAGTCTGTGAGCACATGGCTCCCCAAACTTCATTTTTCCTTCTTCTTACTGGAGTTCACCTCTTCAAATTTCCCCAGTCCTTGGAAAGAAAGTCAATCTTGACTTCCAGTGATGTGACCTTGGGGGAAAAGGAAGGGCAGAGATCCAAGGGATGCGTCTTGGGCTTCCTCTCCCTGAAAGCCCACAAAAAGAAGCTGGATGCTATGAGAGGAATGCAGGTGCAAGCCAGGGGGTGGCCGGTGGTGCTGTGGGGAGGGCCCTAAGCAAAGCAGGACCTGAGGGAGGAGACACATGACATCCTCAGATAGCATCTGGGGAGACTCCAGGGAGACAAAGCCTCCACACTTTCCCATGGTGAGCTACAGCCGGGGTTCTCCAGATTTTTTAAATGCCACTACTCCATAAGAAGCCATAAAACCAAATTTGGGAAGTGGGGGGAGAATCTGGGCATTCCAAAGAGTAGCCAAGGCTGAGAACCCCCTTGCTAGAGGAGGCTGACCTGAAAAACAAGTGGGGGTGAGGGTAGGGAAGAGGGAACTGAGTCTCCCTGACTGACCAGCAGGTCCAGGGGATAGGGCCCTGGGCTGGTTTGTTACTGTGTGTAGCCTGGGAATCAACCCAATGTTGAAGACTCTAGATCTGATTGTATCAGTCAAGACATTCCTGCAGTAGCAGTTTCTGGATATGTCGGTCACATATCTCACACTTTCTCTCTTACCTAAGCCAGGATGGTCTTCCGCCTTTGTAACAGACATAGCCAAGGCTGCTGGTATGTGTATTACTCCTACCTTCTCCTTTAGCACCAAACCCTAAAGTGGTGTTTATTCATTAGGGCTGAAATGAAGGCCTTCATTTTTGCTTTCATTGGTGGAGGCTGCTCATTTTACACTAGTATTAGTTCTTTCTTACCAAGTTTTTTTTTTTTTTTTTTAATAATCATTTCTATTGATTTGAAAGGCAGACAGAGACAGACAGAGATCTTCCATCTGCTGGTTTACTTCTCAGATGTCTGCAATAGCCAGGGCTGGACTAGGCTGAAGCCAGGAGCCAGGAGCTCAGTCTGGGTCTCCCACATGAGTGGTAGGGACCCAAGTACTTGAACCATCGCCTGCTACCTCCCAGGATGCACATAGGCAGGAAACCGGAATTGGAAGCAGAACAGAGACTTGAACCCAGGCATTTCCACATGGAATGCAGAAATCCCAAGTAGCATTTTACCCATTGTGCCAAATGCCTGCTCCCACGTGGTAGCATTTTTAAAACAGAGCTGCCTAGAGAAGCAAAGACTGCAGTTTCTCAGTCTCCATGGCCGTGCTGCCACAAAGGCTAAGTTTTGTCCACTAGGACACCAGCAGAAGCATACGGTGGTACCTTCTGGAATTCTTAACAGACAACAGGAATGGGCCCCTTCTCCATCCTTCTGCATTTTACTATCTGAAACACAGGTGTCTCCATCTGTGACCAGAGGATGGACAAGGCCATAGCGTGGTAATGATAGAGTGGGGAACCAGATGGGGAGCTTGATCCTGCAAATTCCAGGGAGCAGAGCCCCCACACTGACTCTGGCCTGAGACTTCAGATTCACTTTTGTTGAGTGAGAAACGCACTTCTGTCTTCATAAGCCAGTGTGCTTTTGGATTTTCTGTCATTCAAAGCTGAACCTAATCCTAACTAACATAGTCTTTCAATACTCTGTTGGGCCGTCACTTGGTGTCTTTGGGTTCTGACGTCATCTTTCACCAGCTCTTCTACCGCATCCAGCTCTCAGGCACCTGTTCATGAGAGAAGTGAGCTCTCTGTGCCTCTACCCAAGTCATTACTGAAAACAGGATCAGGGGAGGGCTAAGGACAGCGACTTTCAGCCCGCTCTGCTATTTCACTTTTTGGAGTCTCCGTGCCCTGTCTACTTGCCTGTGGACATGGGAGCATGGCCGCTGGGGGCACCAAGGAGGGGAAGCAACAGATCGGTGAGTCCCAAGCTTTTGCCCGCATCAGGACCTCCCAGAGGGGTTGTAAGCATAGCCTGCTGTGTGCCGCCCTGAGTTTCTGATTCAGGACGTGCAGCGTGAAGCCCAAGGACTTGCATTTGTGTTTCTCACACTCTCAGGTGGTCCCGATGATTGCGGGACAGCACTCTGACAGCCACGTTAATTGGAAGGTGAACGACAAAAGGGAAAGAGTATTTAAAAGTAGCTTCCATTTTGCCACTGATGAATACGCAAAAGCACTCACTGTTAGCTGTGTCAGGAGAAATTATGAAACAAGAGACCAATAGGCAGACTCATACAGGGCCGAGTAACTGTTGAAGGAATACACAGACCGATCTTGGTATCCGTGTGCTGCCAAGAGTATCTAAGTGTTAGCCCCGGAATCTTCCCCAGGGTTTCTCCCGGCCCAGCAATGTGCTTGGAGAGGGCTCAGTGCACAGTTAACAGTACAAGGGCCGTTAGGGCCAGTGCCTCAGAGAAGGAACAGATGAAGAATTTGGGGACACGGAAGAAAGGGTGGCAGGATTAGGAGCTGTAGCATCCCCAGGCGCTCGGGGAGAAGCCACAGGTAACCGTGGATCAAAGGGAAAACACTCAGCAAAGATGAAAGGCGCGATAATTCTAAGTCAAGAGCGAGAGTTTTAGAATAGAAGTGATAATAACAGACACTTAGCACAAACAGGGCGAGTCCCCGGGCCAGGAGCTCTCCCAAAGCGCCATCCTAGGGGAGCTCGAGTTCTCGCTAAGTGATTTGTACTTTCCCTCTTGGATGTTAAAATCCCGCTTTTCTAACAGAGCGCATCTTCCTGCGGTATTTATTTTTGCTTTTGTCATGTTAAAAGTGGAACCGGAGGAGGTCCGGGAGCCGGGCGCGGAGGGTAAACAAGGCTGACTTTGGAGTGCGAAACCGGCGGCGGGGGAGGCGTGGCGTCGCCGAGGTCACCTTGGGGAGCCGGCTGAGCTGGCCGCGCCTCCTCGAGGAGAAGCGTACCCTGGGATCCGGAGGGCGCGTCCCCGCGGGCGCCCTGCCGCCTGCAAGCTGAGCGCCGGCCCTGCGCGCTCGCCTGCGACTTTCACCTCGCCCGGCTGGAGCGCTGCTCGGTCCCCGGGCGCCGCAGCTTCGAACGGCAGGTGGAGCGGCGCGCGCCGCTGGAGAGCCGCCGCCGACTTTCTCCCCGTCTCTGCACTGCTGTGAGGGCAAAGCCGGCTCGGCCGTGGGAGATGCAAGCCCTGGCGGGGCTTCTGCCCCAGGCGCCGAAGGAGGCTCACCTCCCTGCGGTTTCCCTTCACCCATCAGTTGCGTATAGATAGTAAGTGTGAAGAATCACACGGGGAGGAACTGGGCAAAGCATTCCGACCTTCTTAGGGGGAGAAAAGCCGTATCCTGTAAATACAAAGTGTGACTTGGGTGGAGAAGATGTATTTAAAAACTTGGAGAACGTGGCGGTGTGTGTGTGTGTGTGTGTGTGTGTGTGTGTGTTTGTGTGTGTGTGTGTGTGTGGTGTGCTTGGTTCCCCGGGTTCGTGAAGCTAAGTGGTGAATGACTTGCAGGCAATGGGCAAGAGTTTCCAAGTGGCTGCCAATATGACCAGAGCAAAGGCGTCCCGCCCAGTGTCCCTACTGAGTTCTTGCTGAGGTGCCCTTGAATTGTAAAAATTAACTCCTCTTTTAAGCTCTGCTTTAATGACATTAAAACTCATTGTTGCTGATGTGTTTCAAAATTATTGTGCATAGACAGTTCTAAAGTAACTTTTATGAGATAACATGCATTTAAAAAATTGTGAGGATAGGCCGGTGCCGCAGCTCACTAGGCTAATCCTCCGCCTTGCGGCGCCGGCACACCGGGTTCTAGTCCCGGTCGGGGCAACGGATTCTGTCCCGGTTGCCCCTCTTCCAGGCCAGCTCTCTGCTGTGGCCAGGGAGTGCAGTGGAGGATGGCCCAAGTGCTTGGGCCCTGCACCCCATGGGAGACCAGGATAAGTACCTGGCTCCTGCCATCGGATCAGCGCGGTGCGCCGGCTGTGGCGGCCATTGGAGGGTGAACCAACGGCAAAAGGAAGACCTTTCTCTCTGTCTCTCACTGTCCACTCTGTCAAAAAAAAAAATTGTGAGGATATTTGTGAAGTTAACTCAAGTCGGCCTTGGAAAATAAAGTATTTTTGCATATTATGGGAAAGCTATCCCAGTCAGGTAAATATCTGAAGTACCTTGGGAAATGATGACAGTGTCAAATTTTATGAAAGGTACAGTTTTTAAGTTATAACTGCATAATGAGTATTTAATTTCTTTTAAAGACTTATTTATATATTTGAAAGGCAGAGTTGCAGAGTGGCAGAGGGAGGAGAGAGGAAGGGAGGGAGTGGGAGAGAGAGAGACAGAGAGAGAGAAAGGTCTTCTATACACTGGTTCACTCCCCAGGTGGCCTAAAGGGCTGGAACCCTGTCAATCCGAAGCCAGGAGCCTGGAGCTTCTTCCGATCTCCCACACGGGTGCAGGGGCCCAAGGACTTGGGCCATCTTCTACTGCTTTCCCAGGCCATAGCAGAGAGCTGGATCAGAAGTGGAGCAGCCAGGACTCAAACTGGCGCCCATATGGGATGCCGGCACTGCAGGTGGTGGCTTGACCCACTATGCCACAGCGCTGGCCCTGAATATTTGATTTCAAGAGATGTGCATATATTTATTCTGTCCTCTTTGAAAACACTTCTTAAGAATTTTTTAGCTTTGGTTAAGAAGACGTAACAGCTTTGTAATCATTTTTGGCAGAAGATTTTACCAAACCTCCCACCAGAGGGCAGTATTTAACAAGTATTTGATAAAAATATACATTAACTGTAATTCATAGAAATCACATTTCAAGAGCAATAATATCAGTAGAAAGTAAGTATTTTCTTCCATCAACACAACCAAAGTAAGAAACCCATGGACACTTGGCTTTCTCGTGGAGTAGATAGTTCTTAAAGCAGCATATCCTAGGTTGGGAAGAGTGTTTGCTTTTTAATTTTCAAGATGGAAGAAGTAATCGAAGGAACTGGAAACGATTTAGGTAGTTCTTTACAAGCCCTGGACTGATCCCACTGGCTTGATAGAAAGAAGCTTGGTTGTTTTAACTCAATCGCCAACACATTATTTACCCTCCCTGAGAAACCATCCAAATTTGGCTGCATTCCATATGCTAGAAAAAGCTGGGAGCCGGAGCCAAGGGTAGGTTTGACAGAGGGAGCAGAACAGTGCAAGGAGAGGCTCCTGGGACCCCTTTGCTGCGCCCACAGGCAGCGGCCACCGCAGGTGCTGGGAGCTCCGCCTGACTCAGGGAAGACTCAGTGGACGTTGATTTCTCGTCTAGTCACTTGCTGTGTGGTGACTTCCGGCCTGGTGGTGTTGCTTAACTTCTGTTTGCTGTATTAGAGTTTGAAAAAGAAACAACTGTACGTGGTAAACAAACCATAGAAGATAGTGCGTAATTAAAAATGTTGTTCAGGGGCCGGTGCTGTGGCGTAGCAGGTTAAAGCCCTGGCTTACAGCACCAGCATCCCATTTGGATGCCAGTTCCAGTCCCAGCTGCTCCACTTCTGATCCAACTCCCTGCTAATGCACCTGGGAAAGCAGCGGAGGATGACCCAAGTGCTTGGGCCCCTGCACCAGCGTGGGAGACCTGGAAGAAGCTCTGGGATCCTGGCTTCGGACAGGCTCAGCTCCGGACGTTGTGGCCATTTGAGGAGTGAACCAGTGGATGGAAGATCTCTCTGTCTCTTCCTCTCTCTTTCAAATAAATAAAGTCAATCTTTAAAAAAAATGAAAAATATGTTTTTACTCAGTCTCCAGAGGTAGCCACAGCAATGATTTTTTTTGTATGTCATCCAGAAAATGCTCACACACAGACACGCTTACACGGACACATGTCAAGTCCACACACGTGGTTACACTAATGGGAGCGCACTGCACAGACATTTGCCGGCCCTTTGTTTTTCTTGTTTCAACAACACAACTTGCAAATCTGCCTGCACTCCACTGCTTCACTCTTTGCTTTATTTCCTCAGTGAGGCATTTCTCCAGGGCAGGATGGCAGAACTTCTTTTTTTTTTTTTTTTTTTCTTTTTCCCTTTGCTTCACAGAGTCAGAGAGAGTACTGTTAACATACGAGGTGTTTAATGACCAGTGTGGGATTGATTAACTAGAATGTCAGTTTGTTCTTGGCGAGCTGGGACGAGGAAGAAGGAAGGGCCATAACCACACTGAGGAATTTGTTTTGCTTGTTTCCAAAATGTGAAAACTAGAAAGAGAACATTGATCTTGGCTAGTATTTTTCTCAGCCTCTAATGCTTGAATTTGACTGCAAATTCTTGCATTATTTTGGCCTGTGGGTTGTCCTAGCTTCTCTCCTCGCTCATTCAGCGGTGAGCGGTGCCTTTGGAGGGCCAGGTCTTCAAAATCTCATGATAAATGATGGACGTGCTGTGGGAATGGGGGCGTAAAACCCTCTTCGGAAACAGGAGATGCCATTCATTTAGGTCTAGTGGCCCTGATGATCGCTCTTCATTTTAAAGATTGTGTATCAGGATAATTGAAATGACATGCAAAAATCTTAGTTCTTTTTATATTACATCTTCTGTTTGGATTTTTTAAAAAGGGGTTTATTGATTTATTTTTATTTATTTTAAAATCAGAGCATGAGAGAGAGACAGAGAGAGATCTTCTGTCCACAGGTTCACTCCCCAAATGCCTACAATAACTGGGGCTGGGCAAGGCCAAAGCCAGGAGCCTGGAAATCAACCCTGGGGTCCCATGTCAGCGGCAGGGACCCAAATCCTGGAGCCATCATCTGCTGCCTCCTGGGATATGTGTTAGCAGGAAGCTGCATTCCAAGTGAGTGAGGACACAAACCCAGACACTCTGATGTGAGATGCAGGCATCCCAAGTGGTGTCTCAACTGCTGTGCCAAACGCTCAGCATGTGTAGACTTTACGGCACTGATTTGAGAATTTTTTTTTTTTTGTTCTCAGACCATGAATGCATTTTGTCCTTTAGGTAGATGGCGGCATAAGCTCTCGAACTTTTCGAGTCCTGGCAGTGTTAACGGTGAGTTCCTACCATTTGTTATCGAGTAGCATCTGAAAATCACAGTGAATCGGAATGTCTAGTCTTTCCAAGGACCTACCTGCCAACAGTCTAGACTGCTTCCAGAATGTGCCCCACTGTTTTGCCTCTGGGCTTTTTGCTGCTTGTGTGCTTTCGGAAGTTCTGCCAGCGTCTTATGGCGCAGCCGCAGTGCTGCTATTCACATGCAACCCAGTGGACTTGGCGAGTATCCCGGGTGCAGAGACTCGTCCACAGCTCTGGGGAAACAGAGAGAGATTGATTTCCATCCACTGGTTCGCTCCCCAAATACCCTGTCACAGCTTGGACTGAGCCAGGCCAAGGCCAGGAGCCTGCAGCTCCATCCAGGTCTCCCCCGTGAATGGCAGGGGCCCAAGCACTCACACCATCTTCCACTGCCTTCCCAGGAGCATTAGCGGGGAGCTGGATTGGAAGTGGAGCAGCCGGGACTCAAACCAGTGCTCCTATACAGGTGCTGGTGTCACAGACTGTGGCTTAACTCGCTGTACCACACTGTGGGTATTTTCTAATACGATGACAAATACCGTGAATATGTTGCAAGTTGGAGAGGCTGCAGGCAGACCACACTTAGCTTCTGTAGAGCCCTGATTGGCTGCTCAAGGATGAGTGTTGGGGGTGGCCGAGTGTGTTCATCACACCAAGGTACACAGGTGTGCAGGCAGGGCGAGCAGCGGGAATGACCTGGTCTCCCACCTGCTGATTTAGGCTCCGCCAGGGACCTCTCACTGGTGGCTTCTAATCTGACCTGGGGAGCTCAGAGGCTCAGGAATAAGGCTGTGTGAGGACAAAGTTAACAAAGCATTTTCTCCTTTTCTATGGAAACACAGTTCTGGGGTAAATTTCTAGCCCTGTTTGCCCGGCATCCTGATACGGGTGCCAGCCGTGTTCACAGGCAACATTGCTTATGGCAGACTGGCCCGTGCTTGGCGAGCTGCATCTGGCGTGGGTATAACCGGGTCAGGAGGAGACACAGCACTGGGCTCCCTTGCTGAGACCTGGGCCCGTGGCTCTCTGGGCCTGTTACAGTAGAACCGGCTCCCCATGTGTGGGGGCCAGGAAGGCTCGGCGTCCACCTGGATGTTCCCAGGCCCTCATCTCTGACCCGTGACTCAGGCCCTTCAAAGTGGCCCTGGGCCTGCTGGGAGCACCCTGCGGTGTGCTGTTTCCTGCTCCATTCCTCCAGTGAAACCGGCACCTGCAAGGAGGCGCCTTGCATCCATCCCATCGCTCTCTGAGCTGAGCCCGCGACTGCCAACGGTGGATGTTGCAGGAAGTAGCTACTGGATTTATTTATATGCAACAGGCAAACAAAACAAGACAAAAACACCCCCAGGTTCTTCTCTTCCTGACCATGAAGGAGGCTGCTCCAGCTTTGTGCCATCAGCCTTATCCTCTGCTCACCCCTGCAGCGAGCCAGGCGTGTGTTCCTAGCATCTGGCAGGTCCAAGCTGGTCACACAGCAGAGGATGTTCTGTCAATAACCATTGCGTCACTGATGTCAATAAGCCCTTGTTGATCACCTTTGGCACGTCCAGGCCTTGTGTGCGTTGCCAGTGCAAATCTGTCTCAGTGGATCCCTGCCCTCCAGGAATTCACATCCTATGACCCAGAACACGCTCAGCACTGTCTCACCATGTGTGGGAAGGGGAACGATGCACGCAGGGCTCTCTGGTTGATACTATTTTTTTTTTTTAAGATTTCTTATTTATTTGAAAGTCAGAGTTACACAGAGAGAGGAGAGGCAGAGAGAGAGAGCAAGGTCTTCCATCTGCTGGTTCACTCCCCAGATGGTCACAATAGCCGGAACTGCGCCGATCTGAAGCTAGGAGCCCGGAGCTTCTTCCGGGTCTCCCACATGGGTGCAGAGGCCCAAGGACTTGGGCCATTTTCTACTGCCTTCTCAGGCCATAGCAGAGAGCTGGATGGGAAATGGAGCAGTCGGGTCTCGAACCAGCGCCCAAAGGGGGAAGGGTGCCTGCCAGCACAGCAGGCGGCTTGACCTGCTATGCCACAGCGCAGACCCTGATATATTTTTTCAAATAAAAGATTTGCTTATTTAAATAATGACAGAGAGAGAAGGAAAGACAGAGAGAGAGAGAGAGAGAGAGAGAGAGAGAGCATGCACTTCCATCCATTGATTCATGCCCCAGATGTCTGCAATGGCTGGGGTTGGTTCAGGAAGAATGAAGCCAGGAGCCTGGAATTTCATTTGGGTCTCCCACACGGGTGGCAGGGGCCCAAGTACTTGCATTAGCAGGGAGCTAGATCAGAAGCAGAGTGGTCCAGACTTGAACCAGTGACCCAATATGGGATACCAACATTGCACGACCTGGCTTAACCCGTTGTGCCACCATGCTGGCTCCAAAATTGACTTTCTTGAAAAGTCCTTCAGCATCGCTGCCCTGGGAGAGCGTCAGGAGCTGTCCAGTTTCCTCAGGCCTCTCCCTGCTGCTATGGCCCAAGTTTGGTGAGGCAATGTGTTGATGTGAAAGGTGCTGTCCCATAGGGCAGCCAGTCACATGTGGCCATTTTACTTTAAATTTATCTTACTTAAAAATGCAGTTTCTCATTCCCATCAACCACATATTAAGTGCATAGTAGTCATGTGGGCTACTAGCTACCATATTGGAAGCATAGATGTAGAACATTCCAGGGGACAGCACTGTGCTGTCCTCCCAGGTCCCTTGTGCTTCTTGCCCTACACACACACACCCCATATACCCCCCCTCCACTGCATGTCCAAATTGTATTCATTTATTATGCAGAAAAAATTGACTATTCAGGCTGTGCCAAAAGGCTTCTTAAAAAAATGAAACAAAACACATTTATTTGAAAGGCAGAGTGAGTGACAGAAAAAGAGAGATCTTCCATCTGTTGGTTCACCCCAAGACGACTGCAACAGCTAAGCCAGGAGCCAGGAACTCTGTGTGGGTCTCCACAAGGGTGGCAGGGGCCCAAGTACCCGGGCCATCATCCACGGCTTTCCCAGGTGCATTAGCAGGGAGCTGGATCAGAAGTGGAGCAGCCAGGATGAGAACCAGCACTCTAGTAAGAGATACAAGAGTCCCAAATGGCAGCCCAACCCGCTGAACCACACCACCAGCCCCTGAAGGGAATTCTTCCCCTTCCACTGAAAAAGAAGTGCCAAAGCGATCTGAGGTGTTCTCCTAAAGCCCAAAGACCTGTCTACCTCGAGAAGAGAAATCCTTCTCTCCTAGACGGCAGTCCTCATTTCTTGAAAATTATGACACTGATCCTTGAACGTGGCATGTGGAAGCAGTTTCATTACTTGATCATCATACAGAGGATAAAAAAGTACAAGAAGTTCTAAGTCAAATCCTTTGTTTATTTGGCTATAAAAAGCAAAGAGAAGAAAATGAAAAAAGAATTACAGCTCAGCCTTAGGCACAGCATCAACTTTGAAATAGAAAATATTTGACTTGCACCGAGGAATAGTCTGTCTGAGCTCCATTGAATCATCGTGCCAGATGGCTGTCCAAATAAATGAACTGAAGCAAAACAAGCCAGATTTATGGCTTCTTTGCAGTCAAAAATAACATGTCTATTATTAAAGGTAAATAATGTCATGCTGAGGTGTTGTGGCTTGTATAACAATGACTTGGTGTTCTGAGGTTATGCTAGAAAATGGTAAACATTCGCCTGTAAGAAGTGATTATTCTTTTAGAAGAAGCAAGACCGAGGGTGTACATTTATAATCTAGTTTTTCCAATTGAATATCAGACTGGAAAAGTTCTAGCACTTCAGCCTCTACTCAGAAGCAGCGACTGTTAGAGTTTTCTCAGGAAACCCTCTTCCTTCCATTGCTCCCACCTCATAAAAACCTAAAGGGTTGGGGGAACATTTGGTACCGCAATTAAAACACGTTCTTGGGATGCTTACATGGGTTCTAGTCCTGGCTATGTCTCAATTCCAGCTTCCTGCTAATGTGCACTCTGGGAGGCGGCAGGTGATGATGGCTCAAGTGCATAGGTCCCTGCTACTCATGGATGGAGCTACTCAGGATGCAGGCTTTGCTTGGCTCTGCCCTAGATGTTGTGGACATTTGGGGAGTAAACCAGTGGATAGGAGCTCTCTGTCTCTGTCAGTCTGCCTTTCCAAAGGAAAAAAAAATCATAATGAGGAGATGTGGAGCTTTGTATTTTCTCTTTTGTAACTTTTTTCCCAATGAAGATGACGAAAGTGCAGTTTTTATTCCATTTATTCATTTAACAAACTTTCAAGCACATTTTATTTTAAAATAAAATTTATTGCTTTGTTTTTATTTATTTGAAACAAGGAGAGAGAGAGGGGAGAGAGAGAGAGAGAGAGAGAGAACGAGCTGTCTTCCATCCACTGGTTCACTTCCCCAAATTCCTGCAACAGCCAGGGCTGGAACAGGCCAGTCAGGAGTCTAGAACTTCATCTGGGTACTAGAGCTGTGGCGTAGTGGACTGAAGCCTCCACCTGTGGTGCCATCATCCCATATGGGCGCCAGTTCGAGTCCTGGTTGCTCCACTTCTGATCCAGCTCCCTGCTAATGTGCCTGGGAAAAGCAGCAGAAGATGGCCCAAGTCCTTGGGCCCCTGCACCTATGTGGGAGACTCAGGAGAAGCACCAGCTCCTGGCTTTGGATTGGCACAGCTCTGGCTGTTGCAGCCATTTGGGGAGTGAACCAAGGGATAGAAGACCGACCTCTCTGTCTCTCCCTTTCACTGTCTAAAACTCTATCTCTCAAATAAATAAATAAATAAAATATTTAAAAAAAGAACTTTATCAAGAACTTTATCTGAGTCTCTCATATGGGTGGCAGGGACCCAAGTACTTTCTTTTTGCATTGTTTTTAATTTTTTAAATTAATAGGAAGAGTGAAGATTTCATGTAATTTATAGATTTCTGAAATAGGATACTTCCCTCTCTCCCTCCCTCCCTTCTTCCCTTTCTTCCTTGTTTCCTTCCTTCCTTTTTCTTTCTTTTGTGATAACATATATATATATATATATATACATATACATATTTTTTGTTTTTGTTTTTCTTTTAAAGATTCACTTATTTATTTGAAAGTCAGAGTTGCACAGAGAAAAAAGGAGAGGCAGAGAGAGAGAGAGAGGCCGGCGCCGCGGCTCACTAGGCTAATCCTTTGCCTAGCGGCGCCGGCACACCGGGTTCTAGTCCCGGTCGGGGCGCCGGATTCTGTCCCGGTTGCCCCTCTTCCAGGCCAGCCCTCTGCTGTGGCCAGGGAGTGCAGTGGAGGATGGCCCAGGTGCTTGGGCCCTGCACCCCATGGGAGACCAGGAAAAGCACCTGGCTCCTGGCTCCTGCCATTGGATCAGCGCGGTGCGCCGGCCGCAGCGCGCCAGCCGCGGCGGCCATTAGAGGGTGAACCAACGGCAAAGGAAGACCTTTCTCTGTCTCTCTCTCTCTCACTGTCCACTCTGCCTGTCCAAAAAAAAAAAAATAAATAAATAAAAAAAAATTAAAAAAAGAGAGAGAGAGAGAGGGAGAGAGGGACATCTTCACCTGATGGTTCACTCCCCAGTTGGCTGCAATGGCCAGAGCCATGCCTATCCAAAGCCAGGATCCAAGGGCTTCCTCTGGGTCTTCCCACATTGGTGCAGGGCCTAAGCTCCAGGGCCATCCCCCACTACTTTCCCAGGCCATAGCAGAGAGCTGGATCAGAAGTGGAGCATCTGAGGCTCCAACTGGCTCCCATATGGGATGCTGAAACTGCAAGTGGTGGCTTTACCCGCTACACCACAGCACTGGCCCTGAGGGAATGAATTTCTCCCCAGCACAAGGCAGTGGATGACTTTTGGGAATGTGCTACTGTTGGACTCATGACCTCGTTGTCTGATCATACATAAAGGGCTAAGGACGAAGGGGAGGGGATAACTTCGGTTGACTGTGTTAATCCAGGAACAAAAGAACCTTGAGAAGATCCTAATATGAAAACATTCTGGCCACTAATGGTAAGGGGAAACTAGAGGAGTGCCTGGGTTAATCATATATGATGTTGGCAGAGCCAGCCGTGTGGTGCAGCAGATTAAGCCTCCTCTTGGACCCCCCCCCCCCCGCCGCCACCTCCTGTGTCAGAGTGCCAGTTCAAGTTTTGTTTTGTTTTTAAAGATTTATTTATTTATTTGAAAGTCAGAGTTACACACAGAGAGAGGAGAGGCAGAGAGCAAGAGAGAGAGCGAGCGAGCGAGAGAGAGCGGTATCTTCCATCTGCTGCTTCACTCCCCAATTGGCCGCAGTGGCCAGAGCTGCACCGATCTGAAGTCTGGAGCCAGGAGCTTCTTCTGGGTCTTCCATGTGGGTGCAGGAGCCCAAGGACTTGGGCCATCTTCTATTGCTTTCCCAGGCCAGAGCAGAGAGCTGGATTGGAAGAGGAGCAGCTGAAACTAGAACCAGCACCCATATGGGATGCCAGCTCTGCAGGCCGGGGCTTTATCCCACTGTGCTACAGCGTGGGCCCCATTTCTTTTATTTCTTATACTCCTTGAACTAATTAATTATCTGAAATGCAAGGCCGGCGCCGCGGCTCACTAGGCTAATCCTCCGCCTTGCGGCGCCGGCACACCGGGTTCTAGTCCCGGTCGGGGCGCCGGATTCTGTCCCGGTTGCCCCTCTTCCAGGCCAGCTCTCTGCTGTGGCCAGGGAGTGCAGTGGAGGATGGCCCAGGTGCTTGGGCCCTGCACCCCATGGGAGACCAGGAAAAGCACCTGGCTCTTGGCTCCTGCCATCGGATCAGCGCGGTGCGCTGGCCGCAGCGCGCCGGCCGCGGCGGCCATTGGAGGGTGAACCAACGGCAAAGGAAGACCTTTCTCTCTGTCTCTCTCTCTCACTGTCCACTCTGCCTGTCAAAAAATTAAAAAAAAAAAAATTATCTGAAATGCAGAGTTACAGAGAGGCAGAAGCAGAGGGAGAGACAGACAGAGAGAGAGAGAGAGAGAAGAGGAGAGGAGAGAGAGAGAGAGAGAGGCGAGGGGGGAGGTCTTCCATCTGTTGGTTCACTCCCCAAATGGCCACAATGGCCAGAACCCCGCCGATCCAAAGCCAGAAGCCAGGTGCTTCTTCCCAGTATGCCATGGGGGTGCAGGGGCCCAAGGACTTGGGCCATATTCTACTGCTTTCCCAGGCCATAATAGAGAGCTGGATCGGAAGTGGAGCAGCCGGGACTCGAACCAGCGCCCATATGGGATGCCGGCACTGAAGGTGACAGCTTTATGTGCTACGCAACAGTGTGAGCCCCAGTTCAAGTTCTGACTGCTCTGCTTCCTATCCAGTTCCCTTCTAATGTGCCTGGGAAGGCAGCAGATGATGGTCCAGGTACTTGGGTCCCTGCCACCCACCTGGGAGACCAGAATGGAATTCCTGGCTCCTGGCTTTGATCTGGCCCAGTCCTGGCTGTTGCAGACATTTGGGGAGTGAACCAGTGGATGAAACATTCTTCTCTCTCTTGCTCTGCCTTTCAAACCAGCCAATTAATCAATCGGGTTTTTTTTTTTTTAAAGATTTATTTTTATTTATTTGAAAGAGTTACAGAGTTAGGTAGAGATAGAAAGAGAGGTCTTCTATCTGTTGGTTCACTCCCCAGATGACCACAACGGCTGGAGCTGCACGGACCCAAAGCCAGGAGCCAGGAGCTTCTTTTGGGTCTCCCAGGTGGTTGTGGGTGCTGAAGGACTTGGGCCATCTTCTACTGCTTTCCCAGGCCATAGCAGAGAGCTGGATTGGAAGAGGAGCAGCTGGGACTAGAACCAGTGCCCATAAGGAATGCCAGAGCTTCAGGCCAAGGCTTTAACCTGCTGTGCCACAGCACCAGCCCCCAAATAATCAATCTTTAAAAATATATTTAATGTTGGGAAAAATAGCCAGATATTTGGGTAAAAGAATCCATTTTGACTTTACCTTATACCAAAAAAATTTAGATACTGAAAAAAAAGGTAAAAAAAAATAAGGGAATATTTGTTGATACATGAATGTGAGAGACCCATTTAAGCTATGTGTGAGATGTGAAATTTTAGAACATTGACAGAGTTAATGATGTTAACATTTTAAAATGTGCAGGCAAAATGTCTCATACTTGGATCTAAAATGCATATAAATTGGGAAAACAATTATAACAAGTAAGAAGTTTAAAACCAAATAATAGGGGCCAGTGCTGTGGCACAGCGGGTTGACACCCTGGCCTGAAGCGCCGGCATCCAATGTGGGCGCCGGTTCGAGTCCCAGCTGCTCCATTTCTAATCTGGCTCTCTGCTACGGCCTGGGAAAGCAGTAGGAGATGGCCCAAGACCTTGGGCCCCTGCACCCACACAGGAGACCCAGAAGGGGCTCCTGGCTCCTGGCTTCGGATTGGTGCAACTCCGGCTGTTGCAGACAACTGGGCAGTGAACCATCGGATGGAAGACCTCTCTCTCTCTCTCTGTAACTCTGACTTTCAAATAAATCAAATAAAAAAAATAAATCTTTAAAAAAAAACCCCAATAATAAAAGGAACGCCTGCTTAGTACATAAGGAAGGTTAAGATCTCAAAGGCAAAGGATATGAAAGAACATATTGTAAATAGAAATTATAAATGGATAACAAAGAGAAATGTTTAATCTTTTAAGTATCAGCTTGTATGTAAGAAATATAAATTAAAACAAGAGTGGCATGTTTTTCAAATACCTATTAACTTAGGACAGATTTTGAAAAATGATAATACTCATTGCAGATGAGCACACAGAAAGACACTCATTCATTCATTTTGCTGTTGGGAGAGTACATTGAACCTAATCATTGGGATAATAATTTGGCAACCATAGAAGAATTTAAGATTGGAAACATACATTTTCCCAGTAGGAGAATAGTCAGGGAAATCAGTCTATGTACATACTGTACTAATACCTAGCCATTGAAATGGAGGCATTTGGAAATATTTAATGACATGGGGAATGCACATGCTGCAATGGTAAGTGACTGAAGGCAGCATGCTGAATTATATATACAGCGTGATCACAACTGCACAAATAAATATGCAGGAAGCAGCTTGGAAAAAATGCATTGTTCTACCAGTGCTGATTTTTGAGTGACAGAATCATCAGTGACTTAATTTTTGTTTTATTTTTCCGTATTTCTATAATACAAAGTTCTAAATTGGATAAATTAGAAAATGATCTTTATTAGCAAAAAAGATGCACTTTTAGTTTATTGCACCTTAACTAATGGCTTCTGCTCTAGTGGTTTAAGCTGCTTTTATGGGCTAATGCATTTGTGTCAAGCTATTCAAATAATGATGACTCAGGCACGATGCTAAGTACTTTATACCTGATAACTCATTTAGAATTCACAATACTTACATATGATTGGTTATGTTATTATTCACATTTTATGGAGCAGGAAATTGAGGCATAGAGAAGTTAAATAACCTCCCCAGGGTCACACACCCAATAAATGGTGGGTTGGGCTCTGATTTCACATTGTGGCTCCAGCTCTTTTACCTGCTATGCTGTACGTAGCTATGATTAAGACAAAGGACAACTTTCCCTTTCGGAAAACAGACGAGCATCCAACAACACTCATAAATGTCAAGTGATATTCATGGGTTGTGAATCTCAACGATGAATTAAGAGAGTTGAAGTAGGTGCTCTTTCAGATACTTCCTGGTCTTGCTATCCTATGATTGGATTTATTGGCAAGAAAATGGACTTTTGTACATTGTATCAGGCATGCTGACCATTTCCTTTCCAATCTCACACCTTTTTACTGAAGAATCTCCATGTGACCTGGGATACTGCCCTTCCCCGCCAGCCCAGATGGTTACAGCAGGGAAAGATTTCGCACCTGAATTGGATCGATCAGGTTCTCTGGGGTTTGGCTCTGGCCTCCAAGATTCACGTTCCCTCTTGATTGCATGTGCTGGGAGGTGGTGTAGGCATCTGGTGGCCAGTGTTTTCTTGGCTAGAGAAGCAAAGAAGGCAGCGATGTAGAGCGAGAAGAGACCTATGGAGACGAGAGGCGTTCTGATGCTGCAGCCCCACAGAGGCACAACGAAAGGATGGAGCTGAAAGGGTGCGGAGTGTGGTTTCCTGGTTTCCCGAAGGCTTTCTCACTTCTAGTTCCAGGACTCCACATGGCCTGGCAACGTTATCTGGCTGTGGGTCCCACAAAGATGCTCTGTGTACTTCCAAGAAATCCCCCACTTGTGTTTGCTTAATCTGAGTGAGAGTATTCTTTGCAATCAACCACATTAGACATATGTGAACAGCTGCTTCCCAGCACCTCTGGCTGTAGCCACAAGGGGAAGAGTGAGCAACTCTTGCACTGGCCAAGTCATCCTGCAACACACAGGGTACTTCAAAGAGCACATAGGGAATGGAATTAAAAGACAGGCTTATTTTGGTGCAAATATTTTTGGAATCCACGCATATGAGGAGGTTTCAAGAAGTTTCACGGAAAATGCATATTATGAAAAAAGCTATGCATTGTGTTTAAAAATGTTTGCATCAAAATATACTTCTCTTTTAATTTCCTTTTTGAAGTTTTTGAAAATTCCTATGACTCGAGGGGTTTTCTTGCAGGGCTCTGAACATTACAGTAAAATCAGCTAAAGTAAGGAAGGTAAGGAGAACTAGGACTTGTGTAGATGATAGCAAAAGAGACGGCAAGAGACTCGCTAGCTAACTGCTTGGCTGAAGGCTTTGGTCTGGGCTCTGAGGCTAATTTGTAGGCTTAATCTGTAGGTGAGGACACTTGATTAATTTCAGGTCACACTTTGGTGAACTGGTTCATTGTTAGTGGACTCATGAGAGACTCACAGATCAGCCAGCAGGCGCTTGGTGCACGTGTTGCTCAGCACATTCTTTCAGCCATGTGCAGAGGCACCCCTTGGAATGAAGGGCACTTGCTTGTGCAGCCCCAGGCTGCACCCTTTCCCTCATGCTCTGGATATTGTACATACCTTGGGTAGTGCTGGTTTTTCTGTTTGCCAGACAATATGCATATATAATTAAATTTAAAAAGAACTGGAGACAGGTATCAGAATAAACAGTTAAATAAATTGAAAGTGGCTATTTTGGGGGTATGATGAGGGCAGACATGGGCAATGTAACAGGGGCCTCCTTTTGCTACAGGCCTTTTACTATCCCGACTTTTTTCTTTTGCTATGTGTATATGAACAATCACTATAGTAGCCAGAACCCCTTCATGAGATAAAGTGCATTATGTTATAGTGCCAGCTTATATTCTCTCTCCTGTGTTACTGACACAAATCCTAGTGGTCTCATTCCCTTTACTCTGCATGCCTTTTTTTTTTTTTTTTCCAAAGGAAAGGTTTATTGGCTGGTTAGGGGAAACCCAACAGGCTGAAGAGAGAGGGTGGAAAGGGAAAAGAGAGGTTGAGAGAGAGAAGAGAGAAAGAATATGTGTGGGGAAGCAGGTCCTGTTATACACTTGCAGCGGGTAGGGAAGTGGGAGCAGCGAATCCTGTTAGGGTGGGGGTGGAGATGACGCTTGTGGTTGGCCATTTGGTCACCTGACTCCTAGTAAGCCAGTCTGGGCTTAGGACCAAAGCTTACTGTGCAAGATGGCCACCAGGGCCAGAGCCTAAGATGGCACCTGGGGCTTAAGATGGTGCCACAGATAAGACGGCACTGTTTTGCTAACATTCCCTTTTTTGTTTTTTATAAAGCAAGTGTTGTATGGGATTACATCGGCCCCGAAGAGTCCAGGAGGGACTCTGTGTGCTTTTAACAGCACAGATCCATATTGCTATTTATTTCATTTAGAAACATTCAGTTGTTTTTTTGTACTTATTTATTGAATTCTTGTTAAGTGCAATGTATTTCTCCATGAAAACAGTGCTTCCTCTCTGCTCTGTTATAAATGTCATCAATATAGGCATTTAGAGTTGGCAATTTTGAGAATGTATATATATATATTTATTTTTTTAAATTTTATTTTGAAAGTCCAAGTTACAAAGAGAGAGGGAAGGAGGTAAAGGGAGAGGGAGAAAGAGAGGAAGAGGGAGAGGGAGAGGGAGAGATATAGATAGAGAGATAGAGATAGAGACAGAGACAGAGATAGAGATAGAGATAGAGATAGAGATAGAGATAGAGAGAGATCTTCTATTCCTAGATGGCCACAACACTCCCTAGAAGGCCACACAGCCAGGTCTGGGCCAGGTCAAAGCTAGGAGCCTGGAGCTTTATCTGTGTCTCCCACATGGGCAAAGGGGCCCAAGTACTTGGTCATTTTCTACTGCTTTCCCAGGCCATAGCAGAGAGCTGGATCGGAAATGAAGCAGCCAGGACACAAACCAGTTCCCATATGGGATGCTAGCTTTACCCCGCTCTGCCACAACACAGGCTCTGAGAATGTATATATTGTAAAGTAGTTTTTGTTTGACTTTTTTTTTAAAGATTTATTTTATTTATCTGAAAGAGTGACATGGAAAGAGTTCTCCCATCCAGTGGTTCACTTCCCAAAAGACTACATTGGTTGGGACTGGGCCAGAAAGAAGCCAGGGGCCAGGAGTTCCATCCAGGTCTCCCACGTGGGTGCAGGGGCCCAAGCACTTGGGCCATGTTCTGGTGCCTTCTCAGGCATATCAATAGGGAGCTGGATTGGAAGCAGAGCAGCTGGGACTCGAACCAGTGCTCTAAAATAGATGCCAGCATTGCAGGTGGTGATATAATCCGCTACACCATTCTGACCCCCTAAGGTATTTGTTTAAAATCATGCTTAGACTAAATAGATGTCTAGGCCAACGTTCAAAAGTGTTCATTCCTTTGCTCTTTTCCTTGTTTGGGGGATGAGAGTTTGAAACCAGAGACTACATCTAAAGCCTGAAGAAATGCTTTGTCTGCACAATGTATTTATTCATTCATCAAAAATATATTGATGGGGCCGGTGCTGTGGCATAGCAGGTTAAGCCACTGCCTGCAGTGCCAGCATCCCATATGGGTGCTGGTTTGAGTCCCGGCTGCTCCACTTCTGATCCAGCTCTCTGCTGTGGCCTGGGAAAGCAGTGGAAGATGGTCCAAGTCCTTGGGCCCCTGCACCCACATGGGAGAGCCAATTGGGGAGTGAACCAGTGGATAGAAGACCCCCCCCCCCCTTTCTCTCTCTCTCTCTCTCTCTGCCTTTCCTTCTCTCTCTGTGTAACTCTTTCAAATAAATAAATAAATCTAAGAAAAAGTATTGGTCATCTGGTAGTGTACCATGTACGGTGGATACATGAGTCTGGATCCTCAAGAAATATTAAATTCTTGGAAAGTATTCTTTGAGGCAAATATAGTTTTAGCTTTTGCACTAAAAGAATTCATGACTTTATGAGCAGGTTGCCAATGTTTGCAGCATCCCTTAAGATAGTTAAGCATTCAGTAAAAACTTGTTTTGCAACCCATCATCCTGCATTATCCAGGCAGGATTGGTTCTGCATGGGTATCTGGTAGATACCACAACTTGCAGATGCTGGGTGCCTCATATAAAATGGTAGATAGTGTGTGCCTGTAACCCATGCATGCCTTCCAGTACACTGTAAATCATCTCTAGTTTACGTCTGGTAGCTAGGACAATGTAAATGCTATGCAAGTTGTTGTTATCTGTACTGTTTAGCCTTTGGGGCCCCTGAGTGGGAGGCAGGCTGGCATGTGATGTGGCCATGGGTCTGGCAGACCTGCTGTGGTGCAGCCTAAGGTAGACTTGAACTGTTGGCCGTGAAGGTAGTGCCAACCTTTCCTAGCAATGGCTTTGGATGGGGGTGGGGAACAGGATGGCAGAGAGAACACATGGGTGGGAAAGAGGCAGGAGGACAGTGAAGTGGAGGCAGGAGTGGGGAAGAGCAGCCCACACGTCACTGACAAGTCTGGAGGACAGCCAATAAGCAGAAGTGGAGACTAGGGGCCAGCGCTGTGGCGCAGCGGGTTAACGCCCTGGCCTGAAGCACCGGTATCCCATATGGGCGCCAGTTCAAGACCCAGCTACTCCACTTCTGATCCAGCTCTGCTATGGCCTGAGAAAGCAGTAGAAGATGGCCCAAGTGCTTGGGTCCCTGCACTCACGTGGTGGAGACCCAGAAGAAGCTCCTGGCTCCTGGCTTCGGATTGGTGCAGTTCTGGCCGTTGCGGCCAACTGGGGAGTGAACCATTGCATTGAAGACCTCTCTCTCTCTCTCTCTCTCTCTGCCTCTCCTCTCTTTGTGTAACTCTTTCAAATAAATAAGTAAATCTTAAAAAAAAAAAAATAAAGATTAGCTCTGCCTTCCTAACCCACAGTGAATCCACATGTGATTAACCTCCGAAATACACGTATCTACCATGGGTGGGTTTGGGGTAAGGGATGTCCACATCCTTCCGGGCTGTGTGCTGTTGGGTCAGTTACTGGGCCTGTAAGGGGGTGTCTCCTGGATAAAAGGGGGGGTGATAGAATATCTAGCCTCTTATCCACAGGGGATACCTTCCAAGACTCCCAGGGGATATGTGAACCCTCACATACTACTGAAGCCTATATAAATATTAGGTCTTTTCCTATACACTCATACTTAGGTTAGGATTTACATTATAAATTAGGCACAATAAGAGATTAACAGTAATAACCAATAATAAAACAGCACAATTATAACAATACCCTATGCTAATAGTTATGGGAATGCTGTGTATTTCTATTTCAAAATATCTTATTGTACCACACTCACACCTTTTCTTGGGGTGGTCTGAGATGACACAATAGCTACACAATGAGACGAGTGAGTGGGGCTGGCACTCTCATGCGCCACTGGGCGATTACTGACCTTCTGACAGCATGTCAGAAGTAGGATCATCCAGCCAGGTTGACCTCGGATAACTGAAACCATGGACGAGCAGGAGGGGCTGCTGTAGTGCCCCTCAGAGGGTGCACCACAGAGCTATGGTGGGCAGCAAATGAGATCACCACACAGAAGCATCTGCATACTGCGTGGCACCGAGTGGGAGTTCGGCAACCTTCGTCCTGCCTCCTGTCCCACTGCATCTCAGGGAAGGTCCAAGAGCGGAATGGAAGGAAATCACAAGGCTTCTGTGTGTGGGAGCTAGGCTGAGATGGGGCTGGTCTGGAAGACAGCAGTGGCGTCTAGCTGTGTGACCCTCAGGACACTCTAGCTCTCCAAGAGGCTGAGCCATGGACCTTGGTCCCACAGCCCATTCTCCTAATGGATGCAAACTACGATGGCCACCAAGAAAACATGCAGATGTTGTGTGTATGCTAGTTAATAGGGAAGGACATTTTCATCCTAGAATTTTTCTAAGGGATTGAAAAGAGAGAATTCTGGCATTCAGACACTCCTCTTGGCTACTGAAGGTTCTGGATGTTGAGTGTTTTGGCTTTCCTTTGTGGAATACTTCTCTGTGCACCGCGACATTATCATTTCAGATAATCCCAGGATGCAGGAACTTTTGGGGACAAGAGAGCAGGCCATGAGTCATATTCCTCCCTATCTCCAGGCTAACTGGACAAAAAGTAAAGTTATTGTGCAAATCAGGCTAACCAATTTTCCTTTCTTTTGTTATCATTCTTATAATAAGGATGAGATCTGTAAAGGTAAAATCATTTGTCCCTCTATCCATCCAGCAAGAGGCAAAACTCAGATCTGTGTGCAAGTCTGTGGGACTCCAAAGCCTGATGCCCTGTTGAACACAGACACACGTTTGGCTCTTGTAGGTACACACACTGAGTTCTAGGGGACACACACTTGGCCTGGAGAGGGGTTTGCAGGCTGTCTTAGCATTAGAATGGACAGTCATTTCTCTGCACATTGTGTCTATTCGCTCAGGACCACAGGATCTGCAGCAAAAAGGGTTCAGCTCATGTAGCGGGACTGTCATTGTCAAGGCACTGGTTTTAGGTTGTAACTGACAAGGCCACTGGGAGAGATTTCATCCCACACCCTTTGAACAATGACTTTGATGGTGAACAGTAGAAATGGGGAAGATATGCTCTTGATTCTTAGTTTTTTAATCCTGGGTAAAACCTCAAACCCTCTAACCCCAGTGAGCCTTTCTTGGTATCAGTTTGTTACCCGTTACTTGAAGAAATGGCTCCCAAACAGAAGCGGATACACAAAAAACTTTTATTAAGTGGAAGTTAGACTTATTTCATGGTAATCCACCAGTTACAAGTGCATTTAAATTCATGTGTGTGGACACTGTAGAAGTCAGAATGGTCTGATTGAAAGTCCAGTGTTCTGGCTTGCTTTGTGCCAGTGCAACCCAAGGTAGAACCATACACAAAGTTAAGTACAGGTCAACGATGACGTCAGACGAGATTGGCAACACCATACTCATTGTTACAGCTAAGCATTACAAAACATGAAAGTCCAAAGACCAGAAGACGAGTACTAAAGTGATCCTTAACTCTAAGCCTTTCCTTCTACCTAACTCCTGCCAGAGCACCGATGCAGCCAATCCTCAGCTCTGGGGAGACAGAGCCGCTTCTGTATTTTACACTTCAATGGGCCAGAGAAACTGTACACAGCCGGTGGTCCTCCTGACGCCCATTTCAGTGAGATGTCAGCTGTCCCCTCGGGAAAGTGCAGTTTAACTAGTGTGAACATTTTCTATTATAAATCTTCAAGCTGAAATTTTTCTTCGGTTCCAATTAGCACCAGTTTATTTTAAAATATTTTTCCTGGTGTTAAAGATGTAGGAAAGTTTTTTTTTTTTTTTAAACTAACACACAAAGTCCAAAACAATGGAAAGCAAAAAACATTCAAAAAGTTGTTTTAGAGAACAGCATTTAGAAAAACGACATCATTTAAACATTCAACAAATCTATATACAATGTGCCAAAGCTGGCAAGGAGCATGGCTGAGAACAGTCAGGGAAAAGGTGTATTAACCTGAACCTCCACAGGCTATATGTACAGTCGGATAAGTATTCAGAAACGCAGTGTCAGAACATCTGGATTTGGCTAAAAATCATATAAAAAGACACATTGCCCCTCCCCCACTAACTTCTAATCAGGTAGCAAACATATCCAGTATAACCTTCAGTACCAGGTTTACAAGTGTGTTTTCCTGTATTTTACAGACAGACAATTGGGGAACGCTCAACAGACATAGAAGAGAACCAGAATGACAGAAACGTGGATTATTTTTACATTGTCAAATGAAGGAAGGACTATTTTCCTGTGCTGAGCAACACAGTGAAGCAATGATTAATGAGCGAAGACAAATTATCACGGAGAAAGGTCTCATGAAAATCAACAAGAGGGCTGAAGAGATCTGCGATACGGGGCATTTTGCTTTTCAAATACGTTACAATCTCCATGTACTTTTGAGAAGATTAATGATTTGCCTTGCTGGAAAATATTTTTGTATTTTGTTCTTTAATGTTATATAACCGAAACCCTCTTGGATTGAGAATGCAAATGCAGTAGACAAAACCTGTGCTGTTTTATCCAACATGATGTTCATTAACTTTATGCAGTTTTGTTTGCTTGTTAATCCAGTGTTCCTAGAACATCCACCTTGAAAGAACTGGGTACATTTCGTAACAGCATTTCCCATTCATGCTGAGGGACTAAAATATAAACCATTTCCCACTGATTCACCTTAATGACTGAATTTTTCAGGGCCTGAAGTTTCAGAGTAAAGTTTCAATGCACTGTCTTTAACAATATCAGCCAGAGAATATAACTGGGAGAGCCATACCTCTCAAGGATAGGATTCAAGTTTATTTTGAATAGTCTGCAGTTGTGATAAGTCTTTATGAAAAAAATTTACTGGGATTCATTACAAAGTACACTTTATTCTTTGAAAATGCATAGTTCACACTTTTATACATTCATTCACTAATATTAAAGACTTTTGCAAGCAACTGCTCACCCCCTAATGGTGGTAAGATTGTATTTCAAAAGCTCTCTAAACATTGGATAGCATTGCCACATGGGTTTTGGAGGAGCGCCCACTTTCCTGCGAATGCCTATCATTTGAATGCTGGCCTCTCCCTCCAGTCTTTGTCTTATTATACTTGTTTAGTGGGCAATACAAAGCAATGCTTTCTGCCAGTAGCATTTCCACCAAATACCCCATTCCAAATATTAAATAGTTCAGATTTGGTGTAGAAAACAGTTCAAAAGATGGCTTAAGTTTTAAAAGCAGTTTTGCTAAACCTTATCATAGCCCAAGGGCAACAGAGGTTTTATGATTACTGTTCTCTCTCCCCAGCTCCCTCATTTGAACAAAATGACTGTAGGCCACTGGGCAGTCATATTTGATGATAGTCATGAACCCTTTGGGACCTAGCAATTGTTTCTTATCCTGAGTTCTTCCTGTAAGAATATAGGGTTTTGATACATGAAACACTTTGGAAACTATACGAGTATCTGGTTATTCCAGAGAGCGTATGTTCAAGTGGCTGACCATTGTGCAACCATTAATTACAAAAATAGGAATTCTAGGGTGTACTTTAGGAAAATACTGATTAATGACATTTTACACCTAGAGCATTTTCATTTCTTGAAGTCATGAAATTAGTATATTTTGGGGGTGTTAAGTCCTTCTCTAAAACTCTAAGTCTATTCTAAAGGAGGTTCCCGAATAGTTAGGATGCTGGGCAGGGGGTTTTTTGCTGTCATCACAGAGCTTGGTCAGGTCACAGCCATTGATTTCCAAAAAGCAGAGTGCAGGAAGCCTAACATGGGTGGGTAACCTGCAGAATAACACAGCACTGGCTCAATTTTTTGGGGGTGGGGTTGGGGCCGTTGTTTACTAAGTGCCACTGTAGATCCCTGAGGGGTTCAAACTCTTGTCAGCTGCCAGCCCCAAGAGGTCCTCTTCCCTCTCTGTCCTCAAATGGGAAGGGGACTTCAGGGGGTGCTGAGGGACAAGCAGCAAACATGTGAGCAGTTTGCAGTCATTTTCTCTTTCCTCAAATAAAATCAAAACAATTATACACTGCAGAAGCTGCTTCCTTTTGACACAACACAGGCAGTTCTGTTTGCTCTGTAATTGCAAGGTCAGAGCCTGGCGTGATGGAACATGACACTCTGGCCCTCTGCCCTCGCAAGTCAGTTGGCGTGGCTGGTGGTTCTGATGGCTCTACCTGCCTTGCAGGTGGCAGGGTCTGGTGGGGCAGGTGACAGGTGCAGGAGCTTTGAGTCAGGGGACAGTGTCCCCCTGGCCACTCTTTATCAGGGTGGCTGAACACATCTCTTGGCAGGTTGGACGCTGAGCCATTCGCCTTGGGACCACCTATAACCCTGCTGCCACAGACAGGAATGTCCCTCCTGCTCCCCACACCCCCACCCCCTGGAGGAAGGTGGTGGCCGCACTGACTGAGCCCTAAAGTACCAGTCGCAGGAAGATTTATCCCTGGGACCTTAATTTCAGAGAAATCAGCAGCACGGAAGTAAAACCAAGCCTAAAACAGCCTGGCCTCCTGCATGGGGAGATGAGGGCAGAGCAGGGAGAGAAAGCAGGTCACTTAAAAATTCGGAGGTGGCTGCCGCCATGGGAGAAAGCAGGACTAATGTGCAGCATAGGGACTGCTGTTTCCCAAAGGTTGTTTTCCCTTTAGTCAGGGATGTTGAGGGAAGTCGGAAGAAAGAAAGGAGTGCCTCTTTTAAAGGAAAAGAGTCTCCTTTAATGATTGCTCTTCTGCTTTTTTTTTTTTTTTAAAGTTAAGGCTTTTTACTCTAATCTTTTGAATTAAAAATTGAGAGATTTGGTCCAAGAAAGAAAATAGAATAGCTAAGTAGATTTCAGATGTGATCCTTGGGCTGGTGTTGTGGTACAGAGGGTTAAGCTGATGCTATGTTAGTGTACTGGCTCATATCCTGGCTGCTCTGTTTCCCATCCAGTTCCCTGCTAATGAGCCTGTGAATGCAGCAGAAGATGGCCCAAGTGCTTGGGGCCCTGCCACCCCCATGGGAGACCCAGATGGAGCACCAGGCTCCTGGCTTTGGCCTGGCCCAGCCCTGACCATCGTGGTCCTTTGGGGGAGTGAACCTGTGGATGGAAGTCCTTTCTTTCTCTAACTATGCTTTTCAAACAAATAAAAAAATCTTCAAAAATAAGCAATTCTCTGCATTTTTATAATAGAAATAAAGGGGCTCTTCTCTTTGGAAGCTGGTAGTTAATCATTATGTGGATGGTGCCCAACACAAAAGGCATTTTTGAAAACCAAGGACTAGAATGTCCACCTTTCAAATCTATAGTCACATGCTTTGGGAACCATAGCTCTCCTTTTGCTCCCTAAGGCTTGGATTGTTCAAGTCCTGTCCCTGTATGGGTGCTGGCTCTAATCACTGCAAAATGGGCCAATTCCTCCTCCAGCACTGGATTTCTTTAGCAACACAATGAAGGCATCATTCATCACAAAGTCTATTAATGAAGGAGCTGACAGGCTCAAGTGCTTCTTTTGAGGCTGAGTCTAGCTCCATAACTAAATTCCCCATGAGTGGCTTTTCCCTAAACTGAAGACGTTCAACCTGGCCAACTCATGGGAGAAGAGGAAGGGCCTTGCCACGCCTTTTCATCATTTACGATGTAAGAAATCTCATGTATAGTAACGTTGCCTAAATGGCATTCACCTTTAAACATGACTAAGCCAGATTAGCAGATGTTCCCAATGTTGCGATTACAGTACTTATTGATTACAAATTACAAATCTGAGCTGGTTTTCTATTTTCTGGCATCAAGTTAAATTTATATAGCAAATGTTGAATGCTAGCAACAAAATAAATTTTCTCAAGGAGCCAGAACTTTTACTCAGAACACAGTATTAGTGACTAAACGAACAATTTAGTAATTACTTGGCTGCCTGGAGTCTAGGGACTAAAGGTGTGAGAACACATTTGGGAATGAGGAAGTTGCCACCTGAACATGAATGATCAGAGGAGTGGTCTCTGTACCCCTATGCTGAGAGGCCTGCTCTGAAAGGGCTGGTGGAGGCCATGGTGCGGCCCTAGCTCTTCTCAGGGGAGAGTGGTTCCGGATGACTAAGGTCTGGGCCAGCGCTTCCTCCCTGCTTGCATAATGAAGCTGACTCAAATGTTCAAGACTACTCTGGGTTGGCCTTGCACATGGGTGATGGTGACCTTCAACGTTCCTATTCTTTACTAGGTTCTTATGAGGATCAGCTGAAATGATGAATCTGAAAGAGAAATACTTTGTTATATACATGAAAGGGTTATTGATTATCTGGACTCCATCAGGACTCCAAAGCAAGATACAGTTTAAACTAACAGTCCATCCAAGTGATGGAAGCCCTTCTAGTGTTTTCTACAACACGTTTATTCCCATTTTGTTTTGGACCTTAGTCAAAGATACTAACTAAGGTTTTGGAAAAATGCTTTTGAACTCAGTGGACACATACTTAAGTACCTACCAGTTCTGAGGCAAGGACAACGGTGATTCTACACTGGAATGAAGTCTCATGAGGCAGGGGGAGAGGGCAGGGGTGTGAAGAGGCTGGCAGAGGACTTTGGCACAAGGAGGCGACGTGTGCTATCTTAAAAACTTCAGGGGCTCCTGCTCGCCTTTGCTGAAGGCACAAGGCTGCTCTTTGCCAGCCCCTCATCACAGTGGTCACGGTAATGAAAACAGTAAGAAAATTAGGATTACATTAGTCAATGCTTTGAGGCCTGGCCTGGGCATGCCAGCAGGAGGCAGCTCTCACTAGAACTGGTGAACAACTTGGAATATCTGATCAGAGGCAAGACTAGTGTATCAATTTCTATAGTATCAATTTTTATATTCAAGTTCTTCCATGAGAATGTTCCTGGGGGATATGTGACTTCTTTCCCTTCTTTTAGCTGCCCAGAAGGTGCCAACATGTGTGTCTGTGGGGCTGATGGAGAAACTTGGCCTGATGGCATAGCATGTGAGATCTACTTCCCCCAGCAGCTGACAATGGGTTGCCAAGGGCCGCATCTACCCACAGGCAGCTTCTCTTTGGTCTGCACGGTATCGGCCAAGAATCTGAGCTAGTTGTCCACACTTAACATGTAGGTCATATATTTCCAAGTCAGGAGATCTGGCAGCCCAGGGCCTGATTTCTATGCAGTTTTGATTGTCTAGGACTGAGTGTGGGTCCCCCTTCAGAGGAGGTGTGTGCTCCCTGGTTCACGGTCTCACCATTTCTCTGCTGTCACACTTTTGTCTGATCTGCATCCATCATGGACAGAACTTGCCCGGCTCTTTTGAGACATCTAAATTGGCAACCTCTGCTATACATCATCAAGAAGCTTCTATTTAAAGATCAAATGGGACTCATTTGGTTCAAAACCATACAGCAATTGGCACTTCTTTGGGACTCAAATGCTAACAATGGAGATGTTCCAAGCCAAGCAGCTAGAGGTTTCAGGTGGCCTCATCTCACACACTGGGAGTCAAGGCTACGCATGGTTTTCCTCAACACCATGCGTTTCTAGTTCTCTTGTGTGCAGATTCTCAGCCTATTTGCAACCAAGGTCTGCGTAGCCTTCTGACCGCCTCATGGGAGTTGTGCAATGTAGCTACAACCATTTTAGCTTTTCTTTTGATGTTATCTGCAAACTTGGCTCATTAGGCTGGTTTTTGGATTACTCACATCTTAGAAAAGATGCTTTCTTGTTTCAACAATGAGTGGGCTTGAAAAACTTGTACAGCATTATGAAATGGTTTTGGCAAGACTTGGGTTTATTTGTGCAGTCAATAAACTCTCAGCTCCCCTCCTTATTTCTGAATCAGGGGAACACGGTCCCTTTTTGATCACAACCCTTGTGTGCCTGAGTCCCTCACAGTGAAAAATCAAGCACTTCTTCTGACAAGGAGATCAAAGCCACTGAGCGTGTGCTGAGGACAATAGTTATCTGAGACACCACTGATCACCTAAAAATTCTAGCTCTGGACCTATATACCATGATTCTAGAAATTTCCACCAAGTGATACACTTGTAGTTAAATGCGGGTGTGTGGTTGACAGGTCAAGTGGTAAACATATCTTTGGGACAAAATTCAACATTTTACACTAAAGAATTTGTAAGAATATTTCTTTCACGGCCTAAAGCACAACTGCTAACATTTTACAGTTTTAAAATACATGGGATGATTTTTGAAGTGTCTTTTTTCCCATAATACTTTGAAAACACACACTGGTAATGCTAAAAGGCGTAGATTCTCTTGTACTAACCATTCCATCTGATCTGCATTTCTGCCCTTGCAGCAAAGGGTTAACTGGAAGATAGACATCAAAACACTGGCTTAGAAGAGGCATAGCCCTTTGTTTGGTGAGCAGGAATGCTTGAAATACTAACACTGCCTGCCTGGTAAAATACTGTATTTTAAAAAATAAGCTACAATGTATAAAACCAAAGTCATTTCCCACAAAATGTTCATGTTCTTTGTGATTACAAAACACTGCATCTTGTAAAATATTTCCAGTTCTCTTAACGTGAGAAGTTGAGTCCCAATGCTTATTATAAAAGTGGCATCCTTCTTAGAGCTGCAGAAGCTGTAGCAGTCCAGCTCTTATGGTATTTGGAAAATTAAGCTATAATTATTATTGGATTTAAGATGATATTTTGCCACTACACTTTACTACTGTGATTCTCAGCCCCACAACCAAAGTTATAAAACATGAGATTGTCTTCAAAAAACAGGTTCTATTTACAAAACAGGACCAGAAGTAAAAATTTCCATTTTGATTCCTGGTACTATGAGGGATACACCTTTTAAAGCATATGTAGCATTAGACGTGGGCTTTTTCAAAGCCAGTCATAATAAGCAAACCAGTTGGTCTTCAATACATTTCATACTTTTTTGCTCTACTGGTGTGCATTACTCGGTGATACACTCGGTACCAAAAAGTGCTAATCACATTTCATTTACTGATTTCAGGTTTGGCTAATTACAATGCAAAGAGACACAATGAAAGAACTCCCCTATGGAGGGCTCCCCCCAGGGAGGAAGAGCAAGCAGAGTCTTTGTGCCACTGGTAGGGTCACTTTCTTGAGAGATGGAATTTCTAGTTGACCCGCGTGCCCAGCACTTTCTCCAAAAGATCCACATGCTCATTCATATTCATGAATCCTTCTATGTTTCCACTCATTTGTATGCAAAATGTCTTCCCTGGTTCACGCAGGTCAGTGCTAGAGCTGATGCGGTTGATGGAAAGTGTACAGGATTGTGAGAAAAAGCAGCACCTTGTCCAAAAAAGGTCTATGGAAGTTTGCTCCTCAACATGCCAATAAAGCAAAACGCACCTCTTTGCTAGCTTTCTGTCACCCACAGAAGCCTCCTTAGAGCTAATGAAGTCTCCCAACCAGGTGGTCGTGGCAATGAAGGGCAAGGCTTCAGATCACAATTACATTCAGCAAAAAGCCATCCCTGGGTCCATGAGTACCCAGCAGGCACTGCACCTGCAGGTCAGCTTCGGGCAGCTCTGCACCGCAGGGCACCCCATGCCTTGCACAAGGCAGTATCGCCCTGCTCCTGCCAATCTCTCTTGCAGTAATCCCATGTGCATCTGAAAAACACCGCTCTGATACACAAGACGTTCAAATGAGTAAAATTCTTCCTCGTCTTAGGATTCTCCAGATTTTCACATATTTTTTTTTCCCTGAGGAAATGAAAAGTATTTACAGTATTTTGCTACTATTCTCCAAGTGTTCTCGCCTCTGTGTACAACTCTTGCCACGTCTTCTCCGCACACTGCACTGTCGTTCTCCCATGGAGTCTGATGAATGCCTGCAGTGCCAGCTGACCCCGAGCCCCGGGGCGGCTCGCAGAAGTGGGGCATAGTGCGACCGCAGACACAGCAGGCTGCAGCTTGGGCGCTCCCGACATGTAACGGGGGGACATGTCCCTTTCAGAAATCACAAGACTATCTCTTTGGAAAGCCCAGCAACCGTCACAGGTGCCAGTCTTGATCGACCACTTGCCTCTGCAAGGTGATGAGGAGTGTGCAGACATCTTGATGGTGTGTGGAGCCGCCGACAGGCACTTTTCAGCTCTGCGTGCCTACGCTCGCTCAGAAACTCACCACTCTCTTCCCGACTCTGGCTTTGGCCAACCAAGGAAGGGAACCTTCCAGGAAGTGAGGGAGAGAAGTCCCTGCCTGCTGGAGGTGTACATAGCAGCTCCGCCCCTTGGCCCGAGCTGCTTCCCCACAGGCAGCTGCGGGCAGTGCAGCGGGAGAGAGCCTGGCTGCTCCCTGGGAGGTGTCTGAGGACAGGCACTGGCTGATGGATACCCAGAGGAGGGGCAGCGGCTAGATATCCAGACTTCTGGCATCGCCTTCCTCACCCACTTGCTATCCGAGTGTCTTCTCCACACTGTCACACCGCTTCCTACAAACTGGGCACGTGTCCTTGGGGAAGGACTGCAGCTCAAAACTGCCTGCCATACACTCTTTGCTTTGCAGCTCACTGGAGATGCCCTGTCGCTCACTGGGAAGCACCATCTTTCGAGAGAAGTGACAGTCTGTTGGGGTACATCATCAGAAGCCTACAAGGTGACTTATTTGGAACTGCCCGGGGCCCTGATAGCATGATCTCCCTCTCCTGTTGCACAGACCCATGGGGTGCCACTTCAGCAGCCAGTGTACTGTGGGACTCCTCCTGCACCCCCTCCCCCCCAGCTCCCGCCCCTCCTCTCTGCCAAATGAAGACAGAAAGAACTTGGCTTCAAGGGACGGCACAAAATCCAAGTCTGGCTTAACTTGGCACTTCATTTAGTTCCAAAATATAACAAAATGACTCTACTTAAAAAAATTCAAATTTTACAATCAGTGGCTGTATATTGCAATTCATTGCTTTCTGGGTGGCTTTCTTCAAGGCCAGCCAGGGGTAGCTTGGTGCTCTCCCAAGACAGGGAACAGGTGTCTGTGTGTCCAGGAAGGTACTGAGGGTCTGTCTGCCCCTGGAAGCCAGAGAAGAAAGGACACGGAGCAGAGAGGACCCCGACTTGGGTGGCAGATACAGAAGACTGTGTGCAGAAGGCTTTAGAAAGGAAAAGAAATTCCAGGATGTTGTATTCGGCTCTATGGTTTTGCTTACACCTGTGCACTGGCTAAAGCCAGGGATGGACTGAGCTTGGCTGAGCAAGGCCCAAGCTCATGGACGGTGTCTTTGGGGGTTGGAGGCCCAGGGCCTTGCTCCAGGACTGCTCCATGGCAAAGTTCTGGGAAGGGGGATGGATTCATTCCCGCATCACTTCAATCTTTTTTTTTTTTTATTGGTGACTTCATCCAAGGGTCAAAGGTCAGGGTGCTCTGCTGAAGAGAATAACATCTGGTCCAAGATGGCTCCACTGTGGTCATTTAAGCACACAGCGAGCTTGTTTGATTGCTTGAACAGTCCTGGCCTCCCTGGCCACTGAGCGATTTGCTGATGGCCCAGGGCCTCCTGGACCAGACCAGGGTATCACCACAGCAGCAGGGCTGCAAGTGCAGCGGCACGACACGAGGAGCAGAAAGGACATGCTGGGGTGGAGGAAGCAGGAAGCAAAACATTTCTGCATTTAAAAAAATACTCTTTCCTGGCTGGCCTTGAGTAGCTGGTGCTCTGGCTAGTCTTGGTGAGAAATTAGATCTTTTTCTTTTTTCTTGAAATAAGTGTGTTTTTTTTTTTTCCCATAAATGAATGAAGGAAAGAACCAGGATCTCTTCCAAGGAATAATTTTAAAAAGTCACAAGAGTTTAATAATAAAGTTGCCAAAACATATGAGTGCACAGATTGTGGCTGTTGCGTCGTCAAAGTCCCTCATACTTCCTTTGCTTATATATATATATATATCTAAAATGATACCCATCATTTCTTGATGACTTCTTGCTACTCTTTAAAAAAAGCAAATATACAATCTCTAGACATATATTAAACTTTCCTCTGTGCAATTAAACATGCCTGTGGCTGGCCCTTCTTCTCCCGCCCCTACACAGTGCCTCCTATAAGGTGCTCTTACTTCTTTGCATAGGTATAGGAGAAAGACCTCTTTAGCAGGGCATTCTAGAGTAGGGTCGACAGAGAATGCACTTATTTGCAGGGCTTGACAACTCAGCCTGTCTCCCAAACCAATCAACCAACAAGCAAGCAAACACAACAGACAGGTTTTAGAAAGCCCCACGAACAGAGCCCAGTGCAAGCCTGGCCCTACCGAACGGAGAGATTCCTATACCAAGCATTTTTCCTTTTGGTGTTCTGTGTGTTTCCTTCAGAGCAAATTCTAAATGAATAGCTCCAAAGTTGTGTTAAGAAAAATAAAGGCTTGGACCTCTCATTTACCCATAAAATGTTTATATTGTTCATTAACCCATCTCCCAGACATGCTAAAGCAAAAAACCCATTATAAAAGTGCACTCAGAATAGAAGTAGGTTTGTGGCCTTAACTTGACTTTCTGATCAGAAGGGGGCATGTTGGCTGTGCTCTTTTGTCTAAAACGAACCTGCTGGGGTAGTCTGGAATTTTCTACCTTTCCTGGAATCAGTCAGTGGTGGAGTTTTGAGGGAAGTACCGTTGACCCAATAACCCGGCCACAATCTTGAGAGGCAAGCAGTAACCAGCAGATCCGAGCTGCAGTTTCTATCACATCATGGAAAGAAGCATCGAGGCTTACCCAGACGGCCACCAGGGCCAGTTCGCGACTGAGCTGTGGCTGGCAGAGAAGTAGCTGTGCTGCGTCTTGGGGAAGAGCTTCTTTCTCACCCGAGGATTTCTTCCAGATGTTTCCCAACAGCTGGACTGCCCTGAACTCTGCTTGGGGCTGAAGCCTGCTGGTCATTTCCATTGCCAATTGCTTTTAGAGTTTATGCCATGTGGGGCCCTCCAAGCTAATGGCTTTCCCGCGGTTCAGTTTGGGGGCCATTCTTAAAAACAAAACAAATGAAAAAAGTCATAGAAAAGATACCCGCAGTGCTGCAGCTTCCTGCAACACATCATGATGTGTACTGCTCCCAAAGCGGAATGGAAAACAGGGAAAAGACTATTCACAAAGTGGCCACCGTTCTTTGTACAAATGCTACTGAGCAACACGTAGCTTTAGTGTCAAAAAATCTTGGAAACGGCAAAATTCAGAAAACTTATCAAAACAGGCCTCCCTCAGAAGTCCATAGTTTTAACACCTAGACAGAGAGCAAAATTTACCACCGACTTTGCATCTGAAGGAAACCAAAGAGTTAGAGCTGCCCCAGCGTGGGTTCCCAGTTACGAGCAGCGAGGGTGATGGGCTTGCTTTCACTTTTTCTTTCTTTCTGCTCTAACTCCATCTACATTCCTGGAAGTGGGCTCCAAGTGCGTTTTGTTCCGAGGGAAAAGCTTTCTCCGACACTTGCCGCGGAAGGCGAGGTGGCGGGGGCTCAGGGTGCCAGGCCGGGCAGCCTATCTCAGTCGATGAACCTCTGGCAGGCCTTTTTCCAGCGGCAGGCAGTGCACCACATGTCTCGATTCTCCATCCCGTACACCTTCCTGCACTTCTTGCCCTCCCCCCTGGGCTTCCTGAAAGAGACACAAGGAAGACTGGTTTAGCGGGAGCAGCTCCAGGGGCCTTCCAAGGAGTACTCGAAGGCCCTTGAAAGAAAGAGAAAAATGAGTTAGGAAGTACTTCAAAAGGTTTGTGGAAAATAGAGTTCCATGAAGTTTATTTCGCTGCAAATGTTTTTGAAACTGTATTTATGATGGTTCTTCAAAAGTTGATAGAAAATGCATATCAGGAAAAGACTATGCATGGGTTTCAAAACAATTTTTATAAATTAACTACCTGGCCGGCACTGTGGCTCACTAGGCTAATCCTCCGCCTGTGGTGCCAGCACACTGGGTTCTAGTCCTGGTTGGGGCGCCGGGTTCTGTCCCGGTTGCTCCTCTTCCAGGCCAGCTCTCTGCTGTGGCCCAGGAGGGCAGTGGAGGATGGCCCAAGTGCTTGGGCCCTGCACCCACATGGGAGACCAGGAGGAAGCACCTGGCTCCTGGTTTCGGATCAGCACAGTACGCCGGCCATAGCGGCCATTTTGGGGGTGAACTAACGGAAGGAAGACCTTTCTCTCTGTTTCTCTCTCTCTGTTTAACTCTGCCTGTAAAAAAAAATTTATTATCTCGGGCCGGCGCCGCGGCTCAATAGTCTAATCCTCCGCCTAGCGGCGCCGGCACACCGGGTTCTAGTCCCGGTCGGGGCGCCGGATTCTGTCCCGGTTGCCCCTCTTCCAGGCCAGCCCTCTGCTGTGGCCAGGGAGTGCAGTGGAGGATGGCCCAGGTGCTTGGGCCCTGCACCCCATGGGAGACCAGGAAAAGCACCTGGCTCCTGGCTCCTGCCATCGGATAAGCACGGTGCGCTGGCCGCGGCGGCCATTGGAGGGTGAACCAACGGCAAAGGAAGACCTTTCTCTCTGTCTCTCTCTCTCACTGTCCACTCTGCCTGTCAAAAAAAAAAAAAAAAATTTATTATCTGATGGGTGGTGTTGTGGCACAGCAGGTAAGGCCACCACATGTGATGCTGGCATCCCCCTTTTTTTATATTATTTTTTTATTTAGTAAATATAAATTTCCGAAGTACAGTTTATGGATTATAATGCCCCCCCATAATTTCCCTCCCACTTGCACCCCTCCCATCTCCTGCTCTCTCTCCCATTCCATTCACATCAAGATTCATTTTCAAATATCTTTATATACAGAAGATTGATTTAGTATATATTAAGTAAAGATTTCATCAGTTTGCACCCACACAGAAACACAAAGTGTAAAATACTGTTTCAGTACTAGTTATAGCATTACTTCACATTGGACAACACATTAAAGACAGAGATCCCACATAAGGAGTAAGTACACAGTGACTCCTGTTGTTGACTTAACAATTTGACACTCTTGTTTATGGCGTCAGTAATCTCCCTAGGCTCTAGTCATGAGCTGCCAAGGCTATGGAAGCCTTTTGAGTTCGCCGACTTTGATCTTATTCCAACAGGGTCATAGTCAAAGTGGAAGTTCTCTCCTCCCTTCAGAGAAAGGTACCTCCTTCTTTGATGGCCCGTTCTTTCCACTGGGATCTCACTCGCAGAGATCTTTCATTTAGGTCTTCTTTTTTTTCTTTTCCAGAGTGTCTTGGCTTTCCATGCCTAAAATACTCTCATGGGCTCTTCAGCCATATCAAAATGCCTTAAGGGCTGATTCTGAGGCCAGAGTGTTATTTAGGACATCTGCCATTCTATGAGTCTGCTGTGTATCCTGCTTCCCATGTTGGATAGTTCTCTCCCTTTTTGATTCTATCAGTTAGTATTAGCAGACACTAGTCTTGTTTGTGTGATCCCTTTGACTCTTAGACTTATCAGTGTGATCAATTGTGAACTGAAATTGATCACTTGGACTAGTGAGATGGCATTGGTACATGCCACCTTGATGGGATTGTATTGGAATCCCCTGGCACGTTTCTAACTCCACCATTTGGGGCAAGTCCGATTGAGCATGTCCCAGGTTGTACAACTCCTCCCTCTCTTATTCCCACTCTTATATTTAAAAGGGATCACTTTTCAGTTAAAATTTAAACACCTAAGAATAATTGTGTGTTAATTACAGAGTTCAACCAGTAGTACTAGAACAAAACAAAACAAAAATACTAAAATGGATAAAGTATTGCATTGTATATCAACAGTCAGGACAAGAGCTGATCAAGTCACTGTTTCTCATAGTGTCCATTTCACTTCAACAGGTTTCCCCTTTGGTGCTCAGTTAGTTGTCACCGATCAGGGAGAACATATGATATTTGTCCATTTGGGACTGGCTTAATTAACTCAGCATAATGTTTTCCAGATTCCTCCATCTTGTTGCAAATGACTGGGTTTCATTGTTTTTGACTGCTGTATAGTATTCTATAGAGTACATGTCCCATAATTTCTTTATCCAGTCTACTGTTGATGGGCATTTGGGTTGGTTCCAGGTCTTAGTTATTGTGAATTGAGCTGCAATAAACATTAATGTGCAGACAGCTTTTTTGTTTGCCAATTTCATTTCCTTTGGGTAAATTCCCAGGAGTGGGATGGCTGGGTTGTATGGTAGGGTTATATTCAGGTTTCTGAGGAATCTCCAGACTGACTTCCACAGTGGCTTAACCAGTTTGCATTCCCACCAACAGTGGGTTAGTGTCCCTTTCTCCCCACATCCTCTCCAGCATTTATTGTTGGTAGATTTCTGAATGTGAGCCATTCTAACCAGGGTGAGGTGAAACCTCATTGTGGTTTTGATTTGCATTTCCCTGATTGCTAGTGATCTTGAACATTTTTTCATGTGTGTCTTTTGGCCATTTGGATTTCCTCTTTTGAAAAATGTCTATTGAGGTCCTTGGCCCATCTCTTAAGTGGGTTGTTTGTTTTGATTTGTGGAGCTTCTTGATTTCTTTGTAGATTCTGGTTATCAACCCTTTATCTGTTGCGTAGTTTGTAAATATTTTCTCCCATTCTGTCGGTTGCCTCTTCACTCTCCTGACTGTTTCTTTTGCAGTACAGAAACTTCTCAATTTGATGCAATCCTAAATGTTAATTTTGGCTTTGACTGCCTGTGCTTCTGGGGTCTTTTCCAAACATACCAAAACTTATGGGATACAGCAAAAGCAGTGTTAAGAGGAAAGTTTATATCAATAGGTGCCTACATCAAGAAATTGGAAAGGCACCAAATAAATGAGCTTTCAATTCATCTCACGGATCTAGAAAATCTGCAGCAAACCAGACCCAAATCTAGTAGGAGAAGAGAAATAATTAAAATCAGAGAAGAAATCAACAAAATTGAATCAAAAAAGTAATTACAAAAGATCAGCCAAACGAGGAGCTGGTTTTTTGAAAAAATAAACATAGTTGACACCCCATTGGCCCAACTAACTAAAAAAAGAAAAGACCCAAATCAATAAAATCAGAGATGAAAAAGGAAATGTAACAACAGACACCACAGAAATAAAAGAATCATCAGAAATTACTACAAGGACTCGTATGCCAGCAAACAGGGAAATCTATCAGAAATGGAGAGATTCCTGGACATATGCTACCTACCTAAATTGAACCAGGAAGACAAAGAAAACCTAAACAGACCCATAACTGAGACAGTAATAAAGGCCCTCCCAACAAAGAAAAGCCCAGGACCAGATGGATTCACTGCTGAATTCTACCAGACATTTAAAGAACTAACTCCAATTCTTCTCAATCTATTCAGAACAATCGAAAAAGAGGGAATCCTCCCAAATTCTTTCTATGAAGCCAGCATCACCTTAATTCCTAAGCCAGAGAAAGATGCAGCATTGAAAGAGAATTACAGACCAATATCCCTGATGAACATAGATGCAAAAATCCTCAATAAAATTCTGGCCAATAGAATGCAACAACACATCGGAAAGATCATCCACCCAGACCAAGTGGGATTTATCCCTGGTATGCAGGGATGGTTCAATGTTTGCAAAACAATCAACTTGATACACCACATTAACAGACTGCAGAAGAAAAACCATATGATTATCTCAATAGACACAGAGAAAGCATTTGATAAAATACAACACCCTTTCATGATGAAAACTCTAAGCAAACTGGGTATGGAAGGAACATTCCTCAATACAATCAAAGCAATTTATGAAAAACCCATGGCCAACATCCTATTGAATGGGGAAAAGTTGGAAGCATTTCCACTGAGATCTGGTACCAGACAGGGATGCCCACTCTCACCACTGCTATTCAATCCAGTTCTGGAGGTTCTAGCCAGAGCTATTAGGCAAGAAAAATAAATTAAAGGGATACAAATTGGGAAGGAAGAAGTCAAACTATCCCTCTTTGCAGATGATATGATTCTTTATTTAGGGGATCCAAAGAACTCTACTAAGAGACTATTGGAATTCATAGAAGAGTTTGGCAAAGTAGCAGGATATAAAATCAATGCACAAAAGTCAACAGCCTTTGTAAACACAGGCAATGCCACAGCTGAGGAAGAACTTCTAAGATGAATCCCATTCACAATAGCTACAAAAACAATCAAATACCTTGGAATAAACTTAACCAAGGACATTAAAGATCTCTACGATGAAAATTACAAAACCTTAAAGAAAGAAATAGAAGAGGATACCAAGAAATGGAAAAATCTTCCATGCTCATGGATTGGAAGAATCAATATCATCAAAATGTCCATTCTCCCAAAAGCAATTTATAGATTCAATGCAATACCAATCAAAATACCAAAGACATACTTCTCAGATCTGGAAAAAATGATGCTGAAATTCATATGGAGACACAGGAGACCTCGAATAGCTAAAGCAATCCTTGTACAACAAAAACAAAGCTGGAGGCATCACAATACCAGATTTCAGGACATACTACAGGGCAGTTGTTATCAAAAACAGCATGGTACTGGTACAGAAACAGATGGATAGACCAATGGAACAGAATAGAAACACCAGAAATCAATCCAAACATCTACAGCCAACTTATATTTGATCAAGGATCTAAAACCAATCCCTGGAGTAAGGACAGTCTATTCAATAAATGGTGCTGGGAAAATTGGATTTCCATGTGCAGAATCATGAAGCAAGACCCCTACCTTTCAGCTTACACAAAAATTCACTCAACATGGATTAAAGACTTAAATCTACGACCTGACACCATCAAATTATTAGAGAGCATTGGAGAAACCCTGCAAGATATAGGTACCGGCAAAGACTTCCTAGAAAAGACCCTGGAGGTGCAGGCAGTCAAAGCCAAAATTAACTATTGGGATGCCGGCATCCCTTATGGGTGCTGGTTCAAGTTCTGGCTGCTCTGCTTCTGATCCAGCTCGTTGCTAATGGGCTAGGAAAGCAGCAGCAGATGGCCCAAGTCCTGGGCCCCTGCATCCATATGGGAGACCCAGATGAAGCTCCTGGCTCCTGGCTTCCACTTGGCCCAGCTCTGGCCATTATGGCCATCTGGAGAGTTAACTAGTAGACTGAAGATCTCTCTTTCTTTCCCTTTCCACCTCCCAAATAACTCTGCCTTTCAAGTAAATAAAACCAATCTTTTAAAAATTTTATTATTTGAGAGCAGAGAAAGCGAAGGAGAGAGAGGTTTCCTACTTGCAGGTTCACTCCCCAAATGCTTGCAGTGGTCAGGGCCAGGCCAGGGCCAAAACCAGGAGCTGGAACTCCACCAGGTCTCTCACATGGGTGGCAGGAATTCAATTATTTGAGTCATCACCATTGCTTCTTAGAGTCCACACTAGGTGGAAGCTGGACTCAGGTACCCTGACATGGGACATTGGTGTCCTAACTGCTAGGCCAAATGCCTACTATTCAAAAATTTTTGATTCAAAATAAACTTTTTTAAAAAAGATGTATTTATTTATTTGAAAAGCAGAGCTACAGAGACAGGGAGAGAATCTTCCATCTGCTGGCTCACTCCTGAAATGGCCACGATGGCCATGGCGGGGCCAGGCCAAAGCTAGGGGCCAGGAGCTTCATTCATGTCTCCCACACAGGTGCGGGCCCCCAACCACTTGGGCCATTTTCCACTGCTTTCTCAGGAGCATCAGCAGGGAGCTGGCTCAGAAGTGGATCAGCCAGAACTCAAAATGGTGCCCACATGGGATGCTGGTGTCACAGGTGGTGGCTTTACCCACTATGCCACAACGCCGACTGCGCACCAATATAAACTTATTCTTTAATTCCATTTTCCATGAAGTTTTGAAGTCCAGCACCCTTGTAGGTGCTGGAATTTTTCATAGCCCCTGCACCTAGTTGTTACAATTTTCTATTTTTTTTTTTGGCAGACATATTTAGACAGTGAGAGAGAGAGAGAGAGAGAGAGAGAGAAAGGTCTTCCTTTCTGTTGGTTAACCCCCCCCCCCCCCCCCAAAGGCTGCTACGGCCAGTGCGCTGCGGCTGGCGCGCTGTGCTGATTCAAAGCCAGGAGTCAGGTGCTTCTCCTGGTCTCCCATGGCGTGCAGGGCCCGAGCACTTGGGCCATCCTCCACTGCCCTCCCGGGCCACAGCAGAGAGCTGGGCTGGAAGAGGGGCAACCGGGACTAGAACCCGGTGTGCCGGCGCTGCAGGCGGAGGATTAGCCTAGTGAGCTGCAACGCCGGCCTACAATTTGCTATTACAACCCATAAGCTTGTAATTGTTCATTCGTGGACAGGTCCATTTGGCCCTCTTTTTAAAACTGAATTAAATGTATAAACCCAAGAAATGCCAGCAGAGAGCAACACTGCTCTTTCAAGTTGTATTTTTAAAGTTTTACTTATTTTGATTGAGTTTAAAGACAGAGTGACAGAGAGATTGATCTTCCATCTTCCAAATGCCTGCAAAAAAAACAGGGCTGGGCTAGGTCAAAGCCAGGAACCTAGAACTCCATCCAGTCTCCCACACAGGTGGGTGGCAGGGACTCAGCTACTTGAGCCATCACCTGCTGTTTCCCAGGACTGGAACAGCAGGAAGTTGGATTAGGAGTGGAGTAGCCCAGACCTGAACCAGACACTCTAATATGGAGCGCAGGTGTTCCAAGTGATGACTTAAGTGCTGTACCACAATGACTGTCCTCTCTCAAGTTTCAAAATACATACTTTCAAAACTGCTGTCCCATGTTTCCAATTTCTTCAGTTCTAGTTAGTGAACTCTGGGGTGGGAGGTCTTCCTTGATCTGCACTAAAAGCTGTATTTTGTTGGCTCATTTAATATAGAGGTCACTGCAACATGGTTTTCCATTGACACCATAATCACCCTTATCTACCTTGCAAGAAAACTCATTGTAAGTCATTACCCACCCATCTCAAATAAAATCTCCATCCATAGTAAATGGCTGGGGCTTGCGCTGTGGCGCAGCAGGTTAAAGCCCTGGCCTTCAGTGCCGGCATCCCACATGGGTGCCGGTTCCAGTCCTGGCTGCTCCTCTTCTGATCCAGCTCTCTGCTATGGCCTGGGATAGCAGTAGAAGATGACCCAAGTCCTCGGGCCCCTGCACCCACGTGGGAGACCCGGAAGAAGCTCCTGGATTCAGATGGGTGCAGTTCCGGCCGTTGCGGCCATCTGGAGAGTGAACCAGCAGATGGAAGACCTCTCTCTCTCTGTCTCTACCTCTCTCTGTAACTGTCTTTCAAATAAATAAAAATAAATCTTTAAAAAAATAGTTAATGGCTGCAAAAAAACTCCCATGAGAATAAAAGAAAGGGTGTGTTTATTGACTGTGGAGAAATTTTACAGATGGTCAAATCTGATTTATCTTTGGGGTTCTTCAGTTGATTCCCTTGAGGTGAGATGTAAGGCATTTCCGTCCTACCTTAGGCTGACTGTCCCTCTGGGTGGGGAGGACAGCACCGTGTGGGCATGTTGTCTCTGCTCTCCTGTGCCCGCCGGATGAGGATGTGTTGGCGACACCTGGTAAAATACACGGAAAACCAAGTTGATGGAGCGGGTTCTTCTTTCCATGCATTTATTTAGCCTTTGCCACGTGGGCAATAATCCTGGACCACAAGACACAGAGGTGAAATGCTTCACAGAGACTATGTGTCAGAACGGATGGGGGCAATGGCAGATTCTAAATGCATCCTCAGGCAGAAAAAGCCAACAATTAATACTGACAAAATCTCCATGATGTCATATTGATGCATGACAAGTTACCCAAAATAATGTATTCTTACAATATTTAAGCCTTAAAGAATATTCCCATCTATTTTATTCAGTTCTCATGAACCCTGTTGAGTACGGCAAGCCTCATGAATCCCCTTTTAAAAGATGAAAAATATTTAGAGAGGCAAGAGATTTATCGAAGATCACAGTCAGTGACAATGACAGGATACGCGCCTAGGCCTTCTGTCTGCTCTATCAGATCATTCGCAGCCACTACACACAGGGATTCTTGTCTAAGACACCCCCATGACAGACTCTGGGCGCCAACAGCGAAAAAGGCCAAGAGGCCAACAGTCTGAGAAAACCAAGAACATACGCCATCCACGTAGTGCTTCCAGAGTACTCGCTGTGTGCCAGGCATGCCAACATCAGCTTTATTTTTTGTAGTTACCACATGGGATAAATACAACTACTGTTCCCATTTTCCAGATAAGGAATCCAAGGCACACAAGGTGCAATGGCAGAGCCAGGGCTGTATACTGCACTCTCCGATGGCAGAGTATGTGTGTAGCTCCAATACTTCTGCCTTCTAGTAATAAAGAGGGGTCTTGGTACCTTCGACTGCCTCAGATTAGTCAGGGAATCCCTCTGAATCGCCTGCTCTCACAAGAATATTTTCCCAGCCCCTGTGACTCTCAAACAGCTAAAAAAAAATCTGATTTTTACAGCAAAAAAAAAAAAAATGATGTTTCAAGTAAACAGTATTGCCATTTACTGAAGAGGAAACATTCAATAAATAAATTTATAAACAGAATCACCCAGAAGCTGATGTGGTCACAGAAATACCACGGGAGCATTCCTAAGGCATATGTTTAGTACAGGTACTAGGGCTTTCTCTTTTCTTTAAAGATCAAGGAATGTACACCAATGAGTTTTCCCAGACCTTCACTTAAAAAATTATACAGGTAGCTAAAAAGCTAACATTTACACCTTTGTTGTCATCAGTCTGAATTACTCTGGACTTTTTTGCTATTTTTAGGTGGACTGGAAGCCAGCAGAAGTGAGTAACATAATTATTTTTTTTAAAAATGAGAGCTTTGAAATCCAGTGTATGCATTTTATGTGCACAGACATGTAGGTCCTTCCAGAAGCAGGGTGCCCCCAGCCTGTAGCCCATGATGGACTTGATTTTGTACAGGATGCACAATAGCAAACTAGAGGGAGTGAATAAACACTTCAGGTGTCCACGGCCACTGGGGATGATCTAGAATATGCTCATAAGAATTATTTCAAATGATCAGGCTAGCAAAAATTAAAATTTAGGGGCTGGTGCTGTGGTGTGCAGGTAAAGCCGCTGTTGCCTACAGTGCCGACATCCCATATAGGCGCCGGTTCAAGACCCCACTGCTCCACTTCCCATCCAAGTCCCTGCTACATCCCGAGTAAGCAATAGAAGAAGATGGCTCAGGTGCTTGGGTCACTGCACCCACATGGGAGACCTAGAAGAAGCTCCTGGCTCCTCGCTTCAGGTTGGCTCAGCTCTGGCCATCATGGCCATTTGGGGAGTGAACTAGCAGATGGAAGATCTCTCTCTGCCTCTGCCTCTCTGTAACTGCCTTTCAAATAAATAAGTCAATCTTTAAAAAAATTAAATAAACATTTAGACATTGCCGTGGAATTTGCAGAATTCCAGGAACACTGCCTCATTTAGTTGGAGACCTAGAGAAGTTTAGTTGGCATGACTGCAACTACTTTCATTATTCAGGGTTAATGTGGAAAGTTCTAGATTTTGCAAAGATACTACAAGCCTTTTGACACAGGCTGACATGAGATTTTCAGAGCTCTTTATTCAACAAATATTTATCAAGGACTTTGGATGCACTAGGCACTGCTGTAGATTCTGAAGCTACAACAAGGAACAAAGCAAAGTCTGCCCTAATGGAGCTTACATTCTAGCCAGGACAGACAATAAGCACAAAACAAACAAGATTACTTTGGTGATGTAAAGAAAATTGGACAGGGTCACAGGCTGAAGTCTAACCAAAAGAGAGAACATCTCATTATTTGCTTATTTAGGAGGGTAAGAGAAGGCCTCCTGGGACAGTAGCCTTCTGTCTACAGTGCACTCGGCAATGCCAGCGGACTCAGTGTGCAGCGTCCCAGAGGGGCCGGGCCACAGGAGGGAGGGAGGAGACGGTGCACCCAGCTTCTGCTTCTGCTGGGATAAGGGGTGGAGTGTTAATTTAAGTGCAACGAGAAGCCACTGGAGAATACCAAGGAAGTGAAACAGATGATTAATGCTTGATCGTTTTGGTGCCTGGGGAATGGATAGAAGACTGCCAGGAGAGGAGCCTGAAAGATTAGTTGAGAGATTTTTGCTGTGTTTCAGGCAAAAAGTATTCTGGTGGTTTACATCGGGGAGACAGTGGCAGTGGGAAGGGCTGGATTCCTGTTCTTCAAAGGCAAGAGCTTAGGATCTGCCATGGATGGGATGGGGGTCCAAGAGAGGTCTAGGACGGTGCCCAGGTTCTGATGCTAGTTACTGAGAGGCAAACAGCGATGCAGAGGTCGGGTTGAGGGGGCGTGAGGAACAGGTTTTTGAAAGTTCCAGGAGCACACTGTAAGGAAGATGGGCTTCCTACAGGAAGGACCCCTCTCTACAGTCTTTGTTCCTTCTAACAACGTTCTGAACGTTGCAGAGTTCAGCCCATGCACGTGTATGCAGCCCCCTCTCATTCCACGCCAGACTTGGCTTTTTGCTGGGCACGACATGGCATGCAACAGATGAGACCCACTTCCCACTTCCGTTATATGGCTTCATTATGTGGGAGACTCAATACGACCTAACTTACCTGCTTTTCTTGAGATTTTTTATTTATTTATTTTTTATTTTTTGACAGGCAGAGTGGACAGTGAGAGAGAGAGACAGAGAGAAAGGTCTTCCTTTGCCGTTGGTTCACCCTCCAATGGCCGCCGCGGCTGGCGTGCTGCGGCCGGCGCACCGCGCTGATCAGATGGCAGGACCCAGGAGCCAGGTGCTTTTCCTGGTCTCCCATGGGGTGCAGGGCCCAAGCACCTGGGCCATCCTCCACTGCACTCCCTGTCCACAGCAGAGAGCTGGCCTGGAAGAGGGGCAACCGGGACAGAATCCGGTGCCCCAACCGGGACTAGAACCCAGTGTGCCGGCGCCGCTAGGCGGAGGATTAGCCTAGTGAGCCACGGCGCTGGCCTTTTCTTGAGATTTTTAACAGCAAGACAACATTATGTTTTAGCCTCCTTTTAAAATTTATTTTTACTGACATATTTGTACGTATATGGGATTTATTATAACAATTTGACACCAGTATACAATATGTGATGATACAGTCAGGGTGATTAGCAAATCTATCTCCTAATACAGCAGTCATTTACACGTGTTGGGAACCTCTGACTCGTCTGGTTATTCTGAAATATTATGATTATTGGAGACCACAGTTACCCTACTGTGCTGTTAATGTCCATGATATATAAAGAATTCAAGCAACTTGACAGAAAAAAAATACTCTGATGAAAAAATTGGGGAAATGATTTGAATAGACATTTCTTCAGAGAAGACATACAACGGCCAACAAATTGTATGAAAAACTGCTTGATATCACTGGTTATCAGGGAAATGCAAATCAAAACTACAATGAGATAAAATTTCATCCCAGTCAGAATGGCTATAATCAAAATGACAAAAAAAAAAAAAAAAAATGATGGTGAGGATGTGGACAAGGAAAACTTTTTTTTTTTTTTTTAAAGAATCTTAGGCTGTTTCTTCTCTTTTCTTTCTTTCTTTCTTTTTCTTTTTTTTTTTTTTTAAGATTTACTTATTTATTTGAAAAGTCAGAGTTACAAAGAGGCAGAGGCAGAGAGAAAAGTCTTCCAGCTGCTGGTTCACTTCCCAGATGGCTGCAATGGCCAGAGCTGTGCCGATCTGAAGCCAGGAGCCGGGAGCTTCTTCCTGGTCTCCTACACTGGTGCAGGGGCCCAAGGACTTGGGCCATCTTCTACTGCTTTCCCAGACCACAGCAGAGAGCTGGATCAGAAGTGGAACAGCCACGACTCAAATCAGCGCCCATATGGGATGCCAGCACTGCAGACAGCAGCTTTACCCACTATGCCACAGTGCTGTCCCCCTGAAAACCCTTAACACCCTGTTGGTAGGTATGTAAGTTAGGGCAGCCACTGTGGAAAACAGTATGAAAATTTCACAAATGTATTATAGTTTCTAATTTTAGCTGGGGACAAGGGTGGGGAAACCAAGAATGACTTGGTTTGGGAATTAATATTTATTCAGAGCTTGCAAATGTGAAAGGCAGGATACTAGATTATTATCTCTTTTAATCCTCACAGTAAATCTGCAAAATAAATAATAGTATCTGCATCCTGTAGGTAAGGAAGTGGCCTGCTCAGCATCCCAGAGACACAGGTAGCAGCAACTGATGAAGACGTTAAGCACCTTCTGTGTTCAATTTAATCTTCACAATGACCCTATGATAAAAGTATCCCCATAATTTCCACTGTATAGATGGGTAAATGGAGAAGTTAAGCAAGTTGTTGAGGCCACATACCTTCTTTGGGTATTAAAAAAAAAAAAAAAAACCAAACATCAAAAACCAAGCCAGCTAAGCACCTCACGGTTACGCACTACTATATCATGTTTGGAGAGTCTGCCACAGCCTGAAGCCCCCTGCAAGCTCCCTTGCACTGCAGGCTGAAGAGCGAACCTATATGTTTGCTTGGTGCTGTTGGAGACTAAGCGCTTGTATCTCCTACAGTCACAGGCTGGCGCTTGAACTCCCAGTGTAGCTGTACTTGGGATACAGCCTTTAAAGAAGCAACTGAGGTTCAATAAGGTCATGGGGTGGGGCCCTGAGAGAGGTTAGAGGGCAGGCACGTGCATGCCACCTGTCTCCCTCCCTCTCTGGAGCACCCACAGAGGAAAGGCTGCAGGAAGACACAGCAAGGAGGCGGCCACCTACACACCAGGAGGACAGCTTTCCCCAGAAACTGAACTGGCCAACCCCTGACCTTGGAATTCTACCTTCTACCACCGTGAGGAAACACACTGCGGTTGTGGAAGGCACCCCGTCTACGGTATTTTGTTAGAGCAGCCTGAGCTGAGTGATAAGGAGGCCAAGAGCTCCTGCCTGGGTTTCGTCAGGAAAAGACAGAGAAAGCAGTGGTGGTAATTAGAAGAAAAGGCGAGGCCATTAGGGGAAAACAGGTAGAGGAAAGCTGTAATTAATGACGGTCTCCTCTCTACCATGCGCCACACCGCCTTAGGCTAGCAAACACTGAACCTCCAGTCACATCTGTAAAAATGCAGATCAGCTCTCCCAGGTACCTTCCCTCCGGACAGGGGTCTCACCCAGGGAACTTGTTAAGGCCCAATGTTCAGGAAATCTAGCAGAGGCGGATGAATAAATAAAAGCCTGCCAACCGTGGGATTTTCTGAAGGAGACTTTTCTGCTCTCTAGGAAGTGTACAAAAGCTTCTGCTCGTCAGTGCGAGGGCTCAAACACGTGGGACAAACACAAATCCTGAAGAAAGAGGACTGATAACCTCAGGACAGCTGTTTCGGGGTACAAAGTATTTTATTACATGGAAACTCTCTCTAGTTTGGACATAGCTGAAGGTGTCATTCATACTAATTCACTAGAATTTAGAGCTTCCATCCCAAAACCCTGTTAGACCAATTTAGAAGGCAGGAACTGACGTGGTCTTAGTCTCCGCTGGGCTCCCTGTCTTCTGGGGGCTGGGACAAGCAACTCCTGCAGAGTTCAGGGACACTGCCTGCACCCAGTCAGAGGGCATGCGACAGCCCTGCACCTGTGGTAGACCGTGATGACAGCTTCTCCACCAATAGTGCAACAAAGCAAGGAACGGAAAGAACATTCTTAGTGTAATGTTCTTATCTTTCCCGAGTAAAACAAAAGCCTTTGAAAATACCACTCTCCGGCCAGCGCCGTGGCTCACTAGGCTAATCCTCCGCCTAGCAGTGCCGGCACACCGGGTTCTAGTCCCGGTCGGGGTGTTGGATTCTGTCCCGGTTGCCCCTCTTCCAGGCCAGCTCTCTGCTGTGGTCTGGGAGTGCAGTGGAGGATGGCTCAAGTACTTGGGCCCTGCACCCCATGGGAGACCAGGAGAAGCACCTGGCTCCTAGTTTCGGATCAGCGCGATGCGCCAGCCACAGAGCGCTTGCCGCGGCGGCCATTGGAGGGTGAACCAACAGCAAAGGAAGACCTTTCTCTCTGTCTCTCTCTCACTGTCCACTCTGCCTGTCCAAAAAAAAAAAAAAAAAAAAAAAACAAAAACCACTCTCCATGCTTATCTTTATTTTTATATCAGAATAACTTGACTGCTGAAATAGCCTAAAGTCTTGGCTGAAGAAGATCATACAACCAGTTACATTGAAATAAATTAATTAAGGGGGCCGGCACTGTGGCGTAGTAGGCTAAGCCTCTCCCTGTGGCACTGGCATCCCAAAGGGGCCCTGGTTCATGTCTCAGCTGTTCTTCTGATCCAGCTCCCTGCTATAGCCCAGGAAAGCAGAAGAATATGGCCCAGGTCTTTGGGCCCCTGAACCCGTGTGGGAGACCTGGAAGAAGCTCCTGGCTCCTGGCTTCAGATTGGCTCAGCTCTGGCCGCTGCAGCCATTTCGAGAGTGAACCAGCGAGTGGAAGACCTTTCTGTCTGTCTCTCCCTCTTTCTGTCTGTAACTCTACCTCTCAAATAAATAAGTAAAATCTTAAAAATAGCTGGGTAACCTAGCCACTCCATATGCTTTCCATCAAAACTGCTGTCTGGAACACCCGTAGTAAGCAGCGCACAGTGAAAAAAAAAGTAGGCAAAATAAATAAATAAATAAATAAATCCAGGGCATTGAGGAGAGGGTAGACATACACAGAAGCCACAGCTGAGAAGAAGTCTAACATTTCATTGTTAGAAAAGACATAAGGTATCCTGGCTGGGTATGACACATTGGAATCGTGGAGGGTAGGCAGCTGGGTATAAAACCACCCAGAGAGGGGCGGGCACTGCGGCGCAGTGGGTTAATGCCCTGGCCTGAAGTGCTGGCATCCCATAGGGCCGCTGGTTTGAGATCCGGCTGCTCCATTTCCCATCCAGCTCTCTGCTATGGCCTGGAAAGCAGTGGAAGATGGGCCAAGTGCTTGGGCCCCTGCACCCGTGTGGGAGACCCGGAAGAAGCTCCTGGCTTTGGATTAGTGCAGCACCGGCTGTGGCGGCCAACTGGGGAGTGAACCATCAGATGGAAGACCTCTCTCTCTCTGCCTCTCCTCTCTGTTTTAACGCTTTCAAATAAATAAATAAATCCTAAAAAAAAAAAAAAAAACCCACCCAGAGGGATTGCTCTACACCACTCGTCAGCAGCAGAGGGTCACTTAAGAAGGCAAAGAGGAAAAACTTTCCAGTTTGGTTGGTCACAGGGGTAATTTGAGAAGAAATTCTAAAAAATTATTTATTTATTTGAAAGGTGGGGTTGGGGGGAGAGGAGAGAGAAAGATATTCTATTTGCTGGCTCACTACCCAAATGCTGGCAATATCCGGGGCTGGACCGTGCCAAAGCCAGGAGCCTGAAACTCTACACTGGGTCTCCTGTGTGAGTGGCAGGGACCCAAGAGCTCGACCCATCATTCTCTGCCTTGCAGGGTGTGCATCTGCAGGTGGCTGCGTGAGACGCGGGGCTGGGACTTGAACCTAGAGGCACTCAGATATGTGACGGAGGTGTCCCAAGCATTATCTTCATTAATGCACCAAACGCCCACCCCTGAGAACAGGTCTGACTTGGGCTTTCCTCTCTTCACTATAAATTGTTTTTGCATCAGATAAACAATATGGTGTATGCTCTTGAAAATTCTTCCCCACTCAAAGGTAGGAATTAACAGGCTTCCGAGGGCACATCTCTGTAATCCTGTAATTGTAGCTGCCATTCTAAGTTAACACAGAAAGGCTGTCTCAAATGTGAATATCAAGAGTCACTCTGAGTCTTTTTGTGTCACCAAAGAAAAAGGTTCCCAAGAGGACAGATTATTAACCTCTGACACCCACGTCAGTGGATCAATGTTCTTACCAGATGCAAAACTAATACCTACATGTCCACGCTGTTCTACTGTTTACTAACAAGGCCACTCTTCCGACCTGTCAGCAGTAGCACTATGCAGCGGAAGTTTCATAATTACCCCAGATCCATGGTATTGTTTAAAAGCCACATTGCAGGAGTATTTTCTAGAAGCCACCATTTCTCAAATTGCTGCCAGCAAGATGCTTTTTATTGCCGGCTATCCCTCTGTGGAATTTAATAAATATTCATTGTCATAGCACAGCATAATTCATTCAGCCACTTTCATTTTTTATCGCCTCCACGGGAGGCTTTAGGCTTTGCTGGAAACCTCTGGGAGTTGCCAGTGGTTGACAATAAAAAGCTTCTGTGAGGTCCTTGGGGAGAGGGCTGGAGAAGGGAAAATAAGGTTAATATCTGTTATCATAAGCCACTCTCTGAGCCTTATCAGAGCTGTACGCCACCGTGAGGGTCCACAGTGTGCACGGCCGCGAGTATTCTGCGATAAGCTAGAAAAGATCCAATATATTTTAAAATGAATGGTTAGGAATCAAGTTAATTCATGATGCTTTATCAGTCAACAATCATTTAATATGTCAAATCAACTCCAACATACCACTTAAATTTGACCGTACGTATCGGCACTCGTCAGCATGGATGATTGAGGTTTGAAAGGAAAAACATGATTTCAGTTTTATTTAAACCTCAGAATGACAGACATACAAAACAATAATTTCAAAGTCCTAAACATTCTAAGTTACTTAGAGTGATAAACACCATCTTTATCATGCAAGGTCTGAATTCCACTATTTATTTTACAGTGTTTCAGAAACATGAATACACTCCAATGCAAACAGTCAACATATTTCCAGCAAGTTATTTATCCACAGCAGAAACTCTCCTAATTTTCTCAAATTCTAGTTCAAACACCTCTTCATAGAGAAGTTGGGCTTGTCTGGACTATGAGATAATTTGTTGATAAGTATATACATATCACTGATGAAATATAAGGGGTCTTCAAAAAGTTCATGGAAAATGCATATTTATGAAAAAACTATGCATGCATTTCAAATCTTTTTTTGCACTAAACTTATCTTTTAATTCTATTTTTGACAATATTTGAAGTCCCCTCGTACGGTACTTCTAGCATTTGGACTTTTGCTTTTTCCTCATGTGTTTCTGAGTTCTCCAGATTCCCGAATGGCTGTTACCAGATTCTGGCTGTTGGGTTTTCCTACTTACTGGAATGCCTGTGAAAGTGACTGGTGGAGACTGCCAAGAAATGCTGAAGCTGCTGCCGTTGGGGGTGAACTTGGCCGACCCTGGGATGGTCACTGGGGGTGTGGCCTGTTAAAACAGAAAACAGAGAAGCTTGTTATGACAGAATTTTTTCTGAGAGCCTTAAGCTCTCAAAGAACATGCTCAGGAATGGTCCCAGCTGTATTAGTAATTTAGACTAATTATCTAATAGGAGGAGATTGTTAGGGTCAAAGGGAGTAGGCACAACTAAGCTTTCTATTAGATTACTTTTCTTAGATTACTTGGGTAATCTAAGTTATAAAGGGATTTTTTTTGATTGTTGAATTCTGAAACAAAATTTTACTATACAGACACAAGAAGGTATGTTAAAAAGCTCATAGAAAATGGAATTAGATATGTACGTTCTGCTGCAAAAAAACTTTAAATCCATGCATACAAGTGGTCTCCAAAAAATTCATAAAAACACATATTATGAAAAAACTGCATGAATTTCAAAATTTTTTTTGCACCAAAGTACACTTATCTTTTAGCTCCATCTTCCCATGAATTTTTGAAAGAGTCTCATGTATTTGTTTTAGGACCCTTGTGAGACAGAATTCCTTACTAACAAGTTGAGAAATACATACTTTTATACAGTGATGGTGGGTGTGCTCATTGGTACATTTAGCAAGGGTAATATGGGAAATATATCAAAGTTCTTAGCATTTTGAATATTAGCTACTTCTCTCTTGGAATTCATTCCACGGAAATGAATACAAGGATGTCCATTTCAGAACCATATGTCCGTGTGTGTGTGTGTGCATAAAAAAACAAATGTCCAGTAATAGGGAATATAAAGAAATCATGATATTCCCACAGAGCCACAAAAATGCTGTTGTTAAAGAAGACTCACTGGCATGTGAGAATGTTCATAATGTATTAAATGGAAAAGCCAAAGCATAATAAAAACAGTACTGCCACATGCTCCTTCAAATACGTATACACACTTAGCACAAAGTCTGGAAGGACACACTGTACAAAAACTCGATCAAGGGCTCTCAGGCCATTGAGACTGGGATGAGTTTTCTCTACTGCCATGGTTTATAACATTTGCTATGCTGATTACAGTATCTAGTAACAGAAAAGTCCCAATAACAGGAACACAGTCTTTGGAAAGGACTTTCCAGATGACCTGGGGTGTGCTGTAATTCTTTCACCACATAAATGAACCAGATGAGTTAACTAAGTTGGTCAGGCCACGCTTCCTTATTTTTACTGGTACATAAAAATTGTACAGATTTACAGTGCACCGTGTGATGTTTCTGTGTATGTACACACTGCGTAGTCACCAACCAGGGCAATTACATCTCCTTCTGAAACACTGAACATTTCTTTATGGTGAAAATATCCCAAATTGTAGCTTCTAGGCTTTTTTTTTTTTAAAGAGAATTATCAGCCGGCGCCGCGGCTCACTAGGCTAATCCTCCACCTAGCGGCGCCGGCACACCGGGTTCTAGTCCCGGTAGGGGCGCCGGATTCTGTCCCGGTTGCCCCTCTTCCAGGCCAGCCCTCTGCTGTGGCCAGGGAGTGCAGTGGAGGATGGCCCAGGTGCTTGGGCCCTGCACCCGCATGGGAGACCAGGAAAAGCACCTGGCTCCTGGCTCCTGCCATCGGATCAGCGCGGTGTGCCGGCCGCAGCGCGCCGGCCGCGGCGGCCATTGGAGGGTGAACCAACGGCAAAGGAAGACCTTTCTCTCTGTCTCTCTCTCTCACTGTCCACTCTGCCTGTCAAAAAAAAAAAAAAAAAAAAAGAGAATTATCAAGTACAGAATCATTATCCATAGTCACTCCACTGTGCTGAGTCCCAAAACTTTTCTCTAAAAAAAGAAACTATACTTCTTATCTAAAACAATACATTATCTATAGTCACCCTACTATCCCAGAAGGACCCTAAAACTTCTTATCTGGAGCATATAAAAACTTCTCATCTAAAACTTGCTCTTAGCTGGAAATTAGTACCTGTTACTCGCCCTTTCCCCACCCCCTGTCTCCCATTCCCTCTCTGGCTTCTAGTAACGACACTTCTACTCTCCACTTCCAGATCATCAGCTTTTCCTTCTGCTCCATGTATGAATGAGATCATGTACTTTTTGTCCTTCTGGTTCCAAGTCCACCATTTCCAACCCGAAAGCAGTACTAACAAATAAGAAAATGAATTAAGTGATTCTTTTTTGACAGACACAACACAAGTCAGGAGGGAAACTGACTGAATCTATCCATTTAATCATCAGTTCCATTCCTTTCTAGTCTAAGTCTGCTGAACAGGTCGCTAAATTCTTCCTCTTTAGATTTCAGTTTTTCTAAGTTGAATAAGGCAATTAAGAACTATGAGCAAAATGGTTTCTTGAAATTTGAATGTGTTGAAATTTGATCAAAAACAAATGAACATTTTAAAGGGTTGGTAATGTTTCTGGGGGGGAATGGAGCTTTAAGCATTTGCAGGACTAAGATCTCACTGGATTTTGGCCTGAATCACAAGACCCTGGGGGATCTGTTATAACACACACTGCTGGGTTCTACCCCCCAGATTCTGAGCCAGAAGGTCTGGGGAGGGGAGGGCCCCAAGAATTTCCATTTCATGCTGACATGATTGATTTGGGGAGCATGGAAAGCCACTATTCAAATCTGAGAGGTTAATTACCCAGGTAGAAGACAGGGCATGAGGTCCATCCCAGATCTGGGGTGCAGGGTGTCACTGTGTCCAATGCTCACCTTCTTGGTTTTTTTAATTAATAGCTACTTATGCCACGTGTCAGGCTTTACAATAGTAATGATTTTGGCCAGCACCGCGGCTCACTAGGCTAATCCTCCGCTTGCGGTGCGGCACATCGGGTTCTAGTCCTGGTTGGAGCACCAGATTCTGTCCCGGTTGCCCCTCTTCCAGGCCAGCTCTCTGCTATGGCCCGGGAAGGCAGTGGAGGATGGCCCAAGTCCTTGGGCCCTGCACCCGCATGGGAGACCAGGAGAAGCACCTGGCTCCTGGCTTTGGATCAGCGCGGTGCGCTGGCCACAGCGCGCTGGCCACAGCGCAACGGCCGCGGCGGCCATTGGAGGGTGAACCAACGGAAAAGGAAGACCTTTCTCTCTGTCTCTCTCACTGTCCACTCCACTTGTCAAAAAAAAAAAAAAAATAGTAACGATTTTAATTCTAATAAGCTCTAAGGCATGGGATCTTCAGTCAGCACTGGGGAGTTCAAGAATAATCCTTAGGGTCCACCTGGGTGAGATCCTGGCTTTGAAACGAGGCAGAAGAAAGCAGCGTCAGCTACTGGGCTGCAGGGTGTGAGGCTGCATTTCCACTGACTTAGCTCTCGCTCCTGGGCCAGATCACTGCTGCCTTTGGTGAGGGTCAAAGTGGCTGTTGTGCTGGTGCAGGGCGCGAATCACCTGGTAAGCGTGGTCGGTGTGCACGAGGTAGAGGGTGGTGGGAGCTGAGCGGCTCAAGGGTGTCATCAGTTTAGCGTCTGTTTTGGCACAAGGAGTTTCTGTTCGGCTTGACTCTGGGATGGGGAAAGTGGGAGGTGAAGCCAGAGACTGGGAGGGCGAAACCGGGGCCAGGCTGCTCAGTCCATCTGCCACGGAGTCCGTGTTGAGCTTGATCTCGGTGTAGTAGAAGTCCTCTTCGCCATCACTGTAGTCGGAGTCCCCCACACGCCTACAGCAAAAGAGAGCAAAACAGTGACACCCAGCGCGCCTGTTCCCTGGTCTTGCACACACTGCTGCTTCTGTCTGCAGTACTTGTCCTCGCTCTTGTCTGAGCATTCCACTCTGGCTCACCGTGCAATACTCCACTCAAGTGTGCACTTCCAGGGAAGCTGCCTTGACCTCTGCTTTGGGTTGAATATATCCCCTGAAAAGTAATCCCCAAAGTTGTCTGTGAATGGCACGTGGAGGAGGGGCTGTTGGGAAGCGGTTAAGGATGAGGTGAGGGTGGGACTCCCCTGATGGCTTTGGCGGGATTCTAAGAGGAAGAGAGACCTGGGCTCGCAGCTTGCTGTGTCTCACCCATGGGAGCCATGCGATGCCTTCCACTACGTTAGGCTGCAGCCAGAGGAGCCCTCACCATGCTCTTGGGTTTTCACACCCCAGAGTCATGAGTCAGATAAACTTCCATCCATTGCACATGGCCCAGTCCAGAAAATGGACTAAGACAACCTGCTAAAGGAACTGGTTCACTCAACCAGTTATTCCACAACAAGATATTGAGAATTGCTTCCATCCAGGCACTGTTCTAGGGTCTCCAGATATTAACAGTGAACGAACCATAGACTCTGCCTGCTGGGACTTTCAGTGTAGGGGGGAAGATGGCTAAGAAGCAGCGTGCTGCTGCATGATGTTCTCCACTGTGTTGTGACTCAGAAGATAGTGGGACCCACAGTCTACTGGGGGAGGCAGACAAGAAGCCCATAGAGAAATAATTTATCAACTGTTGGTACAGCCAAGAAAGAAAAATTAACCAGCATTTAAGAGCGCCCTTGAGCATGACTGGGGGAGGGCTAGGGGAGAGGGGCACTATTTTTAAATAGAGTATAGGGAGGAAGCTTCTATGAGGTGGCATTTGAGCAGAGACCTGCCTGGGGGCGGGGGATGCGAGGGAGAGGCCAAGCAGAACCCGGAAGTGTGGTAGCACACAGCAGAGAAGGGCAGCACGAAGCCCTTAGGCAGGCAGGTCTAGTGTTTTCCAGGAAGGCAGAGAGGTCAGTGGCTGGAACTCAGAACACAAAGGATCAAGGAGAAAAGGGTGGGAACTAAGGCAGAGGCCAGATTATGAAGTTGCAGCCCATGCGAATGGCTGTGGCTTCTATTCTAAATATGATGGAAAACACGGTGTGTGTGTGTGTGTGTGTGTGTGTGTGTGTGTAAACCGTACTTCTATTTAAAAGGATCATCGTGGCTTTGGTCTGGTCCACAGAGGACAGGAGGGTAAAAGCAGGAACAAGAGGCCTATTAAATATGGAGTGAATGAATGAAGTGGAGGTGGCACACGGCGACTGAGAACACGGGTCTGGACTCAGACTCCATTCTTCCGGTTCAAATCCTGATGCTGACCTTCTAGCTGTGGGTGTGACTTTGGCAGCCTACACTAGCCCCTGCTCCTCCGCTTCTTCATCCATAATATGGGGGTAATTATGGTACCTGCTTATTGTGAGGATTAAACAAATAAATGCAGAGCTTAGAGGTGTACCTGACACGTTGTAAGCACCATGCAGGTGCTTATTAGACAGAAATAAGGACTATGGTAGAGGTCTCACTTTTCTGCTGTCACTATGTAAAGCGTCCTCTGGGGCGCTCTCAAGGTTCTCCTTGCTGCTGGAATGCTATCCTTTCCTGTTCAGCATCTCAGGACACAGTTAGTTGATTTGCCAATTTCTAGACAAGTGGTGCACATCTGGCAGCCCGGGCCGGCCCAGGATAGGCCCTGGGCACCCCTGCCTTTCATGGCTACATCTAGCAGCTGCAGCTGAACATTCTCCCCATGCATGACCCTGGCATGGAACCTAAAATAATGCCCTCCACCTTCCATGCCTCCCCAGGCCTTGCTGTTTGGCCAAATCAGTGGCTTCTCCCAGCCTGGATCCATTTCCCCTGAGCTTCCAGCCCAGGCGTCTGGGGAGGTGTCCTCAACCCATATCAGGTCTGGCTGGGCTTGGCTCCCTGACCAACATACCATTAAAGACCCCAGAGAGTGGGACGAAGGGTGAGTGTCTGTTCTATTCCTGTCCCCACTTCCTCTCCAGTCAAAGGCAGGCTGAGTTGCTACTGGCTGCCAAGTGCTACTAATAGACGCAGGCTTGGGGTACACTGTGTGTCCTGCATGGGATAAACTGGGACTAGCCCCTGGTGTACAAGAACGGCATGCGATTTAAGAGAAAAATGGTGTGCTGCTTATATTAGCCTGGTACATTTATATCAGATGCAAGACATATTTTCCTAGGGCACGGATGGGCTTCTTCCTCTCCTGCCCACTCCCAGCCAACACTCAGCACGGTGGCTCATCATCCTCCAGCCATGCTGCAGAGCTCATGGATTAAGGCAAGGGCAAGTCCTCTCTCCCAGTCCATGGGAGAGCAGGGGCCCGTGGCTTCCCAAGCACAGACTGACCTGGGAGTCCTTCTAAGGCCCATGCCTGTGTGACAGCTGGCAGGGCTGTGAACCATAATTCACCAAGGCAGTGGGAAGAGGGCACCAGTACAAAGGGGATCCTCGGGAAGCAAGGGAAGTGGCTGCATTCTGAATCCCACCCACTGGGAGAGCATCCCAGGAGCTCAGAAGAAAATTGTGTGATGCCACTGACAGTCTATAAATACATCCCTACAGCCTGTGTTTCTGAGTGTGACCGAATAGGATTCAACTTCCTAGGCAGGCGGATTTTAAAACAAATACCCTACACCTCCTGGCTATAGCTTTGGGAAGTTCTTTAAATAAACCTTTAAATAACTCTGGGCTGTTTATACTGTGATTTGGCCAGACAATGAGACTTGAGGGGAGACACTGCAGGGTTTCCTTCCCCCAAGGCCACGTGCCTCCCAGCATTTCAGTGTGGTATGCCTTAGTGGAGAAGCTGAGCCCTCTGGCTTGGGGGACAGAAGCCAGGGGCTTGGGGACCTTCTGGGTGTCATGCTCTGGAAGGTTCTGAATGGTTCAGCCCGAATGGTTAGGGAGCTAGAGTTAGATGAGCAGAATTCCCTTACAGCCCAATTGTATTCTCTGCCTCCACCACTTTTCATGGCTTAAGTTTTATCCTTTGCCGGGTCAAGTGGCTACTGTATCTGTTTTTCCTTACTCATCTTACTGAAGGGAGCCCTCTGTGCTCAGGCGCATGGCCGTGCATTTGTGTTGGCTGTACACACACAGTGGTTGTGCCTTACAACTTCTCACTCTCCCTTCCTGTCCCAGGTCCCTGACTCAGGACAATAGCTGGAACTGCTGAACTGCCACTGCCACCCTGTATGTCCCTAACCCCGGGCTCCTAAAGCTTCATCTGATCTCCTCTTAGGCTGCGGTAGACTACGAGGAAAAGTGTAGATTTTACAAACAAAGGGCTTCTTGGAGCCACAGAGAGGGGGAGCCCAACCATCAGGCAGCCTAAAAGCAGCAGCAGCGCTGACTGGTATGGTGCTGTTCACACCCCTTTTAGGAGCTATAAGCCTTGGAGGTTCAAAGTGATCAACACTCTCCATTGGAAAAAAATACATGCACATTTCATCCAACACGCAATTTCAGGGAGCTCAGAGGCCTCCTGAAGCCCATCGCAGCTCCCGGGTCCCAAACCCCTCCCCTAGTGATTCATACTTTACCAGCTGCTCTCACATACACTGGACCCTGCATGACCCTGCAGAGCTGACATATCATTCACTTTCAGAGGGATCTGGAGCCCAGAGCACTGATGGGCTCCACCAGACTCGGTAAAGATGAGTTAAGCCTCATTCTTCCCGCTGTGCCGCACTGGCTTACATCCTCTGCAGTGGCCATCTGTCTAGAGCCTGGGGAGAGCAAGCCAGCCAGGTGTCCGGAACTTGTAAGGCAAGGGTGCGACGCCAAGTTGTGAGTGCAGGTGGTCCCTGACGGGACAGGCGGAGGCGCCCCCGGGGCTTGGCAGGGAGGGCTGCCTTACCCGAGATGGATGGTCCGGATGTGCCTCTGGATGCCTGCCGCAGTGCTCAGCACCTTCCCACAGTTTTTCCACAGGCATTTGAACATCACCTTCATGGAGTTCTATAAAGTGGGCAGAAACGGACATGAACAGGAGAGCCGACCCATCCAGACTTTAATCTGTCATCCCAACATATTTTTCCTTTCATTAGAAAACTAAAGGCTTCCCAGCCTCTTTTTTTTTTTTTTTATTTATTTTTTTTTATTTATTTATTTTTTTTTGACAGGCAGAGTGGACAGTGAGAGAGAGAGACAGAGAGAAAGGTCTTCCTTTTTCCCAGCCTCTTGATTATAACTTGGCACACCATTCTAGGAAGCCCCCAGACTGCTGAGTGTCTTGGTGACCTCAGACGTTTTCCTGCGTCCCCCAGGAGAATGGGTACCTGATGAATATTTCCTATCACGCTCATGAGGTGGTCACAGTGTCATTCAGGCTGCAGTGGTTTTTTTTAAAAAAGATTTATCTCATTCATTTGAAAGACTGAACAACAGAGACAGGGGTTGGGGGAGGGGTGAGAGATTAATCTTCCATCTGCTGGTTCACTCCCTCAAGTGGTAGCCATGGCCAGGGCTGGTGGCAAGGACCCAAGTCCATGGGCCACCTTCTACTGCTTTCCCCAGGTACATTAGCAGGGGGCTGGATGGGAAGTGGAGAAACAGGGACACGAACTGGCACTTCCAGATGGCACCACAAGCAGCTGCTGCACAGTGCCCGCCCCACTGACAGCTCTTAACTGAGCCCTGGCTATAGGCCAGCCTCTGTTCTAAGTGTTTATCTCATTTAACCCTAAAGTATGATACCACAGGTTGAGTATCCCTCATCCCAAATGCTTGGACCCAGAAGTGTTTAAGCTTTTGGAGTTCTCAGGATTTTGGAATGTTTGCACAGATTTTACTGTAATCTGAAAATTCAAAAATTTTAGATTTTTGGGATTATGCATTTTTCCATCTGTATTATTAATCTCCATTTCACAGGTGCACAGAGCGTTTCAGTAAAAAAGTACCCAGTTCTCGAGACCAGGATAAGCACCTGGCTCCCGCCTTCGGATAGGCACGCGCCGACCACAGCGCGCTGGCCACGGCGGCCATTGGAGGGTGAACCAACGGCAAAGGAAGACCTTTGTCTCTCTCTCTCTCTCACTGTCCACTCTGCCTGTCAAAAAAAAAAAAAAAAAAAAAAAAGGTACCCAGTTCTCTCTCTCTCTCTCTCTCTGTAACTTTGACTTTCAAAATGAATAAATAAATCTTAAAAAAAAAAAGTACCCAGTCAGCGAACCAGCTGCCGGCCAAGCTGGAACGGGAATCCAGGAAGTCCTCCTCCACAGTACACAGCTCCACCTACTTCACCCAGGTTCCAGTATTTTCCAAAGACAGTCCTTCACGGGGAAGGACAGCCCTGACCTTGGACTTATTTCTCAAGTCTCCAGAGCCTTTACTTATAAAGCAGGAACCACAACAGTGCTGTCTCATAAGGTGACTAGGAGGATTAAATGAGGTCACGGAAGGGGATCAGTGAACAAAAGATAAACAGGAAAAATCACCCAATGAGTAGTAGCTATAGCAGTATTACTATGATTATGCTACCTGGCGTGAGCTTTATATGGGATGAGTTTTCTCCAGGGGGAATCCTTGTCACTGGCCAGGAGAGTTACTTCCACATATTTCCAAGCCCCTCTTCCTTTTCCTCCTGGACCCACGGCCAGATCTCCCTAGCCTCCCTTGCAGCCAAGGAGGGGATTATGTGGCTGAGTTAGGCCCCATGGTGTGTGCGTACAAGTTTGACACACTTTCCTTCTAAGCCTTGTCTCTACTTCCCAGTTGCCACCCCAACCCACTCTGCTGAATGGATGCAAAGGTACCAGGGAGTTAGACTTCTTAATCCTTCAGGCAGTCTGGTAAAACCTATGACTCCTTCTCAGAACAGTGTTTCTTTTCTTTCTTTCTTTTTTGACAGGCAGAGTTAGACAGTGAGAGAGAGAGACAGAGAGAAAGGTCTTCCTTCCATTGGTTCACCCCCCAGATGGCCGTTACAGCTGGCGCTGTGCCGATCTGAAGCCAGGAGCCAGGTACTTCCTCCTGGTCTCCCATGTGGGTGCAGGGCCCAAGCACGTGGGCCATCCTCCACTGCCCTCCCGGGCCACAGCAGAGAGCTGGCCTGGAAGAGGAGCAACCGGGACAGAATCTGGTGCCCCAATCAGGACTAGAACCCGGGGTGCTGGCACCGCAGGCGGAGGATTAGCCAAGTGAGCCGCAGTGCCTGCCATGAACACTGTTTCTTAATATTTAAAATAAAAGACATAGACCTTATAAGGAGAAGCAGCTATACTGAAATAACATTTGTAAAAGTATTCTGTGATATGGTAATGTATGCATTCTGTAATTAACACATTAAATAATATCTTTAAGTGGGTTTAATAGCTACTATAATTTAAAACTAGTCTCTTTTTTCCAACATAAAGACCCACTTTTTCATTATTAATTTATTTTTATTTTATATGAGAAGCAGAGACTGAGAGCAAGACAGATACAAAGAAAGATCTTCCATTCACTTCTGTCTTTCCCCAAATGCCCACAACAGCTGAGGCTGGGCCACAATGAAGTCAGGAGCCCAGAACTCAATCCAGGTCTCCCAGGGGCCCAAGCCCTTGAGCCACCACTTGCTGTCTCCCAGGGTGCACATAAGCAGGAAGGTGGAACCACAAGTGGAGCCAGGACTCAAACTTGGTACTCCAATATGGGATGTGAGCATCCCAAGCAGTATTAACTTCTGTGCCAAAACCTGTCCCCAAATAATGCTAAGCATAAACGATATGCCATGATATATACTAAAATTACGTGATCTGGATGACCTGAGATTTCTATTGGTATTAAAGACACAAGTGGTGCCAATGTTGTGGTTTGATGCCTTCAATCATAACTGCAGCAAATATTAAATTACAGGTAAGAGTTTAGTGACAACAAGGATCCACTCATTCCTCCATCCAAGTTCACAAACCCCTTCAATTCTGCGCACCTCCTTGAGGAGATATCTGTAGACTCGAGGTTAAGAATCCTTGCATCAGAGGGAAAGAGCTTGGGTCCCTGGAAGGCTGTGTAGAGCAGACATACCTCACTCACTTCACCAATCCCACTGACCCGATTGGATTGTTACATGAGAAATAAATAAACCTTATTGTGCTGAGCTTCTGAGGCTTGGAAATGGGCTGTTCCGACAGTCAGCCGAGCCTGACGGACGAACACAGCAGTGGTGACACCTTCTCCGAACAGACGGAATGGATACGGCCTTGTTTACACGTCTGCTAGGATTTCTGACATTAAGTACGTGCGGCTGCCTCCCTCAAACTCCTGGCTCTATGAGGCAATCATTTACACATTTAGAAGATGACTCATCCAGTTGTTACGATGGAATCAGCGCCCAGCTGACTGATCTAGACAGCCACCCCCACGAAAGGCCTTCTCCAGGTTTCTGAATTGAAAACGGCACTTGGAAGCTTCCAGAACTGAGGCATGTATCCGCCTGTTGGCAAATGCTCACGTTTAGAGGACACAGTGCAGCACTATGTTGCTGCAGACTGCTACAGCTGATTCGTGATAAGGGGAGGGGCTCACCATTCCTGTCCCGTCCCACCACTGGGCCCCAAGGGCTCTGCTGGGGCAGCAGGCATCCACAGCACAGCATTCTCCTGTTCCTGATGCTCCCCCTGCAACGTGCAGGGCTGAGCTGCAGGGGCTAGAGCTATAAGGAGCTAGATCCGAAGCTGCTGGAGGGATGTGAAGAAGTCAAGAAGCAAAGACCTGATCAAGAGACTTTCAGGTGTCTGATCCTCTTGAGTTTGGGCTTTACCCTAAGGAGGCAGTTAGCCAGTTTCCTGGGCCTGTGATCTAAATATGTGGGGTGTAAGGTGAGCTGAAAGATTTAAATCCTGTCCCCAACTCCCACGGTTTACAGAAAGGACCCTTGCTTGGTATTTTTTTTTTTTGTAGAAAGATTTTATTTAATAAATATAAATTTCGTAAGCAAAACTTTTGGATCACAGTGGTTCTTCCCCTCATACCCGCTCTCACACCCCCAGACCATCCGACCTCCTACTCCCTCTCCCATCCCATTCTTCATTAAGATTAATTTTAAATTATCTTTATATACAGAAGATCAACTCTATACTGAGTACAGATTTCAACAGTCTGCACCCACACAGACACACAAACAAAAAGTACTGTTTGAATACTAGTTTTACCGTTAATTCTCATAGTACAACACATTAAGGACAGAGGTCCTACATGGGGAGTAAGTGCACAGTGACTCCCGTTGTTGATTTAACAATTGACACTCTTATTTATGACGTCAGTGATCACCCGAGGCTCTTGTCATGAGCTGCCAAGTTTAAAGCAGGTGGAGATGCAGTCAGTTTGCTGACCTGAAGGAGATGAACAAAGGGCATTCCTGTATGTGTGCTTTTAGTTTTTCAGTGAGATAGGAAATGAGATCAAAGCCAAGGATGAACAGGAGAACCTGTTGGGGAGGTTAGGGAGAGCAGAGAAGCATGGAACAACTCAGAGAGTGGGAAGGGAACAGGCAAAGCATACAGTGCTATCTCCATACTTATGGAGAGAAACAAGATTCTAGAAAGTGATGAGATCTATCCAGTACCATGTGATGGTTCTTACCAACTGGTTAGATTAAAGCTTTTATAATTACTTATAATAAAGCATTAAATAACATGTAAAGCCAAATTCCTTTTATGTCATTGGAAGTTTTTATATCTCAAATTTCTGATTGTTTTAGGAAGTGACAACCTAAGGTAGTATTTTTGTGCCATAACAAGTATTATTTATCGGAGTGCTGTTCTTCATCCTATCAATAATATATCTAGCATTTGTTTTATTTTTTTAAAATGATTTATTTTATTTTAAAGAGAGAGAAAGAGAGGGAGAGGGAGAGAGAGAGAGGTCTCCCATCTGTTGATTCACTCTGCAAATGGCCACAACAGAGCTGAGCTGATCCAAAACCAGCAGTCAGGAGTTTCCTCCAGATTTCCCGTATGGGTGTAAGGGCCCAAGGACTTGGTCCATCTTCTGCTTTCCCAATTGCATTTGCAGGGAGCTGGACTGGAAGTGGAACAGCTGGGACTTGAACTGGTGCCCATATGGGATGCCGGCACTGCAGCCTGGGGCTTTAACCCTCTGTGCCACAGCTCTGGCCCCACATTTGTTTTCTAAAATCTTAAGTTGGAGAGCTTGGTTCTGATTACAGTAAAATAAATGGCCCTGGTATTACTCCTTTCTTTAGTTATTATCATTAGTTCTTGTAGATGACATAGCGCTGATCAACCCCCTAATGAAGCTGATTCTCTCTGAGACCCCTGGTCATAGGGTAACTACCAGCTGCAGCTGTTTATCCTCTCTTCAACTACATATGCAGTTTCTTTGGCCCCCCGCTAAGGGCTCCAGTGAGATATGCTGCCGGAAGAAAATTCGATAATGGATATGAAGAAATCTGATGAACTTTGCCTTGTCTTTCCTTTTTCGTTTTGCTGAGTTTTCAAGAGGCAAGCTGTGTACAGACTAAGGACAGGTAAGTGCTATCAAAGCAGGAGCCCTGACTTCTGTAACAATGCCTCATACAAGTGTCTGGCTCAGTAAGTATTTGTTATGTTCAATCTTGCGAATCTTGTGCTTTGGGGCCCACAGAGATGAGCCACATCTGAGACACTTCATTTATTTAAGCATTTTGTGAATGATCTATGCCCAAAGAATGTTTGCCAAATAGATTACTGCTCTGTAGAATCTAAGATGTCCCAGCACAGTTCACAGGCTGTAAACAAACTTTCAAGTGGGTGGTGATCCTCTGTCTGGCCCAGGACTGAGTCACGGATGGTTTTCTTGTCACTTTCCTGTATGGTGCCCCTCTCTTCCAGGCATACCCGCTCTGCACTGAGAGCTCCTTGAGGAAGGTGTATGCTTACCTGCTGCAGGAAAAATTACTGTCTAGTTTACAATGACTCAGGTCATTAGCATAAGCAAGTGGAGGCCATAATTCAGCACTGCATTCTGGAGTGTCAGCTAGAGAAAGGTCCTGTTGCTTTGCAGGGTGGTTGCAAATATAGATTCAAAAACATAATTATGGGGCTGGCGCTGTGGCATAGTGGGTCAAACCTCCACCTGCAGTGCTGGCATCCCATATGAGCACTGGTTCATGTCCCAGCTGTTCCACTTCTGATCCAGCTCTCTGCTATGGTTTGGGAAAGCAGTAGAAGATAGCCCAGGTCCTTGGGCCCCTGCATCTGCATGGGAGACCTGGAAGAAGCTCCAGGCTCCTGGCTTTGGATCAGCACAGCTCCGGCCATTGCAACCATTTGGGGAGTGAACCAGTGGTTGGAAGACCTCTCTTTCTCTCTCTCTCTGTCTCTCCTTCTCTTTCTGTGTAACTCTGACTTTCAAACAAATAAATAAATACATCTTTAAAAAGGAAACTAAAACCATAATTACATATAGTAAGAAATCCATAAACTGGCTTTTGGGGTGGGGGGCATTCCCTAAACCCCTTCCCAGATAGAAGTTCTGCTATTTTCTCTAATTCTTTGGCATTCCTTTTGAGTAACACACCTCACACCTATTATCCCATTTCACCCTAACCTGTCAGAGACCTACTTTAATATTTTACTCAGGCACAGGTATCGGCCACCTCCATCTGTGGGAACGACACAGATGAAAAGCTTCAGAAATGCTTCTAACCTTGACCCAATTCAACTTTAGGGAGCTATCCTCTGGCAAAAGTTCACACTGTTTGCAAAGATAGATTTATAAAGATATTCATCACATTTAGACTGGGGAAAAACTGGAAGTAACCTCTAGGTTGCCAATGGGGTGTTGGCTAAAGTGACATCATGTAACTGAAAATTCAACCACCTTAGAAATGAAGTTACAAGAAAAGCTTCTTTGACATGAAACAGAGAGTTCCCAGTCTGTTTAGGGAGTTGCTGACAAGCCCTATTTGGCCCTACAGGGCCACACTGCTCCTCTCTGTCCCTGGCTCAGGCCCTGGGAGCTGGTTTCCATGCACTGCATCAGGGGCCCACAGACTCACAGGTCCCTGGCTGGATTTGGCCAGAGGGAAGCACTGACAGGAGACTGGAAGGCAAGAAGGCATTGGTCACTCCAGGTCCATTCTCTACCTGGCCACAGGTGAGCAATGGCCAGCTTCCTCCTCCAAAAGGCACCACTTCTGTTGGGGGGACCTCTCCTGCAGTTGTATTTTCAGGTTCTGTAACCCTCTGGGTTCTGGAGACCCCTCTCTTGCTTGTTCAGGCTCAGGGCTGGTAATGGCCATCCTGGGTTGTTACCGCTGGGGTACTGCACCACCCCTACTGATTTTACCAAACCCTACCTACATTTTTGTAAATCAGCTAAATCAGCTCTTTATTAAATTATTCTTAAAAACTCCATCTGAGGACCTTCTTTGATACAGTGGAAAAGTAGGTTATAAAAACAATCAGTAACATTTTCTTTTTTTTTGGGGGGGTGATGGGTAATATAATAAGTATATTACTGCGGGGGGGCAATATGAGTACTGGGAAGATTATCTTATTTTTACATTAATGTTCCAATTCAAATTTTTTCCTGTTTTTAAGTTATTCCTTTAAAAAATATTGGCATGATGAATACCGTGTGGCCAGTTTTGAAGAACAAAAGAATACGGGCAGGATTAGCTGGACTTCAATGGAACCAAGCGGCTTCTCTCTACTCAGGATAAAGATGCTGCTGGGAGCCCTCAAACGGCAGTTTAGTGCTTTTCCAAGTCTTTTAGCTACATCCAGTTGAAACCGATCCTCTTGTCTACAGACTACTTGCTGTTACTTGAGAGGAAGGCAAGCCATGGATGGAGCAGGACGTGAAAAAATAGCTGTATCAACAACACCCACATTGCCGCACGGGCCCAAGCTCGCCCAAGGAAGCCAAACCAAGCAAAGCTGCTGGCACGGTTGCAACGGCCAAGTCTGGACGGTCCATCTGTGCTTCAACCCTGGCTTCTCCTCATGGCTTCAACAGATGTTCACAGAGCTGGAATGTCCACAAATGCCCTGAGCAACAGCTGACACTTCAACCCTCACGGAGCGCACTTCTGCCAAACAGCCAAAGCCAATGTCAGCAAAGATCTCGGGCACACCAGAATGCGTCTTCCTACAGAGGGTGGAACCGCTGCGTGCCTGGCCCCGTGCTAGGAGATTCCACTGCTGTCTCATTCCCGACAACCCCAGGAAGAGCCGAAGCTCTGGGCAGTCGTCCTGGACTTAGGGAATCTCACAGACGCTGATGGTGAGAGAAACAGCAGTTTTCTGATGAGCTCTTTACAATCACCCGACTGATACTGTGGGCCACAGTGGCTGGTGAGAACTTCCCAGAGATGCTGCACCTCCGGGGTGGCTCTGTGACCCACTGCTCGGGGGCTATCGGCTGAGAGCTCTGTGACCAAGGCTGGCCTTGGCTCTGGCAAACCCTGAGCCTGTTTGTGAGGAGTGTCACAGTGGGTTCTATGCAGCAGCTTCTACCTTCCCAAGAAAAGCCAGACTTGATACCCAGGACCTTCAGTCCCCGGAGTAGAAATCTGGCTTGATTTTGAAGTCTTAGACGACATGGACAGGGACAAGGCAGGTTCGAGTTACACTCTAGAAGGCCAAGAATGTCACTTACAGCACCTGCAGGTACAATCACGCTGCCTTTTCTGAGGTGAGTGAGCAGCTCTTCAGGTATTTTTTTTTTCCAATAGGGAGATCAAGCTTTGTGAGTTGAGGTCAGAGGTGCATGCTTATATACCCAAAACCTCCCCAGCCAAGGCCAGAGTCCCTGAGAGATGTGCAAGGGGCCAATTACTCTGTGCAGGTAAATCTGCCACATGACATGAGACATATACATCTCATGGCTCCCACACCCTTTGGCCTGCTCCGAGCTTCATGCCATTGGCCCTTTTAGGGTCAAGAGGTTCACTCAGACCCCTGGCAGGTGCTACTAGACTGATAAGTGAACTGGTGTATTTTAAAACTAGAAACCGCCTAGAAGCTCGTAGGGATTCCAGCTGCTTGCGCAATTGGGAAAACAGCTTTTATACACGTCACCCCAGCTCTCTTGAAGTTTTATTGATTCTTTTGCAAAATGGGATGGCTGAACAAAGTCAGCAGTGTTGGATCTTTAAGGTATGTGAAGTTAAGGCAAAGTGAATTCGAATGGATACAAGCATGGATTAAACATCTCCCATCTATATGCACTATGCATAGATGCTGTGGCAATAGTGAGTAAAAAATAACAAAAAAGCTTATTGTCGGTGGAATAACACAGAATGTATCCTTTTGTGTCTGGCTTCTCCGTCTCAGCATACTGTTTTTGAGCTTTATTCATGGTCTGTGTGTGTATCAGACGCTTGTTTCCTTTTGTTGTGGTGTAGCATTCCATTGTATGAACATATCATACTTTGTTTACCGACTGATGGGCATTTGGGGTGATGATGAATACAGCTGCTCTGCACGTATGTCTACAAGTCTTTTCAGAGGCATGCGTTTTCATTTTCTTCTTCTTCTTTAAAATATTTACTTATCTGAGAGGCAGAGTTACAGACAGAAAGAGGAAGAGACAGAGAGAAAGGTCTTCCATCTGCTGGTTCACTCCCCAAATGGCTGGAACGGCTAGAGCTGGGCTGATCTGATGCCAGGATCTAGGAGCTTCTTAGGGGTCTCCCACACGGGTGCAGGGGCCCAAGGACTTGGGCCATCTTTTACTGTTTTTTTTTTTTTTTTTTTCAGGCCATCAGCAGGGAGCTGGATTGGAAGTGGAGAACATGGGACTCGAACTGGTACCCGTATGGGATGCCAACACTACAGGCAGAGGCTTAACCTACTATGCCACAGTGCTGGCCCCAGGCACGTGTTTTCTTATCTCCTCTGTAAATAGATATCTGAGAGTGAAACTGTTTGGTCACATAGTAAATGTACAGTTAACTTCGCAAAGAAACTGCCAAAATCTTTTATAAAATGGTTAGAGTATTTCCCATTTGCCCCAGCTTAGTATGAGAGTTCCTGTTTCCAGCATTTGATATTGTATAGATCAAAAATACACTGTGGGATACTCTTGACTTGAAGTTCCACAGCAGGAAACATGGATTTGTAGGGAGGGAGTCAGATCGGTGGTGTCTGTTTGGGGTGGGGTTGGAGTGCATTTACTGCAGAGTGGGCTGAGCAGTGCAGGTTTTGATCACAGAGGTGGTCACCCAGGCATTAGTGAAGATTGGGCACCTGGCGCTGTAGCACAGTAGGCTAAGCCTCTGCCAGTGGTGTTGGTTCGTGTTCCAGCTGCTCCTCTTCCAATCCAGCTCTGCGCTTATGGCCTGGGAAAGCAGTGGAGAATGGCCCAAAGTGCTTGGGCCTGTGCATCCACAGTGGGAGACCCAGAAGAAGATTCTAGCTCCTGGTTCGGTCCATCTCAGGCCATTGTGGCCATCTGGGGAGTGAACCAGCAGATGGAAGATCTTTTCCTCTATCTTTCCATGTCTGTAACTACCTCTCAAATAAATAAATAAAATTTTAAAGAAACCCTCATTGAATTGTACACTGAAAATGGGTTCCTTTTATCATATGAAGATCATACATAAAAAAAGTTGCTTTAAAATGGTTTCTATCACAATAACAACAAAAGGATACCTAAATTAATAGATATTGTACAGCATTCTACTCTAGAAGTACATCTCAGCATTGGGGACACCTGTACATTTCCAGACAAGCTCCGGAGGTCTACTAACTTGGAAAGGTCGAGGCTAGCCTAGATGATGTCTCAAGTCCTCCAATGCCCCAGACCCTACAGAATGCAAGGCAGGTTAGTGACCGGTCTAGATGTCACTCTTCTCTACCCTCGATCTGGCCACAGCCCCATCAGTCCTGAGCTCTGGCTGACGATACTGCGTCATCCCCATAGAATCGTGTGGCGTGACCCTGGGCTGCTTTTCTCAGCACCGCCCTCCCCAGCAGTCCTAACAGAGACGTCTATTTCTGGAGCAGCAGTTCTTCTAGCAGGAGGCGCTGTGCTCAAAATTAGTGGGTTGGGAATTAAGTCAGCAGAGAGACTGGCAACGTGCTTATTCGTGAGGACTTTACGGGTTTGTTTTCCAAACAGTCATTCACAATTTAAAGTGATTCACGGCTTTTTGGTTCTGCAAGATTGAAAAGGCAGAGTGGAGGAAATGATTAATTCATTGTTTACTACAGTACAACTATTACTGAAGCACCTGATGTTAGCTCAGCACTTTCTTCTTGAACTTGAATTTCTCTCCAGTATGCAGGTGGAATGCTCCATGCTCAAGATACCTATGAACTAGATGATGAAGGCTGGAATTTAGCAAATGCCTTTGAGGGGCTGTTGCTGCTCTGAATCGCAGAGTCTGGAGTTAAGTTTCCTTGTACGTCCCCAGTGTCTGCCACCGTTACGGCTGCCCTCACCCAGTGCATTGCAGGGGGCCTCCCAGGTAAACCCCCATTGAGCACAGGCTGGCTGAGGGGCTGCAAGTTGTCTTCAGCCACAGTAGCGGCACTGGTACAGCTACCGAGGGCAGGGCGGGTGAGGGAAGCAAGCACTCCCTCTCATGCACACCCATGCGTCTGGAATTTCCCGCTCAGCCGGCTGTCAGATGGGTACAGAGGAAAGCAGGATAGTAGCGGCAGACATGCACTGCTCTTCATGTGTCGTCACAGCGGACACATCCATGAGGCGCCATCTCGTCCGCATTTGACAGAGGAGGAAACTGGGGCTGAGAGTGGTCACGTAAGTACTGGAGCGGGGATGCCAATTCTGGAAAGCACAGAATCTGCCGTCTGACAGAATCTGGATCTGGCCTGGAGAAGAGCACCTACATAATTACTGATTAGCACTTCGTGATTTCCTAGGGGCCTGGTGGAATTGATGGTTAACGCTTGGCCTTCCGCATAGACGCTGAGTGGTCCTCTGTTTTTAGAGTCACTGCATCACCTTGTGGTCATGATGGGAACTGCACGTCCCCAAAGTCCCAGAGTCCTGGCTCAGAGCGCTTGGTTTTCTCTGAGTCTGTCAGTTCTTCTGTAACCTCGGGAAACATTCTGCTAGATGCTGTGCCTGACAGGCTGACCTGCAGCACCGGGAGGGAGGGGCCATGCACTTCCCTGGCGCATCCTCACCCGCCTGGGCTGCAGGTCCAGAGCCATGATGCTTTTTTTTTTTTTAAATTTACTTGAAAGAGTTAAAGAGTTACACAGAGAGAGGCAGAGAAAGAGAGAGAGAGAGAGAGAGAGAGAGAGAGAGAGAGAGAGAAGAGGAGAGGAGAGGAGAGGAGAGGAGAGGAGAGGAGAGGAGAGGAGAGGAGAGGAGAGGAGAGGAGAGGAGAGGAGAGAGGTAGGTCTTCCACTCGCTGGTTCACTCCCCAGATGGCTGCAACAGCCGGAGCTGCACCGATCCAAAGCCAGGAGCCAGGAGCTTCTTCCAGGTCTCCCATGCAGGTGCAGGGGCCTAAGGACTTGGGCCATCTCTTACTGCTTTCCTAGGCCATAGCAGAGAGCTGGATTGGAAGTGGAGCAGCCGGGACTTGAACCGGTGCCCATAGGGGATGCCAGCACTGCAGGTGGCGGCTTTACCCGCTATGCCACAGTGCCGGCCACAGCCATGATGCTTCTTAAGCTGGGGCTCCGGTAGACAGCAGAGCTCCTCACTCTGCCCTCAATTTCCTTTGGAACCTTCCACACCCTGCTCCCACCCTGCCCGGTAATGCTGGCTGCGGCTGTGTTCGGTTATTCTCTCTCCATGTTATTCCCCTCTGAGAGCAGATGGAAATGCGGCTTCTTTATATTAACTTGCCCTAAGAGTTGCCTCTTTGCTATATCAGCTAAATCGATCGTATCTCAGCCACACTACACAGCCTTGACAATTCACCTGATCTCAGTGGGAATAAGAATCTGTCAAAGGTTCTGATGATTAAATGAAATGCTGCATTTCAATGCATTTGGTAAACAGTAACTAAACGTGCACATACAGTCAAAGCCTGCCTGTGATGTTGTTGCTGTCTTAGTCTGGGTGAGCACACCCTGCTTTTTACACGATGATGAAAACTGCCCAACGATGCATTTCTCAGAACCATTCCGTAAGCAACCGCAGCATAACTGTATAATGATTATCAGCAAATATTTCTTCCTCACTCACACGCTGCTTCACATCAGTGGAACACAGATCTCTGTAAGAGGTAGGGGGTGAGCACCTGCGTGGGTCCAGGTGGGAGAAGAGGTAAGAAAGCTTTTACAACCATGAGGAAGGCCAGGATCACTGCCCCATGGTCAGATACAGGGAACAGCCCTCCCGTGTTTGGCCTCAAACATCTCTTAAAATGTGACATTCCGGTATTGTTGGTCCTACGTCACCTTCACCAAAATCCTGAAGCAGGTGTGAAAATACCTGTGCGTGTTTTAAAGATGAAGAAGCAGATGAACAGGGAAAGGAAAGAATTTTCTCAGGTGCTCAGGGTGGCAGAGTTGACTTCAGAATGGGCATCTTGGGGTTTCTGACCAGGGTACCCCTCAGAGTAACTTTTCACGATACAGAACAGGGCTTCCAAACGTTTTCTGCCAGTGAGCTGCAGTAAGACAGCAGATGCTCACACAAAAGTGCACAACGGAACTAAAGTGCCAACAGTATTTGCCCTTTATCATGTACAAGTTCCACTCACAAAACTGACTCTCAGTCCACAGGCAGACGGAGGCTTGTGGTTTGGAAAACCTGATCCATAAGGTTCACAAACAGTCCCCATAGGATGTGTGACCTCTGCAACTGCCCACAGTTTCAAATGGACGTCATGGCAAAGCGAACCAACAGGGACACCAGGTAGACCCAGGAAAGCCCACCAGCTGGAACCTACCTAGCTCTTGACACAAGACTTTAAAATGACTGTGTTACAGCTGCTACGTCCTACCACATCTTGAACACAGGCAATGGTGCTTACCTCTTCACACATCAAACTCCGCCCACCCCACAATTCCACATCCTAAAGGTAGCAGAGGCATCACGCTCCCCGCATTAAGCATTTTGCCCAAAGGCTACTCAGTAAATACTGGCTCACTTAACACACGAAAAAATGCATAGCAACAGTGCCACTTTATTTTCATAACTCAAAGGCACTCGAAGTTCCAAAGGCCAAGGCAGCAACTTGGTCTATGTAAGATCTGAGTGTTAAAAATTAGTGGTCACAAGTTTCTTTCTTTTTTTTTTCTTTCTTTTTTGACAGGCAGAGTGGACAGTGAGAGAGAGACAAAGAGAGAAAGGTCTTCGTTTTGCCGTTGGTTCACCTTCCAATGGCCGCCGCCAGTGCGCTGCGGCAGGCGCACCGCGCTGATCTGAAGGCAGGAGCCAGGTGCTTCTCCTGGTCTCCCATGGAGTGCAGGGCCCAAGAACTTGGGCCATCCTTCACTGTACTCTCTGGCCACAGCAGAGAGCTGGCCTGGAAGAGGGGCAACCAGGACAGAATCCGGCGCCCGACCAGGACTAGAACCCGGTGTGTTGGCGCCGCAAGGCGGAGGATTAGCCTATTGAACCACGGCTCCGGCCACAAGTTTCATCCTACTGCGATCACCCAGGGGAAACTCGGAGTTCCAGTGGAGGGAGAAATCAGGAAGAGAAGGATGGGCATCGTTCTCATTCCTGCACTCGCTCCTAGTACGCAGGCAGCATGCTGTGAAGCAGGCCCGTGCCTTCAGACAGATGCCACTTTGCAATGAAGCTTTTCGGTCCTTTTCCTTGGTGACCTAACTGTCCCTTAGGCCTGTTGACCTTCAGTAAGAGTCTGACCAATGCAACTTAATTGTAATGCACGACGCACAGTTGGCTCAGCATTGCAGGTTAGACATATACATTTGGAATGGAAGGCTGTGACAGGTTTCAGGAATGTCCCTTCAAAGCACTAGGGACTCTCTCTGCTGTGAGTCCTGGCCCTAACATTATCAGCCTTTGCTTTATGAGAGTCAGGTGACCCAAGAGGAAAAGGCTGCGCAGCCTGAAGCACCAGGTCCACACTGGTGTCTTGCCTGCAGCTACCCACTGATGTGAGTGGCAGCTTCTGTCCCTGACTGGCCAAGTGAAAATCTAGTATCCCTGGGGACACACAGGGTGCCAGGACAACTCCGGTCCCCTGCAGGAGGGACTGGAGTGAAACAGCAACTCCTCAAGGCCACTGCCAGTGGGAAGGAGAGGGGGCTACATCCGTGTCCTCTTCTTTGGGCAAAAAAGTCAGCCCTTCCTTACGTGGACCCACTCGGGGAACACCTGTACCCCTGCAACCCAGGCGGTGCGGCACTGAGAGACGCAGGGAGGGAAGGTGTTGGATCGAAACCCTCGCTTTGTTCTCTTTGAACAAATTGGGGGAAGAAAAAAAGATTGCGTTGTGGTCCTCAGGGCTCTGCCTTGGAATTCTGCTTGTGAATTAGTCATTCATAACGAAGCTTTCGATACAACACCCAAAAACCATCCCAATAACAGCCTCATATTTACATGGTGCTGTTAAAAATAATGTCAAAATGTTTCCGAGATGCAGGGAAATCAGAAATGCTTTTGAAAACTGCAGTGACCACAATAATTGCAAAGCAGCGGGAGAGAAGATAGGGAATAGGAGCCTTAGGTCCAGGAGGCTCTGGGTTGGAAGGCGGCTCAGGTCCTGCCTCCTTCCATGGTAGGCACGAGGTAAGTGCCCGCTCAGCTTCCTCCTGACAAGATGGGAACAGAACACTTCCCCTACAAGACAGCAGCGAGAATTAAACAAAGGCACAACCTGTTACTTTATTAAGTCAGTTAATCAGATCTCCCTTCCCACTTGTATTTAGTAAGTATGTGCTCTGCGCTGTGTATGCACTTCTGTTTACATGTCAGTTTCACGTATGTTTCACATTCCCTTCCATTAACTTAACTGAAGCCTATGTTTCCTCCCCAGCCTCCAGGGCTGGTTGAAACAGGAAAAGAGAAAAGACATTAACTACATTTCGCATATGAAAAAAAAATAAGTCCCACAGAGAGAGTGAGTTAATTACCCAGCCAAGCCGGAAGTGCTATTTTTTTTTACCTTTCACATTCTGCTAAGTCCTAGATTAGCCGCGTGTAGCCAGAGGATGGGGCATGTCAACTTTGAGGGAACCTGTTCATGTTTTAGTCACTTGTATTTGTCCTCATTCACGACCCTGCGTTCCCAAACTGGGGCAGCACTCAGCGCTCGCGTCCATCACAAGGGGGCGTGGGTGGGCAGTCGCCCCCCAGGAGGAGCCCGGGGTCCGGGGCTCGGCCATGCGAGCGCGGGCGCGGCTGAAACAGAAGACGCGGCGCCCCGACACCAACCTTTCTCTTCCTGGGGATGGGCTCGTCGAAGAGCAGGTTGCCGGCCTCCGCCTCGTCGATGCCGTCGTCCGGAGGCGGCGCGGGGCTGCGGAAGGGCTTGAAGCTGTCAGCCGAGAGCGGCGGCGATGGCGTGGACGGGTTGGACTGGTCGCTGGGGGCGCTCCAGCTCCAGTAGCCGCTGCTGCTGCTGCTGGAGGGCACGCCGCCGCCCTCTTTCCAGGATCCGCTCAGGCCCTCTGCGCGGGACACAGACACAGCGTCAGCGGGCGGGGGGCAGGGGCACCTGCAGCCTCCGCATCCCACTCAGCCTCTGGGAATGCAAGTGGTATTCTAGTTCTACATGGCCTCCCAAGGCACCCTGCAGCGGATGAACGTTTAGATATCCTAGCCAGAGGGTACATCTTCTGATGGGGGCTGCACTGAGATCACTTGTTCCTTGGCATGATAATGAAAAACAAAAAACCAAAAATCAAAACACATAGACGGTCTCGCTCACTCAGTTTGAGGAGCTCTGAATTTATGGACTGCAGCTTTTCTAAGTCAGGGGTATTATTTGCAGTGTTGTTCCAAATTGTTCATATAGTCACTCTCATGCCAATTTCAACTTTTTTTTTTTTTTAAGGGTTTCACATAGGACTGTGAGTGATTCTTGGGATACATTTATAGGAAGTTCCCTTAAGATTTAAAAATGTAAGAGAAATAATTTCCAGATGGCTATCAGAGGCCATTGGCCATGCTGCTGATCAGAACAAATACCCACAACAATACTGTACCTTTAATGAGGGTTTTACACCTTACAAAGCTCATTCGTACACTCTCTAGCATTTTGACAGGCTCTGCCTCTCAGAGTAAAGGTGAGTATTCCCATTTTACAGATGTGGACACTGAGGCAGCGCCTAGTAATTAACCCAGGTCTGTTACAGGTCCTTTTCCCGTAGTGCCCCTGGGCCCTTGGAGGTGAGCATCCTATATCCTCATGGCCACAGGGGATGGGGTATGCATTTCCCACATTAAGTACTGACTGGGGTTGCATTTCACCTTTCCTGTTGGGGTGGAAAACACTGTGCATTGTTTGCTAATGGGGGAGGGACTTCTGCCCAGTTAGAATGTCTTTGGGGGACTTTAGGAATCACTGGAAATTTGCTTTACCTTTCAAGATGCAGAATCTTAATTAGCATTTGCATAAATTCTACTTTCTCATTGGATAATTTTTCCTCCATAATCGTGTACATTTTTATTGTATTAAATGTATTGAATGCATTAAATGAATGTATAAAAACTACAAGGAAGAAAAAAAGCCCCCAAATGCCCTATTAAAAAAATACTGTACTCAGTAATGAAGTAAAGACAAATGGTAGGCTAGAATTCATGGAGAAATGTCTTTTCTATTTTTTAAAAAATGGTTATTTATTTATTTGAAAGGCAGAGCGAGAGAGCGAGAGAAATCTCATAGCAACTGGGAAGAACCAGGCAGATAACACAGTCTGGGTTTCCTAAGTGGGTAGCAGGGACCCACGTACTCCCACCATCACTTGCGGTCTCATAGGGTGTCCATTAGCACCTGGAATTGGAAGTGGAGCCGGGATTTGAACCTAAGCACACTGGTGTGGGATCTGGCCATCACAAGCGGCATCTTGATTGCTATGCCAGTGCCAGGTCTCGTGAAGAAAGTTCTTTCCTCCTCTTTTTTTTTTTTTCCAGGTTTATTTATTTATTTGAAAGTTAGAGTTATATAGAAAGAGAGACAGAGAGAGATCTTCCATGTGCTGGTTCACCCGCCATATGGCTGCAGTAGCCTGGGTTGGGTCAGGCTAAAGCCAGGAGCCAGGAAATTCATCCAAGTCTCCCATGTGCAGGGGCCAAACACTTAGGCCATCTGCTGCTTTTCCCAGGTCATTAGCAGTGAGCTGGATCAGAAGTGGAGCAGCCAGGGCTCGAATCAGTGCACTTATGGGTGGGATGCCGGCGACACAGAGGCAGCTTTATCCACTATGCTATGCCAGCCCCAAGACATTTCTTAACTTCCTTCATCTGTTTAGGGATTTCCAGCATATTTCTCAACAATGTTAAGCAAAAAGTTCAGTTAGATGAATGAAGACTGAAGTTGAAATAGGAGAATTAAGTTACTGATTTCATCACATCAAGGTTCTTGTAGAATCAAACGGTCATTTATTCAGGCTCACACCTTTCCAGCATAACAAAACCAAATTAGTATTTCACTCCCTACAGCCTGCACAGAGCCGGATACACTCCCTGGGCTGGAGCTGGCTCTTAGAAACAAGAAAGCTCCTCCCTTCAATTTAAAGGACTTCCAGAGGATCCTTATACAAGTCCGTAGGTGGTTTTACCTGATGTGAAAAGCTCATTTGGCAGGCCCAGGTGGCTTATAAAGATACCATAGCAGGCGCTTGTAAAATAGAATAATAAAGTTCTTGGAGCTAGATGTGTGATCCTGTTAAGTAGGTGGAACTGAGTTTATTTTGAGAACCAACCATTGTGGTGGTGTAGTAACATCACTTCATGTCAAAGTAAAAGTTAATTTGCTTCCAGGTTTATGAATGGCATCTCCTTTAGGAATATTATTAAATCAGAAGGGCAGAGTGATGTTGAAATGAATTTTCAGGAAAAAGTCAGGGCTGATTCATAATATTTTTTAGGGGATAGCAAATCCTTAAGATTGTCCAAGAATACAAACAGGTGAAACCGGGCACATAAGCCTTTGTGACCTAGAGATCACACAACAGTTCCCCCAAATTTACTGATACACAACAAATCTGGAGAAAGGCTTTTATTCCTTAAAAAAAAAAAGGCCTTCATTATCATAAATTTTCCTATTTATGAATTTGCGGCATGTTGCAGGTGAAATGAGTGACATCAAACAGTTTCAGTTACTAGCTGAGTATTTTTAAAATCGTAAATGAACAATGAACTGCCCTGTTGTAATACTAACAAAGGTTTGCACCGAAGGATCTAAAGATATGTCTGATTCTAACCTTTTAAGTACAAAGGAACATTAAAAATTCTCAATTGTCAAAAGAATCCAATGGTAAAAATGATTAATTTACAGTATACTTACCCCCCCCCCGCGATGATTCCCTGGATTTCTGCAATTTTTTTTCCCTACACTATGTTTTGGGGGTGCCTTCAAGGGGTGCACACTGTAACTTTTAACAGCAACGCTCAGCTGAGAATGGTCAGGACCAGGTCTGCAGGAGGCGCCCACAGTTAGGGCAGGTCACAGGACAGGGCGGATGCGCTCCCCACAGGAGCGCCCCTTCCAGGGTCATGTGACAAGGTGGATTACCCCAGCCACCTTGAATCATGGTGTTGGGCCCCAGTAATTCATGACACTGATTTGAATTTCCAGCATTTGGTCATTCTTTCTGCTTATAACGGGATCACAGTAGACTCTGATGAGAACTTACTGGTTGTTAAACCAATTTATTTTAATATCTCCATGTTTCTAACCAAATGGTGTGTGAACCACAGCTCGATCTCACAACTGACTGTATTGGGGTTTTTTTGGTTTCCATTGCTCATGTGTCTCCTTCAACCTTCTCAGTGCATTTGGTTTCCTCCCCCAGGGAGTCCTCTGGGAATGCTCTTGCTAAAGCCACCAATGGCCTTCTTAATGCAGAACCCAGAAACATGCTTCTTAACGCTCTCCCTGAAACACACTTTCCCCTAGGATTCCTAATCAGACCAACAACCAAGGCAGAGGTGGAGTCAGTGATACAGACCCTCCCAACAAAGAAATGCCCAGAACCGGAAGGCTTCACATATTAATTCAACCAGATTTTTTAAAAAAAACTAATTCCAATTCTTCTCAAGCTGTTCAAAACAATGCAAAGGGAGATAATCCTCCCAAACTCCTTCTATGAGGCCAGCATCACCTCAATTCTTGAATTAGAAAAAGACAAAACAGAGAAAGAACTATAGACCAATTTCCCTGATGAACATAGACACAAAAATCCTCAACAAAATACTAGTCAATTGAGTCTAATGACACATCAGAAACATCATTCACCCAGACCAACTGGGATTTATCCCTGGTATGCAGGGATGGTTCAACATTTGCAAATCAATTAATGCGCTACATTTGATTACATCAAATTGAGAAGCTTTTGCGCTGCAAAAGAAACACTCAGCAAAGTGAAGAGGCAACTGACAGAAAGGGAGAAATAATTTGCAAACTATGCAACTGATAAAGGGTTAATATCCAGAATATATAAAGAGCTCAAGAAACTCAACAATAACAAGACAAACAATCCAGTTGAGAAGTGGCAATTTTACAGGCATTTACAATGAAAAATGCTTATACAGGCTTTTTTTCAAAAGAGAAAGTCCAGATGGCCAACAGACACATGCAAAAATGCTCAGGATCACTACCCTTCAGGGAAATGCAAATCAAAACCACAATGAGGTTTCACCTCACCCCAGTTAGAATGGCTTTCATACAGAAATCAACAAACAGCAAATACTGGCAAGGATGTGGGGGAAAAGGTACCCTAATCCACTGTTGGTGGAATGTAACCTGGTAGAGCCACTGTGGAAGACAGTATGGAGATACCTCAGAAATCTGAATTGAGACCTGCCATATGACCCAGCCATCCCACTCCTGGGGATTTACCCAAGGGAAATGAAATCATCATATGAAAGAGTTGTCTGTAACCCCATGTTTATTGCAGCTCAATTCACAATAGCTAAGATATGGAATCAACCCAAATGTCTGTCAACTAAAGACTGGATAAAGAAATTATAGGGTAGGTATATCATGGAATACTACACAGTGGTAAAAAAAAATGAAATCCTGTCATTTGCAACAAAATGGATGCAACTGGAAAAGATTATAGTTAGTGAAATAAGCCAGTCCCAAAAGGACAAATACCATGTGTTCTCCCTGATCTGTGCCAATAGAGTACCTAAAAGGTAATCTATAGAAGTGAAATTGATACTTTGAGATGTGATGACTTTGAATAGCCCTGGTCTCTACTGTTGAGGAACATTTTTTTTAATACTATTTGTTGAACTCTTTACTTAGTATAGGGTTAATCTTATATGTGTATAAAGTTAATTGAAAATGGATATTAGTAAAAAATAAGAATGGCAACAAGAGAGGAAGGAGGAGGAAGGGTGGGAGTGCAGGAAGGGTGAGAAGGATCACTGTGTTCCTAAATTTATATTTATAAAATGCTTTAAGTGTATATTCCTTAAACAAAAGGTTTCTGGGAAAAATACAAAACAAAATAAGTAAATAAGTCTTTAAAACATTATTTAATCTTTAGAGAGGTTTTTGATCCAACTACCTTCCCAATCAAATTAATACTGCTAGGGAAAATAACTTCACCAGCCCAATCTCCATTTACATGAGGATAAAAAGAACATGAACACTGTGAGGTTGTATTCTGACATGGCAGAAAACAGTGACAGAGCTCGAAGAATGTGAGCTGAATGGGTGGATGCATGAATGAAGTGCAGTGGGCATGATGACACGGACAGCCTTGGGGCCTCCATGTCTTCCACACTTCCCTTTGCTTCCTGCTACTGGCCAAAGGTTAACTGTTCATTGTTTTTGACAGGAAGGGGGCGCCACAATGGGAGGATCTGCTCTTGATGTTCAGGGAGTCCTTCCCTAAGCCTGTTCCCAGACTTACCATTCGGCCGCACAGGAGGGCTTCGAACCAAAGGGCTGGTCGACAAGCTGGTTAGTACCATTGCAGCTGTCACCTTGTCCATGTCTAGCTCCTCTGAAGATTTCCTGTAAAACAGAAGGGACGCTGTTAACTGTGCCCACTCTGCAGCCGCCAGAGGCCAAGTGGGGTACTGTACCATACACTGACTTCTTTAACTCATCCCCATGAAAACCCTATGTTCTGTTGGCTTTATTAGCGAAGAAGCTGCAATCCAAGGGGCTGTCATTCAGTCAAGGTCACAGGGGAACTCCATCATTCCTTGTTCACTAACCAACTGTTTCTTGGCGGTGAGCTGAGGTACAGGTGATATGTGGTGAAGAGTTTCTACCTTCCTGGAGTGGATGGGCCGGTGGGAAGAAACCCAATTGTAAGTAAACAGACAACCCAAAAGGAACCACATCATTTCTGATGGTGACCTTGCAGGAGGGGCTGCTGCTCTGGAGTGTGGGGGTGAGATGAGCTAAAGGGAGAGATCCAGGGTGACTTCATTTGCTGTCCTAACCATGAACAAGAGCAATTTACAGAGATCGGCTAGGCTGGAGGAGAAATGTAAGTAAGCAGGACTGTTTAAATGCCAGTTTCAAAGTTTGCGTTTTCCATACCTGTTAGATAACAACAGATCATAGGAACACTGGCACTCATTCGTGGAGATGAAGAGGCTGCTCTGGTTCATTACTTTTGCCCAGTTTAACCCTGAATAAAGGTTCATAAGATAATGATCACAGTGATCGCAATCAGCTTAAGTTATTTCAATAAAGAAGTTAAAATTGAGATGCAAAAACTGATGCAGTACATTGACATCAAATAAATTATCCTACCTCCTCCTGAGAGATGAACATTTTCAAATTAGGGAATAGTTGAAGCAGCACAACAGCGGATTAAGAAGCCACATCCACAAATGAATTGTCAGTTTGACAAATGTGGCTCTCATTCACAGGTGTGCTGCATAATTTGCAAAAGCAATGAACTCTAAGACATAGAAACTTCATAGCATTGCTTCACAACTCAGTGGGAAAAGAAATTCTGAAAAAAAAAATCAAATGGTCCCCAATTTGGAAAGTGTGCTCCATCACTATCAACATGCAGGTACAAAAATTGTTATAATTTGGCTCTGCAATGTCCATCATGATACTGTTATTATTCAAAGCTTGGTCTTTCGATCCAAAGTACCAAAAGGTGGGAATATTTAATATTTTCTTCTAAAATTCTTTTATTTTTAAAAAATATTTGTTTTATTTATTTGAAAGACGGAGTTACAGAGAGAGGTAGAGAGAGAGAGAGAGGTCTTCCATCTGCTCGTTCACTCCCCAATTGGCCGCAACGGCCGGAGCTGTGCCAATCCGAAGCTGGGAGCCAGGAGCTTCTTCTCGGTGTCCCACGTGGGTGCAGGGGCCCAAGGACTTGGGCCACCTTCCACTGCTTTCCCAGACCATAGCAGAGAGCTGGATCAGAAGAGGAACAGCTGGGACTAGAACTGGCACCCATATGGGATGCCTGCGTTTCAGGCCAGGGCTTTAACTTGCTGTGCCACAGCACTGGCCCCCTAAAATTCTTTTCAAAGCACCTCGTGCTCTTTCTCAGCAAAGGGTTTCCATCAAAAGAGAGGTTACTTGTTTTAGAAACCAGCAATCAATAAATACTTTTACATAAGGCAAGCGTGAGAGGACATAATGAAATTGAGGAAATTTTCAAGACAATTTCATATAGTTAGAGGAAAAGACTCTGCTTATCATTGGCATCCCATTTAAAATATTACGATATTCATAATTTACAGGGTCGCCAGACTTGGCGGTGAAGGTGATGCCAGTTTCTTCCAGAAATGAAGCTCCTTGAAACAGCACGAGGGGAAGATGTTCGAACGCATTCAGGTAATTCTGAGTGTCTTGTTGTTGGCTCACTCTCCTCAGGTAGTCATGGTCACAGGGACAAGGCATGAGTTGGGGACCTTGAGGGACAAAGGCCTGCTAGGTAGACTGTGATCTCGCCCTTCCCAGAACGCAGGTGCCAGGCTCTCACCAGTGTGGGGCACCCTCGTCACCTCTTCCGAGACCCAATCGTAGGAGCTGCTGGTGTCTCTTTGCAACTACCAATCATCTCTTTCTCTCTTACTAACAAAAGGCTTAAGAGCCGGGATAAGGGGCCCATGTGCCTGGTATAGGGGAATGGCCTGACTTAATGGGGGGAAGGTCCCCTCAGCCCCTTCCCTGATTCTTCCTCTAAATCTCTGTTTTAGGGACTTTTCCTCCCTCCTTAGTCTCTTGTCTACCTTTTTGGATTTTCCAAGTCTATGGTGAATGTTTTACTTAGAAGTCTTCTTGAGAATGGACTCAAAAGTTGATTTATGTGGTATTTTTTACACATGAGGGTCAATACAGGATGAATTATTATGAAGTATGTATTTATCTTATATAGTGCAATCATACTACTACATTTTAGAATAACTGTGGAACATCACAAAGCTGGTTCCAATGACGAATGGAAACAAGAATAAACATTAGTGTAATTAGAGTGCTTTTGTATCTGAGTTACCTTTAAATTTCCAATTTGCATGGGAAGTCACAAACAAAAAAAATCAAAGGAATACATTGCTAATGATGCAGTTAACCAATATTCCTCAGAGAGCAGTTTAGTCAAGCCACACGAAGCATCACCAGACCATGTGGCCTTGCGCTGAGTTGTGTTTTTGTTTTTGTCTTTGTTTAATTTCTTTTGGTACAGTACTATCTAATTACTGATTAATTGGTGCTGCAAATTCAAATCCTTATAATTAAACATGGAGAGATGATATACAAAGGAGAATTTGTTTCACTTTGAGGAAACTGAAGCAAAGGCCTTCGGGTATATGTAGAGTTGTTGAGGGAAAAAAACAATAGAGGTAATATTAAATATTCTCTCCTAATTGAAACTGAATTAGAATCTACTATTGAAAACCTTATGAACCATGTGTTTGCTAAAGACTGAGACTTTTCAATTAATCTTTCTTCTAAACTCACATATTATGGGATTTTATACTATTTGGAATTAGAAAAAGTTTCACTTATTTATTTGAAGGGCAAAATGACAGAGGGATATGGAGAGAGACAGAGAGAGAGAAAGAGAGAGAGAGAGAGAGAGAAAGAGAGAGGAAGAGAGAGAGAGAGAGAAAGAGGGAGAGGGAGAGAGAGAGAGATACCTGTTCCATCTCCTGGTTCATTCTCTAAATTCCTGTAACAGCCAGGGCTGGGATAAAGCCAGGAGCCAGGAACTCCATCTAGGTCTACCACATATGAGGCATTTGGGTCTTCATCTACTGCCTCCTAGGCATATTAGCAGGAAGCTGGATGGGAAGTGGAGGCAGGGCTTGATTCCAGGTGCCCTGATATAGGATGTGGGCATCCCAAGAGGTGTTTAACTTGCTGCACCATAATGCCTACCCCAATATTTGGAACTATTTTAAAATAACATTACCATTCATATTTACTGTAATGTGATGTCTTCCTCAGATTGACCTGGTTTCTGTGGATGAACAGGATTTCAGGATGAGAAAACCGCACCATGGTGGAGGTGAGCCAAGTCTTTGCTAGCTAGGAGCTTGGCCTGAGTCTGATGTGAAGGGTGTGGTGGGAGAAAACAGGGGACAAAGTCTGGGCCAGGGCAGGGGTCTATGTGTTCCAGGCTGAAGAGTTTGATGCAGTCTTGTGGGCAAAGAACGGTCATTGGATGTTCATGAATCTGGAGAGAGAGGATGAATCTGAACTTCAGAAATGTGTCAAGTCAGAAAATGTCATGGGAACTAAAGTCAGGCTTTTTGACTATTTTTAGTTAAGTTTCTTTTATTTATTTATTTATTTATTTATTTATTTATTTATTTTGACAGGCAGAGTTAGACAGTGAGAGAGAGAGAGAGAGAGAGAGAGAGACAGAGAGAAAGGTCTTCCTTTTTCCGTTGGTTCATCCCCAAAGTGACCACTACGACCAGTGTGTTGCAGCTGGCGCACTGCGCCCATCCAAAGCCAGGACCCAGGTGCTTCTCCTGGTCTCCCATGTGGGTGCAGGGCCCAAGCACTTGGGCCACCCTCCACTGCCTTCCTGGGCCACAGCAGAGAGCTGGACTGGAAGAGGAGTGACCAGGACAGAATCCGGTGCCCCGACTGGGACTAGAATCCGGAGTGCTGGTGCCGCAGGCAGAGGATTAGCCTAGTGAGCCATGGCGCTGGCCATTTTTAGTTGTTTCAACTCAAACTCAAAGTACTAGACTAAGAGGAACAACTGCCCTGTTCATGAGCAGACAGAATTCAGTATGTGAGCATGGAGTTCCTTTGATTTCTGCCAAGAACGTGCTCTAGGCCTTGGGGTAGGCAGTAGACATGGTGGTTTGAATGCAGACTCTGGCATGCATTAGATGACATGGCTTCACATACACTCTCTGCGGTTTTACCTATGTGATTTTGGGAACATTACTGAAACTCCCCGAGCCTCAAATTTTATATCCTCATCTGTAAAAGGGGCTGGCGCTGTGGCGCAGCTGGTAAAGCTACCACCTGCAGTGCTGGCATCCCATATGGGTGCCTGTTTGATTCCCGACTGCTCCACTTCTGACCCAGCTCTCTGCTATGGCCCAAGTGCTTGGACCCCTGCACCTGAATGGGAGACCCAGACGAGGCTCCTGGCTCTTGGCTTCAGATAGGCACAGCTCCAGCCATTGCAGCCATCTGGGGAGTGAACCCTCGGTTGGAAGACCTCTCTCTTTCTCTGCCTGTAAGCAATGTTTGCTGATTTTTGAGGAAATAACCAAAGCAAGGTAAAGCTTTTCTCTCACCTTGCATTGGCAAAACTACCTCTTTAGCGTTTTTGTTAGACGTTTGAGTCAAAAGCATCTTACCAGTAAATGTAACTGTCATATACATCACGATGGAAATATTGTTCCTAGGAGATAATAAGCCATATATGAATGTAGCATACAACTGTAGGGCTGACATTTAGTCCTGAAGTGTTCACCTCTTTCATGTCTCTTTACAGTGTATTCCTATTGACTAAGTGGGGAGGGGTCTGCTTTATAGAGTGCTTCATTGTTAAGTCAGCACCTGTTCTGTTTCTGGGATGTTCTTTTTGTGCATTAAAAAATTTCAAAATTACAAAAAAAATTTCTCTGCCTGGAACTCTGCCTTTCAAATAAATAAATACTTTTTTTAAAAGGAGGCTAAAACAAGGTTTCTGGAGAGGATATCAGAAAATGTATGTGAGCATAGCATGAGCCTTGCCCATAGTCTATGCTGTTCCATGAATGTTAGCTATTAATCCTCAAATTCAAATATACCCATTGCATGGATTCCCTTGCCAGGGTAAAGTATTAGACTTCACTTGGCCCTCTTATTCAGCACCAGTGCTAACAGTCACTGCTTTTCTTTCCTTTTTTATTGGGGGTGGGGGTGGAGAAGGGAAGTGTGGTTAGGTGAGTGGGTATTATTTTTCATAAACAGCAAAACTGTGATAGTAACTTCATAAGTGAAACTCTGTAAGAAGTGGCAACTGGCACATGTGAGAGCAGCTGCTTGGCCCGACACCAGAGCTTCAAGTCGGTGCCCTGGCAAAGATACAGCTCAGTGCATCAGGAGTCTTGTCCAGACTGTCCACAAACAGCCCAAGCCTCATGTGTGTGTGTGTGTTTTAACACTTTCAATACTCACTCTTCCAGTACATGCTAGGGGCTACACACAATAGGAGAATCACAGTCTCAACAGAGAGAGACTGTGCCCCTCTGAGCTCCAGTTCAGTGGAGAATCAGACTTCAATCTCTCACATATACACACACACACAAATAAATGTAGACTGGCAGACGTGAGAAATGCCAGGGAGGAGTAGAACGGATTTGATGAGGCCCCACTGAGGCACCCTGGGCTACTGGGAGAATAGGTTGTGAGTGGAAGGGGGCTTGGGCGCTGCCTAATTGAGGGGATGGGCAAGCTTGGGAGCTGTGGAAGGGCCAGGGCCAGCTGTCTATGAAAGGACAGGAGGACTGAGTGTGGTGTGCAGTGCACCAGGTGGGGGATGGACCAGGGAGGCTTTCCAAGTTCTCTGAGGGTTTGGGTCTTTATCTTACAGGCCCTGGGAAGCACTGAAGTGTTTCCAGCAAAGCGAGATTGGGAGAGGCTGAGTAAGGCTGGCGTGTTGCTATCGGACTGGCTTTTCAAAGGGCTCACTCTGGCTGCCACGTGGAAAATGAGTTTCTTGGGTCTGACAACTGATCTGTTATCCGAGGAACTGACTGCCTAGTGCCTGTGGCAGCAGGCTGCAGAATGACATCATCTGTGACATGGAGAGGCAATCTGCACGGTGTGTGCAGCATCAGTGCACACGGCCCCCGGGCCCAGGGTCTCATGACGTGGCGGGTGTGGCCCGAGAGGTCAGCTGTGGCTGCACGTCCCAGTGCTTACAAGGTCAGCTATTGTTTGTGTTGCAAGAAGCCTTTTTTTTTTTTGCCCCCCCCCCCCCCGCCCCGCTTTGAGTCACTTGGTGCTGGGATGCTACTGTCTGTTTCACACACTGTCTGGCCTGGCCAGTCCCACCAGCGAACAGAGAGATGTTTCTCACCCTTGGGAGCCATAGGAGACATTTATCTGCAATTAAAGTGTTGTAGTAACAAATAGAAATAAAAAATGAAGAATGCATTCCTTAGGTTAGCACTAATCCTGTTCCTTAGCAACTACTGAAATCTGTCTAGACCAAGTTCCATCTCTGTTAAAACTTGTAATCATCTTAAAGCAAAGAATAATATCTGAAAATAAAAGCTCTCTGCTGGAAAGGCAGAGTAAGCACTCCCCATATTGGGATTCTGGGAAAGCTTTTATTACAGGTTTGGAAAACTCAATCTAGGGACTGTTAAATGTAATTTAGTGCAAAACTTTGTTTTCTTTTTTAAAGGAATCTTGTGATATGGGTGGGACACATTAACTCCGTCCATTTTATTTTATTTTTTTAAAAAAGATTTATTTATTTTACTTGAAAGTCAGTTACACAGGGAGAGTTCGGGTCTCCCACGTGGGTGCAGGGGCCCAAGGACTTGGGCCATCTTCCACTACTTTCCCAGGCCATAGCAGAGAGCTGGATTGGAAGTGGAGCAGCCGGGACTCGAACTGGTGCCCATATGGAATGTCGGCGCTGCAGGCAGTGGCTCTACCCACCACTCCACAGAGCCGGCCGCCATCCATTTAATTTTAGCTGCTGCTTTTCTTAAAAGATCAGGGAGGCTGCCTATTGTAACAGGTGTTTGGCAGCCTTGATCAAGCAAGATGGAAAAACACGAGGTACATTCGAACACACACAGCAACTTTGGCCAGTATTTCTGAACCTGCCTGTGGTGAAGGATCGTTTTCAGAAATTCCTGATTTGTTGTGGATCAATACTTTTGCAAATCCAAGAAAACAATGGAGGCTGGGGGCTGTGGCGTAGCAGGTTAAGACACTTCTTGGGATGCCCAAATCTTTTTTTTAAAAGATGTATTTATTTATTTGAAAGAGTTACACACAGAGAGAAAGAGAGGCAGAGAAAGAGAGAGAGAGAGGTCTTCCATCCACTGGTTCACTCCCCAATTGGCCGCAATTGCCGGAGCTGTGCTGATCAAAACCAGGAGCCAGGAGTTTCCACCAGGTCTCCCATGTGGGTGCAGGGCCCCAAGGACTTCGGCCATCTTCCATTGCTTTCCCAGGCCATAGCAGAGAGCTGGATCAGAAGTGGCGCAGCTGGGACTCGAACCGGCGCCCATATGGGATACCGGCACTGCAGGTGGCGGCTTCACCCAATGTGCCACAGTGCCAGCCCCCATACTGTACATCTCAACCAGCTTCCTGCTCATGTATCCTGGGAGAGAGCAGATGATGGCTTTGCTGCTTCGATCCCTGCCACCCACAGTGGAGACCTGGATGGAGTCCCAGCCTCCTGGTTTTGGCCTGGCTCAGCTCTGGCTATTCAGACATTTGAGGAGTGAAGTAGCAGATGCAAACTTTTTCTCTGTTCTGCCTCTCTCTGTTGCTCTGCCTTTCAAATAATTCCCAAATAAATGGGTACTGAGGGATTCATTAGACCATTCTCTTCTGTGTATATCTGAAATGCCTGTAACACAAATTAAAAACCAGAACACAACAAGAGCACCCATGTGTTACTGCAGTAGCCCAACTTCCCACTCTCCTCTTTCCCATCTGGTTCACACCTGCTCACACCCTCTTTGCACCTGCTTCTCCATCCTGCAGGGACAGTCAGTCTCCCACTATCTACAGACAGCATCTCCCAGGCCACCAGCTTGCTGCCATCCGCTTCTCCCTCCAGTCTGGGTTCTCTGATCACTTGCCTGGATGCTCCTCCTATTAGCACCCCCAAATCTCTGGTCTTCCTAGCCCTTTGATTCACTGGCCCAGAAGAATCAGACCCTGACTGAGTCCTCCCTCGGGTGTTCTTTGCCGCTCTGCTCTGGGCTGTCCACTCTGATGGAAACCACCACGAGGCTCTGGCCTCAATCCATCCTGAGCTCACAACCTGCCTGGACCATCACCTGCCCTGGGCAGCACACACACTCCCATTTCCTCCTGGGATTATCCTCTCTTTTGGCTTCCTTCTTCAAGGTTCACCCATATAGCACGCTCCCCTTCCCCTCCATTACAGAGAGAACTCAGGTCTTTGTCACACGCTGCCTTTCCTTCTTCACTCTCGGGGGTGGGTTAAACTGTTGGAAGCCGCCACCTGCACCCGGGCCACCTTCATGTTCCTTCACTGAGACCTGGCTCTTGCCTCCTCCCTCCCTTTCCCACTGGCTGCTTCTCTCAGCCTATCAACATGCTGAGCACCATGGGGGCACCAAGGAGGAATGGACAGAGAGGTGGAAAAGAAATGAGGAGAGGAGTGTTATAGCCATGAGAGAGGAGAGAATTTCAAGGAGGGTTGAGTTAATAGGCTTAAGTGAGGAAGAGAGATGAAAGCAGGTAGGAACAGACAGGGAACTTAATTCCCTTGAAATCAGGGAGGAAGCGAGGTGGCAGCTTACACAGGAGTGGAAGACTGCAGTGGGCTGGGGAATGAATGATGCTAGGAGGTGAGAAACTGGAGGCAGTGACTGTGAAGGACTCTTAAGAGGCTTGGCCAGAAAGGGGAGGTGAGTGTGTCTGGGGAGGCAGTGAGAGTGATTTGTCTGTTTTAGATAAAAAGAACTCTAGCATGTTTCTGGGAATGAGCCGGGAGGGATGGAGACTGTAGACCCAGAAGAGAAGGGAGAGTAGAGGGCCAAGGTCTTTCCCCAGGCAGCTAGAGCAGGCACCTGGCTTCTCAGGGAATTAGCTTTGCAGCCAAGGCGGTGGAAGCATCCTTTGTAACCAGAGTGAGAGAAGGCAGGGGCGCTGGGTGCACGCATGATGGCCGGTGTGGACTCCGGAAGTCGCTGTTCCTTCCGGAAGGCTTCCTCAGAAGTAGGCTCCTCCATGGGGAGAAGGAGAAGGGGTCCCGGGGTGCTGAAGGCGCTGTTAGGAGCACAGGAAGAGAAAATGGAGCAGGACACCAATGTCCACCAAGCAGCACCGAAGGCTCAGCTGGGGGCTGGAGCCCTGGAACCGTCTCCCCTCCGCCCATCCCCCACAAGCACTCTGCAGTGCGTTCTTCCAGCTCCTGGCAATTCTGCACAAGATGCACTCTCTGCTCTCCAGGCACAGCGTTGCACAAGCTGTGTCCTCTACTCCAGGAAGCTTCCCTTCCTCTCCTCCTGACCATCCACACTCACCCTCAGTCCTCAGCTCGGCCACTCTCCGGGAAGCCTCCTTCCCTCCCTCCACCTGTCCTCCCTGTGCTAGGCTGCAGCCCTGCTCCTGCCTCCTGTTGGTGGAATGCCCCTGCCCTTGTCTCCTCCCTGCCAGAACTGGGGCTCAGGTCTACGCCTCTCTATCCCCAGCATCCAGCACACACTCTGGCTTAGGCTAAGTTCTTGAGAAGGGCACCTGGGGACAAGTAGACACCAGGCAAGGCCATGACAGTCACTGAGGGACGGCAAGGAGCAGTCCAGCAAGTGTATGAATAGCGTGCACACTTGTCCTGTTCATGCTCTCGTCTCATGAGACCTAGAGATGCATTCAGTTCCTCTGGTGGAAAACAATTCCTGAAAAATGTGAAGCTATGAAATGCACTGCTCATATGAATTTTAATTTTTTTTATATTGGCCTTGAAAAACTGGTGGCCTATCTAGGCCAAATGGATTTCCTCCGAGTGTAATAGCTCCTGTCTCTTCACAAGGGCTCGCAGACCCCAGTGAACTCTGGAATGTTTGCAGGAACATTATTAAATAATAAGTCTCAAGTCCCCGGAAAACAATTCGGTGTATTAGCTGGACTTCTCGATGTGCAGCTCAGGGAAGCGCTGCCCGTATCCCCGCCTGGCCTCTGCTCCTTGGAGCTTTCTGGCAGTGTGAATGCAGCCAGCGTGCTCCCCTGGGAGTCACAAGGCCAGTCTGGAAGCTGTGCAGTTCTCCAGGAACACAAAGCCTACCCTTCTGGGGTTGCCTTTGAGGTGCCATGTGAGGAAAAAGGATCAGAGAGAACACGGCTGATTCCTGAATTTCTTTCCATCAAGTGTGTTTTTTGTGTATGTATCTGTGTGTCTGTGTCTACATGGGGTGATGTCCTGTGTGTCACTTCTGTGTGTGTCTGGATCCTGTGTGTATCTCCATGGGTGTCTATTTTTGTGTCTGTGTGTGAATGTCTCCCTGTACGTGTTGATCTGGACACATGTGTTCGTAGGGGCATCCTATGTGTATCTGTGTGTGTGTCTTCATGTCTGTGTCTGTGGGGACCCATGAGTGTTCTGTACATGGAGGAAGAGATGCAGGGAGGGGAGCTGACAGTGCCCCCCCCCCCAACCCTATCTCCTTCTGCACCTTCTGGAATGGCCCAGTCCCTGCTTGCTTCTGTCTCACTCAGCGCGTGCCTGCTGCACCGCCGTGGCCACACCACGGGTGTCAAACTCTCTGCAAAGAGCTCTTGGATGTTTCGGGAGAGTTTGGTCGCTATGCCACTGGCCAGGCTGCCATCTGTCCGGGCCACCAGCCTGTTGGTCGTGGAGCCCTGGGGAGCACCTGGTGAGGAACGGCCTGTGGGCTAAGCTGGGGCAGCAGGGCCCAAGCTAATGGGACTGAAGTGCCCTGTGTCATCCTGGGCGTCTGGAGGTTAACAGTCGCCTGGTGAATGTCATGGTTATCCTCAAGAGGAAAACTGTAATCGAAATTGCATCTCTCACTTCTTCCATTTGTGTCCGAGTCGGGTTATTCCAGGCTTCTCGGTGGGGTTAATTACCTTACTGCCTGGAGGACTCAAATCCATTTAAGCGCCAGTAATGTAAAGACCGGCCAGCTACATTTTATGGCGATAACAGTTATTTCACGAGGGCAGCTGGGAGAGAACAAATCCAGTCTTCCAATGTGAGGAAGATAAGGTGATTTTTTTCCCCCTAGATTTTTTTTTTTAAACTAAGTTAAAAAAGACTGTATTCTTTATTTCTGCTGCTTCTCTTACCTGAAATAGTAACTTTTTGGGGCTGGAACTGACTGAAAGGGGAGCCAGGAGGGATACTTGTGGCTGCTTTCCCTTTTTGCTTCTTTACAGAGAGAGCGCTCCAGTCATTCCCAACCAAGCTCCCCAACAGGCTGCCCAGGAACAAAGCCTTTGGGGCCGTCACTGCCCACGTATGGCAAAGGCACTGGGGTGTGTCTGAGGGCCTTCAGGAGTGTCGCTCACGCTGGGCAGAGCATTGTCGGACTCCGGTCAGGCTGGCTCATCCACTCACGTGTCCTGCACTGAGGGGGCATTTGCTCTTCAATTATAACTTTCAGTGTTGGGTTATTTCACCTGCAGCCTACCTGGGAGCCGCCCGCAATACTGATGCCTCCCCTGCCTTATGCTCGCATGAGGACAAGATGGTATGTGATACAGACTCAATCTCCGTCAGCTGAGTTCCAGATTCGGTTTAAAAAAAAAAAAAGGTAAATTTCTTAAAATGCCATCATCCTTCTACTAATAACTAATCTTTCTTAAGCACACACAATGCCAGACATTTATATATACTGATTTACTCCCAAAATGGCAGCTGGGTCTGGGTCAGGCCAAAGCCAGGAGCCAGGAACTTCACCGAGTCTCCCACATGGGAGGCAGGGGCCCTAGTCCTTTGGGCCACCTTCTGCTGCCTTCCCAGCCACATTAGCAGGGAGCTGGACTGGAAACAGAGCAGCACTCTGATATGGGATGCCAGTGTGGCAGGTGCTAGCACAGCCCACTATGTCACAACACCGGCCCCTGTACACACTGTCAAGTGCCCCTGGGTGTTGATATTGCTGTCCCAGTTTACAAAGTCAAAGGCTCTGGTGACGTCTTAAGGGCCCGTGGCAAGGCCCCGCTGGGGTCCTCACACTGATGCTATTTTTAGGATCATCTCTATAATCTAAGATATACAGGTAATTTTCTATAATTGAAATGCATACATGAACTAAATGCAATTCATTCTAGGTTACACATTTATTTATTCCACTTAAGTCATTTTATACAGAAAAGAATTTCTTTTATATATATATATGGGCAGGTCTACATTAATGAGAAAACAATAATAAAGCATATAAAAATTCATTTTGGGTAAAGAAGATGAAATTGTTGGTCTACTTCTCATTTAAAAAGGAAGAGTGCTGCTCTCAGAAGGACTCTCTGGGGGTTTTCTTTAAACAGTCTTCTTACAACACACTTAACATGTTTTGAATGATTAAATTTCTGTTCAACTCATCTATCCAGACTCTGATCCCTACATGGATACCTGCTGTATGCTATTAGGTTGAAGCATATGAGATAGCCAACCTTCACCAGTTGTTTTGTCTACGAAAGTGGCAATTTCATATGATTCAACTGGGTATTTGTGATAATTCAAATACTTACCCTTAGTTTCATAGGCTAGAAGTAAACCAATTTATTTTCATTTGAAATCAATTGTTTAAGCTCTGTGAGCCACACAATGGTTCTCTTTTCTCCGGTGTTCAATGTGGGTAATCTTATTTCTGGAGCTGGTGTTTTTTTTGGAAATTAATATAATTCAAGCATGCCTCACTTTAGCATACCTGTTGGGTACCAAGTACAGCTTTAGGCAGAATCCCTTGCCCCATAACTTGTCAATGTTCTAGATAAGGCACTGGGGATGTCTAAATTCAGGGGAATCAGTAGAAGCATCTAAGTTGCTCTCTGGAGGTTTCATGTACCCACATATTATCGTTTCTATTTTCTTTGCTCCTTCATTTATATTTTAACCAAGTTACCAATATATGCTTTATCAATCCATCTGCTGTTATGCGGTGACTGGTCAATTTCAACTTTCAATGTAGGTATCTTGTTCCCAGAAGAGGTAATCTTATCATATTTTTAATTTGCTTGTAATAGCATAATCTGAGCACTATGAAGTCAAACTTATTTATTGAACACCCAGAGGTTAAAGAATTGTGCATTTAGCTGTGTGTATTCTGTGTTCAGGGAACATGACTTCCCCAAAGGAAAAAGCAGAGGAAACTGATATAGTCAAAAAACACAAAGGCTACCAGTAGGGTTAACAGCAGATTAGTATCATGGCTGGGTGGCTACTGGCCAAGGCATATCCAGTCTCCTGTAATAAGAGGAGGATGAACACAGGTTACTAATGCCAAACAGGGCTTAGGCTAAAGCCAACAGAGGTCCACAGTCCAAGGAGCAAAGTATTGCAGCTACTATATCACATTTCTTCTGAAAACAATGTACGTGGCTTACGAGCCTAGGATGCTTGAATTAATATTTAATGTAAAAAGTATCACTATAAATGACTGTAGAGCTATCAGCTATAAATAATATTTTCTAGCTCTGCTGATAATTTTTCACCCATTTAGGATGTCACACTAGTGTAGCAGCAGCTTGTGGGAGTACTTACTGTGCTGGTACATTGATTAAACTATGTTGGCATTCCCCATTCGCTGTATCCTTCAATTCTATGCTATTATGAAGTTTCAAATGCAACAGGCCTGTTAGTCAATGGCTGACTGATACAACATCTGTCTTCTTTCCTCTCCTCTTACCCCTCCCCCCAAATCATTAGGAAGGTGGATATTGCCTTTTCCTGCACTTCAAATGAACTCATGAGTTTACAATAAGGGATTAGTGAGTACACAGACTATAGATGCTGGGTTTATCTGAAATTTTATGGGAAAATTCTGCAATTACAATTGATTATAAAAATATGGAGAAAAATATTTTCAATACAACACATTGTTAACTCCATCAGCATTTCTCTTCTCAGTGTGCTATTTCTATGAAGGTTCATTTAGCAAAGACAGAACTGAGCACCTGCTTTCCTTTCAGACAAGAAAAACTTCCAAAAGTTCAGAGGTAGTCACAGCATGTGTGTTTGACTCCTCCAAGATGCATGCACCAAGGATGGCATGGATCAGTTCTGCAAGAGACTCCCTGGGGAGGATGCCTAGGAAAGACAGAGCGGGCAGCAGCTCGAGAAGAAAGGGAGAATCTGCAGACCCCCAGGCAGGTGGCAAGTACTTGGGGGCAGTCCTAAGAAAGTCTCAGCTTGCAGCAATGGGGAAGCCTGAGCAAGGGTTGCCTATTAGCGGAGTCCCAGGTTGGGCAGAATGGCCTAGCTTCTGTGGCCTGCTGTGCTAGGCCATTGGAGGGCAGCAGCCGAGGGAAAGCATGGCCTTGCTGGCTGCCACCGATCCAGAGCAGCAGCTGCAGGTTGCATGCCAACTGCGCTCCCTGCAAAGACAGCTTCTACTGAAAGGAGATCTGAGCCATGCACTTCCGTGCCCTCGACAAGTGCTGTCTGTGGCGATCATGCAATTTTATCACTGGGATCTCATTTCTTTCAAACAAAGCTCAAAGGGCTGATGCCTTCACCAGCTCCTCTGAGATCTCTCCTTGAGGAGCAGCTGTCTGCTGTGTGTTTTTCCTAGCCAGGCCCTGGTTACACCCACCGTCATGGCATAGAACAAGGCGGTCAGTTCACATAAAGTGTCTGGGATGATTTCCTCTCTCTAGAACAGACTGAGGATCACTCCAATATTTGCCCAACAGGGGCCTTTGCTAACTTCTTTGGGTTATGTCCCACCAGGTGAAAGCCAGGTATAATCTGCCTCTGTAAGTAAATCATAATAGTTAACATTTATTTTTTATGATTTATTTAAAAGGCAGAGTTACAGAGAGGCAGAGAGAATCTTCCATCTGCTGGTTCACTCCCCAAATGCTTGCAATGGCTGGAGCTGGGCAGAGCCAAAGCTAGGAGCCAGGAGCTTCTCCTGTGTCTCCCACGTGGGGTGCAGTGACCCAAGAACTTGGGACATTTTTCACTGCCATCCCAGGCCACAGCAGAGAGCTGTACTGGAAATGGAGCAGAAGGGTCTTGAACCGGTGCTCATATGGGATGCCAGCACTGAATGTGGCGGCTTTACCTGCTATGTCACAGCACCGGCCCCAATAGTTAACATTTATACAATGTTTACTATGTGTCAGCCACTGTTCTAACCTTTATGTTCCTTTATTCAGTTAATCCTCCTCAGTCTATGAGATCAACACCATCATTATCCTCCTTTTTATGGATATGGAAACTGAGCCAGTGAAGAACTGATCTCCAGGCTGGTGTAGTGTAGCAGGTAGAATACTACCTGAGATGCCAGCATCCCAAATGGGCAACAGTTTGAGTCTTGGCTGCTCCACTTCCAATCCAGCTCCCTTATAATGCCCTGGGAAAAGCAGCAGAAAATGGCACAAGTGTTTGGGCTCCTGCCACTTTTGTGGGCCATGGCCATCTGGGGAGTGAATCAGCAGATGGAAGACCTCTTTCTCTCTTCTTCTCTCTCTGTAACTCTTTCAAAATAAATAAACATTAAGAGAGAGAGAGAGAGAGAGAGAAAGAAAGAAACACTGAATCTGGGGCATTCAGCCTAGTGGTTCTTATTTTATTTTTATTTATTTATTTGAAAGGCAGAGTTAGAGAGAGTGAGAGTGAAAGTGAGAGGAAGAGCAAGAGATATCTTCCATCCACTGGGTTGCTCCCCAAATGGCCACAACATCCAGAGCTGGGCCAATCTGAAGCCAGGAGCCAGGAGCTTCTCTGCGTCTCCCACGTGGGTACAGGAGCCCAAGTGCTTGGGACCTCTTCCATGGCTTTCCCAGGTGCATCATCAGAGAGCTGGATCAGAAGTGGAGCAGCCAGGACTTGAACCAGTGCCCATATGGGATGCCGGTGCCGCAGGTGGCAGCTTTACCTGCTACACCACAGCGCCGGCCCCCTGCCCTGGTGGTTTTTATGCTGTGTCCCACATCAGAGTACTTGGATTCAATATTTGGAAGCTGATGCCAGCTTCCTGCTAATGCAGATCTTGGATGGCAGTGAAAATGGTTCAAATAATTGGGTTCCTGACACCCACATGGGGGACCTGGATTGAGTTCCTGGTTCCCAATTTTGGTCCTACTGGCTGATGTGGGGGGACTTGGGGAGTGAACCAATGAATGAGAACACTCTCCCTCTCCCTCTGCTTCTGAAATTAGGTAAATGGGTAGGATGCAAGACACGTGACTTGCAGTTTAGCACAAGCCTAGTTCCCCTGGAAGGCTGGAATACCACAAACTGGTGACCAGCGATACCGTGTGGACAAACCAGGCAGACTGGCAGCAGGAAGGGAGAGGGCTCAGCTTGGGGTGTACTGTGGCATTGCAAGACAAGCTCCCACAATCTAGACCAGCCTACTACAACCCTTCCCACTGGTGGTTCCTCATGTACTCATGGCCACATTTCTAAACAATTGCAAACTGCCGTGTTCCAGCTGCTAGTGACAATTTCCAGAGACTACTGCTAAGATGCATCAGGGATGGCAGACACTGACAACAGTCCTAATGGCAGAATGGATCTGATGGTAGCAGCAATGGCCACAGAAGTGAACAGTGGCAAACAGGAAGCAAAGGTGGAAATGAATGGGCACTTGAGACGTGTTGAAAACTGAGTTCCCTGGCCGGCGCCATGGCTCACTATGCTAATCCTCTGCCTTGCGGCGCTGGCACACTGGGTTCTAGTCCCGGTCAGGGTGCTGGATTCTGTCCTGGTTGCCCCTCTTCCAGGCCTGCTCTCTGCTGTGGCCAGGGAGTGCAGTGGAGGATGGCCCAAGTCCTTGGGCCCTGCACCCCATGGGAGACCAGGAGAAGTACCTGGCTCCTGCCATCGGATCAGCGCAGCGCGCTGGCCACGGCAGCCATTGGAGGGTGAACCAACGGCAAAGGAAGACCTTTCTCTCTGTCTCTCTCTCACTGTCCACTCTGCCTATCAAAAGAAAAAAAAAAAAAAAAAAAAGAAAGAAAGAAAAAAAAAAAAAAGAAAACTGAGTTCCTGTAAAACCACTGCTTAGGATCTGGAGGAAGGCATGCAAACACTGCTGGGTCTACTGATGACCCTGACTTCTTTAGTTGATGAGGATGGATTTTTAGAAGGTATTTAAAAGAATACATTAAGGCCGGCGCCGCGGCTCACTAGGCTAATCCTCCGCCTAGCGGCGCTGGCACACCGGGTTCTAGTCCCGGTTGGGGCGCTGGATTCTGTTCCAGTTGCCCCTCTTCCAGGCCAGCCCTCTGCTATGGCCAGGGAGTGCAGTGGAGGATGGCCCAGGTGCTTGGGCCCTGCACCCCATGGGAGACCAGGAAAAGCACCTGGTTCCTGGCTCCTGCCATCGGATCAGCGCGGTGCGCCGGCCGCGGCGGCCATTGGAGGGTGAACCAACGGCAAAGGAAGACCTTTCTCTCTGTCTCTCTCTCTCACTGTCCACTCTGCCTGTCAAAAAAAAAAAAGAATACATTAAATGGACAAACATACTGGTGTGTTTAATTTGGGAAAATGCAAGGTAATGAATGAAGGGGAAAAAATGTATCATAAACTTCTAGGCATATGAGATCTGCGAGATCACTTACAACCCACAAGGGTTTCCTGGGATTAAATGGTAGGACACACTGATTGGAAAATTATCTCGGGGTCAGCCAGGCCAACGTGTCACCTGAAGCCACTGCGTCCTCACCACAGGGTAGATGCTGAGTCTGTGCTGTGAGGAGCTCACCGCCGCCAGAGCAGCCCCTTCGTGCTTCTGACAACGCAATGTTTAGAAAGTTCTCTGTGTTGAGGCTACACCGCCCTTCCCTGTGCCATACAGCGTTCTGGGATGACAGAGAGCAATTCTGATCCCTTTTCCACAAGAATGCCACTCAGAGTGAAGGGATGGAAAACTCCCTGGAAGTATTTTTCTTTTTTAAGAGGCTAAACACCCCATATGTCTCCAGCCTTTTGACTGGAACAGCTAAAAATTCTTAATTATCCAAGCTGCTTTCCCACTTGTGAAATAAGCTGTAGTTTGCTTCTGTCCTATATCTAGGACTAAATTCAGTGTTTCTGGCATGATGTGACCAGTGCTCAAGAAAGGGGGACCTTGGTCCAGGAGCTTACCTTCTTAGACAGAACAGCTTTATTGAGATATCATTGATACACTATAAAATTCAAGCTTTAAAAGCATACAATTCAGTTTTTTTTTTTTTAAAGTATGCAAGGTCACTTAAAAAAGATCATGGAAAACAGAATTAAAACGTAAGTTTATTTTGGTGTAAATTGAACCCAGGCACTCTGGTAGATGACTAAGGCATCCTGACTGGTGTCTTAACTGCCAGGCCAAACACCCATCCCAAAAGACAATTCTTGAATTGTTCTGGCACCCTTGTTGCAAACCAGGTAATGGAGGGCTCGTTTTTAGTACTGTTGGACTTTTGCTTCTCATATTTCTGACTCATGTTTAATTTATCATCATATAAAGAAATTCCCTAAGGGTTTCAAAAGAAGTTGCTGTTAAACATCTCCATTCTTTTTTAAAAATATTTTTTTTATTTGACAGAGTTAGATAGTGAGAGAGAGAGACAGAGAGAAAGGTCTTCCTTCTGTTGGTTCACCCCCCAAATGGCTGCTATGGCCCGAGCTACGCCGATTTGAAGCCAGGAGCCTGGTGCTTCCTCCTGGTCTCCCATGGAGGGTGCAGGGGCCCAAGCACTTGGGCCATGCTCCACTGCCTTCCTGGGCCACAGCAGAGAGTTGGACTGGAAGAGAAGCAACTGGGACTAGAACCCGGTGCCCATATGGGATGCCGGCAGCGCAGGTGGAGGATTAACCAAGTGAGCCACAGCACCAGCCCCTAAACTCCTCCATTCTTGCCTGCAATAGTGGTGTCCATATGAGCACCAGTTCGAATCCTGGCTGCTCTGCTTCTGATCAAGCGCCCTGTGAATGCATCTGGGAAAACAGTGGAAGATCTGGATGGAGTTCTTGGCTCCTGGCTGTTGCAGCCATTTGGGGAGTAAGCCAGCAGATGGAAGATCTCTCTATCTCTGCCTTTCAAATAAATGTCTTAACTAAACAACCCCTCTCCCTCCCCAATCCTGCCCTCGTGCAGATGGTGTCTAGGACCCAAAGGGAGACTTCATCTTTACTGCTCTTAAATGTCACCTTTTCAGTTCAGCTGGTCATTCCCCTAAGTTGAGCACTTTGGAATATGGAGTCCAGTGTTCCTACCAGATTTGCATCCTCTACACCTTCAGGTATACAAGGACTATTTAATAAACTTCGTGTCAGGCAACTGAGCTGGGCCTTGGTAAGAAAAAGCATCTTCACTCATGGCAGGTGCGTGAAGAGAGGTCGTACAGTTGTAAACTGATGAACAAGGTCATTTCACGTTGTGGGCCTTTCTGGTCATTTAGGGGACTCCCTGTGACCTGTAATTCCCTCTAGTAGCAACTGTGTTCAGTGTCATCTCAGAAGCCAGCTGCTGTTGTTTAAGGCTCCTTTCCCTGAGTGCTGTTTTCTGAGCGGGGCCCTGCTTGCGCCTGATGCTGACCTCCAGGAAGACACTCGCTTCAGACCACTCAGAGGGGTGCGGCAAAGGGGTGGCTGGGCCATGAGCCTCACCCAACATTCTTACTTTGTTTTCTAGAATATGAGGTGACTTCAGAAAGCTTATGGAAAGAAAGAAAGCCTATCATGGAAACTATGCATGGATTTCAAGACTTTTTTTTTTGCACCCAAATAAGCTTATCTTTTAGTTTCATTTTCTGAAATCCCAAAATGACTGCTTTAATTGTTTTGTGAGAGGCCCTGCTAACACCACTGCCTCCTTCTCTGGGATAAATGATAGCGGCTGTCTCGGGTGCTGGTCCCAAATCTCCACCACATGCATGTTCTTGCTTCCTATATAAACTTCCATATTGCAGAACGTCTATAGGGCCAAATGACAGTGACATGGGATTATGAGGAAGCCGCACTGAGGCTGATGGAAACGAACTGTACCAGGAGAAAACACTTTTTCCCAAACGCCTACCACTTCAGAGATGAAGTCTACTAATATTGACGAAAAGCAGCCTATCCCTGGAGCTCAACACAGTGCCTAATGTGTAGCAGCCAAACAAATATTTGTCCATGAACGAATCAATCAATGAAAAATCCCGCACCATTAAAAACTTGGGCCCCTTCTGCAAGTTCTTTTATCCATGAGACGTTTTTTAGAAGTTCATCTATTAGATTGTTTTTGCTTAAAATTTTGTGTAATTTAAAAAGTTTTATTATTTTTAAAAGGATGGGGGGGAGGAAGGGAGGGAGGGAGAGAGAGATTGGTTTTTTACCAGCTCAGTCCCCAAATGCCCGAAACAACCTGTGCTAGGCCATGCGGAAGCTAAGAGCCTGGATTTGAACCCAGATCTCCCATTTGGCTGGCAGGGACTGAACTACATGATCCAGCACTTGCTGCCTCTCAAGGTGTGCATTGGCAGGAAGCTGGAATCAGGAGCCAAGCTGAGACTTGAATCTAGGCACTGTGATGTGAGCCACGGGCATCGCAAGTGGCACCTTATCTGCTACACCAAATGCCTACCCCTAAATTTGTTTGTAATTCCTTTCTTAAAATGTATTTATTTTATTTGACAGGCAAAGAGCCAGAGAGAAAAACAGAGACAGAGCACTCATTCGTTGCTTCACTCCCCAAACGCCCACAAAAACGGAGGCTGGACCAGGCTGGGGGTCAGGAGCCAGGAAATCAATCCAGGTCTCTCACACAGGTGGTAGGAACCCAACAGCTGAGTCATCACCTGCTGCCGTCCAGGGTGTGCGTTAGCAGGAAGCTGGACTCCAGAACAGAATCAGGACTTCAACTCAGATCTTCTGATGCAGGATGAGGTGCCACGAGCGCTGGCTCCTTTAATTCCTTCTTGATCAATGAACCACTGACTACTAGCAAGGCTCCATGAAAGAGTACTGCATCAGGAAGCTGTTGGTACCTCCAGACAAGTGTGGGTCACTCCCTGGGACTCCACCGTGCTCTGATGCCCCCCAGGCAGTCTGTGTGTGCCTGTGGTTTCTCTTCCCTGGCTTCACTGACTTACATCAGCAGCTTTCTTAGGAACAGAGGGCTTGGCAACTGCCTTTCTCGTAGTGGCTCTGCGTTTCCACTTGATTGATACGTTTCCAGTGCAAATGTGCATCACACACTGGTCCCATTTTAGGTCATACAGGGGTGGCAGCAGGAGGCAGGTAGGGCCAAGAATGTGACATTTCATTCTAAGTAATTTTCTTGACGCAAAATCTCTCAATCACCACTGATTTTTCTTTTTTGCCATTTGCCTCCATGCACATGAGCAGAAGTCAGATTTAATATTCATCAACTCAACTGATTCCATGGAAACAATAGTGATTTCTAAGATGAAAAAGAATTATGGATGCATACTGATCATATTTCCTGGCTGCAAAAACCAAAACTCTGACTCATCACATTAAATTACTCATTAAAATACAGACCAAATAAGTATACTCTGCATTCAGGTGCTGATGTCTATCAGATGGGACAGGGAGTGAGATAATGTCACAGAAGAATAATTCACTCTTTTGTTCTCATGGGCAGAAATACAGCATGCAGTTTCCAGTATCACTATTAATTTATTAAGCCCACACAAGATGCGAATTATACTGCCCTTGTCCTTTGATAAGACTATCAGATGGATTTTTTATAAAGATTATTTTATTTGAAAGAGATATATATAGAGAGAGGGAGAGATGGGGGCAGGGCAGTAGGGAGAGATCTTCCATCTACTGGTTCCCTTCCCAGATGGCCACAATGGTCAGAACTAGACCAGGCTGAAGCCAAGAGCCAGGAGCTTCATCTGAGTCTCCCACTTAAGTGGCAGGGGCCAAAACACTTGGGTCATCTGCTGCTGCTTTTCCCAGGCCATTAGCAGGGGGCTGGATGGGAAATAGAGCAGCTGGGACATGAACTGGCATACATGCGGGATGTTGGTATTATAAGTAGTGGCTTTACCCACTATGTCACAATGCCGGGCTCCAGAGGGATATGTTTGCTGCTCCCCAAAATGAACATTTTATTCTTTTTCTTATAAGAAGGAAACTGAGATCCGATAGGAGGCTCAGAAAGCCTCAAAACAGGATACCAAGAGCATAGTGCTTTGGGACAATATCCCCAGGCCACACCCACTTATGGCAGTGATTCTGCTGTTGGGATTAGAGGAGTGTATGCCAAGGCTCTCAGTATTATGTCTTCTGATTTCTGTGTTGGGGATGTGGGGCAATGTGAGAATATGAGGCCCAAGGGAAGGGTGAGGCCTGAGGCTCCCTCACTTTGGTATCTAGTCTTGCCTCTAATACTGCTCTTACCTTGCATCCTTCAAACCTTCCTGTACATTCCACCCCCTTGGAAGACTTAGTAATATAGACCCCCAATTCTACCCATAATTAAATTAGAATCAAAATTTCTAGTGTAGCGCTGGAACACTGATAATCTGAAAATTCCCCAGGATTCTAATGAGTAGCAAGATTAAGAAGTACTGAGTCCGATTCAGAGGTGAACAGACCAGGACTCCTTATGACAAGAGACTAGGGACTCTGCCCGAGGTGCTTCCTTGAGATTATCTAACTTATCTCACCATTCTTTATAAACATTAGGGAGAGGAACATTAAACTAAGTCATATGCGTACTGGAATTACGGGAGTTTAACATCAAAGGCCTTGGTGCTCCCAAGTCAAGAAACTTCAATTTTGGGGGACTGGCATTGTGGCAAAATAGGTTAAGCTGCTGCCTGCAATGCGGGCATCCCATAAGGGTGCTGGTTTGAGTCTCCACTGTTCTACTTCTGATCCAGCTCCCCACTAATGCACCTGAGAAGGCAGTAGAAGATGGCCCAAGTGCTTGGGCCCCTGCCACCCGTGAGGGAAACCCAGAAGAAGCTCCTAGCTCCCAGCTTTGAAGCAAGGTCCGATTGTTGCAGCCATTTGTGGAGTGAACCAGCAGATGGAAGATCTGTCTCTCTCTGTAACTCTGCCTTTCAAATAAACAAGATGGATTTTTTTTTTTTTTTTTTAAGAAACTTCAATTTTCTCCAACCCTGTGCGGGCTCAGGCTCCTTGTACCCAGCTGCTGTCCGGAGCACTGTTCCCGTTGATAAGGTCAAGGGAATCAGGTCACTTAAACGGAAAACAGCTCATAGAAGGAATCTCAGGTCATCTGAGACCTTTTAATTCATGAGTCACCCAAAGACATCGTCTGCCCTCTTGAGCTCAAGTATTTAAGTAAGCATCCACCATTCTTGAAAACTGTTAACTGGGGCCGGTGTTGCGGTGTAGCAGGTAAAGCTATATGGGTGCCAGTTCAAGTCCCAGCTGCTCTAGTGCCAATCCAGCTCCCTGCTAATGCTCCTGGGAAAGCAGTGGAAGATGGCCCAAGTCCTTGGGTCCCTGCACCCACATGGGAGACCTGGAAGAAGCTCTTGGTTTTGGACCAGTCCAGCTCTGGCCGTTGCAGCCACTTGGGGAGTGAACCAGTGGATGTTAGACCTCCCTATCTCTCCCTCCTTCTCTATAACTGTGCCTTTCGAATAAATAAAATAAATCTTAAAAAACAAAACAAAACAAAAAACTGTAACTGATGCAGGCTGTGCTTAGAATGCTCATTTTGTCAGGAACTGGTCTACAAGAAGGGTTTCTTCAGATAGATGTCTCATTGCAAGTCTAGAAAACTTCCACTAGCACATTCTGAGCCATTTAAACTGTTTTTGTTACATTTTTGGCACTGCTCTCTGCTCTGTATCCTTAGGATTGCATGTCTGTTCGTACAATCTGAAAACAAGAGCTCAACAGCCTATTCAAACTGGGTTTACAACAGTCATCAGCCTTAATCTACTGAAGGGGCTTTCTATTACATTGTCTGTGGAAGGCATGTGGTGTCAGGAACAATACCTCGGTGCCCATCAGCCAGCTTTGCTGCTTGCTGCTGTTCCCTGCCGGCTTCCTCTGCTGGTTGGGTTAGTGTGCCTCAGAGAAAACTGAGAAAGGCCAATGAAAACACTGCTTAGCTTTACCACGCTTCCGTTTCTAGGCTGCGAAGGCACTCCACACTCTTTAAACAAATCCAGGATTTAAAGCCACTTGGACACTTTTAGCTAATGAAAAGGCCCCTTGGCAGGGAGGATTTCATTAAAAAATATACGTGTATGTGAAACGTCTTAAGTCCAACTGGGGTCCACCTGTCTCTACCGTTGTGCTGTTAAAAGTAGAGCTGTTACTTATCACGGTGAGGAGGTGTTCAGGTCTCCCACTGCTGTATCGCAGCACCATTCATGCACAGCACCACATACTCACTTAGCTATTTCTTCTGCTCCTAATACAGGTAGGTGTGTGCCAGGGCTGAGGACACCTGGAAAATCACACAGCTGCGAGCCTGAAGCTTATCTGTGAGCAGGAGGATGAAGTGGAACGAACAGAGACACTGTAATCTGTAAAACTGGGTAAAAGTTTTGTTCTGCTATTTACTCTGTGACTCAGTTTTCTCAGCTACACATGCAAATAGCAATACCTGCTTTTCAGGGCATCATGGGATTTGAGAGAGAGAGAGAGAGAATGTACACAGAATTGTCTGCCTCCTCCTCCTTCTCTCTGACACCTGAATACTAAATTCGTTCTTTTGATGCTGTTCCTGTAAATTCTTTCCAATCCATTGCCTGTTTTTTATATCCCCTTTTCTGGGCCCTGTCTTCTTAGGATCACTACTGCTTGGCTGGCTCGTCTGTCTGCCTCTAGTTTGATTCTTCTCCCTTTTTGGTCACTACCATGAATCAGTTCTTCAAAGTGCCTCCTGGGAGATCTTGCTGAAACTGAGCTCTCCTCATGGCGTTTCTCCATCTCTAAGCAAGAAGTTTTTGATGATCCCACACTGCCTGCTGAATGGAGACTAATGCTCCTGGCAAGGCAGGCAAAGACTTCCTGAGCTCATTCCAGCCTGGAATTGTCTCCTTCTCTCAGATAGTCACACGGCTGACCCCACATACTATGTTTATGTGTGCATATGTGCTTTGTCTACGAGAAGGCCTCAGAGCATTCAACAAATTCTCCAATGAACCAAGAACTGCTAACCTGTGCCTTCCTGGTCTCTGTCTCCACCTTCCAATGAGTCTTTGATCTAGGACTTCAACTATCCCATGTGGTTTTTCACCACCTTTTGCCATCAGTATTGCTAACGGTTTTCTTTATGGTGCTGACTTTACCTGGAATGCTCCAAACCCCAGCTTGGCTAATTGAAATTCTACCCATTCAAAGTTATCTCAAATTCCATGTTCTCCAGAAAGTAACAACTGATTTCTCCATCAGAATAAATTAATCTCCATATTATATCTCTTAGCACTTTGAACTTCCCTTTGTTTCTACTGTGGAACTTTGCATCACTCTGTGCAGAACCTCACTTCTCCCTGTTTCTATGCCTTTTGTCCACCAAAATTGTAGTTTGTCCCTCTAGAGGTAGATATTGCTTTTTACCATACCACTGTGGGGCTTGGCCATTGAACTTGCTTCAGCCAGTGAAACTGGTGTGCCTGTTCTGAAGCTGGGATCCAAGAAACACCACGGGTTTCTGTTTGCTCCTCTTGCACTTCTGCCATCAGTAGAATATGCCCTGACCAGCTTGCTAGTCCATTGTGGATGCACCCAACCTACAATTTGAAACCCAGCCCTGCCCACTCCAGTCTAAGTCAACTGACCCTCACCAACCTGCATGTGAATGAGGGAGAACACATACCTACTGTTTTTGCCCCTTTTTTTTTTTTTAAGATTTATTCATTTATTTGAAAGGCAGAGTTAGAGAGAGGAAGAGGCAGACAGAGAGAGAGAGTCTTCCATTTGCTGGTTCATTCCACAGTTGGCTGCAATGGCCGAGGCTGTGTCAATCCAAAGCCAGCAGCCAGGAGCTTCTTCCAGGTCTCCCACAGGGGTGCAGGGGCCCAAGGACTTGGGCCATCTTCTGCTTTCCCAGGCCATAGCAAGAGAGCTGGATTGGAAGTGGAGTAGCTGGGTCTTGAACTGGCACCTAGATGGGATGCTGGCATTGCAGGTGGCGGCTTTACTTGCTATGCCACCGTGCCGGCGCCCATACCTACTGTTTTAATCCATTGAAGTGGGATAGCTTTCTACTCAGCATTATTATGACAACAGCTAACTGACTGCATGGTTTCTTATTCGAGTTTTTCATGCACACAGATGCAAACTTTGGTTGGGCAGGGGCTGTACTGCGTCATCTTCTGTGTTCTTTGGTGACTTAGTCCCTCTCTTGCACAGAGTGAGCATTCTACACATTTTTGTTGGCTTCAATTGGATAACAGACAATCGACTGAGTTTTTTTTTTTCTTTTTTCTTTTGACAGGCAGAGTTAGACAGTGAGAGAGAGAGACAGAGAGAAAGGTCTTCCTTCTGTTGGTTCACCCCCCAAATGGCTGCTATGACTGGTGCGCTGTGCCGATCCGAAAGGCAGGAGCCAGGTGCTTCCTCCTGGTCTCCCATGCGGGTGCAGGGCCCAAGTACTTGGGCCATCCTCCACTGCCTTCCCAGGCCACAGTAGAGAGCTGGACTGGATGAGGAGCAACCGGGACAGAACCTGAGCCCCAAGTGGGACTAGAACCCAGGGTGCCGGCGCCGCAGGCAGAGGATTAGCCTAGTGAGGCACAGAGCGGCCCTTGACTGAGATTTAAAATCCACAGAGGAAGTCATTAGTTAGTGAGGTCTTGATTATCATCAAACACTACCTGGTGGGCTCCATATGGTGGTACCAAAACAAGTTGACAAGCTTCCACAGATTGTTTCCAGGAAAGATCAGAGTAACAATAACTAGTGATTAGCGTACAAATAGCTATTAGTCACCAGGCCAATAATGGCAGGGTTACTCTTTTCAAAACACAGATCAATTATCACAAAGCCTTGAGGAACTGGGACAAAGAAGCTATGATTTGACGTCTTTCACTTGTACACAGATTTCCAGGAACTGTTCCCAGGAATCTTTTCGAGGGGCATTTTCTTCATTATCCCCAAGGATTTCAGTTAATTCCTGGCCATTTACCATGGGTTCCCTAAGAACAGTTCCTCCTGTTTGTAGGAAATGTGTTAGGAGCTGAAGGATGGACAAAGCACGGCCGTGTTGCAGCTGGCAGATGCAGGGTGCTGAGCATGGAAGAAGTGCACACACTCCAGCCCGAGAGCTGAGTCTGCCTTCCAGCCTTGGGTTGGGTTCCACAGAACTGACTGTGGGATCTCAGGAAATATCTGACATACTTGAAATGGAGGAACTAAGATGGATGGAATGCAGTCATTGGGTCTAATATTCCACACACAGTGTCTCACTGCATCCTCACAATAACCCCATGAGAAAAGTGAAGAGCTTCACAGATGTTAATTGGCCCGGGGTCACACAGCTATTAAATGGCAAAGCCAGGATTTAAATTCAAGTCTGTCTGTCTGCCTCTAACAACCATGTATTTCCCAGGATGCCACTGCCTCCCCTTGGTGACTGCTGCTTTCCCCATCACCTAGATGTGACTTCTTAGATACCAGCTTCAGTCCAGGTCAAGTCAGAGGGTGATGAGCCCCCTTGTACAGACATTGCCCCTCTCCTGGAAGTCAGCCCTAGGGCTTTTAGGTACAGTCACCAAGGCACCTCTGCTTTCTGCTTTTTCCTTTTTCCTGTTGGTTTTCAAAGTTCTACTGCAAATGTGAGACAGGTTATAAGAGAACTTCCAAACATTCTTCCATACATGTTTTTATGTAAGCAACATGAAAATATGACGCAAATTGTTAAGACTAGTTTATAGAGCAGTATCTTTTATAGTCACAGGAACGTCCTAGATGAACCATTTCTTGTATTAGCCCAGAAATGTTCCATTTCAATAGTGCAACATACAGGAAGCTAAACATCTGGGAGAGGAAAGGTGCACTTCTCGTTATCTCTGGTGACTTTCATTTTTTTAATTAAAAATTTTTTTTTTGAGAGGCAGTGGGAGGATGGAGGGAGGGAGTGAGAGAGAGAGATCTCTTCCATCTGCTGCTTCATTCCTCAAAGGCCTACAATGACTGGGGCTGGGCCAGGCAGAAACTGGGAGCTGGGGATTCAATCCAAATGTCCCACATGAGTGGCAGGGGCCTAAGCACTTGAACCTCTACCTGCTGCCTTCCAAGGTGTGGAATGGGGAGTGGAGCTGCGACTTGGACTCAGGGATGTCCATATGGGATGCAAGCGTGCCAAGCAGCACCCTGACGACAGAGCCAAACACCTGCCCATGGTCTTTTTCTGTTTAAGTGATAGCAGTAGTAGTAGCAGCAGCAGCAGCAGCAAAAACTATCAAAGCCATAGAGGAGGAGGTGGAGGGTTGGGGGGGGGGCGGGGCGCAGAAAGCTCTTTCCATTCCTCTCAAGGATAAAGCAGAAGAACCAGAAGAACTGTATTTCCATGGCCCCTATTTTCTCTTCTAGAAAAGTCAAAATCCAGGACGAGAGCCCTACTGTCAGCCACTCAGAAGGTTCATCAGCAACTACCCTTTGCTTAGTCTCAGTCATGTGGCCAGTCAACAAGCAAGTGAAGCCTATAAGCCAACCAGACAGAGGGCAGAGACCGACAGCATGAAGCCTGCTTTTCTTTTTTAGGATTTATTTTATATATTTGAAAGGCAGAGTTATAGAGACAGAGGGAGAGACACAGAGAATCTTGCATTTGCTGGTATACTTCCCAAATAGCTGCAATGGCCAGGGCTGGGCCAGACTGAAGCCAGGAGCCAGGGCTTCATCTAGGTCTCCCACATGGGTGCAGGGGCCCAAGCCCAAGCTCTTGGGCCATCTTCTGCTGCTTTCCCAGGCCATTAGAAAGGAGCTGGATGGGAAGAGGAGCAGCTGGGAAATGAACTGGTGACCACATGGAATGCAGGCAGTGGCTTTACCTGCTAGGCTACAGCCCTGGCCCTGAAGCACTTTTGTTTTTCTTTTTAAATGGCTTCTCAACTAAGCCATTTTTTAAATGGCCAGCACAACAGCACAGCTCCTTGGGTACCATTCACTTTGCGTGGTCACCACCCTTCCTATGTCACTCAGCATGCTGGATTGCAATTGTGGCTCAGTTCCTGCCACCCTCTTGCAGACTGTAAGGTGTGCTCACGGCTCTGCCTCCAGAGGTAAACACGTGGTGTGGCCTGTAGAAGGTGTCTCAATACAAGAGTTGCAACTGAAAAGTTAAATCTTGATAAAACTCAATTGATTTAGAAATGATGTGGTAACTTTAAGGAAACAGAGGTGGCAGCCGGAGATTCCTCTATATAAAATGGAAGAAAATTGGCAGATGCTTATGGCCTGAGTCTGCTGGACATGTGACTCGGAAGCCAGGAATTGTGGAAGGACTGCAAGGTTGGAGAGAAGATGACACAGGTGGTCACAGATGCTTTGTGTTAGAAGTCACACAGGAGTTTGTCTGCTTAATTAAAATATATTGATATTTATATTGCCAACTTTAATTTGTGGTGTGCCTAAACATACTCTGAGAATTATTTTCCAAAGGTGTAAGAAAGAGAGAGGAATATGTACATTTGGTTAGAAATTTCAGTTGATTGAAAATCTGTTCTGGAGCCAGCATTGTGGCATAGTGGGTGAAGCCGCAGCCTGCAGTGCCAGTATCCCATATGGGCGTCAGTTTGAGTCCTGGCTGCTCTACTTCCAATTCAGCTCCCTGCTAAGGTCTAAGAAAGTAGCAGAAGATGGCCCAAGTCCTTAGGGCCCTGCACCGGTGTAGGAGACCTAGAGGAAGTTCTTGGCTCCTGGCTTCGAATAGGCACAGCTCCGGCCGTTGTGGCCATCTGGGGAGTGAACCAGCAGGTAGAAGACCTCTCTCTTTCTCTCTCTCTCGGTGTGCCTCTGCCTCTTGTAATTCTGCCTTTTAAATAAATAAATAAATCTTTAAAAAAATGCATGAGGTGAGTATGGCACATAGATTTCACTGGATACTTTAAAAGTGATGCCATTATTGTAAAGATATCAGTATTGTACTCTTTGCATCTATTTAGACCTATAATGTGAAACTGAAGATGCCAACTTTAAAAAGTGTGAGAAGGTATGAAGTTTGCAAAACTCTGATAGGGGATCCAAAAGCATAAAGTTCTAAAGGCCACTGATCTGCAGAGCTGTCAGCTGTGAGTTTTAAGCATCATGGAAAACATTAGTTAATCCAGGGAGTTGGTTAATAGATATTCTATTGTTCAAAAGATAATATTAATTATTAATTATTAATAAGGGAAATCCTATTTGGTTGTGTCTCATGCACTGATTCTCATTAGCTTTTACATTTCCAAAAACTGTTACAAGTCTTTTAGGTGGCACTGTATTAAGCTTACACAAGTGCATAAACACAGTGCTCCTTTGGAGACCCTGGAAAGGGCTTACTTTTACCGTCATCAATAATTATTTGGTGATGTTGCAATTTTTGTGATTACTTTTCTTGCGTGCAGCTCAAAGTACTTTACCCACTGTATTCAATTAGTCTTTAACAAATCCTGATGGAACCCATATGATGCAGCTGGAAAGCAGTTAAGTGACATTCATTCTGTTAGCTTACTCAGTCAACAAGTGTCAATCATAAAACCAATGACTCCTCCTCTTCAAAAAAATGTTTTGGATGTCAAATAACAAGGTCATATTAATGATGTGGGACGTGAGATCCTTCAGCCACATGCCTTTTTCTTTAGTTTACTCATGACAAACACGGATCTGTAACATAGCCCCTCCCAGGCTCCCCCTGCTTTCATTCTACGTGTTCTTCCCGGCTAGCTTCATCCATTATCATGGCTTTAGCTCTCAACACTCACTGATGATCACTCCAAATTTACCTCCTGTCCAAACACCTAAAACCTTATTTCCCCTGCTATTGATGGGAGCCTCACTGGGCAGCTGTAGATGCCAAAAACCCACAAGTTGGCCAAGCCCCCTTCCTCTTCATTACTCCCTACAGTCAATCGATCCAGAGTTTCATTGATTTTACTTCCAAAATAATCTGAACATCCTTCTCCTGTTCTGACTGTTCACCATTTCAGCGGAGTCCTACTCCCCAAAATAAGAACCTCTTTCCACTGGGCTCCTTCCCTGCTACTCCACTCCTCGTATTCCACTCTGCACACTGCCACCCACGCTGTCTCTTTAGAAGTTAAATGAAATCACTCCATTCCAGGTCTGAAAAATTTCCAGTGGCTCTGCAGTTTATCATTCAAACCCTCATTGCGAAGTGAGGTTTAAAAGCCCTCATGATCTGCTTACACCCCTTCACCCAAGGGCTAAATCCTAGGACTCACGCCTAACTCTCAGTGTTTGGGTTACAAAGTGTTTAGGGAGACCAACACAAACACACCATTAACCATGGGATGTCAGGGTGCTTACATCCTTTCTTAGAGGTTCCAGCAAAGTGCTTTTGGAGCCTGGTGGATGGAAGACACTGGGCAAAGCTTCTTGCAATAAAAGCCAATCCTTGAAGGCTTTCCTTAGGTTAGGACTGCCTGACAAAACCCAAGTCTCCTAGTTACATTTAAATTTCATGTAATAAACAAATACAATTTTTATATAAGTATATCCCACATAATAAGTAGGACATAAACTAAACATGTATAATAACAGTTTATGTGAAATCCAAATATAACTGGGCATCCCGTATCCTGATTAAATTCAGCAACACCTCCTCAGGTATATGGGATTGTCTGAGAACAAGAATGGGACAAGAACGGAAAAGAGAATGTGCAATGAGGTTGGAGTCTCAGGTGTACTGGGGAAGAGAAAAGAGGAAGCTTTGTGAGACACTGCTAGGAAAGAAATCAGGACCCAACCCTCAACCTTAGAGGCTTCTGAGTGATTTGTCAGCATCCTGTGAACTTTGGTTCAGTGGTGAAACAATATCTTTTATGAAAATAGAGTGTACATATAAACTCTCATGGGTCTAACTCTTATGTTTCATTGGGGCTTTCTGTTAACACTGATTATGGGAATTGCAAACATATCTGGAAACACACAGAGCTTGCCGTTGAATGGCAAGAGATTTATTTTCTAAAAGTTACATGAGAATGGAACCAAGATGGTGGAATAGTGGCAGAACAATCCGAATCACGCTGGGCAAAATTAATAACTAAGGGGAAAGGAGATACACGTCTGAGATAGGGCTGTGGGAAATCCCCAGTGGAAAACCCAGAACAGCAGACTCTGGCTAGGTCCACGAAGACAGTGAGTGTGAAGGGGAAATGGTGGAGGAGGCTGACCCCAGAGGCTGGCACTGGATCACGGTGGACCAGAGTTGAGACAGGAATTTGCAGGCCTACGAAGTTTTGGCAAGTGGTGGGAGGGAGAGCTTGGAGAATTGCTTTTGAAGTTCCACATGGGAAAAAGACGGGGAGGGTAACTACTGAGGAATAGGTGGTGAGCTTGGGCATTGCCCTGCCCTCCTCCCTAACCCCTTCCCCAACACACAGACTTGCAGCTGGCAGGAGAAGCCATCTTGCCCTGTTGTTTGTTTACAAGTAGGAGCCAGCCTCCCAAGCCTCCTGTGTGTGGGCCCATCAATTGTGGGGGTCACCTTACCTCACCCCCAACCCAAAACGAAGGCCACAACAATCCAGAAGAATTTCTTCCCCCACCACGCAGGCTGAGCAGCAATGGGAGGCCCTATCTGTTAAAAGCTCATAGCTGCTCCCACCACCATTGAAACGCGAGCTGGGCACCAGTAAGTGGCCCCGTGCACCTGAGCTAGAACCCAACCCCGCCATCACTGAGAAGTGAGAACTTCCACTTGTCTAAATACTGACAGTTTGTGGATTCAAAAGGCTTCCATAGCCTAGGCAGCTCATCAAGAACCTCAGGTGGTCACTGACGTCATACATAAGAGTGTTAATTGTTAAATCAACAACAGGAGTCATTATGCACTAACTCCCCATGCAGTATCCCTATCCTCAATGAGTTGTATTGAGAGTTAACTGTAAAACTTGTTCTCAAACAGGTTTCATTATTTTTTGTGTGTGCAAATTGTTGAAATCTTTACTTAGTATAGAGTTGGTCTTCTGTGTATAAAGTTAATTGAAAATGAATCTTGATGGAGAATGGGACTGGGAATGGGAGAGGGAGAAGGAGGGGTGGGAGTGTGGGTTGAAGGGCAGGTATGGTGGGAACAATAATTAAATTCCTAAAGTTGTACTTATGAAATTTGTATCCCTTAAATAAAAGGTTTCTTTGGGAAAAAAAATAAAGTCAACAATCACACAGAAAAAAAAAAAAAGTTAAGTGAAATGTTTCCAGCTAAACAAGGACAGCTATGGGCAATATTGAGTAGTGTCTTTCTAAACAAACTTCCAAAGAAGGTGGTACTTTACACACATTAAATCAAAGATGAAATAAGCCAATGAATATCTGCAGCAGGGAAAGAATAATGATCTTGTTTTTATGTACATTAGTGTTGATTTAAGTAAGATTTTAGGTGATGCATTTTGATAAAGAGCATATCAAAAAGACTGCCCATCTGAATCACAGATATAAAATTAATGATTAAAAAAAACTCATATTTATTTTTGGCTGCCCTAACTAGTACAGAGCCTCTTTAAAATAAAACATTCAGATTAATAATGACATAAACAAATTAGCAATTTTGGTTTTTTTCCTACTGTATAAATATCAAAACAAGTATATGTATTTTTTAATCAGTGTGGAATTCAGCTCTGAAAAAGCAAGAATCTGTATAACATACATATTAGAAATCCTTTTCCTAAAAAAGCTAAGCCTTGAAGAATATTTCTTACTTGTGATTTTTTTTTTTTTTTTTTTTTTTTACAAAAAGGTATAAAAGAGTATCACTGAGGGGCTGGCGCGGTGGCGCAGTAGGTTAATCCTCCGCCTGCTGGGTGCTGGATTCTAGTCCCAGCTGCTCCTCTTCCAGTCCAGCTCTCTGCTGTGGCCCGGGAGGGCAGAGGAGGATGGCCCTAGGACCTTGGGCCCCTGCATCCATGTGGGAGACCAAAGAAGCTCCTGGCTTCTGGCTTCGGATCGGCACGGCTCCAGCTGTTGTGGCCATTTGGGAGTGAACCAACGGATGGAAGACCTTTCTCTCTGTCTCTCCCTCTTACTGTCTGTAACCCTATCTCTCAAATAAATAATTAAATAAAAATCTAAAAAAAAAGCATCACTGAGCAATTTGGAAGATCTGAAGATGGACTGGACATTAGACAATAATAAGGAATGATTTTATGTTTATGGGGGTCCAAATAACTGTGGTTAGGTTAAAAACATTTAAAAAAATCCTTTTCTGGGACCAGCACTGTGGCGTAGTGGGTAAAGCCACTGCCTGCAGTGCCGGCATCCCATATGGTCGCCAGTTCTAATCCCGGCTGCTCCACTTCTGATCCAGCTCTCTGTTATAGCCTGGAAAAGCAGTAGAAGACGGTCCAAGTCCTTGGGCCCCTGTACCTGCATGGGAGACCTGGAAGAAGCTCCTGGCTCCTGGCTTTGGATCGGCACAGCTCCGGCTGTTGCGGCCAATTGGGGAGTGAACCAATGATGGAAAACCTCTCTTTCTCTCTATCTGCCTCTCCTTCTCTCTGTAGAACTCTTTCAAATAAAATAAATAAATCTTTAAAGAAATTCTTTTCTGTTGAATGTACATATGCTAAGTATTATAGAAGCAATGATAAAATGTCTGGGATTTGCTCTTAAAATACTCTACCTTAAAAAAAAAGGGTAGGGAATAAATGAAATAAATCTGCCAAAATGTTGATAATTGTTAAGAGGGGTGATGGCTATATGGGGGTTCAGTATATGATTCTATCTCTGTGAATGTTTGAAACTTTTCATAATAGGAGGCACAAAACAAAACAGGCCTTTTTTATGAATGAGCAATTTAAATATCAAACAATGCCCTTATATCCTACTTCCAATTCACATTAAAATATATTTACATACCTAGTCACTCTATAATGGTTAATAAGGCAGTTGAGGACATATTTCTTTTTTTTAAAAAAATATATTTTATTTATTTAAAAGGCAGACCGGAGACAGACCAGGAGACAGAGAGAGAACTCTCCCATCCACTGGTTCACTCCCCAAATGGCCACAATAACCAGGGCTGGGCCAGGTTGAAGCCAGGAACCAGGAGCTTCTTCCAGGTGTCCCACGTGGGTGCAGGGTCCCAGGGACTTGGGCAATGCTCTTCTGCTTTCCCAGGCATGTTAGCAGGGAGCTAGATCAGAAGTGAAGAGCCGAGACTCCAACTGGCACCCATGTGGGAAGCCGATGTTATAGGAGGCAGCTTAACCTGCAGGGCTACGATGCCAGCCCCAAGCATGTATTTCTCTTTACAGATTAGTCACTGAGGCAATTCTGTACACCAGGCATTGAGTACCATGCAATATTCATTTAATGTCTGCAACAATCTTTTGATGGAGGCATGACTGCTTTCCTTATTTTGCAGATGGGGATACTGAGGCTTGGAGGTGACACGATTCTTACCGTCATACAGATAGGGCTGTGTTTCTCTGGGATCCTGACTCAGACTGCCTGACTGCCCATGATATACACTGCCAGGTAGAATGGCAAGAGTATAAATAAAGATAGTCACAATTAGTACTCTAATGGGAAGAATGGGCAAAATGGGTCACGTGTTTCTCCCTTGCCACAGACATGTGGCTCAGGGCCAGGTGGGAGATCGGCTCAAGCCCAGTGCCGGTTCAGTCATAGATCAAGCTGCTGTTTTAAGTAAAGAGGGGGAAAGCTACTGCTCTCAGACAAAGGAGGAAAAGCAAAGAGAACCAACAGAAGTCTCTTCTCAGGGAAAACAGCAGTTCTGCAACTGGCTGCGTTTTTGTTACTATTATTATTAATAGAAAATAACCAAAATGCAGAGTTTGCTTTTTTTGTGCCTTCTGATGCCTGGTTATATTTTGCAGGAGTTCACTTGGGGTTTTAAATAATTCATCAAGCAGTGCCTCTTGTTTGGCGCAGGCAGGCAGGGGGTGGGTGGAGGGGGTAACGAGGGAGAGGAAAGCTTGGAGGACGCACATCATCCAAGTGAGGAACTGGCACAGCTGCAGCCCCGGGAGACCCCGCCCCGATGAGCTCATCCCCTGGCAGTGCAAATGAGGATGACATAATGTTTCTGGAGAGCTCCTTGCAGCCCACTGCAGCAGCAGTGCGCGCGCCTGCTTTTCCTGAGCACAGGAAAAATTAGCATTGGTATTTCTAGCTGTTCCTGAGGAAATGGCATTTTATTCAAGGGTGTCGTGGGAAACATAACACATCGCCTGCATTAGTATCAGCTCCCTTGAAAGAGGAAAACAGAGCTTATCCGTAAATAAGTCACTGATTACAGCCCTTATCAGACGATGAAGCAAACCAGCATTCTTCAAAAACAAGGTCCAGGTACAATGGCATGAGAGTTTTGGGTTGTGTTTCATCACATCAAAGCTTTTTTTTTTTCTTTAGTTTTATAACAGTAATAGTGATAGTTATTATCATGTATTTAGCTCTTGTTTTGCCCTAGGGATTATGCTAAACGCTTCCCATCTCTGAGTACTATCTAAGTCAATCCTTAGTTCAGTCAGAGAAAGTAGACGCTGTCACCTGCACACACACAAAGCTTTACAGATGCGGAAGCTGAAGCCGGGCAAGGAAGGTGCAGTGCTGGGGTCATGAGCCAGCTGGACTCTGCGTGTCCCTATGCTGCGATGCCCTACAGCCCGCAGTACGGCTCTGAGACACGAACGGCCATGTTAGTATAGAGGAGAGGACTGCTTAGTCCAGGAAGTCACAGACTGATGGGAGCTGGGGTATCTACCCTGCCTGGCATTTCTCACCTCACGTGTAAACAGGGGTAGGGGAGAGGAGGACTTCCGCAGGCTGACTATGAGATACATACTTTGCAATGCAAATTAAATGGCTCCCTCCTTTAACATAGTCAGGGCCCCTGTTGTAGGTATCATTATCCCTAAGTTACAGACAGTAGAAGGCAAAGCAGTGAAGTCACTTGTCTGCAGGCACAGTGAAATTGGGAAATCTGGGGTTCACGGCCAGGCCTGTGTATTTCTGAAGCAGCATGGTGTGGAAGAACATGCACAGCTTTTTGGAGCCAGTTGACCCAGGTTTGAATTGTGGCTCCTATACCTTGTAACCTTGGACAAGACGGTAATCGTCCTCAGTCCCAGATTCCTTGTCTCTGCAAAGGGAATGACACTTCAAAGGAAGGTAAGGAGGAATAAAGCAAATTAAAAATATAAATAAAGCAGCTCTCACAGAGCCTAGCAATAGAAGCAGTCAATAAAGGTTGGCTCCTTCTATTTTCTTTTCTTTTTATGTATATTTATTTTTTATTTATTTGAAGGACAGTTACAGAGAGAGAGAGAGCCAGAGAGAAGAGTCTTCCATACACTGGTTCACTACCCAAATGGCCACAACGGCCAGAGCTGAGCTGATCCGAAGCAATGAGCCAGGAGCTTCTTCTGGATCTCCCACATGGGTACAGGGGCCCAAGGACTTGGGCCATCTTCCACTGCTTTCCCAGTCCATGGCACAGAGCTGGCTCGGAAGTGGAACAGCCAGGACTCAAACCAGCACCTATACGGGATGCCGGCGCTGCAGGCCAGGCCTTTAACCTGCTGTGCCACAGCACTGGCCCCGGCCTCTATTTTCTTTGCACGAACAGAAAATCCCTTTTGTGAAAAACATTTATAGGAATAGGAACAAAAGGAATACACCTTTTCAGCAGCCCATACCCTAACTACTCAAGTATCTTCTGTGTAGCTATTTGAAAAGTCAATGAATAGAAGGGGAAAGAAGAATGGGAAACAAAACTGAGAAGAGAAGAGAATGAAAGAGGCTGGGGAGAAGAGTGAATGGAGGAGGTGAGACGAAAACTGTTAAACAGGAGCAGCGGTCGCACATGCGTGGGTATGTGCATGGAGATGGCAGGCTGGGTCACAAGAATTTGGCTTTAGGTATGAGCTCTACCACAAAAAGTCCAGCGGGTGAACCTTAGTTTTCTTAGCTATAGAATGGGGTGGTTGCGGTGAGGCTCCCAATGTGTAGCTTTGAACCAGGACCTAGGGTACAAGTAGCATCTCAATAATAAATGGTAAAGTAGGAAGGCTAAGGATAGGGACCTGGAATCCCCTGCACCGTACCTGACACCAGGTGTCCTCTCTCTGGGTCACAAAGGGTAATCCAGGTCACTAGGATTAAGTGGGAGCCAATCAGTTTTCTGTGAATCTTGGGGGAAGCTTTTCCAACCAGAATCTGTTTCACTCCCAGTCCGCTCTGTTTCAAGCATTTTGGCTCCAACACTGGTTGCAGTCTGGGGAAGTGCAGTCTGGTTGGCAGGGAACTGAGCATTTCAACTCGGCTGTACATCAGAAACACACTGATGACTCTGGGGAATTCCAACTGGAGACAGAATCTATTCTCCACGTGTGAGATTTCATTAAAGCTGGCTGATTGGGGGTAATGAAATCGCACCCGCGGAGAAGAGAGTTTGATTACTTCTGGAAACCCCCCACCCCTACCCCGGAGCCAGGATCAAATTTCTGATCAGCCTGATGACAGAGGCTTGGATGGGGGCCTTGTATATGTGCCTGCCCTCTCTGTCCATGAAGTCACAGCCTCCAGTTCTAACACCTATGCAACCAATTAGGCAGCTTGATAGGATGAGCAACACCGGCTTCATCCAGGATGCCAGATACAGCACACACCTGGCGAGATGCTAGAGCCACACCAGAGAAAGCAGCTTTAACCTTCTGTCCCATGACAAGGATGCAGATTTGAAAATGCAATTCCTCTGAAGTCGGTTCTTCTATTATAGCTAAAAGGAGACGCACACATGAACATATTGTTTGTACACTCCAGGACTACATCTGAAATCCTTCACAAATAGTCGTGGCCCGGTGATGTACTGGAGTTATCACCAACAGTAACAGGCTCTTTTAATTTTTGAGAAAGATATTAGATTTTTCCAATAGTGGGAGCATCTTACTCCTCACTTTTTTAAAAACTTAATTCTGGAAAGAAATTACTTCTGAAATCTAGCCTGATTTGGTAAAGCAGGTGGTTTATTCCAGAAAGAAGTTCGTCCCTGTGATAAAGAGGGAACCACTCAAGTAACATGGGGTGAATTTGTTGTGGACTGGGATATGAAAGATATGACAAGGCTCAATCACATGTTCAGGTAGTAGTTAAATTTTGAAGAAATAGAATCCTGTAATTTGATAACAAACAAACTTTTAAGGATATTTAAAATTCTCTTAAATTTGAGGAAAAACATGTTCATTTGAGAATTTTAAACAAAAAGGATCAAGGTTAAATCCAATGTGACTTTCAGTAGTTACTTCCATATGACTACCACCAAGTAGACATTTGAAGTTAAGAATGGCTGGCTGTTTCGACATGTCATAAACAAGAACCAGATGGACAACATCCGCTGTTTCACAAACCATGCCGGCACTCACAGAGTTGGATGATAACTTCTATTGATAAATCCTATTATTTAAAATACTTACATTTAAAAATAAATAGCAGGACAGAACCAGCCCCAACCGGGACTAGAACCCAGGGTGCCGGTGCCGCAGGCAGAGGATTAGCCTAGTGAGCCGCGGCGCCGGCCAAGCAGTTTTTCTAAATAACATAGCTAGGTATATATCAAGAGCTAACTCTCTTGCTGACATAGCATGACCAAGGAACGGCACGCATAGTTACTGAAATACTCAATTACCAATGCCACACACATATGACCAACTTTTAAAGACCTGGATCACATAATTATGTATTATAAATCCTTGTATGCTATTACATTAAAAGAATGATACTGATGGGATTTCAATGCCACAAAATAATCTTGATAAATTTCAGGGGCTGGTGCCGTGGCACACTGGATTAGTCCTCCGCCTGTGGTGCTGGCGTCCCATGTGGGCGCCAGATTCTGTCCCGGTTGCTCCTCTTCCAGTCCAGCTCTCTGCTGTGGCCTGGGAGTGCAGTGGAGGATGGCCCGGGTGCTTGGGTCCCTGCACCCATATGGGAGACCAGAAGAAGCACCTGGCTCCTGGCTTTGGATAGGCGTAGCTCTGGCCGTTGCAGCCATTTGGGGAGTGAATCAAGGGAAGGAAGACCTTTCTCTCTGTCTCCCTTTCTCACTATCTGTAACTCTGTCAAATAAATAAAAAGCTTAAAAAAAAAAAGCATTGTTATAAAAAGAATTTCGGCCGGCACCGCGGCTCACTAGGCTAATCCTCTGCCTTGCGGTGCCAGCACACCGGGTTCTAGTCCCGGTTGGGGCGCCGGATTCTGTCCCGGTTGCCCCTCTTCCAGGCCAGCTCTCTGCTGTGGCCCAGGAGTGCAGTGGAGGATGGCCCAGGTGCTTGGGCCCTGCACCCCATGGGAGACCAGAATAAGTACCTGGCTCCTGCCTTCGGATCAGCGCAGTGCGCCAGCCGTAGTGCACCGGCAGTGGCAGCCATTGGAGGGTGAACCAACGGCAAAAAGGAAGACCTTTCTCTCTGTCTCTCTCTCTCACTGTCCACTCTGCCTGTCAAAAAATAAATAAAAATAAAAAAATTTCAACTATCACTGCTTTCTACTTGTATGAAAATACCAGTAGTAATAGTTGAATGCTAAATAATATCAAGTTCGTTAGAATTTTATTCTGTTGTAATGTAAATTTTTGCCTTTTATAATGCTTAGGTTGATAGAGAACTAGAAACCCTGAAGAATGAAATGCAAACAATGCAAAAAATCTCACATCCTATCAGCGCAGGACTTTTCCAAAACCATAATACTGGATATTCCTGCTCAAATCTAATATTAATATCTTCAAATAAGGGCTAAAAATATAAAACAGAGGCCTATGTGCACCTAGTGTGGGAGAGGCTTCGGTTTTGCATTGTCAGGAACTACTAGAGTTTCTTGAGTTTGTGCCTACTGTGTTCTATTTTTTTGGAAGATTCACAGTCACCACCTCTTCAAATACTGCCTCTGCCTTAATCTCTGTCTTTCCCCACTCTGAAATTCCAAGTACATGCTATATTCTCTTTTCTAAATTTTCTATCATTTTGGCTCTTTGTGCTGTATACTGTTTATTAGTTTCCTTTTCCTGTTTATCAATTCTCTCTTCTGCTATGGCTAATCAGGGGTTAAGCCCTCAGGATAGCTACAGGGGATCCCGCAATGATCATCACCATCATGGAGTCACACTCCTGAGGCTCTCGTAGAAGCTCAGGGCGGATCTGTGGAACCAGTGGAGTATGGCAGGAGTGACAGTGTGTCACCAAAGCTTGGAGCTTCTGCTGCTTGCTTGCATTTCTAGTTCTCAGAGAAACTAGCCACCGTATCACGAGAACACTCAGACATCTTCCCTGGAGAAGATTACATCAAACATAAGCAACTTGCTATTCTTGGGAGTGAGCCCCTTCTCAACAGCCCTGGTCCCAGTGAAGTCTGACTGCCCTCCAGCCAAGATCTCATGGCAACCTCATGAAACTTCCTGAACAAGGACCAAACTGCACCCCTGAACTCCTGACTCACAGAAACTGTGAGAGAGATGAAAGGATTATTGCTGCTTTAAGTCACTAAGGTTTGGGGTGATTTGCTTTCCAGCAATAAATTGCTATTCCATCCATCCACTAAATTTACAATTTAAGTTCATGCTTTTTTTTAGTTGGTTCATTTTGATAGTTCCCAGTTTCCTCTAGAATTTTCAGTCTTATAAAAAAGTCTAATAGAACATATGTTATTGTTTTAAAAACATATTTTTAAAAGTCTATCTGCTAAATTTATTAGGTGGAGTCCCATGTTTTCATTACCTGATAGTTTTCTTACTTTTGTTTTATTCCATTCATATTCTTTAATCTCCACATGATCCTGGTTAGCATAAGCTGAGCAGTAGACGCTGTATGTGAAAACTTATAGGAATAATTGGAGACTTTAATGATATTCTCTTTCTCGAGAGGTACTTGATGTTGCTTCTGGTAGGTTTAAAAACCAGCAGTGAGGTCATCATGATACAGTTTCAAAGATTAAAATGAACTTGAGGGACCGGCACTGTGGCATAGCAGGTAAAGCCACCACCTGCAGTGCCGGCATCCCAAATGGGCACTGGTTTGAGTCCTGGCTACTCCACTTCCAATCCAGCTCTCTGCTATGGCCTAGAAAAGCAGTAGAAGATGGCCCAAGTCCTTGGGCCCCTGCACCCACGTGGGAGACCTGGAAAAAGCTCCTGGTTCCTGGCTTCAGATCAGTGCAGTTTTGGCCGTTGCGGCCAATTGGGGAGTGAACCATTGGATGGAGGACCTCTCTCTCTCTGCCTCTCTATGTAACTCTGACTTTCAAATAAATAAATAAATAAATCTTTTAAAATATGAACTTGAAGTTGAGCTGCAGGCTCTGAGATGCTCGGTCTACTTAAGAACTCATCCCCGGCTGGTGCTGTGGCTCACTAGGCTAATCCTCCACCTTGCGGCGCCGGCACACCGGGTTCTAGTCCCGGTCAGGGCGCCGGATTCTGTCCTGGTTGCCCCTCTTCCAGGCCAGCCCTCTGCTGTGGCCCGGGAGTGCAGTGGAGGATGGCCCAAGTCCTTGGGCCCTGCAGCTGCATGGGAGACCAGGAGAAGCACCTGGCTCCGGGCTTCGGATCAGTGCGATGTGCCAGCCGCAGCGCGCCAGCTGCGGTGGCCATTGGAGGGTGAACCAATGGCAAAAAGGAAGACCTTTCTCTCTGTCTCTCTCTCTCACTGTCCACTCTGCCTGTCAAAAAAAAAAAAAAAACAACACAACAACAACAACAACAACAAAAAAACAACCTCATCTCCACTCCTAGTGGCAGCCATTCACTGTCTCAATGCAAAACGTGAAGCTTCTTTCCCCAGTTGTGGGCTCTGGATTGCAAGTTTTATTCCCCTATACTAAAAGCAATGTCAAAAGCCCTGCTGAGTTTCTGAAAGCTGGCACCGCATCCCCCTGGAGAGTCCACCTCCTGCTGGAACCCTGCCTTGACACTGTTCCCTACTCCGCCCCTACTCAACTAGAAGAAGCCAGAGCAGTCGTTGTCCCGTACCCTGTAACAGAAGTTAGGGTCTATTCTTTGGGGGAGGGAATGTGAGGAGTCAGTTGGGTTAACAGGCAGTCAGGTTGGTCAGTGGAAATTAAGGGCACAAAATACTTGCTTCCCCCAAAAGTTATCTTCAGCAAGGTCAAAAGTGCCTACCCCACTTCTTTGGAGCTTCTAATTTTATCATGAGAATAGCAAGGGAGTGGTGGTTCCATCCTGCTGAGGTCACAGTTTACTGTAAAAACAAGTTATCCACCCTACCTCTCCAGGATGGTGTTTTTTGTTTTATCATGAGCAAGCCAGACAGAGCAAGTAAGATTACAGATCCGGTCTTGAGGGGTTTGCCCTCACCTTGTTACTGACTGTCAAGTGGATTGTTCAGTTTTTATTTCTTCCCCAAAATTACGCTTAAAAACCCTACTTCCACCATCTCCTTCGGGTTTTGCTTTTCTTGGCCACTCAGCCAGCAGGTCTCCAATTTAAAGAAATCTTGCTTTTATGTCTTTAAATTAAAAAAAAAAAAAAGTTATGCTGAGTTTCTCAGTTACCTTCTCCAGGATCAGTGGACATCCGAGTGGAGAAGTGGCCCCATATGGCAGATTCACTTCTCTATTTCATCTTCATTTTCCATATTGTTCCCATAATTCTGCTTTGCTAGATTTCTGATGCCTCTGGACAATTCCTGCTAGGAATTTTATTGTTCTCAGTAGGAAGGCTGGTCTAAATTCTGACCCGTACAAAAAGTAGAGGTCCTTCTGTTGTTTTTCAGCTTACCTAGAATTATGGTCACCTCAGAAAACAAAAGACCATATACATAGGGTCACATACAACATCACATCTTTAAAACCACTGCTATACTGAAGAAATCATTAAGTTTTTGCTTTTGAAGATTTATTTGAAAGGCAGAGTTATGGAGGTGGGGTGGGGGAGGGGGAGAGAGAGTTAGAGACATAGAGAGGTATCTTCCATTTGCTGGTTCATTCCCCAAATGGCCACAATGGCTGGTGCTAGTCAGGCTGAAGCCAGGAGCCAGGAACTTCAACCTGGTGGGTGCAGGGGCCCAAGGACTTGGGCCATCTTCTATCACTTTCCCAGACCATAGCAGAGAGCTGGATCAGAAGTGGAGCAGCCAGGCAGGACTTGAACTGGCACCCATATGGGATGCTGGCACTGCAGGCAGTGGCTTTACCCACTATGCCACAGCGCCGGCCCCAGGAATCATTACTTTTAAATGAAGGTATGAGAAACTGTCTATCTACTTGCTTATGACAAGCCAGCTGGTCATAGCAGAATAATAATGACAAAACCCTATTTGTAGAAACAAATAATTTCTACGGAGAATGTTAAGAAAAATCCTGCAAGGCCAGGTCACTGGACAACCAGGCCATTGCTCCTCACATTTAAGTCTTCAGGAAAGGGCACAGGCTTTGGTTCTGTAGAAAACCAGTAGCCATAATTTTTTTTATTATAAACACTTTTATTTAGTAAATATAATTTTCTAAAGTACAGTAAATGGATTACAATGGCTTTTTCCTCCCCATAACTTCCCTCCCATTTCCCGCTCCTTCTCCCATTCCATTCACATCAAGATTCCTTTTCAATTATCTTTATGTACAGAAGGTGGATTTAGTATATATTAAGTAAAAATTTCATCAGTTTGCACCACACAGAACATAAAGTGTAAAATACTGTTTGAGTACTAGTTACAGCATTATTTCACATTGGACAACACATTAAGGACAGAGATCCCACTTGAGGAGTAAGTACACAGTGTCTCCTGTTGTTGACTTAACAATTTGACACTCTTGTTTATGGCGTCAGAAATCTCCCTAGGCTCTAGTCATGAGTTGCCAAGGCTATGGAAGCCTCTTGAGTTCGCTGACTTCGATCTTATTTAGACAAGGTCATAGTCAAAGTGGAAGTTCTCTCCTCCCTTCAGAGAAAAGTACTTCCTTCTTTGATGACACTGGGATCTCACTCACAGAGATCTTTCATTTAGGTTGGTTGGTTGGTTTTTTTTTTTTGGCCAGAGTGTCTTGGCTTTCCATGCCTGAAATACTCTCATAGGCTTTTCAGCCGGATCCGAAAGCCTTAAGGGCTGATTCTGAGGCCAGAGTGCTGTTTAGGACATCTGCCATTCTATGAGTCTGCTGTGTATCCCACTTCCCATGTTGGATCATTCTCTCCCTTTTTGATTCCATCATTTAGTATTAGCAGACACTCGTCTTGTTTGTGTGATCCCTTTGACTCTTAGACCTATCAGTGTGATCAATTGTGAACTGAAATTGATCACTTGGACTAGTGAGATGGCATTGGTACATGCCACCTTGAAGGGATTGTATTGGAATCCCCTGGCACATTTCTAACTCCACCATTTGAGGCAAGTCCGATTGAGCATGTCCCAAATTGTACATCTCCTCCCTCTCTTATTCCCACTCTCATATTTAAAGGGATCACTTTTCAGTTAAATTTCAACACCTAAGAATAAACGTGTGTTAATTACAGAGTTCAACCAATAGCATTAACTAGAACAAAAAAATACTAAAAGGCATAAAGTATCCATAATTTAAGAATAACCAGTCAGTCCTGAAGAGAGGTGCACAGGCCACTAGAAAATTTCTCCAGTGTTTTCTGGATTGTTTGCTATTCCTATTATATTAGGGAATCTACTGAAAGGTTAGTTACTGACAAGAAAGGAAGAAATGTTTCAAACACATAGAGAAATCTTCTTAGAAATAACATGACTGACTACAAGTAACAGGATGTCTAGGATAATACTGAACAAGATTATGCAAAACCTACGACTTCAGGTCCTTTTGATAAGAAATGGAGGAAACACATTGCTACATGTGATGCTGTCAAAAGGAATATTTTAAGTATACATGACAGATAAAACCTTATTTCCTTTGAAATACAGTTTGAGTTTGTCAAAAGCAGGAAGATGAACCTTTTATCACAATGCCCTTGCAACTTTTACCATGTATTCCAGACAAGTTCTAAGATTTTATAAAAATTAAAGGATTATAGAATTAAATATACTCCCAATTTATAGATCTAGCACTCAGATGTTCAAAGGGCTACTTGTTGATTGTATTTTCATCACATTCACTGTCTACTGATTATTATCTGACCAGCTGGCCCTTGGCCTAAGGCAGGAACAAAGGAAGTCCATCCAGTAGTTTACTCCCCAGATGGCTACAATGGCCTGGGCTGCGCCAAGTCAAGGCAGGGAGCTGGAATTCTATCTAAGTCTCCCATGTGGGTGCAGGGGCCCGAGTATTTGGGCCACCTTCCACTACTTTTCCAGGCACACTAGCAGGGAGCTGGATATGAAGTGGAGCAGCCGAGGCTTGAAAATGTACTCAGATAGGATTCCGGAATCACAGGTGGTGACTTAGCCCATGCTACAACAATGCTGGTCCCTCTTTTTACTTTTAAAAATGTAGATACTGTGTCTCATAGTGTGTGTGTGTGTGTGTGTGTGTGTGTTGGACAGAACTGTTCTAGAAAACTGAAGCAGCACTGGGAGAAGTACTTCATTGAATTACATTCTAGGGCTGAAAGCGTTAATGCATCTCCCCAAGGTACTAACGGAGAGCAACTCAATCACAAGGGAGCACAAAACAAAATAATTCACAAACTGCTAATCACATCGTTAAATGTGATCTCTCTTGTTGCAGAGTGTAATCATTTATGGGAGCAAAGAGCTCAGGGACTTTCAAATCATGGAAAATTTCAAATATCCATTCAAAAAATCTTGTCATCCCCACTAAATTTGTCATGATCTAATCTGGCTGCAATTTAGTGCATGACATTTTTATCACAATTCACAAATGCACTCAACTGGCACAAATACACTTATTTATGCACAGAGCCAGCAAAAGGGTGATCTTTGCTCAAAGCACTGTGCTGTACTAATGGACCATCCCTTTTACCACTGGGGAAGCCAGAGGTAATGAGAAGACACACATGAATTCATCAATATTAAATATTCAAGTAGTTAACTGCATAGCTTATTTAAAGTAGAGGATAAACAGATGGATCTGTATTTTTTATTGAGCTTCAAAGCTCAGTAGCTCCTACATTTTACTTACTCCCCTGTAGTATCAATTTGCTATACAAAAATCAAAATAATACAAAATAAGTAAATAGCCAAAATACCCCAACACTTGTATATATTTATGTTACTTTTAAAAAAGAAATCAATGATGAATCATTTAGAAAAATCATTTAGAAAAATACTAACAATTTGAAGGGTAAACTTTTCAAAAGAGTAAGGAAGCCTGGAATGAAAATGTCCGCGTTAAGAGGGCACCTACCTTTTCTATTGCTACCACATTGTGTAGCATGTTATTTCTGCTGTGTCTTGACATAACTGGAATACAGGTATTATCATCTCAATGCACATGATAGAAAAAATTTCCAAATTTACAAATTCATAATTCAGAAACTAAATCATTTTACTTTCCTTTGAGTGTCTATGGAATACTAAAGCAGTCTTAATGTTACATTTGTGATGGCATCCCCTATTTCTGCAATGGTATTATCTACTGTAGGAGTATTAAGCTTTAAAGAGATTCAAGATAAAAAGAGAAATTTCATTTGAGGAAACTCCCATGCACAGGGAGAAATTTCCGAGTTTTGATTGGTAGGGCTTTGGCAATTAATCCCCTAAGTTCCAGGATCAGAAAAATACACTTAAAGGAAACTTAACTATGAGTGGAACTAACATCTCCCAGAAGAAATAATACTATGTGCTGATATTGCCCAGTGTCTTAACAGACTGGCCCACCTACCTCTCAAAGTTTGAATAAGAAATATACCTTACCTTGTGAAAACAATGTGCTATAAAATTTGCAATGAGCTTTGCTAGAAAGCATGGAAACCACAACTGAAGGAGTTAGTATATATAAATATGTTCACTGAAAAAAAAAACCTAAAATACCTCTTTCTCTAATGTTACAAGCACATTCATATCTTAAAATTCATGTATATATATGGACAAGACCAAATTCCACATATCAGATTTCAGCTGCAAAAATACTTCCCTCAAATGAAGTGGAAAACTAGCTCTAGATTCTAAAGACAGAGCACACAAACGAAGAACAAGTTGGCCCTCTGGGAAGATAAGGAAACATAAAAGTCGTTGCAGGTACTCTTAGCTGATTACACATACTTCTGTCAAGGAAAGATTTAATTTCCTGGTGTAAATCAGACGCTCTTACAAACTCCGACTTCCTTGGGACTGTTGTGAGGATTGTAAAATGCCACAATCACTTTGGAAAGACGTTAGCCAGCTTCTTACAAAATTAAACAAAATATATCTGTACTCAAGTGTTTACTCAAGAGAAATGCAACCTCATGCAAGCATATTCCCACGACTGTTGTGAAGAATTATATGAGATCTTGAAACTGCAAGTGCCTTCCACAGAGTTGTACATTGGAAGTAGCTTATTAAATGGTAGACTGAATACCCTTCATGTTTTTGGACATAATGGAAAGAATACAGGATTTCAATAGTGCAGACTTGGGTTTATGAGGGTACTTTTCAAAGTTCACAGAGAAGTGGAATTAAAAGATAAGTTTATTTTGGTGCAAAAAAATTTGACCTCCATACAATTTTTTTTAATAAGACACATTTTCCATGAACTTTTTAGAGACTCCTTGCATATCCAAGCTCTATTATTCACCCATTAAGATGCTGTTTTTAATTTTAGTTTTATTTTTATTGATTTGAAAGACAGATTGAGACAGAGAAAGACCTTCCATTCCCAGGTTCACTTCCTATATGAACAAAACAGCCAGGGCCAGGCCAGGTCAGACCAGGTCAATTTCAGGAGCCCAGAAGTCAATCTGGGTAGCAAGGAGCCAACTACTTGAACCTGCTGCCTCCCAGAGGCACATTAGCACAAAGCTTGGATGTGGGCATCCCAAGCAACATCTTAACTGCTGAGCCAAATGCCTGCCCTTCTATTCAGCTGTTTTTTTCATTCATCCAGTCTTCTTGAGACCTACTCTGTGCCAAGCACTCTTCTAGGTTTTGGGGCTACTGTACTGATTGTGACGGTCCAAGTCTTCACTCATTTTACTCATGTCATTTACATTTTAGTGCTTTGGACATCATGGCTAAGTTTTGTGAACTACAGTTTCTGCTTCAGTAATTTGATCCAATTGAGCATCTTTAACATGGTAGATATCACTAGATAAGGAAGCACAAAAATCAACAAGACTATACAGCCAGGGCCAGTGCTGTGGCAAAGCGGTAAAGCTGCTGCTGGCAGTGCCAGCTTCTCATACGGGCGCCGGTTCAAGTCCTGGCTGCTTCACTTCCAATCCAGCTCTCTGCTATGGGCTGGGGAAGCAGTAGAAGATGGCCCAAGTGCTTGGACCCCTGTACCAGTGTGGGAGACCTGGAAGAAGCTCCTGGCTCCTGGCTTTGGATCGGCACAGGTCCGGGCATTGTGGCCATCTGGGGAGTGAACCAGCGGATGGAAGACCTCTCTCTGCTTCTGCCTCTCTGTAAACCTACTTTTTTAAAATAAATACATACAAATCTTTTTTTTTTTTTTGATAGGCAGAGTTAGACAGTGAGAGAGAGAGACAGAGAGAAAGGTCTTCCTTTTCCGTTGGTTTACCCCCCAAATGGTTGTTACAGCTGGCGCGCTGCGCCGATCCGAAGCCAGGAGCCAGATGCTTCCTCCTGGTATAATCCCAATAGAGGCAGTAGACAAGTAAGCAGATAAATCCAAGTGCTGTGAGAGAGTTAAGGAGCCAGAACTACAGGTTAAACTGAACCCAGTCCTGGTAGCAAGCTGATCACTGGAGTGGGTCAGAGAAGGCTTTCTGGAAAAAAGCACTTAGATGCAATCTGCAGTGTATACCAAGCAAAAGGAATCCCCTAATTCATATTATTAATAATGTGAAATGAACATATAGTTGCAGAAGCAGTAATCAGTTCATGAAGTCCTTTATGACAAAAAGAAAACAACAGTTCCATTTTAAGAACAAAAACACTGAACCACGAAGTCATTGTGTAGTCTTGGATCTAGTTTATATTGTCTTTATAACACATGTGCTTAATCGGGGCTTCTATATCTGCTTCCTCAATCCAAGGCTGCCAGCTTTCTGCCTGAAGAAGTTGGGTAATTGAATAAATTGCTCTTTTTTTTTTTTTTTTGACAGGCAGAGTGGACAGTGAGAGAGAGACAGACAGAGAGAAAGGTCTTCCTTTGCCGTTGGTTCACCCTCCAATGGCCACCGCATCGCGCTGATCCGAAGCAGGAGCCAGGTGCTTCTCCTGGTCTCCCATGGGGTGCAGGGCCCAAGCACTTGGGCCATCCTCCACTGCACTCCCAGGCCACAGCAGAGAGCTGGCCTGGAAGAGGGGCAACCGGGACAGAATCCGGCGCCCCAACCGGGACTAGAACCTGGTATGCCGGTGCCGCAAGACGGAGGATTAGCCTAGTGAGCCGCGGCGCCGGCCGTAAATTGTTCTTAATCATATGGGCCAATTCTGACTTCCAGTCAAGTGTCTGGGATTTGCTACAATCACAGTCTGTGGTGCATCTCTGGGGTAGGCCACAGTGGCCTCAAAGCATGCAAAGGGCTCTCCAACAACCAAGATTCTTACAATTCTGCAACCCACTAAACTCTTAATGCTTTTCAATGTAATTGAAAAATTCTGTGCATGGAGCTTGAATATAGTTTATACTATAAGTGGCCAGGACTACTAATTAGTACAGGAAACACTGGTTGTGTTGAAAGACTTTTGATCTGCATTTGCTGTTTTATTTTATAGTGTACACAAACAAAAAAAAATGGAAATGGGTAGTGGGGGCTGGGAATAAGCGCTTAGAAAATTATTCTTTCCAAATACTGCCACACTCCTGACTTGGATAAAGGATGTCACTAGAGACACACAGACCACATTCAGCACATCCTCGTTCTGCGGTGTGCACTTAGGCCAACTTCTGAAGGCCCTCATGATTGCATCAGCAATTATGATGAAAGCCACTCCAACCACATGAACCCTGAACCACTGAAATATATTTTGAAAAAATGTTTAGAGCACTTCATTTTCCTATTGGGAGGCTGCAACAGCTGTTCAATAGAGTAACACTCCTACTGTTACACTCCAGAAATGTCTACATTATGGTCAGTGTAAGAGAGGTTTCCTGGGTTGTTAGAAAAAACATGTTGTAACATAAAGATGCTCCTTCCAAAACTAATGGGAAGCATACACCCTGATGATGTATTTAATAAAAGTGGATTCCGGCCAGCGCTGCAGCTCAATAGGCTAATCCTCCGCCTGCGGCGCCGGCACACCGGGTTCTAGTCCCGGTCGGGGCGCTGGATTCTGTCCTGGTTGCCCCTCTTCTAGGCCAGCTCTCTGCTGTGGCCCGGGAGTGCAGTGGAGGATGGCCCAAGTGCTTGGGCCCTGCACCCCATGGGAGACCAGGAGGAAGCACCTGGCTCCTGCCTTCGGATCAGCGTGGTGCACCGGCTGCAGCGGCCATTGGAGGGTGAACCAACGGTAAAGGAAGACCATTCTCTGTCTCTCTCTCTCACTGTCCACTCTGCCTGTCAAAAAAAAAAAAAAAAAAAGTGGATTCCATGCAAAGTCAATGGAGCACTGTCCTCAACCTTGGTGTGCTCAAGAGCCCCCTCACGTGAACACGGTGGGTGTATATGGTGAAGCAAGAACAAAGGATTTCTTCATTCCTTGGAGGACAAACTGATCAGTAATGAAAGACCTGAGGGCCCAAGGCATCTGGGTGAAGACCATCCTCAACACCTTCATGCTTGTAGGCAACCAGCCTTTTGACCTTGGAGTTCTAATTCTGCCCTGGAAAGATCTCACAAGGTAGCCATGGGCACAAACCAACACATTGGCAACACCCCCACCCCCAACTACTGCATAAAATTCACATCTTAGATTAGTGGAGGTGGTAGGGGAATATGTAATGGCCTTAGGAAGTAACAAGAGAGAAAACAACTTGTCCTTGAGTGGAAAAAGGACAAGAGGAGAAAATTCTAGAAGGGGGAAGATTGACGAGACACACTTGGTTTAGAGTCAGCAAAGTCTCCAAATTTTGGAAGAAAATTAAGAAAGGAAGAAGGAAGGGAGGAGAAAAGTTTGGCCAGTTCGAAGACATCTTCAGTTTCGAGGCCTCTTCCAGGAGACACAGTCAGGAAGGGAAAGGGCAGTGCCATCCAAATGGTAAGTCACCCTAAATATGTTCAGCACCCAGCACTTCTAGTCCTTGTTCTTGAAGCCAGGGACTCATCAGTGAACAAACAGAACTAAAGGTCTAAAGCAATTTCCCCCCCCGGCCTCTCCTCCTTCCTCTCTTCTCCTTCTCCTCCACTTTCTCCTTCTCTTAGAGGTGGAGAAGTAGATAGAGCTCCCACTTGCTGGTTCATTACCCAGATGTCTGCCGTGACAGTCAGGTTTGCCGTGTGGGCAGTAAGGACTAGAGTAACTGAGCTATCACCACTGCCTCCTCAGATCAGTACTGGTAGGAAGTTGGAATCAGAGCTGCAGCCAGGCATCAAATCCAGGCACTCCAATATGGAAGGTGTATATCTCAGTTGGTATCTTAACTGCCCTAAACCAATTTTTTAAAAAAATTGATTCAAATACGGTATACGTACTAAGAAATGCACTTAGGTGTACAAATCAACAAACAGGGAGCCGGCACCATGGCTCACTTGGTTAATCCTCTGCCTGTGGCACCGGCATCCCATATGGGTGCCAGGTTCTGGTCCCAGTTGCTCCTCTTCCAGTCCAGCTCTCTGCTGTGGCCCAGGAGGGCAGTGGAGGATGGCCCGAGTGCTTGGGCCCCTGCACCCGCATGGGAGACCAGGAAGAAGCACCTGGCTTCAGATCAGCACAGCGCTGGACATAGCGGCCATTTGGGGAGTAAACCAACAGAAGGAAAACCTTTCTCTCTCTCTCTCTCTCTCTATGACTCTACCTGTCAAACAATAATAATAAAAAAGACAAATCAATGAACAGGGTTTTTTTTTGGGGGGGGGTCATCTTCTTAGTCATAAGCAACACCCAAATAAAGCAATCTGCTGTCTAGGACTGTCTACTAATGAGCGAGGAGTGAGCTGAGACTCTGTCTACTTCCTAAAGACTACCATTTGTATCTATCAATCAACTGGAGACAGAAAATATTAGAAAATAAGGAATTAGATCTCTACTACACATGTACAGATGTAATTTTCTTCTCCCGATTCCCTAAAGAAAACCATTTGCATAGAAATTACATTGTATTATGTATTATACATAATGTAGAGATGATTTAAAGTATGTGAGACAATGTGTGCAAGTTACACGTGAACACTATGCTGTCCTATATTAGGGAATTGAGCATTCATGGATTTTGGTACCCACAAGGGTGTCCTGGAGCCAGGCCCCTGTGGGTACTGAAGGATTTTAATTACCTTCCAAGGAAAAATGGTCTTTACTCCTCTAGGAGATTATGATCCTTTTAAGGGATTGTCTATTCTTATTTACTCTTTGAATGCACTGAGAAGCCTAGTGTGCGTCCCATAGCTAGCATTTAATAAAAGGCAGTCAGCATTCTGGGGGGGGGGGGGGGCACCTGCAACCCAATCTTGTGGTGTCAGTAACTGAGCCAGGGATGGACTTTCTCCATTCCCTTTTTACCAGAGGTGATTCATGAGGCTGGGCCAGGCCAGACTGGATCATTTCAGGTGTGTGTCTCTCCTTCACCTACACTGTATAAATTCCTGGAAGGCATTCCTTCAAACAGAATCATCTTAACTTAGTCCTATGCCCCAGAAGCTTCTTGACTTTACTGTGCTTTAGAAAAATCAAGAAATCCTGAGATGTGTATTTGGCCTAGCAGCTAAGATAGCAGTTAGGATACCAACATTCCATAGTGGACTATGCTCCACTCCGGATTCCAGCTTCCTGCTAATGCACACTTGGGGAGACAGCAGATAACAATTTGATGAGCTGGATCCAAGAACCCCCTGTGGGAGTTCCTGACTCCCAACATCAACCTAGCCCGGCCGCAGCTGCTGTGAGCATTTGGGGAGCGAACCAGTGGATGGACCCAGCAGATGCAAGCTCTCTTCGTTGGTCTTTGTGTCCATCTCTCTTCCTCTCAAATAAATTCAAACAAAAGCAAACATTCCACCTGGTGGGAAGGAAGATCAGGCCAAGAGTGTGGGGCATTCTTTCCTACTTAGCCAAGGCACAGTCTCATACTGCTTCTGAATACAACCCTGTACCAGCTGCAATGCAGATCAGGGTCGGTGCTGGCAATGATGCCTCAGGGCCATCCACAGGCATCCAATCTGACTGCCACTTCGTGTGGGTCTGGAGGCTGGGTTTTATTTCTCACTCTCAGTGTCTCAGAGGCCTGGGACTTTGTCAGTTCTAAGGCAGCACTGCCCAGTAGAAAGAGAAGGCAAGCCACATATGTAATTTTGAATTTTCTAGTAGTCACACTGAGAAAGGGAAAGAGAAATTAACTGGATTAATGAATTTTATTTAGTACAACTGAGGCAAACTATTCCAATGTGTAATCAAAATTCATATTAAGATCTTTTATGTGAAACTGGAATTGTAGCACAGCAGATTAAATCACCACCTGGGGCTGGTGCTGTGGCGTAGCGGGTAAAGCCATTGCCTGCGGTGCTGGCATCCCATATGGGTGCTGATTTGAGTCCCGGCTGCTCCGTTTCCGATCCAGCTCTCTGCTATGGCCTGGGAAAGCAGCAGAAGATGGCCTAAGTGCTTGGGTTCCTGCACCTGTGTGAGAGACCCGGAAGAAGCTCCTGTCTCCTGGTTTCAGATGGGCGCAGCTCTGGCAGTTGCAGCCATCTGGGTAGTGAACTAGCAGACGGAAGACCTGTCTCTCTGCCTCTGCCTTTCAAGCAAATAAATAACTCTTTTTAAAAAGTCACCACCTGTGACACCAGCATCCCATATCGGAGAGCCGGTTTGAGTCTCGGCTGTTCTACTTCTGATCTAGCTCCCTGCTAATGTGTCTGCGTAGGCAGCGGAAGAGGGCCCATGTACCTGGATCCCTGCCACACACAGGGAGATCTGGATGGAGCTCCTAGCTCTTGCATTTGACCTTGAGGCCATCTGGGGCGTGACCAGTGAATAAGATCGCTCACTCTCTCTCTCCCCGTCACTCTGCCTTTCAAATGAATAAAATAAATCTAGGAAAAAACTACTTTACATTGTTTTTCCCTTACAACTCTTCAGCATCCAGCATGCATTTTAAACCTGCAGTACAATCCCAAATCCAGCCAGCCACGTCCCACGTGTCCAGCAGCCACAGCTGGTGACCGCAGCAGACAGCGTGGCTTCAGGGAGGTCAGTGGAATCTCTGAGGACATCTTGGGGTGACTGCTCCAAAACAAACCTTTTTTGCATAAAACTCAATTTAGGAAAAATAAAAAAAAGTAGTTTACAAACTAGAAGTCCAGCAGGGGAAAATGTTAGTTCTTGCAGGAAGTTTTTAAGCTTTTAGCCTGAAATCACATCAGTGATCACGCTGCAAGACGCTCCTCTGCTGGGTCACTCCGCCCTGACCAGGACACGCCTCCTGGGGCGGCCTGCAACTCCCTTCCTCGGCCTCTGTTTACAGACAAAACAGGAGTCCCATAAAGAGGCACAGGAATAGACTGCATCTTGGTTTCCAGCCTGTGGGCCTGAAGCTTCTGCCAGCTTGCTCTGACACTAACCATCATCCTGGGCCTCAACACAGGTTAATTTAAGGTCCAAAATATTTAGTGACGGCTAATTACAAAGCAAGCACTGTCTGGCCTACACTCTGTATTTGTGGCATTTTCCAAACATACACGTGAGATAATATAATCAATACACTGAAGATCATATAAAAACATTAATACATTCCTAGTAGCTGTGTCTTCTTTGCATTTCCCCAGTCAATAGAATCTAAAACTACACTAAAAATTCTTAGCATCTTGATGTTCAAGTGTGGTCGTTAGGCATCACAAGTCACCAGCTATGGAGCCGGTCCCCATGGGATCATCGCTTTGCTCTCCTAGGGAAGGTGTGAGTGAACAGGAGGGCTTGCTGTCTGCCAGCCAGGATTCTCCTGAGCTGAGATCCTTCCATTGCTTGTTACTGAGTTAATGGTCTCTTGTTAAGAAGCACTGGGTTTTAGAAGCTACTACATGCCGAATTTAATTGCTCAATGTTAATATATTCAACACAGATGATTTCATTATATAACATGCACTGGCCACTCTGCAGTATTTCCTTAGGCATAATGAGCTCTTACCATAAAAATCAAATCACTGTTAATCTGCAAAGCTGTCATTTTATATCCACTGCCAAGGAAAAAAGACAAAAAGCAAAACAAAAAAAAAACTGAAGTGAGATAAAGTAAACCTTTATCAAGGAACTGGACCAAAACAATGATTAAACCAACTCTCTTTATCCCTTTGGGGCAGTCTGATTTGTAAGCTGAGGTTTCAAAGTAAATTTGATTTAATTGCTGAAGGCAAGAGAACAGTAGGAATTTTTGAACTAAGCTCTTTATGATGCAGGTCTGCTTTGCTTTGTGGGAAAAATGAAAAAACAATCCTTTAAAGTTTGCCTTTTCAAGTGAGTCTCATAATCCCACCAGTTCTATTTCCTTTTCAGTTGCATCTAGAGTAAACAGGTAGGAAAGGGCAAAGAAAAGTACTCAATTTTCAAGGCTGCCTGGCAGAGAGCAGCCTAAAAAATCCCCCTGTATTTCCACCAAACACAAGGCACAGCAGTGTGTGTTATACCTTTTATAAACAATCTGTGTTTAAACAAGGTATACACAATGCTTTCTTCCCAGTCTCTGCAAGCTGGTCATTGTTGCCTGTTTAATTATACTCCTAAATCCTGAAGAATAGAAACAGCAAGGTAGTAACTGTTTGATCTGCATTATCTTGGCTGGAGATGTGAGAGCAAAGCAGACCTGCCCGGGCTCATGTTTCTAAATTCCTCCAGTGGAGCCACATACTCTGGGTGCAGCAGAGCCAAGCTCTCCCTTCCCAATGGAGGGTGGCGAGGAGTACGCCACACACGTCAGTTGCATTCATAAGGAAATAGCCTTCCTGCCCACCCAGCCCTGTATTTAGAGCCATCTCTTGGCAATACAAACTTACATTTCTGGGCTTTCTGCCACTCAGACCAAAAAGAAAAAAAAAAAAAAAGTACAAGACAAACTAGTTTAGTTCCAGGGCTGGGCCCAAACAAGGCAAGTTAAATGCGGCCTTCCCCACTGATGCATTTATGTGTCAAACATCACTCCTCCTTCAAACATAGTGGGCGCTGGATGTGTGCTGAATGCTTGTTTTCCTTCCAATGCTAATGAATAAAATATGTCCCACTCTTGAAGGGGACATGTTGTAAACGAGGAAGCAACGAAGCTCATTTCTCTGAAAAGGACAGGACGTCTTAAAAGTTTTTACAGTGTTCTGTTGATTCCTTACACATGCTGTACTCCTGAGAAAAGTTACATCCCAAAGCTAGCTGCAGGGATGATGGAAAAACAATGTGCCATGCTACGTGACGTGGGACATGACCAGGGCTCTCCCACCCTCGCACACAGACTATGAGAGAGGCTCGCTAGTGTTTGGCTACAAGAACATCAAGCATCAGGGCTATGAGGGCTCCTCACCAGCAGAAGTCACACAGGGGAGACCATGGTGTGTACACCCTGCATAGGCAGGCATCAGTCTTACATGGGCACCAAATCGTGGAGGCCACATGGTACTGGAAATCTGCACGACAAACGTCCCTCGTGTCCTCTCCCAAACCTAAGGGACTTGTCTCGGCTTTCTCTCCCAGTGTTTTTTCTTACAATTACATGTGCTGCACTAATGTCCACATTTCCTTCTAGCTGGAGATCCTGTCCCGGGGCTGCCTGCTTAGGAAGGTGGAGGAACATTTATAGGACAGCCACTCTGTTCTAAGCCCAAGATCAAACAGGACAGCCAGTCAGTGGTTTGGAGAGTATTTCCTCCACATTGGTACGTGTATTCCCCTCTAACTAGTTTGACAAATATAGATAAAAGAACAAAAATATCTGCAACTCATTCTCCCAATCTAAAATAACAACAAAAAAATAAAACAAGTATAAACAATTTCTAAAACCCTGTACAAAATTTCTCCAAAATACTAAATGTAGTATTGAAGAGTAACCACTCATCATGAAATATGAATAATTATGGAAGTTTCAGAATATTTCTTTTTTAAAGATTATTTATTTATTTATTGACAGGCAGAGTTAGACAGTGAGAGAGAGAGAGAGAGAAAGGTCTTCCTTTCCATTGGTTCACCCTCCAAATGGCTGCTATGGCTGGCGTGCTGTGCCGATCTGAAGCCAGGAGCCAGGTGCTTCCTCCTGGTCTCCCATGCAGGTGCAGGGCCCAAGCACTTGGGCCATCCTCCACTGCCTTCTTGGGCCACAGCAGAGAGCTGGACTGGAAGAGGAACAACCGGGACTAGAATCCGGGGTACCGGCGCCGCAGGGGGAGGATTAGCCTAGTGAGCCGCGGCACCGGCCTTCAAGATTTTTTATTTTATTTTTATTTTTTATTGTTATTGAAAGGCAGAGTTACAGGGAGAGAGGGAGCGATAGAGAGGTCTTCCATTCGCTGCTTCACCCCCCAAATGGCTGCAACGGCTGGAGCTGGACCGGCAATGCACCAGTCCTGAAAATATTTCTATACAATAATTATTTCAGTTTGGGATTTCATACATGGATAAATGCAAAAAGAAAGTGACACTGCTGTCAAACAAAAAACCACTCTGAGTGTTCAGATCTTGGAGATAATGTTCCTATGGCCGACTTCTTCCAGGCCTAGGGTAGGATTAAAACCCTGTTCCGCAGAAGCTAGGATCACCATATGATTTGCTTGGGTCACAGGAGTGGCCAGAACATTGATGTGCTGTCTTTCACATTCTGTTCCCTGCCATATTTACCCAAGTCCTAGGTGCATGTGATGCATAAGCCAGAAATACACCTTTGTTGTAATAAGTACACCAAGATTTGGGGGTTTGCATGTAACCATAGCAAACCTAGCCTAACCTGGCCAATATACTGAATTAGCAAAAACATGAATAATAATTCACAGAAGTAGATGAAAATCCATCATAAGTGCCAGAAAGCACTCAATCAAGTCGCTCCTTCCAGTGCCTATAACTTAACATTCGCATCCTGTTGACTTCCAGGATACTTCCAGCAATTTGATCAAAATTCAAAGTCAATAATATACTTAAGAAAAAAATAGAACAGAATGGGTCCCGCTAAGGAAAACAGACAAGACCACTGAGAAACACAGTGATTCCCAGCATTCTAAATCTGCAGTTCCCAACTCCAAACACTGGGACTGCTCAGCCGAAGGTGGAACCCAGGCATTGGCACTGCTTCTTGGTCTGCCCTGCTGATTTCAGTGTGCAGCCAGATTGAGAACCGTGGCTTCCATGAAGGAGCTTCACAGTTTTCCAAAATGTAGTCCCAGGACATAAGATATCTTAGGAAAAAAAAAAAAAAAGAAATGCACAAACAACAGTATCCCCCAAGTAGCAGGTTCATGTTCACCTTGTAGTAAAATGCAGCTGTAGAGCTCCAGCATTACCAGGGCCCCTTGAACATGTTGTGCTGCATCAGAAATCCACGTCTTTTAGATACCGAGAGAGAAATTTTTAAGGGTACGGTATCTCACTCCCCTTGAGAACACAGCAGGGACCGTGGTGTGCACAGGCAGGAGAACACAGGAGAGAGAGCCAAAGTCTCCTGCATCCAGATAACCGAACTCTGAGTTTCCACTAGAATGAAATTGTTATTTCCATTCACCCACTGCTTACTGTGCACCAGGGATAGTTCTAGGCATTTTACTTTTATCTATTTTAAAGATTTATTTATTTATTTGAAAGTCACAGAATTGCAGAGAGACAGGGAGAGACACAGACAGAGATAGAGATATCTTGCATCCACTGGTTCATTCCCCAAGTGGCCACAATGGCCAGGGCTGGGCCAGGCCGAATCCAGGAGCCAGGAGCTTCATCTGTATCTCCCATGTGGGTGCAGAAGCCCAAGGACTTAGGCCGTCCTCTGTTGCTTTCCCAGGCACATTAAGCAGGGAAATGGATTGGAAGTGGAGTAGCAAGGACTTGAACCAGCGTCCATATGGGATGCTGGTGCTGCAGACAGTGGCTTAACATGCTGCACCACAGCGCTGGCCCATATTAGGCATTTCAAACGCACAGTTTCATTTTATTCATGTCAACCTCATAAGAAGATATTATTATCATTTTCATTTTACAGACTAGGCATTAGAAACTATAAGTAAAATCAATCTGTTCATTGTCACATGGTTATGAAAATCCCAGGAGATGTTTGAGAATGAAGAGGTTCACATACTGCTCCATAAAATGGAATAAAACTGAGAAAGAGGTAGTTCATAATAATTTCTCTATGTCCTCATCTAGGTGATAAAATATGTATTTCCCTGTAACCCACTTGTTTTTACAATCTGAAGAACATGTGTTATTAACAAAAGACCATAAGCATAATTTTGACAAATACAGAATTAAAAAGTAATTTGAATTTTCATAAAGTTTGACACCATTATAAATAATTCATTTCTCTGCCTAAGGTTAAACAGTATCTACTCCCTCAGCCAGTGAAGATGTTTGCACCTTCTGAGTGCTAGCTCCTGCAGACAGAATGAGGGCGAGGCCAGACGCAGTCACTGTCCTCACTCGGCTGACACTCCAGCAGGTCACACCAGCAAACAGCAAGAACTGTGTGCCAACAGGTGAGAGGGGACAAGCATTAGGAAGTCCCCAACGTATCCAAGGAGACAGATGCGTAGCCAGCTGTCCCTCCATACAATGGAAGGGCACTGGGCTCTGCTTTTTGTACTTGCAGCCAATTTAACACAAAACTCTTTTGTCCAGATGTTGGCTTACTACGGTGCTGTATTATAGCTGTGCCTTTAGAGCAACTGGTATCAATGTCACATCGCTTCAAATACATCTTCACCGTCATTTGAAGTATTGCCAGTCTCATGTGAAAGCCTTCCTTCAGTTCACTGTGGAGCAATCGCTCAGTGAGTCACCAAATTATCAGTTACCACAGGAGCAGGCATGCAGAGCAGGGCTGCATTAGAAGCTGACTCTCAACCTGTTGAATTACTAAGCAGAACAGGAGCCTTTATTCTATGTTCACTTAAGAGAGGAAGTGTGGGAAGCACACTTTCCACAAAGGGCCTTTGTCAGGTGTCACACTTATGAGGCATTTTGGACAGAATCACAGGTCATTACACATCATCTAGCCTGAGACAGTTATTGTGCTAATATCCTGTTCCTTATTTATAGAAACCAACATTAGCTTTGAAGATCTGTTCTTGTAATTCAGTTTCAAATACAGTTGTCCCTTGATAGCCTCAGTGGACTAGTTCTACAACCTCCTGTTGACACCAAAATCCCGTGGGGGTGACCCTGACAAGGTAACCACAGGTGGGACTTGAAATCCAATAAATCTATAGAACGCTAATTTTTGAAAGATTTATTTATTTATTTATTTATTTGAGAGAGAGAGAGAGAGAGAGAGAGAGAGAGAGATAAATAGATACAGAGGGAGAAAGAGATCTTCCATCTGCTGACTCACTCCCCAGATGGCCTCAATGGCCAGGCTGAAGCCAGGATCCAGGAGCTTCATCTGGGTCTCCCATATGGGTGCAGGGGCTGAAACACTTGAGCCATCTTCCACTGCTTTTCCCAGGTTAACAGCAGAGAGCTGGATAGGAAGTGGGGCAGCCAGACCCAAACTGAACCCCATACAGGATGCTGACGTTGCAGGTGGCAACTTTACTTGCTATACAACACCACTGGTCCTAGCAGGCTAATTTTTAAGTTGACAATTTTGTATGGCCTGTGAATTGTCGCTCCCCCTCTTCGTGGAGGAGCAACATTGAACCCTGCGCTGTTCTTTTTGTCTGCTCGGCCCTCCCCGGGTTTGCTGCTGGTTCTTCCCGGGTTGGCTACTATCCCTTCCACCTCCGTGGAAGGGCAGTTCCCCCTGGCCACATTCCCCACTTCCGCAGGGGAGCGGCACACCGCCGACCGGCTCTTCTCGGGGGCTGCACAGGTGTTCCTTCAGCTAGATGTTCCCCATAGATGTTCCTGGTGCATGCCGTCTCTCTCCTCCTTTATAGTCCTCCTCCGCCAATCCTAACTCGGCTGCCCACACGCCGAGTACGCTGCTCTCCTCCAATCAGGAGCAAGTCCTACAGTTTATTAGCTGAACTGGAGGCAGCTGTGCGGAAGCTGTTTACTTCTCTCCCAGCGCCATATTGTGGGAGAGCAGATGCATAGAATAAGTCTTAATTCCAGTAACTCAGTCCAGTCCGGGCTGCTCCCCACAGTGAATGGTGTTATAGATATCCAAAAGGCCCTTGGCTAAGAAAAGGTTCCCACTTTTGCCATAGATTCTCAAGTCCCTTATACAAAATGGTGCAGTATTTGCATGCAAACCTACACATATCCTCTCTTTTTTTTTTTTTTTTTTACTTTAAATCATCTGTAGACTATTTGTAATACTAATTACAATGGAAATAGTCTTAAATTTTAATTGTTTAGGGAATAATGACAAGAAAAAAAAGTCTGTATGTGATTAGTACAGATACTTCTTTCTGTGAATATTGCAGATCCAAGTATGGCCGCATCTGCAGATGTGAAACGTGTGCATAGAGGGTCAACTGTATTAGAAAGGAAAGTAAAACCACATTCATTCATTTTAGGAGCTTGCAGGAAGATGAGCACAATTGCTAATATTAAAAAATGAATATTAGGCTATATGGAAAGTGCTACATGCCAAGTGTTTTGTATGTGCTATCTTAAACTTTATAAAAACCATCACTACATCTCATTAATTCTAATGTCCATCTTTTTCACATTTAAAAAATTATTTATTTGGACTTTATTTGAAAGGGAGAGAGAGAGAGAGAGAGAGAGAGAGAGAATGAATGAATGAATCTTCTATCCACCATACCAACTGGTCCTCAAATGCCTATAACAGCTGGAACTGGGCCTGGGCAAAGCCAGGAGCCTGAAACTCAACCCATGTCTCCCAGAAGCCAGGTACTTGAGCCATCACTCCTGTCTCCTATGATGCACATTAACAGGAAGCTCAAATAAGAAGCAGAGACATGAGTTGAACCCAGCCACTCCAATATGGGATGCCTCAATCCCAAGCAGTGTCTGTACAGGTAAGCCAAATGTCCACCCCTTTTTTCACATTTTAATATGTTTGAAATCAGGGTGCATGTAACAATCAAGTTATTTCACAGTTTAATTAGCAGTGATTTTTCTTTACAAATTACAAGAAAATAATGATGTTATCTTAAAATCCATGGTACCTCATATACAAAAAGAATACGCTAGTATTATCTCCATCCCATGGCTGAGGAAACTGAGGCTTAGAGAATCTGAGTGAGTTGCCCAAGGTCACAGCCAGGAGACAGCAGAGCACACACGAGACCACAGGTTTTCCCGACTGCACAGCTGATGCTGGGAACTGGTACACAGTGAGGCTCTCCTCCACAGAGAAGCAGTTCTCCATCCAGCCCTCAGCATCCGTTAGGAGCCCGTCCACACTGGGAATGCTGGCATTAGAAAGATGAGCAGGTAGCTTTTGATGTGACTAACTCGGGACTTGGATATCTGAGCAGTTAACCAGATTCATGCATTTTTTGTGGGCCCTACAGTATACAGTAACACCATCTCTAAGCCTGGGCTTTCTTTTCAGGGCCACTTTTTATTTTCACAAAGGACTTTTTCTTTAGCAAAAGCTCTCAGCACATACCAGTTTTAGACTGGGTGAGTACTATTTAAAGCAACATTTTAGTGTGTCAGACAGACGCTAAGTGGTCCCCGATGATCCTCACCTCCTACTATTCACAAACCTGTGTAATGCCCTTCCCATTAGTGTGGGCAGGGCCTGTGACTTGCTTGTAAGCAGAAGGATATGAAAGGTGATGGAACAGCTCTTGTCTTGACTGCTAAGGAACAGGTTTTGTTTTTTTTTTCTTTAACCATGCAAATTGTTGAACTCTTTACTTAGTACAGAGTTGGTCTTCTGTGTATAAAGTTAATTGAAAATGGATCTTAGTGGGGAATGGGAATGGGAGAGGGAGGAGGAGGAAAGGTGGGAGAGTGGGTGGGAGAGTGGGTATGGTGGGAAGAATAACTATATTCCTAAAGATGTACTTATGAAATGCATGAAGCCTGTATTCCTTAAATAAAAGGTTTCTTTGGGGGGAAAAATAAATAAATAATTTTTTAAAAAGGTGATGGAATGTCACATTTGTGATTAGGCTACAGAAGACAGTGGCTTCTGTCTTGCCAGCGGACTCTCCATCTTGCTGGCTTGGATGAATGCAAGTTGCCAAGATCTTGAGGGCAGCCTCTGGCCGACAGCCAGCTGGAAATGGAGGTGCTCAGAGTCCACAGCTGTAAAGAGAACCCAGTCCTTCCAACAACCACACAGATGAGTTCGGGAGAGAATCCATCCCCAATGCAGCTTCCAGATAAAATCCCAGTCCTGGATGACCCTTAAATTCAGCTTCATGGGGACAGATCCAAGGCACACACACAGTTAAGCCATGCCAGATTCCTGACTCACAGGTAGTATACGTTACTAAATGTGTTGCTTTAAGCCTCTAAATTTGTAGTAATTGGTTACACAATAATAGATAATACACTTGTGCTATGATTTGAACGCCTGTGTTCCCTTAAAATTCATACGTAGGAGCCTAAGCTCCAATGTGACAGTATTCAGGGACAGGGCTTTTCACTGGGGATTGGTGAGAGGGAGCCTTCATGAATGGGGTTAGTTCCCTCAGGCCCCTTTGCCCTTCTGTTCTTCCACCTTGCAAGGACACAGCAACAGGTGCCAGCCTGGAAGCAGAAAGCAGCCTTCAGCAGACCCCCAGTGTCAGTGCCTCAGTCTTGGTCTTCCCAGCCTGGGAACTGTCAGCAATAAATTCATTACGAAAGGACTGAGATTTGGTTCAAAGATAAACTTCTCTGTGTCATGGACCTTTCTGGAGCTCTTAAACAGCTGATACTGAACATTCTAATTGTGAATTTCATCTCTTGGTGAGATCATAAAGTCTCCTTTTACCGAGAGCTTGCTATGGGTCAGGTAAATTCCAGTATGTATTAATGAAACTATGGCCACTTAGGCAAAGATTCATTAGTATAGCTAATGATTAGAAATATTAAACAATAACTTAATTTTTTAAAAGTTAATGGACTTTTACTATTACCTTGTCCAACTACAGTTCTTCCCTTGCTTTAGGTTAATGAACCCTTTCCTTCCAGAATTGTGTCTTCCCCTAACATCAGTCATATCCTTCCAGGGGGCCTTTATCTTACCTGAGCCACTTCTTTGGTGACAGTGACTGACCCAAGCTTGGGCATCTCATCCACGCTGAGCCAGTGAGCACCATTTCCTAGCATTTTGTTTTAATGTGGAGCAGGAGAGAGTAGTGAACTCCGAGTTCTATAGTAGTGAGGGTCAAGCATGGACTCTCAATGGCCACGTTCCCTGCTATATCCAGGTAGCCAGTCTCCAAGAGATCATGGTATGGACACTCAGGAAGAAAGAGACCGAGGGACAGACAGCCTGCTTCCTTCCTGTGGCTGCGGGCAGTCCCTGGAGTCCAGATGCACCCCTGCCCTTTCTCAAGGTCATAGAAGCTTTGCTATACATTCCCTTTAGGACCCATGAGTATGAATTTAGCTTCAGTTACTGTCAATCAAAGAGATTCAGCACAATAATTTCCTGATGTTTCTTACTGATATTTTAAAATATTTGGGTCTCTCACATTTGCTTAAAAACAACTGTTCTATTATTGAATAAAACTATACCCAGCTGATTGTTGTATCACAGAATGATAAAGTAGGGGGGGCATTAGGCTTAATCCAGTCTGGTTCTCTCATTTGAAAATAAGGACACTGCACCACAGCGAGGTTAAGCTACTTTTCAAGTTCATATCAATGCCAGAAGTTCCTGAGATTTGACCCTCTATATCTATTCCACTGAGTGCTGTCTGTCATAAGGTCCTAGGAATTTAGAGGCTTAAAGAATTTGATCTTTGTTTAAAAGATCCCTCACAAATCTGTCATCTTTTAGAGACATGTAATTAACTTGGTTAATTAATAAATAATGAGAACAGTTTATTTGACTTCACCCACCCATAAAAGATGTTCATTGTTCATTATTAATTCTAATTACATGGAGAAACATATGATCACCAGTGGCAAAGTTATTTAAATAAAAGGAACTCTATTTTTTCATCTATACTCTGGTTTAGTTTGACTTTGACCTCTCGACTGTGTTATAAAAATTAAAACTTATGTAATCAATAATATTGCATCATGCTTCTATTCAAGGATGACTTTTAATCATAAAATCAATAATGCAATATGGAAATATAGAAAACTAGAAAGAAAACCATCATTCATGTTTTGTGTCTGAAATTGGTACGAGCAATTATATAATTCTTAGTTTATGTAAACTTATTAATATTGAGAAGCTAAAATCCAACACCCCAAAGAAACAGTCCTTACTACTCCAGGAATTCTCTTATAACCAAGCTTACAAATAAATTCTCTCACTCGCCTCTACTCAGCCTTTTTTGCTGCTTTTAAAATTATGCTCTCTTTGAAATCTTCTAGACCCAGGGTCATTAGACCAGATTCCTAGCGGTCCCTCTGCTTACGGTACACATTTTAAGATTACCTAGGTCTACTAATCACCTTGAGCTTGAAAAGAAACATAACTGGCTTCCCTGAGGTTTTCTTGGACAGTTTAGCTTACTTGAGATCTCTATAGCAACCCCAACGCACAGATATCTTTGGAAAAAATAAACCTTGCCAAAGCAAGCAGGGATTGTGGCCCAAGGGCACATGTGTTGCAACACAAGCTTGGAGTGTAGAATATAGAGCAGCTGTAGTATAGAGTGAGGAAAAAATATCATCTAAGAGACAGTTTTCAGAAACATTCAACAAGATTGAAAACAAGCAGTGGGCAAGTGTGATTACTCAAGATGTTAGAAGTGAAGCTTTAATGCTAAGAAACAAGCCAACAGTGCAAAATCAACTAGACATATCTTTCATGCTTCCTTAAAATATAAAGCTTTATATGGTTCACACTTTTAAGTACATCTCATGCAAATAAATCACACTCAGCAGAAATAAAACAATTAAACAGGAAAAATTAGCCTGCATCCACAGTGAGTTGGACACCAGTAGAACACTGTAATTCACAACTTTTTTTTTGTTTCATGCGTACACAAAAAGCTTTGTATTCACCAACAATTAACCATGTTCCTTTTTATTTTTATTTTCTAGGTGGAGGCCATGGTTTGCTCTGAGCCAACTACTGATTCTCATTGGATCTCTTGTACCAGTAAAACACTTTTCTCAGAAAAGGACTAGGGAGTAAGTATAAATGGACTACCCAAGGCTGGCATCGGAAAATAAAGGCATTTAGCATCACACATGGTCTAAGCCCATGTTGTGATATGTTGAAGTCAGCTCCTACTGGCTTATCAAGGCAACTGTTAACATCTCTTCACAACTCCATGCTCACACATGCCAAGCTAGGAGCTCGAAATTGGCCCCTGGGAGAGAAATCAGCAAATGACACAAACGGGGGCTTCCTTTTCTTCTGGAGAGCTACTTGATAGCTGCTAAAGATATATGAGAAGATGTATCAGCATACCACTGGTTCCATCCATTCATCCAGCCAACTACAAATACTCACTGAAACCTAATATGTGCTAGCTAGATCTGTGGTAGGCCCTGAGAATACACAAATAATCTGTGCCATAAAACAGCACACAGTTTAGTTCACCAAACATGTGGACCAGTAAAAACCCTAGTAAATGATTAACATTTACAGCTGAATTAGATGGCCCCATGAAGATGCCAGCATTTTGAGATTCTAAAGAACTCTATTAATGAAGTGGAACCTATGAAAACTGTACTGGTTCTTTTTGGAGAGATTGAAGCCTTATTGTTGAAACCTGTCATTTGGTGATTCTGCAGAGGCTCACTCACTCAGCTATTTTTAAATCAAAACTTTTTATTTTCAGATAATTGTAGATTCACATTAAGTTGTAAGAAATACTACAAAGAGATTCCATGTATCATTTACGCAGTTTCTCCCAATGGCGACATCTTGTAAAACTATAGTACAATACCACAATCTGGATACTGACATTGATTCAATCAACAGGGAACATTTCCTTCACGAGAATCCTCCACGTCGACACAGTATAGTCACATTGAACTCCCACTTCCTCTCTTCCTTAACTCCTGGCAATCACTAAGCTATTCCCTATCTCTGTAGTTTTGTTTTCACAAAAGTATAGAAACGGAATCACACATTGTGCAACAGTTGAGGACTGGCACTTTCTCCCTCAGTGTAATTCAATGATAATTCCTGTTCACTGATGAATAGTACTCTATGGCATGGATGCCCCACAGATGGTTTACCCATTCTTCTACTGGAAAACATCTGGTCTGTTTCCAGATTTTGGTTATTAAAAATAAAACTTCTGGAGACATTCATGTACAGGTTTTAGTGTAAACGTAAGTCTTCATTTCTATGGAATAAGCACCCAGGAGTAGAATTACTGGTTCATATAGTAATTGCATGTTCAGGTTTAAAAACGTTTTACTTATTTGAAAGATAGAGAGATGAGATAGATCTCCCACCTCTAGTTAATACCCCAAATGTCCACAATAGTTGGGGACAGACCAGGCCAAAGGCAGAGCCAGGAATTCAATCTGGGTCTCCCAAGTGGATGGAAAGGCCGAAGTACTTGAGCCTTGACCTGCTGCCTCCCAGGATGGGCGTTAGTAGGAAGCTGAAATCGGAAAAGGAACTGGGACTTGAACCTGGGCACTTTGATATCAGATGTGACTGTTCCAAATGGCAACTTAACCATTAGGTCAAATAACTGGCTCTGTTTCTATTTTAGCCATTTAATAGCTATGTAGTGATCTTTCATTATGTTTTAACTTGCATTTTTCCAATGGCATTGAATCTTTTCATGTGCTTGTTTGCCATCTATGTATCTTCCATGGTTAACTGTCTATTCAAATTTATTGCTCATTTTCTAAATGAATTATTATTTTTTTTACTATTGAAATTTGAGAAACTTTATATGAATATCCTGTGGAAATTTTGTTTCCTGAAATGAGGTTTGCAAATATTTTCTTTCTCTCATTCTGTACCTTCTTTTTCCATCCTCTTAACAGGGTCTTTTATAAAGTTTAAAATTAGGGAAAAATTTAAATTATTTTTTATCTGAGAGAGAGAAAAAGAACTGAGCTCCCACTACTCAAATGCCTACAAAGGCTGGGACTGGGATGGGGCCAGAATCAAGTGTCAGGAAGGCCATCCAGGTCTCCCACAGGAGTGGCAAGACCCCTATTACACGAGCACTCACTGCTGCTTCCCAGGGTCTGCCCTGGTGAGAAACTGGAGTCAAGCGTCAGAGTCAGGAATTGAACTCAGCCACTCCAATATGGAATGTAGGCATCTTAACTACTAGGCTAAATGCCTGCCCCAAGTTTTAAATTTTAATAAAGTGTAAGTTACAACTTTTATTTCTATGGGCCATGTTTTTAGTGTCAATTCTAAAATCTTTTTGCCTAGTCCTAAATCTGAAAGCTTTTTTCTTAGTTTTGATTTTAGTTTTTGTTGGACATTTTACATTTAACTCCACATTTCATCTCAAGGTAATAATTTTTGTAAAGGTGTGAGATTGACACCAGGGTTATTTTTTTTTAACCTATAGATCCCATGGCTCCACCCCATTTGTTATAAAAGGTTATCTTTTATCCATTTAATAATTTTTACACCTCTGTCAAAAAGCAGGCTTATTTTTGGCCTATTTATGTATCTATGTATTTATGTATGTGTCTAGTACCCCACAGATAACACACAATCTGGATTACTGTATCCAAAATTTATTCTTCCCACTTTGTTCTTCTTTTCCAAAATTGCTTCAGCTGCTCTACTTTATCTTTCCATACACATTTTAGAATAATCTTGTGTATAACTCAAATATCTTCCTGGAATTTTGACAGGAATTGCATTAAGCCTGTATATCAATTTGGGAGAACTATGTAAGTTACTACTATGTAAGTCTTCCTTTTTTTTTAAAGATTTATTTTATTTACTTGAAAGTCAGAGTTACAGAGAGAGAGGTAGAGCCAGAGAGAGACAGAGATGTCTTCCATCTGCTGGTTCATTCCCCAAACGGCTGCAATGTCCAGAGCTGAGCTGATCTGAAGCTAGGAGCCAGGAGCTTCTTCTGGGTCTCCAACGTGGGTGCAAGGGCCCAAGTGCTTGGGCCATCTTCCACTGCTTTCCCAGGCCATAGCAGAAAGCTGGATCGGAAGTGGAGCAGCCAGGACTTGAACCAGTGCCCATATGAGATGCTGGCACTGCAGGCAGTGGCTTTACCTGCTATACCACAGTGCTGGTCCCAGTATGTAAGTCTTCTAATCCTTGAACATGGCATGTCTCTCCATTTGCTTAGATCTTTGACTTCTTTCACCCCTTTTGTAGCTTTTAGTATATAAGTCCCATATAAGTTTTAATTGATTGACACCCAGATTTATCTTTTTTTTCCTTCGAGTGACTGTGATATTGGTTTGTTAATTCCAGTGTTCTTTACTAATACATGGAAGAACAACTGAGTTTTTAAGTTTACATATGTTTACCTTGTATCCTGTGACCTTGCTTCACTCATTGATTATTTCTATTTTGTTTGGGTAGATTTTTTGGAATATTCTACAGAGACAATTAAATCTACTGGAATTAAAGACTGTGTGTGTGTGTGTGTGTGTGTATCTTTAGACCATCTTCTTGACTTACTGCACTGGCTAAGTGAAAGCATTCAACTTAACCACCATGAAACAGAATGCTCTTTGCCAGGTTAGGAAGTTCCTTCTACTCATATTTCTATTTTTTCTCAGAGTTTTGAAATGGGATTAGATTTTGTCAAACTTTATGTGATTTTTCTTCATTAGCCTGTAAATACAGTAGTTAAGTGACTGATTCTCAAATATGGGATCAGCCCTTATCCACAGCATGAACCTCACTTGGTCATGGTGAACCATTAATTTTATGTATATCATTGAATTCTATTTGCTATTACATTGTTAAGGATTATTGAATCTATATTCATGAGGGATATTTCTCTACACTTTTATTTTTGGGTATTTCTCTGGTGTTCATATCAGGTTAACATTAGCTTCATAAAATGAATCAGGAATTATTCTTTAAGATTTTATTTCCTGGAAGACCTACATAAATGGGTTTGCCAATTTTACTGACCCTTTCAAAGAACTAGATCTTTGCTTTATTAATTTTCTTTTTCCTATTTTTTGTTTTCAATTTCATTTATTTATACTCTGTATTCCTTCTGTTTGCTTTGGGTTTACTTTGTTCTTATATTGGATTTATTTTGCTTTGGGCACCTAGGTGGGAGCTCTAATTACTGATGTTAGACTTTTCTCTTTTCTAATATAAGCACTTAATGCAATAAATTTCATTCTCAGGACTGCATTAGCTATGTCCTACAAGTTTGATGTTATACTTTCATTTTCATTTGATATAACGCATTTTCAAATTTCCCTCGAAACTTTCTCTTTGATCCATAAGTTATCTATAGAGGTGTGTTATATAATTTCCATGTGTTTGGATATTTTCCTGTTATCTTCTTATTATCATTTCTAATTTAATTTCATTGTGATTAAAAACATATTGTATATATTTTAATTATTTTAAATCTGTTGAGGCTTGTTTCAAGACATAGAATATAGGCCGGTGCCGCGGCTCACTAGGCTAATCCTCCACCTAGCGGCGCTGGCACACCGGGTTCTAGTCCCAGTCGGGGCGCCGGATTCTGTCCTGGTTGCCCCCCCTCCAGGCCAGCTCTCTGCTGTGGCCAGGGAGTGCAGTGGAGGGTGGCCCAAGTCCTTGGGCCCTGCACCCCATGGGAGACCAGGATAAGTACCTGGCTCCTGCCATCAGATCAGGAAGGGTGAACCAACGGCAAAAGGAAGACCTTTCTCTCTCTCTCTCACTGTCCACTCTGCTTGTAAAAAAAAAAAAAAAAAAAAAAAAAAAAAAAGACACAATACAGTCTTGTTTGTTTCACTGTATTCTATTTCACAGTTTTTTTGTTCTTGCCTTGCTATAGGTTAAACACTTTAGAAAATCCTATTTTTATATAGCCATAGTGTTTTTGAGTATATGTCTTTGTATAGCTTTTTTAATGGTTGGTCTAGATATTCTATGTACATAACTTATCATGGTCTACCAATGTCATCATTTTCAAGGTCAAGTGACATACAGAAATCTCACCTCTCTTTACATGCTTGTTTCCTCTTCCATTTTAACTGTTTTGAATATTTCTTCTATATGCATTTACAACTACATCAGGGATTGTTATGTTTTTTGTTTCAACCTTCAAATACAATTTAGCAAACTCAGGAGGAGAAGGATAGACTATTGTATTTACACATATTTTTGTTTACAGTGTTTTTTCTTCTTTCTGAAATTCCAAGGTTTCTTTTTTGATTAACAGAATGTCTTTTATCCATCACATTTGGGCAGGTTTACTGGCGACACATTCTTTCAGTTTATCTTCATCTGAGAGTGTCTTCACCTGCATTTCCTTTCTTAAGGGTATTTTTTCTCTGAGTATGCATCCTGGATTGACAGCTCTTTTCTTTCAGCACATGAAAAATATTTTGCTATTTCTGTTTTTTTTTTTTTTGCCTCCACAGTTTCTCAGCAGAGACTACCTATTATTTCATTTGCTTCAAGCATGTTCACAGTTGTTCACTTAAGCCATGATTGTGTCAGATAATTCAGCCACCTGTCATTTTGATGTTGGCTTGTGTTACCTTTTTTTTTTTTTTCATTTAGCTTCAGATTTTTTTTTGTCTTATGAGTGATTTTGAATTGAAATCCAGACAGTCTTCTCTTATGGGACTCTGGATGCTACCAAAAAATTTTTTAAACTGGTGTTCTTTGATGTGCCTCTGCAAAGGAGGGGCAAAGGAGCAGTGCCTCGGCACTGCATGGTGGAGGCAGCAGTCCAAGCTACTGGAGCTCCTCCTCCCTGCTGGTGGGGATGAGCGTCCCAGTGCCCCAGCTGGTTCTCACTGATACCATGGGGCAAGGGGTCACCATTGCCCAGAGGGGATGAAAACCTAAGCCTCCCTGGGCCTCTCTGCAACCTCCCGAAGAGAAGAGTTGGTGTTTCCTTACAGCTCTACAAGGCTGGACATCTGGGCTCCCCATTCGTCCTTTGTTGACATGAGCATGAGTGGGCCCATTTTTTTTTCTGTGGTGTTCTGCTGAAATACAACAGTCATTGTCTAAAGGTTTTCTGCTAAGATGCCACTTTCCTGGTTTTTGGCTGAGAAAAAGTAGGCGTCATTGGAGGGGTGTGTGTGTGTGTGTGTGTGTGTGTGTGTGTTTTATGGGATTGGCAATTCCATTGTGTTTCTTGGCTCCAAGTCTCTGATACAAAAAACAAAATGAAAACCCAGGGAATTTATCACTTACCACACTGCGTTGGAGCTCAGGGCCTGAGGTTTCCAACTAGTCTGTCATCTTCTCCTCACCTTTCATCCTGATGTTTATTTTTATACAATGTCCAGTTTTTAGTTTTACTTTTAGGAGAGGGATAGGGAAAAGGATGTCTATCCAATTTTATGAAAGTGGAAAACTCCCACTCAGCTATTTTTTAAAAAGGTTTAATTATTTACTTGGAAGGTGGAGTGACAGCGACAGAGAGACAGACAGACAGAGGCTGGTTTATTGCCTTTGCAAATGCCTGCAAGAGTGAAGTCTAGGTCAGGCTGAAGCCAGGAGCCAGGAACTCTGTCTGGGTCTCCCACTGGGTGGCAGGAACTCAAGCACTTGGGCCATCATCTGCTACTTCCTAGGCACATTGGCAGGGAGCTGGATCAGAAGTGGAGCAGCCAGGACAGGAAGCAGCACTTCAATTTGGGTTTTGGGTGTCTCAAGTGGCAGCTTAGCCCTCTGCACCACAATGTCAACCCCCTACTCTGCTATTTTTATTAACTTCTTTTCAACTTAGGGAGTCCTTTTTTTAAAAAGACTTATTTATTTATTTGAAAGGCAGGGTTACAGAGAGAGAGAAACACAGAGAAACACAGAGAGAGATCTTCTATCTGTTGCTTCACTCCCCAGATGACCACAAATGCCAGGGCTGGGCCAGGCAGAAGCAAGGTGTCAGGAGCTTCTTCCAGGTCTCCCACATGGGTGAGAGGGGCCAAAACACTTGGGCCATCTTCCACTGTTTTTCTCATGCCATTATCAGAGAACTGGATCAGAAGTAGAGCAGCCAGGACATGAATTGGGGCCCATATGGGATCCCAGAGTTGCAGATGATGGCTTTACCTGCTCTGCCACAACACTAGCCCAAGGTCCTGGATTTGATGCTTGAGAGTAGTAAGATCCCTTGTCAAGTAAAATCCAGAAAAGGATATACCAGCTGGTCTTTAAAGAGGGAGAAATTCTGAAGATCTCTGTATATTTTGGTCACATTTTCTTCTGATTCCTTCCTTTTATCTCATCCTGTCATTCGTTATCAAAGTCCTGGTAATTATCTTTTTAATTTTTTAAAAAGCTTTATTTATTTATTTGAAAGACAGAGTTACAGAAAGGCAGCGGCAGAGAGAGAGGTCTTCCATCCGCTGGTTCATTCCCCAGATGGCTGCAACAGCCGGAGTTGTGCCAATCCGAAGCCAGGAGCCAGGAGCTTCTTCCAGGTCTCTCATGTGGGTGCAGGAGCCCAAGGACTTGGGCCATCTTCTACTGCTTTCCCAGGACCTAGCAGAGAGCTGGATCGGAAGTGGAGCAACCAGGACTTGAACTGGCGCCCATATGGGATGCCAGCACCACAGGCTGCGGCTTTACTTGCTTCGTCACAGTGACGGCCCCCTGATAATTATGTTTTATTTGCTCCACCATCAGCAACCAAAGCTGAAACCATTCCCCAAAACTGCCACTTCAAGCATATTTACTGGTGTGTTTGACGTTCGGCCAGCTGGATTGTCTGAAGTACCCCTTTCCGTGCCATTGGCCTGCCTTTCAACTTAGGGATTTAAACAAAAGTCACTGGATCCCAGTGGATCAGTTGACATTCTTGATGTAATTATGGAACACCAAATAACTTTTAAAAATGCAATTTAGCTTAGATAAACTTCAAAGAATTTATTGATAATACATGTAAAGAAGATGATAGTTTTGTGATTTGTTGCATTCTTTATTTACATGACATAAATTCCTTTAAGTGAAAATATTAGTATTTCCATGGGACATGCACTTGGCACAGCAGCTGAGATGTCACTTGGGATGCCAGTACCACATACTGGTGTGCCTATATTTGAGTCCAGACTCCACTTGCTCTCAGTTCTAACCTCTTGCTAATGCACATCCTGGGAGGCAGAAGACAATGGCTCAAGTACGTGGGTCCCCAACACCTATGTAGGGGACAAGGACTCAGTATCCAGCTTTGACCCAGCCCAGTTCCAGCTTTTGTGGGCATTTGGGGAGTAACCAGTGGATGGGAGCTCTCTGTATTTCAAAGAAGAAGAAAGAATTTTAACATTTCCAGTTAGTTAGATAAAAACATGGATGCCAGTGGTTGACAGATCCACTGGTCTACCTTTGTTATATTTAAAATGATAGCATCTTAGAAGCCCTGCAAAGTGCTTGAAGGGAAAGTAAACTATTAAGGTATTTTGAGCAAATTATTTTTCAGTATATATAGAGTAGGCTTCTGGAGCTGTACAGTCTGAACTCAGATGGAGCCAAATCTAAGGTAAAAATTTTAGTACAGGGACTGGCACTGTGGCACAGCAGTTCAAGCCACTACTTCTAATGCTGGCATCCCATATGAGCACCAGCTTAAGTCCTGGCTAATCTACTTCCAATCCAGCTCCCACTAATGTGCCTGGCAAAGCAGCAGATGATGGCTTAAGCCCCTGCCACCCACCTGGGAGATCTCAATGGAGTTCTAGGATCCTGGCATTAGTAGGGACCAGCCCCGGCCATTGAGGAGTGAACTACCAATGGAAGATATTTCTCTCTCTAAGTCTGCCTTATAAATAAAAATATACATACATCTTAAAAAATGTAGTACAAGTAATCATCACTTAAGTTAAATATCCCAAATAAACCATTTGATGAAAATGTTTTTCTTTGGTTTGCTTCTTTATTTACTCAGGGTGTAATAAAGAGGACATTATACTGCAAAAGCAATAATAAACTGCGGTTGCTTGAATACTTATCTTTCTGGACAATTCTAGAGTGAAATGGAAAGTAACGAAAATTGGCTTAATTCCTACATAAATATTGCCTTAGATGGGAAACTACTTTGAATTAATTTTCTCCCTTGGAGGGAAGAAAATACATTACAAAACATAAGAACTTGGGTAGGATCAATGAATATATATTTCTTAATGATAAAGAGCAGCTCATAAAGTTGGTTTTAAAATCTGTATCATTTGTACTAAGCACATAAGCTTTTCAGCTGTTTTAACTTCATATTTCAGAATAATTTTCTATGCACTTTCATCATCACCATCATCATTTTTAATAGCTACAGGAGAGTTCTTTGGGCGTTCTACCATAATTCTCTAAATGGCCCATTACTGCTAAAATATTTACGTCACCTACAATGTTTCACTGTTATAAATAATATGACTGCAAGTTTTTTGCATGTAGTTTTCACACAACTACTATTTGGGATTATTGACGTAAACTAGAGTCTCCAGGGTGGAGTCTTATGACTCATCACAAACACTACTACATCCCTTCCTCACACTGCTGTATGGGTTTGCACTGCTGCTAACAGCACAGAACAGGGACTCCTCTGTACCCTCCAGCAAGTCACACTTATTAAAAAAAAAAAAAGTGACTTTAGAGTTGAAATATCCATTGTTGAATTTCTAATGACTTACTTAGAAATTCTTCATTAGCTTTATTTCTTTGGTGAATTGCCTGTTGTTGACCTTTGCCGCTTATTCTCTGGGATTTGGGGATTCTTAAAAATCAATTTGAATGAATTCTTTGTAATAATAAAATTATTAACCTGTAAATTGCTTCCCAAATCAGTCTTTTAATACTTGTTAATGTAATAAAGTTATAATTTTAAGTAGCTGAATTTTCTTTGTGAGTTTTTCAAGTTACTTTAGGTTTGGAGCTCATTCACCATAATTCTGCAGTTCTTTATAATACATATATTTATATAAAATATTCAGCCATCTCACTCCTTGGAATTTACCCAAACAAAAAAAATAAGCATATGAAAGAGTTATCTGTATCCTCATGTTCAGTGCAGCACAATTCATAATAGCTATGATATGGAATCAACCCAGATGTCCATCAATTGTCGAATGGATAAAGAAATTGTGGTATATATACACTATGGAGTACTACTCAGCTGTAAAGAAAAAAGATGAAGTCCTGGTTTTTTTGCAAAAAGGTAGACAGAATTAGAAACGATTATACTAAGTGAAGTGAGCCAAAAGACCAATATCATATGTTTTCCCTGATCCAAAGTAACTAACAGAGTCCTTGAAATGTAATATATTGGAGTGAAACAGACATTTTGAGATTCAATGATTCCTTATAGCCCTTGTCTTTTCCATTGAGGAACAGTGTTTTGCTTGTTTATTTTCTTCATAGTATTTGTTGAACTTTTTACTAAGTGTAGGGTTAGCTATATGATCATTAAATAAACTAAAAATAGATCTTTGTAAAAATTAAGAGTGGGATTGTGAGAGAGAGAGTAGGAGGATGGGATGGAGCATGGGTGGGAGGGAGTGGGGGGGAGTATCACTATGTTCCTAAATCTGTATATATGAAATACATGAAACTTGTATAGCTTAAATAAAATTTAAAAATACCAAAAATAGATGTTTATATAAAATATAAATGTTTATATATACATATAGTTCAGCATTTGTTTTGAGAGGAAGGGCAATGTTGATTTTTCTTTGAAAATTACTAAGAATTTATCCCAATATGATTTCATGAATAAACCTGCCTTTTTCTATTGATTTATCATGGGGGAAAATGTTGGTTATGCCAGGGCCTTTGGCTGGCTGTCTCGGTCCACTGACCCCTACTTAGTCTTCTGTCATTACTGTATGAATAACTGCATCAAGACAGAACACATCTACAGTCAACATTGCTTGTTGAAGGAATAAATGTCTCTTCACCTCCCCCACAGCTCCTATCTCCCCATCTCCCCCTCTCTCCCTCTCTCATAGCATGACATTTCAAAAATGTCTAGGTTCTTTGTCTTAAAAAATACTTTTAAATTTGGTGTGCCTGATAGTTTCCTCATTTGTGTATCATTCTTAACAAGTTCTGGAATCCTTAAAAAATCCCTGTCTCACCTCTTTCTCTTCTCATTTGTACCTGAAATTCCAAAATTTTGTCCAATATTTCATTATATAAATAAATATCTTAACTATGATTAAAAATTCTCACTTGAGAATTTCTTGAAATTCTATTTTCTTACTAGTTATAAGCTAGAGTCACTATGTAACCAGAGGACAACTGCTTTATTTTTAACGGTCTTATTGCCAGGAACTCCATACTAGTCTCCCTATTTCTATTAAGTTCTCATAATTTTGTTAATTTTTCAAGGTATATAACAAAAATAGATGAATATAATAATTTTATCTCCTTTTCACACCATTTATATATATTATCTTACTGATGTTAATATAATGTTCAGAAGTAATGTTAAATTTGAGATTCTTCTAAAAGAATTCCAAACCAAGAAGTATAATCACTTAATCACATGAGATTCTGATTCACAACTCTTATTTGATAGAATAAATTCTTGGATGTTTGATTTTTTTAAATTCAATTTGTGATGCAGTTCATATCTATATATTATATATCAGCCCAAACCTAGCACTTTATTTTGAAATAACTTTTTAAATAAAAAGAATACATGAACTAAGAAAATAGAAAAACACTTAAAATTATTTTGTGTCCGTAAATAGAAGTATAGAGCTGCAGACAATGTTTAAATTATAATTAAGGTAGGGCTGCTCATAAAACAGAGCTGGGCCATCTCTCCCTCCACCCATCCCACTTCCTGCTTCCGCAGTCAGCCTCCCTGTCCCATCAGCCCACACAAACCACCTTACTTCTCTTCCCTCAGAAATGCCATGCACAAGCAAAAGCAGTCTTTTCCCTTTGTACCAGCTGCAACTCAAAATCACTACAGACAGCTCATTACTCGAGGCATGAGTGCTTCCATGCAAGTTCTCCTTCCACAATCTGACACTCTTTCCTTGGTATCCTGGGGAAATCTGCTTTCTCCACTTAATTGCAATTGTGAGTTAAAAAGCAAGACTGGTAACCATAAGACTGTACTTAGAGAAATGAAGTGAGATGAGACTTACTATAGATCCAGTTACTTGGACCTTTAAAGTCACTGAAAAAAGTTCAACTTTCCTGCAGCATCTCACAGATAACCCATTTACAATCTCATTCTTCATATTCCTTTGATTAAACATGTTCTTGCTTTCACTGTCAGCATTAAGGATAAGAAGGTCGCAACTGAATGTTTTTTGTTTTATTTTGCTGTGTTGTAATCAGTGGTACTAACTTGGCTTCAGCTTGAACTATTAGAAGAGTCAGGGTGGGGCTGGCACTGTGGCACAGTGGGTTAATGCCCTGGCCTCAAGTGCCGGCATCCCATGTGGGCGCCGGTTTGAGATCCAGCTGCTCCACTTCCTATCCAGCTCTCTGCTATGGCCTGGGAAAGCAGTAGAAGATGGCCCAAGTCATTGGGCCCCTGCACCCACATGGGAGACCCGAAGAGGCTTCTGGTTTTGGATCAGTGCAGCTCCAGCCATTGCGGCCAATTGAGGAGTGAACCAGTGAATGGAACATCTCTCTCTCTCTCTGCCTCTCCTCTCTCTGTGTAACTCTTTCAAATAAATAAATCTTTTTAAAAAAAGAAAGAAAGAAAGAGAGAGGCAGGCAGGGTGCACCTTAATTAATCTGTTCTAACACAGATTAAGAGAGTAGATGAGGATGAGGGGGCCAAGTGAGAAAGGCTGAGGTTTAGGAAACCCCCAGAGTGAAAGCAGCACCTGTGGGGTTAGGATGGATAATCCTCTCATAGAGTCCAACACAAAGGCCAATGGCAAAAAAAAAAAAAAAAAAAAAAAAAAAAAAGGCCAATGGCAGTTCAAGGTCATGCAATGATGGGCAGGGGCATTCCCTGGGAATGATATGGGCACAGCTCATTTCCTGTGGTCATAACAGAGTGGTACACACAGACTACAGGAGTAACTAGAAAAATGCCTCTAAGATTGCACAGGGATGAATGAGTGACTGGGTCACACCCACCAATTTTGGGGCTAACCCACCTGGGTTTAATGCTGGATCTCTTTTTGTGGGCTGTTTGATCTTAGTCCCTCTTCAGTGCTTTGGGTTCTTCATTCAGGAAATAACAGTAACAAGTCTCCCAGATTGCAAAGAGCCAATGAATTAATATATAATCTAAAGCATGTGGAACTGTGCTTGGCGTATAGTAACTGTTACAAATGCATTAGTTATTATCATTAAAATCATTATAATTACACACTTTACCCATCAGAGGCCCCATGTTGGCTGAATGAGGAACCTCACATACCAGAGACAGAGGCACAAACTTGACCTCCTCCAAAGGAAGCCACCATGGGAGTGTCCCTAACATCCAGACAGCTTCAACTGTCAGCTAACAGACTTCCCAAACTTACACAGAGGGAGACTTGGAGAGAAAGACAGAATTATTTGCTTGGTTCTTTGAGGGCAGGATGTTCCCTGCAGATAACCGCGACAAGTCAAAGACAAACAAATGGTATCCACTTAAACTATTTTTATTGCCCATGTATTACACTTGGGCTACATGATGGATTAAATTGACTTTTTCTTTTATTATTACCCTTTTAACTTAAGAACTTTGCTCCCAAACAAATGATTTTATTTTTATTTTGCTTCCAAAATAAGCAGGGAAAATATATTTATCAATTGGGGATTTCAGGTTTGGCTAGCAGAAATTTCACAGTTTCTAAAAGCTACCTATACATGGAATTGTTCAGTAAGATACCATGGAAGTTCTCCAAAGAACAAAACCCTCTGAGGGAGGCCAGCAAGTCCAACAGCAGAGCCCACTACCAGATTAAGCAGGTCTCTACAACTGGAGCCTCTGTAGCAAGACATGTTAATCCGGTGATGCAACCCAACCGTGCTTCTGAGTTCCATAACCACAGTAATATCTCTGAAGTTTGTTCAAAATCTGCATCTAATCCAGAGCGCTATCTGTATTCCTCTACTGTACCACGACGCCTGGACCTGATGTTTTGAAAAAATACATTGTAAATCTTCTTTAGAGTCATTTTCCTCAACTTGGCATAGTATTTCTTTTTAAAGATTTATTTATTTAGCTTTCCGCTGTAGGCCTGAGTGGTTGCCGTCGAAATGGGCAAGTTCATGAAACCCGGGAAAGTGGTGCTGGTCCTGGCAGGACGCTACTCGGGACGCAAAGCCATCATCGTGAAGAACATTGACGATGGCACCTCGGACCGCCCCTACAGCCACGCTCTGGTGGCCGGAATTGACTGCTACCCCCGGAAAGTGACAGCCGCCATGGGCAAGAAGAAAATCGCCAAGCGGTCGAAGATCAAGTCTTTTGTGAAAGTTTATAACTACAATCACCTCATGCCCACCAGGTACTCTGTGGATATTCCCTTGGACAAAACTGTGGTCAACAAGGATGTCTTCAGGGACCCCGCTCTTAAACGCAAGGCCCGACGAGAGGCTAAGGTCAAGTTCGAAGAGAGGTACAAGACCGGCAAGAACAAGTGGTTCTTTCAGAAGCTGCGGTTTTAGATATGTTTTGGTTCCACTCATTAAAAAGTTTAAAAAAAAAAAAAAAGATTTATTTATTTATTTGACAGGTAGAGCTACAGACAGTGAGAGAGACAGAGAGAAAGGTCTTCCTTCCGTTGGTTCTCTCTCCAAATGGCCACTGCAGCTGGCGCTGCGCTGATCCGAAGCCAGGAGCCAGGTGCTTCTTCCCGGTCTCCCATGTGGGTGCAGGGCCCAAGCACTCGGGCCATCCTCCACTGCCCTCCCGGGCCACAGCAGAGAGCTGGACTGGAAGAGGAGCGACCGGGACTAGAACCTGGCGCCCATATGGGATGCTGGCACTGCAGGCAGAGGATTGACCAAGGGAGCCACGGCACTGGCCCCTGGGCATAATATTTTAAAGAGTACCCACCTACGAAGCCTCTCCATTCCCAGGGTCTGCCATAGCTGACCACCCTGGAAGTCATGGAAAGTTGTGTGTGTTCTCTTGACTGGAACCCGCTGCCCTACGCAGGTTTTCAGATAATAAACCATGGAGCAAGTGCACATCTTCCAGGGCTATTTTTAGTGGGACTTAGCACATTCTTCTTTATGAATATTACTATAGTCAAAAAAGAAATCTATAACTCGTTAAGCTGGCTCACTGTTCCTTCTCTTCCCCTATTGCTTGTTCCTATCCATGGATATCACTAAAATTAAACTCTTCACTTGTTGGTAACTTCAGGGTAATTTCTTATCTGGCTATAATCTAGTTTATACGATAGTAATCACTAAAAAATGAAAATCCTATTTAGCCACCACTGCCCACTTGAAAAGACAGAGAATCAAAAAGAACATAACAACTGAATTTCTATCATCCAGAAAAAGAGAGGAAAATTTGATTTATGTTTGTTCTTGCTGAAGACGGATCACACCTACTGGAGTTGAGAAGCATGGGGTTGGAAGATAAAAACAGGCTACTCTTCTAGTCTTGGGTTTGAATTTGATGATTTACAGTTCCTAAGTATTTACTTAGTACCTACTTACAGGAGTCCTTGTCATTAGCAAATAGAGATAAGATAGTAACAGGTAATTACTGCATGGTTTATTGTATATCAAGTACTTTACATGCATTATCTCATCTGATCTTCACAACAAAGAAACAGCTGTTACTCTCACCCTCATGGAGGATGGAAGAACAGTGAGGAGAGGTTCAATACCCTGTCCAAGGATACATACATACATGCTGCTTACTAACCAGAACTTTACAGCAGTCAGATTCAGATCTCTTGGTCGTAATCACTATTCAGCGATGTCTCTCACAGCCTCTCACCTGAGGATGCTGAGAACCTAGAGACTTGATAATTCAAGTTAGGGCAGGAGGTACAACGTGGTAAATACTGCCCAAAGGGGCAGGAAGCACAGAGACTCATATTCAGAGCAAAGGAACAGCAAAGCTCTCATAGAGAGGCAGAGCCTCAAATGGGTTTCGAAAGATGTTTGGGTCATGGGTGACTCCAGGACAAACATTGTGTGGTAAGGATGGAGGGATGGAGGGACAGGGGCCGGCACTGTGGCGTAGTGGGGAAAGCTGCCACCTGCAACGCCAGCATTCCATGTGGGTGCTGGTTCGAGTCCTGGCTCCACTTCCAATCCAGCTCCCTGCTAACGTGGCTGGGAAAGCAGCAGAGGATGGCTCAAGGCCTTGGACTCCTGCACTCATGTGGTAAAACTGGAAGAAGCTCCAGGCTCCTGGCTTTGGCCTGGCCCAGCCCTGGCTGTTGCAGCCATGTGGGGAGTGAACCAGTAGAGGGAAGGTCTCTGTCTGTCTCTCCTTGTCTCTCCGTAACTCTTTCAGATAAATAAATCTTAAAAAAAGAAAAAAAAAAAAAAAAGGATGCAGGGACAGCCAGCCTTGCAGGAGGAAGGCAGTACAAGTGAGTCCAAGGAGAAGGCAGGCACCGGGAGGGTAATCCTAAGTAGCACAGTGTGGTTGAGGTAGGGAGGTAGGAGGAACACAGAAGGGAAAACAGGGTGGCAACATCACTGCAGAGTGTCACATTCCAGGCTCAGGAACAGGTTCTGAATTTTCAGAGTGGGGAACTGTCGGGAAATTTTAAATTAAAGGGTTTCTATGGCAAGACAAGAGCAGAATGACACTGAGAGGCCTGGAGAAGGGACAGAGTCTTCAAGACTGGTTACAGGGGCGAGAGAAGAACAATGGCATCTTAGTGAGTTAAATGGTGGTTCCCCAAATGATGTGCCCATGGTGCAACCTCCAAAGCCTGTGAACGCGATCTAATTTGGAAAAGAGGTCTTTGTCCTCTCGAGATCATTTTGTATTATCTGTGTGGGTCCTAAATCCAACAACAAATATCCTTTGGAGAGCAAGGTCGAGGGAGATTTGAGACAAGGAGAAGGCACAGAGAAGAGGAGGCGACCAGATCACCAAGGCAGAGACTGCAGTGGCACAGTCACCTGTCAAGGAATGCCAACCACCACCACAAGCTGGGAGAAGCAGATTCTCTCCCTGGGCTCATGGAGCGAGAGTGGGCCTGCGGGATTTCAGACGCCGGGCCTCCATAATCGTCAGAGAACACTGCAGTTCAAGTCAGCCAACATCCCGTAATCTATTACAGCAGTCCTCAGAAAGTAATGCAGATCCCTGTGCCCTTGTCTCCCAAAGACAGAAACGTCTGGAAGAGCTCTGATTTGGGAAGAAGTGACTGGAAACCGATCTGTATAAAGTTTGTTGAAAAACTATAACACAGAGGATGAAAAGACAGTCAGCTGGGCAGGAAAAGCAGGACAGAATCTTGTCCTCCTCTATACCCTTGGTCTTGTGTCATGAACTGAAAGCACATGCATACAGCTCTGGGGATTCCCATCTCCAGAGACTCTCATTCACTGGGTCTGAGGTCTCAGAAAACCATAATTTCAAAAGCTTCCCAGGTGAGAATGACGCAGGTCTTTGCAGGCGATCCTTCAGGTATTTACTTATTTTTTAAGATGTATTTCACTGGAAGGCAGTGTCAGAGAGAGAGGGAAAGAGAAAGGTAAGGGAAAGAGATATTTCCTCTACTAGTTCATTTCCCAAATGGCTGCAACAGCTAAGGTTTGACTAGCCTGAAGCCAGGGTCCAGGAACTCCATCAGGGTTTGCCGCATGGGGGATGAGCTCAAGTACTTGAACCCTCAACTGCTGCCTCCCAGGTACATTAGTAAGGAGGTGGAGAGGAAGCAGAGTAGTTGAACTTCAAAATGGTGCCCGAATATGGGATGCCGATGTCATGGGTGGCAGCTTAACCTACATGCCACAATACCGACCCCCAGGAGTTCCTTTAAAGCAGAGGTTGGCAAACTTTTCCCAAAAAGGCCAAATAGTAAATATTTTAGGTGGTGTATGCCATAAAGTCTCTATTTTTGATATTCAACCCTGCTATTGTAGTGCAAAAGCAGCCATTGATGACCCATAAACAAACGATGGTGGTTGTATTCTTGTAACATTTTATTTAAGCAGGCTGAAATTCGAACTTCATGAAATTTTCAAGTGTCATGAAATATTACCCTTCTTTTGGTTCCTTTTCCCCAACCATTTAATGATATACAAAAACAGGTGGTGAGCAGATTTGGTGCATGGGCCATAGTTTGCCAACCCTGGCTTTAACACGCTGCAATTTGCAAATTGCTGCTTTAAATGTTAGAGCTGAGATTTTCAGGCTGGTGGCATGCCATGAACCAGCAGGACAGAAGGAAGTAGAAGAACATCTAGACACGAGAATCATCCCCAGCATGCCTGCTAGCAGCGCCTTCTACATCAGCAGCCAGGAATGCGTCCCCAGCTTATGGAAGGGTGTCGCTCATGGGAACAGGGTCCTTCAGGCATGCTGTAGACTTAAAAATAAACTCAGAGGGCCACTGTGCTGGAGGAGTGACAGCAAATGCGGCTTTTAGACTGCAGACTAGACAAAGTCTCGTTTCCTCTAATTTAATTCCATCCCTTTTTCTGCCACTAACAAATGTCTGGAGAATGCAAGGGAGAAGGTGCACTGATAGCGATGCCTGCAAATTCACTCTGATTTATAAGAATACGTCCTCTCTAAATTTCAGTTTGGCCAAAGCAATTAGTAGTAAATGACTTTTGATTTATTTCATGATGCTGGACTGTGCCCTCCCGCCCAAAACATCAGGGAACTAAGAGAACGGACCTTGCCTTCTCCATTCCTGAGCAATCATCCTGGCTCTCTCCTCTCTGTACCTCTAGCTTTTGAGGTGCCTGGCTGGGATGTATCTATTTGCAAGGCTCCTCTTACAAGGCTGCTCAACACAAGCGAGTAGAAATAACAGAAATCTGTGACACAACCGATACTCAATACATTCTCAACAAGCTGGAACTCTGGGCTCAAAATAACAAGATGAAATTTAAGTAGGACAAACGGAATTGTCTGCGTTTACACCGAAAGAGATTCAATTACAAAAGCACAAGTTGGAGGAGAGAAGGCTTTCGGAGCAGCTGCGTGATGCGGCAGTTCACAGGAGGAAGGCCTCGGGGATGTTTTTAACGAGTCTCAACATGAGCCAGTAACACGGGGTTGCTGAAGTACTTAATATAATTCTGCCTGCATTAATGCAATTACAGTGTCCAGATGAATACAAGTATCCACTGCACTCTGAAATAATCAGATGATATCTAGAGTTCTTTAGCAGTCTGGGCACTGCTGTAAAAGGAACATTAAAATAAAATAGTCAAAAAGGTATTTAGTCATGACAGTATACCTAGGAGAGGAGCAGGACCAGGCTCAGAAATGCCCCCCAAATAGGAGCATTAAGAATACCTGAAGGAGCTACAGTGTCAAAGGATCCTTCTGAGGAAGTACTTAGAAATTCGTGGTAATGAGGGGCGGGCACTGTGGTGCAGCTGGTTAAGCCGCCACTTGCCATGCCTGCATCCTTTGTTGGAGTGACCTGAATGGGGTCCAGCCCCTGCTTCTGATCAAGCTTCCTGCCAATGTGCACCCTGGAAGGCTGCACATGACGGCTCGAGTACTTAGATACCTGCCACACATGTGGGAGATCCAGGTTGAGCCCAGTTCCAGCTGTTGCAGGAATATGGAAGATAAGTTGAAGTTATTATGATGGGTCTTCAAAAAGTTCATGAGAAAATTATTAATAGATTTCAAAAATTTTTCAGATCAAAGTAAACTTTAAAATTTTTAAAATTCATTCATTTGAGAAGCAGAGAGAATGAGAAAGACAGAACACTCATCAGCTAGTCTACTCCCTAAGTGGTTGTAATGGCCAGAACTGGGCTGGGCCCAAGTTTGGAGCCTGGAACTGAATCTAAGACTCCCACATCAGGGGCAGGAACTGAATAATTGTAGCTATCATTACTCTAAGGTCTACACTGGCAAAAGGCTGGAGTCAGGAGCTAGAGCCAGGTACCAAACTCAGGTAATCTCATGTGGAATGCAGGGGTCTGTCGCTCCCCCTCTTCGTGGAGGAACGACACAGGACCCTGCGCTGTTCTTTCGTCTGCTCGGCCCTCCCCGGGCTTGCTGCTGGCTCTTCCCGGGTTGGCTACCGTCCCTTCCACCTCCGTGGAAGGGCAGTTCCCCCTGGCCACATTCCCCACCTCCGCAGGGGAGCGGCACACTGCCGGCCGGCTCTCTCGGAGGCTGCACAGGTGCTCCCCCCAGATGTTCCCCTTAGATGTTCCTGGTGCATGTTCTCTCTCTCCTCCTTTATAGTCCTCCTCCGCCAATCCTAACTCGGCTGCCCACACGCCGAGTACGCTGCTCTCCTCCAATCAGGAGCGAGTCCTACAGTTTATTGGCTGAACTGGAGGCACCTGTGTAGAAGCTGTTTTCTTCTCTCCCAGCGCCATATTGTGGGAGAGCAGATGCATAGAATAAGTCTTAATTCCAGTAACTCAGTCTAGTCCGGGTTGCTCCCCACAGGGTCTCAACCGTTAGGCTAAAGCATACACCTATGTTTATATTTTAATTCCATTTCCCACAAACATTTTGAAGTTCCTTTGTATGTAAAAAATTAGAACTTAATTTTTAAAACAAATGGACTGGTCTCTAAAAGTCATAAACTCCATAAAAGCGACAGGTTTTCTCAGAGACTGGATTGCTACTGGCTTGCCTTGGATGTTGTGGAGATTCCTGTATTGGCTCACAGACTGGAGCTGCCAATAACCAGGACTCATAAAGCAAATCTTAACCTAGAGTCAGAGTTACTTTTAACAAATGGTCTTACATACTGAAGCCATATGCTGCTGGTTTACTATCAAAAAAGAATAAATGAGGGGCCGGCACTGTGGCACAATGGATTAACGCTCTGGCCTGAGGCGCCAGCATCCCATATGGGTGCTGGTTCTAGTCCCGGCTGCTCCTCTTCTGATCCAGCTCTCTGCCATGGCCTGGGAAAGCAGTGGAGGATGGCCCAGGTCTTTGGGCCCCTGCACCTGTGTGGGAGACCTGAAGAAGTTCCTGGCTCCTGGCTTCAGATTGGCACAGCTCTGGCTGTTGTAGCCAACTGGGTAATGAACCAGTGGATGGAAGACCTTTCTCTCTCTCTCTGCATAACTCTGACTTTCAAATAAATAAATAAATTTTTAAAAAATGAATAAATGAGACTGCTGATTATTATGCAAAGAGAACAAATTTTAATATGACTCCATTCGCTGCTAGACATGGTAGTTAAAATACACTACAGATCAGAAGCAGCTTGTTTCTACTGAGTAAGTGTGACTAAAGCAGAGGTGGAGAGTATATACTTGAATCGCTAAGAGGATGGCAAATATTTTAACCACTGCAATCACCTCATGCGGAGAGAAGACTTCAAGAGCAATTTTACATCTGCACTCTGCATGCTGGTTCATCTGATGGAAGCTCCTGGGACAGCATCCAAGGAAACCAGGCATGAGGAACACCTTTTTCGGAAATGTTGCCAGATTCTGTCTTCACTTCCCTGTTTCCTCAAAATTATGCACAGGGAAGCACAAGTGTGCACACGCTCATCTACACTCATTCGCTCCTATACTCTTCTCCTTAAAGAAACCTTTCATTTAATGAGCACAAATTTCATAAGTACAACTTTAGGAATATAGTGATTCTTCCCACCATACCCTCCCTCTTATCCCTCCTCCCCCTCCCATTCCCAGTCCCATTCTCCATTAAGATTCATTTTCAATTAACTTTATACACAGAAGACCAACTCTATACTAGGTAAAGATTTCAACAATTTGACCCCTATACTGTTCGCTAAGTGAGAAAGATCTAACCAGACCACCAACATGTCCCCAGCAGGCCAGGCATCCATTCTCACTCAGGAAAGCACTGACACAAAACTCCATGGTAGACAGAAGAGCAAGCTTCCTAAGCTAAGCTTTTGGCAAACATAACCATGGCATCTCATGGAGGGTAAGTGCATTTTAAACATGTGCTTCTGGTCTTTAAAAATATGCAGAATGCAATCATCAGATTTTTAAATAAACAGAAAATTTGTATTTCAACTGAGTCAATGAGAATGGTTGACACCTTTAATTTTCTACTTTTTTTTTTTTCCTTAACAGTTAGGCAAATGTTTACTGCCTCGCGCTCATCCCTGCCCAACATGTATTTTCTGATGACAATGACCATGGCTCACTTCCAGTTCCCTTCCTCCTATTTCCGGGATTGTGGTACAAAATTAAGTTTCAGCTTCTAATTGGAGCTTACAATGGAAAAAGCCCAACAAGCACTACCGGTAAACTCTAAGAAGAAAAATAACTTATAAAGGAATTGACTTCTTTTAAAAATTTATCTTGTATAAAGATTTTTAAAAAATATTTATTTACTTGAAAGGCAAAGTTATAGAAAGACAGAGAGACACACAGAGAGATCTTCCAACCACTGGTTCACTCCCTAAATGGCCACCAGAGTCTGGACTGTGGCAGTGGCCAAGGAGCTTGGGCCATCCTTCCCTCTTTCCCAGGCCAATAGCAGGGAGCTGGCGTCACAAGCGGTGGCATAATTCATTACACGACAATGAGACTCTTAAAGATCTTAATTATAATAAATTTTCCATCTAAAAGTGCCCCTTCAGATGGGAGGAGGGAACAGTTTTTTTGCCATATTTGTAGCAGGGTCCTATTTTCCCATATTAATGGGATTTCAAGAATATTTGCAAATTTCAAAATCAAAACACCAGGCAGCATGAATTTATGACACATTGTATTTTTATTAATAAAATTCTTTGCATGATAGTCAGATTTTTGTGCAATATGCAGTGACATAATAAAAAAAAGTGTTGGAACAATTAAAAAAGGAAAACGAATAAAGTAAAACTTCACTTGTTTCAACCAAACTCATTTATAATTTATAAGAATCTAGCAAATGCTAGTCTTGGGTTAATAAATCTTTCTTTTTAGAATAAAAAATTCACAACTTTTTGTTAAGAGAAATTTAAATAACCAACGAGATAGAAAGGCAGGTACTACCAGCCACTGATTTGCTAATCAGTCTTCCTTTTTCTCATAGTAACAGAATGTTCATTTGGACTGCAATGTTCCCAGCTAAAACCTTAACATTCCTTAGGCTGCAGAAATAACCAACAGATATAGTTCTGGCTAATAAGATGCTATGGGAAGACCGAGTGTGGGAATTCCTACAATGTGGTTTAAAAGAGCAAACTAACACTTCGACTTTCGATCTTTACCTTTCTGTACCTGGAAAAAAAACATATGAAGTTGGAAGCCCTAAAAGGATCTGAGGTCCCTGAGGATCACAATTACCCTGAAGGAAGGCAGAGGAAGGTCACAAAGTCACAAGGAGCCCAGGCTTCTTAGGACAACCTGAGCCACTGCACAAGCTATGCCGTGCTTTCTCTAAGGTTCTTATGACTCAAATGGGCGATAAAGCTAATTTGTTTAAGCCGCCCTTCAGTATATGTTACTAAGCCAACTCTGTCTGATAAAAAAAAAATGTTGAACACTCTTAAGGATTTTTTTCCCCAGAAACTTAAAGAATACAAACTTTATGCATTTTATAAATACAACTTTAGGAATATAGTGATTCATCCCAACCTAGCCACCCTCCCATCCCCACTCCCACTCTTTTCAAAAGAGGAATCCCAATGGCTACAGACACACGAAAAAATCCTCAGGATCACTAACCATCAGGGAAATGCAAATCATAACCACAGTGAGGTGGGAGTACACTGTCCCCACAGGGCTCCAAGCCAGATTCACGCCAGGCTCTTCCCGCAGCTTTATTGTCAATGGCTTGGCCTGCTGCAGTCCAGTCTTATCTTACCCCAAAGCCAGTGCTGCGGTTCTCGACTGCTGGGCTCCTGAATTGTGCATATCCACACCCTCCACATAGGTCTACCGTGTCCTCAAATTTGTGTGCAGTTTTACTGCTGTTTTCTCCCTAACTCTTCCCTAAGACTGCACTCTCTCCATTTTTTTTTAAACTATCTTCACCTAGACTAGAGCAAAAAACTCCATTCTGCCATCTTGAAAACTCCAAGGATTATCAAAATATCCACTTAAAAATAAGTGACATACTAATCATGATCTATTATTTAAAGCAGATCTCCTAAGGATAACTACTTTGAGACAGTGTTGGCTGTGTTTGAATAAATATGTGCTCTTGAAAATACTTCATAGTTTCCAATAAAAATATTTCAAAATGAAAATTGCCATTACATGGGGAATAACATGTTAAAGCATTGCAAAGTGTTATAATAAAAAGGATTTCATATATAGTGTTAATGTCAATTAGGTTGCCTCTTTGATGACCAATGCTAACCCCCAGAAAGCCATAAGTAAACACACTCTAGAAACAGTTTATGTAAGGAAGAGACTAGAATGGCCCCGCAAAAGAAGAAATCTTATTTCCAGTGCTGATTTTACACTGAGGAAATGATTAAAAACTGGCAGCATGTTCTGAGGATCCATACAGAGTGGACGCCAACACACACTGCTGAGGGTATCACAGCACGATTAGTGAGTGCTGGTGGTAGAAGAGCCGTCTACTTATTTTAGTTACCAATATAAACTGATATTTCCTCAAAGATAAAATATACCTGAAGTGAGGTAGAGCAACACCAAGAACACTATAAAGATCATAAATAGTAGCTAAAAATAACATGATGTTCAGCTTCAACAACAAGTAATAGCATGAAGTGTCCTCAAAGCTTCTGCCATCATTTCAAATTATTTTGTCTGAGCGATGGGGGCACGGATTATTAGACTCAATACAACTGTCCTGACAAAACAGTCATGAAGAGTAAATCTTTCTGGATATCTGTGTTCAAATCAGTGACTTGTCCATGAGCAGAGATTTATAAACAAGGACACCCTTCAGAGTGGTCAGACAGCAAAGGCAAATGCAAGGCAAAAACAGTCAGCGTGGAACTGTGTGGAGCTGGGTCTCGACAGCACATCACCTGTGTGCCGAGTGATCCACCAGCTGCTATTCTCACTTCTCAAGGTGCCTCAGTAGTACCCAGGGAGTATTTAGAAAAAAAGCAAAGATGCTTGAAGCCTGCCCAAGAGTTTAGGTTTCTAAACCATTACACAATCAGGCCTAGCTACAATATTATTTAAAAAACACTTCAAGTGATTTTAACGTGCAGTTAGGTTGACACTCCCTGGGTTAGAGACAGGGGCTGAGCCCTGACTTGGAACATGGGACAGGCAGGCCATAGATAGGTACAGAGAACAGAAGGAGTATCCCAGAAAGGGAAATACAAAGGGGATAAGGGAAGAATGACTAAGGGGCCACCTGGGACGCCAGCATCCCACCCATACAGCGATTCTAGTCCTGGCTGCACTTTTCTAATTCCACTCCCAGCTAATGTTAAGATGCTGGGTAAGATGCCCACATACCACACCAGAGTGCCTGGGTGCAATTCCCCACTCTAATTCCTGACTCCAGCTTCCTGCCAATAAAGACTCTGGGAGGCAGTGGTGATGGCTCAAGAAATTGGGTTCCTGCCACCCATGTGGGAGGCCTGGATTCAGTTCCTGGCTCTCAGCTTTGGCCCTCATGGGGCGAGGGCTGCTGTCATGGTCATTTGGAGAGTGAACCAGTGCATGGGGAGTTCATTTTCTGCCTTTCAAAAAACAAACAAAAAAAGATGCAGTCACTTGGCAGAGAGAGGAAGGAAAAAGGAACAGCACACCAAAGCCTAGAAGTCGATGTACCGTTGAGTTAGTAAATGCTTGATATCCTTACAGCTCAACAAGAGTCCAAAAGGATTGTTCTGCCTGATGCATTCGGGTAAAATGAAATTAAGATGGGAGTATGCAATGTAAAAGAATATTTCTCATGTGAAATCCTTAGAGTTTCTTGCATTTAGATGCCGAAGAGGATAATTAGCAAGAACTTGGTGCTCACAGTTTGTGCTTGGGAGAGAAGTGTGTGGAAGGGTGAAGTAGAATAATAGTGGGTCACTCGCCAGCACTGCCCTGTCCCTGGAGATCTGTAAGTAGGAATAAACAGAGGAACTGCGCTAAAAAGAGGAAAGAGAAGTCAACCTGTAATCAAAGCAGCTGAGAAATGCAGGGCCCACAGTGACGAATCATCAGAACACACTGTCCCACATGCAGGATATGCCTGGAACCTTGCGGCTCTCCCAGCTGCATTCTTAGTGGGGAGATGGCTGAATCCCAGCCAATGGGGACCCCGTTCTTCTCAGCAGACTCTGATGCACTGGAGAACATGACTCACTGAGCTCCCTTCTTCCAAGTCACTCCTACTTACACTGCTACCCTCGCTTGTTCTACATGGGCAGAGTCAGCTGAGGCTTCCCGTGACGTGACGAGTCTCCTGTCTACGGTCACTGGGCTGAAAGAATGATGGCAGCACTATAGCCAGGGAGCAAGGCATAGCTAAGAAGTTGTATGGCAGGAAGAAGGGCAAGGAAGTGGTAAGTTCAGCTAGACACAGCTGGAGATGTTCCCAGGCGTTCCCAGAGCCACATCTGCATGTGGCTGGAACTATGGAGGGAGAGGTCAGGCTGGACTTGAATCTTGGGAATCGGCTCTCGATGAGAGTGCATGACCCTTCAGAGAGGGCGAGCTCACTGCTGGTCTACAAACATTTGCTGAGTGCCTGGAGAAGGAAAAACAGGAGGCTGAAGGCAGAGCCCTAAGGGCACATCTCATGGAGGGGTAGAAGAAGAGTAAAGAAAAGAGACGAATGGAAAGGGTTCCTAGGTAGGCCCACTAGAGGGTTTGGTACAATGAAGGCAAAGATTCAAGGTGACCTCACTTTGATCTGCTAGGCTGATAACAATTTTAAACAGAAAGGGAAGAGCTGATCAGTTTCTCTGGATTGGTAAGAGTGCAAACTTGAACTTCTGGAAAGTAATTTTCAATAGACTTCAAAACATCTCAAAAGTGTGCCTACATTTTAATCAGGGATCTCCTCTGGTATATGCACTGGAAACGTGTAAGAGTATATACAAGACTTGGGGCCGGTGCCATGGCTTACTTGGTTAATTCTCCGTCTGTGGCGCTGGCATCCCATATGGGTGCCGGGTTCTAGTCCCGGTTGCTCCTCTTCCAGTCCAGCTCTCTGCTGTGGCCCAGGAAGGCAGTGGAGGATGGCCCAGGTGCTTGGGCCCCTGCACCTGCATGGGAAGGAGACCAGGAAGAAGCACCTGGCTCCTGGCTTTGGATTGGCGCAGCTCCAGCTGGAGTGGCCATTTGGGAGGTGAACCAACGGAAGGAAGACCTTTCTCTCTGTCTCTCTCTCTCACTAACTCTGTCAAAATAATAATAAAAAAAAGATTATATGCAAGACTTAACCACAAGATGGTTAATGTGTGTGGCACATTCTAACACAACCCTGCAGGTCCCTTTCCTGCTATCTGAATCCTCTGCCTCTGAGTAGGGGCTGGCCTAGCGACTTGCTTCTAACAGGGAGAATGTAGCAAAGGTGACGATGGGCTGTCCCTTCTTTGGTTAGGCTGCAGAAGACTGTGGCTTCTATTACAGTTAGCAGATGCTCTCCCCCGCACAGCAAATGTAGGAGATCCTTTCAACACATCAGTAAGTAACGAGGGCTCCTCTTGCTGGCTTTGCAGAAGCAAGTTAGCATGCTGGGGAGGAACTGAGAGCCACCTAGAAACTAGGGTTTTCTGTCCATAGCCCTGGAGGAAGTGAAATCTGTGACAATCACATCAGCTTAGAAGTATATGGGCCCCGGCTGAGCCTTTGGGTGAGACGCCAGCCCTGACCAACACCTTAACTGCATATTTGCGAGAGACTCTTAAGCGCAGATCCAGCAAAGCCATGCTCAGATTCCTGACCACAGACCCTGGCATGTGTTGCTGCAATCTAGGAGGTTTTGGTGTAATTGGTTACATAGCAATTGATAACCAATCCAGTTAGCTATGGTGCTATGTGTTATAATGAATAAGGAGAAACACAAAAACAAGATATGTCTACTAGGGTATTTGTTGAATTAAAAAAAGGTGCACACACACATGACATAATGCAATTCACTCAGTAAAATTATGCTCCAGGTGAATGTAGATAAATATTCATGAAATATATCCACAATATATTAATTACAATGTGCTTCAATGCTTAAATATTATGTACCATACCACCTATTAGTTGGAATAAAGATGTTCTTTATATATGCAAATGTAAAGGAATGAGTAGAATAATAAATATCAAGTTAAAATAGTACTTTCTGCCAAATGACTGGTTTAACTTTTTTTTGTTGTATTTTCTTTCTGCTGCTTATCTATACTTACAGAATGCTTGTAATGATTATAATAAAAACACAATTAAATACACAAGAAGAAAACAAAAAAGGGGATGACCAACAATATAGATCACAAAACATTAATGAGGCTTCATTCATTTTTTTAATTGATTGTTTTCTATGTGCTGGATGAAAACTAGGAAGTTACTCTACTTGGTTTGTCAAGGAGCAAGCTACTAGTCATCTAAGACAGTGCAGTGTCACCCCTTCAGTGCTGACAAAGGGCAAGTGGTTTGTTCCTCCTGGCTGCCCTGGGTGATCTCTAATATAAATAGGGAAAGGGAAGCCATCAAACAATGTGGCAAACACATCACAATAAGGGTTGCAGATGGAGAGGAATCATTGCATAGACAATGTCTTAGTCTATTCTTTCTGCTGCTAATAACACAAGAATACAAACTGGGTGACTTTTTTTTTTTTTTTTTTTTGGACAGGCAGAGTGGACAGTGAGAGAGAGAGACAGAGAGAAAGGTCTTCCTTTGCCGTTGGTTCACCCTCCAATGGCCGCCGCGCTGATCCGATGGCAGGAGCCAGGAGCCAGGTGCTTTTCCTGGTCTCCCATGGGGTGCAGGGCCCAAGCACCTGGGCCATCCTCCACTGCACTCCCTGGCCACAGCAGAGAGCTGGCCTGGAAGAGGGGCAACCGGGACAGAATCCGGCGCCCCGACCGGGACTAGAACCCGGTGTGCCGGCGCCGCAATGCAGAGGATTAGCCTAGTGAGCCGCGGCGCCGGCCACTGGGTGACTTTCTAAACAGAAGAGGTTCATACAGCTCAGAGTCTGGGAGGCTCAGAGGCCCCCATCTGGGGAGGGCCTTCTCCTGGGCAGTGCCACGGCATTACATGGCCAGAGGCAGGGACTGTGCATGTGTGTGTCTCTCCTGGTCTCCTCTGTCCTAATAAAGCCACCAGCAGTCTATCACTGGGTTCCTCCCTGATGATCTAATCTATTCCTACTCACCTCCCTAAGGTTAGCATCACAGATCAAGTTTCCACCTTCCTACCTCACAACGGGGATCATATTTCACCACATTAACCTCTAGGGACACCTGAACCACATCTAAAACATAGAAGACAACAGCTGAAATTTATACTTGATTCACATTTTAAAATTGGCATTAATTGCTACCTTTGAGAGGTAACAACATTACAAAACTGGGAAGGTCTAGCCAATTAAAATACAAATAAACTAAATGTACAAATACCATAGGAGAGGAGTTTGAAGGAAATTTTAACATTTTCTGGTTGAATTATGACTTTTTTGTCAGATGATCTGTTTCTTTTTTTTCCTTTACCTTTTAAAATGTTTATCTTTATTGATGTCATGTACCTGAAAGTAGAATGGCAGAGAGAAGTGGAGACAGAGAGACAAAGAGAGATCTTCTATCCTCTGGTTCACTCCTCAAATGTCCACAAGAGCCAGGGCTGGGCCTGATCAAAGCCAGGAGCCTGCAGTTCTATTAAGTCTCCTATGTGGGTGATAGGGTCCCAAGCACTGGAGTCCTCATCTACGCCCTCCAGGATGCATGAGCAGGGAAATGGATTTTGAATGGAACTATAGCCAGGACTTGAAGCAGCACTCCTATATGGGATGTGGGTGCCCCAAGTGGTGGCTTAACCCACTGCACCACAATGCCTATCCCCAATCAGTTTAATACTAGTAATTTCAAGGCAAAAACTTGAGCTTCTTCAATTCAATTGGCTTTATGAAGAAATACCCCAATATATAATCATTTGTAGTCTGATTTTTGAATGACGATTATGTAAAAAAAAATTAGGTCAAACTGATCAAACTGTTGTTCATCTTATAGCTCAGAATTTTAAAAAACCTTTCTAGAAAATAGCTCATAAAAAAGACAATCACCCAATATAAAGACTCTGTAGAAGACAGATCAACTCTTTTGAGCAGCAAGATATCACACTGGAGGAAAACTAAAAAGTTATTTCAATTTTCCAGCATGTCTAACTTATCCCCAGGGAGAAAGCTATGCACCATGGAATGAAAGCTTCTAGATGGAGATCAAACAGTAAAACTGCCAAGGTCTTTTCAAACAAATGCACAGTTAATTACAGATTCCGTTTCTGTTTGGACACACACAAAGCTGTGCCTGGGAACAAACCAACAAGTGGCTATGTAATTAGCCATTTTCAAAAAGTGTGCCACTGTTAATATGTAAAATGATGCAACTGCAACTAAGCTTGAGGCTCAGGGTTGGAGAGAACCTTTAGGATTACTGTTTTCTCTGTCCAAGTCCCTATGGTGCCATGAGTAGGATTCAAGGAACGTTTTCATGTGTATCTATGGTGCGTGAAACATTCCAGGGGGGCAGAAGTGCAGTGGGGAAATGATAAACTGAGAACATTGGTGTACAGACGAGAAAAATGAGTGACAGATCTTACTCCCTGAATGCAGCTAGGATCCAGCTGTTTGGGAGTCTCCCCCTGCTACGCCCCACCCCCATACACACACAGACAGCTTACATGAGCAGCTGCAGGGAGATTCAGTGGAGTCAGACAAGGAGCCCCAGCACCTACAAATGAAGAGGCGATGCAAATGAATGACCAGGGGGTCCTGAATGCAATCTTTGCTTTTTAAAAATATCGTTTGCCCCACTTTAATAGCATGGAATAAAAATGGCACTATAACTTGTAATTTTGAGATATAAAACGTGAAACATAAAACAAGGGGTTATAAATCAGCTGGAGACCAATTAAAATACTTAGACTGTCATTCAAAAACATTCCACAGAATGTAATAAAATGAGTGGGTGGCTGGTTCTATTTTAATAACCAAAGACTGCAGGAAGATTTTATTTTTTCAAACTATCAGCCAAATATATCCAGGACTAACTGGAACATTGAAAATACAATTTTTACATTATGCTAAGCAAAAAAAAGAGAGACAAAATGCTTCAAAAGACTCCAGTTAATAGTATTCTGATTCACAGGCTCAACTGAGGTCAAACAGTTTATCTGCAGTGCTTTATGATATTGATAAATAGTATTTGTGCAGGTAGTATAATAGTCAAATTAGGTTCAATGGTTATCTCACCATTTTATGATAAATATAAATGTTCCTCAGTGAGGATTCACTGGCACTGACAGGAGTTTTTCACTGGGCAGGACTGTTTTGCACAACCAGACCTGTCCAAAGGCTTCTGTGGGCAGAAGGGGATCTGCTTGGAATCACTCATTGAAAACAACTGATTTTGAGTGCTCTGTTGGTGGTGGTGGTTTTTTTTTTGTTTTTGTTTTTTTTTTTTTTTTTTTGAGAGGCAGAGTGGACAGTGAGAGAGAGAGAGAGACAGAGAGAAAGGTCTTCCTTTGCCATTGGTTCACCCTCCAATGGCCGCTGCGGCCAGCGCACCGCGCTGATCTGATGGCAGGAGCCAGGTACTTATCCTGGTCTCCCATGGGGTGCAGGCCCCAAGCACTTGGGCCATCCTCCACTGCACTCCTAGGTCACAGCAGAGAGCTGGCCTGGAAAAGGGGCAACCGGGACAGAATGCAGCGCCCCGACCGGGACTAGAACCCAGTGTGCCGGCGCTGCAAGGCGGAGGATTAGCCTAGTGAGCCACGGCGCCGGCCAGAGTGCTCTATATTTTTAAATGTAACTGTTTGCTTCATGCAAAGACTAACCCTTATCTAAAAAACAAAATCTGGAAATTACTGTTAACATTCCAAACTGTAGGATTCTACTGGGTGACATAAATAAATAAAGAGTTACAAGGAATAATTATAGTCTTGTCTAAGTTGAAGTATTAAATGATATAATGTTTTAAAATTGAACTTGGTTTAAATTTTTAGACATGATCCCTAAAGCAGATGCTGACTTTTTAAGTGAGGAAATACTTATTGATGAATCCTAATGCTTTGTGATTATCCATGTAGAAGGGATTTTAAGAACGTGACTGATACAAGTGTCTAAAATATCTGTTAAAATCATAACAGAATGCAGAACTTGCCAAGGAAGGTTACACTAAGAGTGGAGTAGAAAGATCTATGTCTTTCAATTGTTTTTAAAGATTCTTTTATTTATTTGAAAAGGCAGTGTTAACAGAGGGAGAGAGAGAGAATCAATCTTCCATCTACTGGTTCACTCCCTAAATTATAAGATCCCCCAGATACTAAAAAATTTAGGAACCAACATGAGGTTTGCTAACATTTTATGCTGTTCACAATACAACATTAAAAACAGCTTATCAGTTATCACTGTGCTTTCTAACACAAAAATGCAGCACTGTCCATCATGCTGAAAGCTTCACCATGGGTAGGGGTGAGGGGGCTGCTCTGTGTCATCTGATTTTTCTATTCATGCCTTGTTTCTAATCACCATTGCAGTCACCGCTGGGGTGGTCATCGAGATTTATATCTCTTCCTTTTAAAATGCTATTGGGATATAACTAAAAATAATATCAAACTGTAAAAATTAAATTCCTTACCCCTGAAGCACACAAAGCCTTGGTTTATAAAACTTAACCTTTCATCAACAGGTCAGTTAGTGGCCTGCTGTGGAAGGTTCCTGCTTGGGGACCCACCTTGCCACTAAACAGTCATCCCAAGCGGCTCCCTGGCACATGTGACTGGTGGTGCTGCACATCTGGGGAGCATGGAGAACAAACCGGAGTGAAGAAATTGCTGTTCTCGGATAAGACACAGCATGCTCAAGCCCACAGACTGGAACCCACACCAATTCAACTGACATGTCTTTGGCCACTGTAGCCATCAACTACCTTATGGTTTCTGGAATAGTGGGAAATGCATCATTGATCTAACATCTCCTTTTCAGTAACAGGAAATTCTACTTGGGAGAATTTCACTCAACAGAGAGATGGAGAAAGTCCTTGAGAGTCAAGGAATGAACATAAGAACTTGTATCATCTTTCTGACTGTGGGATGCTTGTTTTTTATTTTCTCACTAATTTGCTTACAGTATTCCAGAAAGTACCAGAAAAACAATGATAAATTGTTTAGCATTCTACCCACTAAATTAGGTATCAAATTTCCTAAATATTGATCTGAATTCTGATTATGGTCAACAGAGGCCTCATATGGTCAAACTGACATGAAATTATGCCACTTTTTTTTGTTTTGTTTTGTTTGGACAAGCAAAGTTAGAGAGAGAGAGAGAGAGAGAGAAAGGTCTTCCTTCCGTTGGTTCACCCCGCAAATGGCCATATGGCGGCGCCCTGCGCCAATCCGAAGGCAGGAGCCAGGTGCTTCCTCCTGGTCTCCCATGGGGTGCAGGGCCCAAGCACTTGGGCCATCCTCCACTGCACTCCCGGGCCACAGCAGAGAGCTGGCCTGGAAGAGGAGCAACTGGGACAGAGTCCGGCGCCCCAACTGGGACTAGAACCCAGGGTGCCGGCGCTGCAGGAGGAGGATTAGCCTAGTGAGCCGCACGCCGGCCTGATTTTTTTTTTTTAAATCTTTAATTTTTAACTGTCTTCCTTTAACCCAAGATTCACACTCAGCCCCTGTGGATCTGCAGACAGCAACACACCACACTGGTTGCAAAGATCACCCCCTAAGCTGCCACCTGCTGTTGCCTCCCACCTTTGATCCTTTGCCATCACAGTGTCATCTTCAAACAGCACTGCTGTGTTCTGACTGCAAAAACAAGTGTACTCCTCAGTGGAAAAATACCACATTCCAGCCTGGTGAAGCAGGTGGTGTGTTTCATAGGATGGAACAGAAAGTAGCATCTCTTCCTCTCAAACGAGAAGGAACACTATTAGCACATCAGCACATCAAGTCGTGCACGATGAATTTTAAGTGCTGCCTCACGAATGGAAATGTGGTAAAATCTGAAAAATCAGCTTTTAGGAAGTGCTTAAGTCCGTTGTTCAATCCCAAACTCTTAGCTTTTTCCTAAACCAATTTTCTCATCTTTCAAATAAGGGGGATGCAGCAGATGACTTTCAAGATGCTCATGACTGCTTCTGTTCTGAGATCTGAAACCTGACTCCTGCAGCAACATGACAACCATGCCGGCAAAAGACAAAAAGGTCTATGCTTTTTATTTATATGGATAATTAGAATTAATATAATTATTTCCCTGAAACAACAAACCTATTTGGATATCACAGTTGCTTCTGTAAACCCAGAAAATCTGCATTTTTCAGTTCTTCCCTTGAAAGAAGTTTTCCCCTCCCCCAATTTAGGCTGGCTCCTGGGAAGCTAACTAGGCCCAAATGGAGTCTCAATAATGTGGAGACAAAAGCCCGGGACCACGAATAGAAGCCACCCCAGCCACGGACACATCCTGCCAATGCAGAGACCACCTGACGCTGGCCAGGTCTGAGGAATAGAGCTAACACCACACGGAGTAGCATCCATTCTGGCAGCAGCCTCCCCCAGTGCGGCACTTCTAGATGTGACCACTGTGATTCAGGGTCATGCACCCTCAAGCTGATACCACGCACACACAAAGCAATCACTTCTCACTTTTGCAGTTTTCCCACACACTGTTGGAGTCACTGAAGCAGAAACTCTGGTTTTGCTACGTATTCAGGGACAAACTTACAAGCTGGTGTGGCTTCACTATTGAGATCAAAGGAAGTCAACAGTAGACTCACTAAGCTCAACTGGGCGTGGTTCCACAGGAAATGCAAGCACCACCATTCCTAGATGGTAACCTCTTCTATCTACAGTCTGTGGGCAACAGAAGGAGTGACTCCATATAGAAAATACTGACTCGAAACAGCACGCACATCAATGAAAAGGTATGGAAAGCCGTTCCTTCCTGGTATGCTGGCTTGGCCTCTTGTTTGTCCAGAGGGGCAGGAGAAAGCCCTGCCTCTGGCTGCCACGTTCAGGCAGATCCGGTGGCTCATGACTAAGTGCAGTCTGCCTTGAGGTGACGAACGAGGCAGGAAGACCTCACAGCTGAGTATAAGTGCTGAGAACCCACATAATCAGATTCCTATAGAAACCCATCCAGTAAAGAGTGCTTTTTAACTAACAAAGAGCTTACTGAAGTCTATAGAATAAGCCTCAGCACACACTCCTGCTTCTACATGGGCCTCCAATAAACATATCTGAAAAAAAAATAATTAACCAATAGATAATGAAACAACATTTAAAGCAGAAAATGTGGACAAAAAAATGTGATAGGTTAGCCTGTGAATATATCAGCTCTGCTTAATGTGTTTTTTATTTGCGTAGAAAAATAGTTGAAGTATACAAAACATAAAGGTGCTCACATATTGTAAACCACTGTCTGATGTACTGATAAGACAAAAAATGACCTATCTTTTTATATTACTGTGGTTATAAAAATATTGACAATATAGTAATAAGTTAACACTTTGTAAACATTAAGTTGAATATTTTAAAAATCACAAAATGAGCTTTTACTTCCCTTGTTTCTTGAAATGATACTCATCCCAAATGATCTACAACTGAAGGTAGAGAGCTTTTTTTTAAGTTGTGAGTTTCACTTTATTTTGTTTAAATTGCCTACAAAAAAGGGGGGGCACAGTTGTTAATGAAAGGTGAGGATGGATTTGAGGCTTAACATATCCATGGTGAATCACAAAAAATGCATCCCTTCCAGGTTTAAATGCTCCCCTTCAGCTCCAAATGTTAGTTTTCAAGTTGTAGTATTACCTGGAGATATGTGGAAAATATGATTCCACTGTTAGGAATGAATCAGAAAGAAACTTGTTAGCCAAACCTAGGGGAGAAGAGAAGTCTTAAGCATAACTTTCAATGTGTGTGTGAGATGTTCTCTATCATAGTTTAGAGGCACAACAAAGGCTAAAGGCTGTGCCCTCCACACCCCACCCACCACCCTCTTTGTAAATGCCGCACAGCTGTCTGGCACTTTCAGCGATAGCTTGGTATGATCATTAACACAGCCTGCTTTTGTGAAATTACATTGCAAGTGCAATGAATTGAGATGATCCTTTGAAAACCACGTAGTTAATGTATTTGCCAACTGTGTTTAGAGAGAAGAGCACCACCACGAACAGTTCACAATTACCAGTATTTAAGACTCAGTTTTGTGTTGTATTCATTAGCTTTGAAGAACTCAGGACAGTCTGAACATATCCAAGTAACACTAAATATTAGTGTTATCCTGGTATAATCAATCCCAACAAGCAAAAACACATGTATTTACCATGATTTGATGTAACCTCATATTCTGTAGATGAAGGCCACACTTTCCTTTAAAAAAAAAAAAAAAAAGTGCTAGCATATTAGATGTTGAAAGTAGCAGATGACCTTTTAAGATGCTATTCTTAGAAAGGGGCAGTAAAAGTAGGCAAGTCCATCATGGAATGGATACTATTTTGGGAGTTGATTTAGGAAAGCTCAGTTCCTGAGCTCCATCGAAGAAGTGGACGGTTGCTAAATCCAGTTAAGACAGATACTGAGTGAGGGAGCAGTCAGAATCTTTTCATCACTTAGGGATTAGCTACACACGTGAACTCTGCCCTCAGGAAAAGCCAATATATCAACATCAAGATGTAGACAGGTGGTTATTTATTTTGAAACAAAGTATGTTAAAATAGCAAGCACTTCTAATGCATTTATGTACCCTATGATTAGACTAGTAAGTTGTCCACTCAGTGCTTGCTTGTAGCATGCTGGTCTTCGCTGAAGCTGTATTGTTGACAGCATCTTAAATTCAACAAGCATGTAACCAAAGCCCTGGTTTCCCTCTGCCCTCATCTACTTTCTTCTGACTCCTGATTTACTTATTTTTTTTTTCAATTGTGCATCATTAACAATTTTTCCCATCCAGAGGCTGCAACCCAATTTCTGGAGTCATTCTGACCCTGGCACCCTGATGAAGCGCCCCACTTTCTCTACTCCCACCCAGTTTCATTCTGCACCTGGTGCGCTGCAGCCCTCAGCCCTGACGCCTTTGCACTGCTTAAACATTTCACCATGATCGCACTCAGATTTCTAACTGCCTCTGAATTACGTTCTGCTTCCATGTGAAATCTTGTATATACTTCCTCCCTTACCTCCCCATCCCCACGGGACTCCAGTAACTTTCTGAAATGTCAATCTGACGGGGTCACCTGAAGAGCTCTCCTCCATAAAAAGCACAGGTAAAAGACAAATTCCAAATGTATTCTAGGCTAAGCCTAAGCCCATAGTCTTATTCCTTAATACTGTCCTACCCAGAACTCTTCTTATAGGATAGGGGGAATAAGTTAATATTTAAAACAAGAATCAGTAACTGTTTAAGCCAGTAACAACATAAACCCTTTGTACCTAAGAATCTTTTTTTGACATATTTGTTGCCTTTCCTAGTTTGTAAGTAGAAAATACTAATCAACTATTTTCTTACTACCATACATTTGAAAGAAGCATAAGCAAATGCATTAGGTGTGATAAGTGTGATCCCGGCCTGAAGTTCAGTGCAGGTTCACTGACACGTCTGAACTGTTCTCACGGCCCGCGACTGGCAGAAGCATCGCAAGACCTGAAGCTCTCTGAACCTCTGGAAGCTGCTTCCATGGTGTGGAAGAACCAGGACTCCGACAAGCCCCACTTAAGCTTTCTTTGATTGAGATAGAATTAAAACATCTTCACAGTAATTATAATTCTACAAAGCATCAGTGATGTTTAGGGGACATACAGGAATCATGCTGCAGATTTCCAGCTAGAGGTATTTGGGTCCCACTCTTCCAACTGAATAAACCCTGACCTACAGCACTGAAAGCCCCCCTCCCTCCTTGCCGCGGATGCTCTCTGCAGCTCCAGCAAGCATTCAGAAGAAACACCGCCATAGAAACCTGTACTCCCACGCCCAGGTCTGGGGGAACATGACTGTCTTAGGGATAAATGATAAGTTGGGCTAAAATACAAATTTGACCAGTACTTTTTTTTTTAAGATATATTTATTTATTTGAAAGGAAGAATTACAGAGAGGCAGAAGCAAAGAGAGAGAGAAAGGTCTTCCATCCGCTGGTTCACTTTCCAAATGGCCACAATGGCAAGAGCTGGGCCAATCCGAAGCCAGGAGCCAGGAACTTGCTCTGGATCTCCCACTTGGGTCAGGGGCCCGAGGACTTGGGCCATCTTCTACTGCTTTCCTAGGCCACAGCCGAGAAGGGGTTCAGAAGTGGAGCACCCGGGACTCGAACCGGTGCCCATATGGGATGCTGGCACCACAGAAAGCGGCTTTACCCAGTATGCCACAGTGCCGGTCCCCTAACCAATACTTTATTCTGAAGCTACATTGTCCGTTACAGAGGTCACCAGCCACATGTAGCTGTCAATTACATAAAATGTGCGTATTCCTCATTGAGGTGTGCTGTAAGGGTAAAATATACTGGATTTTAAAGACTTAGTATGCAAAAAAGAATGTAAACTGTCTCATTAATAACTTTTATATTGATTGCAAGTTGAAATAATGATATTGGGATATGCTATGCTAAATAATAACATGGTGGTAATGTTATTTTCACCAATTTTGTTTTCCTATTTTTAATGTAACCTTTATAACATGTATAATTCCCTAAGTAGCTCGTATTAAATTTCTAATGTAAAGTTCTGCTCAAATGTAATTCTTTTTAAATAAATAAATGAACAATGTATTGTTTAATTATTTGCCTTTCTGTAATGAAAGCAGACTACAAAACCAATACTGACGGGTTAGCTGAGGAATGGGAGGTAGTATTTGATTATTTCTACTACCTGACTGTTTAAATTTTGAACAGGTGTAGGGGAAAAAAACCATGTCATATCAAACATAAATGTGGGGCTGGCACTGTGGCGTAGTGGGTTAAAGCCCTGGCTTGCAGCACCAGCATCCTATAGGGGGCGCCAGTTTGAGTCCTGGGTGCTCGACTTCCAATCCAGCTCTCTGTTAAGGTCTGGGAAAGCAGTAGAAGATGGCCCAAATCCTTGGGCCCTTGCACCTGCCTGGGAGACCTGGAAGAAGCTCCTGGCTCCTGGCTTTGGATCAGCTCAGCTCTGGCTGTTGCAGTCATCTGGGGAGTGAACCAGCGGACAGAAAACCTCCCTCTCTCTCTGGCTCTACCTCTCTCTGTAACTCTTTCAAATAAGTAAGATAAATCTTTTTTTTTTTTTTTTTAAATCTAAATGCACACCAGTTAGAGGTAAACTGCTAACCATTCCAGAACATCCCTACATGTCCAATCCAGTCCACCTAACCACAGCACTCCTGGCCCACCTGATGTTTCTGTTGTTAAGTTTTCTCCACATCACTGCCAGAGATGATTTACATGGAAAGGCATTTACTAATTATCCAAGGGCTCTTTGGAAGTGAAGCCTGCAAATGCCTCAACTTCACAACTTCAGAAGTTTACTTCCTAACTACCCACAGATCTAAAGAACATGTCCTTCATTAACAGAAAAGTTACATAAAGTATTAAGTTTTTTCAAAATTCATATTAATGGCTAAAATTCTAAATTTACAATGTAGATCTAAATAGGTGGCACATTCTAATCTGGCATCAGTGTGCCCAATAAAAAAGGTATATATTAAACAATTATTAGAAATTAATTTTAAATGTCATATTTAAAGTCAACACAGATAAGCATGTAACATTCTCTTTTAAATACATATAGGGGTGATGATTTAAATGGTTGGGTCCCTGCCACCTTTGTGGGAAACCTGAATTGAGTTTCCAGCTACTGACTCCTGTCTTAGCCCAGCCTGGCCATTTTGGTAGCAAACCAGTAAATGGGTAGATCCCTATCTATCTCTCTGTCACTTAAATAATAACACACATACTTGCATACACATTTCATAAGCCCAGTTTTGTGTCGCCTAACACAAAATTTCTTGAGTTACAATCAAGAAAATAAAGAAACATCAATTGGTGTTATCGGTGCTAGCAAAGGAAAGAACAGTGACTTAGAAAAATTCTGTCTTACCTTGTTGACCTCCTTCACATTTTAACAGAATGCTGGAAGAGTGTAGAGGCGGCATGTGCACATCTAAATTACAGACATCCATCTACAGGCACTTGGCAGGAGCACAGAACTCCTCGTACAAACAGCAAATAGAAACTCCATCATTCCACGTAATACAGTTTTGCCCCAGAGTTAGAAGGGAGACAAGAACTGCCCTCCACTTTCATGGTAGTTCTGGTCTCACGGGTGATTCAACAGACTGTGACTGAATAATTGTGTGTCTCCACCTAACCTTGATTTACTTGTTGACTTTAGAATCTAAGTCCCAGGGAAGTGCAGACTTGATTGTGTCGTGACAGCAGCATGTATTTCACTGAGTCACACGACCACCCTTCTCTTCTAGAGACATCCTTTTGGCTACTGGGTAGCAAACTGACTACAGCAAGAAAGCAGTGCCAACAACTACTTGCTGCCCTGGATTACTGAAATGATGGAGAGGAACAGAGTTGGATAAAGTGTTCCTGGAAAAGATGTAGCTACTTTATGGAGACTGTGTCTGTTCATATGGAGAGTCTACAAATTATATAATATTCTTCAACGTCATTAGGTATGTTTGTATTTCCCTCCCAATATTTTCACAAAAAAAGAAAATGTTCTAAAATTTAAATGCTTTCTTTTTTCAAAAGAAATGTTTAAAAATGTTAAAATGACTTTTTTCCGTAGTTTTATACTGGAGACCTGGAAAGTTTTTAATGCATTTAAATATTTGCACTAAGAACCGCAAGGCTTCTGGAGACTCAGAAATAAAAGATACCAATTTTGGCTGGTGCCGCGGCTCACTAGGCTAATCCTCTGCCTGCAGTGCTGGCACTCCAGGTTCTAGTCCTGGTTGGGGCGCCGGATTCTGTCCTGGTTGCTCCTCTTCCAGTCCAGCTCTCTGCTATGGCCCGGGAGTGCAGTGGAGGATGGCCCAAGTGCTTGGGCCCTGCACCCACATGGGAGACCAGGAGGAAGCACCTGGCTCCTGGCTTTGGATCAGCACAGTGCGCCAGCCGCAGCACGCCGGCTGCAGTGGCCATTTGGGGGTGAACCAACCGAAAAGGAAGACCTTTCTCTCTGTCTCTCTCTCTCACTGTCCACTCTGCCTGTCAAAAAAAAAAAAAAAAAAAAAAAGATACCAATTTTGCCATATCACTTAACTGCTAATGTGACACGGCTCCTATAAATAGTAGACTGTAAGTAAAAGACAAAGGGGAAAATATAGACACCACCACTGAAATTGGTAGACAAATGAGTTCACACTTTTCCACTGTACACATAAGATATGGCTTGTGGCTCAGTCACTTCCTAACTTTGAACTCAATGGTTAAGAGGGTTCTAAAAAATTCTTTTAAACTACAGTCATGTGTTGCATGATGATAAAGTCAATGACAAACCACATATACAGTGATGGTCCCATTAAGATTATGACAGAGCTGAAAAATCCCTTTTGCCCAGTGATGTTGTACCACCTAAATGTCCTTGTTGGAGCACAGGCATTACTCACATACTGGTGGTGATGCTGGTGAAAACAAACCTACTGCCCTACCAGTTGTATAAAAAGATAGCACACTCTGGGTCAGGTACTTGGCATAGGAATCAAGACATCGCTAGGACACCCCCATCCCATCCTGGAGGGCCTGGGTTGGAGTCTCAGCTCCACTTCCAATTTCAGCTTCCAACTGAAGCAGGAAGTGATGGCTCAAGTACCTGGGTCCCTGCCACCCACATAGGGGACTTGGATTTAGTTCTTGGCTCCTGGCTTGCACAGCTGTTGCAGTCATTGAGAAGTAAAGCAGCAGATAGAGATGTCTCTCTCTTTCTCATTGTGTGTGTCTCTCTTTGGCTTTCTAATAAATAAATAAAAATTTTTAAAAATACATAGCACATATAATTATGTATAGTACACACTTGGTAATTACAAATCACTACTATACTATAGTTTTCATTGTTATATTAGATTATATTCCCACCATTAACAGCATGCCAGCAGCCTCACACATACCATGTCTACCATGTCTCTGAATTGCATCAAGAGGCCATTTTGGGTGATTGGTTTGGGTAGGTTCACTCTGTGATGTCAGCACAATGAAAAAATCCCTATCGATGCATTTCTCACAACATTTGTCATTAAGTGATGTGTGACTATATATGATTTCCAGAATGGCATCCTATAAAGGAGACGATGATTCCATTTTATGTAGTGAGTGATAAATATGACATCACTGTATTTTAAAATCCTGAAATACAAACAGTACCATATGGTTTGTATCTTTCCAACTGCAAACTAACACTCTGTAGTATTCTAATAAACTGCTGTTGGGTCTAGGAATATTTTCAGCCAAATTTTTCTTTTTTCCTTATTATAACTGGCTTGCTAATAGATTTCTTTAGCTTTAGTGTTATAATTAGAAGACAGTTACTGCTTTGCATAATCAAATTGTAATTGCTATTTGGGTGACATCCAACCAATTTAAGCATCAGTACCTCAAAAAAATAATGTCTGGCAAAAACAGGAGAACAAATGACATGCTCTAATGATCTAGGTTATCTAACAACGTTTGCCTAATTGCTGAATTTTTTTTGGAGGCTGCATAGTCAGTGATATTACAATTATCAATGTATTATAAGTCATCACAGCTCTAAATGACAATAAATTAAGGTTTTCCAATAAACAATAATGGTGGAATAAGAAAAAATCAATTTGGGTAAAAAACTTGTGTAGGTGTCTCATTTGTTCCATGTGTGCTCCTGGTTAAGTCACCTAACATATCTGAGCCTGTCTACTCATTGATAAAATAAGAATAATGACATCTAACTATCAAAGACATTTGGCAATTTTTTAGATGCCTACTGGCTGGATTTGCTTCCTGTGTCTAAAGAATTTCCTAACACATATCTCTGTCACTTTAGAAGCCATACGCCCAGGTGCAGGTCATGGTTCAATAAAGTGGATGAACATGATCATGTTTCAAGCCACCAGCTCTCCTCTGGTCCATTTCCTGACCTGGTCCTCCAGCCTTCCTAACCATGCAGGAGCCATGTGATCATCTTTCAGAAATCCCATCCATTGTGAAATCAGCCAGAGATATCTCCCACGGCTTATAACAATGAAGCCTCAGTTCTGCTTCAAAAACATATTCCTAATCTATCCACTTCTCTTCATCTCAACTGTCCAAACCACCATGACACCTTGTCTGTACCAACAGCAGTGGCTTCTTGATGGCCTCTCTGCATCCCTTCTAGTCACGAAACCCCTTCCACATGTAATAGCCAAAGGGATATTTCACCAATAGAAATGAACTCACGTCCTTCTCGACCATAAAATCCTTTGCATCGACTTAAAAACATCATTTAAATGTTTAGTTTAACACTCTCCATATCACCTACCATGTTTGGACTCCTGCCCACCTTTCCAATCTTTTTTTTTTTTTTAAAGATTTTTATTTATTTATTTGAGAGGCAGAGTTACAGAGAGAGGGAGGGACAGAGACAGGTCTTCCATCTGCTGGTTCACTCCCTAGATGGCAGCAATGGTGGGAGCTGGGCCAATCTGATGTCAGGAGCCAGGAGCTTCCTCTGGGTCTCCCACGCAGGTGCAGGGGCCCAAGGACTTGGGCTATTTTCCACTGCTTTCCTAGGCCATAGCAGAGAGCTGGATAAGAAGTGGAATGGCCGGGACTTGAATCAGCACCCATATGGGATTCAGGCGCCACAGGTGGAAGCTTAGCCTGCTACACCACAGCATTGGTCCTTCCAATCTCAAAAGTTCATTTTTCTTTTTTTTTTTAATTAATTTATTTTTTGACAGGCAGAGTGGACAGTGAGAGAGAGAGACACACACACAGAGAAAGGTCTTCCTTTTGCCATTGGTTCACCCTGCAATGGCCGCCGCAGCCAGTGCACCACGCTGATCCGAAGCCAGGAGCCAGGTGCTTCTCCTGGTCTCCCATGGGTGCAGGGCCCAAGCACTTGGGCCATCCTCCACTGCACTCCCTGGCCACAGCAGAGAGCTGGCCTGGAAGAGGAGGGACCAGGACAGAATCTGGCGCCCCAACCGGGACTAGAACCCCGTGTGCCGGCGCCGCAGGTGGAGGATTAGCCTAGTGAGCCACAGCGCCGGCTCCAATCTCAAAAGTTCATCAACAGATGAGTGGATAAGAAAAATAAATAAAATGTAGGGTATCATGGGATGAATGAATTAAGGGCTGATGTATGAGGCAATATGAATGACGCCTGAAAGTATGTGTCCTTATATTCTGGTTTATATCCCTGACGTCTATTTCCTGGCTCTCCATAGGGAACAATGAAGAAAACATTTCCCCCTAGAGATACTTAAAAGACAACATATTTATAACCAGTTAATTCCTCATTCCCAATTTACAATCTCTTTTGGGAAGACTGTGTTTTATCTTTTATAGCTGGGCATTATTAATTAATAAGTGGTAAAATCTTTACAAAGAGAATCAGTCCTCTAGAGACTGCTGTCTCCTTTGTCAGCATTTAGTACTTGTAACCTCTGACCCAAATTGCTGCTCCCCAGTGATCCCACAAGTGGGGAAGAATTTTTCTCTCTGCTAATGACAGGTTTTTGGTTCCAATAGGAAACGCTGCTTACTAACATACCCTTTGACATGATCCACTCTTTTTTTTTTTTTTTTTTTGACAGGCAGAGTTAGACAGAGAGAGAGAGAGAGACAGAGAGAAAGGTCTTCCTTTTCCATTGGTTCACCCACCAGGGCCAGTGCGCTGTACCGATCCGAAGCCAGGAGCCAGGTGCTTCCTCCTGGTCTCCCATGCGGGTGCAAGGCTCAAGCACTTGGGCCATCCTCCACTGCACTCCCGGCCCACAGCAAAGAGCTGGACTGGAAGAGGAGCAACTGGGACAGAATCCAGTGCCCCAACCGGGACTAGAACCTGGGGTGCCGGCGCCAGAGGCAGAGGATTAGCCAAGTGAGCCGTGGTGCCGGCCACACATGATCCACTCTAGATTTAGTTTTCTTCACTGAAGAACAAGAAGTATCCTGAGGAAAAATTTAAGTACCCCAACTCTATAATGTCCTCACCCCATCTCAAACACTTCCGTGCCCAAAACACTTTCTTCCTGAGATCGGTCAAGTCCAGGAGTCGGAGGAGTCCCCTGCAGTAAGATTTGTACCACCCAACACCAAGGCAACACAAAAGAGACAGACAGTTTGTGTTCTTTCCTCTCACCAATCAAAAGAATTGAGACCCTGGAGCTGGCCATCGGTTGCCATTTTTGGCCTCTTAAATGATGACAATTCCACTTGGGTTGCACTGATAGCCCTGGCTGCCAGAGCCAGGAAGACTGGGCCATGCCTCAAGCCCTCAAGCCTGCACAGCACAGCACACTTTAAAAAAATCATTTACTAATTATGGCAAAGAGGCAGAGACACAAGCAGGCCTCCATCCACTGATCCACTTCTCTAATGCCCACAATGACTGCAACTGGAACAGGCTGAAGTTGAGAGCTGACAACTCAATCCAGCTCTCCTATGTGGGTGGCAGGGACCCAATTACTTTCGCCATTTCCTATTGCCTCCCAGGGTGCACATTAGCAGGAAGGTGGGATTCAGAGCAGAGCCAAGACTTGAAATCAAGCCATCTGATAGGGCATGTGAGCATCCCAACCAGCATTTCAACTAGCAGGTCAAACACCTGCACCATGATGTCTGAGTATGCTGATGTATGATGTACAGCATAGCCCCCCTGTAACATATAAAGAATACTGCGGAGAAGGGAGGCAGCTGTGAGAATGTGCCTCCCAGACTCCAACAAAACAGAGCTCCCTGCTCAAGGGTGCAACCACTGGGCTCTGTGACCATCTGCTGCACACCAGGGCCAAAGTTCCCACAGGCTGCTCCCAACCACAGAGACTGCAGCAGGCACTGTGGCGGGGCTCCCGATGGCCTTGCAAGGCTATCTGTGGCACTTCCACCAGAGCTTCTCCCCATCCAGATGGGCTCAGACTTGATCTGACTTGCATTTCCCTCCTGCCCTGGCTCCCCTCCCATCCCTTTCTCCCACAGACCTCTCCTAATGAAACCCTTGCATGTTTAATCCTGTCTTCGTATCTGCTCAGACCAGCCTAACACACCTAGATTAATAACTTACTTAAACATGTATTTCCCTGAAGCTAGCAACTTTTAAATGAGTCCTCAGAAAATGAATCAATAGGGATTTTATATAGACATCAGACTTAAGAGTTCCCCCTCCATTTCATTGATTCTCATCTTGAACAGATACCAACAGGGGCTGGCACTATGGTGTAGCAGGTAAAGCCACCGCCTGCAGCACCAGCATCGCATATGGGCTAAATAAAGATTTATTTATTTATTTGAAAGTTAGAGTTATAGAGAGAGAGAAGGGGAGGCAGAGAGAGAGAGACAGAGAGAGAGAGAAAGAAAGTAAGTCTTCCATCCACTGGTTCACCCTCCAACTGGCCGCAATGGCCAGAGCTGCACTGATCTGAAGCCAGGAGCCAAGAGCTTCTTTCAGGTCTCCCATGCAGGTTCAGGGGCCCAAGGACTTGGGCCATCTTCTATTGCTTTCCCAGGCCATAGCAGAGAGCTGGATCGGAAGTGGAGCAGCCAAGACTCAAATTGGCACCCATATGGGATGCCGGCACTGCAGGTGGTAGCTTTACCCACTATGCCACAGCACCACCCCAGCTGCTCTACTTCTGATACAGGTCCCTGCTAATGATCTTGGGAAAGCAGTGGAAGATGGCCCAACTCCTGAGTCCCTGCACCCATGTGAGAGACCCAGAAAAAGCTCCTGACTCCTGGCTTTGGATTGGCCCAGTTCTTGCCATTGTAGCCATTAGGGGAGTGAACCAGTGGATGGAAGACCCTGCTGCTCCCCCAACTCTCCTGTGTAACTCTTTCAAACAAATAAATAAGTCTTAAAAAAAAAAAAAAAAAAAGACACCGGCTGGTGCCACGGCTCACTAGGCTAATCCTCTGCCTAGAACCCCGGGGTTCTAGTCCTGGTTGGGGCGTCGGATTCTTTCCTGGTTGCTCCTCTTCCAGTCCACCTGTCTGCTGTGGCCCGGGAGTGCAGTGGAGGATGGCCCAAGTGCTTGGGTCCTGCACCTGCATGGGAGACCAGGAGGAAGCACCTGGCTCCTGGCTTCAGATCAGCGCAGTGCGCCGGCTGTAGTGGCCATTTGAGGGGGTGAACCAACTGAAGGAAGACCTTTCTCTCTGTATCTCTCTTTCTAACTCTGCCTGTCAAAAAAAAAAAAAAAAAAAAAAAAAAAACAAAAACAAAAACAAAAACAAAAAAGACACCAACAAAACACATGGATTTTAAATAGATGCATTCACCTGCAACCTGAATTACAAATTCATCCCTTATAATGACAAGGGAACACATTAGGAAGTGTTGTGTGAAATTAGCTACTTATGTCTCTGATGCAACTACAAGCTCTTAGAGGGTTGGCACTGTCTCATTCATCTTTTTTTTTTTTTTCTGACAGGCAGAGTGGACAGTGAGAGAGAGAGACAGAGAGAGAGAAAGGTCTTCCTTTTCCACTCCCGGGCCACAGCAGAGAGCTGGACTGGAGCAACCGGGACAGAATCCAGCGCCCCAACCGGGACTAGAACCCGGGGTGCTGGCGCCGCAGGCGGATGATTAGCCTAGTGAGCCGCGGCGCCGGCCTGTCTCATTCATCTTTAACAGTGCTGGATTTATAGCAGGTGCTCAATGAATGTCTGTATAAGATGCAATCAATGATGCTCATCCACAGTCACACACAGCAATTCAGCAAGGGAGGTGTTTCCAGACCTTTCTAGGGACACGAAAAATAATTTTCATTATTCATCATTTCCTATTATTTTCATTACACAAAGCATAGCAAATAAAACTCAAGTTTCATTTTATAAACTACAGAAAGTAAAGTTCAAAAAAAGTCTTAGATCTTATGGGAATAAGAAAGAGAGAAAGTGAGAAACATTGTAGGGAACTTATTTTAAACTGTTAAGGAGTTCTCACCAGGGACACCCTACTGGCCTAGGATAGTTACTCTGCCTCTGTAAGAACTGGCCCAGACATAGTATCTGAATTTAGGAGAACAAGTTACAATAATCATGTAGGTATATAAATACATCTATAGATTATATATAATATATACATAGTTATATATTTTACATAGATTTCCATATACCAGTGAATTTCACTATATTGTAGATTTACTCAAACTTCATTATTTTTACACTGCTAACAGATATAACTATATTCTTTTTTAATTAAAAAAAAGAGAGAGAAACAGAAGTATAGGTATTGGCCTACTAGGTAAAGACACTGCTTAGGTTATTGGTGTATGGGAGTGGCTGAGTTCCATATCCAGCTCTGGCTCCTAATTCTAGCTTCCTGCTAATGCAGACAAGGCACAGAGATGGCCCAAGCAACTGGGTTCCCGTCACCCATGTGAGACCTGGATTGAGTTTCTGCTCCCAGCTTTAGCCTCTGTCCAGGCCCAGGCCGTGGAAGGCATTTTGGGAGTGAACCAGCGGATGGAATCTCTGTCTTCTCCACTCCCCACCCTGCCCAATAAACAAACTAACAAACAAAAAGAAAATTCCTGGGGCTGGCGCTGTGGTGTAGTGGGTAAAGCCGCTACCTGCAGTGCCCGCATCCCATATGGGTGCCAGCTCGAGACCCGGCTGCTCCGCTTCTGATCCAGCTCTCTGCTATGGCCTGGGAAAGCAATAGAAGATGGCCCAAGTCCTTGGCCCCTGCACCTGCATGGGAGAACCCGAAGAAACTCCTGGCTCTTGGCTTCTTTGGACTGGTGCAGCACCAGCCGTTGTGGCCAGTTAGGGAGTGAACCCAGAGGATGGAAGACTTTCTCTCTCTCTCTCTCTCTCTCTCTCTCTGCCTCTTCTTCTCTCTCTCTGTAACTCTGACTTTCAAATAAATAAATAAATAAATATTTTTTAAAAAAGAAAATTCCTGTATCTTCCTATTGTTTCAAGTAAAGGATTTTATTAAAGAGGAAATATTCATTTACTTAGATAACAGTGTCAGGGCTGACATTTATTAAATAACATAACAGTAAGTGGAAACAAAACAGAACGAGTTGGAGAGTTAGATCAGTATACTCAGGGCCGGTGCTGTGGCACAGTGGGTTAATGACCTGGCCTGAAGCGCCAGCATCCCCTATGGGTGCCGGTTTGAGACCTGGCTGCTCCACTTCCAATCCAGCTTTCTGCTATGGCCTGGGAAAGCAGCAGAAGTCTTATGTATCTCACCTAATAGATTAATATCTGTATTATTCCTTGTCATTAGAGAATGTTTGCTGTACATTACTGGATTTTTTAAATTTTTTTTAACTTTTATTTAATGAATATGAATTTCCAAAGTACAGCTTATGGATTACAATGGCTTCCCCCCCATAACGTCCCTCCCACCTGCAACCCTCCCCTTTCCCACTCCCTCTCCCCTTCCATTCACATCAAGATTCATTTCGATTCTCTTTATATACAGAAGATCAGTTTAGCATACATTAAGTAAAGATTTCAACAGTTTGCTCCCACACAGAAACATAAAGTGAAAAATACTGTTTGAGTACTAGTTATAGCATTAAATCACAATGTACAGCACACTAAGGACAGAGATCCTACATGAGGAGTAAGTGCACAATGACTCCTGTTGTTGACTTAACAAACTGACACTCTTGTTTATGGCCTCAGTAATCACCCTAGGCTCTTGTCATGAGCTGCCAAGGCTATGGAAGCCCCCTGAGTTCACCGACTCTGATGATGTTTAGACAAGGCCATGGTCAAAGTGGAAGTTCTCTCCTCCCTTCAGAGAAAGGTACTTCCTTCTTTGATGACCCGTTCTTTCTACTGGGATCTCACTTGCGGAGATCTTTCATTTTCCAATTCAATCCATCAAAGTGGCATGTACCAATGCCATCTCACTAGTCCCAGTGATCAATTTCTGTTCACAATTGATCATAATGATAGGACTAAGAACCAAAGGGATCATATAAACAAGAATAGTGTCTGCAAATACTAGCTGATAGAATAAAAAAGGGAGAGAACGAACGATCCAACATGGAAAGTGAGATACACAGCAGACCCATAGAATGGCAGATGTCCTAAACAGCACTCTGGCCTCAGAATCAGCCCTTAAGGCATGCGGATCCGGCTGAAAAGCCCATGAGAGTATTTCAGGCATGGAAAGCCATTACTGGATTTAAAAATCCAATCACACCCTCCTCCTTTGGTTTAAGAACCTCACAAAAACATTGGCCTGTCTCGTGTACTTCAAAGTATATTTTGTGAATTTGAGGAGGAAATATATTCTACACACCAAGGCAGGAAAGCCAGGGAACATTTTCCTTCCTCCCCTTTTCATTGTGTTCCCCAGAAGCTACCGCAAGTGGGGTGAAATTACAAAATAAAGATTTACCTCAACGTATGGCAATTTCAAACGACTAATTTCACATCTCTTAACACACAATCGTCTAATGAATATTTAGCACAAGTCCTATGGAACTGCAAGTTAGCACTAAGGGGAGTCTAATTTTTGCCCTACAGGCTAGGAAAGAAAATAAAAGCATAGCTCTTCATATTTCAAATTGTTAACATGCTATTATTCTTATGAGTCAACTAAATAACAGATATGAGTTGAGATGCTGAGCAGGTTCAGGGTGTGATAAAACATTTCACAAGGAAGCCACAGAAAAAGGTTCTAATCCTAAGTAATTTACCATGTGCTCTTTATGAGAAAATTAGTAAAGCAAATAACTCCAAGTAGTTAGAAGTAATCAATACTTGAAAATTTTAACTTAAAGTTTAAAGAAAACAAAGAGATCTATAATTTTACACAGTCTGACACACTTAGTAGCAGGACAAAATAACATGTCTAGAAGATACTTCTGACTTAATGTAGACAGAAACGAAATTTTAATCACCAAAAGTGAACAGGTGGAAAAGGAAAATTGATTCCTTTTCCAAAGACACTGTTTTCCTAGTTAGCTGTCAGAAACAACTTGAACGAATGCACTGCTCCTCAAACAACTGCTTATAAAGTTTCATTATACATTATTTTTGGCAACAAAATGTGGAATGTGTAAGTATTAAAAATCAGCAACTCTGTGCTGCAGCATTTCCTTTCTTTCCTTCATCTGGCAAATATTTACTGGGCCCCTAGAACCTTGTAAGGCACAGTCCTCAGCTAGAGAGGGCAGTAACAAGAGGGACTGGAATCCCTACCCACTGTAGAGATTACCGCCTAGGTGAGAAAAATGAAAAGCCAATAAAGTAAGCAAAGGATCTAATGTGCGCACGGCACGACTGTCCCACTGTCATTCTACCAAATACTGCCCTTTGTCTCCACGCTACTAGATGTGAGTTAAATAAACTTATTATGTGACAAAGTTATTTTTAAACTTGAGATAAACTCTCTGGGTCAAGCTGTAAGGTACAACTGCCTTTAAATGTTTACCATGATAAAAACCAGGGATCAACACACTTTTTTACATATAGGTTTTGCGGGCCCCTAATAGTCTGTGCCGGGTATTTTTCATTTTTATTTAATCCTTTGAGAATGCAAAGCCATTCTTAGCTCACAGGCTACACAAAAACAGGCCAGGGATTGAATGTGGACTACAGGCAAGTTTGTCAGCCCCTGACCAAAAGACCTGAATATGTTAGCTTTTTAAGTGGCCAATCTTTCATGTTTTCCATCTGTGTGGGTTTTTTTTTTTTTTTTTTTGGCATTTACTCTTTTGCTCTTTATTACTCATTTACCAAAGTCTAATAAAACATTCTTTTCTAGAGCTGCAGTGTGCGATGACAACAGTCTCAAAGTCAATTCTGAAGACCAGGGCCACCTGCTCTGTTTCACACAACAACAGAAAAATACTGCTGGCAGAAACCATTCCTACGTCTACACAGGGACGAGACACGCAGCAGAGATTGCGTACGCTCACCGCTCACCACGTGGGGAAGACACAGGAAAGATCTCGGGTTCCCTTACCTTGCTGGAGGAACATCAATATTAGAAGAAACGACTTTTCGTTTCTGCTCAAGGAGACAGATGGAGCGAGTGTTTTCTTTCTCGTGGTCAAGGATCCGATTGGCTTTTTTGGTGTCTGCTGTTTTCACATCTTCCTCCATGGCCAAGGGGAACAGGTGTTGGTGAGGCATCTTTTTACTACAGTCACGCTTTAAGTCCTCTGATTGAAATGTGAAGGTCATTTCCCGCTTAATGCTCCCCACCTGTGAAATGAAACGCAGACATTCTTACAGAACGCATCAACTTTGCACGACTACCACAGAAGCCGCAAGGAGAGACTACAGACTGCCCTTTCTTTTCATCTTGAGGGTTCTACAGATTAAATGGGAAAACGCAACACAGAAAGAAACTAAGACTACAGTGCAATATACAGCTGATGCCCCTGTGATGGTGCCAAGAGGCATCACAAACACAAGAAGCGTCCTTAAGGCAGACAAAAACATGAAGACTTGAAAGCATAAACTTCACAAAAAATGGTTTTTTTAATTTAAAATATCATTGCTATGTATAAGTAAGAAAACTTAAGTAAACTCGTAAATATTTCAGGTTGATTATCATGCTTAACAGCAGAGAGCTAATACATAAAATCAAACTTCTTTTTTTTTTTTTTTTGACAGGCAGAGTGGACAGTGAGAGAGACAGAGAGAAAGGTCTTCCTTTGCCGTTGGTTCACCCTCCAATGGCTGCTGCAGCTGGTGCGCTGTGGCCGGCGCACCACGCTGATCCAAAGCCAGGAGCCAGGTACTTATCCTGGTCTCCCATGGGGTGCAGGGCCCAAGTACTTGGGCCATTCTCCACTGCACTCCAGGGCCATAGCAGAGAGCTGGCCTGGAAGAGAGGCAACTGGGACAGAATCTGGTGCCCTGACCAGGACTAGAACCTGGTGTGCCGGTGCTGCAAGGTGGAGGATTAGCCTAGTGAGCCGCGGCGCCGGCCTCAAACTTCATTCTTGATTATTAATATTGATCGAACCGCACACTGCGGTTTATGCTCTGTAGCTACAGCAGTTAAGTGCTTCATAAAAGTCCCTCCTAAAGCCAAATGTTAAGGAAGTCAGACTAATTTTTCTTATCCTTCTTAACTAAATGCAGTGGTGATGAAGATAGAATCCTGCTATGCAGGAACTGTGATAACTGAAGGAGGACAGTGGCATGAAGGAAAGGTGTGGACCAAGTGACTGGTATTGTACAAGAGGTCTGCAATGAGCTGAAGTCCTATGTGTACGGCACAGAGTCCGACTGCCCCTCCCTGGGGCCTCACTCAGCAGTGGGCGCACCTCCAAATATGCGCCCCCATAAGGCATTTCACAGGCCCAGAAGGCAGTCCATGCCCTCCGTGGAGTCTCTGTGGAGCTGATTACGGAGTCAGTAAATCCTCGCTCACTTGCTTGAACAGAAGAGACCCTTGCTGGTTTCTTTTCTAGTTGTAAGCAGAGAAAAAGCACAATGATGTGGGTCAGATAGATCTAGCTGTACGGATTCTACAGTCATGCGTGTGTGGCATTTTCAGAACAGAGAACACGTGTATTTGATTACAGCAGAGACTGGCACATCTCATCCCAGTGAGTAGAACTTCTCCGAATGACAGCTCAAACAGGAGAGGGCTGGAGTCACAGAACCTGCCCAGACCAGAGACTGCTAGTGCCCAGCAATGACTCGGGCCTCAGAATGCACCTGCCTGGCAGCATCTTTCACACGACCACACAGCGAGCGCTCTAGACGGAGCTCCGTTCTCCATTCTCTCGTCAGCCCGTCCAGTCAGAGCCCAGAGCAGCTCATCTCCCCACAGCGTTCCTGTCAGCCCCAGATCCAGCTCCAGCACCACAGGACAACGGCCAGCCACCGGTACTTGTAACTCAGTCAGATGTCACCACACTCTTAGACTGGGTTAATGAAATAAAAAGCCAAGAAAAACACGTGTCTGCTTTTAATGTTAACTGGGTGGTTTTTTCCCATGGATTTGAAATGCGGAGAGACAGAGAAATACAGAAGCAGACAGTGATCTTCCATCTGCTGGTTCATTCCCCCGTCATCCACGACAGCTAGGAGTGGGGCAGGCTGAAGCCAGGAGCCCAGAACTCGGTCTGGGTCTCATACCTGCGTGGCAGGGACCCAAGTACTTGAGCCATCCATCCATCCACCTGCTGCCTCCCAGGATGTACATCAGCAGGAAGCTGGAATCAGAAGCAGAGCTGAACTCAAACCCAGGCATTTTACTCTGGGATGTGAGCATTCCCCAAGCAGCGCCCCAGACGTCACACCACAGGCCTGCCCCTGTTAACTATTTTAATGATAACACCATACAATAGAAGAGTAAAAAATACTTAAGACTTCCAGAAGTTGCAATCAAAGTCCTATAAAAGTTTGCTTAACAAATCGGCAAATGTAACTGCAAATATTTTAAATGTCCATTAGTATTTGTCATTTTGGGAATTTTTCTGCCAAAAGAGATGGGGGTGAGTGGGAGATGCTTTTCGCTTCTGTTCCAGCCCATACTTAACTTGTTACAACAGGAATAATCTAAATAAACCAGGCGTTAAAGAAGAAAACAAAGACCTTGGATGATTATAAACAGCTTCTTCCTAAGTGTCAAGTATAACATTAATCAAATATGTAAGTAGTCATCAGTATTCATGTAAAACAATAATTGACATCCATGCTTCCCTTGGGAGCATCTGAACTGTTGAAACAAATTTCAAACAAAATGTAAGGGAGGGAACAACATTACAGAAAGTCCAGCTTTTAGGTTAAGAAATTTAGGGTGGGGGGCCGGTGCTGTAGCACAGCAGGTTAAAGCCCTGGCCTGAAGCGCCAGCATCCCATTGGGCACTGGCTGCTCCTCTTCCGTTCCAGCTCTCTGCTATGGCCTGGGAAAGCAGAAGATGGCCCAAGTCCTTGGGCCCCTGCACCCGTGTGGGAGACCCGGAAGAATTTCCTGGCTCCTGGCTTTGGATGGGTGCAGCTCCAGCCGTTGCGGCCATCTGGGGAGTGAACCAGCGGATGGAAGACCTCTCTCTCTGTCTCTACCTCTCTCTGTAACTCTGTCTTACAAATAAATAAAATAAATCTTTAAAAAAAAAAAGAAAGAAATTTAGGGTATACGGGCTTGCAGTGCCAGAATCCCATATGGGCGCTGGTTCAAGTCCTGGCTGCTCCTTTTCTGATCCAGCTCTCTGCTACAGCTTAGAAAAGCAGTAGAAGATGGCCAAAGTGCTTGGGCCCCTGCACCCACGTGGGAGACCCGTAAGAAGCTCCTGGCTCCTGGCTTTGGATTGGCACAGCTCTGGCCATTGTGGCCATTTGGGGAGTGAACCAGCAGATGGAAGACCTCTCTGTCTCTCCCTCTCATTGTCTGTAACTCTACCTCTCAAATAAATAAAATCTTAAAAAAAAAAAAAAAGAGCATAAGGTAGTCTGCACAGCAAAGGACCTCCTTGACAAAACTAAGAAAGTTTTGTTTAGATAACACAGAGCCCATGGCCCACAGGCCAGTTCTGAAATACGAAGATATTTCAAAATATTGTGAGAAAAATAATAGATTAGGGTAAAAAAAAATTTGAAGTGGTATCGATGTGAGCTGTTAAATAAGATATATTTTATCTTATGAAAAAACTTGCATGGGTTTCAAAATTTTTTGCAAATAGTTTTGTTTTCTAAAAGTTGTCTTTATTATTTTCTTTTATTTATTCAAAAGGCACAGAGAAAGAGACAGAGCTTTCATCCACTGATTTATTCTTCAAATGCCTGCAACAACCAGGGTTGGGCTGGGCAAGCCGGGATCCAGGAGCTCCATCCAGGTCTCTCACGCGGGTAGCAGGAACACAAGGACTTGAGGCATCATCTGCCGCCTCCTAGAGTGCACATTAGCAGGACACTGGATCAGAAGCAGAGCAGGACTAATACTGGACTAGGGCACCTCCAAGCAGCATCTGAAGCACTGTGCCACACACTGCCTAACTTTATTTATTTATTTATTTATTTTTTTTTGACAGGCAGAGTGGACAGTGAGAGAGAGACAGAGAGAAAGGTCTTCCTTTGCCGTTGGTTCACCCTCCAATGGCCGCCGCGGCCGGCGCCCTGCGGCCAGCGCACTGCGCTGATCTGATGGCAGGAGCCAGGTACTTGTCCTGCTCTCCCATAGGGTGAAGGGCCCAAGTACCTGGGCCATCCTCCACTGCACTTCCCTGGCCACAGCAGAGCGCTGGCCTGGAAGAGGGGCCACCGGGACAGAACCCGGTGCCCCGACCGGGACTAGAACCCGGTGTGCCAGCGCCGCAAGGCGGAGGATTAGTCTAGTGAGCCATGGCGCCGGCCCTAACTTTATTTTTTTGAAAAGATGTATTTAGTTATTATTTGAAAGGCAAAGTGACAGAGAGAGAGAGAGAGGAAAGAGAGAGAGAGATGGGAAAGTATCTCCCATTTGCTGATTCATCCCCCAAATGCCTACAACAGTCGGGGCTGGGCCAGGGTGAAACCAGGAGCCAGGAACTCCATCTGGTTCTTGGGCCTTCCTCCACTGCCTTCCCAGGTGCATCAGCAGGAAGCTGGATCAGAAGTGCAGAGCAGTCAGGACGTGAACAAGACACTCCACAACGGGATGCAGCACCCGAGGGGCAGCGCAACCGCTACATCACATCTGCCCCACGCTTAGCTTTTTAGCTTCATTCCCCACAAATGTTTTCAGCTATGAGGGTATGTGTAGGGCTCTCTTATTAATGAAATGGGATTTGAGTTCTTTCCCATTCCTCTAGAATCAGACCAATGTTTCTGGCTCCCTCCTTCCTGCCTTCCGGGTTACTCTCCCCTCTTCTTTGGCTCTGCTCTCTCTCCCACCACACTGTCATTGAAATGTTCTGTATCAATAAGAAATACTACCTTACATTTAACTGTCTTTTCATGGATTCACAAACAGCTATGTGAAAGGAATCTCAGAGACTGATGGTATGACTGAAGTATTTCACTTTTCAGTGTTTTTATAGAGTTTAAGTGTATTTTCATTTTAAAATGCTTATTTATTACAACATAAATGCTTGTTAAGATTTCAGTAAGCACATGTATGAGAGAAAGCTTTCAATTCGGGCCCCTCCCCTCTGCTCTCGTCCCATTCTGCCTGGCCTGCTACACTCCTAGAGAAAACAGCTTTTTAACCATTAAGCCTCAAATTACTTACGATGCATTAACCACCAATCTGCATATAAACTGTTCGGAGTGTTTAAACATGAATGTGGTTATACAAGTAGCACACGGATTATTCTGCAGCCTTCTTTCTCACTTCACAGTATACCACAAGCTTCCTTTCCTATGAGTAGTAGACTGACATTTCTTTATTTTGAATAATTCAACGTAACATTTCATGAGGTGCTATATCGCAACAAACTTCTTGACACATAGTGAAGTAACTCCCAATTTTTCAATATTAAAGCAAAAGCATATACCTTTATGTGCTAGCGCTAGCATCTTTGTAGGAGACATTCTGGGGGCTGCAATTGCTGAATAACTTAAACTTGCTTCAGTGGGTGAACAAAGCATGGGCATCTGTACAAGGGCCACATCATGCAGTCACTAACTAGGAGAACATCAGGATCTACTTGTTAATATCTATTTAGAGATGCATGCGAGCTTCAGATTGCAATGACAGTCATGATTTCACAGGATTTAAAAAGCAGACTAGTATGCCAGAAAGCTACCTACCTCAGGTAACAGAAGGTGGGACGGGCCAAGGAGGCTCTTTTACCTCTTTTCATAGATAACTAGATATACACGAATATAGACAGATGATTTTTTAACAAAAAAGGTATTTATGTGAGAGAGAGACAGAAAGAGAGAGATTCCCCCATTTACTGGTTCACTCCCCAAATACTCCCCAAGTAGCCAGGGCTTGGCCAGGAGCCTGGAACTCAATCTGGGTCTCTTACACATGTGGTAGGGACCCAAGTACTTGAGCCATCAACTTCTGCTTCCCAGGGTGCACATTAGCAGGAAACTGGAATTGGGACTAGAGGCGGGACTTCAACCCAGACACTCCAATGCGGAATTTAGGTGTCCCAAGCAGTGCCTTAACAGCTAAGCCAAAACCCTGCTCCAGACATACAACCTTTAAGTGGTGAGATTATAGGAGATTCTTACCTTTTTCAGGTCTTCAAATAGAAAAACTGAGTTTTTTGTTTATGACATTTATTAAAATAATGAATAATCAGATTGCTTATAAGGTAACTGGCACTCTCAAACACTGTTAATGTTAATATACATTTTTAAAAAATATTTTATTTGAAAGGTACAGTTGCAGACAGTGAGAGGGAGAGACCCCCAAAATGGTTCACCCCCAAAATGGCCACTACAGCCAGCACTGAGCTGATCTGAAGCCAGCAGCCAGGAGCCAGGAGCCAGGAGCCAGGAGCCAGGAGCCAGGAGCCAGGAGCCAGGAAGTTCCTTCAAGTCTCTCAAGAGGGTGCAGGGGCCCAGACACTTGGGCAATCCTCCACTGCTTTCCCAGACCATAGCAGAGAGCTGGATTGGAAGAGGAACAGCCAGGACGAGAACACGGGCCCATATGGGATGCCAGCACCGCAGGCAGCAGATCAACCTACTGAGCCACAGCGCCGGGGCCCAGGAATATATATTTTTTAAAAGGGTTACTGGGAAAACACAGTAAAAACTAACTGTGCACTGCTTCATTATCACAATTCTGCATCTTGAGGAACAAACACAGAAAGCACACAAGGATATTCATCATAGAAATGCTTCTACCACCAAACATCAGAAATTACCTAAGTGTCCATCAATAAATTTTGGGATAAACATGTACAAGTGTACACAAATAAAAACAATGGCATATTTCTGTATTTACAGACACAGAAAGTCACTTACTATGCGAAGGGTCTCCAAAATTTCACAGAAAATGTGTATTATGAAAAAACTGCATGTGAACTACAAAATTTTTTTAGATCCAAACAAACATCTCTTTTTCTTCATAAACTTTTATTTATTTATTTATTTTTGACAGACAGAGTGGACAGTGAGAGAGACAGACTCCGCTGCAGGCGGAGGATTAGCCAAGTGAGCTATAGTGCCGGCCTCAAAGGGGATTCTAAAATGTTGGCCAGCGCCGTGGCTCAACAGGCTAATCCTCCGCCTTGTGGCGCCGGCACACCAGGTTCTAGTCCCGGTCGGGGCGCCAGATTCTGTCCCGGTTGCCCCTCTTCCAGGCCAGCTCTCTGCTATGGCCAGGGAGTGCAGTGGAGGATGGCCCTAGTGCTTGCGCCCTGCACCCCATGGGAGACCAGAATAAGTACCTGGCTCCTGCCATTGGATCAGCGCAGTGTGCCGGCTGCAGCGCGCTGGCCGCGGCGGCCATTGGAGGGTAAACCAACAGCAAAAAGGAAGACCTTTCTCTGTGTATGTCTCTCTCTCACTGTCCACTCTGCCTGTCAAAAAAAAAAAAAAAAAAAAAAAAAAAGTTAACAATTGGTGTGGTTTTTTTTGAGGCAGAGTTATAAGCAAACTTTGCAATCTATCTTGTTTGTAATTTTTTTCAAAAACTATATGTAGCTTAGTGTTTTAAAATGTATGAAGTTATCCTATTGTAAAAAATATATATTATTTTATATAATTAAGTTCCTTGTGAACCTTTCATCTATATAACCAATATTTTTCTTCCATTAGCTTGCAGTTTTATATATATATAAATAGTATATAAAAGAAAAAGAAATGAAAAAATGAATTACTTAAAATAATTCACCCACTGACACTACGACTTCTATTAACTGTCAGCACCTATTGTACTATAATAGTTACCATAACATTTCCTCTGCATACCTAACACAGAAGCCTTTCATACTGCACATTACAGTGTGATTTATTGCAAAGGAATAAAGCTTCCATGTTTAATTGTATGAGAGATTACTAATTACTGAGTTAACTGACAAATAAAACTCAGAATTTTTATTCTAATGAACAGCTTTTGTTTTTCTAGAGGACAATAAACAGTGTATTTATAAATATGATCTGCTTGGAAAAAATGCAATTTTTTAACAAGAATCTAATCATTCTATCTAAGTCTTGAATTTCTCTAAATGGTATCCTTTGTAAGTTGGATGCAACTTTCTATGATAGGACTGAAGCTCATCAGCCTTTCTCAACACAAAAGCCTCTGGCTTCCACAGGAAGACTAACCACATGTCAGAAAAGAGGATGACTTCTGACATCAGCCCACTTACATGCTTAATCCTTCCCTCTGTCTACACTCAAGTGCTCTGCAAGCTACCTTAATCCTGACACCCTTTCTACTGATTTACAGTAATAAGATGTCAAAAAGCAAGTGTCAACACTCTTGGAAATTGTTCTTACTCATCTCAACCCCATCAGATTTGAGATGCTGGCTCTGGAGATTAATTGGATTTCCAAGAATAACCCGCAGAAAGCCAATCCATTTGCCTTCAGGGGTTTTCTGGATACACAGAAGTCAATACAGAAATTCTAGAAAAATTCAGGCCACAACAAAACCACTGTTAGAGGGTAGACGATGGAGACAAGCAGGCTGAGCAACTCTTAAAGACCTTGCCACTCACCAGGAAATCAGTCACACCTGACAAATTTCATCAGTGAAGTTTTTGTATTTCATATTATGTTCCTCACATTAAATTTTTCCTAAATAACTTAATTTCATTACACATGATAATATACATTATTTAGTGACTGGCAACAATGACATATCATCCACCACGCAGAACATGAAATCAAGGCCATGGATGTAAAAAGATGTTCCAAACAAGAACCAAAGCTTATATTAATAATAGGAATAAAAAAATTCTCTCAATTTCTTCCAAACATAACTGCTAAGGGTCGTGTTCAAAGAAATATCAGAATCCCGAGTGAACTGATAAAAACTATATCCAAAAATAGTCAACATAATGCTATCCCTTTCCTTGGATTAAATTCTTCAAATTTCATGCTAGGTACACAGAAAAATAAGACAATGAATCTACTCAGTCCTAATTAAAGTTGTAGTGAACCACTTTAAAAACAATTGCTTCCAATTACTATCCCTTTGAGTAAATTGTTCCCTTAGCCCTCTGAAATCAATGATGTGTTTGTTGACTGCTTTTTCCTTAAGTACATTAATTTTCTATACCAAGACAAAGTAATTGGCTTATCAAAAGCAGAATGTTTTGGTGGTGGTACTAATGTGATGAGAAGTAAAATTTAGCGCAACAGAACTGAAACCACACAACTGCACTATCTCAACAATCAGTGTTGTTAAGGCTAGGTTTACTACAGCAAGTTTTAACTTTAATATCTGGGCAATTTAATATTCAACAAAGCATAACTAGGTTTGCTCAATGGCAAATTAGTCAGCAGCACATTTAAGATGGGAAGTTATTGCACAACTCTTTAGTGGAAGGCTACTTGGCTGAAGTTTCAAGATTTCTATTCACATTATGCAAGTGAGGACACACAACTTGGGTATTTTTAAAAAATCATTTCTGAAAAGTTTTGGATATCCATTTCTGTGAGGTCCAGTAAGAAATTCAAGCTCAGCTAAGTATTTTTTTTTTTTTTTTTTGACAGAGGAAAAATTTATGTCAGTATGGGTTGGCTTCACTGGACTTAACTTCAGGGTACAAAGCTTTGAATTTACACTTTAGTTAATTAGGTAGTCCATTTGTTTTACAGAAGTCAAAATTTAACTCAACCAATCACGTCCAATCCATGCAAAAAATCCTGTGAATGTTGCCACGAGAAAACAACTGGAAAGGAATCATTTCTTACTATCTTCACAGTTAGTATCTTGGCCAAGCTGCCACTGTCTCTTGCCTGAATTGGTCCGACAGTCTCCTCCCTGGGTTCCTGATCCACACTTGCCCCTTTTCTCTTGGCCTCCAGTCCTTTCTCAGTAACAGTCTTTCCACCTTCAAACCTGGATGATGTACCTCCTTGGATCAGAATCTGCCAATGGCTTCCCATTTCACTCAGAAAAACAGTCAAGGACCTGTGGCGACTTCTAAGGCCCATACAGCCCAGCCCCCTGCATTTGCCTTTTTCCCTTTCCTGTTTCCTCTCTCTGCTGTCATTTCTACCAACATCCCTTCAGGCGCTGAACATGCCACAGACACCCCTGCTTCAGGGCCTTTTCACTGGCTGCCCAGTCTTCCTGGACCATTCTTCCTTCAAATATCCACACTGCTTCCTCAACCCTTTCGGCCTTGCTCAGAGATCCCAGTGAAGCCAACCCTGACCACCCCACCTAAAGCTGCAATGCCCCCTCCCACTCCTCCTCTCCACATTCCACTCCATGTTGCTGTTTTATAGTTCCTATCATTTCATTTCAAATGGGCTATTCTTAAAACTTTTATATTTATGGTCTAGACTGTTCCACCAGAATATTAGCTCTTCGAGGATAACGGGCTTTTTCTTCCCTTTGGTTACTGATATATTCCCTAGACTAGACTAGAAGAGTTTCTCTTCTATTTCTATTCTATTCCACTCTTGTGGAATAAGAGAACTTCCCAGCAATTATGTGTTATATGGCAGCATGTCCACATAAAATTCGAAAGAGAATGGATGCCAGGTCCCTAGCGGCAAAGTATGGGGTCATAGAATCCCTCAGTCTCAAAGCCATGTTCTAAATAGTGAATTATGCTGTAATTTGGAGGAAGAAATAGGTGAACAAGTACACATCTTAATCCTATCCTTATCAAAGTTTTCAGTTTTATTTCATGAAAGAATTTATCTCCTGCAATGCAATCCTTATTCTATAATAAAATCTACAGAGAAGACAGGGTTTATTTTTAAATTATGGGATTCTGAATCTTCCTTCTACAAACACCACCACAGTAATTCAGAACAACCCTATAGAAAGGGTGAAACAATTTAAGAACCAAGTCACAGTTAATATTCCACAAATTTCAAAATTTATAGACAGCAGATGCTCACTTATGTATACTCTCTCAAATAAATAATTTTAAAGGAAATATAAAGAAAATAAATGCCACCTTCATTTCTTCTATATTTAGTTGTGGTGACTTTTATACAGGTGGAATTCAGGCTATACTCTAAGATTTTTCGCTTTTAGTTTTTAAACGATTTATTTGAAAGGCAGAGTTACAGAGACAGAAGGAGAGATGGGGAAAGAGAGAGAGAGATCCTCCATTCGCTGGTTCATTCCCCAAATGGCCACAACAGCCAGGGCTGACACAGGCTGAAGCTAGGAGCCAAGAGCCTCTTCTGGGTCTCTCACTTGGACCATCTTCCTCTACTTTTCCAGGCACATTAGCAAGGACCTGGATAGGAAGTAAGGTTGCTGGGACTCGAACCAGCACCCCTATGGGATACTGGCATTGTAGGCAGTGGGTTAACTTGCTGTGCCAAAACACGACCCCCTCCCTTTTTAAAAATCTACTTATTTTCATTTTATTTGAGAGGTGAAGAGAGGCAGAGAAAGATTCCCCACCCAGATACCTACAACAGTCATGGTTGGACCAGGATGAATCTAGAAGCCCAGAACTCAATCCAGGTCTCCCACACGGGTGGCGAGGATTCAACTAGTTGAGCCATCACCTGCTGCCTGTGCATTAGCAGAAAGCTGAGAATGGAAGCAGAGGTGGTACTCCAACCCAGGCGCTGTGATACAGGATGTGCGCATTCCAGGTGGCATTCTAATTGTTGCATCAAACACCTGCCCCTCTGAGTCTTTTCTTACTAGGTTTCCTGAAGAAGTGCAGGCAGCTGCTTTCCTGGGGTACAGTACAGACTGTCTCTGTTGACGGCAGTGACAGCTACACAGCCTTGCTGACTGTGAGTGCCGCTGCCAGCACAGGGGTCCTGAGCACAGGGCAGCTGTATCTCTGCCCATGCCCTTTGCAGGTTGTCCCAAAGGAGCCCACGTATCATGTCACTCAAATTCCACCCAACGCCATCATAGTGAACAGGGGGCTTTTTCTCTGGAGACAAGCAACTTCACAGGGCCTTTTCTGAGCCCAGTCCCATCTCTCCCCAACCCCTTTCTTCCTATACTGTGACAGTCTGTGCTCCCCTGTCATCACCTGGCCTGAAAATTTTGCATTAACAGACAGAGCAGGAGAGAGGAGATTCATGGGCCCTGGGGCAGTGGAGGAGAGTTCATTTCTTAATGGGCTAAACAGTTACTTGCAGCCCACCTGGGCATTAAACCACTTTTTTTTTTTTTTCATTTGACAGGTAGAGTTATAGACAGTGAGAGAGAGAAACAGAGAGAAAGGTCTTCCTTCCATTGGTTCACTCCCCAAATGGTCGCCATGGCCAGTGCTGAGCCGATCCAAAGCCAGGAGCCAGGTGCTTCCTCCTGGTCTCCCATGCGGGTGCAGGGCCCAAGCACTTGGGCCATCCTCCACTGCACTCCCGGGCCCCAGCAGAGAGCTGGACTGGAAGAGGAGCAACCAGGACTAGAACCCAACACCCATATGGGATGCTGGCGCCGCAGGCGGAGGATCAACCAAGAGAGCCATGCCATCGGCCCCCTAAACAACTTTTAAAACATGGCTTCTCTGCCCAGACCACAGCTGTTTGACACAGGGGAACATGCAGTTCTGATCCTTTTGATGTGTGTAAATAAAAGTCCAAATCAGCTCCTGAAAAAAAAAAAATGTTGCCCGATTTTGCTGGGTGCAGACAGGTACCACTGAACCCTTTCTTTTAGACTATGATCTGAGAGACTCAAAACCGATGTCAGCAAGTGGCGGTGGCGCCCAGTGACAGAGCACAGACAGGCAAGCAAGAGGACAGGCCAGGCCACAGCACAGCAGCAGAAAAGAGGGAAGGGGAGGGAGGGAGGAGGAAGAGGAGGAGCAGAGGGAGAAGAAGCAAAAGGACAAAGAGGAGGAGAAGCAGAAAGGGGAGAGGCAGCAGGAGCACTAGGAAAAGCAGGAGGGAAGCAGGGGGAACTTCACAGCAGGAGGGGGCTGGGAACCCACCCTGGGAGAAACAGGAAGTGGAGGCGGGTGGGGCGAGGCTGGACCCACCTGCAGCAGGAAGAGCTGCCTCCACGCTCCAGTGGGGGCCTGGCTGCAGGCTGTTTCCAGCCCTGGAGGCTTGATCTCCCACCTCCTAATGGTGATCTCCATCCCCCTTCCTCACCTCACTTCATTTTTTTTTTCTTTTCAACACGAGATGGTTTCAACTTTTAACAACAGCAAGAGCTGGATTTTACTAACCCAGTGGCTTTAATTCCTTTGGCAACAATAACCAGGACAGAACTCTTCAACTTCATCAGTGGTTCCCATAGTCTCACACAACATCTTTAACTGTTCACAGCAGCTCCGAAGCAGACTTTAAGTAAAAGAGAATACTGGTTGCTGAGGGTTCTTCCATCAAAATGTATTTCATTTAAAATATAATTTATCACTCCTCTGGGCAGTATACAACAAGTGAAATTAAGAACTAAAGTCAAAAACTAATGAATTCACATTTTAGCTTGGATGGTGCTCTTAATTCATAGGCAGCTAATTGTTTTTACCAGCTGCACAGATGATTAAATAAAATCTGCTAATAAATGCAGCTAGGGTGCACTCAAGAAAGTAAGCAATATGTGTCAGATTAAATTTGTATAGCTGTTTACCATAGATGTAATTCTTCATAAAAAAGGTCTTACTGATATACGAGAAGAGATGGACATCTCCTACTTTAATATGAGATTTTCAGAAGGGAGATGGCTCAAAACAAGAACTTGAACAGGCATTTAGCCAGCAGTTAAGACTCTCACATCCGGGGGAGAAGGAGAGATAAAAAAAAAAAAAAAAAGAGACTCTCACATCCCACATCGGCGTACCCAAATTCAAATCCCGCCACCACTCCTGACCCCAGCTTCCTGCTAATGCAGACCCTGGGAGACAGTGGTGATGGCTCAAGTGATTGGGTTTCTGTCACCCACACAGGAGACCTGGATTGAATTCCTGGTTCATGGCTATAGCCCTGGCTGAAAGGGTATTTGGGGAGTGAACCAGCAGATAGGGGAGCACACTCTATTTTTTTTTTTTTTTAGAAAACTTCTATTTAATAAACATGAATTTCCAAAATATAACTTTTGGATTATAGTGTTTTTTCCTCCCATAACCACCCTCCCAACCGCAAACCATCCCATCTCCTACTCCCTTTCCCATCCCATTCTTCATTAAGATTCATTCAATTATCTTTATGTACAGAAGATCAACTTAGTATATACTAAGTAAAGATTTCAACAGATTGCACTCACACAGACACACAAAGTATAAAGTACTGTTTGAATACTAGTTTTACCGTTAATTCGCACAGTACAACACATTAAGGACAGAGATCCTACATGGGGAGTAAGTGTACAGTGACTCCTGTTGTTGATTTAACAACTGACACTCTTATTTATGATATCAGTCATCACCTAAGGCTCCTGTCATGAGCTGCCAAAGCTATGAAAGCCTCTTGAATTCACAAACTCCAACCCTATTTAGACAAGGCCATAGTCAAAGTGGAGTTCTCTCCTCTCTTCAGAGAAAGGTACTTCCTTCTTTGATGGCCCATTCTTTCCACTGGGATCTCACTCACAGAGATCTTTCATTTAGGTCATTTTTTGCCATAGCGTCTTGGCTTTCCATGCCTGAGAAACTCTCATGGTCTTTTTAGCCAGATCCGAATGCGTTAAGGGCTGATTCTGAGGCCAGAGTGCTGTTTAGGGCGTTTGCCATTCAATGAGTCTGCTGTGTATCTGGGAGCGCTCGTTTCTTTCTTTCTCTGTCTGTCTGTCTGTCTCTCTCTCTCTCTCTCTCCCCCTCTCTTCCTGCCTCTGCTTCTCAAATAAATATTTTTTAAATAACTGAGCTAACCCATGATAGATGAGTGTAGAAAGACCTTTTGATAACAATATTTGCTCAAAAGAATCTTCACTTTTGCCTTCTTACATGTCAACTTTGGGCTGTGAAGTCAGCCTTAACAAATAAGTTGTGTGTGTGTGTGTGTGTGTGTGTGTGTTTACCTCCTGAGGTCCTGTTCCTCTGTTAGGGCCTTGATTGACACAATATAAAACTCAGGACAAAGCATTTATTTATATTTCACTCATTTTTTCTGCCAGTGCTCCAGAAACTACCTAGAGGCAAAAAACAAGTTGTGCTCAACTCTGTATCCTAGGCAAATTTTTTTTTTTTTTTGACAGGCAGAGTGGACAGTGAGAGAGAGAGAGAGAGAGAGAGAAAGGTCTTCCTTTTCCGTTGGTTCACCCTCCAATGGCTGCCGCGCTATGGCCGGCGCATCGCACTGATCCGAAGCCAGGAGCCAGGTACTTATCCTGGTCTCTCATGCGGGTGCAGGGCCCAAGCACTTGGGCCATCCTCCACTGCACTCCCAGGCCATAGCAGAGAGCTGGCCTGGAAGAGGGGCAACCGGGACAGAATCCGGTGCCCTGACTGGGACTAGAACCTGGTGTGGCGCCGCAAGGTGGAGGATTAGCCTAGTGAGCCGCGGCGCAGGCCCTAGGCAAATTTATACATTGATACCCAGAAAAATATTTGGTCCTTCATAAATGCTTATTTAATGACTGTAATTAAGTGAAGGTACAACAATAGGGCAGGGCCAACCTATAAGAGTTGAAAGGAAGATCTGTAAAATCAGGACACAGAAGTGATTTCTATCTCATATTCACAACACTCTAAAGTGCACAGGGGACAAAATGACAATCATAATAGGAGCAGTGTAACACTTGTCATAGCTATAGTTATTAAGCCCTTACTAAGTATAAAAAGCTCCATTAAAATCTGCATCACACGAGCTACCAAGGATTTGTAGGCCGGAAGTTGTCCTGTATCCTGGAGCCCAAAGAGAATACCATTTTGTACATGCTGCTTATAGAAAACAACTTGTTTCATGGCAGGGAGATGGGAAAGAACTCTCATCCTGTACTGTCTTCTTGAATAGTATCATAATCTCCGTGTAATCTGTTTTCTGTGTTCTTTTTGGATGTACATAGACTGGAGTGCCTTGTACATAACTTAGCCTAATTATGTTAGCCTAATTATGCTTATAATTGTACATGTAAATGTATAATGGCTGATGGATTGCAAAGAACTAGTATTTTGGTTGTCAACAAAACCTTACCTGATGGTGGTCCTGTCTGGCCTTGAGCATAAACTTAGCAGCCAGTCAGTAACAGAACTCAAAAAAAAAAAAATCTGCATCACACCTATTATTTAACTCCAATCCTATAAAATCCAAAGAGCAAGATCTTGTCACCCAAACTTCATAGATAAAGAAACTAAGCAGAGGGAAATCACATAGGTGACCCGAGGTCTCAGAGCTCTGTGCCATTGCTGCTCTCTCCCTTTCTATTTATTTTTTATTTTTGTGTTTTCTTTTTATATTAAAGATTTATTTATGTATTTGAAAGTCTGAATTACAGAGAGAGAGAGAGAGAGAGAATATCTTCCAATCTGCTGGTTCACTCCCCAGATGGCTTAACAGCCAGGGCTGGGCGAGGCTGAAGCCAATAGCCAGGAGCTTCATTTGGGTCTCCCACTCCAGGGCAGAGGCCCAAACACTTGGGCCATCCTCTGCTGCTTTCCCAGGCACATTAGCAGGGAGCTGGATCAGAAATGGAGCAGCTGGGACACATCAGCACCCATATGGGATGCTGGCATTACTTGCTACGCCACAGCGCTGGCCCCTGCTGCTATCTCCCTCTCCACTGGGCATTTCCCGCTGGCAATCACACACGCACTTATATTTCCTACTTTTACAAAACTTTTTTTTCACCCTTGGTCCCCTTCAACTACTGCCTCCTGCCCTATTCCTGTCACAATTCAGTTATCCATAGAGTTCTCTACCCCATCTCTTTATTTCCTGACTTTCTATTTATTCTTCACTTTAACGTAACTGACTCCCGCTCCCATGAAAACAACATGTTTATTCTAGGGTCACAGGTGAACTGTACATCACCAAGGGTAAGAAGCACTTTCCGATGCCCCTTCTCCACTGTGTTACATACAGTGAGCTCCTCTGAAGCATCATCTTCTGGCTTTTAATAGCACTCTCAGTCCCAATTATTATCTGGAGACAATAGAAATCTCTAGGCAGTTTAAGCATAATGAGGATTACTATAATACTGGAATCACCTAGAAGACTGGGGATACCAGCTGGGAAGTTCAATAGGACAAATGCACAGAGCCAGGAGAAAAGCCCAAGCACCTCACAATTCTGAGCTAGCAGAAAGTACCACACGGCACGGGCTCCCACCATCAAGTCCCATGGAGACAGACTGAGAGCCACAACTTCCAGGACAGATGCCCCCAGCACACCGGGACACTCTGCCACTGTGTTTGCCAGATCTTTTCGGCAGATGGACACTCCTTTAATGTCTAACTGTACCTCTTATCACGTGTCTCATAAGGTACTATGCTTTGGCAGAATCGAAGTCACATGTAGAATTCTCGCTGCAAGGTCTTCTGGTAAATTCTGGCCACACAGCCCGAGAAATAACACACAGAAGGAGACGGCAGAGGTGAGGATGTGCTCACTGTGGCACACCATGCCTTGCCTCACTGTTCCAGCAATTCTCCCACAGTAACAGTAATCACCCTCAAATCAACGGGATTCCGCATTTGGATCTCCCTCACACACAAGCCCACAAGCTACAAAACACACCCACCAGGTATTTACCTTCTCACCTGCTGACATTCTGCTTTCATCCTCTACTCAAAACAAGCTCTCCTTTGGCTGGTGCTAAGATGTGCCTGGGGCTGTTTACCACTGCGTATAACACAGAAAAAAGTATTTTCTACCAGTATTTCTCATCCATTTGGCCTTTAGACTGAGTGAGTCAATGTAAGAGTTTTTTGTTTTGTTGTTTTTTAAAGATTTATCCATTTCAGAGTTACAAAGAGAGAGAGGGAGAGGCAGAGAGAAAGAGAGAGTCTTCCATCATTCACTGGTTCACTCCCCAGTTGGCCGCAACAGCTGGAGCTGTGTTTACCTGAAGCCAGGAGCCAGGAGTTTCTTCCAGTCTCTCACTTGGGTGCAGGAGCCCAAAGACTTGGACCATCCTCTACTGCTTTCCCAGGCCATAGCAGAGAGCTGGATCAGAAGTGGAGCATCTGGGACTTGAACTAGTCCCCATAGGGGATGCTGGCAATGCAGGCAGTGGCTTTACCCACTACGTCACAGTGATGGCTCCAAGAGTTTTTTTTTTTTAAATCAGGAACTTTATTCCTAGTTTGTATGTGTTACGATGCCAAAACACATGTTGAAATTAAATTGCCACTGTGAGAATATCTGGTGGAACCTTGACGAAGTGATGATGTCAGAGAGCGCCACCCTCAGGAACAAATCAATGCATTATCTCAGGAGCGGCTCTGTTTTGTAAGTGAGTTCTCCTTCACTGTTCCCGCCTCTCTCCTTGTATGCCCTCCACCACGTGACAACACAGCAAGGCTCTCACCAGATGCAGTCACTCCATTTTGTACTTCCAGCCTCCAGACTGTAACAACTTAATTTCTCTTTTTCAAGATTTATTTATTTGAAAGGAACAGTTACAGAGAGAGAGAGAGAGAGACAGACAGGCAGACAAACATCCTCCATCTGCTGGTTCACTCCTCAAATGGCTACAACAGCCAGAGCTGGGCCAATCTGAAGCCAAGATCTTCCTCTGGGTCTCCCACATGGGTGCAGGGGCCCAAGGGCTTGGGCCATCCTCCACTGTTTTCCCAGGCAACAGGGAGCTGGGATCAGAGGTGAAGCAGACAAGACTCAAACCAGCAGCCACATGGGATGCCAGCACTTCGGGCAGCAGCTTATCCGCTATGTCACGGCACAGGCCCCAGGAAATTAATTTCTTCGCTTTATCAATTATCCAGTCTTTGCTACCTTGTTACAGTAGCGGGAAATAGACTGTGAATACATTCTAAGATGGTGCTGTTCAACTCAGGACTTTCCAAGACAGAATTTCTTGGATGTGGGATTTTACAGGATGTTTCACAGACTCCCTATACTAACATCCTCCTTATAGACACAGCCACGTGGCTCTGAGAGCCCCAGTGTAAGAAACAAGACTTGACTACCAGCCAAGGAGTACTGCTCCTAAGACCCTACTCAGAGCAAATGATTAGTAGGTGTTTATGTACATCAAAGGCCACCCATTCCGTTTTTTAAAAGTTGAAGAGTTTGTTCGTGTATTTGCTAGCTGAAGGATAGGGCACGCATAAGCTACAAGTTGCTCCTTAGCTTCAAAAGGCAATGAATTATTTGCAGCTAGAATCATGCACATTCCACCAGGAAAACGGCGGACGAGTGATAGACACCATATAAATACCTTCTGTATCTCTGTGCAACGCATAAAATTTTTAAATATATGTTAATATGTTAATTCTCAACTAAAACACCTCTTAATTTTCTTATTTAAAGTTCATTTCCAAGGAACTCCATATAAAAGAGATTGTATGAAAGATTTCAAAGAAGATGAAAATTCTGAAGCGTGAATATTTATGCCAGCCCACACACATACCAGTCTCCTTTTTCCTGGAGATAATAAGAAACAAAGATATTTTAGCAGATCTTTGAAAAGAGAGCTCGCTTGAGAAGTCATTCATTCAACAAATGTTTTCTTTGGGCAGGCAGCATAGGCACAGGGACGAGAGTGATGTGTGTGTGTGTGTGTGTGTGTGTGTGTGTGTGTTTCACCAGAAGTCCCTCTAACCGTGCAGCTTGCGGTACCATAGAAAGGAGGGCATACCTGGAAAAAATCGCACAAACATGGGTAATAGTCCAACTGCAGCAAGTGCTGTGACGGGAAGGTACACAGAGAGGGGAAAAGTCAGAGAAGTTGGGAAGGCAACTCTGAAGAAGGATCCCCGTCAGCTCGGGCTGCTCTAACAGAAAACACCACAGCCCAGGGGGCTGGAAACAACAGGGAGGCCTTCCTCACACTTCTGGAGGCTGAGAAGTTTAAGATCCTGACACCAGCCGGTCCAGTGACTGGTGAGGCTCCGCTCTGGGTCACACACGGCCACTTGTCACTGTGTCCGAGCTCTCTCAGGTCTCTCTCTCCTCTTTCTAAACTGAACTGATCATACTCTGGCCTTTTTTTTTTTTTTTTCCTTTAATTTCTTAAAAATTAATTAGTTAAAAAGCAGAGTGACAGAGAGAATGGGAGAGAGAGAAATGGAGAAAGACAGAGATCTTTTATCCTCTGGTTCACTCCCCAATTGCCTGGAATAACCAGGGCTGGACCAGACTGAAGCTAGGAGTCCAGAACTCCATTCTGGTCTCCTACACGGATGGCAGGGAATCAAGTACCTTAGTCATTGTCTGCTGCCTTTCCAGGTGCGTTACCAGAAAGCTGATCAGAAGCAGAGGAGTTGCCTGGCGCCTCGTCTCACTAGGCTAATCCTCCACCTGCGGCGCCGGCACACCGGGTTCTAGTCCCAGTCGGGGTGCCGGCTTCTGTCCTGGTTGCTCCTCTTCCAGTCCAGCTCTCTGCTGTGGCCTGGGAAGGCAGTGGAGGACGGCCCAAGTCCTTGGGTCCTGCACCTGATGGGAGACCAGGAGAAGCACCTGGCTCCTGGCTTTGGATTGGCGCAGTGCACTGGCTGCGGCGGCCATTGGAAGGGTGAACCAACGGAAAAGGGAAGAACTTTCTCTCTGTCTCTCTCACTGTCCACTCTGCCTGTCAAGAAAAAAAAAAGCAGCAGAGGAGCTAGGACTTGAACAGGCACTGCTCTATGGGACGTGAGTGTCCCAAGTGGTAGGCTTAGCCCTCTGAGCCACAATGGCTGCCCCTGAGTTTCTTTTATAAGGATGCAATTAGAGACTTACTCAAAGGCCCCACCTCCTAAAACTATCACATTACATGTCAACATAGGAGCTCTAAGGGGACATAAACAGTCAGTCTACTGCCCTTCCCACTCAGCAATGGTTAGAGCAGTTGGGTTTACCATCCCACTTAGGACAGCAGGGATCCCACTAGTGTTTAAAGATTTGAAGGAGCAAGAGCTGTTTTGTTTTTATTTTTTCCATCTTACAGCAGTTTTTCAATGTACAAAGTCTGCCTCTGGGGGTAGGCAAATATTTGGTGCAACTGTTAAGGTGCTCCCCAGGGAACCCTAAACCCCAGGATTGTCTGGGTTTGAGTTCTGGCTCTACTTCTGATCCCAGCTTCCTAATAATGCACACCCTGGGAAGAAGCAGGTGATAGATCAGGTACTTGGATTCCTGTCACCCATGTAGAAGACCAGGACTGAGGTCTAGGCTCCTAGCTTCCGCCTGGCCCAGTCCCTGCTATTGTGAGCATTTGGGGAGTGAACCCACAGTCTTTGTTTCTGTCTCTGTCCCTGTCTCTCTCTCTGCATTTCAAATTAAATATATATACACACATAAATAAATTTAAAAATCTGCCTCTAAAATAAATATGCTATTAAAGTTTAAATGGGCTCTTTCTATTGTCTTTCTCTGTCTCTCTGCCTATCAAATAAAGAAGAAAGTTTTAAAGAATTGTGGCAGAGATAATCAAAGTCTTAGTTTTAAAAATGTTTTTGAATGTGGAAACCTGGAAAACTTCTTGATTTCAATTTCACAAAACTGTGAGCACTTGAGGTGTTTATTTCAGAAGATATACAAATGGAGGCTACAGAGGATCTGCTTTATTCTATCTGCTCGTTACATATTTCTGCTTGTCTCCATCAATTTTCAGCCTTTCAAACAAGGCCATCAAAAAAGATATAGAGCAACACACACTACTTAGTCATTAACAGTCCTCCAGCACCTCGGCTGCAGCCTTCTGCACCTCAGCAGATCCTGCCCCACGGAGTTCCATGGCCAGTGGGGACTGTTCAATGTCAAGTCCAGTGCAGATCACTGCCATTCCCTTCCACAGGAACAGACCTTGTCGCTAAGAATTTTGACAGCACTCAGCAAGTTCCAACATTTTTTTAAAAGTTACGTTTTATTACTTTTAATAATTTGAGGGTAGAGACACACAGAAAGATAGAGATACAGAGAGAAAGAGAAAGAGTGAGTGAGTGAGAGAGAGAGAATTCAAAATGGCTGGTTTACTCTCCAGAAGCCCGCAATGGCCAGGGCTGGGGCGAGAGCTGGATCCAGGAGAGAGGAACACTACCCAGATCTCCTGTATGGTCCGTAGGAATCCAACTACCTGAGCCATCATGGCTGCCTTCCAGGGTCTGCACCAGTAGGAAGGTGAAATCAGGGGCTGGAGCCAGGTACCACCTGAGGCATTACACTGCAGGACTCAGGACTTTTTTTTTTTTTTTTTTTTTTTTTTTTGACAGGTAGAGTCATAGACAGTGAGAGAGAGAGACAGACAGAGAGAAAGGTCTTCCTTCCGTTGGTTCACCCCTCAATGGCCGCTGTGGCTAGTGCAGCACCGATCTGAAGCCAGGAGCCAGGTGTTTCCTCCTGGTCTCGCATGTGGGTGCAGGTGCCCAAGCACTTGGGCCATCCTCCACTGCCTTCCCCCAGACCACAGCAGAGAGCTGGACTGGAAGAGGAGCAACTGGGACAGAATCCAGCGCCTCAACTGGGACTAGAACCCAGGGTGCCAGCGCCACAGGTGGAGGATTATCCTAGTGAGCCACAGCGCTGGCCCCATGGGCTCAGGCTTCTTAACATTTGGGCTAAATACTTGCTGTAGTTCAGCATTTGATTAAAGGGAATGTTGACATGACCTGTGGTATTCACCTTTTTTTAAACCGACCATAGGGTGTTAGCACACTGCAGTATTCTGCATTTCTCTTTTAAGGCTAGAAATACATCCTGTGTTTAGATACAAACTCCACTGCAGAGGAGGTCCTTCCAGCACTGATGAAGGAACAGTCTGTCTTAAGAACAAGGGGTCTTCAGAAAGTTCACAGTAAACATGCATTATGAAAACATTGCATTGGATTTCTTTTTTTTTTTTTTTTTTTTGGCACCAAAATGAAGATATCTTTTAACTGAAATTTTCCACAAACTTTTTAAAGTACCCTCATGTGTGCTTCAGTTTTGGAAGATTTTAATAAAAACTGATAAAATAAAACAGTTATGGCCATCACCTCTGTTCTACCAAAAACTATTTTCTGTACTGAGTTCTGTGTGTCACATTCAAGATTTTAAAAGGCCACTCCACAATCTTAGATTGTTATCAGGGAACCATGCAGAGCTGAGTCAGTGTTTTGGTTCTGTGGCCACCTGCGGCATTCAGGGCCATGATGACGTCACTGATGGACTCAATTCATCCAGTAAAGACGGGCATACTTCTCAACCAGTGTTTTGTAGCAGTCACTCCTGAGTTTACCTCATGTGTAGTTTCCAGAAGCAACTATTCATAGCCTAAGCAGATACTTTAAAATAGAATGGATATCTTATCTTAGAGAATAAAAACTAGAAGACATTTATCAAGAAAACAAGCTCTTAAAGAAATTTAATACAGGGGGGCAGCTCTGTGGCGAAGCAGGTAAAGCCATTGCCTGTGGTGCCGGCATCCCATATGGGCGCAAGTTCAAGTCCCAGCTGCTCCAATTCTGATCCAGCTCTTGGCTACATCTGCGGAAGGCAGTGGAAGGTGGCCCAAGTCCTTGGGATCGGCCCAGCTTTGGCTGTTGCGGCCATATGGGGAGTGAACCAGCAGATAGAAGACTCTCTGCCTCTGCCTCTCTCTAACTCTGTCTTTCAAATAAATAAATAAATAAATAAGGGCTGGCGCTGTGGCGTAGTGGGTAGAGCCACCGCCTGCAGTGCCAGCATCCCATATTGGCGCCAGTTCGAGTCCTGGTTGCTCCACTTCTGATCTAGCTCCCTGCTATGGCCTGGGAAAGCAACAGAAGATGGCCCAAGTCCTTGGGACCCTGCACCCACGTAGGAGACCCAAAAGAAGCTCCTGGCTCCTGGCTTTGAATCAACACAGCTCTGGCCATTGCGGACATTTGCGGATGGAAGAAACCTCTCTCTCTCTCTCTGCCTCTCCTTCTATCTCTATGTAACTCTTTCAAATAAACAGATCAATCTTTAAAAAAATAAATCTTTTTAAAAAATAAATTTAATATACACACATGCACACACACCTCTACAAGCTTCAATTCTTTTATTTTTAAGATACTATTACCAGTTTATGTTTAAATAAATCAGTAAGGGTAGGCATTTGGCCTAAAAGTTGGGACACTGGTTAGGATGCTAGTGTCCCATCTCAGAGTACTTGGACTAGAGTTCTGGCTTCAGCTCCTGACCCCACCTTCCTGCCACTGTAGACCCTGGCAAGCAGCAGATGCTGACTGTAAGCGACTGGGCTCCTGCACCCACACAGGAGACCTAGAATGAGTTCCTGTCTCACCAGTTTACCCACTGTGGGCATTTGGTGCAGGATGAACCAGCAGATGGGAGATCTCTCTCTCTCACACACACACACACACACACACACAAAAGTTAATTAAATGAATCAGGACATCTTTGTAGTTTAGTGGGGGGTGCAGGGAAGAAATATATCACCTAAAGTAAAGCAATTTTTTTTTCCCATGCAAAGCTAAATAAAATGTAAGTCAAGCAGTTAATTTTAGCGCTGTCAGAGCTCTCTAAGGAGGTATTTTCTAGGTACATTGTTGAAGTGGTCACAGCTTCTTTAAGTTGAACTAAAGCTTTCCAGAAAAACTTTACCTTGTTTCCATTCATTCCAGCTTCACTGAACGTAAAGAATAGGGGACCAATATCCTTTACAAAATTCAAAATACCGGAGCTGATGCTGTGGCATAGCAGGTAATGCTTCCACCTGCAGTGTCCCAGCTGTTTCACTTCCAATTCCACTCTCTGCTATGGCCTGGGAAAGTGGCAGAAGCTGGACCAAGTTCTTGAACACCTGTACACAGTGGGAGACCTAGAAAAAGCTCCTGGCTTCTGGCTTCAGATTGACCCAGCTCTGGCCGCTTCGGCCATTTGGGGAGTGAACAAGTGCATGGAAGATCTCTCTCTTTCTCTCTCTCTCTCTCCCTCTCTCTCTGCTTCTCTGTAACTCTGCCTTTCAAATAAATCTTTCACAAAAAGGGGGCCAGAGATATGGCACAGTGTGTTAAGGCCCCAATCTGCAGTGCTGCATTCCATATGGGCTCTGGTTTGAGTCCTGGATGTTCCATTTCCGATCCAGCTCTCTGCTATGGCCTGGGAAAGCAGTAGAAGATGGCCCAAGTGCTTGGACCCCTGTACTGGTGGTGTGGGAAACCCAGAAGAAACTCCTGGCTCCTGGCTTTAGTTCGGCTCAGCTCTGGCTGTTGCAGCCATTTAGGGAGTGAACCAGGGGATGGAAGACCTCTCTCTCTGGGCCTCTACTTCTCCCTGTAGCTCAGTCTTTCAAATAAATAAAATAAAAAATTCAGAATACCAAATTTCCAGCTCAGCAAGATTGCTGCACACAAGACTAACCTGCAAACAAAACCACACTTCCATATACTCACATATGGAAATTAAAATTTATTTATTTATTTATTTATTTACTTACTTACTTACAGGCAGAGTGGACAGTGAGAGAGAGAGAGAGAGAGAGAGAAAGGTCTTCCTTTGCCATTGGTTCACCCCCCAATGGCTGCTGCGGCTGGCACACCGCGCTGATCCGAAACTAGGAGCCAGGTGGTTCTCCTGGTCTCCCGTGGGGTGCAGGGCCAAAGCACTTGGGCCATCCTCCACTGCACTCCCGGGCCATAGCAGAGAGCTGGCCTGGAAGAGGGGCAACCGGGACAGAATCTGGCGCCCTGACTGGGACTAGAACCCGGTTTGCCGGTGCTGCTAGACGGAGGATTAGCCTATTGAGCCACTGTGCCAGCCGAAATTAAAATTTAAAACATAATACCACACACAATCGCTCCAAAGAAAATGAAATATTTAGATCTAAATTTAACAAAAATATATACAGGTTCTACATCTTGAAAATCAGAAAACACTAATAAAAGAAATCAAGGATGACCTAAATAAATGGAGAGACATTATGGTGCCGCATCAAAAACCTCAGAATAGTAAACTTGCCAACTGTCCTCAAAATAACCTTTAGGTTTCATGCAATTTCTATCAACGCTCAGCAAAGCGTTTATAGACATAGACACGCTTATTCTAAAATATGTATGAAAAGGCACAGGACCTGGAATAGCTAGGACATTTTTTTAAAAAGGAGTAAAGTGTGGGGCAGGCACCATAGCGCAGCAGGTTGAGCCGCCATCTGCACTGCTAACATCCCATATGGGCGCTGGTTCGAGTTCCGGCTGCTCCACTTCTGATCTGGCTCCCTGCTGACGCCCTGGGAAAGCAGTAGAAGATGACCCAAGTGCTTGGGTCCCTGCACCCACATGGGAGGCCTAGAGGAAGCTCTTGGTTCCTGGCTTCAGCCTGGCCCAGCCCCAGCGGTTGCAGCGGGGAATGAACCAGTAGATGGAAGATCTCTCTCTCTCTCTCTGTCTCTGTCTCTCCTCTCTCTCTCTGTAACTCTTTCAGATAAATTAAAAAAATTTTTTGTGTAAAAAATTGAATAAAGTGACAAGAATCATTTAGGCTTATTATAAGGTTACCATACTCAAGATGGAGTGATACTGGAAGTGACACACACTGCCATGGAACAGAACAAAGAACTGAGAAGTAGACCCACACAAATACGTTCAACTGATTTCTGTCAGAAGTGGAAAGGCAATTTGATGAAGGAAAGATTGCTTTCAACAAATGGTGCTGAAGCCCTTAGCATCCACTGGCAAGCTCATGGGCCTCAACTAATCTCACATATTCTCCAAAAAATAAAAAACAAATTAACTCAAAATACAGTGCAGCTATGAAAGTAAACAGTACAGTCATTGAGAAAAAAGTTTAGGACAGGTTTTTTTGTTTTGTTTTTTTTTTTTTTTCTTTTGACAGGCAGAGTGGACAGTGAGAGAGAGACAGGGAGAAAGGTCTTCCTTTTTGCCGTTGGTTCACCCTCCAATGGCCGCCGCGGCCAGCGCGCTGCAGCCGGCGCACCACGCTGATCCGATGGCAGGAGCCAGGTACTTCTCCTGGTCTCCCATGGGGTGCAGGGCCCAAGCACTTGGGCCATCCTCCACTGCACTCCCTGGCCACGTCAAAGTGCTGGCCTGGAAGAGGGGCAACCAGGACAGAATCTGGCACTCCGACCGGGACTAGAACCTGGTGTGCCGGCGCCGCAAGGCGGAGGATTAGCCTAGTGAGCCGCGGCACCGCCTAGGACAGTTTCTTAAAAACTAAACGTGCACATTCCATAAGAACCAGCAACTGCACTCATGGGTATGTATCTGCGAGAAAACGTGAATTCACACAGAAATGGCTACATGGATGTTCACGGCAGCTTTATTTACGATATCCCCAAAACAGGAAATGACCCAAACGTTCTCCAATTAAACAAACTAGTATATCCACATTATGAAATACTATTCAGAAATAAAAATGAATGAACTACTGACACATATGACTTAGATGGAACTCAAAGGAATTATGCTGAATGAATAAAGCCAATAATAAAAATTTACATACTATATTATTCTATTTCTATAATATTCTCAAAATGACACAATTACATAAATGAAGAACAGTTAGTGATGGTCAGAGGTTAGGGACACAGGTGTAGGAAACAGATGGCTATGACTATGGCATGGTGGTACAGTAGGTAAAGCCTCTACCTGTGATGCGGGCATCCCATACTGGAGTGCTGGCTTGAGTCACAGTTGCTCGGCCTCTGATCCAGCTCCCTGCAAATGTGCTTGGGAAAGCAGTGGAAGATGGCCCTAGTACTTTGACTCTTGGGGAATGAACCAGTGGATGGAAGATCTGTCTCTGTCTCTACCTCTAACTCTCGCTCTCTTTCCCTCCCTCCCTCTCCTTCTTTGTCTCTTTTTCAAATAAATAAACAACAACAAAAGGCTAGGTGAAGGATGCTGTGTAAGAAGTTTTCTGTATCTACAATGGGTGGTGATCACATGAATCTATGCAGGAGATAATATTACACACACACACACAACTGGTGAAATCTGAGTAAGGTCAGTGATTCTACCAACGTCAATTGTACTAAACTCCTGTGAGGTATTACACTGGAGGAAACTGGATGATGGATGAGTACTATTTCTTACAACTACAAGTGAATTAATTATCTTCAAATTTTTTTAAAAGCTAAAAAAAGGGGCCAGGGCTGTGGCATAGCAGGTAAAGCCACCACCTGCAGTGCCAGCATCCCATATGGGCACTGATTCAAGTCTGGCTGCTCCATTCCAATCCAGCTCCCCAGTAAATGCCCAGGAAAGCAACAGAAGATGATCCAAATCCTGCACCCACATGGGAGACCCGGAAGAAGCTCCTGGCTTTAAATCAGCCCAGCTCCAGCGTTTGCGGCCATTTAGAGAGTGAACCAGCAGATGGAAAATTTCACTTTCTCTCTCTGTAACTCTGCCTTTCAAATTAATAAATTAAGAAAAAAAAAAGACCTAGTCTGATTACCTCCATTTTACAGGTGAATAAAGAAAAGTACAAATAGCAAGGAATTTTCTCAAGATTACACTATTACCTGAGGGATAGATCAAAATTAAGACTCAGGTCTTAATTTTGGCTCACATGGTTAATCCTTTGCCTGCGATGCCGGCATCCCATATGGGCACCGGGTTCTAGTCCTAGTTGCTCCTCTTCCAGTCCAGCTCTCTGCTGTGGCCGGGGGGGTGGGGGGGGGCAGTGGAGGATGGCCCGAGTGCTTGGGCCCCTGTTCACCGCATGGGAGACCAGGGAGAAGCACCTGGCTCCTGGCTTCGGATTGGCGCAGCACTGGCCATAGCAGCCATTTGGGGAGTGAACCAACGGAAGGAAGACCTTTCTCTCTCTCTCTCTCTCTCTCTCTCTCTCTCTCTCTCTCTCTCCGTCTATAATTCTACCTGTCAAATAAATTAAAAACAAATAAACAAACAAAAACCTCAGGTCTCTGAATTTCCCCCATTCCATAATCCTTAAAACAAATATAATAAAAAAAACAATCACGACTCTTCCATCTCATACTGAGGAATTAAAAAAATAAAGATAACTCAAGAGGCTAGCATTTTAGTTGAAGACACATGAAATAAAGTTAAAACAGATAAATGAGTACTAAACTTAAACATCATATGGTTCTGTCTTTATTAAGATCTCAGAGGAGAAGTCAAAGACTTACATTTGTCACACAATTCTACTGCAAAGCCCGAACACAACCAAGGCAAATAAGCTCATTTATATGGGATAACCCATGAGAAGAAGCCTCTTATCTGGACACACAGATGGGCAGAAGGTGGACCAACAAGGGAAATGGACGGTGAATGGTGACTACATTACACTACTCACTCCCCTGTACCACACATACACACACACACACACACACACACACACCCTTTCTGTAGCAAGCACAGAAAGACAAAACATCCCAGAGCCTTTTCCTCACATGCACAAATCTAGCCCACTAGAGGAAGACTTTATTTCCTACAGACTCCAGATGTCAATGTATTACCATTGTAACCTGTGGTTCAAAGGTGAGGACATTGACATAAAACTCAGTTCCACCTTAACAGTGTGAATCAGGCAACCAAATGCTGCAGGATTGGGTTGACTAGATTGGCAGTGAGTTCTAGGAATAAAGAACACCATTTGCATTCTGGCCTGCATGGTACATTTTCAGGTTGTTTACCTGGCTCTGAAGATGATGACTTTTTAAGGTCTAAGGATAGAGATGAAAATTTTATGGTCATTTATTTACATTTGAGGATGGGTTATTATATTTGTATAGGTTAAATATGCACTGAAATATGTTTCTATTAGAATTCAATTTTTCTGTTGCTCATAATAAAATATTTGCTTTCACTGCATGATGTGCATAACACGTGGGGTTCCATTAAATTTGTTTTGTATGTTTTTCCTGAAATATCATATTTTTTTAAAGATTTATTCATTTACTTGAAAGTCAGAGTTACACACACAGAAAGAGAAAGAGAAAGAGAGAGAGAGAGAGAGGCAGAGACAGAGACAGAGAGAGAGGTCTTGCACCTGCTGGTTCACTCCCCAATTGGCTGCAACAGCCAGGCCTGCGCTGATCTGAAGCCAGGAGCCAGGAACCTCCTCCAGGTCTCCCGTGCAGGTGTAGGGGCCCAAGGAGCTAGGCCATCTTCCACTGCTTTCCCAGGCCATAGCAGAGAACTAGATTGGAAGTGGAGCAGCCAAGATTTGAACTGGTGCCCACACGGGATGCTGGCACTGCAGGAAGTGGCTTTACCTGCTACACCACAGCGCCAGCCCCTGAAGTATCATATTGTACGCATATACATGGATAACTTTTTCCTTTTTTAGGATTTCACACAAATTAACTGTAATGTCACTGGGTTTGTACACTTATTTATATTAGTTTTTCCTGCACGTACTAGATACAAATTCACTCCTAATCATTTTATACTATGGCTTGCTTTTAAAAATTACTCATTGTTTGTTTTACATCACACACATGGTATGAGATTTAATTCAGCATAAACTTGTCCTTTCTTGTCTGTTGTTACTTTCTCTAACAGAAACTTGGCTGTTTGCTCATTTTCCCACCAGAATGAGAATATCATGATCTTTATTCAGCCTCTGTTTCTTTTTATTTATATGAACTCTACTTTAAAGTCATTCGTAATGCAGACAGGGCTGTGGTGCAGCGTGTTAGGCTGCAGCCTGAGGCGCTGGCATCCCATATTATCGCCAGTTCGAGTCCTGGCTGCTCTACTTCTGCTCCAGCTCCCTGCTAATGTGCTTGGGAAAAGCAGCAGAAGATGGCCCGAGTACTTGAACCCCTGTATCCACGAGTTCTGATGAAGCTCCTGGCTCCTGGCTTCAAACTGACCCAGCCCCACTGTTGTGGCCATTTGCAAAGAACCAGTGGATGGAAGATCAATCTCTCTCTCTCTCTCTCTCTCTCTCCCTCTCCCTCTCCCTCTCCCTCTCTCCCTCCCTCCCTCCCCCCTTCTCTCTGTAACTCTGCCTTTCAAGTAAATTTTCAAAAAACCATTCATAATACATGAAGGGGATGAAATGGACTTAACTTCTCCACCCCTGCAAAAAAAAAAAAAAACCACGTATGAAGCTGAAATACATCTTAAATGACAGCATGGCACTGGCATGGTGTGTACCTACCTGGCAAAGACGGCATAGCTGATGTGATCCTGGCACTAGCACCTGCCCTTATTCCACCATTACCCTGTGCATCCCGAGGCTTCTTCCTGTTCCTGGGTCCCGGCACTCTTTGGAAGCTTTTTGTCGTTGTTTTGCTTGGCTCTTGCCAACAGTGACACTCACTCTATTTTCTACAATCTCTTTTCCCACTTCTGCTTCATTTATTTCATTTACTCTAAAGCCTTTGTGGACTCCCCTGGAATTAACTTCCCTTTTCATTCCTACAGAACTCATAAGGCTGTGATGCAAATACCTGTGTATGGGTTTGTTTCCCCTACCTGATCAGAACAGCTTAGGCAGCGATCTTGGAAATGTGCCTGGCACCCAGCAGGCTGGAATACTGCTCATCCCAGATAGTACACTGCTGAACTGGCTAGGCGCATTGTTTTGGGGACCCAGGAGCACATCTGTTCTCATGGTCTATGGAGAAGGCATGGCAACCACAGGGCTAGGACATCAGTTCTTTTTTTTCAGCTCACCCAGGCATGGGCCGCCCAGGACTCCCATCTGGAGAGCAAAGCTCCAGGGGGAAATCCATGCTCACACAGGGTCCTGTATGTTAGCAGCCACGCGAGGGATGGGACTTATGTTCTGGTGAGTGTCTCTAGATGGCATCCACTGGGACAGCAACAGCTAAGGAAGGAGTCAGTGCTGGCAGTCAGGAGGGCCCCCTTGAAAAGCACTGCATGGTAAATGTCTGACATACTGTAGACACCACCACTAGAACATCAGCTCTTGGGCCCTTATGATCTGGACCTGGAAAAGAAGGGCACAAATGCAGTACGAGGCTTTCCTGACCAGACTCCCAGACAACGACTAGCAATGAATGAAATTATCCAGGGTGATGCTTCCAGAGTGTCAACCTGTCAGTAAAAGTAATAATATAACAATCCCAGACACAAGTAAGCATGTGCCATATCAACCAATTTCTCAAAAAATAAAAGTTTCTGGGGCTGTGGTATAGAGGGTTAAACCTCCATCCACTTGCAGTGCTGGCATTCCATGTGGGCGCAGGTTCCAATCCTGGTTGCCCCACTTCTGATACAACTCCCTGCTAATGGCCTGGGAAAGCAGTGGAACATGACCCAAGTGCCTGGGCTCCAAGACCCACACTGGACAGAAGAAGCTCCTGGCTCCTGGCTTCAGTCTGGTCCAGCCCCGGATGTTGCTGCCATTTGGGGAGTGAACCAAATGAAAGATTTCTCTCTCTCTCTCTCTCTCTCTCTCTCTCGCTTTCACTCTCTCTCTCTCTCCACTTTTCCCCCCATATCTCTGCCTTTCAAATAAATAAATAAATAAGTCTTTAAAAAAATGTCTATACCACTTTTGACTGATAAACCTTGATAATATTTGCTGCAAATTTCTCTAAAGTGTATTAACTGTTTTTCTGGCGGTATAAGGTTATCATTGTAGAAATGTTTCTAAACTGTAGCATGGAGCCATTAGTCCTCAGGAACTACCTGCCACCTCAGGAAATGGACCAAAGTGTTATGATGTCTTATTTTGTAGATTTTTTTTTTGACAGGCAGAGTGGACAGTGAGAGAGAGAGACAGAGATAAAGGTATTCCTTTCCGTTGGTTCACCCTCCAATGGCCACCACGGCTGGCACGCTGCGGCCGGCGCACCGCGCTGATCCGATGGCAGGAGCCAGGGGCTTCTCCTGGTCTCCCATGGGGTGCAGGGCCCAAGCATTTGGGCCATCCTCCACTGCACTCCCTGGCCACAGCAGAGAGTTGGCATGAAAGAGGGGCAACTGGGACAGAACCGGCACCCCGACCGGGACTAGAACCCGGCGTGCCGGCGCCGCAAGGCGGAGGATTAGCCTAGTGAGCCGCGGCGCCGGCTATTTTGTAGATTTTTAACACATATGTTTCATTTCCTCCACTGACATCAGTTTCACACTTGCTGCCCTTAGTAAAGGATGTACCCTCTTCCCACTGATTCCCAGCTCTTAGTACATTGTGGGTCAAGAAAACACAGGCCAGTGCCGCGGCTCAATAGGCTAATCTTCTGCCTGCGGCACCGGCACATCAGGTTCTAGTCCCGGTCAGGGCGCCAAATTCTGTCCCGGTCACTCCTCTTCCTGTCCAGCTCTCTGCTGTGGCCCGGGAGTGCAGTGGAGGATGGCCCAAGTCCTTGGGCCCTGCACCCGCATGGGAGACCAGGAGAAGCACCTGGCTCCTGCCTTCGGATCAGCGCGGTGCGCCGGCCGCAGCAGCCGTTGGGGGGTGAACCAACAGAAAAGGAAGACCTTTCTCTCTGTCTCTCTCTCTCTCTCTCTCTGTCCACTCTGCCTGTCAAGAAAGAGAGAAAGAAAGAAAACACATAGAAAAGTTTGTCAGAACTGAGGAGCAACAGTGGATATGAAAGGGCTTGGTTTTCTCATTGGAGTGAGAACTAGAAACTTAAAAACAATCAGGGCAGGCACTTGGCCTGCACGTTAGGTCACCACTTTGGACATTGCAATCCCATACTGGAACATAGTCTGAGTCCTAGCGCCACTCCAGATTCCCACTTCCTGCCGTGGTGCACTCTGGGAAGGCAGCAGAAGGCAGCAGGTAATGGCTCATGCAGTTGGGTTCCTGCTATCCAATATGAGAGACCTGGGTTGAATTCCCAGCTGCCACCTTTAGCCTGGCCCTACCCTGCCACTGCAGACATTTAAGGAGTGAACCAGTAGATGGGAGCAATCTCTGTCCATCTGCACATGTACGTGTGTACGTGTGTGTGTGTGTGTGTGTGTGTGTCTGCCTCTCAAATAAAATGGATAAAGAAAAAAATTTTAAATAATTTCTGCCTTTGAGCCCTTAAAGTGTTTCACAGTATCTTGCAAACTATAGCACTAAATAAAATCTTTTCTGATTGGAGTTGAGCAGGAATGTGAGCTATGCTGGCTACTCAAGCACTGTCAGTTAGCCACTTTCGTAGGCCAGCAGGAAGAGAGTGTACTAGCAAGGGGCCTCCCTACAAGGAACTTCGTTCTAGTGGTTTGGAAGGCACACTGCAAGAATCTGTGAAGGGAGAGTGAAATTCTAGAGGATTATTAGTATCTTCTTTTTTCTTACCAGGACCTTAAAATGTTCTACAAGTATTGCTTCTATATTAAGAAAAAGTTACATAAAACCCAAGATTATTTTAGCAGTTCTGTGGAAAACAGACTTAAATGAGGAAGAAATGCAAGCAATGAGGAAACTAGGAATCAAGAGAGTAATTATTGGAAAAGAAAAAAAAATCATGATGGAAAAAAAAAAAAATCAATGCTTGTAGGACGTGGCAATACTTGAACTACCAGCAAGAAAGATGACAGAGCAGAATCTGCAGAGAATGTTTTGTGTTAGACATACACGTTCGGCCGGCGCCGCGGCTCAATAGGCTAATCCTTCACCTTGTGGCACCAGCACACCGGGTTCTAGTCCCAGTCGGGGCGCCGGATTCTGTCCTGGTTGCCCCTCTTCCAGGCCAGCTCTCTGCTATGGCCCAGGAGTGTAGTGGAGGATGGCCCAAGTCCTTGGGCCCTGCACCCCATGGGAGACCAGGAGAAGCCCCTGGCTCCTGGCTTCGGATCAGCACAGTGCGCCGGCCGCAGCTCGCCGGCCGCGGCAGCCATTGGAGGGTGAACCAACAGCAAAGGAAGACCTTTCTCTCTGTCTCTCTCTCTCTCTCTCTCTCTCTCTCACTGTCCACTCTGCCTGTCCAAAAAAAAAAAAAAAAAAAAAGACATACATACACGTTCTTTTCTTTAGACTGTGATGGAGCACCTATTCCTATGCAGGTATTTTGACTGGGTACTGGTGCCACCAGTAGTTAATGGTGAATCAGTGGGTATGTCCTGGGGAAGAGAGGATGATGAAGATGACCTGGAAGTCACTGGGAAACAAGATGTGTATGGCTGGTTTGACATAGTAAACAGAAGACTACAGCAAAAAGGAGTCATACCAGAAGACAGTGACATGAAAATCCACAAATACATGGTAGATGAGACAAAAGATGAGAGAGAAAGGATTCAAAGTCATTTACTAAGTCACCTTGAACTAGTTAGCTAACTCCATGCCCTGGGAGCCTCATGACTGTACTGCAATATAAGGACTGTGAAGATTATTACAATACATGAGGTCTTGTATGTGAAATGACACTGAAGAGCGCAACACATGAAAAACACAAGACATCATCAATGTTTTACTGTCACTGATCCAAGGATAAAAAGAAGGACAAAACCATTCATTTCCCATTTCATGTTTACCTTAAAAAGTAAAGCTTCTCTCCCTAGTAATGTGCTCCAAGTCCTATATTTTTCTCTACTTCTACTCCCCAGTGCCTTCCTGTCAACTTGATCAACTTTTTTAAAGAACACACTAAAAATACTTAGCAAAGCAAAGATTAGAGGAACTGCCTAAGCAGGGCTCTCAACTCACTGAGTCCTGCAGTGCAAAAGAACATAATTAGAGGGACTTGCCTAACTTTGACATTGGTATCGGAGTCTGCAAAACTTTCAAGTGAGGCTAGCGAGACAGCTCCCTCCACAATTCCATTTCTCTTCAGAGTCAACAAAAATCAGAATATATGACTTCCAGATTCTTGCAATTAAAATTCACAATTGCACTCTCTTGGCTCAGAACCACAGGGGGAAAAAAAAAACAGTGGAGGGTGCTGTTGGGGAGTCAGCAAATTTGAGCTGAGACTGGCTTTGCAAGTTTGCAAATTATTAACCTCTGTCAGTTTTTACATTTATAACATGAAGACTGTAATATGCATCTTACAGTTTCATTATCCTTGCCAATGTCATTTCATACTCTAATTGCTTACCTATTTCTTCCACTCAATTGCATGTTCTAGGAGGACCACAACTTTCTTACTAAATTTTACACACTCAGAAAAGTGGCTGGTACAGAGTAAGCACCAAATTAATGCAATGAGTTTGGTTTTTAAATTATTATTATTAGTAGTAGTAGTAGCATTTTTTTTGTTTTATTTGAGAGGAAACAGATAAGGAGAAAGAGAGAGCTCTCATCCACTGGTTCACTCCCCAAATGCCTGCAATGGCTGAGGCTAGACTAGAGGCAGAGCCAGAGCCAGAGCCAGAACCAGGAGCCTGGAACTCAATCCAGGTCCCGCCTTCCCTCCCTGCCCCTTGTAGCTGTCATAAACTCAACTCCTGAGCCATCACTGTTGCCTCCCAGGGACCACATTAGCACAAAGCGGGAGCCAGAGCCAGAAATCAAACCGCATACTTATACAGGATGAGTGAGCCCCATCAAGAATCTAAGCACAAGGCCAAATGCAAGCCCCGTCCTCATGTATTATTTGGATATCCCCAGATACAACTGATAGCAGAGGACATTTACTTTATTTACTTATTTGATCTAACAGTCACTTAAATCATTGAATCTATTTTAGTGTCTTTTGATGATCAAAAGTGTTTACTTGTGGTGCCGGAGTTGTGGTGTAACAGGTAAGGCCGCCACCTGCAGTGCCGGCATCCCATACGGGCACCGGTTCAAATCCCAGCTGCTCCACTTCTGATCCACCTCTCTGCTATGGCCTGGGAAAGCAGTGGAAGATAGCCCAAGTTCTTGGGCCCCTGTACCCAAGTGGGAGACCTGGAAGAAGCTCCTGGCTTCAGATCAGTGCAGCTCCTGCTGTTGCGGCCAACTGGGGAGTGAACCAGTGGATAGAAGGCCTCCTCTCTCTCTGTAACTCTGTCTTTCAAATAAATAAATAGATCTTTTTTTAAAGTGTTTACTTATAATAAGGCTTAATTTTTTTTTTATACTTAGTGTTATTTTGGTTCCTGTCTGAAAATTCTGTCTACCCTAAAGTTGCAAAGATACTCTTCTCTGTTTCCTTCAGGAAGATTTCTAAGTTTTAAATTTAACATTTACGTGTATGATCCATTTTGAAATAACCATTGTATTTGGTGCAAGGTAGACGTAGCTGAGGGTTTTTTCCCCCTCCATATGAACAATCCTTCCGGACCACTGGCTGAAAATATTTCTTAACTGAATTTCTTGGGTGCTTTTTTGGTGTGGGTCTATTTTTGGTCTCTCTATTCTACTGTGTGAATTAATCCACACATCCAACCATCTATCATCCTTGTGGCATACTCAATTATTCCCAAATTACAGAAAATCCTGAAATCAAGTAACTCTTCCAATTCATTGTAGTGACTGTTTTATTATTTTGTATTTATACATACTTTAGATTAGCTTATCACTTTCCATAAAAACTCATGCTGGGATTTTGATTAGGTTTATGTTGAATCTATAAATTAATCTGTGAAGATCGGATAGCTTAACTACAGAGTTTTCTAACTAAATATATAAACTCACTTACCCCAGTCTTCTTTAAATTACTTTTATCCATGTTTTGTAAACTTCACACATCCTTTTTGGCATGTTTTTCATTAATTTATCCCCAAATGTTTAGCTTTTAATGCAATTGCAACTGGAATTGTTTTTATTTGAGTATTTTGTTGATTTCTGAAGAGTTCTCTCTATATTGGTCAGGCTACGTGCAAATGCAAAGTTTCATGTTTTCCCCTAGTATTTCTACCTTTTTTTTTAAAGATTTATTTTATTTATTTGAAAGACAGAGTTAGAGAGAGAGGTAGAGACAGAGAGAGGTCTTCCATCCGCTGGTTCACTCCCCAGATGGCTGCAATGGCTGGAGCTGTGCTGATCCAAAGCAAGGAGCTTCTTTCAGGTCTTCCACGTGGGTACATGGGCCCAAGGACTTGGGCCATTTTTCACTGCTATTCCAGGCCACAGCAGAAGGCTGGATTGGAAGAGGAGCAGCCGGGACTAGAATGGGCACCCATGTGGGATGCTGGCACTTCAGGCCATGGTTTTAACCTGCTGCACCACAGCGCTGGCCCCATTTCTACCTTTAGTTTATATTCCCTGCCTGATCCAACTGGTTAAAACTTCCAGGACAATGTTCAATAAAGGAGTTAGAGTATACAGCCTTGCCTTTTTCCTGTTACTGGTAGAGGGAAGGATCTTTCACTATTAAGTATTATTTGAGTTGTAAAAGTCTTATATATTACAGTCACCCCTTAGAATCCTCTGAGGATTGGTTCTAAGACCCATCAAGGTAACCAGAATTCACAGATGCCCAAGTCCCTTATATGAAACAACACAGTATTTCCATATAACCTACACAATCCTCCCATATACTTCAAATGCTCTCTTGATTACTTATAACATCTAATTCAAATGCTATGTAAATTGTTTTTATATTGTTTTTAGAGACTAAAAACAAGAAACAAGACTGTATATGTTCAGTGTGGATATAATTTTTTTCTTCTGATTTTTTTTAAAGATTTACCTATTAATTTAAAGGTAGAGTTACAGAGAGGCAGAGCAGAGAGAGAGCAAGAGGTCTATCCACTGGCTCACTCTCCAGATGGCTGCAACGGCCAGAGCTGCACCGATCCAAAGCTTGAAGCCAGGAGCTTCTTTGGGTCTCCCACATGCGCGCAAGGGCCCCAGGATTGGGCCATCTTCCACTGCTTTCCCAGGCCATAGCAGAGAGCTGGATTGGAAGTGGAGCATACGGGACTCGAACAGACACCCATACATGATGCCAGCACTGCAGGTGGTGGCTTTACCAACTACTTCATAGCACCAGTTCCATCTTCATTTTCTTTTTTAATGTTTATTTATTTTACTAAGAGATAGATTCACAGATAGTGAGAGGGAGAGACAGAAAGAAAGGTCTTCAATCCACTGGTTCACTCCCCAAACGGCCGCAACAGCTGGAACTGAGCTGATCTGAAGCCAGGAGCCTCTTCTGGGTCTCCCACTCAGGTGCAGGGCCCCAAGCGCTTCAACCATCTTCTATTGCTGTCCCATGCCATAGCAGAGAGCTGGATCAGAAGGGTAGCAGCTGGGATTAGAATAGGTGCCCATATGGGATGCTGGCACTGCAGGCGGAGGATTAACCTACTGCACCACAGAGCTGCACCACATATATTTTTGATCTGCAGGTGGCTGAATCCACAAACGCAGAACTCATGGGTATGGAGTTCAGTTTGAGGATTTTCCATCCTATTTGTAATTTGCTGAGAGGTTTGTTGTTGTTTAATCATGGACAAATGATAAACTTTTTGAAATGTTTTTCTGCATCTATTGAGATAATCATATGGTTTTTTCTGTTCAATCTATTAACATAGAAGAGTGACAGCAATTGATTTTTAAGTATTTAATCAACCTTACATGTCTAGAAGGAAAAAAAACCTTTGGTCACAGTGTATTATATATTTTTATATGGCTACATTTGAGGCCGGCGCCGCGGCTCACTAGGCTAATCCTCCGCCTTGAGGCGCCGGCACACCGGGTTTAGTCCCGGTCGGGGCGCCGGTTCTGTCCCGGTTGCCCCTCTTCCAGGCCAGCTCTCTGCTGTGGCCAGGGAGTGCAGTGGAGGATGGCCCAAGTGCTTGGGCCCTGCACCCCATGGGAGACCAGGATAAGTACCTGGCTCCTGGCTTCAGATCAGCGCTATGCGCCGGCCACGGCGGCCATTGGAGGGTAAACCAATGGCAAAGGAAGACCTTTCTCTCTGTCTCTCTCCCTCCCTCTCTCTCTCACTGTCCACTCTGCTTGTCCAAAAAAAAAAAAAAAGTGTGGGGCAGGCATTTAGCACAGCAGTTAAGATACTATTTGGGATGCCTGCACACTATTAGAGTGCCCGGGTGTGAGTCTCGGCTTCCCTCCTGATTCCAGCTTCCTGTTAATGTGCAGCATCACCTGGGAGGCAGCAGGTGATGGCTCAAGTAGTTGGGTCCCTGTCACCCGCGTGGAAGACCCAGACTGCATTCCTAGACCTGGCTTCAGCAACTGGCTGTTGCAGCCATGTAAGGCAAGAAACTAATTGCCTTTCAAATAAAATAAAAATAAATTTAAAAGCAATTTAAGATGATGTAAATTTTCCATGAACTTTTTAAAAAGATTTATATATATATAATAATTTAAATATATAATTTAAATATATTTTATATTATATATTTATATATATTATATATAATTTAAATATATAATTTAAATATATATTTAAATTTAAATAAATTTAAGTATATAATTTATTTGAAAAGCAGAGGCAGAGAGAGAGAGAGATCTTCCAGCCACTGGTTCACTCCCCAGATGGCCGCAATGGCCAAAGCTAGGCCAATCCAAATCCAGGAGTCAGAAGCTTCTTCTGGGTCTTGGGCTTCAAGGACTTAGGCCATCTTCTACTACTTTGCCAGGCCACAGCAGAGAGCTGGATCAGAAGTGGAGCAGCCAGGATTCAAACCAGTGCCCATATGAAATGCCAGCACTGCAGGCGGTGGCTTTACCCACTACACCACAGTGCTGGTCCCATCAAGGAAGAGCAAGAGAGAGAGAGGGAGAGATAATAGGAGAGACATAGAGAGATCACTCACCTGCTGGTTCATCCCTCAAATGGTTCCAACAGCCAGGTCCAGGCCAGGCTGAAGACAGGAGCCAAGAATTCCATCCAAGTCTCCCACCTGGGTGGCAGGGGCCCAAGCACTTTCCCAGGGACATTAGTAGGGAGCTGGTTCAGAAGTGGAGCAGCCAGGACTCAAACTGACACTCTGTTATGGGATGCAGTGTCACAGGTAGTGGCTTAAACAACTGCAGCACAAGGCTGGCCCCTCCATCGACTTTTTAAAGCCCCCTCATGTGTTGTCTATAGGTACACACACACAGAGTTAAGGGTTCCTGATCCAGCCATTTAATCTTAGGATATTGGCTCCCTTGCTACATAAGAGCCACCCTTCACTGGATCAGGCTAAGCCTATATACATCCAGGGAGGTGTGTGCTTGTGTGTGTGCAAAGACACATGAGCACACATGCACATACTTCTGTTTGCCTAAAAATTTCAAGAGTGTTAGAGAAGTAAGATTTTCTTTTTTTTTTTTTTTAAGGATGTATTTATTGACTCAAAAGTCATAGTCACAAAGAGAGAAAGGGGAGAGAGGGAGAGAGGAAGGGAGGGAGGGAGAGAGAGAGAGAGGGAGAGAGAGAGATCGGGGGCGGGGGGAGAGAGAGAAAGAGAGATCTTCCATCTGCTGGTTCACTCCCCAGATGGTTGCAACCACCAGGGCTGGGCCAAGCCAAAGCCAGGAGCCAGAAGCTTCCTCCAGGTCCCTCACAGGGGTGCAGGGACCCAAGTACTCGGGTCATCTTCTGCTGCTTTTCCAGGAGCATTACCAGGGAGTTGGATTGGAAGTGGAGCATCTGGGACACGAACCAGCACCCATATGGGATGCTGGCATTACAGGCTGTACCTGCTACACTAGAACTCCGGCCCTGGATAAGATTTTAATAATGAAACTTCTGTACTCCTTGCATGCTGCTAGGGATGTGTATCTGACTCAAAACTAGACCCCTTAGTCCTTCCAGACCCTGTACTTCTGTGTGACTTCCAGAAGAAATCCATAAATAAGTGCTCCTTTGTGGTGGCACGGCCAGTATCCTCAGTTACAGGTAACAACAGTGTCCACGTAGCTGCTGATGGACAAAGGAAGGTTTATGGGTAATGTGTGAGATCAGCGTTGACCATTGTCTGTATGCTGAAATGGGGCAAAGACAATGGGTGATCACATTGGGTGACTGATGTGTGTCTGATCCTGGGTTCAGTCTTCCTGAAACATGCTCCCTCTACTTTTCTGATTTATCTGAGTTTTGTAGAATTTCACAGTTTGTTGGTTCGGTAACTTTGATCTGGTCTAACTTGTGTAAATATAATATATGGAATATCATATATGGGTCTTTCTCATATTGTTTTAGAGTATTTACTGCCTGCTTCCTTTTGTGTTGGGGGGAAAAAGCATTCTTGTTTTCAAAAGATTCTACCCAAAATAAAGGTTCTGAAATAAAAGCTTGGGTGCCCATTTTCACAAAGTGGGGGGTCATTAGCCATACTCTCCAATGGTCCTTCCCTTATTTCCTACTTTAGACAAGATCTTCTGTCCTGACAACTTGACTCCCATCCTAACAGGAGGACACAGGTACATATTCAATTCTTGGGGTGACCTGAAATACTGAGAGACATATTTAAATGTCTGAATGAATTAGAAGTTCTGCAGTCCTCATTTCCAATTGTTACCTCTCTGGTTGAAGTCCATCCTGACTGCGCTGTCAAACACACAATGGAAGATTTGCATGGACAAAATCTACTTAAAATCTGTAGTAGAGAAAAATAGTGGGAGGTTGGTGAAAGGAAGAGGAGCTTCTTTATAGAAATCTGAAGTGTGAGGCTAAGAAAGGAAAGAAAGGGAATGGTGTCATGGTATAGCAGGTAGGGCTGCCCCTGGGTATCCAATCCCATAGGGGCGCTGGTTCAAGACCCAGTTGCTCCACTTATGATCCACTTCCCTGCCGGTGCACATGGGAAGGCAGTAGAGGATGGCCCAAGTGCTTGGGCCCCTGCATCTGCATGGGAGACCTGGAAGAAGCTCCTGACTCCTGGCTTCGGATTGACTGAAGTCCCTTGGGTTATGATGACTCATTATTGTTGGACAGTTGCTTTTGCTAATACTGAATCTTTCCTTTCCCTCAGCTCCCCATGTTTTCTAACACATGTTAACTCTATCTTCTCCCTTCTTTTCTTCCTGGAAAATCACACTGAACGAATGAAGACTTACACAGAAAACAAAGTAAAATGCTATAAAGTTGCACACACGTGAGTATGGCATGGTGACTGCTACTGAGTGTAGAGTTTACTTAAAGGGTGACAAAAATGTTCCAAAGTCAAACTGTGGTGATGGCTGCACAAATCTATGACTGTATTAAAGAATACTGAATTGTATATCTTAAAGGGGAGAGTTTTATGGTATGTGAATTATATTGCAATAAAGCTGGTCAAAGAGAGAAACAAATGGAGCATTATATCTGAAGTATTCAGAAATGAGTCCTTGTCACCTTCCCTTCCCTAACCCCTCTAACTCCCTAGGTATTCTCAGCTGGTCCCATCCCTTTAAACATTGTCTATGAATCTGTGACTTCTGAACTTCTGTCTCCAGCTCTGCCTTCTCCCTTGAGATTCAACCTTCTCAACACCTCTCCCACTTGGAGCTCTACTGGGCATCTCCAACTTAACATAATCAGAACTCTTGATTCGCCTTCCCTGAATCTTCTCCTCCTGCGTGCACTCTCAGTAACACCACCTCCCACAAGTTACTATTTCCCCCTTTAGAATGTATGCAGGGTTCCTTCCCAAGTCTGGTACTCTGTGTCCCTGTAGCTGGCAAAGCATAGAGCTCAGTGAAGATCTGTTCTGTGAACTAACCATTGAGTTGAATAAAATAGTTAAAAAAAAATTAAAAACCATCAAACCTTCGACTTGGCATTGAGCTTAACCAAGCTCTTGGATGCATTTCAACTTTGATGGGAGTGGCTTATCAACTATTAACACTACACTGTGTCCATTATTACAGTTTTAAAAGTAAAAATCATTTCCCCAAATGCTCTATGCTGGATTGCAAGGAAAATTCAAGTGACAAAATCAATACAGGGAATTTGAATAGAAATCTCTTAAAAGAAGAATAAGCAGCTAAAGAAACAGCCACAGCCAACAGATGGGTCCCAGCACATATTCAGCACCTCTGCAACACCCACAAAGCACTCAGGTAACAGGAAATTCAAAAAGCAGCCCCTGTCCTCTTTCCAGAACCCCAGCTGGGGTCATTTCAAGCATTTAAATGTCTCTTCCTTTACTGTCAATCACCTCTCTCCAACACTAAGATGCAGTTTTCGTGTTCACACAGGCTCAGTTGTCCACACTTCTCCTTTGCTGAGAATCTTTACTATGACAAACTGATTACGAAAACAGATCCTTTTTCTTTCAAATAATCCCCTCAGACTCATTTTTTAAAAGATCTTTATTTATTTATTTGAAAAGCAGAGTTACAGAGAGGCAGAGGCAGAGGCAGAGAGAAAGAGAGAGAGGTAGAAGTCCTCCATCCACTGGTTCACTCCCCAAAAGGCTGCAACAGCTAGAGCTGGGCCAATCAGAAGCCAGGAGCCTGGAGCTTCTTCTGGGTCTCCCAGCTGGTGAGGGGCCCAAGCACTTGGGCCATCTTCTACTGCTTTCCCAGGCTACGGCAGAGAGCTGGATCAGAAAAGGACCAGCCAGGACACCAACCGGCACCCATATGGGATGCTGGCACTGCAGGCGGCGGCTTTACCTGCTCCGTCACAGCACTGGCCCCCACACTCATTTTTATAAGCTCCAAGATCTTTATTCTAATATTCCCATTACTTTTCTAGTATTTTGTTAGATTGCTTTTGGGTTGCAAGTATATGAACCTGCTAACTGAAAACACTTTCCCAAATTTGCATTTTTTAAAAAACAATTATTTAAATTCAATTTTGGATGCTAACCCAAATTAACAGAAATTAGTGAAGTTTCTTCTTCAGGAAGCACTTGCCGCTAACTTGCAAAGTGTGTACCAGCTACATGAAAACGTTTATGACAACTTACGAAAACTGTATCACAAACAGCTTTAATTTATAATGTACTCCAAAATAAAGTCTCCTCTCTCCTCAAATTTCCATTGTTGCTTAGGTACCAATTCCAATTATTTTTTAAATCTGTTGATCCCAACTGTTTTCTGAAATGTTTGACAAATATCTATGTCATTTGAAACAAAATTACCTCAAACTTGTATTTATTTCCACAGAAACAGTACCATTCTTCTCTGGGGTTTATTTTCCACATCTTTAATGAGGATAACAATATTCACCTTATCAAGACGGGCAAATGAGATCAGCAAGGAGGTCTCTTTAGTCACGACAATGCATTAAAAGTTTGGGTAATAACTGTTCGCAAATAACTGTTGACCAAGACCCAAAAAAGAGCCCTTGAACAAGGCTGGCACTGTGGCGTACCATGTAAAGCTGACATCTGCAGTGCCAGCATCCTGTATAGAGAGGGTTTGAGTCCTGGCTGCTCTACTTCTGATCCAGCACCCTACTAATGCACCTGGGAAAACAGGATGGCCCAGGTGGCTTGGATCCCTGCACCCATGAGGGAGACCCAGATGAAGCTTCTGGCTCCTGGCTTCAGTCTGGCCCAGCCCTGGTGGTTGTAGCCATTTGGGGAGTGAACCAGCAGATGGAAAACTGAAAACTCTCTCTTTCTCTCTCTCTCCTTGCCTTTCCTTCTCTGTAACTCTTTCAAATAAACAAATAAATCTTTTTTTTTTTTTTAAAGAATCATTATATTAAAAAAAAAAAGAGTCCTTTGTGTGGTACTCAGTGTTTTTCTTTGTCAGTCATAGTGCTGTTGAAAGAAATAGTATCAATCCTCATAACTTCATACATTATTTTCACTTAGGTTGTCTGGTTTTTTTTTTTTTTTTTTTAGGGTTTCTTTATTTATTTTGAAAGTCAAAGTTTCAGAGAAAGAGAGAGGGAGAGAGAAAGATCTTCCATTTACTACTTCACTCCCCAGACTGCAATGGCCAGTGGTAGATCAGGCTGAAGCCAGGAGCCAGAGCTGCTTCCAGGACTCCCACATGGGTGGCAGGGGCCCAAACATTTAGGCCATCTTCCACTGTTTTTCCCAGGCCATTAGCAGAGAGCTAGATAGGAAATGAAGCAGCCAGGACATTAATCGGTACCCATATGCCTTTACCCCTATATGCCACAGGTTGGTCCCTGTCTGGTATTTTTAATCTTTTCTTTTAGAATATTAAAAACAGATTATTCAGGGCAGTTTTCTGGGTATAAACACCTCGTGATTTTCTGCTCCCTTGGCACTTTTTAATTCTGTTATGATCACACCTCTCACACCCCCACTAGACCCATCCTAGAACCTGACTTATCAAGAAAGGCAGTGTTCTCCACCAATTTTTCAACCTCACACTCAAGGATGGTATTCGCAGGTCTATGTATAAGTGAAAATTTACCTCATTAAATACTTCCTTTTTTAGAAACTTGATACCAAAGGTATCAGCTCTATGAGAAAAAATACTTCGAAGCTTTTTACCCACTAGCAATAATTTAACCCTTCTCTGTGCCTGTTGACAATTTCTCTCTTTAAAAATGGAAGCTTACACAGGACACCTCTCCATGGCTTCCCCACTGAGAAAAGGAATGAGAAGCCAGTGTTTCCCAAAATGTATCCCAAAGAAAAGGTGCTCTAGGGGAAAAGAAAAAAAAAACATCCATGGTGCAATAAATGCATAACTAGGTTGGATAACCTATATGCAGTTTTTTGGAAACTCAAAATGGCTCTTGGCTTATGTAGTCAGTTACTTCTCTGTAGTAATATGGGTGTACATTACTCTTCCAGTTTCCTCTAAGTTTGAAATATTTCATAACTTTACAAAAATCTGTACCTCTATTTATCTGGAATTTCCCGAAGTTGATAAACCAGGGCCAGTGTTGAGGCAGAGTGGGTAGGTTAAGCCACTGCTGCCTGCGATGCCGACATACCGTATGAGTGCCAGTTCAAGTCCTGGCTGATCCACTTGCAATCCAGCTCCCTGCTAACGCATATGGAGAAGCAGCAGAAGATGGCCTGAATGCTTGAGTCTCTGCCACCCACGTGGGAGACCCAGAAGGAGCTGGGTTCCTTGCTTCAGCTCATCCTGACCCCAGTCACTGTGGCCATTTGGGGAACGAACCAGTAGATGGAAAATCTGTCTATCCCTCTGCCCTCTCAGTAACTCTACCTTTGAAATAAATAAAATAAATCTTAAAGAAAAAAGTGTTGATTAAACAGTGCCTATCTTCCCCTCTGAGCGGCTCCCTAATATAAGCAAGGAGACATACCATGAATTTAGAAGTGCACTTTTTCACCAAAGAAAAGTACAAGTCTGAGACACCGACATGGAGGAGGGTAGGAAGGGCAGACCACTCTGCAGACTCCCAGCCACATGCAACTCAGAGGTGGAAGGTGACCTCACTGCTTCCACAGCAGCTTTCCGCACACCTATCCAATGAGTGGGAAGCTCTTCCTAGCCTGCTGGATGGTGGCCAAGGGTTCTCCTACACAAGAGCCACACATCTGAACACACCGATGAACATGAGAGATACAGCGCCTCCATCCTTTCCGCACAAGTCGATGGATGACTCACGGCTCCCAGAGCCGAAAGGCCAGGTGAGAGCTCGCCCCGTGCCAGGATGGAGCACACAGAGTTCAGGGGAACGAAGCTCTTCAGAAGCAGCTCGCTGAAACAGAGAAGAGGCTGTTGCAGTCAAGACAACTGCAGGATTTTGAATCCTTGAACACAATTTTACAAACGATTCCTTTGTGCAACCAGAGAGGAAATAAATGGTCATCCGTTTTGAATTCTGGAAGGTCTCTGGGCCGTAGTCAATAGTCATAGCCAATGGTGGAATAAGATTATCCCAGCAGAGACCGGCACTGTGGTACAGTGGGTTAGGCCACTGCCTACAGCACTGGCACCCCATATGTTCGAGTCCTGGCTGCTCCACTTCTGATCCAGTTCCCTGCTATGGCCTGGGAAAGCAGCAGAAGATAGCCCAAGTCTTTGGGTCCCTGTACCCGCATGGGAGACCTGGAAGAAGCTCCTGGCTTCAACCTGACCCAGTGGCCATTTGGGGAGTGCACCAGTGGATGTAAGATCCCCCCCCCCTCTCAACCCCTCCCCCCATCCTTCTCTGTACCTCTGACTTTCAAATAAATACGTCTTTAAAAAAAAAAGATTATCCTAGTATTACAAACAGTAGAGCAGAGAGTTATTAGTAACTGGGTAAGGCCACAAGGCTTGCATGTGGATTAGTCAGAATTTGAACCCAAAGGCTGCACGCCACCACTTCGTGAGCAACAGAGGTGACAGCAGGTGCAACTGCGGGGTCATCTGCTTTGACTCAGGCATTTTCTCTTACATCTTACCAATGAGTCCATGATGAAGGTCACAAAAATAGACTAAAATTATCCCATCTGCCGGATGTATCTGATGATATTCCAGGGTACGTGGCCTTTTTAGAAGCTGGGTTTAATCTAAAACGTTGCCGCATTTTTGACAGTCACTTCTTTTGACCAGCCATCCCTAATTAGCCTGCATCAGGACACTCTCACTTTCGTTTAACCTTCCATCGTGACAAGAACATAAGGAAAGCTGGTATGTCCCTGTTACCTGTCGGGTACAGCATGGTGAGGACACATTCCACGTCAGCCCTCAGGGAGCCAGGCTGGGGAGCAGCCTTGTACCTCCTTGCACATCAATGCTGCATATGTTCTATAACAAGAATGGACCCCTCTTGTATTTTTCTCCAAAAGTCTTACCAGGAAATTACAGCCTCTCTAGAGGCATGCCTGTGTTCTTGGGATGTAAGTTGTAACACTGCATTTTCCAAAACACTGTTGTCACTGAAGTGTTAATAATTTAATCACTCAAACCCACCACCACCCATTTCCGTGTTACATCCTGTTGCACTCCAACCAGTAAGTAAAAGCAACTCAAATTATCGGCCAAATTCGGTGAGCTAAACTCATCCTCTGAGTAGATACCCAAGAGTTCTCTCCGGGCCAAATCACAGAATTTTCTTCCTAGATTGGTCACACTGATTTCAAGGTAAATATCAAGATTGCATTACAAACTGTGGTGGCCAACTACGGTCTTTGGGCAGACCCAATCTGATCGTATTAAGAACAAAGAGGGAAAGGGACTTGGAATGTCTTCACAGACAACCTAGCAGGAAGGCATTGGACTGTGGGCTCCTTGGACGCGGACGCAGAAATTCTTCACTGTTGTTTCCCAGGTGAATATCAGGAGAACTGGAAAACAGCAGCCTTCAACAAACATCCCAGAACTCAGGAATGAGCAGATAAGGACAGTCAGTCAAAGATCATCCTGATCTCAGCAGTACAGATGTGGCTACACTGGAAAGTTCACTCTGAGTGTATTCTCAAGTACTTCAGAGAGTCGAAGGAAAACCACTTGCGTAGGGCCATGCAAAGGGCACATTGCCTTGACTTTGGCAAATATTACATCAAACCACTGGCTGTCTCCCACCGAACAGAAGTTGTGATGCTGCACACTGAAGTTGGGAGGAAAAGGCTGCCAATGCTTCCCCCTCTAAGCCCTTCTTGTGATAGGAAGTCACACAAATCTCACTGGGACTCAGCATTTTAAGAAGTGAAACACACACAGGGCTGTGGTTCTCTCTGGCTCCATCTCTCTAAGAGGCAGGGGGTAGGCAGACTCCGGTGAGAGCTGGATTGCTTGCTTTTTCTCTTCCTGTTGGTAATGCTTGTGTTAGGGGGCACTCCACGGCATTTAGCAGCAAAACATTCTTGAAGAAGAGGGCTGACTGGCAGTCACATATTCTGGGCACGCTTACTACAAGACCCAAGACCCACGCCTGGAGTGTGATACGTGGTTCCCAATGACATGGACATCTTTGCCCTCCAGTCGTTAGCATCCTCTCAGGAGACAGGTCCCCCAGAAACCTCACAGGCAAGGAGGACAGATCCAAGCAGCATTCACAGAGGGTCCCCAGGCACAGCAGGCTGCCTCCCTCTGGGGTACTTTGGGAAGGACCGGCATTCTGAAATCAGCAGCCAATAAGCAGTGAGTGGTAAATCGCTTCAGAAAATTGTGATTCTTCCATCCACAACCTTAAGGGAGTGAACTGCAGATCATTCCTGGGCACAAGGAAGACAACCCAGAAAAGAGGGCACTCACTGGGGGTTGGCTGACAGGGCACTGACCCTGGCCTCCTCTAACTGGCCAGCAGCTCTAGCTGGACAAAGGCATTTCACCTTGCAGAGTCTCAGCGCCCTCAGTAGTCAAGTGAGGGTACTGGATTACTAGGCAATCTCTGTTTCCCGCCCAGCCCCCACAGTCTACAACTCGGTGAATGACAACTTTGTCTGGAACCTTAAGCATATGCCTTTCACTGGAGCCAACACAGACCATTTGCAAGACGCATACTTGTTAGCAAATTGGAATTCAGTGTTTGCCACACAGTCCCTGCCAAAGGTTTCTCCAAGTCATCTGATATTCAATAGATAGCCTAATAGATGTGTGAACTCTTCTTGAAGGGTTGGCACACAGGAAGCAGATCCCAGGTAATTAATATTTATTGAGCACAGAAAGTCATGACTCTGACATTTATTATCTCATTTAAAAGACTTTCTTCCCCAGATTTTCAGTAGGTAAAACTTTTTTTTTAAAGATTTTTTTAAATTTATATATTTGAGAGGTAGAGTTACAGAGAAAAGGAGAGATGGACAGGTTTTTTCATCAGCTGGTTCATTCCCCAAATGGCCGCAACAGCCGGAACCAGGCAGATCTGAAGCCAGGAGCTTCTGGGTCTCCCACGCAGGTGCAGGGCCAAGCACTTGGGCCATCTTCTGTTGCTTTCCCAAGTTATATGCAGAGAGCTGGATCCAAAGAGCAGCAGCCAGGACATGAACCAGCACCCATACGGGATGCCGGCACCACAGGTAAAGGCTTAGACTACTACACCACAGCACTGGCCCCAACAGGTGAAATCTTAATAGAATTCCTGGCAGTCTTTCACGTGTGGGTTTTTCCTAAATTTATTATGCTAGCAAATGAGCGCTCTCTCTAGATTCTTTGGTTCTGATACCCAAACTGTTACACAGAATTGCAGAGCACGGTCCTGGGTCTTGCTACCTTAGCCCGCTACTGCTTTGCCCTCACTCAATACTAACTTATCAGAGTCCTTCCTCTGAGAGTGTTCTTACATTTCTTTTTTATCTTTTTAAAATTTTTTTGACAGGCGGAGTTAGACAGTGAGAGAGAGAGACAGAGAGAAAGGTCTTCCTTCCGTTGGTTCACCCCCCAAATGGCTGCTACAGCCGGAGCTGCGTGGATCCAAAGCCAGGAGCCAGGTGCTTCTTCCTGGTCTCCCATGTGGGTGCAGGGCCCAAGGACTTTCTTAAGTACAGGCTAGTTAAAGATAAGGTTTACTGTGCTACTTAGTGTTTCTTACACGAGGATTCAAGAGGCCCCGCCTGTGTGGGATTCTAACCACCCCATATAAATGCATAAACTCCTTTCGATCAGGAATTAAAAACTATGTAACACAAAGTTTCTCTCAGGGAAGACATCCCATATAGGAGGGCCAGTCCTGCTAATAATGCCCAACCTAGAAGGCAGCAGTGATGGCGTGGGTGATTGGGTCCTTGCTATACATACATACATACATACACACACACACACACACACACACTCACTCCTGGGTTCAGCCTATCTCAGCCCCAACTAATACAGGCATACCTATAGGTGGAAAATCAATCTATTTCTCTCTCTCTTGCTCTTTCTCGCCCCCTTTCAAATAAAAAATGTTTTAAAGTTTCTCTTGTCATCTCATCAAGGCTTAAATTGGTGTCTCCCATAGTAATCAAACAACACACCTCAGGTATGTAGTACCACCTATGCATCTACTTCCTCAGCCATCTCAAATCCTGAAAGAAGTACGTGGGCATATAAATCCCAAAAAAGTACGACAAGGCGATTCAGTTCAGTGAGTCAAAGCACAGGGGATGGCTGCGAAATCGTGCTCCCCACCTGTGGCCGTATGTCCACACACCTCTAAATCGGTGTCTGCTGTTGAAATATGAGGGTCTTGTGGTAGTCACAGTTCTGATTTTAAAAAAACATAGATTACGACTTGGTAGTCATTGATTCTGATTTTTAAAAAAATGATTTAGTATGAGTCCTGTCTCGTAAGTATTCAGAAAATACTCACTTGTTTCAATATTTTGGAACTCAAATGGTCCTGAATGTCACTCGTGTGTTTTGTTGATGGTCTTGGTTTGTCCCATATTCTCTCTGATCTACAACTCTTTTGCTGGCCTTCATTCCCCTCTTGTCTTCACTTTTTCTTAGATCTCACAGTCCATCATCACAGTCACAACTTGGCCAAGTCCCTCTGTAAGTGTCTCTGCTTTCCACGGCTCCCCCACAGCCTCCTCCCTCATCACACCCACACTGAATCCAGCTCTCCACTTCCCCTGTAAGAGACAATGTAGTGTCATACGCAGAGGAACTAGCCCTGGAGTTAGACTGCTCCAGGTTCAAATCCAGGCTCTGCCACCTAACAGCTGTTTTCTTTCTGCAGAATGAGGCACCTAACAATGATGGCTGACTCGTGCTCACGCAATGAGTTTAAGCAGCAGCACTCATCTGTATACCAGACTTCTGCTGGTCATGGGAAGCCTTCCAGAGATGTTAGCTGGGAATATTTTTTTAAAGATTTTATTTATTTATTTGACAGGTAGAGTTACAGTGAGAGAGACAGAGAGAAAGGTCTTCCTTCCATTGGTTCATTCCCCAAATGGCCACAATGGCCAGAGCTGTGCCGATCCTAAGCCAGGAGCTTCCTCCTAGTCTCCCACGCGGGTGCAGGAGCCCAAGGACTTGGACCATCTCTTACTGCTATCCCCAGCCATAGCAGAGAGCTGGATAGGAAGAGGAGCAACCGGGAGCAGAACTGGTGCCCATGTGGGATGCCGGCACGGCAGGCAGAGGATTAACCCAGTGTGCCATGGCGCCGGCCCCTAGCTGGGAATATTTTTATCATTGTTACTCTGTGTATGAGACAATGGAATTGTGGGGAGCAACTGGGAGCAACTCGGACTAGACTGTTACTGGAATTAAGACTTATTCTATGCATCTGCTCTCCCACAATATGGCGCTGGGAGAGGAGGAAATAGCTTCTACACAGCTGCCTCTTGCCAACTTAAGTGATGACCTCCAGGAGCTGATCCTGCTCCTGATTGGAGGAGAGCAGCGTACTCGGCGTGTGGGCAGCCGAGTTGGGATTGGCGGAAGAGGACTATAAAGGAGGAGAGAGACAACATGCACCAGGAACATCTATCTGAAGGAACACCTGAGCAGCCCCCGAGAGAGCCGGCCGGCGGTGTGCCGCTCCCCCGCGGAAGTGGGGAAAGTGGCAGGGGGAACCACCCTTCCACGGAGGTGGAAGGGTCGGTAGCCAACCCGGGAAGAACCAGCAGCAAACCCGGGGAGGGCCGAGCAGACAAAAGAACAGCGCAGGGTCCTGTGTCGTTCCTCCACGAAGACGGGGAGCGACATGGAATGAAGTTTGGAAAAAGCACACATCCAAACAGACTGCTTGCTCTATAAATGCAGAACCGCAGGGCTCCAATGCATCCCTCATGTTGTCTGCCATTTCTACTTCACCTCCCCAACACTCGTTCATTTGCTCTCCTCCTCTTCCAAGACGCTTTCTCACACCTTCTTCTCTGAGTTTCTTTCCCCCTGACCTGATGAACAGGTTTTACTTGCTACACCACAGCACCAGTCCCCCCACCCCCAACAACTTTCTTGCTGCACATATCCCTCCACTTTGCATGTTGGTTCCTCCCTAAGGTGATTCCCAAAAATCCTCATCTCCTTCACATCCTTGCAGAATTCTCACCTCTTAAGGGCAGATGGAACCTGTGACTGACTTCTAACCAGCGGAATATGGCAAAGATGATGGGGTATGACTCCTGTGTTACACGTGTTCCTCACGTGGAGGAAGCCCATCCAACAAAGGACATGGACATGGGATGACAGAGAGGGACCCCAGGAGTGGAACCACAGAGGCAGCCTCCAGGCAGCAGCCAGCAAGAAGCCAGGACCCTCAGTCCCACGGAAAGAAGGGAATGAATTCTGCCAACAATCTGAATAAGCCTGGAAGTGAATCCTTCCCTGTCAAGCCTTTGCATGAGAATCAAGTCACTTAGCGCCTCCACTGCAGGCAGCCTTGTGAGACTCAGCAGAACCAGTGAAGCTCAGCCCAGGCTCCTAACCCATAGAAACTCTGAGAACTGTTTTTGTTTTTGTGTTTAGTGTTTATTTACTTTACTTGAAATGCAGGGTGAGAGAGAGAGAGAGAGACAGACAGCCAGACAGACCTTCATCAGCTGGTCTACTCCCCAAATGCCCATAACAGCCAGGGCTGGGCCAGGCCAAAGGCAGGAGCCCAGAATTCAACCTGCGTCTCCACTCAGGTGGCACGGACACAAGTACTTAAGCCATTATCTGCTGCCTCCCAGAATGCATTAGTAGGAAATTGGATGGGACACAGAGGACCTGGGACTCAAACTGCCATCCTGATATGGGATACAGGTGTTTCTTTTTTTTTTTTTAATATTTTATTTATTTATTTAAGAGGTAGAGATAAAGGTCTTCTATCCACTGGTTCATTCCCCAAATGGCCATGACGCCAGGAGCTGGGCCTATCAGAAGCCAGGAGCCAGGACCTTCTTCCAGGTCTCCCACTTGGGGGCAGGGGCCCAAGGACTTGAGCCATCTTCCACTGCCTTCCAAGGTCACAGCAAAGAGCAGCTGGATCATAAGTGGAGCAGCTGGGACTCCAACTGGCACCCAAATGGGATGCCGGTACTGCAGGCAGAGGCTTAGCCCACTACGCCACAGCGCTGGTCCCAAGGTATGCAAGTGTTTCAAATGATGGCTTAATCCACTGTACAACACCTGCCCCTGAAAACTTGTTTTAAAAGGTTATTTTAAAAAATTATTTCTTTATTTGAAAGTCAGAGTTACAGAAAGAGATAGTGAAAGAGAAAGATCTTCAATCTGCTGGATCACTCCCCAGATAGTTGCAAAGCCTGGGGTTGGGACAGGCTGAAACTAGAAGCCTAGAATTGATTCTGAGTCTCCCACATGAGTGCTAGGGGCCCAAGGACCTGAGCCATCTTCTGCTGGTTTCCCAGGCAAATTAACAGGGAGCTGGATCAGAAGGGCAGCAGCAGCTGGGGATGGAGCACAGGGGTTAAACCACCATCCACAGCACCAGCATCCTGCAATGGCAGCGATTTGACTCCCAGCTTCTCCACTTCCAATCCAGCTCCCTGCTAATTCACCTGGGAAACCAATAGAAGATGGTCCAAGTGCTTGGGTTCCTCACCCACGTGGGAGACCCAGAAGAAGCTCCTGGCTTCAGATTGGCCCACCTCCAGCTGTTGTGGCTATTTGGGGAGTGAATCAGCAGATGGAAGACCTCTTTCTTCTTCTCTGTAACTCTGTCTGCTTTTCAAATAAATAAATCTTTAAAAAAAATAGTAGTAGTAGAGCCACTGAAACTCAAATGGGTACTCATATGGAATTAGGAGTCACAAGTGGCAGCTTAACCTGCTGTGCCACAATGCTGGCCCATGAAAACTGTTGTAAAATACTGAACAACCTGCCACAAAGCAATAGAAAACTATTACACTCCTTTTCTATCATGATCTAGTTACTACCCTAGAGTCTCCCCTATATTTTAAAAAGGGGCAGGTGTTGTGGCATAATACAACTCCTGCTAATCCACCTGGGAAAGCAGAACATGGTTCAAGTGCTTGGGCCCCTGCACCCACATGGAAGACCCAGATGAAGCTCCTGGTTCCTGGCTTTGGCGTGGCCCAGCATCAGCCACTGTGACCATCTGGGGAGTGAGCCAGCGAATGGAAGCGCTCTCTCTCTATCTCTGCCTTTGGAATAAATATTTTTTAAAAATTAAAAAAAAAAAAGAACTTGGCCCAAATGCCTTCCAGCTACTCCCACTTTCCTCTCCTTTCCAACAAAACATGTCAAAAGACTTTTCCTAATGTGTCTTCAGTCCCTATTCACTATGCATCCTACTCTGCTCATCATTGGAACTTCTTTCACCAGGGATAACTATGTTCCCTATTTTCTCATCCAAATGAACAAATGTCTATCTCACCTCTTGTTCAATAGCCCAGCAGCACTCAACACAGTTCACTGCACTCCACTTTCTGGAATTACCTCTCTTGGCTTGCTGGACTTGGTGTTTTCTAGTTTCCTGACTTCTTACTTGGCGGCCACTGGCTTTTCAACCTTCCTGGCTGGCTTGTCTTCCCAAACCCAAACTGAGATGGCACTGTGCCCTGGAGTCTGGCCCAAGGCTGGCCTCTCTTGGCCCACTGTGTTCCCTTTGTAGTCCCCAGGCTCTGAATGACATCATCAGGCTGAAGCCCTAGCCTCCACCTCCCCCCTCAACTCCAAGGCCAGCAGCCATTGGCCCACCTATAACGTCCACCAGGATGTTTAATCATCATCTCTGACTTTACTCGTCCAAAACTCAGTTTTCCCCGTCTCAGCAAACAGCACAACTAACTCACTTTTTATCAGAGCCTCATCCCGGGTCCTCCCCTTTCCTTCATCCCTCACCACCCCAGCCAGCAGGTTCTCACAGGTTAATCTGCACATGGGTCCTGAACGTGTCCACTCCCTTCTCACTCCACGGCGGCCAACCACTGACTGCAAGCTGCCGTCACCCCTCACTTGGACTCTAGGGGTGACAGCCACCTAACTGGTCTCCCTGCTGCTTCTCCTGCTGTCGAGAATAATCCATACAGCAGGATCTTATGAAAAACACCATCCACCTTGTCCTCAACTTCACACTCCACTTTTCAAAGACCCACCACCTTTGCCATGCTGCTGGCCCCATCCCACTCCCTTGATGTATCTTGTACTACTGAGTTCCAGCCTCACCCACCTTCTCCTCCTCACCTCGAGACCTGCTATTCTGTTTGCCTGCAAAGATCTTCCCATGCTAACTGGGTCACATCTGAGATCACAGGTCCCTTCCTTAGAGAGCTCTTCCCTGTAGTAGCTTGCTCTTCTTCCTCCTCATCTCCGAGCCATTATTTCCCTCTTGGCAACAATCTGGTGTCATGCTCACTTGCCTCTTCATTTCTTTATTTATTTGACTGTTGCTACAATGTCCATCACCAGATGGGAGCATTGGGAAGGTGTTCTCTGCTGTGTTCCAGAAAAGCACTCAAAGGTGCTTGATAAATATCTGTTGAATACATGCATACACAAATAATCAAGGGCACTTTTTTTTTTTTTTGACAGGCAGAGTGGACAGTGAGAGAGAGAGACAGAGAGAAAGCTCTTCTTTTGCCGTTGGTTCACCCTCCAATGGCTGCCGCGGCCAGCGCGCTGCGGCCGGCACACCACGCTGATCCGATGGCAGGAGCCAGGAGCCAGGTGCTTTTCCTGGTCTCCCATGGGGTGCAGGGCCCAAGCACCTGGGCCATCCTCCACTGCACTCCCTGGCCACAGCAGAGAGCTGGCCTGGAAGAGGGGCAACCGGGACAGAATCCGGCGCCCCGACCGGGACTAAAACCCGGTGTGCCGGCGCCGCTAGGCGGAGGATTAGCCTAGTGAGCCGCGGCGCCGGCTTCAAGGGCACTTTTTAAAGTTCATAGAAAAATGAAATTAAATAAGTTTATTTTGGTATGAAGTATTTGAAACCGTGTAGTTTTTTCATAATGTATACTTTCCATGAACTGTCTGAAGACTTCTAGGTCCCCTCATACATAAGACACTGACATTCTTATAGGCATTTCAGGAAAATCACCTTCCTATATATTTCATTAAAAAATCTCTTCAGATAGTGCCAAGATGTCTTTAAAGCAGACACAAAGATAAGATCAGAAGTTTTGGAAAAGTTGTGAACAAATCAACAAGCCATGAAATGAAGCTCGAGGCAGGTGTTTGACATGGCAGTTCCGATGCTTACTGGACACCTACATCCCACCTGGGAGTGCCTAGTTCACGTCCCAGCTCTGCTCCCGATTCCAGCTTCTTGCTAACATGTACCCTGACAGGCAGCAGGTGATGGCTCAAGTATTTGAGTCCCTGCCATCCATCTGGGAGACCTGGATTGAGTTCCCGGATCTGAGCTTTGCCAGCCCTCCTTGTTGTGGACATTAGGGAAATGAACCTGCAGGTGGGTGATCTCTATTTGTTAGTCTCTCTCTCTCTCTCTCTTTCTGTGTCTGCGTCTCCCTCTCTCTGCTTCTCAAATAAACTAATAAAACTGTTTTAAATGAAGTCCATTTTGAAAGAAATTTGGTGAATGATCTTTTTTGAGGATGTGAATTATCACACCCTAGTTACTGTGTTTTTATAGATTTTTTTTTCCAACATGGAGTTGGCCTTGATCACGGAGTATAAATTATTATTAATGTCCCCATCACAAATTGTTCAATCTCTATTCAAATCACAAGACACCTTTCCAGTACTGCTGGGCAAAACTGCCAGGGAATCACCACACTTGCCGTTCAGTGTCACTGACACCATGTGACTTAATTTCAGCCCAGCTACATCCTGTAGCCATACAATGCAGGCTTTTCAGCAGACCATGGTAATGAGTGTGGTCACAGTCCAGATTCCAACAAGCAGCTGTCAAAAGCTATCATCCCAAATGACTACTTGCAGAAAACTTCTCACTCCCAGAGCTGGTACTTCCAGGGTGGTCTAGGAAAGAAAAGCGTGCCCTCTTCTACACTCAAACTATTCTAATAGCTGCTGTTTAACATTTTTTTTGGAAATGCAATTTCAAGCTTGGAGCAGCTGACTCCCTTCCACTCTCCCCTCCCCCACTTTGGGAGCCCCCAAAGACTCTTAAAAATGTCTAATCTCTACGAAACTGGCTTGTTTATGCATCTTTTCCTGCTGAAATACCAATACCTTCTCAAAAACCCAGCAGTTATTCGGTTGATTTTAAGAACCACTCTTGAGAAAAATCACTCTCTCCCTCGCTTCCCACTTGCTGCCCTCAAAACTTCTTAGCAACATAGACCGTGCAGAGCCTCAACGTGGTGTGCATTGTCCAATCGCATGCCAGAAAACCCAGCCAGTCAGTTGTGTAATAATAAACCCCTTATCTCCTAAAGATACACAAACAGAAAGATCTCTCCGAGCCCCAGTGCGCAGGGGACTTCGCAAGCATTCTCTGCGAAACTCACGTCCCTTTTCAACGCCAACCCCCACCCCATTTTCCGATTTCCTCTTTTTTTTTTTTTTTTCTCATTTGCAATTTTGACTTGGGTAAAAAAAAAATAAATAAAAAAAACCAAAAAGGTAAACAACGTCGAGTTTAAGCACGGGAGGGCGAGGGGCAATGCCAAAAGCTGCTAGCAGAATGAATGCACGAGGAAACCAAGGGCTTGGCTTTTGCCTTACTGGGCTTACCGGTTTCCCTCACCAGCCCCGGGAATGGAAACTCATCCACACTACTTCCTGGGTGGAAAAAGAGGCTGGGAGACTGAGAAGTGAAGCGGCTTGTTGTTTCAATTAAAAAAAAAAAAAAAAAAAAAGCCCTTAGAATAATCAGGGCACACTCCCGCTTCCGTGGGGAGAAGATTCACAGCCCACTCTGCTCAGCCTTACCCGTCCCCACCAGACGCAAACCCGCATCAACCTCGTCCCATCTCCAAGTTCCTCACCCGGGGAGAAGGGAGAAGCGTTCTGTTCCCGCACCGCTGCGGCCCTTGGAGGAACCCCGGAGCGGCCGCCTCGGGGAGGTGCAGGCGGCCCGAGGCGCAGGCAAATCAACAGTTCCTTCGCCCGGCCCCGCGCGGCTGCCGGCGGCGCCGGACACACCCCTCCCGGCCCCGGCCTCCGCCTGGCGCTCGCCCGGGAACCCCGGCCCGTCCCACTCCCGGGGCCAAGCGGGTCCCACGCGCGCTACCGCAGCCCGCACGCACCTTGAGCGCGCCCCGGGCCGGGCCCTTGGGGACCGCGCGGCAGGGTCCGAGGGGCACGAAACGCTCCTCGCCGTCCTCGTCTTCGTCGTCCACCACCTCGACGACCACCTCCTCGTCCTCGTCTTCCTCGTCGTCATCCTCCTCCTCCGCGCCCCCTCGGGGCTTCTCCTCCACCGGCCCGAGCCCTCGCCGCCGCCGGCTTGCGCCCTCCTCGTCCTCGTCTTCCTCCCCGAGAAGCAGCAGCACCGGCGAAGAGGCAGCAGCGGCGGCGGCCCCGGTGGCCCGAGAGGGGCCGGTCCCGGCGCTGCGCGGCGGCGGCAGCGGCGGCCTCCAGCTCTCCGCGGCCAGGGCCGGGGCCGGGGCCGGGGCCGGGGCCAGAGCCGGGCCCGGGGCAGGGGGCGGGAGCCCCGGCAGCGCAGCTTCCTTGGCGGGCGCGAGCGCGGGCCCGGCCGGCTGCAGCGCGGCGCCCCCGCGGCGGCTGCCCAGGCTGGAGCGCTTGGCCAGACGCCGCGCCTGCATGCCTGAGCGCGGGGCTGCGGGCCGCGGGGCCGCGCTGGAGAGTTTGTCACCTCCGCTTCCTTCCCTGCCGGCCGCTGTGGCCGCAGGCGCCCAGGACTAGGGGCTGCAGGAGCCGCCTCCCTGGGCTTGCAGCTGCCACTGGCTGCAGAGGCGCGGGCGCCGCCTTCGCTGGACCGGCCCGCGGGGACGCCGGCGGCCGGCGGCTACGGCGGGGCGGCGCGGCGGCCGCGGGCGGGGGTGGGTGTGAGCGAGCGGCGCGTTGCCGCCTCCGCCTCCGCCACCGCCGCCCGAGAGCCGCGGGCCGAGCTGCGCTCCATGCGGCCGGCGGCCGGCCCGGCGCGCGCCTCTTCCCGGCCGCTGCGCCCGCGCGCTCCGGGCCTACCGCGGGCGTCCCTGGGCGCGAGCTGTTTGTGCGGTGTGTTTTCCTCCACCGCCCCCCTCTCCGCGAGCCATTCCTCGCAGCCCTCTGGTCCCCCCCTCCCTCCCCGTGCAGACAAAACCCGGACTGGATTGACTTCCCCTACCCGCAGTCTCCGAAAACCTGGCGCTTGCATGCGGTTGGCCGGGACGCGGGAGCCCACGCGTCACCCTGAACCGGTTCTTTTCCCTGGACGGAGGAGGGCAGGCGTGGCTGGAACCAGGGTCGGACACTTGGGACGGAGGGCTTTGCTGCTCGTCGTTTGAATTGGTCTCCGATGTGTTTGGCGACTACTTTGCGCGCCCCTGTGAAATCAGGGGGACGTGTGTTGGACGTGTTGGGGTCGGTCTCTAACGCGAGCCATCGGATCATTCTGAGACACCCCCATTCCAAGACCCTGCCTCTGGCGTGGTCCTGGCCTGAAGTCTTTCTGCTGCTACTGCTTTCTGCATTCTGCCTCCAGGGCCTGAGCCTGGTGGCCAAAAGATATCAGCTGTCTCCATGCAATTTGTAGGCTCTCTGCTGGCTTCCTCCAGGCCTTTGAAAGACACATTAGGAGTGGGGGCTCAAGATTGTTAGGTTTCAAAAAATTAATACCCGCAAATCAAGCACATAGCCACTTTCCTATCCAGTTCACGACTTTGCCACTGCCTGAGGACTTTCAGCTGTGACTGAAGAAACTTGTTTGCTATTCTTTAGGGACTAGGCTAGGTAACCATCCCCTTTGCCTCCAGATTAGACCCCAAGTGGCAGCCCGGAGAGGCAGGGCTGGGAGAATCAGGTTCGTCACACGCCCTAGCGGGCCACCTCCAACAGGACACCGTGCATGGTGTCCTCGGCTCAGATAATTACTGTTGGAACCTTCCCATCACCTGCCCTGGTAGCCACTTGAAGAGGGCTCATTAAATGCTCACTTAGATGTCTTCCAACTGTTGAACAGGGAGGATGACAGAGATTCTGAAATGAAATTTTTGTTCTCCCTGAATCAGATTAACTTCCTGATGTACCTATTTCAGGTAATGACACTCTCATTAAAATCATTCAGGCCCAGAATAGCGGTATCGTTTTAACTCCCTTCTCGATCGGATCCCTAGAGGCAGGTGCCCGCAAGTCCAATCCATTGTTCTCTCTGAAATGCCTCTTCTGCTCCCCAAGCTCCCAGAGCATTTTGTGCCTTCAGCCGGAAAAGTTTTTAACAGTTACAGGCACCCAGTTTCTCACCCAGACCCCCTCCCTGCTGTGCCCCCTTCAGGCACCACCCATGGATTCTTACTCCCAAGACCCTATCCTGATCGTGGCATTTTGTGGTTGAACTTTTCCTTTGGAAACATTCCATGCAGGAATTCAGGAGATGGGTATGTCCGGTCATTAAAGTGGTTTTGTTTTCATTAGGAGAAACAATTTGGTTGATTTGGAAGGTGGGAGAAAAAGATTTAGGGAGAGAAAGCCTGGTCACTCTTTTGACCAGGAAGAGTCAAGCGCAGGGGCACAAATGGTGGGCAGACAGGTGTAGGAAAAGACGGTGGAAGAGAATGAAGGTGAAGCAAGTGAGCTAGTAATTAGGCTCAGGGCCTAGGGAGCCCGAGAGCCTGCACCTGCACCTGCACCCTGGCTCTGGAACTTGCTGGCTGCCTGCCCTCACAATGCCTCAGTTTTCTCATCTGTAAAACTGAGATAATGGAGATAATAGTAGTACCTGTCTTACGTGTGAAGTTGTTCTGTAGACTAACGAGTTAATGCATGTCATCAGCTTACAAGGGTGCCTGGGGCAAGGTAAGGTCTATATAAGGGCTTGTTATATGAATATATTTGTAGTGATTTATAGACATGGTGGCTAGGGATACTCTTGGTGAACAGCAAAGTTGTTCTCCTTTAAGCGAGCTCAGAAATGTCAATCACTAGCAACATATGCTTTTTTAAGATTTATTTTATTTATTTGAAAGGTAGAGTTACATGGTTGGGGGAAGCAGATGTTCGATCCACTGGTTCACTCCCCACATAGCTGCAACAACCTAGGCCGGAACAGGCCAAAGCCAGGAGCTTCATCCAGGTCTCCCACGTGGGTACAAAGGCCCCGGGCATGTGGGCCATCTTCTGCTGCTTTCCCAGGTGCATTAGCGGGGAGCTGGATCAGAAACAGAGCAGTTGAGAATCAAACCAGCTCCAATGTGGGATGCAGGCATTGCAGGCAGGAGGTTTAACCTGTTATGTCAAAATGCCAGCCCCAAAACATGCTTTTAAAATGCAGCTTTTAAAATGTTGTCAGGGGGCAGTAGTCTGGGGAGGAGGTGTTTAGCCCAGTGGTTAGGATGCCCACATCCCCAAGGATAAAGCTCTTTTGTGTCTGAAGTTGCTAGAGATGAAAGTAAATGTTTTCCTGGGAACTGAGAGGAAAGGCAAAAGTTACCGAATGAGTGATTGTGTTTGTGGTTCCGTGGAAGGTAGTGCACTGTTGTACTTTCAAAATTGCATCCATACTTTAAGATTGGCTGGTTTGGGGGGCCGGTGCCATGGCTCACTTGGTTAATCCTCCACCTGCGGCACCAGCATCCCAATATGGGCTCCGGGTTCTGGTCCCAGTTGCTCCTCATCCAGTCCAGCTCTCTGCTGTGGCCCGGGAGTGCAGTGGAGGATGGCCCAAGTGCTTGGGCCCTGCATCCGTGTGGGAGACCAGGAGGAAGCACCTGGCTCCTGGCTTCAGATCGGCGCAGCACGGCTGTGGCCGCCATTGGGGAATGAACCAACAGAAGGAAGACCTTTCTCTCTGTCTGTCTGTCTCTCTCTCTCTCTCTCACTATCTATAACTCTACATACATGTCAAGTAAATAAAAAAAAAAATTGGCTGGTTCCCTTTCTCAGGCCACCTCAATGGAGCCCATACACATCCCTTTCCTGGCTCTACAGAGCTAGCAAAGTCTGCCCTCCAAGCAAAAAAAAAAAAAAAAAAAACAAAAAACCAAGAAAAAACTTGACGTTGTGATGCAATGGGTTAAGCTATCACTTGCAATGCCAGTATCCATAAGAGCTCCAGTTCTGAGTCCTGGCCACTCCACTTCCGATCCAGCTCTCTGCTATGGCCTGGGAAAAGAGTGGAAGATGGCCCAAGTACCTGGGCCCCTGGATGAAGCTCTTGGCTTCTTGCTTCAGCCTCACCCAGCCTCAGCTGCTGTGGCCATTTGGGGAGTGAACCAGCAGATGGAAGATCCATATCTCTCTCTCTCCCTTTAACTCTCCCTGTAACTCTGCCTTTCAAATAAATATTATTTTTAAAAAAGAGAGAATTGACCTTGCTCTCAGACCATTCAGTGGAAGCTGATGCTGCAAAAGAGCTTTGACCTATACTGGGTGTTGAGGGATGAGAAGGATTTGAATAGGCAGAGAAAGCAGCAGCATCCAGATACGTGCAAACCACTGAGGACCATCCTCATGCAATCAGGACTTTCGGTGGGAACTAAAATCCAGGGGCCAGATTCATCGACAGTCACAACGATGCTTCGGGGCATGAGCTCATGACTCACTCTGTTGCTGATATGGACTCAGAAGTCAAGAAGTACCTCATGGTGCCAAGGAAAGGGGAAGGAGTCATTGCTATTTCTTTCCCTCACATTTCTCAAATTTATTTATTTTTTCTTCAAACACTAGGAGTGCTTACTGCTGAGGCTGAGAAGTTGTGCCTCTGAGCCATGGGGAGAAAAAACAGACCTTCTGGGACAGTCCCATCCTGCATGTCATCATCTAAAACCTCCCATCTTCACTGCACACGCATTTATGGAGTCCTGCTAAGTGCCAGGCTAGCTCTTGGCTCTGGCGTGCAGCAGTGGGCAAAATCACCGTTCCTGGGGAAGGGAGTGGACAACAAGAAAAGAAGGGACTCATGTGAATTCATGATGCACTAGGTGCTATAGAGAGGGAAAAAGCAGAGCAGGGCATGCTGAGGTTTAACACAGAAATGTGTGTTTATATAAAAACGTAAGAATAGTCTGGGGAGGAGGTGTTTAGCCTAGTGGTTAGGATGCCCACATCCCACATCATATAAACTGACTTTTTTTTTCCCTACTCTGGTTCTTGGCTCCAGCTCTCTGCTAATACAGACCCTGGGAGGCAGTGGTGATGCCCATGTGGAAGACCTAGATATTTTTTGTGCTGTGGGCTTCTGTCTGGCCCTGCCCCAGATGTTGCAAGCATCTGAGGAATAAACCAGCTGATGGGAGCACTCTACCTCTCTATCTGTCTCTCTCATTCTCTGCTTCCCAAATTAATAATAGCAGTAATAATAGAGCAGGATGGAGTATTATGTCTTCACTGCTGCTGGGGTACTTTAGCTGCGTAGTGTGCGAAGTGCTAAGAGAAAGAATGAGAGTGGGTCTTGAAGTAAGAGTCACAGTAGGAAGCTGCCAGCTTTGTGTCTGCTTTCTTGTGGTCCTTCATGATTCTGAAACCTTTGAGTTCTGAGCCTCAAAGACACTTGAAACATGTTTTACAAATACTCAAAAAAGATGTATAAAGAAAATCAAGTTCAACTGACATTATGCTCAATCATGTTTTTTTTTAAAAAAAGATTTATTTATTTGAGAAGCAGTATTACAGACAAAGAGAGGGAGAGACGGAGAGAAAGGTTTTCCATCTGCTGGTTCACTTCCCAAATGGCAAAAACGGCTGTAGCTAGGCCAATCTAAAGCCAGGAACCAGGAGCTTCTTTCGGGTCTCCTATGTGGGTGGAGAGGCCCAAGGACCTGGGCCATCTTCCACTACTTTTCCAGACCATAGCAGAGAGCTGCATTGGAAGTGGAGGAACTTGAACCAGTGCCCATATGGGATGCCAGCACTGAAGGTGGCAGCTTTTCCTGCTGTGCCACAGGGCCGGCCCCATGGCCTCTTAAAAAAAAATTAAAACTAAAAGTAAAACTTTGCCCTTTAAAAAGGTTATAAAAGTAAGATTAGGTTCTTTTTTCCACACTTCTGAGAAACTTAAAAATGATTTCAGATGATAACTGTCATCCCATCATATGAAAAATTGATTAGGGTTAAGAGACTCGCTCATCTATTACTATAGCCCTCAGGCTGAAAGCCTATCTAAGCCAAGTAGGAGCTTTCACCCAGATAAATGTTTCTTCCAGGAGCAATTAACTTAAACACAGCACACTGTGCTTTTAACATACAAAAGTACCTCCAAAAGTTCTTGGAAAAATGGAATTAAAAAAATAGGCTCGTTTTGGTACAAGAAATTTTGAAATCTTCATGCAGTTTTTTCATAATACACATTTTCATGAACCTCTGACAGTTCTTTGTAATACTTCCAAAGACTTAAACTTATTTTTCAAGTGAGTAGAAAAATGACAGCATTATTTTCTCTATTTTTCAATTTTACTTATTTATTTGAGAAGCAGACTGAAAGAGACACAGACATGTCATGTTATATTATTTGTATTAATCTCCCTTTTTGTAAAATAAAAATCTCTCAGTCCATGATGTATGATTATTGCCTACTAATGATATTTTCATATTTCTGAAGTTTTTCTGTCTTCCTTTTCCTATGGTTATTTTGTAATGCGGTACTCTCCTGGAACCAGTATCTGAAATCCTAATCACACTAAAGAGAAAAAAGGGAAGGAGGGAGTTATCAGCTCAGGTGACTAAACCACAGATGGACATGGCCTTGGGCTGGCACTCTCTCTCTCTCTCCCTCTTTCTCTCTCTCAGTATATGAGAATACTTTTAAAAGTTCATAGAAAATGGAAGATGTTTATTTTGGTGCCCTCAAATTGCAAATCTATGCATAGTTTTTTCATAAAACACATTTCCATGAACATTTTGAAGACCCCTGTGCATGCATGTGTCACTTGTTTCATTATCTGATCAACTGGAGGCAAGTCCACAGGCAGCTGTGGCCCTGCACCTGCCAGCCCTGTGATTGGGGCGGGGCAGCTCCTGGCCACCTGCAGCCATCAGAGAATGCCCAGTGTTGGGCTCTCACAAGTCTACATCGGTGGCCAAGGGAGGACTGCTGTGTGGATGGCCTTTATTAGAACATGCATAGAGAGGCAGAGGATGGTTTCTGTACTGGGCAGAAAAGGAACAGAAAAGGCCACTGTGTGTTATCTGTATAACCAATAATATCTGAAACTTGAAACATACAAACACCCAGAAGGAAAACAAACTCACCAAAAATCTCCTTCCCAAAAGACAACCACTGTAATTGTTATGGCATATTTATTTTTATTTCTTTTCTGTGCATCTTTTTATCTCATTTAGTTTTTCCACCTAATTTTATAATGTTTTTCTATGACACATGTTTGTGTAACTTGCATCTGGGTCATAGAGCAAAAAGAAATCATAAAATATTTGCAGAAAAAGGGCAAGGCGGCAGGGACAGGTGTTTTGTGCAGCAGTTAAAACACCATGTGGGGCACCTGTTACTGGCGAATGGCAGGGTTCTTCGCGCAAGAAAGAATTCAGGCGTGAAACATAGAGTAGTGGAAAGTAAAATAGCAAGGTTTATTAGGGAAGGGACATCTGTAAGAATGGATGGGCGCCTCTCCAGACAGAACCTGAGAGAGAGTGCCCAGTTGCTCAGACTGGGGGAAAGCGGGGTTACATGGTTGAGAGGAGAGAGTACACCTGGGCAGGCCAATGGGTGGCTCAGCAGAGAGGCAGAGGGCTGAGCACGCAGTCTGGTTGAAGCCGGGGGTTTTTAAGGAGATGGGTCTTGCTTCCCCACCTCTGTTCCTCTTGGAACAAAGGACTTTTGGGATGTAAATAGAAAAATTCTGAGTTTTCCCCCTGAAGTTATTGGACAGGGGGAAACCTGACTGGCATCAGAGGAAGGATGGTAGTAGAAGGGGCTGGGCACATTTGAAGTGCAGATACTGGGCTGCACCTGGAAGATTATCAGGCAGAAAGGGAGGGGACCCCCACCAGGCAGGTTATCTCGTAGAAGGAACAGGGCAGGATGCAAATACTGGGCTGCCCCTGAAACATTATTGGGATGACTTTGAGATGCATATGCTGGACCCAAATGTCTCCTTAGGCCTTTGTCACACACACATAAATTCATATCTGACTTCCTACCTAACACACCTGCATCCCATATCAGAGTGCCTAGGTTCAAGTCCTGGCTGGGAAGATCTTGCTTCCTCTGTCTTTCAAATGAAAGTAAAAAATTCTAAGCAAGGAAATAAAAAAGGTCATGGATATTTTTATAATCTAGGGGAATGACAATCATTGTGAACTAAATACCAAGTGAGAGGCATGGGCTCAATGTGATCACACACGCACACACACAGACACACACACTATAAGCTCTATCACAGAATGGATCGTTATAAAGTTTTCAAGGGCAAGCATTATGTCACAGAGGTTTAGCCACTACTTGGGACACCCTCATCACATATGGGAGTGACTAGTTTCAAGTCCCAGCTCTGTTTCCAATTGCAGCTTCCTGCTAATGCATACTCTTGAGAGGTAGCAGGTGCATCTCTACCACACATGCAGGAGACCTGGATGGAAGTCCTAGCCGCTGACTTCAGCCTAGCTCAGCCCTGGCTGTTGCAGGCATTTGAGGCATGAACCAGTGAATGGGAGACCTCTCTTTCTCTCTCTCTCTCTCTCACTTGCTCACTCTCCCACTCTGCCTTTCACATAAAAAAATAAATAATTTTTAAAGTCACACCTCAAGTCTCTAGCAGCACAGTTATATTCTAAATGAACTTTTAGAATAAGTGAAAGAAAACCTTTTCTAACTAAAACCAAAGAAAGATTAATATGCAGCAAAATACAAATAATTCAATATTATTAAAATAATTAAATGAAATATTTGGCTAGTAGACTGGTAGTAACTTCAAAACTTTGATAATATTCTAGTTACTGAGTATGAATAGTTACTCAGGTGAACATACTCTTGGATGTGTCTATTACATGGATATGTATTTTGCAGTATCTTTTTTTAAAAAAATATTTATTTATTTGAAAGGCAGAGTTAGAGAGAGAGAGAGATCTTCCATCTGCTGGTTCATTCCCCAAATGGCTGCAACGGCCAGAGTTGGACTGATCCGAAGCCAGGAGCCAGGAGTTTCTTCCAGATGTCCCACACAGATTCAGAGGCCCAAGGACTTGGGACATCTTCTACTGCTTTCCCAGGCCTTTGCAGAGAGCTGGATTGGAAGTAGAGTACCTGGGACTCAAACAGCGTTCATATGGGATGCTGGCACTGCAGGTGGCAGCTTTACCAGCTACACCACAGTGCCAGCCCCTGCAGTATCTATCTTGATCCTAAAATGCACCTACTACTTGAAGCCAGCAATTCCACTTGTAGTGATCCATACTAGGAGCACTGTGCAGTATAGGGGCATAAAAGGCCACAGAGAGGGTACTTGTTGCAACCCTGGTTTTACTAACAAATATTGAAGCAAACATTTATCAGGAGAATGGTTTGAGGCAAGTTGCTGCATGCTAGAAGGGAAAGGACCTATATGTTTAAGTGAAAAAGATCACATTAAAAATGCTTTTTAAAAACAACATCCTAAAAATACACTCTACATCTCTATGTGTGGTTCCAGATGGACAAAGGGCTGGGAACGTGTCTGTAGGATGCCTACTTACCACTGGAGGATGTGAATGAATTTGCAGGCGTAGGCAAGGGAGTCCTGCCATTTTCTCTGACTTTTGACCCTTTTAAAAGAGGATATTCAAATGTTAAATGGTTATAAAAGAAATAATGAGTAAAACCTCTTCACAGCATACTTTTGACTATACAACATTTGGTTAAGCTGTGCCATGGGTTCACTGTGTCTTGCTGCCAACCTTTGTACATAAACTCTTATTTAAAATTTAAAAAAAAAATTTTAAACATTTTTTGAAAGAGTTACAGAGAGGGAGACACACACACACACACACAAACACACACACACGGAATTGGGGGGGAGATCTTTGACCTGTTGGTTCACTTCCCAGATGGCCACAACAGCCAGAACTGAGCCAGGTTGATGCCAAGAGCCAGGAGCTTCATCCAGGTCTCCCATGTGGGTCCAGGGGCCCAAGGACTTGAGCCACTTCCTGCTACTTTTTCAGGCCTTTAGCAGGGAGCTGGATCAGAAGTGGAGCAGCTGGGACGTGAACTGGCATGCATATGGGAGCTGGCATCGCAGGTGGCATCTTTACTACCTGCTACACCACAACGCCAGCCCCTGTACGTAAACTCTTAATCCATCTTGGATCGTCCCTTGGGGTCAATGCCAGAAGTTCAGCCATTTGTTAAGGAGGGGCATGCACATTTTCCTGATACATTTTATTAGCTGACTTTCAGAACCCAGACCACTGGGGCAAGGTGTCTGCTGTTCACACCTGCCGTACACATACCCTGCCATGACCACTCCTCACCTTCCTAGTTTTCCCTCTCTTTGCTAGGCTGATAAGTGTTCCATCCAATCTCATTTTGTTTTAGCTCTTTTATGTGCTCATTACAGAAGAAAATCATGTTCCCGTGTGTTCAAGTTTTATTTCTATTTCTAAAAGTTCTTAAACACTTTTTTTTTTTGAGAGAGAGAGAGAAAGAAAGAAAGAAAGAGAAAGAGAGAGAGTTCCATCCATTGATTGGTTCAGTTCCCAAATGCCCACAGCAGAGCTGAGGCTGGGCCAGCCTGAAGCCATGACCCAGGAATTCTATTTGGGTCTCCCACATGGGTGGCAGGTACCCAACTACCTAAGCCATCACCTGTGGCCTTCTAGGGTGCACAGTAAGGGGAAGCTGGAATCTGGAGCCAACTGCTGGGCTTAGCACCTGTCTCTGCAATTTTTTTTTCTTATCCTTCACTCAAAATCAGAGTTGGTTTTTTCTTTTTTAATCCACTTGTTTGAGCTCTTGACATTAAAAATCCTATTCTCATATTTTCTGTAAACACTTAGCTTTGCAGTTTATCTTTAAATTTCTTCACCCTGTCTTTTCCAAACCTTATATTTATCTGGGGACTTTTCTTGCTGATTATATTTACAAATTCTTATCACAGTTTCCCCCCAATATTTGCACTGACCAGGGCTAGATTTCATTCCTTGTCAGTTTCCTTCAATTCTTGTTTTCTTCAAAAATTTTCTTCCAGCAAGAATTCACTCAACCACTATTATTTTGTTTACCACATATAATTCCTTATACTACTGTTGCTGGGAAGAATTCTTAAACTTAGTTTTCAGATTTGATTCTAACTTACTGACTACATGCCTTCCTGTCTATATTTTAATTAATAACCCTTGGTTAATCCTTTCATTGTAATAGAAGTATTTTCATGCTTAAATAGTAATTGTCATCATAATATCTGTAACAAGCAATGTTTTCCAAAATACAAAGCTTAGCATATTTTTTTAGAATGTTGTTATTTATTTATTTGTAAAGGAAAGGGGGAGAAAGAGAGAGAGAGAGAGAGAGAGAGAGGGCGCACTTCCATTCATTGCTTTACTCCACAAATGTCCACAATAACCAGGCTGGGCCAGGCTGAAGCCAGGAGCCTGAAAATCAATCAGGGTCTCCCATGTTGGTGGCAGGGACCCATTTCCTGAGCCAGCACCTGTTGTGTCTCAGTGTATGCATTAGCAGGAAGCTGGATCAGAAATTGGAACCAGGACTCAAACCCAGTATAGGATGCAGGCAGCCCAGGTGGCAACATAAGTATTGCACCAAATGCCTGCCTTGTAAACCCAGCCTCTTTAATATATTTAACATTAGTACAAATATGAGCATACAAATGGCTCATCTACCAGAACATTCTTTAGTAATGGAAATGTATTATTTCTGCACTGTCCCAGATGATAACCACCTGCCACATGTACTATGGACCACTTGAAATGTAGCAAAAAATGAGGAACTGAATTTTTAATTTTACTTAATTACAATTGCATTTACATAGTCACATGTGGCTAGTGCCTCATGTCTTGGACAGTGCGGGCTCAGACTTTCTAAGAGTCATTTTCTGCTTCCCAGATCCATTTTTTAGGAGAACCTGTCTGAGCTACTTAAGGCAACAAATCGCACTCATGATCCTTTGCTGAGAATCTAAATACAAATGACCATACTTTTTCTCATCTACTGACCTAATTTTAAAAACCTACTGTTTTTGAGTGTTTACTTGCTATGTAACAATTCTCGTTTATTACCTTCATCAGGCTTCCAATTAGTGTATGTCGAGGTTTGAGGGGGGTGAGACATCAAAAGCTCCTAATCTACCCTCTTGGCTTCCAGTACTATTTTTATCTACACCATTTTAGTTCCTGTGTTTGTTATTTTATTCTTAAGCTCTTCCAGGGAAAGAAGTACCTGAATTAACCTCAGCAACCTATTATAAGAGTCTTGAAAGCCATAAAATATAATGAGACATCAGCACACGCTGATATAAATGCCCCTAGGATTTCTTAAAAGCTAGCTGTAAATTTCTTTTTGTTGTTGTTATGCCTGTTAATATGAAAGAAAAAAAAAAAAGAGAAAGTGAGACAGAATTTTGTAGAGTGTAAAAATTCCTCAGTGTTCGTCATACTTGCCAAAGTCTAGAATTCTCTTTAAACCATTATAGATATAAAGCCTGCCCACTTGGCCCATGGCATGCCCCAGGTGAAGGAGGGCTGGACAAGGGCACAGTGGCCTCAAGAATCTTCCATTTCTTTCACTACGGACGCAGAGGCTACCTCCCATTTTTCTCTCATCCATGTAAAAGCTTCAGTGGAACTGCTTGTCGTGCCATCCCCTTTACACCAGCGCCACTGTCCCCAGGCCCCTAGTGGCTCTATCTGTTTTCCCAGTCACAGGCACTACTACTATTGCATGGTTTGCTCCCTCTTGCTACACAGAAGATCCTTGCTAAACTGGAATTTCAAACAAAACCTGATATAAATGTTGTTGTTCCTTGCTCCTTTTCAGAACTTGAGAGGAGGGAAGAGAAGAAAAATGAAGAGGAACAGGAATGGAAGGAGAAGAAAGAAGAAGGGACACAAGTTGGGTGAGCAGCAAGGCAAAAGAGTAGTTTCTGGTCTTTGCTAAATTACTGGACTAAACCGATAGTGCACATATAAATAGAAGGTTTTCTTCTATTTATTCTAAATGATGCTTTCTCTTACTCATTTCTCAGCAAAGAAAAGAAAAAGCCAGTTATTATCTTGGATATAAAAATAATCTTTAATATATCTTTCTAGACCTTCTTCAATCAGTTTTCATCAGTTTCAGCCACCACACCACCATTTCACCCATGTTTTCCTGTAAGGATTTTTATAAATGCTTCTATAGTATTTTACCATTAGTGACACTACTTTACTGTCAGCCTTAAACAGCTTTCTTTCATTCTCAATATATGTTCAGTTTATTGTTCCCAATGGCCTCTGTATTACCTTCTGCATGCCTTGCAAATAATTAGCAGCTAGCAAAGTACTTATATTTTCTAATATCTGAAATTCAATGCCACTCTAAGTATATGAGCTGTCATTTTTTGGAATAATATTCAGCTTATGTTTCTTTTTTGTTTAAAGATTTTTATTTATTTATTTGACAGTCATACATAGAGAGAGGAGAGCAGAGAGAGAAAGAGGTCTTCCATCCACTGGTTCATTCCCCAAATGGCCGCAATGGCCAAAGCTGAGCCTATCCGAAGCCAGGAGACAGGAGCTTCTTCCAGGTTTCCCACGCAGGTGCAGGGGCCCAAAGACTTGGGCCATGCTCTACTGCTTTCCCAGGCCAGTGCAGAGATCTGGACCAGAAGTGGAGCAGCCAGCTCTTGAACTGGCGCCCATATGGGATGCTTCAGACCAGGGCGTTAACCTGCTGCGTTAACAGCCACAGCACCGGCCCAAGCTTATGTTTCTTAATCCTGTAGATATTCTAAGCCAGAATGGGATACATAATTTGAGGGGCCCAATATCAAATGAATAGGAAGGGCTCCTTGTTCAAAATGATTGTGGATTTTGAGACACACAGAGAGAGAGATACGATTAAATCAACATGGGCTTTCCTGAGCAGGACGTCGTGGTCATTTGCATAGGCTGCACACCCTTGTTTCAAGCTTTATCATGTGGCACTGAGAATGGCAGGTATAACACACTGATCCTGCCTGATATACAAATCATTAGCATATAGTGAAATTTGCTGAAATAATGGAATGTGTCGTGAAATTGTAGTTGAGGACCAAAAATTGCCACTTGGTCTTAAGTTGGTGATGTCAACAAAAGGATGTGGGCTAGCCAGTGTTGTGGTGCAGCACTTTAAGCCACCACTTGCAACACCAGCATCTGATCTTGGAAGCCATCTCAAATCCTGGCTGCTCTGCTTCCTATCCAGCTCCTGGCTAATGTACCTGGGGAGACTGGAAGATGGCCTAAGTTCTTGGATCCAAGATGGAACTCTTGGCTCCTAGCTTTTACCTGGCTCAGTCCTGGGGAGTAAACCAACAGCTGGAAAGAAGATCTCTCTCTCTCCTTCTCTTTCTCTCTCTCTCCCTCTCTCTCAGTGTTACTCTGCTTTTCAAATAAATAAAATGTCTTTTTAAAAAAAAAAAAAAAAAGGGATGAAAGCCACATTGCCAAGATTCTTAAAGTGTTTGGGAATTAAGGAAATAATGAGCATATTTGTTATATTATTTTCTCCTACAAATTTGACTATTAAAGGAAGGAGTAAAGGAAACAGGATATAAAGAAAGAGTTTTTGAATATGGGAAGACACAGGTATTATTAAAAGATAGAATAAAGAGGAATTAAGAGGGATAAGTGAGAAGAAACCCTCTGAGGGTGCAAGCATTTGACCTAGAATCCATATAACTGACCTCGCAAAGACCAAGGGACATGTCCTGGTCTCCTACAGGAGAAAGGGCTTCTAGGGTGGATGTAGATGCTGATGTTGTTATGAGTAGGGGGCCAGGCAGGAACATGATTCAGCTCAACCGCAGGGGCATCTACTTTCTCTCTAAAATATCAGCGAGCGTGCTGGTGGGTTTAAGGAGAATAGGGCCGGCACTGTAGCGCAGCAAGTTAATGCCCTGGCCTGAAGCTCCGGCATCCCATATGGGCACCGGTTCAAGTCCCAGATGCTCCTCTTCCAATCCAGCTCTCTGCTGTGGCCTGGGAAAGCAGTAGAAGATGGCACAAGTCCTTGGGCCCCTGCACCCGCGTGGGAGACCCAGAGAAGGCTCCTGGCTCCTGGCTTCAGATTGGCTCAGCTCTGGCCATTGAGGCCATCTGGGGAGTGAACCATCGCATAGAAGACCTCTCTCTCTTTTTCTCTCTCTCTGCCTCTCCTCTCTGTGTAACTCTGACTTTCAAATAAATAAATAAATCTTTAAAAAAAAAAAAAAAAAGGAGAGCAGTAGAAATTGACACTGGCCATGAGCGGAACAGGAAAAGTAGCAGACAACCAATTATGGCCAAGCCATGGAGTGATGAAGGATCAGCTAACATTGGCTCCCACCAAATAGTGTCTCCACTGCAGGACTGTGTGAAAATATCTAGTTTCTCTCAGGAGTGAAGACAGCGAACACAGCGGATATATGAGAAAGTTCAGGGGGAAATATGTATTATGGAAAAAAAAACTATGTATGAATTTCAATTTTTTTTTGCACCAAGATAAAGTTGTCTTTGAAATCTGCTTTTTCAAGAACTTTTTGAAGTCCTCTTTTATAGTTGTGGTTTTCAAGTACAATCTATGGAACAGCAGAAGCACCTGGAAATGCCCACTCTGAGCCCATAGCCCAGACTGACTGAATCAGCAGATCTTGGGATGGAGCCCAGCACACTGAAGAAGGCCTCCACGTGGTTCTAATGTACACTCAGTTGGAACGCCAGTGTTCTAGTGAACGCCACTGCTACCCCAGGGGTAGTCTGCAATCAAGCAGCCTTAGCATCACTGGAGACATTCTTAGAATTGCAGAATATCAGTCTCCCCCCCCCCCCCCACATCAAAATCTGGAGAGTATTAAGATCTCCAAGTGGTTCCTATTCTTATTAATAAGCATTGGATGGGGTTGGTGTTGTAGCCTAGCAGGGTAAGATGCTGTCTGCAACCCTGGCATCCCATATGGGTGCAGGTTTGTGTCCCGGCTGCTCCACTTCCAATGCAGCTTTCTGAATGCACCTGGGAAAGTAGCAGAAGATGGTCAAGTCCTTGGGTGGCTGCACCCACATGAGAGACCTGGAAGAAGCTCCTGGTTCCTGTCTTTAGCCTGACCCAGCCTTGGCTGTTGCAGCCATCTGGGGAGGGAACTTATTTGTCCCTGGGGTATTTGTAGACAGCCAGTGGATTCCTGAACAACGAAATAAGAAGGTAGCTTCCAATGAGGGTAATTTCAGGTTCAATTCAGATGGCAGGAGATATACCACATTTGAAGGCTAAGAAAGGTGCCTAACACCTTTCATTGTCACCATAGAGGAGGTGATATTTGCTATCACTTCCATGGACAGTACTGGAGACCAAAATTTAAAAATAAATATGACCTAAACAAAATGCAACCCTGAAGGCTATTCCTTGAGCAAAGGTTATTGCTTTGTGTGTCCTGAGTTCTTTGATGGACCCTGAGGTGACCAACTGTTAACCAGTTCCTGTGCTCAGGATCTCTCAGAAAAACAGAAGATGTACAAACACTTTATTACCATTCCTCTGGTAACTAACAGTCATCATCTACAAAGGAACTGGGGGCTCCTGAAGAAGGAAGGAGCCAGGTGGTCAGGTGAGCCATGGAAGGTCTGTCAGAATTCTTAGTTTTCTTCTCAAACTTTTTTGTTTCGCAGTTTCTCTCATTTCAATAAACAGCACCAGCATTTCCATGTAGTTTAAGATAAAAACTTAGGAACAAGACTTGACTCCTCTTTGTCTTTCACAACTCAGATTAATCTTCAAAATATATCCTAGGGGCAGGCACTATGGCACAGCGGGTTAACGCCCCAGCCTGCAGCTCCAGCATCTCATATGGGTGCCAGTTCTAGTCCCAGCTGCTCCTCTTCCAATCCAGCTCTCTGCCATGGCCTGGGAAAGCAGTAAAAGACGGCCCAAGTCCTTCGGCCCTTGCACCCATGTGGGAGACCCGGAGGAGGATCCTGGCTCCTGGCTTTGGATCTGTGCAGCTCTGGCCGTTGCAGCCAATTGGGAAGTGAACCATCGGATGGAAGACCTTTTTCTCTCTCTCTCTGCCTCTCCTCTCTGTGTAACTCTGACTTTCAAATAAATAATCTTAAAAAAAATATATCCTAAAGTCAACCAATCTCACCACTTCCACCACTACCATATTCTTCTGACCCCCACCATTTGTAACTAGGACTAGCCTAACTGGCCTTATTACTTTCACATTTGTCCTCCCACAGGCAAACCTCCATACGCAGGTCTCAAGCACCCAGAACAAAGTGTGTCCTCTCCCATTCAAGAGCCCTCAATGGTTTCCCACCACATAGAGAAGACTGGTATTTCCTTCCAAGACCCAGAAGACCCTATATAAGCCAGTACCATCCCACCTGTCACTGACCTGTGTGCCTCCCTCCCTTGTGTTCACTTTGCCTTCACATTCTTCCTTGATCAAAACAAACTCGGGTTCAGGCAGACTATGGCACTTCCAGTCCCCTTTGCCAGAATGTTCTTCCCCTATGACCCATAAGCCCCCAAGCTTCACTCAGTGTCTGGTCAGATATCATGTCTTGGAAGGGGCCTTTCCTCACCACCTGGCCAAATTGCACTCTAGGCCTCATGCTGCTTCTTTCTTTCTAGCACTTACTGCCAGCAACTCCACAAAGTTCAGCCATTGCCTACCTTATTCATTCTTCTTTCTTAGAATAGTTTCTAGCATGTAGGACTGCTCATTTTTACTGAATTTAAAGTAGTATTGGCTATCCCATTTATATCCGTACAAGAAGGTTCAGCCATTACAATGGCCCAACAAACTTATTTTTGGATTTTTTTGGCTGGAAGAGCCAGTGGTTCTCATACTTCACCATGCCTTTGATCCACCAGAGGGCTTGTTACAGCACAAATTAATGGTAACATTCAAAGTCTCAGATTTGGAAGATGTGGACTGGAAAATGCGCACCCTAATCATGTTGCAAGGTGATGCTGACTCTGCTTATTGGCGATGTAAGAAACATCTGAGTCAAACAACCCCTTCAGCAGTGTCCTTTCTTCACACTTTTGTCTTTGCAATCCTGTCACCCTTTTGTCAGTTGCTGAAAGCATCACAGGAAGCCAGTGTGCCTCAGATGTGCTCCTTCCCTGAAGGACACTCTTGCAATATGAACCAGCTAGAGACCAAGGCTTCCACCTCCCCCTCCCAGACTGTGCATTACGGTTATCAGACTGGCAAGTGTCCCTGGAGGAAAACTTTTGTGAAATATCATGTATTCTAATTATGTCAAAGTTTGCAAAGGCAATGCTTTCCATCTCCTTCCAGTGCCAAGCCTCCAGCCAGTGCTTTCTGTATCTTGTAAAAAAATATCAGGGTCATCAGCACTGAAGGGTTGTGGTTCACCACAGACAATCAAACAGCTCTGTCTAGCAATTAATTGCACGCCTGGGCATTGACTGATGGTTAACTTCCACCCCAGGCTATTCGAAAGGAGCAGGAATGCGATCCGTTTCTTCAGATGCAGTAAAGAGATTCCTTATTTATTCCAGTGGATCATGGTCAAGTGAAGAAACGTTTCTGTAAGATTTCTCATTTTAAAGGGGTGTGTGTGTGTATGTGTGTGTGTATGTGTGTGTGTGTGTTTAGATTTCCACTTAGATTAATCAGCCTGGAGGCCTTTTGGGTTTCCTTGTTCCCTCTCCACTTGCAACTTTTTCTTGTACATTTCAAATTGTGTGATCATCTGAACCTGTTTTCCTGCAGCTTGTTTCCTGATATTCTCCTACCACTCATTCATCAGAGTAAAATCATTTAAACTCTCTGAGAGTCTGATTATTGTGGGGCGATGATCCATTCAATAGTTATTATCCACCGAAATCTTAGCCAGGATTTACTTGTGATGGACTACGCAAATCTTTGAGCTTGGCAGAAAGAAGTTTTATGGGAAAATGGTGCGAGGTGAAATCAGTGGATGACTGGGGTAAAAAGTATGTCAGACAAAGGACCCTCAGTGATGGAGCTGTTTTGCATCTCGGCTTTCGTGAGGATCTCATGAATCTACATGTGTGACAGAATTGCATAGGATTAAATGCACACGCATGCAAATAGCTGCACGCTAAACGGGAAATCTGAATAAGGTGGACTGTATCAATGCCAGTATCCTGATTATGGATATGTACTATATTTACACAACATCTTTTTTTCTTATTTTTTTGACAGGCAGAGTGGATAGTGAGAGAGAGAGACAGACAGAGAGAAAGGTCTTCCTTTGCCGTTGGTTCACCCTCCAATGGCCGCTATGGCCGGCGTACCACGCTGATCGGAAGTCAGGAGCCAGGTGCTTCTCCTGGTCTCCCATGGGGTGCAGGGCCCAAGCACTTGGGCCATCCACCACTGCCCTCCTGGGGCACAGCAGAGAGCTGGCCTGGAAGAGGGGCAACCGGGACAGAATCCGGTGCCCCAACAGGGACTAGAACCTGGTGTGCCGGGGCCGCAGGCGGAGAATTAGCCTAGTGAGCCGCGGCGCCAGCCTACACAACATCTTACCCTTGGAAGGAACTAGGTACGCAGGATCTCTCCACGTTATTTCTTAAAACTGCATGCAAATCTACCATGCTCTCTAAATTTGAAGTTTAACAATGAAGCGCTACAGAGAGGACAGGTCTGGGTGACAACAGGAGGCAGAGTCTTGGGTGGCAGGGAAGGATCTCAAGGGCCCAAAGAGGAGAGGACCCAAATCTAAAAGGAAGAGAGGCACAGATGGGAAGATAAGGCACATTCCTAAGGAAAACCTCATTCTCTTCCTGTCCGTAGACCACACCAGGAGACTACAGTCTATCATGAAGCCATACATTGTAGAACGATCATCTGCAAGATGTTGAAAGCAGGAATTACGGCTGACAGTCGCCCAGTGCTGCCAGTTGCTATGCACATGCACTATCTCACGATCCCTTCTTTAGTTCTGTAGCCTAGCTCCAGCTATTTTATCTCTTTTTTATTCATTGATTTATTTTATTTGTAAGTGTTTACACCAGAACAGTGAAACTAAAGTTTGGAGACAATGGGTGTTATTATTTCTATATCATTAGTTTATTATAAAAGAGACATGGGAATTATTTACATGATGAAAGGTTTCAGAACTTCAGTGGAATGTGATGCCGTTTCAACAGACATTTCAATCTACATATTTTCTAAGAATCTCACCATCTCTAAATAGAAAATAACCCTTGTCATCTAGAAGTACTTTAGTGCCTCCATATTCTGGAAGAAGAACTTTATCTCCAACTTTCACACTAATTGGTTGAATCTCTCCACCCTTTCCTTTAGAACCTGATCCAACAGCTACTACTGCTGCTTGCAATAGTTTTCCTTGAGATTTTTCAGGGAGCATAATGCCTCCTTTGGCTATTGTTTCTGCAGTGCTCCTCTCAACCTAGACCCGGTCAAAGAGCAGAAGAAACTTCCCAAATGCCTGTCCTGCCATGGCCCCTACGCCGTAGCTCCCGCTGCGCTCTCGCTCCACCACAAGGAGAGACCCACAGCCCAACCCTCAGAACACGTCTGTTTTGTCTATTTTACTACGAGGAAACCAAGGCATAGGAAGATTAATAAACATTAACTGGAAATTGGCACAGCCACAACTTCTCTGATTTGCTAAGTACAGAATTAGTACTAAGTACAGTAATTCAATGCTCACTCTGTGCCAGGTGTGCTGTCCTAACTGCTTTCCTTTGTAGAAGAATATGGCGGGGCCCAGTGCCATGGCTCACTTGGTTAATCCTCTGCCTGAGGCGCCGGCATCCCATATGGGCGCCGGTTCTAGTCCCAGTTGCTCCACTTCCAATCCAGCTCTCTGCTGTGGCCTGGGAAAACAGTAGAAGATGGCCCAAGTCCTTGGGCCCTGCACTGGCATGGGAGACTGACCGGGAAGAAGCGCCTGGCTCCTGGCTTTGGATTGGCGCAGTTCCGGCAGTTGCGGCCATTTGGAGAGTGAACCAATGAAAGGAAGACCTTTCTCTCTGTCTCTCCCTCTCACTGTCTGTAACTTTACCTCTCAAATAAAATAAATAAATCTTTAAAAAAAAGAAGAAGAATATGGCCTATCACTATAGTTTCAGTTCTAGAACATTCCCCATTATGCACTGGCATCAAATAACCACTTTTGTGGAGTAAGCTTTTGGTGCTGTGCTTAAGTTGCCACTTGGGTGTCTTCATGTCCTACCTGGGTGGTTCAACTGTCAGGTTCTCCACTTTTTTTTTTTTTTTTGAAGACTTATTTACTTATTTGAAAAGGGGGGAGAGAGAGAGAGAGAGAGAGAGAGAGAGATATCTCCCATCTGCTGGTGTTCAATCCCTAAATGGCTGCAACAGCCGGAGCTGGGCCCGTTCAAAGCCAGGAGCCAGGAGCTTCTTCTGGGTCTCCCATGCAGGTGCAGGGACCCAAGCACTGGAGCAACCAGGACTGGAACCGGCACTGACATGGGATGCCAGCGCCACAGGTGGCAGCTCTACCCACTACGCCAGAGCACCGCCCCGGATTCTCCACTTCTGATGCAGCTTCTTGCTAGTACATCCCGGGAGGCAGCAGATGATTGGCCAAATACTTGGCTCCTTGCCATCCATGGGAGAAACTTGCATGGAGTTCTGGGCTTGTGACTTCAGCCTGGCCCAGCCCTGACTGTTGTGGACATTAGGAGGTGTGAACCAGGAGATGGAAGATATCTCTGTCTTTCAAATAAAATGAAAATTAAAAAAATTTTAAAAATAAAAACTGTATTTTCTATATTGTTTGTTTACTGTGAGGCATTTTGCACAAATTATTCCATTAAATCTTCACAGCAAGTCTGTGTTATCTACAGACTATTGGTGAGAAAGTGGAGGCCCAGAGAAGCTGGCTGTTTAGTCCCAAATCACAGCTACCAACAAGTGCAGAACCAGCAAAGGCTCTCAGGTGGGCTGGCCCCAGAGCTGCCAATCAAACTCTTAGCCCCACTGCCTCCAACTCAGAAACCACAGCCTCCAAGTCAGTTCATCTGGCAAAGCTCCATGCTCCTACCACCCACTGATTTTGCTTGATGTGCAACAGACACTATGCTTGGCTATTCGTTTTGCAAAACTCAAGACATGGACCCCCTCTTTTTCCTTACCTGGTTCCAGATAACAGAGGCACACACAACTCCGTGTTTAAGAAGCCCTCTTTAATGAAGGTTGTCAGGAAGCGGTCAACACTTCTAACCTCTAAACCATGCACTCTTTCTCTCACCTTCGTGTCAATTCAGGGTATCCGGTGGGGCACTGAGGACCTCCCTACACTGTCATTTATCAGCCCCCCCCCCCCCCCCCCCCGCGAAGGGACACATCCTCTGCTAAAATCCGCAAGAACCGTGCCCGCGAAGTCACGAGGAAGCTGCCCGGGGGTGGTGGTGGTGGTGGTGGTTTTTCGCAGGCTGATGGGATGGAACCCAACAAATTCACAGCGTGGAGCGCACTCTGAGTAACCACGAGGTAGCTGGCAGCTGCGGCGGCCTCCTGCGCTTTCGCTTTCGGGTTGGCGCGCCCGCCCGCTCCGGGGCCGACTCCACTTCCTGGTTTTCCCGGTCGCCTCCTTCCCGCCGGCCGCGGGCTGCCTGTCAACAAGCGGGGCTCGCAGAGAGACGCCAACTGCTATTGGAGGAGCCCATCCCGGCCTCCCCTATGCCTAGCTTTGGAGCTGTCAGTTACTTGTACAGTGCGAGCGAGATTTTGGCGCCACAGCTGGGAGTGAGGCTTTTGTTCCACAACAAAAACAAGAGGCTGAATGGCAAGGCTGCCAGCGCCGAGCCCGGCGGAGGCAGCCATAAAGGAGCGCGCCGTCGCCACGGTTTGTGACCTGCCATTAGCGACGGCTCCCTCGGCTGGCTTCTACAGGAGCCCATGGAGGCTATGTGGCAAATTCCGTTTGCACCGGCAGCCGCCCTGCTCGGGCCGCCGGGGTGAATGTGAGGCCCCAGAACGGGCCTGGGTTAGTCCAGGTGCAAGCGCACGTTGTCGGTGCGCCGCGGAGTCATTTCCCGCGCTTTCTGTCGCCTCTGTCAGAGCACTTCTGATGTCCCTCTGCGCCTGCAAGACTGTCTTTCTGACTGAAACAAGTTACCCGACGGATTCATTTATTTCTGGAAGAAGAGCTAGACATAAAAAACCATACTGCAATTCACCCGAATATGTGGTCCCGGGCTATAAATAGATAGCGGGACACCAACTCTTGCGTTATTTGCTGTCTGCATTTAAAACACAGCCAGAGCCCGCTTGCTTACCTCCTTTGAGATAAGAATCACGTGGGAAAACCGGAATTCACAACCCAGAGAGCAGTCAGAGGTGAGCGTTCTCATTTCAGGAGGGATTCTTTAAGTTTGGAAGCCTGCGGAATACTTGCAGCTCTGCCCACCCCCCCACCCCCCACCAAAAAGGCAAAAGAAACGTTAAAAGAAGGGGGAAAAAAATCCCAAATCAAGGACGTTGATATCTAAAGTGCTGCTATAAAAAACGTATTCCTTCAGGTTTGGTCTGGTTTGAATGAATATTCTTTTGAGGAAATGATGAAGTGAAAGACAGTCATTCACACCTTAGCGGGAATGAGTTGGTTATTCTTTGTTGAGAGGAGAGAGACTAGTTACAACTGAGTTTCTGAAAAGAGGCAGAGGAACACGATGGGTGGCAATAAATGCAGAAAAAGTCTGGATGCCTCAGAGGATAGTTGGTTGTTGCTTCACAATTCTGGCGAAAGCTGACTTCTTCTAAAAGACGGTTTCTGGTTAGTTTTCTTGTGTTTTGATCTTGCAGTGGAATTTTTGCAGTGATGGAAATGTTCTATATTTACCCAGCCCGGTGGCAGTCACGAGATACATGTGGTTATTGAGCAGCTGAAATGAAATGTGGCTTCTGGGGTGGGCATTGAGCACAGCACTTAAGATGCCACTGGAAACCTTCAAGGCCCTGTTCTTCTTCCAATCCAGCTTTCTGCTGATTGCACAACTAGGGAGGCTGTGGGTGATGGCTCAACTGCTTGGGTGCCTGCCACCCATGTGGGAGATCTGAATAGAGTTCTCCTGGCTTCAGCCTGGCCCTGACCTCTGCTGTGGTACTGCTGTAGGCATTTGAGCCAGCAGATTTCTCCCTCTTTCTCTCTGTCACTCTGCCTTTCAAATAAATCAAACACATATATAAAGCAAACAAATAAAGAAATGTGGCTGCTGTGATTTAGAATTTTACTTTTTAATTTAACACCCTCGTGTGACTGATGGCTCATCTTGAACAACACAGCTTTAGAAGATTTTAGAAGTTGGGGTGTCTTTGTATCTTCAGGAATAAAGAACAAAGTTAGTGCGGTGGGCAGCTGTCTGGGATTCACACCTCTACTGAGGCCCCCCACTTAGAGGCTAGATCTGGCAACTTGCTTCCAGCAGTAGAATCTGGCCCATATGATGGGATGTCACTTCCAAGATCAGGTTACGAAGAGACTGGCTCTGCCCTGGGTGTCCTCGTTAGCTGTATTCTCATTGGCCACGTCGTCAGCTGCACTATGGAGAAGTCACTCTGGCAAGGAACCACTGTCTTCAGTTCACAGCCAACAAGGATCTGAGGCCATTGTCCCAACAACTGTCAAAGAACTAAGTGCTGCCAACATCCACAGGCACGAGCTGCAGAGTGGATTCTCTACCAGTTCAGCCTCGAGAGGACCGAGGCCCTGACTGTCAATACGAAGAACTCTGTGAACCAAAGACCCCCAGGTAAGCCATGCCAGAACTCCAGATTTCACAGAACATGTGAACTAATGGATATATATTGTTTGTAATTATTGGGTTAAAGGTAATTTGTTATACAGCAATGGATTTTAATATGATTGGACTCATTTAAAATACATTTGTTCTAGTTAGGACATCCCTAGGTGCAGAGACTTGCAAACAGTAGTGCCCAATGTGATGACAGTTCCCTGGTTTTAACAGTCTAATGTGGGCACCCTTTGGGAGGTACCACAGAAACCTGGCCCTGTTCTCTGGCTAGCCCTAGAAGCCACTTCCTTTGTAGCCAGCTAGGTAGGAAAACAGCAGAAGGGAACTCAGAAGGGAGATCTACGGATGATGCACATCGTTTCCATCCCTGTTCCGCTCACTTATGTCAAATATTTCGCCAGAGCTGTAGGTCAGAGTGGGGACTCTGTCGCGCTGTGTGTCTGGGGTAAAGGTAAAGCTGATTCGGGGCTCAGCTGGCAGGGTTTGGCTTCGACACAGTATTCATTTGGGTGGTGAGCTCCTTGACAAAAAGAGGCCTTTTCATGCCTTGCCAAACCCCAGGAGCATGCAGACAAGAATCTCTTTACAAAAAACAATGAGGCAATGATAGATTGGCAAACAGACCAACTGTGCACCCCCACCTCAAGATGCTAGCTCAGCAAACTTGTCAGAATGTCCGAGCCCCATAAGCTTCTTCGATTCAACTAAATGCACACAAAACCAAAGCTGTTCAGAGAGAGGTGTGGCTCAGTTCTGGAAAATAAGGAAAAGATGCCTGTGCATGTCCAAAGGGACTTCTGAACCACAGAGGGAGATGGGCAAGGACCTCCATGAGTGGAGGCATCCTTTAGCTATGACTACAAGGTTGTATCTCCAGTCTATTGAGCTTCAGCCTGACTCTGATTTTCAATGTCATTGCCACTCTTTTTCTTATAGCTGTATTTTGGTTTATTTGAAAACAGAGAGAGAGATAGAGAGATCTTCCATCCTCTGGTTTATTCATCAAATGTTTATAAGGGCTGAAGCTGGGACAGCCCAGAGCCAGGAGCCTGCAACTTCAATCTGAGTCTCCCACATGAGTGGCAGAGTCCCAAGCACTTGGGCCTCATCTGCTGCCTCTACATGATATATTAGCTGGAAGCTGGATCAGAAGCAGAGGTGGGACTTGACCTCAGATACTAAAATGTAGGATGCAGTATCCCACACACAGCTTAACTCTCTGTGCCACAACTGCCCCCCACCCCCATGTCACTGTCATTCTTCAGGGTCTCTAGAAAAGGGCAAGAAAAGAATGAATTGGCTTGATTGACTTGGGTTACACTGGGGAGTTCATCTGTCAATACAGTTTTCAATGTTGTTGCTACTTTCTTCTCCCTTAGCATCCTCCCCACACCTGTTTTCCTTAACCTGTGAGCTTATTCCCACCCAGTGAAGAGGAACACAGTTCGGTTAATGTAACTGTGTGTGTATGTGTCAACATTACTTGGAAGGTTTGGCACCCTGAAGTAAACAACCACTGCCTTCCCCCCTCCCCACCCCAAATAAAGGGAAGGAAAAGCACAATGCTTGGCGTAGATCCAAAGGCATGTTTCCAAGGAGCTAATGTGGCTGGGCTGCAGGAACCTTCCCAGGCTGAGCTGTCCTCCAGAGAGAAGACAGAGCAGTTCTCCCATGTGCCTGAGGCCGGAGGACTGCCCAAGCCCAACGTCCCCTGTTTATTCCTAGTTTTTAATATTTTTGTTATGATACAAATAACATAAAATGTGCCCATTTAAACTCTACAATTCAATGCAGCTTTCTTTTATTAACATATTCACAGAGTTGTACAATCATCACTATACTCGTAGGACATTTTCATCATCCCTCCTTAAAAAAAAAAAAAAAAAAAAGAACCTGAACCCATTTACTTTCCATCTTTATAGATTTACCTGTTCTAGACATTTCATATCAACAGAGTGCCTGGTCTCTTTTACATAACATGATATTTTAAGGTTCACCTATATTGTAGCATGTATTCAAAATGTATTTATTTATTTATTTTTTATTTGACAGGTACAGTTATAGACAGTTATATAGAGAGAGGCAGAGAGAAAGGTCTTCCTTCCGTTGGTTCACTCCCCAAATGGCTGCTATGGCTGGTGCTGCGCCGATCCAAAGCCAGGAGCCAGGTGCTTCTTTCTGGTCTCTCATGCAGGTGCAGGGGCCTAAGCACTTGGGCCATCCTTCATTGCCCTCCCAGGGCCACAGCAGAGAGCTGGACTGGAAGAGGAGCAACCGGGACTAGAGCCCGGCGCCCATATGGGATGCCGGCGCCACAGGCGGAGGATTAACCAAGTAAGCCACAGTGCCTGCCCCCAAAATTTATTTCTTTTCATTGCTGAATAATATTCTTTGGTGTGGCTATAACAGCTTTTGTTTAACCAGTCATCAATTGGGTATTTGGGTTGTTTATTTTTTATTTTTATATTTTATAATATATTTGTGTATTTACTTTTTGTGTTATTTTGTGTATGTCCTACTGGTGGCCCCAGCGTTGTGGGTGGTGTTGCCATACTACCAGAACAACCTCCACATCTGCCGGCACCATGACAACTTGCTTTCATTGGGGAGCATTTGGCCCTATCTGATCCTTAGAGAAGGGTCTGAAACTGAAACTGCTGTGCACACTGCACAGGAACCACTGAGAACCAAAATTCTAGGTGAATTCCCCCCAATCCTAGGACCAGCATAGTGATGCAGGGAGTATGGGGGAGTGGGAGAAGTGCAAGAACTTGGCCAGGCCTACCCAGCTCTGAGAACACTACTTGTAGGCACTGTGCTGACTATGATCAAAGGCTGGAGTCCTCTAAGGGCTTTGCTCTAGCAAAATACCTTGCCAGAGCTGGAAACTAGACGAGCTTCTAAATGTGGCATTGCTCCCTGGCCTCAAGAAATTCTCCTAAGCTCTCAATAATTTTTTAAAAACTGGTCAACCATGCTAAAGGGATGACTGGCTTACCCTTTTCCTTTCTCAAGGGAAAATTGTATTACAAAATTGTTGTCATATCAAGTAGTAATCAAAAGAAATACAGAGAGAAGTGTTATCTTTGAACAGTGATGTAAAAAGAAACTCCAATATTCATTTCCACCATAAAATCAAACACACTTTTTACAGCTCTGAAAATTAACCAAATACTTGCAGCAACAGGGGAATGTTTATTCAAGGAAAGCACTGAATCTCAGTAAGAACAGAGGACATTCTGTCATTTTAACTTATCTCAGGCCTTGAAAAGGAGGGCCTACATTCCTGGTCCTGGAAGGAATGAATGGTCCTCACTTAAAAAGAATTGTAATTATTTTCTTTTTAAAAATCTATCTTGTAACTCTGTGGAAGAGCGACTCAAAAGGATTATCTTTATTTTGCTTGACTTGGAACTGGCCCAGTTCAAAACCCACTGGGAAGGAGGAGGGCGTTTATCAAACATATTTAACAGGTAAATGTTTTAGCTGCTGCTGCCTGAGGTTATAGATAAAGGTTGACAAAACCAACAAGTCTGAGAGAACAGGCTGGAAAATGAGATGTCCATTAAGGCTTTGAAATGTTCAGACATGTTCCTGTGAGTCTGGAATGCCATGTATGCTCAGGAATGACCGGGTTAGGCTGTAAGTTCTAACCTTTGCCTGAACCTGGGGCTCTGTACAAGAAGGAAGTGATAGCTAAGGCAGAATTATAAACCTTGTGACTGGGTGTTGAAGGTAGAACACATACACAGAGTCTCTTGGCAATAATCTGGCAATATTTTTGTTTCCAAGCATTTAAGAAAATCTCTGTTTAATTATTGGCTGACTACAAATCTAACAGTGGCCACAATTGTCAGTGGCCACAATTGTCAAAGAATACAGATGTTAAAGAATTAATTCATAAAAGATGTTAAACAAACAAATAACAATAACTAAAATGGAGAACAAAAAATTCTGAGAGGAGAGAATTTGATGTCCAGAGTTGCCATACTATGAGTTCAAAATGTCAAGTTTTCAATAGAAAATTAGAAGACATGCAAAGAAACAAGAAGGTATATACCCAAACACAGGGGGAAAAAAGAAATGAATGGAAACTATCCCTGAGGAGACCTAGACACTGGGCTTGCTGGAAGAAGACCTTAAATAAACTATTTAAAATACATTAAAAGTGAAAAAAAAAAACCATATTAAAGAACTTAAGGTTTAAGACTCATGTCTTACCAAGTAGATGACTTCAATAAAAGTTAGAAATTATATGTTTTAAAAATTCTGGAGCTGAAAATACGATTACTTAAAAAATCGCTAGAAGAGCTCAACAGTAGATTTGAGGAAGTAGAAGAACCAGCAGCTTAAAGGGAGGTCAATTGAGATTATTCTGACTGACAAGCAAAAGCAAAAAGAGTAAAGTCAAAAGGTAATCGAGAATACACAGAAACTCATATTCACATAATTGTAGCTCTAGAACAAGAAGGTGGAGAGGTGGAAGACAGAAAGAATATTTGAGAAAGAATGACAGAAAACTATAATTCGAAGAAAACATTACAAACACATCCAATGTACGCAACAAACTCCAGCTAGAAAAAACTCAGAGATCTGTGTTGTGATATATCATAACCAAGGTATTGAAAGAATCTTAAAAGCAACAACAGATAAATGACTCATCTCCCTCCAGGAAGCCCGAAAAAGATTAACAGTTGATTTCTCATCAGAAACTGTGGAGGTCAGAAAGCAGAAGGATGTTGTATTCAAGGTGTTTAAATTAAAATAATAAAAAAAAAGTCAACCAAGAATTCTGTATTTGACAAAAGTTTCCTTCAAAAATGAAAAGAAATTAAAACATTTATAGACAAAGAAAAGCTACAAGTTTGTTGCTAGCAGACCTACTCTATCCAACAAGTGGTAAAGAAAGTCCTGCAGGCTGAACCAAAAGGAAATGACACCATATAGAAACTGAAAGTCATATGAAGAAGAAAAGATCTCTAGTAAAGGGAATTATATGAGTAAGTGTAAAAGACAGGAAGAGTGTTTTGTTTGTTTTCTTAGTTTGTAATACCTTTTTTTCTGATTTAAAGACACTTATAAAAAGGCAGCATTTTTAAAGTCATGATGATGAACAAATAATATATAAAGGTATAATTTGTAGAAATAACAGTATAGTGTAGAAGGTGAGAAATTGATTAGATATACTGAAGTAGGTTTAAATGTTAAGTAAATTGTTATTAATTAAGAAATTAATTGTAGTTGTCAGAGAAACCACTAATAACTCAAAAATACACTAAATGGGGTGAAAAGAACATATACATGGCACACTAGCAAATATCTAATATGAAAGAAATTAGTAATGAAAGAATTAAGGAACAGAAAAGATACAAAACATGTAAAAGAAAAAGCAAAATGGCAGAAGTCCTTCACTGTCTGTAGATAAATTTAAATGGTTAAGCTTTCCAACTAAAAGGCAGAGATTGGCAAATGGATTTAAAAACATGACTCAATTATATGTTGTCTACAAGAGACTCACTTTGTGTTCAAAGATGGAAATAGGCTGACAGCACAAGAATTAGAAGAAATATTAAACACAAATGGTAGCCAAAAATAGAGCTGAAGTGGTTATATTAACATCACAAAAAATAGACTTGAAGACAGAAAATGTTACCATAGACAAAGAAGGGCATTATGCAATAATAAAAGAATGTTTATCAAGAATATGTAAGAATCATAAGCATGCATACACCAAAAAATAGAGCTCCAAAATATTGAAACAATAACTAAGTGAACCAAAGGAAGAAATAGGCAATTCAATAATAATTGCAGGAGACTTCAGCATCCCACTCTCAATAATGTCTATAACAGCTAGCTCAACATGGAAATAGAAGGACTGATACTATCAAAGAACACTATCATGAAATTAAACAAATAATCTATAGAATTGGAGAAAATATTTGCAAATCATGTATCTGATAAGGGTCTAACAAACACAATTATAGAGTCTCTCTGTCTTTCTTGAAAAGATTTATTTTATTTATTTGAAAGACAGAGTTATATAGAGATAGAGCCAGAGAGAGAGAGAGAGAGAGAGACAGAAATGGAGAGGTCTTCCATCCACTGGTTCACTCCCCAGATGACCGCAACAGCCAGAGCTGAGCTGGTCCGGAGCTAGGAGCCAGGAACTTCTTTCCAGTCTCCTACGTGGGTGCAGGGGCCCAAGGACATGAGACATCTTCTACTGCTTTTCCAGACCATAGCAGAGAGCTGGATCAGAAGTGGAGCGGCCAGGACTAGAATAGCCCATACGGGATGCCGGCGCAACAGGCTGGGGCTTTAACCCATTGCGCCACAGTGTTGGCCCCTAGAATAACTCTTTACAACAACTAAATAACAAATTCCCCGATTAAAAATAGACAAAGAGTTTGAATATATATTTCTTCAAAGAATATTTGTAAATAATCAGCAAGTACATATAGAGATGTTATTAGTTATTAGTCATTAGTTATTAGGAAAATTTAAGTCAAAATAATGATGAGGGCAGGCAGTGGTTTGATACTGTGGTTCAGATGCCACTTGGGATGCCCATGTCCCATATTGGAGTGTCTGGTTCAAGTCTCACTCCTCTGCTTCCAATCCAGCTTCCTGTTAATATGCACTTTGGGAGGTAGCTGGTGATAGTTAAAATACTTGAGTCCCTGCCATCTATGTGGGAAATCCTGATTGAGTTCCAGGCTCCTTGCTTCAAACTAGTCCAGTCCTGTCTGTTGTCAACAACTGGAGTGTGAGTTAGTACATAGAATATCGTTCTCTCTGTCTGTCTATCTGTCCACCTCTCTCTGTGTGTCTATGATTTTCAAACAAAATAAAAAATGAATAAATACTTTTAAAAAACTAAAAAAAAAACACAAAATGATAATAGGATATGATTTTACACTTACTAGGATGACTATGATTTAAAAAAATAAGGAAAACAGGGTGGATGAAATGTAGAAAAATTGGAATTTTTGGACATTCATGATGAATGTGAAATGGTATAGTTTCTTGGGAAGGCAGCTTGGCAGGTCTTCAAAAAGTTAAATAGAACTATGTTATGACCTGCAATTCCACTCCTAAGTATATATCAAAAATCATTGAAATAAGGTAATAAAGAAAAATCAGGGTTTACATGTATTCATAGTAGGCTTCTTCACAGTAGCCAAAAGGCAGAAAATCTCCGAAAGTCCATGAACAGATGAGTGGGTTACCAAGGTGTAGAATATCCACACAGTAACTGTTGTTCAGCCATAAAAAAAAAACAGTACAATGACTATAGACAATACAATGTGGAAGAACCTTAAAAATACTGCACAAAGTGAAAGCACAGCACAGAGGGTCACATCTTGTGTGATTCCATTTATAGAAAATATCCAGAATAGATAAATCTGTAAAGTCAGAGAATAGACTGATAGTTGCCACATGCTGTGTGGCACATAGGGGTAGAGGACAAAACTGGAAATAACTGCTTAATAAGAATGGGGTTTATTTTTTGGATGCTAAAAATGCTCCAGAAATCTAAAGGCGTGGTGATTGCACAATATTGAGATTGTACTGGGGCCAGTGATGTGGCACAGTGGGTTAACGCCCTGGCCTGAAGCGCCAGCATCCCATATGGGCGCCGGTTCTTGCCCCGGCTGCTCTTCTTCCAATCTAGCTCTCTGCTATGGCCTGGAAAAAGAGTAGAAGATGGCCCAAGTCCCTGGGCCCCTGCACCCACATGGGAGACCTGGAAGAGGCTCTTGGCTCCTGCCTTTGAATCAGCACAGCTCTGGCCATTGCGGCCATCTGGGGAGTGAACCAATGGATGGAAGACCCCCCCCCCCCAACCTCTCCTCCCTCTGTGTAACTCTGACTTTCAAATAAATAAATAAATTTTTTTTTTTTTTAAAGAATGTACTAAATACCGTGGAATTGTTCACTTTCTCTGGATAATTTTATGTCATGTATATTTCATCTCAATACATATTTAAAAATAATGTCTTTTTTATTTTTAAAGTTTTATTTAAGGTGTACAACTTTCATATATACAGATTTAGGAACATAGTGACATTTCCCACCCTACTTTCCCTCCCTCCCATGCTTTCCACACTTCTTCTTCCTCCCTCTCCTATTCCCACTCTCAATTTTTACAAAGATCTATTTTCAGTTTATTGTACACTCATAAGATTAACCCTACATTAAGTAAAGAGTTAACAAACATTAGGAAAAAAACACTGTTCCTCAACAGTAGAGACAAGGGCTGTACACAATCATGGAATCTCAAAATTCACACTTTTTTAGAAAAGATTTATTTATTTATTTGAAAGGCAGAGTTACAGAGAGGTAGAGGCAGAGAAAGAGAAAGAAAGAGGTATTCCAGCCACTGGTTCACACCCCAGTTGGCTGCAATGGCTGGAGCTGTGCTGATCTAAAGCCAGGATCCAGGAGCTTCCTTTGGTCTTCCCACACAGGTGCAGGGGCCCAAGGAGTTGGGCCATCTTCTGCTGCTTTCCCAGGCCATAGCAGAGAGCTGAATCAGAAGAGGAGCAGCCGGGACTCAAACCAGCACCTATATGGGATGCTGGCAAGGTGGACGGTGACTTTACCTGCTATGCCACAGCACTGGCTCCTCCAAATTCACTTTTTTTTTTTTTTGACAGGCAGAGTTAGACAGTGAGAAAGAGAGACAGAGAGAAAGGTCTTCCTTCTGTTGGTTCACCCCCCAAATGGCTGCTACGGCCGGCACACTGCGCCAATCTGAAGCCAGGAGCCAGGTGCTTTCTCCTGGTCTCCCATGCAGGTGCAGGGCCCAAAGACTTGGGCCATCCTCCACTGCCTTCCCGGGACACAGCAGAATGCTGGACTGGAAGAGGAGCAACCAGGACAGAACCGGTGCCCCAACCGGGGCTAGAACCCGGTGTGCCGGTGCCACAGTTGGAGGATTAGCCTAGTGAGCTATGGTGCCAGCCCCAAATTCACTCTTGTAGATTACCTTTTAGATATTCTATTAGTTACCACATATCAGAGAAGACATATGGTGTTTGTCTTTTGGGGACTGGCTTATTTCACTAAGTATAATGATTTCTGGTTGCATCCATTTTATTGCAGAAAAACAGGATTTCATTTTTTTTTAGTACCAAGTAGTATTCCATAGTGCATATATACCATAATTTCTTTATCTGGCCATCGGTTGATGGAGATGCGGGTTGATTCCATATCTTAGTGGCTGTGAATTGAGCTGCAATAAACATGGGAGTACAGGGTACAGATAACTCTTTCATATGCATATTTTATTTTGTTTGGGTAAGTTCCCAGTAGTGGAATTGCTGGGTCATATGGTAGATCTGTTTTCAGATTTCTGAGTTCTCTCCATACTGTCTTCCACAGTGGCTACACCAGTTTACATTCCCACCAACAGTGAATTGGTGGACTGTTGTCCCTACATCCTTGCCAACATTTATTGTTTGTTGATTTCTGTATGAGAGTCATTGTAACTGGGGTGAAATGAAACTTCATTGTGGTTTTGATTTGCATTTCCTGATGGCGAGTCATCCTGAGTATTTTCTCCTGTCGGCCATTTGGATTTCCTCTTTTGAAAAATGCCTGCTCAAGTTCTTTGCCCATTTCTTAACTGGATTACTTATTTTGTTGTTGTTGAATTTCTTGAGCTATTTATAGATTCTGTATGTTAACCCTTTATCAGTTGCGTAATTTGGAAATTTTTATTTTCTCCCATTCTGTCGGTTGGCTCATCACTTTGCTGAGTGTTTCTGTTGCAGTGCAGAAGCTTCTCAGCTTGATGTAATTCCCAATTTTTGCTTTGATTGTCTGTGCTTCTGGGGTCTTTTCCAAGAAGTCTTTGCCTATGCCTATGTCTTTCCCCCATATTCTCTAGTAGTTTGATGGTATTGGGTCATAGATTCAGGTCCTTGACCCATTTTGAGTGGATTTTTGTGTAAGGTGAAAGGTAAGGGTCTTGCTTCATACTTCTGCATATGGAGATCCAGTTTTCCTATCACCATTTTTTTGAAGAAGACTGTCCTTGTTCCAGGGATAGATTTTAGCTTCTTTGTCAAAGATAATTTGGTTGCAGATACGTGGATTGATTTCTGAACTTTCAATTCTGTTCTGTTGGTCTACATGTCTATTTTTTGCCGGTACCAGACTGTTTTGATTATAACTGCCCTGTAGTAAATACATTTTTTGAAGAAGGAATTAAGTACTATTGCAAGCTACAACATGGATGAATCTAGAAACCACTATGCTAAGTGAAAGAAGCCAGACACAAAAGGTCAAATGTTACACAATACCATTTGTATGAAATGTCCAGAATGGACAAATCCACAGAGACAGAAAATAAATCAGAGGTTAGGGGAGAAGGCTTCTGACTGACAGCTGGTAGCAACAAGGTTTCTTTGGGGGCAATGGAGATGTTCTGCAATTAGATAGTGGTAACAACTGCATAGCATGGTGAATATACTAAAAACCACTGAACTGTGCACTTTGAAATGGTGACCTTGATGCTATGCGAATTTCACCTAAAAATGAGAACACACACACACACACACATATAATGCTAAAATGTATTGTAGACTTTCATGAAGCAATTAATAATCACAACAAAATTATTATGTCATTTTCTGAACTTGTAGTGGTTTTTAGTTTTTAAAAATATTTATTTAGTTAGTTTTTTTGAGAGGCAGAGAGAGTTAGAGAGAGAGAGAATCATTCCACAAACGCCCACAACAGTTGGGACTGGGCCAGGCTTTAGCCAGGAACCCTGAATTTAATCATGCTCTTCCAAGTGGGTGGCAGAGATCTAAACACTTGAGCCATAGCCAGCTGCTTCCCAGGGTGGGCATTAGCAGGAACCTAAAAACAAGAATGGAGACAGGACTGAACAATAGGCATTCCAGTATGAGACGTAGGTATCTCAAGCGGCATCTTAACTGCTGGGCCAACCACCTACACCCTTGGCTTTTTATTATTTGTAATTTGTAGTGATTTCTTCTCTACTCTAAATAAGAAAGAACATTTTAAACTATTTTACACATTTTTCCTCTAAGAGGGCTCTCAAAAATGATCAAGCTTCAGGTCCCACAAGCCAGGGATACTATACCTGCACTAATGGGTGCAGAAACTCAGTGAGATACCCATGGCACTGCAAGATTAAGAGATTCTGTACCAGTAGGCTGTGCACTGTTTGCAGGAATACTCTCTCAAGTCTTCATGCCCTTTCTCTACTCCATACCACAGGTCCTGAACCTCCTCTAGGATCCACCTTCTTTTTCTTCCCTCTTCTTACATTGCTGTTGCCTCTTCCAGGGAAGACCATGATGAGACTCATAAGTCTTCTCTTTCTCTCATCTGCTGAGAAGCCTCCCAGGGCAGGGCTATCACTGCCTAGGGGATAAAGAATGCATGCGTGGTCCCAGCCCGTCAGTCCAGACCCATATCACAGCCTTCCCCTAGCTGAAATATGTTCTTGCGTCAAATGCTGCTCACCTCCTCCTGTTCCCAGAACCTCAAGGCTAATCTTTTCTTAACCTCCAGTTTATCTTTTCTTCTTCTTCTTTTTTAAAAGATTTGTTTATTTATTTAAAAGGCAGACTTACAGAGAGCCAGAGGCAGAGAGAGAGAGAGAGAGAGAGAGAGAGAGAGAGAGAGGAAGGTCTTCCATTCACTAGTTTGCTTCCAAAATGGTTGTAACACCCAGAGCTGCGCCCATCCAAAGCCAGGATCCAGGAGCTTCTTCTGGGTCTCCTACGTGGTTGCAAGGGCCCAAGCACTTGGGCCATCTTCCACTGCTTTCCCAGGCCTTAGGAGAGAACTGGATCAGAAGGGGAGCAACCGGGTCTCGAACAGGCACCCATATGGGATGCTGGCACTGCAGGCAGAGAATTAACCTACTACGCCACAGTGCCGGCCCCTCCAGTTAACCTTTTACATGACTGTTTTCTCACCTAGGATGACCTACCTCCTCCTCATCCAAGTAATTGTTTACCTTTATATGCCCTGCTCAGGTATGGCCTCAGGTGAGGTTTCCCACCTCCCTCTGACGCCTGCACATGGCCTCACCCTGTACAGCAATTTATGTGCAATGTATACATTCCTGTATATGTTTACACACCAACCAACATAATTCGAACTGTTTCTCTGTGTGTATGACTATATATGAATATATGAACATAAATATGTCAATGAGTTTATTTATAAATATATATGAATGTCTTTAAAGCATAAACGTGTTTTACATTTGCTTCCTCAAGAACTAGATGTCTATAAACATATCCAAGGCAGGGGCAATGTCCTTTCTATTTAAAATGCACTTTCCTCTGTGGTTTCTACATTTTCTGTACATAGTATGCACTTACCTGGTGCCAGACACTGATACAATGGAGTCATTGCTGTTTGAATTGAATTGAATTTTTTTTCTTTAAGGAATTTAAGCTCTGAATAAAGAAACAAGCAAGAACATACAAATTATTAATAATTATTAATTATATCATGGTAAACAGCAAATCAATGAAATGAACATTAATGGCTTGGAGAGCAGAGAGGATTATATCATCTTCTCTTCATTATCATCATCTTTGTCATGTGTGTGTTAAGCTAATCAAAGGAGAGTTTTCTGGAGTAGAAAGATAGTGAACAAAAGAGAAAGGTGTTATTTCATGGTGTGTGTATAGGGGGAAGTGGTTCTCCTTAGGAGGTAAAGAGCTTGAAGAGTAACACAGGGAGGAAGAGTGAGAATTTAAGATTTTCATGGCAAGACAAGGAAATTATTTGAGTCCAGTGGGAGGCATCTGGGTATTTTAAACATCTTTAACATTTTTTAACAGGTGGAACATTTTTTTTTTTTTTTTTTGACAGGCAGAGTGGACAGTGAGAGAGAGAGACAGAGAGAAAGGTCTTCCTTTTGCCGTTGGTTCACCCTCCAATGGCCGCCGCGGCCGGCGCGCTGCGGCCGGCGCACCGCGCTGATCCGATGGCAGGAGCCAGGAGCCAGGTGCTTTTCCTGGTCTCCCATGGGGTGCAGGGCCCAAGCACCTGGGCCATCCTCCACTGCACTCCCGGGCCACAGCAGAGGGCTGGCCTGGAAGAGGGGCAACCGGGACAGAATCCGGCGCCCCGACCGGGACTAGAACCTGGTGTGCCGGCGCCGCTAGGCAGAGGATTAGCCTAGTGAGCCGCGGCGCCGGCCCCAGGTGGAACATTTTTAAACATTTATTTATTTGAGAGAGAGACAGCGAGCAAGCCAGCTCCCATCTGCTTGTTCACTCCCCAGATACCTGCAATAACCAGGGCTGGGCCAGGGGTCATAGCCAGGAACCATGAGCTCAACCATGTCTGCCACATGGGTGGCAGGAACCCAAGTACTTGAACCATCACTGCAGACTCCCATGGTCTCCGTTAGCATTATTATTCTTAAATAGTTAACCAAATGCTTGTTCATATATTGGGGAATTTTAGTGTTTTCTTTGTGTAGACTATCTTCTTGTGCTAATATGAAAAGTGATACAGTAATGTTAAGAATTGTTACTATTCCAGGGACTGGCGCTGTGGCTCAGCCGGTTAACGCCCTGGCCTAAAGCGCTGGCATCCCATATGGGCGCTGGTTCTAGTCCCGGCTGCTTCTCTTCCGATCCAGCTCTCTGCTATGGCTTGGGAGAGCAGTAGAAGATGGCCCAAGTCCTTGGGCCCCTGCACCCACGTGAGAGACCTGGAAGAAGCTCCTGGCTCCTGGCTTCGGATTGATTCATCTCCGGTTGTTGTGGCTAATTGGGGAGTGAACCATCGGATGGAAGACCTCTCTCTCTGTCTCTCCTCTCTCTGTGTAACTCTGATTTTCAAATAAATAAATAAATGTTTTTTAAAAATAAGAATTGTTACTATTCTAGCGAAAGTTCCCACAAACCCCATTTTTTGAGGAAAGAGAGGTCCCAGCTAGGTACACTGAGTCATTCTGTGGAACCAAGTGAAAAGAAGTCATGAGAAGTATGCTTTGTTTGCCCCTTCTCACTCTCCATGGAGTGTCACCAGGCTGTGCAAGAGAGGGGAGCAGGTTCCACTCTTTCGAGGACTCCTTGGTAGATGAGGGGAAAGACAGAGTGCTTCGCTGGACCAGAATTCTCAGAATGCCACGAAGCAATCCAGTCATACTCTGTTGCGGTGTCTGAGAGGAAAAGGGGGGAAAGCACCTCTTTTTGGGCATCCTCATGGAAAGGCGATTGTAAACTCATTGGGGGAAGATTGTGCTTGTTTAATTGCGTAATTAAAATTTTTTTGCCTGCCTTGCTTCTGTCTTTTGCTTCCTTCCTTCCGCTCTTCCTCCCTTTGAAGAGTATAGCTTCCTTCTTTCTCTCTCTCTCTGTCTTTTTCTCCTTACTTCCATCACTCCTTCCCCCCTCCTCCTTTCCCTCTTTCCCTGTTCCCTCCTTGTGAGCATTCCCTGTTTCCTTTGCATGCCTACATTATTCTTTGCTCTCTGTGACCCAGATTGGACCTTACCTGGTCTTCCAGCTAAAGAGCCAGAGGAGACAGTCCAGGAACTCTGTGCTCCACCCATCCATACCCCTCTACCCACACGGTTTTTTGCTGAGTCATGGAAGACCTTAACTTGGAGAGCGGAAATCTTGTTGGGGGCATGTTGTATAGATTTAGTCACTCACTGCCAGAGTTCTCAGGATAAAAAGTGTTGGTTTGCCAGACTTTCTATATATTTATATATTACGAATATGTAATTTTAAGTGTATGTGTCCTTACGCATGACCAAACACACAGATGTTATAAATGGTCTTATGGGAAGCGGTCCACTATCCTAAGACAGAACAGCTATCGTTTATTTCACAAACATATTTACGCGTGTGCCTCTTCCTGTACTGTGTACTATGATAAGTGTTAGAGAAGAAAAAGAGTTCCAGACTTTAAGTTACTTACATCCTCTGCAGGAGGCAGGCACTTTTTTTTTTTTTTTTTTTTTTTTTTTTTTAAGATTGATTTGAAAGAGTTACAGAGAGAGAGATCTTCCATCTGCTGGTTTACTCCCCAAATGGCTGCAGCTGCTGGAGTTGGGCCAATCCGAAGCCAGGGGCCAGAAGCCAGGAGCTTCTGAGTCTCCCACATGGGTGCAGGGGCCCAAGCATGTGGCCCATCCTCCCCTGCTCTCCCAGGCACATTAGCAGGGAGCTAGATTGGAAATGGAGCAGCCAGGACTTGAAACAGTGCCCATACGGGATATCGGCACAACAGATGTTGGCTTAACCCACTATGCCACTGCACTGGCCCCAGGCAGGCAAGTTGACCAACAGTCCTCAACAGCCTTCAGCACTTTGCAGAATATTTCTTGACTTCAGTTCAATTTAACTTAATGCATTTCTATATTATAGGCACAATGTGAAGGTATACAAAGATAATGGCCTGGAAGAAGAGGAGAGAGAAGGACATTATTTAAATTGGAGGTAGTTGGATATTAAGTGGAGATTGTGAGATTGTTCAGAAGAAACTTGGGAATGATGAGAAGGGGGAGAAAGCAGAACTGAATATGTATGAAATCTTCTGGAAGTTAAGTGTCAGAACCAAGGGAGAGATTGACATCTCCCAAGCAAACAAGACAGGAAAAGCCAATACAGAATATAGCCCGTCAAGAAGGTTGGAGTGAAGCAGTTATAGGAAAGACTTAAAAGGTGGGGGAAATTGAGGTTCTCAATCTTGGGAGGAGAGTTTCAAAAAGAAAGTGAGTAAATGTCTCAATTGCTATATTGTGACTAACAAAAGGTTGGGTGGGGATCAAGCAGTTAGGAAATTACTGGGAATATTTGCTGGGTGCCTTTCCCTGCATGGTGGGGGGATGAAGGCCAGTTCCAGGTATACAAATGAAGGAATTAAGAGAGTAGAGGTTGGCCTGCACCGTGGTTCACTAGGCTAATCCTCCGCCTTGCAGCACCGGCACACGGGGTTCTAGTCCCGGTCGGGGCGCCAGAGTCTGTCCCGGTTGCCCCTCTTCCAGTCCAGCTCTCTGCTGTGGCCAGGGAGTGCAGTGGAGGATGGCCCAGGTGCTTGGGCCCTGTACCCGCATTGAAGACCAGGAGAAGCACCCGGCTCCTGGCTTCAGATCAGCGCGATGCGCCGGCCGCGGCGGCCATTGGAGGGTGAACCAACGGCAAAAAGGAAGACCTTTCTCTCTGTCTCTCTCTCTCACTGTCCACTCTGCCTGTCACAAAAAAAAAAAAAAAAAAAAAAAGAGAGAGAGAGAGTAGAGGTTGTTCGTGAAGAGACATGTCATTGAGGTCATGCAGATGCAAAGGTCAGCAGCTAGAAGGTGATACTGGATATACTGGAGTCTGGAATACTTTTGTAGGTTGAAAGGGAGTCTGTTAAAGGAATTGAAGAGTGAGAATCCACCAGAAAGGTAGAAGCAGATGAATTCTAGAACAGGGTTGGGGGCATTGATAAAAGGAAGAACATATTGTCTTCGGAAATTTTAAGAATGTCAAAGGATGTGAAAAGGTGCTGTTGTTTGAAAGCAAAACTTGGAATTAGGCCCAATGACCTCATTACTCAAATATAAAGAAGGCCATTTTTAAGGGTAAAGAGGCAGGAAGGGAGGTAAGCCACGGAGGGCAGGTGTTGGTTTTTATATTTGCAATGAACATTGATGGAATTAAACTTAAGAAGAGGGACTAACTGGGCATTGAAAATCATTGGGGGAAATCATCCATCAACAGAGAGGCCTATCTGCACTAGGAGTTCGAATGTCTGGCTCACTCTCACACTACCAAACCCAAGTGTGACACAACTGGAACAAGATCATCTAATTTCTGGAAGCTCGGGGCTCTTTCTTTTAATGAGATCAGGATTCAAGTTAGAGAAATGAAGGAAAACTTGGAATGAGTAGGGTAAAAATAATGCAATCTGTGGACAATACCTGTGAGGACAGAACACAGATTTTTCAAGTATTAAGGACTCTAACTGTTCTGTGTCTTCTCTGGAAGACTAGACAATGGGAAATTGCAGCAAAGTCTCCAGCAGCCAGGATATTCTAAACCACGATCATTAAACTGTCTACTGGGCTGCAAGAGAGAAGAGCAAGGACAACCAGCCCTGGTGATCCTTAGGAATATTCACCCCAGGTGGTTTTAGTTCAATCCTCAGAATGTCTTACTTGATTTCTTGATTCCCTTTAAGTTCTAGGCCACATTTTGACAGTAAGCAAAAAAGAATCTGTAGTAGCACACAACACAGAATGGTGACAACATGGAGTAGTATGGTTTTATCCTTGGTTTACATCTTATCTCACTCTCTTCCATAAATGGCACATTAAAAGTAGCTTCTACATAAAATCATCTGGACATTAAAGTCAAATAAGTCATATGTAATTATTAATTGTGTCATAGGCACCATCAAGAAAAAAGGGAACCTTAACTCCCCAATCCTCTCTAGCCAGCCTCGTTGGTTATCTCTAGCTTGATTAAAGGGAATGATACTCATTTGTAAATGCATTTGGCAAACTTACCCTGCTATTGTTTCCATTATTTTGCAAATTACAGACATTGAGATGAAGGCTGTGTAATTTCTGAGCGTTCCCTTTATTCCTGCTTGGAAAACTAGTATTGCCCTGGCATACTTCCACTTGGCTGTTATTTCATTTGAATGCAGCAAATTCTTTATTATGATTAACAAAGACTTCTGCTCCATTCCTCTTTGAATATCAGTCTGCTCATGGCGGATGAGTTGATTTGAGCCCTGCTGTCTCCTTGAATCTCTCTGTTTTACTGCTTTCAAAGATGTTCAAGGCAACAGACACCCAAGTATTCCTAAATGACATGTTTTTTGTGTGTTCTCCATTTTGAATTTGTTTTACGTTTAGTAATTTCACTATCGTCTGGGACTTTTTTCTCCTCTTCTTTCAATTGTCTGATTCTAAATATCTCCTTCACTCATTACTTAAAAGTCTGAAAATATGCAAGTGGTTGGGTTTAATAATTATTGGAGCTCAGAAAGATAAAACCTGAAAGTGAAGAACTCAGCAGCAACTTTCTTTGTGACCTTCTCCTACCCTCCTGACTGTCACTCCTCATTCTGCCCTGAGGCAAGCAGCAGAAACTAGAATACCTCTTCCCCAAGGCAGGTCAGAGAAACCACAACCTCTTTTCAAAGCCAGTCATAAAACCTAAAACCATTACTCTGACTTCCCCATTCTGTGTAACAGCTGGCCATTAAGAAATTCTCTACCTACATTGTCAGATTGTAGGTCATAAGACCCCTGTTTCAGAAAGGGTCCTACTTCATACCCAGGAGGAAGACGTGATGCATACAGAGGCTGGGAAGAATGCTATCAGACAGGCCTTGCTGGGTTGCCCCTCAGTCTCTTGCTCAGATGCTTTTTGCTCACTCACACTTTTATGTGGCTATCTGTGCTTCACAGAGCCTAAGCAGAAGGATGGGGAGTTCACCCTGGGTCTTCAATGGAAAGACTTCCATATTTCATTAAACTATTGTTACAGGATAGGCGACAAAGAAGGCGACCTTGGTTCTTGTTTCACGTAGAAGAATTTCCACGCAGACAGGACAGTGAGCAAAGCAAGATTTAAGTCAGAAACCTCCAGCTGCAGTGTCAGGAGGGGGTCTCCAAGAGAGGAAGACCCGAAAAACTTGCCAAAATGGGGTCTTTTAAGCATATTTCAAGGGAGGAACAGACCAACAGCTAACAATCAGTCAGAAGGCAGGGACAAAACCCATCAGAGGACTGTAGAAACTTAGAAGGGTGGGATTACTACCTATTTGCTATCCTCATGTTGAAACTAGAAACTCAGAGGGTGAGATTGGTATTTTGTCTTTCTAAAGGCAGTTTCTGGGAAGAAACAAGCATCTTGTGAAGTCTTAAATAGACTTAGCCTTTTCTCAGTCCAACAGGAACCAGACCTAACAGCCTATTAGCCCATCTAATTCATTACACTATGATCAAATACATTTATTGTGATTTTTTCTTGTTAAGCTGCCATTTATTACAGGGGTATCAGCCATGATCCCTTCTGATGGGCTTGACTCTCTGCACAATCTTGATATTTTTGAACTTCTCTCTCATTTAGTCTTCTGATTTCTTTTCCCCTCATACATACAGCTCTCAAGATTTTAAAAATATTTTATAAGCAGCTTTGATGCCAGGTACTTTGAGGCATCTCAAGACACAAATGGGTTTCCTTGAGCAGTATACACTTCTAATCCATCATTGCACTGCAATCACTTCTCCCAAGATGTGGTCCTCCTCCCTTAAGTCTTACCCAGGTATCTACCCAAATACCATACTCATTGAGCTGTCCACACATTTAGAGAGTTCTCATTAAATATTCTCCTAAGATTAGTTTTAGTTAGAAGAAATCACATTAGGAGAGCTCTTGTAGACCGCAGGGCTTTGTGGAAAGTGCTGGGATATCTTATATTATCAAATATCTTTTCTTATTCCTCTTCCCCATTTCTTTTGTCTTCCCACACTCCTACCCCTGTCTACCATGGTGCCAGCATCTTGAGTCATCTCTTAGTACTTTAATTCAGTTGGGCAATCATTGGCAGGAGTGTACAAGAGGTGAGGCTAACACAGGCCTTTTCTTCAAAGGAATAGGTGGTGCTGTGTTAAATGAGACTAGTCATAACAACAGTTATGACATCTCGCATTTACCAGAAGCTCTCTATCTATCAGATATCATTCTATGCGCTTTCCTCATTAATCTTGTTACTGTACAAAAATGAGGCCTGGGCTGCTCCACACAGGTCAGTTAATACAGAAGAGAAGACAGCTGATGCAGAGACACAGTAGCTTTATTATGGAGAGACCCCCCAGAGGAAGGTGGACTCTGTGGTCCCAAATATGCTCTTTCTCCTTTTGCAAGCTAGCAGGATGTCTTTTAACAGGTAGTTGGGGGCAGCAATGGGGGCAGTAAGGGGAGATGATTGCTCCTGGAATTCTTAGGCAGAGATTTGGAGCCTGAGGACTCAGAGAAGTTGAAGAATGTGCTACTAAGTAGAAGGTGCAGGATTTGAACCTGGATGTCTGATAGCAGAGCTGGAACTGACAGTGCCTCTGAAGAGGATATATTCAATGAATGATGAGCATCTTACTCAGATTATTTTATTCAGATATTTATCTTCCATGTATTGATTGAGCACTACTGCCTCTGTAGTGCTACTGCCTATGAGACTGGGTTTGATCATCAATTTTTTTTAAACTTTTATTTAATGAATATAAATTTCCAAAGTACAGAATATGGATTACAATGGCTTCCCCCCCATAATGTCCCTCCCACCTGCAACCCTCCCCTTTCCCATTCCCTCTCCCCTTCCAATTGATCAATTGATCATCAATTTTCACAGTAACTCTTGGTATTAGGGTTTCCATTTTGCAACCAAGGAAATAATTTTTTTATTTTTTTTAAAAAGATTTATTTATTTATTTGAAAGACAGAATTTTTTTACGGGGGGGGGGGGAGAGAGAATCTTTCATCTGATGGTTCATTCCCCAAGTGGCCACAACAGCCACAGCTGGGCTGGTCTGAAGCTGGGAACCAGGAGTTTCATCCAGATCTCCCATGTGAGTGCAGGGGCCTAAGGATTTAGACCAACTCCTGCTGCTTTCCCAGGCACATTTGCAGGGAGTTGGATTGAAAGTGGAGAAGCCAGGACTAGAGCCAGCACCCATATGCTGAACCTGTACCCACTATGCCACAGCTCTGGCCCTGGAAACTGAATCTTAAAAGGCGCTCCGCCACTTGCTCAAGATTACTCAGCTAGTAAGAAGGGAAACTCTTGAGCTCTTCAGTTAGTCTTTGCATTTTATCTCTCTTCAGGGTTTGCTTTGGTGAGCATACTGAATTGTTGCTCCTCAGACTGAGGATTCTAAGGAGGTCACATTGATGACTTGCGTTCCAGCCTGCAGATGCAAGACTTGGCTCCTGAGGGGTGGATCCTGTGAGCTTGCACACATCTCTCCTCTAGGAGAGTTGTCTAGCTGATTCTTTGAGCTCCTGAAATAACCAGGGTGCATTTTGGCTGCACACTATTAAGAACCCAAATTGAAGCCGGCGCCGCGGCTCACTAGGCTAATCCTTCACCTTGCAGCGCCGGCACAGCAGGTTCTAGTCCCGGTCAGGGCTCCGGATTCTGTCTCGGTTGCCCCTCTTCCAGGCCAGCTCTCTGCTGTGGCCAGGGAGTGCAGTGGAGGATGGCCCAAGTCCCTGGGGCCTGCACCCCATGGGAGACCAGGATAAGTACCTGGCTCCTGCCATCGGATCAGCGCGGTGCGCCGGCCACAGCGCGCTGGCCGCGGCGGCCATTGGAGGGTGAACCAATGGCAAAGGAAGACCTTTCTCTCTGTCTCTCTCTCTCACTGTCCACTTTGCCTGTCAAAAGAAAAAAAAAAGAACCCAAATTGAGATACAATGGAATTTACAATGTAAATGTGGCAAAGAGCATCTCAGGGCCCTCTCATCTCTTTTCATTCCCCTCCTTCTTAGCTGCTCCCGAGCTCCCAAAGTCTTTGCTGCCTCACAACACAGGCCTTGGTGGCAATTTTCCTGAGTGTATACTCTCCAGAGCCCAGGGGTCTGAATTTCTTTCTCCACCTTTAACCACAGCCCAAATAGCAACATGTTCTATTTTCTTCAGCAAGGCCTGCTACTCAGGGGATCTTCATGGTTGTCAAAATCATAGATCTTAATATTTTTGAAAATAAGTCTTTTTTTTTTTTGACAGAGTTAGACAGTGAGAGAGGGAGGGAGACAGAGAGAGAGGTCTTCCTTTCGTTGGTTCACCCTCCCAAATGGCTGCTACAGCCGGAGCTGAGCCAATCTGAAGCCAGGAGCCAGGCACTTCTTCCCGGTCTCCCATGCGGATGCAGGTGCCCAAGCACTTGGGCCATCCGCCACTGCCCTCCCGGGCCACAGCAGAGAGCTGGACTGGAAGAAGAGCAACTGGGACTAGAACCCTGTGCCCATATGGGATGCTGGCACTGCAGGCGGAGGATTAACCAAGTGAGCCATGGTGCTGGCCCCAAAGGAGCAACCTGTCTAAAAGGTAAGAGAGCTACTTCTCTGGCCCACATTGAGTTTGAAAACTGTGCCCTTTTTTCCAAGAAATTTCATAGCTGTTAGTAGTGCAGAATGGCCAGCAGAAAGAGTATTTGGGTGTCAGAAAGACTGGATCTCCTCCCATCTCTGTCACCATCTCACTGTGTAGTTCTCATCAAATCACCAAGCCCTTTCTGGCTTCAGCTTTTGAATTTGGAAAAATAAGGACGTTCTATTCGACTTTTTTTAAGTTCCTTTTAAGACTATCATTTGAGTATTGCCTGTTGCAGGGGCATTTGCCTTTTCATAGAAGACTTTTGAAGATTTCGGATTCTTGTGTTCCAAGCATGAGTCATCAGTATCAGGATATCAAACTTTATAACAGAGTAGCAGGTTATATGATGTTAGTTTTCCAGGATGGAGGTGAGAGAGAAGCAAAGGGGAAGAGCAGAGAGGTGTCTCTAGTTTGCCTTTTTACAGTTCTTGGCAATTGCAACTCCACCACAGATTCCTCTTCTCAACAGATGAAGAATTCGAAGAGCCTAACCACCACACTGGCAGGGTACAAGGGAATCCCAGGTGTTCTTTGATATTTGATCCAACACAAGACAGATGCCTTCCTGGAGCTTGTGTAGCATTTGCCAACGCATTCTTCCAACGCAGCATTGTCACATTCCCTGGGAGACCTTTGGTTCAAAACACATTTTCTGTTTGAGTGAACAAACCCTCCCTCTCTCCCATGGTATGGTTGCATATCTTTGTATTACTGTCTTTTGTGTTCCGAGGATAGATATCCTGGTTATAACTCACGCCAACCAATGTTAGAGATGATGCTAGTTGTTACCATCTCTTGATCCTTTACTTGACGCAAATATAATGCTTGTAAATACTTTAAGAACATTACTAGTGAGTAATGCAAGGGATGCAATCCTTGAAGGAGAGAAATGCATTTGTTGCATCACTTTAGGTGAGGAATTGGGGTAGCCAGAAAGGCAGTAGCTTTCTAAAGTCATGAAGACTATAAGAGGCAGAGCTGGGACACAAACCCCTGCTCAATTTTCCCAAAGCTCTTGCTGCAAAAAGGAACCTTGAAAGAAAAAGAGAGTTTTTTTTTTTTTTTTTTTCAAGAATGTGGGAGAGCATGTCAGGAACTGGAGGAGGATAAGCACCTATTTATCTCTATTCATTGTGACTCAGGCCTCCCTAAAAGCAGGAAATAGAAGTCATGAGTGTTCCCCATAATATTTGTAGTTCATAAGTTAGAAATTAGCAATCAGCCCCTTTTCACGTAGGACACAATAATAGACATTGGCACAGTCCCTGCAATTTGCTCATGCAAAGAAAACAGGAAACAAGCACATTTTCACTGCGGCTTCAGTCTGAGGGGGCTGGCATGTGCCCACTGAGGGCGAGATTTTCTTGTCAATACCGTATTTACTATCCTGGGCACATGAACAGAGAGAGAAGGATGAGTCACAGCTAACTGACTGCTAAATTAGGAAAATGTAATCCATTTGTTTCTTTCAAATTAGAGTTTCCCAAAGCATTTTAGAGCTCTTTTCCTCAGCAACCATAGCCACAACCTAAACAGCAAACACATACCCAAACTGTGCTAAGCTGACTGTCTGTGATAAGTAAGTACATTATCATTTCGCAGCATTCTCTTCCTAAATTAGGGCAAGATCTTGGGTATATTCACCACTACCTACTGATGCCAAACTTCTGCCTTGGCTTTCCCCATGTCCACCCTCACTACTTACTTTACAGAGACCTTGACATATAATGCAGCATCTATGATTTAGAAATCATCCAGTACATTTGGGATGATTGATATTCCTGGCAAGTCATAATAGAATTTTTAACCAGTAAGAATCCTAGGTCAGTGGCTCTGTAAGTAATCTATGGGGTCAGTCAATGAGACTTTCTCATTTCATCCCTAAAGGACACCAAGGTTCATCAAGACTTAAGCAATTTCAGGAACTGAGGTCTCTGGATGCCCAGTTGACCATTACAGCCCCTTTTTTTTCTGGGTTCAGCAACACAACTGAAAGACAATGCCACATAAGAAACCTGATAGAAGTGTAAATTGTGTGGTGATGGTCAAATCAAATAAACCAGAAGGCCCATACACAGGGTCAGTCTAGCCATTCCCCAGGAAGGACACCTCGGGTAAGGAGCTGGAAATGCATCTGTAGAAAGTAGTTTAATGTCCCAATCTACACCTATTTGCTTAATTTCCTTATAAAATTTGGAGGACTGAATCAGAGCCTGATTTCTCCTTTTACTCTTTCTTTTTTTTTTTTAAAGATCCCACTATACAATGTCATTTACTTCCAAGTTCAGCTTCTTTTTTAAAAATTTATTTCATTTTATTTTTTGACAGGCAGAGTTAGAGAGAGAGAGAGAGACAGAGAGAAAGGTCTTCCTTCTGTTGGTTCACCCCACAAATGGCTGCTATGGCAGGCGCGCTGCGCTGATCCGAAGCCAGGAGCCAGGTGCTTCCTCCTGGTCTCCCATGCAGGTGCAGAGCCCAAGCACTTGGGCCATCCGCCACTGCCCTCCCAGGCCACAGCAGAGAGCTGGACTGGAAGAGGAGCAACCGGGACAAAATCCGGTGCCCCGACCGGGACTAGAACCAGGGGTGCTGGCGCCGCAGGCAGAGGATTAGCCTAATGTGCCGCGGTGCTGGCCAGCTTCTTCTTCTTTTTTTTTTTTTTTTTTTAAGATATTCTTTTTTAAAAAAAGTTATATTATTTGAAAGGCAGAGATTTTTTTTTTAAAAGGTATATTTATTTACTTTAAAGGCAGAGTTACAGAGGCAGAGGCAGAGAGAGAGAGAGGGAGAAGTCCTCCATCTGCTGGTTCATTCCCCATATGGCCACAGTGGCCAGAGCTGAGCTGATCTGAAGCCAGGAGCTTCTTCCAGGTCTCCCACACTGGTGCAAGGGTCCAAAGACTTGGGCCATCTTCCGTTTCCCCAGGCCAGAACACAGAGCTGGATTGGAAGTAGAGCAGCCGGTCTCGAACCAGCACCCATATGGGATGCCAGCACTTCAGGCAGTGGCTTTACCCACTGTGCCACAGCGTCAACCCCATATTATTCTAATATGGTAATGAGGGCAGAGAGTCCTGCACTTCTTCAAGCACACACACTAGGCTTCCTGTTGTGATTTTTATTTTCAGAGCGTGCTGCTGCTTTGTGGAAACTACTGATGGCTGTTTTTCCAGATGAGTGAGCTGTATTTCCTTTGCCATGCACAGAGAGCTGCAAGTTAGCTCATGGGCAGAACCCAGCCTCAGCAGTCATGTGGGGCCATAAAAGGGCTCTCTGGGAACCACTCTTCCTCCCTGCGCTTCTCATTATCATCTGCAGTGCTTGGATTTAGGCTGTGCACTCTGTCAGTGTCTTTACATGAACACCTAACTTAACATTCCCATGAAATTGTTTAATAAATGATAAAAGTAAGCCTTAGAGAGGTTAAAAAAACTTGGCCCAGGGCATACAGTTAATGAGAAACTCTAACCTGAAACCAGGAGTTTGATTTTGCAGCAAGTGATCAACACCACTATTAGGAATGGCCTTGGCCAATTCGCCCAGAAGTTAAAAATTCCAGCATTTTCAGCAGCAGGCACATTTCATATTTAGAAAATTTTTGTTCAATAATTTGAAATATCTATTTACTTATTTATGTATCTTTATTTTATCTGAAAGGAAGAAAGACGCAGAGAGAAAGAGAGACAGAGACAAGCAAAGAGGGCTCTTCTATCTGCTGGTTTACTCCCCAAATGCCTGAAACAGCCAGGGTTAGACTAGGCCAAAGCTGAGTCCAGAACTTAACCTGGGTCTCCCATATGTGTGGCAGGAACCCCAACTATTTGAGTCATTACCTGCTGCCTCACAGAGTTCACATTAATAGGAAGCTGAATGGGAAGGAAGTGGAGCCAGGTCTTGAACCCAGTCACTCTGCTCAGATGTGGGCATCCCACACAATGTCTTAACTGCCATGCTAAATGCCCAACACAACATTTGCATTTTTATTTTATTATTTTAAAAAACATTTATTTATACACACACACACACACACACACAGGCACAGGCACACACACAGAGAGAAGTTCTCCATCTACTGATTCAGTCCCTAGATGGCTGCAACAGCTGGGGCTGGGCCATGTTAGGGTATGTGTGACATATATAAACCACACTCAGGAAAAAGCTATACATCTTTGGGTAAAAACAGAGACAAGAGATAAGAGATGCAAGATGCTACAGACACTGGGGCCTCTCAGCTTTCTTCCTTTTATGGCCCCTTTTCTAAGCTTGGTGCCTAGAACCTTCTTTCTGGAATATGCTTCTTCCTTGGAGAGAGAAAACGAGATGCAGATTTGCTGCAGGATAAGGCTAAAGAGACCTTGATGGGTGCCTTACAATCCAGGGAAACTATGATGGTTTCTGCATCTACAAGCTGCATTCTTATCTAGCAAGGGCTGTGGGTGAGTGGTTTATAGGTGAATATTTCCAGCATTCTCTGTCCCAGATCCTCATTTCAGCCATAAATTTCCTGCAACTCAGCCTTCAACTTCTAAATGATGGCAAGTCCTTGCCAGATGTTGCTCCCAGTTTGTGGGGCAGAACTGGGAGAATTGAAGAGCATGGGGCAAAACCATGGAAAGGTTGGGGGTAGGGGTTGGGATGGGGCAAATTGCCAGGAGAGCAATCATGGTCCACACTGAAGAAAAGGGGAGAGGAGGCTTGGCAGGAGGGAGCAAAAGCTGAGGGGCTGTGTTGCAGAGGGAATCTTGTGTTCTGCATGTTAGATGCTCAGGAGGACTGTACGAGAGTTGGGGAAGGGAGGAAGGGGTTGTGAGGGCTCTTAATTAAAACCTCTGAGGGAGATGAAAGTACAATTTCAACTCCTCCTTGGTATTCCTTGAAGTTAGAGATGAAACCACAGGGATTGGCTTATATTTGGGTTACACAAATAGAGGTAGAGACTTGAATAACCTCTGGTATAGACTGTCTCTTTGTTCTGAAAAAGCAAAGAAAATAATGTAAAGATCATTACATGGATGAAAAGCCATAGCTCCAGGTAGCTAAACACCCCAGGGCCACATTGGAAATAGAAGATACTTAGAGGGTTTGTCTTAGCAGTGGTACCATTTTCTCCATGTTTGTATCAGGTGGAAGCTTCTCTGTCAACTTTGTCCCTTTCAGGGAACTTCTTCTCAAAGAACACAAATGGAAACAGATCCACAGTTGGAAAAGCAAGGGGTACCCCAAGAAAATCATTATTGTGCTTTGAGCTTCATTATGTTACAGAATTTCCAAGTTAGAGGAAATTGTTAAATTGATTTACCCCAAAGCAAATGTAAGGGAGAGGAAAGGAATGAAAGCCCCACTGAAATCTTTTCCATCTACTTGTTGGCTTTTGCTGCCCCTCAAACTAAAAGTACTGTACTTCCTCGCAGTATGGCAGCAATGTTTCCAAAGGGAGAGGGAGTCTTGTTTGCTCTTCAGGCACAGGCCTCTTGGACTTTGGTTCCCTGGGCATGATCCTAAGATTGGAAATTTTCCCAGTGGCAGAAAATTGGCAGATCCATCGTCATTGATTCCCTGCTGGCTGCTCTGGAGGGAAGGAGCTCTGCTTAGGACTTGGCTGAGCTCTCTGCTCGGCACCCCAGCCAGCTAGTTATTCAAAGTTCAAGGAACTTGACAGACAGAGGCTGTTTGTCTGGTGATAGAGTTGAACATGCCCAGCTCATTCTGCCATCCCATGCTCTGATCTTCAGACTCCTTGCAGGGAAACCTAATTTCTATCTAGGCTTGCAGTGGGTGTGTCCTAGGCAAGTAGACCTTGCTCACCCACGGTGACATTTGTCTTGCATTGGGATGAGGGTTGGATTTCTCTGGCATCTCATTGCATACAGTACCCTCTGCAGGGGAGTAGTGGCAGTGTGCGTGTGTGTGTGTGTGTGTGTGTATGTCAGTCAGTTTAAAAAAAAAAAAAAGACAGAAGGCTCAGACAGATTTCCAGCAAACAGACTGTGACAGTCTAGACGAGTAAAACCTAGCCAACTTAATTTCTGAATTTGTGATGATTATTCTTTTATTTCTTTTGTATTTAACCTCTCCCCCCCACCAATAAAAGGAGTAAAAAAAATGAGAAAAGCTATGTCTCTGTACTAAGTTTGCAAATGACCAATTTCAACTACTATTCTGGCATCAAGAAAGTCAAAATCCCAAGGATTAGAAAGTACTACTGTTTCTATGACAAAGAACCTTTGTGTGAATCTTTAAAGATTCTTACTTTTTTAAAATAGCAAAAGCAGCACATGTCATTGTTGAAATTTTAGAAAAAAATAAGCGAAAAGAAGAAAGTGGAAACTGCATATAATCTCATTACAGAAGTAGAAGATTACATCGTTTTGCTAAGCAAGAATTGACTTTGAGTTAAGTGGAACAGAGTTCAAATTATGGGCCTTCTTGTGTGATTCAGAGCCCATTAACCTTGCTGCTCATTATTCTCCCTCCATAAAGTGAGACGCTTATCTGTAGGGGTGTGGAAGATTGTGGTGCAATTCTGGGCACAAGAATAATTACTGATTATTAATATCTGAATTTCATCCCCTCAACCACTGATTATATCTCACTGTTAATTTCTTACCACCTGCAGTTTTGGAAAATGAACTCATTTGATTTTTCTCAAACTGTTTTCTTTGACACAGATCTGTGGCTGCAATCTTCTGCTTTATGGTTTCCATTGTTTGTACTTGTCTGGAGTAAGCTGTGCAGAGAGCCATGTTTTATAGTGAGGAAGCCTGGCTTCATTGTTCAGTCATTATTTGGCCATGAGTGATGTGGCAGTAAGTCTGAAGTCAACTTGATTTTCCTCCTTGCAGGGGACTGATTTTGCCTGGTAGGTATCTGAAGATTTTCTTCCAGTTCCGTGGTATACTTAGGATACATTTTGATATTGATACTCCAATTTAAATATTCCTGGCACATACTGTTTTCATTCTATCTGTAGTTTCAGAAACATCTTAAAATTCAGAAAATTCTCTTGTATTATATTTTTATGTATCTTCTACATTGGGGTTTTGTGATTCATATGTATCAATTATTCTTGTATAGCACAATGTTTATCTACCATGTGTATTATTTCTGTAAGATTGCTTTTTAAAAAATTTGCATTCACTGCGTAATTTGATATTCACCAGTTTTTACTGTTTTAATTTTATTAGTGGTATAATGTTGCTTCTTTGTCCTTCCTTTTGTTTTTAAAATCTAGATAGTATTTCATTTATCTAGAAATTATGTATATTTATCTAGAAGTGTATATATATATAAATTCCTTTCATCATTTTGCTGTATTACTGATTTGATATGTTGGTTCAAATTTAGTGAAAAATGAACATGAGTAAAATGTTTTTGTTGTTTCAGTTAAATTTTTTTCTAGGGGCTGGCTCTGTGGCGTAGCGGGTAAAGTCGCTACCTGCAGTGCCGGCATTCCATGTAAGCAACGGTTCGAGTCCCGGCTGCTCCACTTCTGATCCAGCTCTCTGCTATGGCCTGGGAAAGCAGTAGAAGATGGCCCAAGTCCTTGGGCCCCTATACCCATGTGGGAGACCTGGAAGAAGCTTCTGGCTCCTGGCTTTGGATCAGCGCAGCTCCGGCCATTGCAGCTATCTGGGGAGTGAACCAGTGGATGGAAGACCTCTCTGTCTCTCTCTCTCTCTATCTCTACTTTCCCTTCTCTTTTAAAAAGATCTTTAAAACATTTTTTTAAAAAGATTCATTTATTTATTTGAAAGGCAGAGTTATAGACTGGTAGAAGCAGAGACAGAGCTCTTCCATCCACTGGTTCACTCCCCAAATGGCCACAATGACCGTAGCTGGGGCAATCCGAAGCCAGGAGCCAGGAACATCTTCTGGGTCTCCCATGTGGGTGCAGGGGCCCAAGGACTTGGGCCACCCTCTGCTGCTTTCCCAGGGCATAGCAGAAAGCTGGATGGGAAGTGGAGCAGCTGGGACTAGAACCAGTGCCCATATGGGATGCCAGCACTGCAGGCAGTGGCTTTACCTGCTACGCATCACAGTTCTGGCCCCTAGATTAGGGTTTTCTGTCTTTTGCCTTCTATGATCTTTTTTCACTTTATTATCTTCTACTTAGTATATTTTTGGTAAATGTTCTTATAAATGTTCTTATTTGATCATATTTTTTATTTATTATTAAACTTATCATGTTTTAAAGAGTTATTTATTTGAAGGGCAGTGTGATTGAGATAGGGGCAGAGAGAGAGAGAGGAAGAGAGAGAGAGATCTTCCATTCATTGTTTCATTCCCTAAATGCCTAAAACAGTTCTGGGTCAGGCAGAAGCCAGGAGCCAGGAACTCCCTCCCGGTCTCCCCCATGGGTAGCAGACCCATATATTTGAGTCATATTCTGCTGCTTTCCCAGGCACGTTATCAGGGAACTAGATAGGAAGCAGAGCAGCAAGAACTTGAGCCGTCACTCAGATATGGAATGCTGGCAGCAGCACAAGCAGCGGCTCAACCCACTGCACCATAACATCGGGCCTGATCTTTCTCTTTCTTGATGGTGATGTTTGAATCAGAGAAGTTTACATTCTGATGAAGTTGAATATTTTTCTTTTATTCTGTTGTCTAAGGAATCACTGCTTAATCCACACTCATGAAGCTTGCTGTCCATTTTTTTCTTCTAAGAGTTTCACAGTTTAAGCTCTTACACATAGGTTTTGATTCATTTTAAGTTACTTTTTTTTTTTTTTTTGACAGGCAGAGTGGACAGTGAGAGAGAGAGAGAGAGAGAGAGAAAGGTCTTTCTTTTGCCGTTGGTTCACCCTCCAATGGCCGCCGCGGCTGGCGTGCTGCAGCGGCGCACCGCGCTGATCCGATGGCAGGAGCCAGGTACTTATCCTGGTCTCTCATGGGGTGCAGGGCCCAAGCACTTGGGCCATCCTCCACTGCACTCCAGGGCCACAGCAGAGAGCTGGCCTGGAAGAGGGGCAACCGGGACAGAATCCAGCGCCCCGACCGGGACTAGAACCCGGTGTGCCGGCGCCGCTAGGTGGAGGATTAGCCTAGTGAGCCGCGGCGCCAGCCCTTAAGTTACTTTTTGTAAATGGGCTCACATAATTTTTTAGGGGCCAGTTAGGTCTAATTGCATCCTGTTACTCATGGGAAATCAGGTCTGGATTTCCCTGAGCGTCTCACTGTGCTTCCACTGAGTCAGAGAGGCTCTGCTCTCATCCTCTGCAGAGTCCCCACTGCTTTCTGCAGCCTCCAACCTCACATCTGAACTACACGGCCATTCCTATCAGTCTCAAGTGAGCTGAGACAGAAACCAGCCCCTTGGGTTGCAAACAAATTCTCCTTGTTTTCTTCCACTCTGACGAAGGGGCTGGGAATGTGTCAGCTTCCTCCTGACTTTCCCGCCCCATGGAGGGGATGAGACATGCAAAGGTGCAGAAAAACCCCATGAAATGTCCTACCTTTTAGATTGTGGATCCTTCTTAGCTGGGAGAGTTCCTTGGTTGCTGCAGATTTTTAACTGGCTCCTAGATTCCCACAAATCGACTTTGTTCCTATACTGTTGGGTTTCAGTGGGGAGGCAAGGGCCCAGAGCTCCATAGTCTACTGTCTTTGCTGACATCACCACCCCGATCTTCTGCCTTGAAGCCTCTCACAGCTGTGTGTGTTGCCTGTGCCCCACCAGGCAGTTCTGCTCTATCCTGTGTGGTTGGGCATGAGGCTCCTGGGGCTCAGTTAGGCTGGAATACCCATGGTGCTTCGTTCACTGCCTGTCGGTTGGGAGTTCACCTGGGGCTGCTGACCAGGGCACTTATAAGTAGCCTTTCCCTGTGGCATGGGTCTGTCATCATGTTCCAAGAGTGGCATTTCCAAGAGGGAAAAGGCATAAGCTGTCACTTTTCCTAAAGGATGGGCTCCAAACTAGTCCTTCCTTTTGTAACCACTATCAAAGGGAAGTGCACTGTCTCCTATCAGCAGGGTATACCAGGGTGCGGGTCAATCAAAGGTGTTGGAAGACCAAATTTAGTGTTTTACAAACTTTTAAAAAGGTAAATCTTTACTTAAAACTGGGTTGACCCTTTTCAAACATTTTAAAAACACAAAGACCTTCCTTTCAATGAAACCTTGCCTGGAAGCTCAATGAAACAACAGTAATTAAAAAGATAAAGAGGAACTTTTTTGTTTTCTCTTTTAAAAAAATGACTATTAAGGTGTGATTGAACTTTACATATAATTCTTATATTTAAAATAATTTATTTTATTTATTTGAAAGAGAAAGAGAGATCTTCCATTGGTTGGTTCACTCCCCAAATGACAGCAACAGCCAGGCTGAAGCCAGGAGCCAGGAACTCCATCTGGGTCTCCTACGTGGTGGCAGGGGCCCAAGCATTTGGGCCATCTTCTGCTGCCTTCCTAGACACATTAGCAGAGGCTGGATTGCAGCTGCAATTCTTTCTGTATGGGATGCTAATGTTGTAAGTGTTGGCTTAGCCTATTGCTCTCCAAGATAGGTCCTTATTTTTTTCTTTAATTTTAATTACTTTATTTAGAACTTTTTGATTAATGTTTCAGGCTGGTGCTGTGGTGTAGTAGGCTAAGCTTCTGCCTCCAGTGCCGGCATCCCATATGGGCACAGTTCTCTTCCCGGCTGCTCCACTTCCGATGCTGCTCTTTGCTATGGCCTGGGAAAGCAGTGGAGGATGGCCCAAGTCCTTGGGCCTCTGCACCCACATATGGAGACTCAGAAGAAACTCCTGGCTTCAGATTGGCCTAGCTCCGGCCATTGCAGCCATTTGGGGAGTGAACCAGCAGATGAAAGGCTTCTCTCTCTGTCTCTCCCTCTCTCTGTAGCTCTGCTTCTCAAATAAATAAAATCTGTTAAAAAACAAAAATACACTTCATTTCAGAAGCCATTCATGTTTCTTTTACAAAGTTGAGGGTGCATTAAATTGGCACAAAGAGCACTGGTAGTTTAGTCCACCGTGGCCTTGCAAGAAGTGGGAGCAAATGCTCTCTATAGGTATGAAAGTTTGGTCCTGTTTCTGTGACCAGGAGATCTGTGGATGACTTCCTGACACTCAGAGGCAGACACAAAGGCCCTCCTCTTCCACTTCCACTTCCGCTTCTGACACTGCTATGCCACAGCATTTCCCGGGACTTCCCTTGTGGCCTCGGGGCACACCGGGTCCTCTGCACCTTTTGGGTGGGCCTCGCCTTGGTTCTAGTATGGCTTCTCTTGCTTCTCCTGAACCAGGTGCATCCCATCTGACCTTGTATCCTTTTTCTCTCCCATTTGCCTTATCTGCAGTGGGAACCGGTCATCTTTCTTTACTGCTAAAGCCACAGAATCCTCTCCTCTGCACAATTTGTTCCTGAAATCCACATGTTGTGTTTTTCTGTTTGTTCACTTATTTTTCACCACAGCTGTGCTTCCAAAGCCTTTGGCACCGGGCCCAGCAGAGCAGGAGGAACACCTGACTGCTGTTTCCCCAGGGCATGCTTAAGAGTCCCTTTCTCCTGCTCCCAACTGTTGGCTTCACTCCAAGCCCATACTTCCTCTCTCTCTCCTCATAGAATCTCCTTCCCAATCTTCTTCCCTATTAAGACTGGCCTTTGTTTGCTCAACTGCCCATGGGGCTTAGTCTTTGCAGTTCTCCACCCCGGCTGGCCCAGGTCAGAAGCTCCCAAGAAACTCCCCGGGCTTTCATGTACAATAATCAGAGCAAAATCAGAGCAGGCCCTGCTGGTCCTCTGCCCACGCTCAGACAGATCTGGGTTGACTGGGCCTGAGCAGTTTGGTCTGGCTCTGGAACTTTGTTACATTGTGATGAGAAAAAGGATATCTGGGATAGCTCAAGGTCCTCCTGAGAACAGAAGCCAGCCAGCAGTTTCCTCACCCAATCAAGGGATGCATCCTGGCTTATTGGAAAGAGAGGCCTGTTATAGACTCTGCCTGCTGTGTCCGCTCACACAAAGACAAGAGGATATTTGCAGCCCTTGCACTGTGAAATGGGAGCTGCCTTGTTATTCAGTTCCTTAAACCCAATTATCTCCAGTGCTCTTTTTTTTTTTTTTTAAAGATTTGTTTATTTATTTGAAAGTCAGAGTTACACACAGAGAGAAGGAGAGGCAGAGAGAGAGGTCTTCCATCTGCTGGTTCACTCCCCAATTGGCTGCAACGGCCAGTGCTGCGCTGATCTGAAGCCAGGATCCAGGAGCCTCTTCGGGGTCTCCTACATGGGTGCAGGGGCCCAAGGACTTGGGCCATCTTCTACTGCTTTCCCAGGCCACAGCAGAGAGCTGGATCAGAAGTGGAGCAGCCAGGACTTGAAGTAGCACCCATATGGGATGGCAGCATTGCAGGTGGCAGCTTTGCCCGCTACGCCACAGCACCAGCCCCTCCAGTGCTCTTTCTTTTTTTTTTTCCTTTGCCGTTGGTTCACCCTCCAATGGCCGCCGCGGCTGGCGCACTGCGGCCGGCGCACCGCGCTGATCTAAAGCCGGGAGCCAGGTGCTTCTCTTGGTCTCCCATGGGGTGCAGGGCCCAAGCACTTGGGCCATCCTCCACTGCACTCCCTGGCCACAGCAGAGAGCTGGCCTGGAAGAGGGGCAACCGGGACAGAATCCGGCGGACTAAAATCTGGTATGCCTGCGCTGCAAGGCGGAGGATTAGCCTAGTGAGCCGCGGCGCCGGCCCCCTCCAGTGCTCTTTCAATCCTTGGCTTCATTAGTTACCATTGGTCTCAGATTCTCCTTGCTCATGTGAGCCACTCATACCTCCTTTTCTGGCAAGCTGCTCTGGGCTCCCCCAGCTCCAAACTCTATTTTCCACAGCCCTCTGATGAGACTTGCTCTACCATCTCTGATCCTTTGGCACCTATGTTAGCAGGGTGAACTTCCCTTGCTTCCTTCTTGTGTTACTGTATCAGAAAGAAAAGGAACCATTATCCACCATGGTGACCCTCATTGTTTCCCTCCAGTGTGAAAGCCATTTCTGTTATCAGCATTTTCCTTTCTGGAAATAGATTTGCACATGGTAACTAATACAGAAACTCTCCCACTCCCTGTTAACCTTTGTTAATTTAGGGAGGACTCCAGTCTAGAATGGGGCATGGCAAGACAGGGTAGTCCAGTAATTTCTTCCCAGGGTATGTGGCAGGAAAATGGTGGGAAACCCGGTGATTACCTATCCCTAGCCATAACACACATCATTAATCTGGCATAGTAGTTTTTCCTGTGAAACATAAATTCAGCATCTTTTTCATCTTAAGTTCATAGTAACAACATGCCATAAAATTTGGTTTGTGAGAGGTGGGCATTGTGCACAGAGTGAAACCACCACTGGGGATGCCCATATCCTATATCGAAGTGCCTGGATTTGAGCCCTGCCTTCTCTTCTGACCTAGCTTCCTACTATTGTACACCCTGGAAGGCAGTGGGTGACACAGTTCAATTACTTGGGTCCCTGCCACCCATGTGGGAGAACTGGCTGGAGTTTCTGGCTCCTAGTTTTGGCTTGGCCTAGCACAGGCTGCTGTAGGCATTTGGGAATTGAGCCACCAGATGGAAGATCTCTCTCTTTCTCTCTCATGCTCACTCTCATTTTCACTCTTTCTCTGTTCCTCTACTTTTCAAATAAATAAACATGTAAAAATTTGATATGTGAAATAAATTCTATTTTCTATTCCTGAAATATAAAGATGTATTTAACCATTCAGAGTGAAGAGGGTAAGTGATCAGTCCAGCCTGAAGAAGAAAATGTGGTAGAAAGAAGATAAGGAGGCAGAACTTGGGTTTTGGGGGGTGAAAAGTCATCAAGAGATCATGATAGAAATGCCCCAGGTTTGGGAACACATAAGGATTCAGAACTTGTACCTAAGGAACAGGTATTGGAGAATCCTTGTGGTGGAGCTTAGGATAGCAACCATAACCTGCAACCAAAGCAGTTCTGTGTGGGCTCCAGCCAAGAAAATATCTGATTCCCATGGTGGTCAAGGTGGTTTGCAGAGAACTTAAGTCTGACTCAAGAAGTAGTGACTACTATATAATGTAGTATACATATGCCAAAATAACATATTTTATGCCATAAATATGTGCAATTATTACGTGTCAACTTAAATAAAAATTTTATTTATTTATTTTAAAGACATTTATTTGAGAGGCAGAATTACAGAAAGAGAGGGAGGGAGGGAGAGAGAGAGAGAGAGAGGTATTGTCCATTGCTTGTTTACTCCCCATATGGTCACAATGGCCAGTGCTGGGCCAGGCTGAAGCCAGGATCCAGGAGTTTCATCTGAGTCTCCCACATGGGTGCAGGGGTCCAAGCACTTGGGCCATCCTCTGCTGCTTTCTCAGGCCATTAGCAGTGAGCTGGATCAGAAATGGAGCAGCCGGGACATGAACAGGCACTCATGTGGGATGCCAGAGCCACAGGTAGAGGCTTAACCTGCTACGCTACAATGCTGGCCCCTAAAAGAAAAAAATTTAAAAAGAAGTGGGAAAATGGAGGGTGAGGAGGAAGGGTCCACCTGGAAGTCAGAGGTGATGAAAGTTAGAGATGTCCCCAGGGACCTTACAAGGCACTCTTATAAAGAGTGCAGAACAGATTTTAAGAGCTTTCTTATGGAAGGTGTCACTGGTCGGGTGGGTATTTGGTATAGTGGTTAAATTGTCACTTGGGATGCCTCCATTCCGTAGTCAGGTTCCTGGTTCAAGTCTGATTCTGATTCTTGCTGAAGTACACCCTAGCCAGAGGTGAGAACTCAAGTATTTGAGTCCTTGCCACTCACATGGGAGGCATGGATGGAGTTCTGGTCTTCTGGCTTTAGCTTGGCCTGGCTCTGGCTGTTGCAGGCATCTGGGGAGTGAAGCAGGAGATGGAAAATCTCAGTCTGTCTCTGTGCTACTCTGCCTTCAAGCAAAATGAAAATAAATGGCTAAATAAAATTTTAAAAAGCCTTAAAGATTTGTCCTTTGTGATTTCACTCAGTTATCCACAAATTGCACTAAAAATCATCTTCACACCATAATATCATGCTTGTGTACATGGATTGGATTGAATTGGACTGCAGGTGACAGTGGGGATGGGGCTATGAACCCAGGCTTTCAATTTTCAGAGCAAAACCAATCCCTTCAGTTTGTGGCTGGGCACCTCCTTTTGGTTTAACCTCTGATTTTATAATATTTAGGCACACAGGATGTCTTGACTTGGGCTAAAACCAGTGTCTGTTTAACTAGGTGAAGCAGATTTCAGGGAACGCCTAATCTGGTTACTGCTGGTATTTTAATGATACATTGAGAAGTGGACTTGGTATGAAGATTTATGTTCATTACAGTTAATTAACTGCATGCTCTGGGAAGACTGCCTCCTTTCTTCTTACTCTTTCTTACTTCAAAGGTGAATCTGCCTTTGCCAGTTGAGTGCATAAAAGATTTGCTGGGTCTCATTGATTCAGCATCCGCAGCCTCTCTCACTGTACTTCTTCCTCCATTTCTGTTTCCCCAAACCATGTCAGGTTACCATGACCTTGTACCTGGTCCTTTACAAGTTGTCCAAGGGAGCTGTACCTCTTTCCTCCTTCTAGGTCATTTTAGAAACATATGCCAAGAAGAGGGAGAGACATGATAGACAGGTAGAGATTGATAGAGATAGAGATAGAGATGACAGATAGATACAGATAGATGATCGATAGGGAGATCTATCTGCTGGTCACTCCCCACATACTTCCAACAAATGGGGTTAGATCATACTGAAGCCATGAGTCTGACACTCCACCTGGGTGTCTCACATGGGTGGCAGGAACCCAAATTCTTTGGCCATCCATCATCTGCTGCCTTGCCAGGAAGCTGGACGAGAAGCTGGATGTGAACTGGAACTCCCACATGGGGTATGGGTGTCCCAAGAAACTTAACCTGCTATGCCAGGAAATAGGTTCTATTTCCTTGCCTAATGTTATTCCCTTCCTTGGAGTGTCTTTCTCCCATCATTGAATGTTGAACTTAACCTGACATACCAGCATTTCTATACCAGCATTTCTCCTACTGTCCAAGCCATACCACGGACTAATTCAGTCAGAAGCTGCAGAGGTTGAACGTAAACATTAAGATTTTTTTTTTGAGATTTTTTGAAAAATGATGGTCAGATGTATTTAACATAAATTTTACTATTTTAACACTTTTTCAGTGCCAGACACAGTGGCATTGAGTACACTTACCTGGTGTCCAGCTATCATTCTCATCTGTCTCCAGAACTTTTGTCATCCCAAACAGGATCTTTATACCCATTAAATTCTCCATTTCTCCCAGGCCCCGATAACCACTCTTCTATTTTCTCTCTTTTTAAGTATTTGACTGGTCTAGGTTATTCACACCTCCTGTCAGTGGAATCTTACAGTATTTGTTCTCCTGTGACTGGGTAATTTCACTCAGCACAAAGCCTGCAATGTTCTTCCATGTTGTAATCTGAATCAGAATTGACACTGAAAAACATCCCATTGTACAGTGGTACTTCAAAAATACTTGCAGAAAATAGAATTAAAAATCTGACTTTATTTTGGTGTAAAATATTTTTAGTGTAAATTTTTTTTTCATAATACATGGACAATGCATATTTTGAAAAAAACTTTGTATGGATTTTAAAACGTTTTTTGTACCCAAATAAATTTTTATTTTTATTTTTTAATTTTTAATTTTTAATTTTAATTTTATTTATTAAATTTTTATTTCATTCTTTTAATTTTGTTTTTCTGTGGACTTCTATAAATACCCTTATATGTATATACCACTCTTCGTTCATCCATCTGTTGACGGATGCTTGGTTCTTTTCTATCTGTTGGCTGTGAAAAATGCTGCTAGGAATTTCCCCTGGGGTTGCTCAGGGTGTACAATATCAGTTTGAGTCTCTGATTTTAATTCTTTTGTATTTATAGCAAAAATGGAATTGGTGTACTATATAATTTTATGTTTAATTTTTTTGAAGAACCTGCCTCAGTATGTTTTAAAGTTTGCAGAGCCTCACCTGATTCCTCCAACTGGATGCAACCACTTTCCCTTCTGATCTCAGCTGGTGTTTTAATGCACTTTTCTTATGGTGCCTATTTATTTCTGCATTATATTATTTATATTGTTACACATATTACTTGAGATAGAAGTGAATATAGGATGTAAAGCAAAATCAGAAGACACTAACTGCTATTGTGAAACTTGCAATTTAGTGGTAGAGATACATATTAATTAAATAAGCATATAAATGTATAATTACAAACTCACTTATTATCAAGGAAAGAAAGAAACACAATTCTATCAAAGGCAAACTAATAAAAAAAGAGACGTAGGCTAAGGATGGGGATCAGGAAGTCTCCCCTAAGGAAGTGCTGCTTGAGCTTAATTCTAAAGGATAAAAAGGAGCCACTAAGCATCAATTGGATTCTTTCAGGTTGAATAAACAGAGGCTTGATGGCTGAAAAGAAGGCTGATATCTGGAGATCTGCCAATGCTGCAAGATGGAATTGGTCTTGTGTAAGGGACAGACCACGCAAGACTTTGCATGTATTTTATGGATTTAAGTCTTCACACTAAGAACAATGGGGAAGTCATGGAAGGGGCTTGAAAAGTGAAGTGGCAACTCAGATCGGCATTTAGAAAAGATCATTCTGTAGCCATGTAGAAGAGGGAGTGGGTGGAGTTTGAGGAGCTGTGGGGGGAAACACTGGTCCATGTGAGAGAGGCTGTGTTATTGCTCTGTGGTTGTGGCAGCGGTGATGGAGGCGGGTCAGAGTTGAGAACTCCTCAGATGCATGGTCCTTGATGATGGTTTGGATATGAGCAACTAGGTAAGTGCACTCAATTTTTCTAACCTGCCCAAGGCTTTGAATGGGATTACAACTATGTTTGATTGTATTCTGCATACCTTCAAACAACCTTGCACAAAACATGTGTTCACTCTTTGAGTTTCTCAATGAACAAATGAATAAAAAAAAGTCCACAGATATTATGTTATGTTGGACACACTCATGTCAAGCATGTAGTAATACTATGTTCTAGATAACTTTCATGCTTTGGTTTTGTTGCATGATTGGTTCAATTGAATTAAATTTCAAATTTACTTAGATGTTTTAGGAAATGGTGAGCTTATTAAGGTTAGAACCTAGGATACCAGGCAGGCAAAATCAGCAATATGGCAAAGGAGATAACAAGAGGGATATTTGGCAAGAAGCCTGAGTATTATGGGAACATAATGATTAGGAAAATAAGGAGCCCAAAGTATAATCCATGGTACATTGGGCCCAAGATATTTTTTGCAAATCTATTGATTTCATGGTCAAATAACTTCAAGAAATGTTAATAATTACATCTCCCTCTTGGTTATGTGTATGCACAGTGAAGGCTTCATGGAATGCAAGCTTATTTAACTTTGTCCATTATAGCATTTCTTGACCATATTTGGTTGATAAGAACTCTTTTTCTCCCATGTAACATCATGCATACTGATGTTCTGCAAGAGATAACAGTTTGAAAACGTGACATTGGGCTAGAGATCAGAGATGGTATACATGGTTTTCCTATCAATTAGGGTGAAGGTTTAAGGTATGATGTGTGTGGTTTTTTTTTAAGATTTGTTTATTTTAAAATCAGAGTTAGAGAGAGAGAGAGAGGGAGAGAGAGAGAGAGAGAGAGAGAGAGAGAAAAGGAGGCAGAGAGAGAAATTGTTCTTCCATCTACTGGTTCACTCTCCAGATGCCTGCAATGGCTATGGTAGGGCCAGACCAAAGCCAAGAGCCAGGAGCTTCTTCCAAGTCTCCCATGTAAGTAGCACTTGGGCCATCTTCTACTGCTTTCCTGGTCACATCAGCAGAGAGCTGGATTGGAAGTTGGGCAGCCGGGATTCGAACCGGTGCCCATATAGGATGCTGGCATTGCATGTGGCACCTTTACTTGCTATGCAACAATGCCAGGCCCAAGATGTGTGCTTTTGCTGCTAATGAGCCTACATTGGTATGACAATAAGTTGTTTGGATTGAACATTGAGAAGAACATGGTATAGAGCAGGGTTAGCATTCTGCTAACAGGGGGCAAAAGACGAGAGCCACAGACTGAACACTTACTTGCACACACAAATGTGTCCCTAAAGTGTAGATGACACAGTGAGGCTAGATCCCTAAACACTTTGCCTATGAACAGAGAATTGTTTTCTAGACAGGAAAAACAGGTAAACTATAATAGAGACTATGTTGTCATTCTTGCTATCTGGTTTGTTGCTTTGAGATTTTTCACCCCTTTGTGAGTACTGCCCAAAATTTCAATATTTGAGAGGGTGCCATTAATGGGAGCTGAGACTCATTGCTTCTTCGCTGTCAGTGGATGAGACACAAGAATCTCACTCCCCTTTCTCAGAGTGGCCAGCCACTGGGTGGAGATGAGGTTCCCATCAGATGGGCTGAGCTCGGGAGTGGGACAGCTGACATATGACTCTAGTGAAATTTGGAGGGTTTGAATTGTCTGCATCCATTTCCCCTTTTGGTAAAATATCCTTGTTTTCTTTTTTTGGCAAGAATGTCCTTAAATTTCTGGAAGTTAGTTTAGTGCATGTGTCATCTTATTCCTATCTGGTGGGATAGGGCATCCCTTGCTCCTTCAACTTCTATGTTGCTCTGTGAGGACACAGCTTTCTTCTATGATTTGTCCTGGAGAGCAAAGACTTTTCACTTTGTGTAGAATCTTTCCTGCATGTCCTGGACAGTGCATTGCTGGGACTAAAAAGTGAGTGAAAGGTGATTGATTCTAGCATAAAATATCTCTTCAATTTGTTACAAAACTGCTAAATGTCTCCACTGCAATGTAAGTAGTTGCAGGGGTACACACAAGCGCCTGCTCAACTTTTATTTCCATTGAATATTGACTACACCATTCCTTTCTTTCTGGCTTCTTTAGAATTCACGCATAAGTTCAAATCAGATGGTGCCCTGGCAGCCTCATTGTTATGCCAAGAAAAAAATAATACTACCTTCATATTCCACTCACAGAAATTTTCTTTTGCTTTATCTAGGGTTGCAGTTCTTAGTTTGCAATACTTAATGTGCTTTCAAATATTTTAAAATTTTATCTGCTTTTTAATGCACATGTAGTTCTTCCAGTTCTTGAGTAAAGTAATCCTTCCTTCTGTCCCTGTATTTCTTAAAAGCAAATCAAAGGAAATCTCCAGTTTCTAATCATCTCTACTTCTCCTTGGTCACTAGCTTTGAATATGGCTTGGACCATATGTTAGAAGATAAATTCAACCTGAGGACTTTGAATTCCAAGATATCCATCTTTATCTTACAATTGTAGCATGAACCAAACTTTACATTTAAAGTCTTTACCTGTACTTTAAGACAAATTTCATATATTTTTGGGTAAATTGAGATCCTACACAAGTTCATAAAGCAGCATGAATAGGATTCTACCAATTTTTTAGGAAGGGTTCCTTTTCCCCCAAAGTAAAATGTAGTACAAAGGAAGTGTAAATAAGTCTTTCAGCCAATAGAATAGAACCAGTTTTCACCATTAGGAACGGTAGTGATTGTAGTAGGGAGCATGTTAGACAATCACATGTATTTTGGTAAAACTCCCTGGGACTTGGGAAAGGAAGACCATGACTTTATAGATGCCTGGAAATCATACAAGATTTTAGTGGCAGGGCAAACAGAAAATAGAGACAGTTGTCCTCTTGGAGTTTTTAAAGACCTAACAGAGTTTTCCCTTTTATGTATTTGAATGAGGAGACAAGGAAGAACATGATTCCCACTCAGCTTTGTATGTAGTGCAATAAAAAAGACTAATCACTGACATAGACCCAATAATCCCAGAATAAGAGGATATTAATGTGTTGTGTATGACAGAGCTGGTCAATTATGAGCTAAAGGAAGTATATATGTAAGCATAGTAGGTAGAGTAACACCCTCATTGTTCTGAAATCATTAAGGAAGAAGAGAAATTTCTCACTGTTAAAATGTCTAGATTTGTTTAGTCATTTAAAAGCATTTTTTTTTATCTTTTATTTAATGAATATAAATTTCCAAAGTACGACTCATGGGTTACAATTGCTTTCCCCCCCATACCGTCCCTCCCACCCACAACCCTCCCCTTTCCCACTCCCTCTCCCCTTCCATTCACATCAAGATTCATTTTCGATTATCTTAATATACAGAAGATCAGCTTAGTATACCTTAAGTAAGGATTTCAACAGTTTGTTCCCACACAGAAACATAAAGTGAAAAATAATAGATGATTTTTTTTTTAAATCATGATGAAATCAGATCAGACCTATTGTCATGTTTAATCCCAGTGAGAGTCAAGTTGGGAATTGATAATTTCTTTTTTTTTTTTTTTTTTTTACAGAAGATCAGTTTAGTGTACATTAAGTAAAGATTTCAATCGTTTGCACCCCCATAGAAACACAAAGTGAAATATACTGTTTGAGTACTCGTTATAGCATTAAGCCTCAGTGTACAGCACATTAAGGACAGAGATCCTACATGAGGAGTAAGTGCACAGTGACTCCTGTTGTTGACTTTACAAATTGACACTCCTGTTTATGGCATCAATAATCTCCCTATGCACCAGTCATGAGTTTCCAAGGCTATGGAAGCCCCTTGAGTTCTCCAACTCTTATCTTGTTTAGACAAGGTCATAGTCAAAGTGGAGGTTCTCTCCTCCCTTCAGAGAAAGGCACCTCCCTCTTTGAAGACCTGTTCTTTCCACTGGGATCTCACTCACAGAGATCTTTTTGCCAGAGTGCCTTGGCTTTCCATGCCTGAAATACTCTCATGGGCTTTTCAGCCAGATCCGAGTGCCTTTAGGGCTGATTCCGAGGCCAGAGTTAAAAGCATTTATTGAATTCCTACTATGTACTAGGCACGAGTTACTATTGCTTTATGCCAGTCCCTGCCATCACACAGTCACATTCCAGTGGTAAGATGAATAACACATATAAACTCAGTCAACCAATAGACTTTCATTTGTAATAATTCTTTTTTTTCTGATTCATACAGAAATCAAAAAACAATAAATGCTGTCAAGGATGTGGGGTAAAAAGTATCCTAATCCATTGTTTGTGGGAATGTAAACTGGAGTAGCCATGGTGTGTGACAATATAGATATACTCAGAAATCTTAATATAGACCTAAAGTATGATCCAGCCATCTGACTCCTGGGAATTTACCAAAAGGAAATGAAATCAGCACATTTACCCCCATATTTATTGCAGCTAAATTTGCAGTAGCTGAGATATGGAATAATTCTTATTAAGTAAACAGAAATGTAGGATAGCACTTGATTGTTAGTGGCAGGAACAGAGTGTGGATATGGTGTGGACTTCCTGCTCTGTGGAGATCCAACCTGTATCAAAGCCTGAATGATGAGGAACAGTCCTGTGATGGGTGTCACTAGAACTTTGTAGGCACAGGAGCAGCCAGAGCCAATGTTCTGAAATGGAGATGTGAATGAAGACAGATGTGGTTAAAGCAGAATGAAAGAACAAAAAAAGATGATGAAAGTCATGCATTAAAACACCAAGTTTGGGTGAATTTTTTTCTTTTTAAATCAGTTTTATTAATGTAAAATTTATATAAATAAAAATCACCTAGTTTAAGAGTAAAATTCAATGAATTCTGATGTATACATTCACTTCTTCCTTCAAGATTTCATGGATTCTTTTTCTAAATTCTGTAGTTTAAGTTTTTACATTTAGGTTTATGATATATTTTGAGTTAATTATTGTGTTTAAGATATAGGTTGATGTTCATTTCTTTCCCATAAAGACATCTAATTTTCCCAGTACCAGTTGTTGAAAAAGACTACCCTTCACCTATCAATTTATCTTGACATCTTTGTCAAAAATCAATTGACTCCAAGCTCACAAATATGTCTCTGTTTCCATTCTCTGCCACTGATCTTTATATTTATTCTTTCACTAGTAGAAACGTATCTTATTTTAGCTTTATAGTAAGTCTTGAAATTAAGGAAGATAAATCCTCCAATTTTATGCTTATAAAAATAAAACGATTTGGTTATTTGAAGCTCAGTGATTTTGAGTATAAATTTTAGAATCAGCTTAACTTTTACAAAAGTATTTGACTGGAATTTTGATGAGAATTACATTACTTTTTTTAAACTTTTTAAAAAAAGATTTATTTATTTCTTTGAAAGGCAGAGTTATAGAGAGGCAGAGGCAGAGAGAAAAAGAGAGAGAAGTCTTCCATCCGCTGGTTCACTCCCCAATTGGCTGCAATGGCTGGAGCTGCGCCAATCCGAAAGCAGGAGTCAGGAGCTTCTTCTGGGTTTCCCACACGGGTACAGGGGCCCAAGGACTTGGGCCATCTTCTACTGCTTTCCCAGGCCATAGCAGAGAGGTGGATCGGAAATAGAACAGCCGGAACTTGAACCAGAGCCCATGTAGGATGCCGGCACTGCAGGCAGCAGCTTTACCTGATACGCCACAGCACCAGCCCCTTGCATTAAATTTATAAATCAATTTTTGGAGAATTTATATCTTAGCGATATTGCATTTTCCAATCTATGACCATTGATTTGGGTCTCTCTCTCTCTCTCTCTCAGTGTTTTGTAGTTTTCAGTTTATATACCTTACATATTTTGTTAAATTTATTTCCGGCTGGTGCTGTGGTTCAATAAGCTAATCCTCCGCCTTGTGGCGCCGTCACACCGGGTTCTAGTCCTGGTCGGGGTGCAGGATTCTGTCCCGGTTGCCCCTCTTCCAGGCCAGCTCTCTGCTATGGCCCGGGAGTGCAGTGGAGTATGGCCCAAGTGCTTGGGCCCTGCACCCCATGGGAGACCAGGAGAAGCACCTGGCTCCTGCCTTCAGATCAGCGTGGTGCGCTGGCCGCAGCGCGCTGGCCGCGGCAGCCATTGGAGGGTGAACCAACAGCAAAGGAAGACCTTTCTCTCTGTCTTTCTCTCTCTCACTGTCCACTCTGCCTGTCAAAAAAAATTATTTCCACATACTTCATGTTTTATATGCTTTTTTAAAAAAAGATTATTTATTTGAAAGAGTTACACAGAGAGAGAAGGAGAGGCAGAGAGAGAGAGAGAGAGAGAGAGAGAGAGAGAGAGAGAGGTCTTCCATCTGCTGGTTCACTACCCAGATGACTGCAATGGCCGGAGCTGCGTCGATCCGAAGCCAGGAGCCAGGAGCTTCTTCCAGGTCTCCAATACTGGTGCAGGGGCTGAAGGACTTGGGCCATCTCCCACTGCTTTCCCAGGCCATAGCAGAGAGATGGGTTGGAAGTGGAGCAGCCGGGACTTGAACTGGCACCCATATGGGATGCTGGCACTGCAGGCTGTGGATTTACCAGCTGTGCTACAGTGCCAGCCCCTTATATGCTTTTAAATGACTTTTCCTAAAAGTTTACTTTTCAGTTAGTTTTTGGTCATTTATAGCAATACCATTGATTTAATAACCTTCAAAATAAATTTATTACCTATATGAAGTTTTATTTGAAGTGGATTAGAAAACTTATTAGCTGAATGATACAGACTTATACATTTGTCATTGAAGTTTAAGGGAAGAGGGAGATGGATGGTCAGGACTCAGTACACCTGTGCACACTGCGAGGCGCTGTGTAGCATAAGCAGGATTCTTGGTCACCGGAAATCAAGAAACCTTCTGGGAAAGTCCTCTCCTAAGGAGTCAACTGATGGTTCAAGTTTGGTTCAAGAATGATGAGTTTTTGGAATGTAGACATGTATGAGAGGCAAGACCCTTAACTGCAATAAAGACTCTTAAAAAGCTACTTCACCAAAACATTTTAAGATAGATAATCCTCTGTAAGCCACTCGTGATGAAAGACAACCATGAACTACAGAAGCAGAGAGGGGTTTTCCTTTGCTTTATTTGTACTCTCTCTCTCTCTCTCTCTCTCTCTCTGTGTGTGTGTGTGTGTGTGTGTGTGTGAGAGAGAGAGAGAGAGAGAGAGGATTTAATGAGAGTGCAAGACCAAGAACTAATTGAGGTTAAGTAATTGAGGTTAAGCAGAAATTCTATAACCTTGTTCCCCTTTTCCTCATGTTACGCTGCCCACACACTTCCTTACCATAAATCCGTAGTCTGTTGTAGTAAAAAGCACAAGGGTTTTTTGTTTTTGTTTGGATGTTTACATGTCATGCATAACTGTGGAGGCATGAGCCAGAGTCAGCAAAGACCACAAGAATCAAAGAAAAAAAATGTTGGCAGATGTTAGATCTTTGCAAGGCATGGGAAAAGGGTCAACCTGACCTCATCTGTAGCTGATGCTCCAGGCCACTCTAAGTGGTTTCTGGAATCCACACAGAGCAACCAACCATTTTCCTCTTCTCTCCCTTCCTATCTTCTTAGCATCTGGGTAGTGAACCAGCAGATGGAAGACCTCTCTCTCTCTCTCTCTGCCTCTCCTTCTCTCTCTGTGTAACTCTTTCAAATAAATAATCTTTTTTAAAAAAGAATATAAAACATGAAGTATTTGGAAATAAATTTATTTATTTATTTATTTTTGACAGGCAGAGTAGACAGTGAGAGAGAGAGACAGAGAGAAATTGGGAAATGTGAGTGCTTACAATTTTGGAGAGAACACATCGATGCAAGACTTAAGGCCCTGCCACAATCATATAATCTTAAATATTCTGGTACATTTTCCACTTGCTTGGGGAAGAGATCCTATGAGAGTATTGTGTAGAGAGCTTCTGTTTCCTCCCTTAATTTAACTTCATGTCCAAGGCTATACAGAATTTTTGATCAGTCATGGAGAGATCTAGGAGGACTTCCCAGCAGTGATGTTAAACTTGAGTGGGGTCAGTAGGGGTAGCTAGGTGAGAAATGGGATAGGCATTCCAAGGAAGATAGTTGCACATACAGCAACCCAAGGGAACTGTTCCAGCATGGCTCTAATGTGAGGTGGGTGAGGAGTGTGGGCAGGTGGCATTGGAACTATGAGCAAACTTGCATCACTGAAGGCTTTGCATGTGATGGTGTAAATAGTTTCATGTTGCTGCTGCAACAACCTCTCTCAGTGCAAATTTATTATCTTATAGCTCTGGAGTTCAAAAGTCTGCAGTTGTTCCACTGGGCAAGAAGCCAAGTGAAAACTGGGCTGCATTCTTTTGATTTCCTTGACTTTTTGGGCTTCTAGAGGCCATTTTCTTTGGTTGTGGTACTGCTGTGGTCTGAAAATGGCTTCTCCTTCCCAATTCATGCAAGAGTTTAATCCCCAAATCCTATGTTAATGGTGTTAAGAGGGTAGAAGCTTAATTATGGTGTTTACACATTGGATCTTTGAGAATTGATTAGAGCTCGATAAGATGGAGCACCAAGATTGAATGCTGGCGGCTTTATAAGAAGAGAGAAAAGAGACACACAGACATGTATACTCTGTCTCTCTCTCTCTCTTTTTTTTTTTTTAACTCTGTCTCTTGCCATCTGATGTTGTGTGCCACCTTGAGGTTTGCCAGCAGGTGGACAATCACTTGAGGAGGACTCTGCCCCTTGCACCTCCAGCACTATGAGTCAAAAATCAACCTCTTTTCTTTATACAGTAGCCTGCCTGAGGTACTTCTCTACTGTAATGGAAAATGGACTAATATAGGGCCCTTTATCCATCTTCAAAGCCAGCAACACAGCTTCAAATCTCTCTGACTTCCAACTCCTTCTTGAAGAACTCTTCTGATTGGATTGAGTTCACCTGGATAATCCTAGCTCATTCCCCATCGCAGGTCATCTGATTAGCAACTTTAATTCCACCTGCAAGTTTAAATCCCCTTTGGCATATTCACAGGTCTGGGGATGAGGGTGTGGACACCTTTGCAGGGTGATTATTCCGCCTACCACAGATGGGGAGTTACTGAAGGAGGTAAACAGAGGAGCAGAGGAGCAGATTTGCACTGAGAAGAATTGATATTATGGTTGTGTTGAGACCGGGCAGGGGTGCGGTTGGGTGGGATAGGGTGGAGTGCTGTAAGTTAAAAGACTGGTTAAAAGAACATTTCAGTGATTAATGGAAAAAAAATCAGTATATGTATGCAAATAGTTTAGATAACTTAGACCTGAGTTCCTAGTAAAGTTTAATTAAGTTTGAGATATACCTCATATTGTGGAGAAAAGGAAATTGTCTTATTTTACTTTCAATTTATTTGAAAGGCAGAGAGACACAGAGACAGATCTTCTCATCTGGTGTTTTACTCCCCAAATGCCCACAACAGCTGGGGCTGGATCAGGCTGAAGCCAAGACCCAGGAACCCAATCTGGGCCTCCCACATGGATGGCAGGGACCCAAGTACTTGAGCCATCATCTGCTGCCGGCCAGAGTGTGTATCAGCAGGAAGCTGTTATTTGGGAGTAGAGCCAGGGACTCACAAAATAAACAGTCCATCAGATATGGGATGTGGGCATCCCCAGCCGTGTCTTAACTACTATGCCAAATGTCTGTCCCAAGGAAGTTGCTTTTAAATCCTGATTAAAGGCACAGATAACTTTGGGACAAAGGTTATACCTTCATATGGAGCTTCCCTATGTCCAAGGAGAAATATTTTCTTAGTTTATACAATGGAGGCTGATAGACTTGATTATGCTCAAAATTATCTCCATGCCATCTCCTCTGATTCTAAGAAAAAGAGATAGAAGTGGTTTCTACCATACTTAGATTGTGGCTTGGAGATAGAGTAGCACATGACAGAGAAAACGTTTGCTAATAGAATAACAGAGTTAATGCAAAACCAAATGCATGCACTACAAAAGACTGAGGGGGTGACGTTTGAATATATGAAATATAAACAATGCAGTGAATCCCAGGAGCTGGAGACTGTGAAGTTCTCAGAGTGTATTTTCAAAGGAAATAGAGCAGGATTTAGCTTCAACTGTTTTTTATCAGGAGAAATGATCTCAGGTGTGTCCTAACCAACACAGCGCTTTGTGGCAACAATAGAAGTTCTTTTTTTACAAAAATTATCTATGAGGCAAAGAGACAGTGACCCAGAGAGATCTCCATTCACTGGTCCACTCCCCATAGGCCAGTGTCAGCTGGGGCTGGTCCAGGTTGGGGCCAGGCTAGAAAATCAGTCCAGGTCTCTCACATGGGTGCCAAGGGACCCAATTACTTTAGCCGTCACAGCTGTCTCCCAGGGCTCACATTAACAGGAAACTGGAGTCAAGAGCTGGAGCTGGGACTCAAACCCAGGAACTCTGATAGAGGACCTGGATGTCTTAGCTGGCATCTTAGCTGCTAGGCTAACTGCCTGGGCCCAATCTTGCTTGAGGAGGCAGACGGGCTAAAATCTGTGTCAGAACAGACTCTCAGGAAGCAGAGGGACACAAAGGTTCAGAGCCAGGAGCATGTCCAGGTCATGGTGTAGCCCCCGCATCTGCAAAGAATCTGACCTCAAATTCTTCCCTTCGTCCTTGTGTTACTAGCTGGAGAGTCCAAGCTCTGGAAGCAAACATCTGATGGGCTACAGACTCACCTCCTGGAGATGGAGAATCCAGCCCCCTCCACTTGGCCTCCCTCCAGCCCATTATGCACAATACAAAATCTCCTGTGTGGGAGAAGAGATTCCAGTAGATGTGTAGATGAGGTAGCAGTGAGGGTGGGAGGGGAACTAGTGGCCAAATGGCTAACAAATGACAACCCCAACTACCTCAGTTGTTCTCTCTGGCCCTTTGCCCTGTTGACCCCCTTTTAGTTTGTTAAGTTGCTATCAGGGAGATATGCCACATCAATCTAGACTGGTGATTAAATTGGATCTGAATTGCCAGCATGAGTCAGAAAATGAAATTTTAAGAGTCACTCTTTTTCATTTGAGATTACCATCTGAAACAGCATCCAGGCACACTGCACATTCTTAAATCCCAACCCCAAGGCAGCTTAGGTGTCATTTTTTTCAAGCTATTTCTAATTTGTCTTTGTGGTACAGATGCAACTTCTGACCACCTCCTGGTCCAGGCTGTGTGGACAGACAGATCCGGTGTAGATAATGGGCTACAGGGTCATTGCTTAGGAGACTGATGCATTTGTGGCTGTGCTGTGTGACCACAAAGCCCACGATGCCTACTTGGTGCAGTATTTTCCTTGCTAGGTAGTAGTTCCTCTAGTCAGTGCTCAACGGCAGGTATTTGCTAATGAACTACTTTTTTTCTCTGGAAGTGTCTGTCTACTGTTTATAGGACCAGAGATAGAAAAGGTAAGTAATTAGTGCAAAATTTCACCATGATATTGGTCAGGACTGAGAAAACAAAACGAGATCCAGCCACTTGGGAAGAAAAGGTGTCATTTTGCATGTGTGTGTGTGTGTGTGTGTGTGTGTCTGTGTGTGTATGGTATAGCTGAGGCTGCAGGTGCAGAGGCTTGCCAGTGGGCCAGGCTGGATGGCTCCAGTTCTGCAGTTGTGTCCAGGAAGCTGGCTGCAGAGAAGCAGATAGAACAACCACTCTTCCCTTTGTATGAATTATTCCTTTTTCTGGATGATTGCAATGCTGTAGAAGTACTCAAATCCAAAGAGTTGGAGTAGAAAGCAACGGTGGCACTTAGTAAGTGAAATTTATACAAATAACTCGTTCATTGTTGTCTCATGCTATATCAAGTCTCTTGAATCTTGAAATGGGAAGAGGAGGCAGCCTATCTGAAATGAAATGCTACTCCCTGCATTTTACTGGGCATCTTCTTGTACCAAGACCAGCAAGGTTTGGGAAGTTATCCCATGATCATATTAGAATATTGGGGCTGTCCAGTGAGCTGGACATGATCACGTCTATAACCTTTTCTCCATATGTGGGAAGCAATGGTTCTGGGGTGTTGGGGGGAAGGGGTGGAAGTTGTGTCTATTCTTGGCCACGTGTCCTTCACCTTCATCACTGGCCCTTTCCTGCTGCTCTGCTTTGTGTGGAAGTTGGGGGTGAGGAGGGATGCTGTTTCCAGATTCCTTTGTCCTCTAGTCTCTGCCTGGGCAGGACCACAGGGGATGTAGGCAAGAGCCTGCAGGGCAGGAGGAAGGCAAGAACTATTGTCCGCCCTGTGTCTCCCTGCTTCGGGTGTCACCTTTACTGCTGCTGTGACTCTTCTGTGGTGGCTCAAACCCCCTCCCCAGGCCTGCTGGGTTCCAGCTGCCACCAGGTACCCAGTCCTCGGGCTCTGGCAATTGTCTCTCCCCTCTTTCCTTCCAACACTGAAAGAGATGCCAGTGCTTTCCTCACCATCAATTATCCTCTATCTGACTTCTCAGCCAATTCCTTCACCTGGCTAATCAAGTTCCTATATTAAATTCCATCCTTTAAAAACACTTAGATGGTTTACCACATTAGACCATGACAAGTACAGGCAGAGGGGGTGTCTTCCTTTTCTTTTTATATTAAGATTTATTTATCGCCTTGCGGCGCCAGCATACCAGGTTCTAGTCCCGATCGGGACGCCGGATTCTGTCCCGGTTGCCCCTCTTCCAGGCCAGCTCTCTGCTGTGGCCCGGGAGTGCAGTGGAGGATGGCCCAAGTGCTTGGGCCCTGCACCCCATGGGATACCAGGAGAAGTACCTGGCTCCTGCCATCGGATCAGCGTGGTGCGCCGGCCGCAGCGCGCCGGCCACGGTGGCCATTGGAGGTGGCCATTGGAGGGTGAACCAACGGCAAAGGAAGAGCTTTCTCTCTGTCTCTCTCTCTCACTGTCCACTCTGCCTGTCAAAAAGTTAAAAAAAAAAAGATTTATTTATTTGAAGGGCAGAGAGGGAGAAAGAGAGAGAGAGAGAGAGAGAGGATCTTCCAGTCACTGGTTCATTCCCCAAATGGCTGCAATAGCTGGAGCTGTGACTGATCCAAAGCCAGGAGCATTTTCCAGGTCTCCCTTGTGGGTGCAGGGGCCCAAGCACTTCGGCCATCCTCTGCTGCTTTCTCAGGCCATTAACAGGGATCTGGTTTGGAAGTGGAGCAGCTGGGACTCTGAGCGGCATTCATGTGGGATGCCTGTGCCTCAGGAGGTGGTTTTACCCAATACTCCATGGCTCTGGCCGCCAGAGGGGTGTCTTTCTAAGAAGAAATAGTCCAGAAACTTTACTGGGCCCAGCCTGCCAAGCTGTGGCCATGATTCAGAACAGCAGTCTGTCCCCTCCTTTAATTGCCCTGGTTCCGTCTACTGAAGAGATGTGCCCACTTATGTAGATGGAGCAGCTCCTATTGCAGGCACCCCTCCCATTTGGACCCCAGCACCTTTCTGCTGTCCCGGAGCCTGTCTTCAAGAAGCAACATGGCCCTGCAGGAGGAACCAGGGGTAGCAGGGTAGTCCAAAGCGAGTGTGAGGGAATGCATTTGTGTTGTTTTCAGCCACTCAGCTTGTAGCAGTTTATTTCTGTACTAACAGGAAACCTGAGACCAGCCCTGTGCCGATCTGTTTGTGCTATGACAACCGACCAAAGCCTGGGGACTTTATAAACAACAGAAATTTGTTTCTCATAGTTGTGGTCAAGGTGCCAGCACTTGTGTCTGGTGAGAGCTGCACTCTGCTTACAAGACAGTGCCACGTGGCTGTGCCCTTCCAAGGGGAGAAGCACTGTGTCCTTACATGGTGGCAGACATGGAAGGGCAACAAGGGGTTCCATTCAACTCCAGGCCCTTTGATCAGGCCATACCTCCTAATACTGTTGCATTAGGGATTAAGTTTCAACATGGAATTTGGAGGGGACACCATCATTGAAGACAAGGATGATAGGGCAGATCCATAGAGAACTCATTAAAAGGACAGCAAAACCAGCTCAGTCTGTCACCTCCAGCAGCCTATAAAAGAGAAGGCTGGGAGTACAGAGATGCATTTGCTGGGACTGGGAATGGGAGAGGGAGGTGGAAGAGGGGTGGGAGTGTGGGTGGGAGGACAGGTATGTTGGGAAGAATTACTATATTCCTAAAACTGTACTTAGGAAATGCATGAAGTTTGTATTCCTTAAATAAAAAATTACTAGGAAATTACTTAGGAAAAGTTATTTTCCATGAGGATCTGTTAAGAGAAAAAAATCATAAAGGGCTCACTTAAGTAAATTAATAAATGAATAAATAAAAAAAATGATGCACTTGTTACAGTCCTTGAGAAGGACCCCTTGGGAGGATAAGGGTTTGGATTTCCTTGGCTTTCTTGTATACAACCCAAAGCTTGGTGAGGGAGGGTGTTAAGCATTGAGTCTGCCAGGGGCTACACTTGCACCGTTTGGTAGGACGGGGACATGGGCATGCCCACGGCCACCCAAGAGCACCGTCTTCAAAGAACCCAGCCTGCTGAGGCCCTCACCCACGCCGTGCAGGGCTGAGAGGTAGCACCAGGGGCAGGAGGACTGAGGCTGGGACGAGAGCACATTGCTGAAGAAGTACAGACGTCCCCTCTGGCTGCCTTGAGAGGTTCCCATTGATTCTCTCTATCAAAGGCAGTGTTTAGACATCTTCAACGAGAGAGGAACTGGGCAGCAAGGTTAAAGCTGTTTTACTTCTCATTTTACCTTCCTTTCTCATGAGTTCATACTCCCCAAAGAGGGGCTTGAAGTACAAAGCAGGGGTAAGACAAGAGAAGCAGAAGTAGGAGAAGCAGAGGGCAAGAACCGACACTCTACATTCTGCCTCCATCCCTTCTGGGCCTTGCAGAAACAATGGCCAAGGGGTGGAGGCCACTGGAGAGCTTGGGAGCAACTCAGAGACTAGCTGATGTACAGGTTAGGAGACAGTGGCCTGAGTTAGAGAGACTGGGAATCATTAACTCAGGCCTGGGAACAGGGTCTTCCCACAGCAGGACTGTGAGACTATATATCACTGGAATGATAATGGTGAGATGTGATCAAACCATTTCTGTTCATTTATTAATACATTTATCAAATGCCTAGCAGATGCTGGCTCACGGTCCAGAACTAGCCTTTCTCTCCTTAGCGTGGGAAAGGGTCAGACTCTTCTTGACTTTCCACAGCTGTTTCTGAGATTCCTTTTGTGACTGAGAGATCCATCTCTCTGAAGATGCTAATGTGTCCTTTCTCATCATTCCTGGCATTGTTTAATCTAAAATGCACATGCCATAAATTATATGAGCAGTTCCATATGGAGGGGAGGGTATTTTCTTCTTGTGCTCCAGTAAATTTATTTTCCAAATATTACTAGATGAGTCAAGCACTCAGAAAGTGGTGAAACGTTAATCCCCACCAATCCTGACTGATAGCTTCAAAATTAGGAACAACGCTCACCACAGCTTTCCTGCCTTAAATCCCTGGGAGAAGAGGGCTCATTGTCTCACCTCTCGATTGCTAAATTAGAATTTAGCCACTTTCCACAGCTGAATTAGAGTCTTGTTCTTCAGCCAAAACACAGTGTGGATAAGACAACTAAAGATGTCTTTTCAAGTGAAACAAAGAAATTTAATTAAAGCCAGGCAGGAAGTGTTTCCAGAGTGACATCTGGCTTTGTACCCTGTCTTGGATCCTGCAGGCACCACCAAGGAGGGGGCAATGTGGCAGGTGGTTGTTGGGAAACGGAGCCAAACCTGGACATCAACAGAGAATTCATGGGATCTGTGGCTGTCACCGCTGTTAACGCAGGTGACAGTTTGGGAGGGAATCAATGTCAAGTGTGTGTGTGTGTGTGTGTGTGTGTGTATGTGTGTGTCTGTGTGCCTGTGAATGCTTGTGCTTGTTTGGGACCTGGGCAGAGGAGGAGGAGGGGAGAGGAACAATAACAAAGAGTCACGATGATGATAAACAGGCATCTTTTCCCCAGTTTCAAGTGACAGGGTCTCTCAAGGAAGGAAGGGAACTACAGGTGTGGAGGAAGATGTCTGGTGCTTCCATATGTTATTTTACATGACTCTTTGAGGTAAGTATTGTCCCATCTTCACGGATAAGTACACTGATGCAGAGTGTCTGGTGACCCTTACTGAGGCTAAATGGTGGATAAGTGGCCTCACTGGGATCTGCATCCTGGACTTCAACATCCAAGGCACTCTCCCTACATGTGTACCTTGGTGACTTAGTAAAGTGAACTCTGGAATCAACCCCTTTGCTTTTTTTTTTTTTTTTTTTTTTTTGGACAGGCAGAGTTAGTGAGAGAGAGAGACAGAGAGAAAGGTCTTCCTTCCGTTTTTGCCCTCCAAATTGTTGCTACAGCTGGCGCTGCGCCGATCCAAAGCCAGGAGCCAGGTGCTTCCTCCTGATCTCCCATGTGGGAGCAGGGCCCAAGCACTCCCTGGCCACAGCAGAGAGCTGGCCTGGAAGAGGAGCAACCGGGACAGAACAAGTGCCCCGACTGGGACTAGAACCCGGTGTGCCGGCGCCGCAGTTGGAGGATTAGCCTAGTGAGCTGCGGCGCTGGCCAAATCCCTTTGCTTTTGTAGGTATCTATAAAACAAGGATTTGAGTCAGATGAACTCAAGAAGGATTTCTTCTGCCTCCAATATTAGGTTTGTGAAGCCTGGGGGGTTTCTGGGGCTGGGGATAACCCAGACTCTGGAAAAAGTTACTGGTGAGGGGAACTTACCTCATCGTCAGTTCCAGATGCTCATGAGGCGTCTAGTTTCTGTACAGCTGACTTGGAGTCGGACACAAGCCTCTGCTCTCTTCAACAGCAGACCTACTGTTTGGAGGAAGAAATATAATGCCTGACGCAGAACATGTTCAGCAATTATTCGATGAATGAATGAAAGATCAATTGGAGTGCAAGGCTTGGTTGGCCATGCATTTCTGGTTGAGGAAAAGCAAGGGAACTGTGCACACAAGAACCCATGCAGCCATCTGCACATGGCAGAGTGGAGAGAGGTACTTCTTTGTGTGCTGCTGCCTGGGGTTTTACTTTTCATAGCAAACAATCAAATACTCAGTTTTTGTGGGTGGCTTAAATGACTTTACTTTGATGTGGTTACTTTGTTGGCCCAGACTCACAATTTAACACCTGCTGTTTTGTGGAGGAAAAGAAAAGAAGTGAAACTTTTAAGCCTGTTTATCTTTGCTGCAAAGAGGGAGACCCAGAGCTGCTGATATTTGTATCAGAGGAGTCCTTAATCAATGTTAGAATACCTAATAGGGGCTGGGCATTTAGCCTAGCGATTGGGATGCCTGTGTCCCACGTTGGAATACCTGGGTTCCATTGCTAGTTCTGGCTTCTGACTCCAGCTTCCTGCCTATGCAGACCCTGGGAGGCAGCAGGTGAAGTGGTTCAAGTAGCTGGGTCCCTGGCACCCATGTGGGAGACCTGGATTGTGTTTCTGTCTCCTGGCTTCATCCTGGACCAGCTCATACACAGTTATTGCAGGCATTTGGAGAGTGAACCAGAGGAAAGGAACTCTCTGTCTCCCTGCATCTCAAATAAATAAATAGGTCTCAAGCCCAGCAAAATCTGTGCCATATGGGTATGAGAGTCTTGGGCAGCTGAGGTGTGGTGAAGTCCAGGGCTCCTAATCAATGGTGCCACAGACAGAGGGGTGCTGGCCTGGAAGCCACCACAAAAACAGGATGTGGCATGCACATGGCTGCTTTACTTCAGGACTCAGAGGGAAGCTCCTGTTGCCAAGAGATATGAATATTTAATGTTCTCCTAAGGAAACAGCCAATCTGTCAGTTGTACCCTCTGCACAGAACAAGATGTAAGCAAGGGAAAGACAAGACAACTCAAGGTCACTGGATCCAACTAGTTATGAAAAAGAATGAATTGGGAGAAGCAGCAGAGGACTGCAGGCCAGACAGAATAGTAACACTAACTATCTAACTATAATTGACAATACAAATCTTAGACCTTAAAACTTTTCAGTTTTGTTTTAAAGATTTTATTTATTTTGAAAGTCAGTTACAGAGAGAGAGATAGTGAGCGAGCGAGCGAGAGAGATTATCCATCTGCTGGTTCCACTCCACAGTTGGCTGCAATGGCCAGTGCTGGGCCAGGCTGAAGCCAGGAGCCTGGAGCTTCATCTGGGTCTCCCATGTGAGTGGCAGAGGCCCAAGCACTTGGGCTATCTTCTGCTGCTTTTCCCAGGCCATTAGCAGGGAACTGGATCAGAAATGGTGCAGCCAGACCTTGAACTGCTGCCCAAATGGGATGCTGGTGTCACAGGCAGTAGCTTTACCTGCTACGCCAGAGTGCTGGCCCCAGAATGTTTTATCTTCAAAAGCTTCCCAGTTGTTAATTAATAAGAGAATAGAGAATGTGTTTTGTGTGTGTGTGTATGTGGGAAAATCATCTTCACTTCATTTTAGGAAATTTGCCTGTTCCTGGGCTGATCAGTAGATACAGTTGAATTTTCTTCATTCTTTCCTCCCTTTCCTTTGCTACCTCTCTACTTTATTGAGCTTCTATTCAATTACTAAGCTGGTATTCAATCAAATGACTGTAAATTTTTCCATCCTGTCCTGGGATCATAATATAACACAACACTTGTTCATGGGAGTTAGAGTTAATGAAAGATGAACCAAGTTAATGGAAGGTAACTATGGGTCTTTGAGAAATGCATTACTGAAGCCCTCGTTGGAAGGACCTGCTGATTTGGCTGTCTGGGTAGTCTCATGATTCAGCAGGAACTCCATAGTTTTTCAATTTGTTATAATTGGAGACTTGACCTCTCCCTCCGCAGCCACATGTCATGATATTACATTCTATCTTTCACCAAGAAGATCAAAGCAGTATTGTTGAATCATTATGAAATCAACAGGAAGCTGGTAAACACAGTATTACTAGTTGTGGAAATAGAGAGGTGCTAGCCTAAGTCTGAATGGGAGAAATCATTATCTACTCTCTCTTCAGACCTTCTCCTATGTCTGCAGTTCATGAATACCATCATCATCATCTTCATCATCATCCTGTGAGGATTTCTCTCTTTCTCTCTGTGCTCCCAACCCCTGTATCAGTTCAGTTCCCAAATCTCTTCTGTTCTACCACCTACTTACATCTAGAATTACTATTGTTTTTTCTTATTCTTGTCCAGGGGAAGCCTCGTTACATCTGTTATGGCTTGGTGAATAGTTTGCGTATCCCCCAAGCTCCTATGTATTGAGGGCTTGGTTCCCAAAGTCTTAAATTAGTAGTTAATGTATTAAGGGCAGAGACTTGATCTCATTGTGGTGTGTGTGGTGTCTTCAGGTCACTGGGAGTATGACCTTGGAAGGTAGTTCTGGTGAGAGGAGTGGTTATAGAAGCTGGGTGAGGACCAGCCTCTCCCTCTGCTTCCTTTTTTTTTTTTTTTTTTTTTTTTGACAGGCAGAGTGGACAGTGAGAGTGAGAGAGAGAGACAGAGAGAAAGGTCTTCCTTTGCCGTTGGTTCACCCTCCAGCGCACCACACTGATCCGAAGGCAGGAGCCAGCTACTTCTCCTGGTCTCCCATGGGGTGCAGGGCCCAAGCACTTGGGCCATCCTCCACTGCACTCCCTGGCCACAGCAGAGAGCTGGCCTGGAAGAGGGGCAACGGGGACAGAATCCGGCGCCCCGACCGGGACTAGAACCCGGTGTGCTGGCGCCGCAAGGCGGAGGATTAGCCTAGTGAGCTGCGGCGCCAGCCATCCCTCTGCTTCCTGGCTTTCCGTGTGATGCTTCCTCCACATGTGTTGCACCGTTTACCACCCTTATCAGACATCTACTGCCAGACTGGTGTGGACACCTGACCCTGTATTGTGAATCTCCAAAACTGTTAGCAGAAATATACCTTTTCCTTTATAAGTTAACTTCTCTCTGGCATTTTAGTTAAGGTAACAGAAACCTAACAGAATGTGCCCCTCCCAAAATTGGTCTACCTGCCTTTGGTCTCAGCACACTCTGGTACAGACTCATACTGAAGCCCTTCAAGTCCTTGCCATCGCATCTGCAAATAGTGAATGTGTTGTATACAAGGCTATTAGCTCCAGCGGGATGGGAGGAATCTATCTGATTGACCTTTGTGGCATCTGCATGTAAACTTAGATGCTATTTATCAACCCACTCATCCATCACTCCTCTCTCAACATTTATTTAGTGAACTCCTACTATGTGCAGGCACACTCACAGGTGAATGAGAAAGTCAGTGAACACAGATTTTATTGTCCTTAGATGGGATACTTCTTATGCTAGTGCATTCATTTAAGCCTTTATAAAGAAGTTTTATGGATTTATGGCATCAAGGGCCAGCATGGTGCAACAGGTTAAGCTGCCACCTATGACACTGGCTTTGCATATGGGCTCAGGTTTGAGTCCCAGCTGCCCCATTTCTGATCAAGTTGCTGGCTAACGTGCCTGTAAAAGCAACAGAGCATGGCCTGAGTGCTTGAATATCTGCTACCCATGTGTGAGGCCCAGATGGAGTTCCAGGCTCCTGGCTTCAGTCTGGTCCAGCCCTGGCTGTTGTGGCCATTTCGGGGGGTGGACCGGTGGATGACACATCTCTTTTTCTCTCTCACTAACTCTGCCTTTCACATAAACAAACAAACAAATAGATAGATAAAGGGCCAGCTCTGTGGAGTAGTGGGTAAAGTCACTGCCTGCAGAGCTGGCATCCCATATGGGCGCTGGTTTGAGTCCCAGGTGCTCCACTTCCAATCCAGCTCCTTGGAAAACAGCAGAAGATGGCCCAAAAGTCCTTGGGTCGCTGTACCCCTGTGGGAGGCCTGGAAGAAGCTCTTGTCTCCTGGCTTCAGATTGGCATAGCTCTGGCCATTGTGGCCAACTGGGGAATGAGCCAGTGGATGGAAGACCTCTCTCTCTCTCTCTCTTTGTAACTATTTCAAATAAATAAATAAATCTTTAAAAATAAATCCTTTAAAAATTAGTGTCTTTAGGATTTATGCTTTTGTATATTACTTAAGAGATCTTTCATTTCTAGTGTAATAAAGTCTCCCATTGCACAGTTTTGATTAGAACTCAGGCCTGGAATGAAATTACACGAGCTCATCTTTACACTAAAAACTGGGCAACTTGGTTAACTACTCTGCTTCAGTTGATCATCTGTACCATGAGAACAAAATGAGTACTTAACTCAGAGGATTGTTTTGAAGATTAAATGAGCTAATGCAATTAAATGCCTGGAGAACGATGCCTCATAAATAATAAGCTTGCATTGTTTCAGCAATTCCATTATCTTTGTTCTTTACGATTAGCTCTCTAATCAAGCTGAAATTTATTTTCATTTATAGCGTAAATTGGAAATCCAATTTAATGGTTTTTTTCCCCACACTCAAAGACCGTTGTTGCCAAACCTGGTTAAAATCTTCCAGTAGCTTCTCTTTGCCGCTGGAATCACAGAACAATTCCTTATCTTGGTCCACTCTGCTCTGTGGGCTCTGGCCTGCTTTTTGGATCTTCTCATTTCTGCCCCCCTTCATTGCTCTGGTTTCCTCCGCAGTCCTAGAACATAGCTCCTACTTTCCTCCGAGGGCCTGTGTGCTTGCCATTTTCTCTGCCTGGAATGTTTTGTTCCCAAGTTTTATTGGCTGCTCCAGATTGCTCAGGCCTTCAGTGACCACCAAATAAAAAGGTGTCGCTCTTCCTGCCCTTCAGAAACCAAGCCGTCACTCTTTCATCACCCTTTGGTTTGTTTTATTCCATCTTGTTCTACTTATCACACTCACTGAGCAGAAGTTAGTTTTCATGTCATTTCTTTTTCTTCACCAGACCTTGGGGACAGAAACCCCTGCCTGTTGTATTTCCTGTTGCATCTTCAGGGTCTGCAACAGTGCCTGGGAAATACTTAATGACTGCGTCACTGAGTGGTCGTTCCTTTCTCCTTTCTCCCAACCCATGCAGGGAACCCAGCCGAAAGCAACCCTTGCTTTTGAAGGGTAACTGTGGTTTCAGGCTGGAAGGTTGACTTACACGGCCTCAGGAAATACCAGGGTGGGGACCGACTGGATGAAGACGAGGTGGAGAGGGGGACATTAGGAGGCCTTGCAGGCCAAGCCTACACTGACCTACGTAGACTCATGTGAGAGGCAAGCGGTTTCCTGACTCACACCCGCAATACTTTCTCTAGCTTATGGTTGGTCTCAGATTAACTGCAATTTGCTTACAGAGGCCTTTCCAATGCTTCTATCTAAAGTGGATCTCCAGGTACTTGGTAGTCAGCTGAGATACCATGACACTAAGTATTCTGAGAATTTAATTGTGCATGTCAAACATTTAAAGGAAGGCACTAAGTGTGCTAGAATGTGACATCTGAGGCCGGGGTCTTCTCTCTCTTCTATCAGTCTTTCTGTACCTTGCCTGTAAGAAGTGCTCAGTAAATATTTGTGGAATGAAATGGTTAAGTGGTTTTTTTGGTGATCTTTTGTTTTCCTGTTAACATGTTTTTCTACTTTGATGTGGTAATGGTTTATTTTTCTCTGCGAAGCTGGAGCATCGAAAGCTGCTGGCTTTGAATGACTGGTCTGTTCTAGACGACCGCTCTGCCTGGCAGTGATGCTGTTTATCTCCGCATCAGATGCTTCCCTTCTTCCCTTGCCATCACTTTTTGGGCTGGTTTAAGTTGGAGGCCATCCCTACCTTGTTACCCTGCCTTCTCCCCAGAAGTTCACTGTCATAGTGAAGCTTTTGATAGTGGAAAAACTGAAGTATAAACTCCTAAGTTTTGATAAACACTTGTCCAAGACAGGCTGGAAGGGATATGGATGACAGAGTTGTGAGAATTCAACCCATGTTGAAACTGTGCATGGGTTAAAAACATGTCTTTAGTGCCTGCTGGGGGTAGGAAACTGTAGAATACATGCTGCGGGATACTGCAAAGCTGAAATGTGCTCCAAAGGGCAAATGGGGCAGCTGGGAAAGATGACTCCACTCCAGACTGGTCACATTTTGAGATGACATAAGGATATGCAGATGGAGACATCTTGGAAACAGATGTGATGCCGGGTAGAGTTGGCTTTGGAATAACTGAGGTCCAGCCTTGAGATTTTTGATTTAAGAAGCCTCTAGGATGACAGTAAATATTCAGAATGGCAACTTCAAAGGTGGACTAAGGTCCAGAATCAAAAGTTTTTTTAAACGAAAAGAATCCTAGTGCAGGTGGTACTTACAGTGGGAGAAAGGTAGTGATGTGTATAGTAAGGTAAGCTAGGATCTCATGATGGCAGTATGATTATGGGCATCCAGTAAGCGAAATATGCAAGTCACAATAAGATTGTTAGCATACACTATGGTCCTTAGGAAAGCACTAAGTGGGATAATATGCAATATTTATTTGTATTGAACAACTAAACAATTTTTTAAAGCAACAACCAAAAAGCGTGGAGTATGTTTTGCTCACCTTAACTGGAGCATCAGCATTTGCCACTCCACTTGCTTAGTGGCTGCCACATCCTAGGATTGGCAGTGCACCTCTGACAGAACTGCAAAGATTGATACATTTCCCGGGTGACAGAACACCTAACAAATTGCTGAGCTCCAGGGCTTCAACTTCTCCAGGTAGCCTGATTGGAAAACCTGGTTCTGTGATCCAGAGCCTCAAATGCAACATTTGCTAGCCCTGAGTCTTTGCACACAGGATGGTGTTGTGACTAACAGCTCTGGGAAAGGAGAGGAAGTTCTCCTCAAGTGGTAAGAAATGAAGCCAGGGATTGAAACCAAGATGGCCAGGCTCTTGCTCACGTCTGCCTCTGTGTTGCTATCCCTGCTCTTCATCATGTGTGCGAAAGTGAAGTCCTGGTGCAAGCTGGAGCCCTGTGGCCCCAGGACCCACAGGCACGGTGTCACATGCATAGTGGGTATTTGCTGAAGTGCTCTGCTCTTTGCATTCTGCCTCTTCCACCCCCAATACTCCCAGTGGCCTCTCATGGATTTGCAATACCCATCATGAGAGTGAAGGGTGGTTTTGGCTCAAGATGGCACCAGCAACCAGCTGCTAAAATTGCAAACAGTTTTACAAGAAGGGTAATATTAACCCCTTGCACAGGAGGGAATTATTTGGTTAGAAATAAGTCCCAGGAGAAATAGGGAAGAGGATATTTACAATTGTGCACATGCAGAGGAGAAGGAAGGAGCATGGGAGAAGGCTCAGTAAGTGAGGCCAGGTTGGGGGTGGGTGGGTTCTGTATGAGGCAATCTGTGGTTTTAGGGCTGTCCTGGAGTTAAGTAAGAGGCAGAGACAGAAAGGAGATGGGAGCATGCCAAAGAAAGCCCTTACTGCTTCCTCTTGCAGCCCCAAGGAGGGGGCATGGAGGGTGCAGCTTGAAGACACTTGTTCCAGCTTTCCTGCCATGCTTGCACTCCCTCCGACTGGGAGCTGGGTTTTCTCCCTGGCCTGGGGCATGCTTTGCACTCAGGTTGCAAACCTTCCTAGGAGTGCCTGGCAAGTCTGAGCAGATGTCATCAAAGATGTCCTAGGCTTGCTGTGAAGATGGTCTGTTAGCATTTACAGAGCACCGAGCATTTGCCAGGTACCATGCTCAATGCCTCATTTAATCCCTGCTAGTGGGTACTGTGTTATCATTCCTCATTTTCTGATGTGGCAGCAAGGGCACAGGGAAGTCCAACAGCTTTCTCAAAGCAGTGTGGAGCTGGCATTCAAACTCAAGTCCTTTTCCGCAGAGATTCTGACTCCCACTGCTGCACTCTTTGGTCTGATCATCAGGCCTATTTTCCTACTTATGCCAGTGAGTTGACTGTTGGAATCCTCCACACCCTGGTTTTGTACAGGGCATACAAATTAGCTGTTCTTGACCTTTCCAAATACCAAATGAATATTAACAAGCTTTTATACAAAACTGACTTTTATTACAATTAAAAAAAGAACAAAGACAATGTGATAAGTGCCTTTAATTACAATGTACCTGCTATTTACATGGAATTATACTTTTATATACAGCTTGAATAAGGTTCATTACATGTAAACTATACGATATGACAAGTTAAACTCCAGCCTTTTCTGAGTATTCAGAATTGAAATACTACCGGCAGAAACACACAGAAACAATGCCCATTTCAGTTCCTTAGGTACCATTACTGGATAAATGATCAAAATCTGGCCACAGAAGAGAATTGGAAACATGCATCAACTTGAAGCCTATTTTTAACCTGAATAACAGTATTGCTATTATTTAAACCCTAAACATAATTAATAATTGGATCACTAAAAACAATACAACTTCAATTTATATAGCACCTTTCTTCAAATAGGTCAAAGCATTCGTACTTATCTATATTATCTCATTTGTCCCCATAACATTTCTATGAGGTAGGCAATGGTTGGTATCATTATCCCCATTTTATAGATGGAGAAACTGAGGCACAGAGAAGTTAAATCATTTGCTCGAGGTCACATGGTCAAGTCAATGCTGGAACAGGAACCATACCCCTGTGCTCTGGTCTCCAAAACCAATGCTTCTCTTGAGATTAAACTGTCCCATTGGAGAATTTAATTCACTTTTCCAAGAAATAAAAAAAAAGTGCACTTTTTTCTCCCATAAAAATTGTTGAAGCACTACAGACAAGAACAAACACTCTGGGATGGGTGGTAGACTGATGCTACACTCTTCTAGAAAGACTTATGTAAGTTTAAACATTTGTTTTTGCTTTTTTAATATGAAGAGTTCCCTCTTCCAGTTAAAATAAACTCAGAACTATGTTTGAAAGGATGCTTTTAAATAGCTACAGATTATATATTTCATGACCATATTATGTTATCCACAAAAAATTATGTTATTCCTGGGTTAAAAAAAGAAATATCTAAACAGTCAATCTTTTGAGACAATCTGCCACACTTACATACACTTACTGGTTATTAAGAGACTCAGAGCTATAGACAGAAGCTGGGATACTACATCTTTCAGAGAGACACACTACCCAAGACACGTGGGGGTGAGAAGCTGCCTACTTCATTTAGCTCAAATTTTGCTTCTAATCCCCACCTCTCCTTGGCTCCAGAGTTAAATACATAGTCGGTACTCAGAAAAAAAAAAAAAAAAAAAGGTGAAGCCAGGTTTAAAGCTGTCAAAATCTGAAGCATATAGAATGCTCTCAAATAGTTATTGACTGGAACTGATAATGCAGCTTTTCTGGCATTCTGCACATTGCTTCTCCCCAGGAGACAAGCTCTGTTAAATGTGCTGCCATCATTGAGGATATCGGCAGGCAAGAAGGTATGGAGCAGCAGTGGGAATTAAGGTCCTAGTGTGACTCCAGGAAAAACAAGAGAAGTCTATATTCAAGAACTACATTGTAGAAAGGCAAGCAAGCTTAAGGGAGAGGTTGTAAATGTAGGTCAGGTTCATTTATGGGTCTCACATGAGAAACACCCAGACTTGTCAACGGAGCAATCAAATCCTTTCCACGTGGACTCGGCCTCTTTGCCTTCCTCTGGGCACCTCTGTCTTTCAGAGAAGCTAAAAAAAATAAAAAGGGCTCTCCTTAAGCTATGACAGGAAATAGAGAATGCTTTAAATTCATGGTTCCCAACTTGTTGAGTCACAAAACAAATGAAACCAAACCAAACTGGGACATTACAACAAAACATCCGAACTACAGGCTCCCAGCACCAAGACTTAACTTCTACATTAGCCTTCAGTGGGTCCTCTTTAGGGTGCATAACTGGCACATTAGGTGAATTTTTAAAATTAAAAAGTATAAAGAGAATGACCAGATAACTTTTCTGTTAATTAAAAAAGATTATAGAATATTCATGCAAAGATTTGACTATGATGGCTTAGAGTGAAGCTTAAAAAATCAAAATCAAACACAATCTCAACTACTGTAACACCGTTCACTTGTACCAGCAGTTAAAAGTTATTTAGCTCACTGCTTGGTCCCTCACTCAGAAAGTCAGATTGCCTACAAACGGGCAAGTTACTCTCAATATCTGGCGCTCCATGGTTAGATGCTTACGCATTCCTGGTTTTCTTGAGACCCAGGAAAGCAGAGTGAACTGGTTGTAACTAACATAATTCACAAACATCATTTCCCAGTCGGGAAGGCGTGTAAGAGCTACGTGGTTAAAACATTTTACACTAAATTGCTTTAAAAGTGATGAGTTTTTACATGAAGGATTTTTTTCTCTCAGGATTATTAGTTTCCTCCTACATCACTGGAAACTCTTGGCCTGCTGCAGCTACAGGCTCCACTTGCTGCAGGTTGGTCAGTGAAGCTGACCTGGGACTGGACGTGACACAGGCAAAGTATGATAGGGCACAGGGAACTTAGCTGTTACTTGGCTAGAGCATGGTGCTAATCTACTTGCACTTGAGAGCTGGATTTCTCCATGGGATGCACTAAAAGTTCTTCTCCACGACCCTTGGGTGTCAACCTTCCTCATGACAGAAGTGGGTAAGAGTGTATGTAGTTTAGCCAAACTCGTGACAACTGACACCAAGCATCTGCTTGCCTGGCGAATCCCGGCAGCCTGTGAAACAGGAACGTGTGAGCCGGGCAGAGCTGTCTGCTCACCTGGTGTGATGAGGAATGGCTCTTTGCTGGCTGGCAGGGTCTGTCGTGTTGGGGGATGGTGATCAGTCCCGGTAGTGACAATGCATGTCACGAGTGGGTAGGACAGAGACCTGTGGTGGTACGCTACAGAATGACAGGTGGTCATCTACACAGGTGGGAAGCAAAAGTGATGTCATGCCCTCATTCTTTAGATGTCATGGAGGGGAGCAATATTATAAGATGTTGGAGCTAGCAAGAGATATTTTTTGACATAAAAATAAGTTTAAAAGTTCCCACTATTGAAAATGACTTTCCCATTCTTTTTGGAACTGGACAGTGTGTCTATTACAAGGACCCTCTGAGACAGGAATGAAAATGCCTCCAAGTGTCATGAATTATTTCTGAATATACTTCTAGCAAGGGGAGCGCTTTCAAACTGACTGGGGTCACCTAATAGAGAATAGGTCACTTTAGGGGTAACCATTTTTATGAGGAGAAAATGCACAAACAATGAAATGCCAATTCCTATTTATAAGAGACTTTGTTCGAACTTCACTCAGAAAAGATGAGGCATACAACACATTGTTTAAAACATAATCACATTAAAAATGGTGCCATTTTACATACAGAAGCCTGAGAAATGGCAATTACCAGGCTGCCTACTACATTATACAAGGTAATAGGAGACAACCAGAGGACAACACAAGCAAAGAAAAATCCTACTGCATTAAACATCATTCATGACTAAAGGGAATGGTTTTCAAAATTGCCTTTTTAAAAAATTGTACTTCTCTTTACATCTGACATGAAGAAAAATTTCAGTGACTATTTCTCAGTAAAAACAAAGCAGAAATTGGAAAAAAATAAGCTATTTTGCAAATATCAAACTTAAAAAAAAGAGCAGTGGGATTAAAAAAATATAAATGCTTGTTCTCTTCTGGACCAAGATTTAAATATTTGATTTGAGGATTCCAGATGCAGATTCTAATTTGTCATGGTTTCTGGAGTGATCCCTTTAAGTCAAACACTTTTAGTCTAAGTCAGTTTTATCTGTCTAATGCCACTGTCAGGAATAATGTATTTAAGGAAAAGTATAATACAGAGTAGGAAAATACTACTACAAGATAAGGAATTTAGATTTCACAGCAAGTAAGACCACATTTGATATTATAGACACATGTTCCTATTTTCACATCAGTCACTTATTAACACCAAACATTACACTTTAACTTTGCTCAATTCCACAGTACAATAAGCCTGTCAAGATTTCCAGGAAATGACCACCAGTACCTACTGTGCTTCTAGCAGCCAGAGCTATGCTGGCTGGGTACCAAAAATCAACACTTTCAGAGAATGGCCCTAGTACATTACACAGACTCATATTAACCATTACAAGGAACATTGACAAAATGTCATTTACTCATTTACAAAATCCTAATTCAGTCTAAAACTGGAGCTCTACAATGATAGCATGGCCTGGTCTCAGAGCAGTTTTTTTGCACGTCTCATGACATCACTGCCCATTGATTCTGCTGTTAAACCTTATGGTTTTAAAAGGGAATGAAGTAAAATGCCACCAAGTGGTAACTGGTTTCTGCTACTACAGACTCAAGGCTGGGGTAGGAGGGGGTGGCACCTTGCCTTGGCCCACGGTTGGCTATTCTGTTGCTTTAGGTCAAATCTCTTCTCAAATACTTATATGAGAAATACACCTCTTTAACATTTCCTCCTCTTTGGTTAAATCTGTAGCAAGCCATATGTACCAGGGGACTTCAAAAAGTTCACGGGAAATACTCATTATTTTTTAATTCCATTTTTCCATGAACATATAACAAAATGATGTGAAGATACCACCGTTAATATCAGCCAAGGGAATTTTGGACACAATTTAAAATCCGAATGTATTAATCAGAAAAATTAGATGAAGGCAACTCAAGGTTTTCCTGTAATCATCAAATGAAAATGTCTGTAGAACTATTGCTTCTAATTCTGCTTTTGTGACAAGAGTTCATCACACCAGTAGGATAAGCATTTCAAAGTACATAAAAGAACACATTCTAATTAATTAAGCACCAGAGGTTGTGCCAGAGTGAAACACACACACACACACACACAAAGTACTTTAAAATATTTGTGGAAAAATGGAATTAAAAGGTAAGCTTATTTTATTGCAAAAAATCTGAAATCCATGCAATACATGAGGAGTATTCAAAAAGTTCATGAAAATGCCTATTATGAAAAACTATGCATGAATTTAAAAATGTTTGCACTGAAATAAAATCTATCTTTTAATTCCATTTTCCCACACACGTTTTAAAATACCTTGTGTGTATGTGTATTTGTACACACATACATAGAGTTTATTATTGGTTAAGGTAAGAAATGCTTTCATTTTTCTAGAAAAATTAAATAAGGGAACAAGACAATAGTGACATACTGAGGTTAAATTTTAGTTATTTGTGTTGACTACTGACTGTTCATTTAGCACTCACAGAGAATGAACTCTGGGATTTTAAGATAGATAAATCAGTTAGAGACTTAATGATGTAATTAAGTTTAGGAGGGGGAAAATACATATGCAGAAAACATATTGGTAAACATTACTTTCTTCTAGAATTTTTTTCCTTAAACACTTAAAAGATGTTCCTGATGATGATTTTTGAGAAATATTAAAAACATTAAATATTAATATTAAAATCATTAAAAATGATTCTAAGGCTTCAAACTACCTGAAAAAAACAAAAAATTCTTCTTTTTAACCTAGATAGATGTACAATTCTGACTGATATTGCAAAAAATTCCTAAAATTTGCTTTTAAGCTTTTAATGTAACTTCAAAGAACCTAGGTTTTTATAATTGGATACATAGTATGAATGTCAAAGTTGAAATTTAAATATATAGCAAATGCTGTTTTTGACAATTAACCTTTGATATATTTAAACTCTGTAGTATTTAGCCCAAGATGGAACTATTTAAAAGGAGCCATCATCATCTTTTGTCCAACTCCAAGGTTCAAGAAAAGAGTCTGAACAAAGCATGATGAAACTCATGAAAAACTGTACTAGGAGGTCAAGACAGGGATGATGCATCAACAGGTACACTTCAGTAAAGAACCGGGTGCTCTCCAGACCACAGCCAGGGTCTCCAAGTTCACTCTGCATCTCTCTCCCCTGGCCCTCAACACCGTGCTATCAGTTCATTCTTTTAGGGCTCTTCCTGGAGGGCCAGCCAGTTCCTGTTAAAAATTATACTTCAAAACTTTCTAGCACAACATAGTCTTATCACTGACTCTCAGCTGAAGACAGAGCCCAGTGCAAATTTTCCTACTCCACTGCATAACCTGTATTTGAAAATTTCTGGGGGAAATTCTGATGACGAAATTTCTAGATGACACAATTATTTATAATGAACTTCTCTCCACAGAAGGGGCTTTAGACTTTAGAGATCAGATCTATTTCCTTGGTGACAAGTAAGACACGGCAAAATGCAGTAAAACGGTTGAGCTGTCGGCTGCCCAGGAAGGATGTTACCAGAGCACGCACAGTGCTAGGAGTGCAAGGTGACACGGCTATTACCATGAGCTAAAGGAGCCCCACTGAGGAAGAGATCTTTGGGTCAAACTCCTTAGTACCAAGCAGTGAAAATCACAAGGCAGTGCTCCAGAGAGCTCGGAATTCTGGGAGGAAGCACCTGGCACTTCCCTGATAAATTTCTCTCCAGGGACTCCAGGGTGTTCTGCCATTATCTTCTAATCAGTGAGGACGGTGCACATGCACGCGAGGCTTCACGGGAGAGACGAGGCTGACTTGAGAATCGGGACCACAGCCGGTTTACTCCAGCACGGCTCACATTACAGTTTCAGGAGTGTAATAGAGAGCAGTCACAAAGCAGAGCTCTGAGCACGCGGATGGGAGAACATGCCCGCAAGCTGGTCTCTACAATTTGCGAGACGCTTCATCCTCCCAATAGCATTCCTTGTCATCATGAGGGAAAACAGCAAGGTCGTTATACCTTTAAACTCGCAGATACCACAGCGGTGTAAGAATAATTGCCTCATTTTTTTTTTTTCTTCTTTCAGAGTAGGAAAAACTCCCTCTCTGTAGCCTACACGTCATAATCGCTCTTCAACTAGGCTCCTCTTAAATGAAAACTGGCCAGTTTTTCCAATGATGGCCTTGTAAGACCTAAAGAGGGGATTAAATTCAAACTAGGCTGAGCTCTAAATGGGAGTCACTTCAGTCACCAATTTTGGTATCAAGAAGGGGAATATGATTCCAGTAGGCAACTTGCATTGGCAAGCACTGGCCCACAGAATTCATCAGCATTTTCTTTAAACATGTAGCTAAATCTTAATGGAATTATGATACTTTCATGAGGTTCACAATTCACAGTCATCCCAGTCATCTCTCATTCTGTCCATTTTTAGCATCTCAAGTATTGCAAGATTGCCCAGCACAAACCACTGAAAATAATGATTTGTGTCTATTCCATTTATTTCTCCAGTGGTCTAGGTGATTTGGACCAGGAGCTCCAAGTACCATTTGAAAAGCTGAGTCTTTAAAAACCTTCAATGTTTTAAACACTTGGTTAGAAAAAAGATAACAACTACTTATCATTATCTAGCTTATGTGCTTCATGGTATCTTTTCAAAATGAGAGTATAAATCATTGTACATAAAATCAAAATAGTTAATATACATTTTTTCTGGCACTTTCTAGAAATTAGGCATTGAACATAAAACCTCTTATAAATTCATATAACAAAAATAAATGTTTACATTTTAATCTCAGATTACCTTAAGGTAGCAGTTAACTTATGAAACTCCACACCGGTGGTTTGGTTGGTGTCGATCATGGGAAACACACGACAGCCCTTCAGAGATGGACCCCACGGCTGCTGTCCTTGTTTGCCATCCACATCCCAACACAAAGATTAAGGCTCACTGTTTTGAAGGAATGAGCTCTGGGCGTAAGCAAGTATAGCAGTACCAGAATATTCACTGAAAATACTGAAAAGGCTCCGATGAGCCGTCCGATACTGGGGGGACAAAAACATGTGGACTAGAAAAAGAAATAAAGGATCTATAACTGCTTGCAAGCACTTTGTGGGAGAGACTGCTGATGTAGAACACTGAAGTTAGAAATCACAAAGACCTCAGGGATGTCCCTCCTCAATCCTACTGCCCTGCAGGGTTTGGCATCCCAGGGGCTGACATGCAGCTCTCCTAAGAGCCGGAGGGTTCCAGGCACACACTGTTGCTCACTCACTTAAAACACCTACCTGGAAGGCAAGGGCTAAGCCTTCCAGGAGAATTTCCTTGGACTGAACCATAGAAAGAAAGAAAAAAAAAATTAAGGAGAAAAAGCCATCCATTTAAAGTCAGTAGCAGAGAGGAAGAACTCTTGGCTCTGCATGGCAGTATTTCAGGTGCGTGTGGCTGTAATTCTCCGTGAGTGCAGCCTTCTAGCCTGGCTTTCCTCACGTGGGGATGAAGGTCCTGGCAGCTGGGATCTTTTGCAGAGGGCGAAGGTGCATGAGGGAAATGTGTTGCAGTGTGCGTGTGTCCCCCCACCCTCCGCCCCAGGGGGGCAGGTGTGCCAGGTCTGAACCTCACTGTTTCAGACACTGGAGAAACCGCCCCAGCTTCTCCAGTTGTCTCCTGTCTATGAAAGCAGCACGTGAAGTGTGGGTTTGTAGGACTCGCTAGCTTTCCCAGAAGACATGTGCCCACGCGCTGCTCATGGGCTCTCGGGAACTGTCTTCTGCGTCGCTAGAGCCTGGTGATGTCTCGGCATTGCTGCAAGTCCCCGATGCTCTCATAGTCATTCTCCTTGGGACCGAGGCTCTGGTGGCCATTAGTCTCCAGGGGGCCCTTTTCTTCCTCTCGGTTGAGAGTCTGTATGGCTTCATAGTCGGGCTCTGGCTCCTCGCGGGCTCTCCCTGCTGGGGGCAGTGTGCTGACCCTGCTGGGGGTTTTCTCAAAGTCTTTGACGGTGGCATAGAGATCATTGCAGGACGAGGTGGACCTCTGAGGCGTCCCTTGACTGGCGGGGGCGGTGGCCTCCGGCGCTTTCGGGGACTGTGCCACTTTGTTCCCTGCCTGTCCCGCTTTGTTCACTGAGGAGTACATGGCTGAGATCTAGGAAACAAAGCGTGAATGGAATAAGCCAGCTGCAAGCTGTGACTTCCCATGGCCCCTTCCAGCGAGAAGCTTCGTACTCAGAATCGCCCCACCCCCACCCCGAGAGGGGCATCTCTGGGTGTGTGTCCCTGTAGCACTTGTCTGTCTTAGCTATCCCAAGCTATTGTACACATTACTGGTGTACAATACACAATACGTTCCACGGGGTGAGCACATCCATCAAATTCATTTAATTTGTGGAAAACGAGCTCTCTCCAGGTCTGCCGAGGGTTTGAGGCCAGCAGGAGGAACGGGAAGCGGAAGAACCCCCCAGGACCTGACCACAGCCCTGGGTTTTCTCTAATTTCCATATTGGAATGATGGTTTATCTGAAAAGGGGCTCCAATGCTTTACAGCAAAGGGTAGAATATATGTACGCGTTTTAGATCAAAGATTCTCCAGATCCAGGGGCAACAGCAGCAGGATCTGGGAATCCAACAGAAAGGCACACTGAGAGTGTCAGGTTCCGTCCCAGAGTCACCGAGCCAGAAACTCTGGCAGTGGGACCGAGCCACGTGCTGGTTCTGAAGCCCCTGGAGGGTGAGAGTTTCTGTGTTACGCTATCCCAGGCCTCCTGCCTCTCTGTGAAGACTGGCTGCCGGGTTCTGCTGGGCAGCTCACATCTCCAAGGGTAACTGCTTTCCAGTAGTTGCTGATACAGTTGCACATTAGTGGTTCAACAGACATTTACAGTCTGAGATTAGGGGGAAAATCTGCCACCAGGCAGCTCAGCAATGACATCTGGAGGCATCCCATGGATGCTCTTTCCCATGTCAAGAGCCGGCTGTGCTCCAAGCACACCTTCGCAAGCTCATGCATTCGGATCTCCTGTGCAACCTCCTAACATCAAGAGGGACATCAGGTAAGGACAGGTGAGCTGTCCCGCTGCAAAGGCCTTTGGGGAGCAGCATTTCACTGTAAGAAATCATACTTGCTTGGAAGTGCACATGAAGGGACTTGGCATTCGACTATGGCTGAAGACAGAGAGGGAAAGGAGGTACCAAGATGATTCCCAGGGTTTTGGCTTCTGCAACCAGGTGGATACATTCCCTGAGGAAGGGGGCAAGCAGGGGGGTGGGCAGTATCTCCTAAAGGAAGCACTTCTGCGATGTAGCAGCACACGAACACTGGTCTTGCACATGTACAACATTCACTCTGCTACGGAATCCAGAGAAGAGCTATATGCAGCTACATCAGCCAAGGTGTTTAGCTCTTTGTCTAAGCTCAGTCTGACACACTAACACATACATTGTATATCACAATTTTACGGTTTCATTGAAACTCAACCAGGGAATTTGTAGCTTGGTGCTTGGAAATACACAGTGTGTTCTTAATGTTATATCTGCCCCTAGCTCCAGCCTGGAATTGCACTTCCTGAAGTTACCTGCTTTTGCATCCAAAGTTCCTCTCTGAGACATTCTCCCTCCATCTCCAGGCTGGATCAAATTCCTGTTCCAATGTCCTGAATTTATTCATTTCCTTCCATGTGATCTTCCTAACTATGGCTAAAGCTCCCACACTGAAATTTCTCTTACACTTACTCCCCTCCATACCATTTCTTTTCCTCTTCCTCTTCCTCCTTCTCCTCTTCTTCCTTCTTCCCCCTGCCCCTTCTTTTTCCTTTTTTTCTGATCCTTTTCCCTGCTCAGATTCTTTTGCCTAGCTGATCTATTTATCTGTCAATCTTACTGCCTGCCAATCACTCTCTCCAGGGCATTGCACCTACCTCCCCAAATCTTGATCTCCAAACACAGGCCAAGAGAGTATTTCAGCTCTTTCAGACAAAGGGTAACGTTACAAAGGAGAAGTTCTACCCTTTATTATAGGAGCTTTCTGGTTAATTAAAAAGAAACAAAACTTACCTCTTCTTCAGTGAGAGTTGGATCTTCTTCTCGGGACTTGTATGACAGTGCACTAAATCTCTGTCAGAAGAAACACAACCAAAAGAAAGTAGTGTGAAGTCAACGATCCAAGCTTTGTTATACAGAGGGTTTCTCCGATCTACAAAAATGTTTTCAAATGATTTCTATGGGAGCACAAAGAAATTATGGAAAGCACCTGAGAAACACAAGCTTACATAATCTATTATATGATATTCTTAGATATTTACTTAATATCCCATGTGGAGAAATTTCTTCTGATTTATATTTAAATGTAAAGAGATGAAAAAAGCCAGAATAATTAGACTAGTTTCAATTTCTAACTTTCAATGAATGATCATTAACAAAACATTTTGTTTTGTTTTGTTTTTATCAAACACCGAATTTTGTATTTCCACAGTTTGCAGGCATTATCAAGAAGAGCCTTAAGTCATCTGGAAACTTTTCAAAACTAGTGGAGGAAATCAGCACATTTTTTGGCTTTCCCTCTGCTGTTATCTCAATAATTTTGTCTCATGGTTCACAGATTCTTCCTCTAACACACACATCTCCTGTCTTGATTCTCAGCGACTCAACCAACACACATCCTTCCAGACCCAGCCCTCCAGTCTCTTGGCGTCCTCTCCCTCCACTGGTCTGTGCTCCACCTGCCCTCATCACCTCTCTCAGCACTGCAGCCCCAGACCTTCCACACCCTCAGTCTCAGAACCCGCTATGTCCAACTCCCTTTTAGCTATCCCCAAACACTTTCCTCACTTGGTTTCTAGTTGAAGCCTGGTTTTCTTTCCTAATTTGCTCGTTCCTGTTGTGGTTCCCTCTATTCCTTTTTTTTTTTTTTCATTTATCTACTTATTTATTTATATAAAATGCAGAGAGACAGAGAGAGAGAGACAGAGAGAGAGAGAGAGAGAGAGAGATCCATTCACTGGTTCTCTCTCCAAATAAGTGCAGCAGCCAGGGTGGGCCAGGTTGAAGCCAGGAGCCAGGAACTCCATCCTGGTCCCCCACATGGGTGGCAGGGGTGCAAGCACTTGAGCAATCATCTTCTGCCTTCTCAGCACATTAGCAGGAAGATGGATTGGAAGTAGAGTACCAAGGACTTGAACTCTGATATGGGATTCCAGTGTTCGTAGCGGTGGCTTAACAAGCAGCTCCACAATGCCAGTCCCAGCTCTATTCTTGGAACCTTCTAGTACCAGTCCATATTCACTCATCCTATGACTTCATCCAACCTTCTTTCCAGTGGCTCAGCCTAACCTCCCTGGACTCAATATTTGCTTTTCCTTGCTACAGACGTGATCAGCAAGCATCTTGCCTCCAGCTCTGTTCCTCCCCTTCCTTCTGCTGCCTCTGTCCCGGGCCAAGCCATCACCACCTCTTGGTTTATTAGAATGGTCACCCGCTGGTCTCCTTGCTTCCATCCCTTACAGTTTATTTCCCAGCTGTAGTCAGAGGGACACTCCAAAATACAGGTTGGCATGTGTCAATGTGTCATTTTGCTCAAGACTCTCTAATGATCTTGTTAGAATTCTGACGATAAGCCAAGGCCATCAGGATGGAGCCTGGTTACCCTCCTCTCCACCACTCTTGTCCTTACCGCCCCTTCTCCAGCTACAACATCCCCCGGCTCCTTCCTGGACAGGTCTGGCAAGCACAAGACTTCATTTGGCCACTCCACTGCCTCTCCTGCTCATTCCCCCAAAAGTGTGTATCTCACTCCCTCATCTCCTCTGATTCTGCTTAAATGTGACTTTTAAAGCTAGGGAAATCCTGATTACTTTATCTGAAATTATACTCCCAACCCCATTTTTCCAATACCCTGTATTCTATTTTTTTTTTTTTCTGATAAACTTCAAGCTTTATGTCTGTCTCTTCCCACTAAAATGTAAGCTCTATGGTAGTAGGAATTTGGTTCTTTTTATGTTTTGTTCACTGATGTATTCCCAGCACTTAGAAGATCATGTGGCAGAGTAGGTACTCATCAGAATCTTTGTTGAATGAATGAACACTAAGCGTTTCAAATTCTCAAATCACTTGTTTACTAAAAAAATTTATTTGAGAGACAGAGAGACAGAGTGGTCCCATCCACTGGTTCACTCTCCAAATGCCTGTCATGGCTGGGGCTGAAGCAGGGAACTCAATCTAAGTCTTCCATGTGGGTAGCAGGGACCTAACCTCTTGAGCTGTCACCTGTTCCCTCCTAGGGTACACATTTGCAGGAAGCTGGATCCTGACATGGTCCTGGGACTGGAACCCAAATACTCTCACATGGGCTGTGGGCATACCAATCGGCAGGTGCCCACTCTCCTCACCTGTTTATTATACTGTAGATCATTTGGTTCCCAATTTGAATATGAATTCTGAATTGCTTATTGGCAGTGGTTAGACAACTGACCCTCCTATCTTTCACATACTTGTAAGTAAAGAACTTTACCTGGTTTAGGATACATGAACTATAGGCTGGTTTTATTATTTTGATGAAATGAAAGGCAAAACATTAGTCTGCATTTTTGCATCTTACAAACATGTTCATAAACATCTTCATTGACCCTCTCATTCTGCTTATTTCACAAATTAATATGAAAACCTGAAACACATCTGAATGACTGGTTCACCTTCTGTCCATGAACTCTAGAAGTATTGTAAGGCTACTGTTGACTGCTTAACCCTACCTGTCCTTTCTACCAAGACCTACGCCTAAGTAAACTTTTTTTTTTTTTTTTTGCTTTTCCTCATTGTAGGGAATAGAAAATAGATATTAGCTGCCTGACACACAGTAGGCCTGGTTAATCCCCAAGAAGATTCGGACAACCAGAGATGCAAAGTTCACTGTGGCTCAGCCATCAACTTATTAGACACACCCGGAGGAGGCTGTGGATTGTGAACATATTTTAGAGCTTGGGTGAGTAGCTAAACTTAAGAGTTACAGGCTGCTTCTTAGAAACTGTCACAAAATAGGATCTCTCAACTGAATGATATGAAAGTACAGCTGGCCCTCTGTGTGTTCAGGTTCTCCAACCACAGACTGAACCGATTTTGGATCAGAAGCATGTGTAATGGGCATGCAGACTTTTTATTCCCTTGTCATTATTCCTGAAACAATCTAGTACCAATTATTTACATAGTATTCATAGTATATTAGGTATTATAAGTAATCTAGAGATAATTTGAACTGTAGAAGAGGAAGCAGTCATTTGGAGCAGTAATAAAACACCATTTGGTTGCCTACACCCCATACTGGAGTGCCTGGGTTTGGGTTTCTGGGTCTGCTCCTAGTTCTAGCTTCCTGCTGATGCAGACCCTGAAGGGACATTAGTGATGGCTAAGTACTTGGGTCCCTGCTGCCACCTCTGGGGAGACTTGACCAAATTCCTGGCTCCTGGGCATTTGGGGAATGCTCAGGAGATGGAGACTCTGGCTGTCTGCTTCTCAAATAAACAAGGTAAAAATTTTTTTTAAGTTATATGGGAGACTATGCACAGACTACATTCAAATATTACAACATTTTATGTAAGGGAATCCCCTGTGCATACTGAAAGAGGACCATCTACACAATGAGATATAACCAGCAGTGCATGTGAGCTGTTCCCACAAGGCTCGTCATGGCGTGTTTTGATTCCTCCAATCCTCCAAGGCTTAAGGTCACCATGCTGCATGGGGAGGAAGCGGAGGAGGCAAAGTGTGTGACAAAGAGTCTGGTCTATTTAATTCTTGGTCTTTAAAATGAAGAAAATTAATAATTGGCCCTAATTACACATGATGCAAAAACTGGACAATATCCAAGATAGGTGCTGAGAGAGACATATTTTATAACCTTGAGAGTTCTGCATTTTATTCTTTGGACGGGAGGACAGGTTCAAGCACCGCTTGTGCTCAAACAGCTTTCAGCAGTCAACAAACTTAAAAAGTGTGCAAGGAAAAAGCCCGGGATGAGCTAGCCTCCTCGTGAGGACAAAAGCCCATGGAATGAAAGTGCGGGTGCCTACCTTGTTGGTTTCAGGGGTCCCCTCTGGGGCTCGCTCTTCTTCAGTCTCTCGCTCTTCCTTCTCCTGAACGTTTTCGTTCTCATCCAGAAGTTTAATGGGGACAGGCGGTGGTGCCTCCTCCTCCACATCACCCCCACTTCCAAGAATGCTCTCGGCGTTAGCGCTCTGCCGGCACTTCTTGTTCCTGTCCACGGAGGCGTACTCAGCGAACTCTGCCTTGACCTCGGCCTGGGGCCCCGGCAGCTCCTTCAAGGCTGAATGAGACCTCGACTTGCTGCTGTGGCCTTTCTCCAGGGGCGTGGCGGCCACCACGTCCTTGATCTCCTTCACAGTCTCATACAAGCAGTCCTCCACCATGTTCTCCTGGGAAGAGCTGTCTTTGAGCACTTCGTACGGCCCCTCCAGCCCCAGCCCCTGGTCCCCGTCTGCACTTCTCGTGTTGAGCATCGTGTCCACCGCGCTCTCGGGAGGGATTCTGGGCAGCTCGCGACTCTGATGGCATTTGGGTTTCCCTGTGCTGTCCTGGGAGTCCAGCAGATCTGAGGCTGACGTTTGCACTTCCTCGTAATGTTGCATGCAGGTCAGAGTGCTGTCTTCTGAAAGAACTAAAGCAGTGCAGATGTTACAAGGGGAGCAAGACAACCCCGGCAGTAAGGACAACAGTGTGTCAGGTAGCCTGGGGTTGGATGAAACTACCACGCTTGCTTTACTTGGCCTGTGGCTGCAACTTAGTTACGGCTGTCAGCTGATATCTTGCTTCAATCATAGTCTAAGCTAGTGCCATCTAGTCTGTGAGAGGTTTCCTAAAACTTCATGAAAAATGTGTATTATGAGAAAACTTGGCATAGATTTTAAAATCTGTGCTCTTTAAAAGATTTATTTATTTGAAAGGGGGAGAGAGAGAGGGGGAGAGAGAGAGAGAGCTTCCATCTGCTGATTCACTCCCCATATGGCTCCAAAGGTCAGATATAGGCAAGGTAGAAGGAGGTAGGAGCCCAGAACACCATCTGGATCTCCCATGTGGCTCTCCCATGTGGATCTCCCAGGTGGTTGGCAGAGGCTGAAGCCTTTGGGCTATCTTCTGTTGCCTTCCCAGTTGCACTAGCAAGGAGCTAGATCAGAAGCAGAGCAGCCTGGGCATGAACCAGTGCTCCAGTATGGGATGGGCACCAACGTCACAGGCCATGGCTTTACCCACTGCGCCACAACCCTGGCCCTTAAAATTTGTTTATATCCAGATCAGCTGCCCTGGAGACTGGGAGAGTATTCAGGGTTATCCAGATGGATCCAGTAGTGACAGTACAAGGATCCTTCTGAGTGATAGGGGCAGGCAGGGGAGTCAAAGACGTGCAGGTGGAGGGAGAAGCCAGGGGTCAAGGAGTACTAGCAGCCTCTAGAAGGTATAAATGGCAAGGAAGTGGACTCTCCTTGGAGGCGTGACTGTAGCTCTGTGAGGTTTATCCCAGACTTCTGACCTCTAGAATTGTAACTCAATAAATCTGTGCTGTTTTAAGGCTTTAAGTTTGTAGCAATCTGTTATGTGCCAGAGTTTCCTTACCTAGAAAGTCTGGAGAGTGAGATGGCTATCTCACAGGGTGGTAACTGTTACTAACAACGGTACCCTTGCAGGGTGGGAGTAAATGAGTCAGGACACATGCAAATCCTAGAACGACGCCTGGCACACAGCAGCCAATTAATAGACAATAGATAGCATTCATCTGAATGAGACTTTCCCCCCCTAAAACTGGTAGTAATACTAAAAGTCAATAAGAATGTGCTTCCTAATTTTGGGGCTACATTTGTTGAAACCACATGTTTTTGTAGGTGGTGAGGCTTGCATGGAGAGCTGGTGTTTTTGTAGAACTTACTGTCCCCATTGGTGAGTGCCCCATTCTGTTCACTGCTAGCAAGAGCGTCTGTTGCCAGGCTGGTAACTGATCGGCTGAACATCTCCTTGTCTGAAGGCTGAAAAAAAAACAGATGCATTCCATTGTTAAGACTCTACACTTAAAAGAGCAAAGCAAACACCAGTGACCACACTCTAGGTTCTAACCACCATTTCTTTTTGCCTTTTTTTTTTTTTTAAGATTTATTTATTTATTTGAAAGTCAGAGTTACAGAGAGACAGGGAGAAAGAAAGATCTTCTGTCTGCTAGTTCATTCCCCAGATGCCATACTAGCCAGTGCTGTGGCCAGGCCAAAGCTAGGAGCCAGGAGCTTTTTCCAGGTCTCCCACGTGGGTGTAGGGGCCCAAGCATTTGGGCCATCTTCTGCTGCTTTTCCCTGGTGTGTTAGCAGGGAGCTGAATCAGAAGTGGAGCAGTAGGGTTGTGAACTGATGCCCATATGGGATGTTGGCACTGCAGGTGGCGCCTTAACTTGTCATGCCACAGTGCCGATCCATAACCACCATTTCTAATCTCAGCTTTTCCGAGATGGGCAATCTTCAGGCTGTTGAGATTCCAGATCTGAGAAGCTCAGCAGTGAGGGGCCTGTGTGTCTGTGTGTCTGCAGCAATGCCACTGTAGGCTTGCATCTGTGTGTGTGGCCCCCTCTCTCTCACATATACATAATCCTATGAGTGAGGCGGGACGGGGGGGTGGTTAAGGCTGTGATGTGTGAGGAAGAACACACAGAGAGCTGGCTTTGTCTTTTCTGGTGGCTGGGAGAAGCCACAGAGGCGGGATTCCCCATCCCTCCCACCACCCATCCTGGTGCCCTAGATCAGCAATCACTGGCAGCAGGTGGCAGTGGGGACGTGAGTGATGTGGACAACCAGAGGCAGGAATGGGGTGGGAAAAAGCATTAAGGGAGGCGTGGTACTAAAGGGCCCCAGACAGCAGGGTTGGGTTGGGTGCTTGTGTATATGCAGACAGGGAGTGAAGGAAAACCATGGGGTCTCCAGGAGGAACAGGGGGTCCTGACAACTTCCTGCCTGCTTGGGCTAGAAGAACCCTGTGAGTTTCTAGGTCAGGCAGGGTGGTCCTGCATGAGCTCAGACCATGGCTATATGTCTGATGCCTGATCTCACGGCACCCATTTCACTCCTCTGTGCTTCTTTTTCTGGATTCTTCCCCCATCCAGTTTTTGCTTGACCCCGCGAACTAAAGTCCTGAAGAGGACGCACCTTCTGTTTCTAGCAAGACCATGGGGCTCAGGCAGGACTCTATGACTCAGCCTGGCAAACATGAGGGTGCAGGCATCCTCAGCTGCTGGCATTGCTCAGCCACTGATGGGCATGACCCTGAGTTAAAGGACAAGGCTGGATGGGGACAGTCTTAGGCTGCTGCTCACATTGGTGGAGCCCTGGGGATCATCAGGACCCCTAAGATACTGAGGGCTGGGGAAAGTCCAGCAAGGGTAGGCTCTCTTGAGGGTGGTGTGGGTCCAGGGCCTGGTTAGCTTGATGACTAACTGTGTTCTCCCATGATTCACATGTCAAGGTCCTCGGTCCCAGGGCCTCAGGACATGACCTTATTTGGAATTGGCGTCACTGCAGAATGAACATGAGGTCATACTAGAGTCAATGGGTCCTTGTCCCATACATCAGGTATGTTTATAGAAAGCAGAAACTTGATGTAGATATGGAGAGAAGATGATGAAGAAGACAGAGGGAGAACACCACATGATGATGAAGGCAAAGCTGGAGATGACCCACTTACAAACCAAAGGATGACAAAGCTGGCTGGTGAGCCCTCACCGGCCAGGAGCAAGGCTTGTGGAAGACTCACTCTGAAAGTCCCCCAGAAGGAACCAACTCTGCCACCATCTTGGTTCTGGACTTCTGGCCTCCAGAACTGAGAGATGACACACTGGTTATGTAGGCCACTTAGTCTGTGTGTCTCTGTTGGGACGGGCCCAGCAGACTCATGCAGTAGCTGGAGCTGGGCTGAGGCAAAGCATTCACGCCGTAGGATAGGGTAGAACCACCAAGGATCTTTCTGGAAGCAGCACAATTGCCTCCACTTCAGAAACTCCCCTAGCAAGCCTGTGTAACTGCACAGGCCTCTCGCCATGGCGAGTATAAACCTACCCACAGAGAGTGCAGCCATGGCCAGTGCCAGCTGAGTTGTGCTCCAGGTTCCATTTGGGTCATAAGCACGTGGGAACACACCTGGCTAAGTAGCTGATGTTTTAAAGTATACATATGGGCAGACGTGCACATGTGTGCATGTATACACACACACAAACACACACACACGGACTCACCACGTTCATCAGGTTCTCATGGTCTCCACTGTGTTGTCTCGGCTTCTTTTCTCTGAAACAGAAAATAAAACGTTCTAATGTCAAATGTTTCCCCCTAAATCAACTTACACTACCTGTTCCCATCCCAATTCTTATCAACATTTAAGTCTTGATTGTGAAAGGGCCAGCTGAGGCAGAGTTCTGAGTGGAAATGGGTTATGCCTGGGACCCTGGAAGGAGTACCCCACTTTACTTGGAAAACCCAGTGTTCTCATCTACTCCCTGAGAATCTTTGCAGAGTCACACTGCAATGGAATGGAGAAACTAAAGAAAATATGAATTTTGGCACATCAGGAAGTACATGCTCTCGGGATGGGTTCTATCCACTTCCAGTCTCTGGAAAAGTCTGAGGACTACAAATAGAATTTGTTTTCACTCAGGACGGTCTAAAGAAAGCCGTCAGTTGTAGAGAAGCCATTTCCCATCTTGTATAAAGTGAGAGTGACACCTAGTGGTAGACTTAGTAATACAGAGGCCGGCCCTCACACCTTGTGGCCTCTATTACCTGGCCAGTCTTCTTAGGATCAGAGGGTCTGGCTTTTCCTCTGCTAACAGATTCTAGAGTAGGACGCCATATAAGACTTTTAAGTGACACTGTGACACTCTTTCAGTTTCTGCTGAGGTTGACAAGAAAGTCTGGAATAGGGCTGGCCAGCCATTGTCTGGTCTAGGCTGGCTCCCAGCAGAATCTCTTACCCCAGCAAGCTGAATGCCTGTGGGTTTTTTTTTTTTTAAGTTATTTTATTAATCTGAAAGGCAGTGTGTGTGTGTGTGTGTGTGTGTGTGTGTGTATGGGGGGGGGGAGAGAAAGTGTCTTCCATTTGCAACTTCACTCATCAAATACATGCAACAACTGGGGCTGAGCTAGGCTAAAGCCAGGAGTTTGGACCTCATTCCAGGTCCCCTGTGTGCTGACAGGTCTTGGTAAACTTGATAAACTTTCCTTCTTTCTGGGTAAAGATCTCCTTTGTGGGTGGCGACATTTTACAAAAGACAGAGGAGAGGCCGAGGTACGATTCTACAGAAAGACACTGATGACTATTTCATGTCTCTCTTCAAGGATAATGGATGTGTCCTCAAGAAAGCCAAGCTCTACATTACAAATCTTCAGTAATCAATGAGCCTTCCAGAGCTACATCACAACAAGAACTTCTCAAGCAGTGGCAAAAAGGTGTAGTGTACCTCACACTTAGAGTTCAAGTGACAGTAGGTGGAAAAAGACAATGTACATTTTGATAAGGAAAGTGCTTAAAACATCAGGAAGAATTTCATTCTGGGGCACTTCAATGACAAGGGCTCTTCCAGTTGCTGTCCAACAGAATCAAATATGGGCTTTCATTCAATGAACAAAGACTGTCCTGGGACCCTTTGCAGCACGGAGATGTAAGTTAACCTTAACACGTGAGTGTCTGTGAACATCTATGCAGTGCGGTTCTATTCAGACCAGGTTTTCTATCTAAGGCCTCTCCTGCCTATGGTGACACGCTATTTTCAGGTTCTAGTATACGTGCGGTGGTTCTCACCTGTCACAAGTTGAGCACAGAAAGATGAGGAAGCTGATGAGGAAGAAGGTGGCGACAGCGGCCAGAGTTCCCCACAGGATGATCTGTGTCTGTCCACCACTCAGCAGGCTCTCCACGGGTCCCATGGTGGGAGTCAAAATGACACAAACAGGTGGATTCCGTCAGTCCTTCAAAGGTGGCCTCATAGGAGGCAGTGGGCTGTGTCCTCCTGTAGAGAAACCAATGCAGTTGAAAACTACTTCTTGTGTAAAGTTCCAGAATCTTGTTCAGGTTGGGCATCCCTATTCTGAAAATCTGAAATCCCAAATCTGAAACCATCTGGGCACTGACACCACAAGATAACAATTCCACCTCTGACCTCATAGGAGAGGTCATGGCCAGAACAGGCACACTAAGAATATCATACAAAATTATCTTCAGGCTCTGTGTGGAAGGTGCATATGAAACATTGGTGAATTTCCTGTTTAGTCTTGGGTCACTTCCCAGGACATCCCACTATGTATATGCAAATACTTGAAAGTCTGAAAAACATCCCAATGCAAACACATCTGGTCCCATGGATTTTTGGTAAGGGAGCTTCAACCTATAATGAGGCTCCTGTCAAAAGCAAGGCCTGGGAGCAATGTTAGGGAGGTGCTGTAGCAATGAAGAGAGGCTGGAGTGGTTTTTTTTTTTTTTTTTTTTTTTTTTTTTATTTGACAGGTAGAGTTAGACATTGAGACAGAGAGAGACAGAGAGAAAGGTCTTCCTTCCGTTGGTTCACCCCACAAATGGCCGCTACGGCCGGAACCATGCTGATCCGAAGCCTGGAGCCCGGTGCTTCCTCCTGGTTTCCTACGCGGGTGCAGGGCCCAAGCACCTGGGCCATCCTCCACTGCCCTCCCAGGCCACAGCAGAGAGCTGGACTGGAAGAGGAGCAACCGGGACTAGAACCCGGCGCCCCTATGGGATGCCGGTGCCACAGGCGGAGGATTAACCAAGTGAGTCATCTGAGTATAGGAGGCCCAAAGGATCCCCAAGTAGACACAACCAGAAAACAGCCTCAGGGAGACACATAATGTTCAAACTCTCCAAAGCACAATAAGAGAGACAATTCTAAAATTTGTGTGAGAAAAGCACCAGATCACTTTTAATAGACAGCCCAATAACAGGTTTTTCATAAGAAACCCTACAGGGGAGAGAGAATGGAATGAAAACCTCCAAGTTCTGAAAGGAAATAATTGCCAACAAGGAATCTTTTATCTAGTGAAGTCATTTTCCTAAATGAAGAAGAAAGACTTTGCAAGACAAGCTAAAGCTGAGTGCCTTCATCACTACTAGTCCAGCCTTACAAAAGATGCTGAAGGTAGCCTTACGTAATGAGTAATGAGACTGAGTCACTGATCAAAAGTCTCCCCACAAAGAAAAAGCCCAGGACCAGATGGCTTTACTGCTGAATTCTACCAAACTGTTAGGAAGAACTAATAGCAGTTCTTCTCAAACTATTCCAAAAAATTTAAAAAGAGGATATCCTTTCAAATTCATTCTAAGAGGCCAGCTTTGCTGTGATTCCAAAACCAGGCAAGATTACCACAAAAAAATTATAGCCCAGTATCCACCATGAACACAGATGCAAAAATTCTCAACAAAATACTCGTAAATCAAATCCAACACAACACATCAAAAAGGTCATGCATCATGGTCAAGTGAGATTTACCTCAGGAACACAGCAATGGTTCAACATGCAAAGCGATAAGCCTAAGACATCACAGCAAAAGAACGAAGGATAAAAATCATAACTGCAGGTTAAAATGCTGCTTGTGATGCCTGCATCCCACACTGGATGACTCGTTCAAGTCCCAGATACCCTGCCTCTGATTCAGCTTCCTGCTAATGCATAGCCCGGGAGGCAGCAAGTAGACAAGTATGTCCAATCTCACTGCTCTTCTCTTCAAGTTTTATGCAGTGCTATTAGGCAAAAGCAAGAGATAAAATGAATACAAATAGGAAAAGATAAAGTCAAATTATTCTTGTTTGCAGATCAGAGGATGCTACATATAGAGAAACCTAAAGACTCTGCTAAGGGACTATTAGAACATATAAACAAATTCAGTTACCTCACAGCATAGAAAAGCAGCATACAAAAATCAGTAGCATTTTTCTATACCAATAACAAAGGCACCGAGAAAGAGATTTTTTTTTTAAATTTTTGACAGGCAGAGTGGACAGTGAGAGAGAGAGAGACAGAGAGAAAGGTCTTCCTTTTGCTGTTGGTTCACCCTCCAATGGTCGCCGCGGCCGGCGCGCTGCGGCCCGCATCGCGCTGATCTGTAGCCAGGAGCCAGGTGCTTTTCCTGCTCTCCCATGGGGTGCAGGGCCCAAGCACTTGGGCCATCCTCCACTGCCTTCCCGGGCCACAGCAGAGAGCTGGCCTGGAAGAGGGGCAACCGGGACAGAATCCGGCGCCGCAAGGCGGAGGATTAGCCTATTGAGCCACGGCGCTGGCTGAGAAAGAGATTTTAAGAGCAATCCTATTCACAATAGCAATAACAACAAAAATACAATGGAAAAAATTTTACCAAGGATGTGAAGAACTTCTAAATGAAAATTACAAAACACCGATAAAAGAAACTGAAGTTAAATACAAAGTTCCACATTCAGGGAAGAATTAGTATTATTAGAATGTCCATATTACCCAGAGTGATTTACAGATTCAATGTAATTCTCATCAAAATACCAATGACATTCTTCACATCACTAGAGAAAGCAATCCTATAATTCATACAGAAGCACAAAAGACTGACTAACCAAAGCAATAAAGAACAAAAAGAACAAAGCTGGAAGCATCACAATACTGGTTCTGAAAACATTACTACAAACTCTTGGTACTGGCATAAAAACAGGCCAGCAGAACAGAATAGAGAACTCCGAAATTAATCCATACTTCTATAGGCAACTAATACTTGACAAACATACCACAAACATACACTGGAAAAGGGGCCGACTCGTCAATAAATGGTGATGGGAAAGTGGCTATCCACATGCAGTGGATTGATCCGGGACCCCTATTTCTCACCCCACACAAAAATCAACTCAAAATGGATCAAAGATCTAAATATTAGACCTGAAACCACGGAACTAGTAGAAGAATATGTAGGGGAAATAGTTTAAGGCACTGGCATAGGCAACGATGTTTTGGGTAAGATCCCAAAAGCAATAAAGGCAAAAGCAGACAAATGGGATCATATTAAACCGAGACGCTCCTGCAAAGCAAAAGAAAAAATCAACAGTGAAGACACAACTGACAGAAAGGGATAAAATATTTAGAAACTATGGCTTTGATAAGGAATTAATATACAGAATATATAAGTAGTTAAAAAAAACCCTCAAAAATGACAAAAAAAAAATCCAGTTAAGAAGTGGCTAAAGGATTTGAATAGACATTTTTCAGAAGAAGAAATACAAAAGGTCAACAAATACATGAAGACATATTCAATACTACTAGCCACTGGGGAAAATGCAAATTAAAACCACAATGAAGTACCCTCTCATTCTAATTACAATGGCTAGGATCAAAACGGCTAAAAAAAATACTGGAGAGGATGTGAAGAAAAAAGAACTCTTACACATCATTGGTGGGGATACAGAGCAGTATATCCACTATCGAGAAAGGGCAGAATTCTTCAAAACACTATAAATGGACTGACATAGGATGCAGCTATCCCACTTCTGGATTTATATCCAAAGGAAATGAAGTCAGTGTATGAAAGAGACACCTGCACTGTATGTTCACCGCAATGCTATTCACAACAGCCAAGATACAGATTCCACCTAAGTACCACCAGTGGATGAATGGATACAGAAAAGAGGCAGACATACATACATGGGGCATTCTTTAGCCATATAAACAATAAATTCTGTCATATGCACACAGTGGATGGATCTAGAGATCACTATGCTAAGTGAAATAAACCAGACACAGAAAGACAAACACTGTGTGTTCTTTCTGACATGTGGAAGCTAAAGAAAAGTTGATCTGAACTTAGAATAGAGACTGCTATGGGCTGGGAAAAGGGGGGTGATGGCATGGTGGACAGCAAAAGATTGGGTCTAGGTACTAAAACACAGTCAGATAGAAGTACCAAGTTCTAGGGTCCCACAGCACAGTGGGATGACTACAGTGAACAATACTGCATTTTATCATTGGAAGAGAGGAGCTAGTAGGGTCCAAATACAATGAATAGATAAGGCAATGAGAAGGCTGGTTACCAGCACTGATTGGTTTATGCTGTGTATGTGTGTTGAAATACAGCACCATGCAACATGAAAATGTACAGGTTTACATGTTAATCAAAAATTTAAAAATCATAACAAAATAAATGGAAAAAGGGTAACAATTATCTGCTATTATGGAGGCCTTGTTTGAAGAAAAAATTTAAAAACTGTTTATTTACTTATTTTCATCTGCTGGTTCAGTCCCCAAATGCCCTCGACAGCCAGGGCTGGATCAGGCTGAAGTCAGGAGCCAGGAACTGCATTTGGGTCTCCCATGTGGATGGCAGGGTCTCAATGACTTGAGCCATTATCTGCTGCCTCCCAGGATGCATTAGCAGGAAGCTGGATTGGACCTGGAGTAGCTGGACTTGAACTGGCACTCTGATATGGAATGCAGGCTTGCCAAGAGGAACTACACTTGCTGCACCATAACACTTTCCCCTTAAAGAACATTTGCTTAGTCAATTCTAGAACATTCTAAGTTAAAAGGAACTTAATCAAGTGTCATCAATAAACAAATATTTTTGTCTTAATGAATGAGAACTCCACACAATATGTTTCTTAAAAAATACTGCTGATGTTTGTACTTTCATTTGCTCCAGTGATGGAACTGTAACTATATTTAGCCCTCACCAGAATGCTCACAGCAAGGCAGCACCAGGGTGTCCCAGTGGCAAACCAGAGTGTATGAAGGAATAAATGCAAAGCCATTTCAGCCAACGCAGTTCCACAGCATGCAGTTTTCTCCAGGTACAACATGACCACGTCTACAAGGAAAGAGAATTCTGGGAGTTGAAGTGGATTGTTTTCCTCAGTCTCTGAATCAGCACAAACACCTTCTAATGCTCTGTAAGAATATAAACGGGAGCTGGCGTTGTGGTATAGCAGGTAAAGCAGCTGCCTGTAGCATTCCCACGTGGGCGCCAGTTCCTGTCCCCGCTTCTCCACTTTTAATCCAACTCCCTGCTAATGACCTGGGAAGGCAGCAGAGGATAGCTCAAGTGTTTGGATCCATGGACCCACATAGGAGACCTGCATGAAGCTCCTGCTTCCTGGCTTTGCCTCGGCTCAGCCCTCACCATTGCCATCTGGGGAATGGACCAGCAGATGGAAAATCTCTTTTTTCTGTCTGTCCCCCCCTACCCACTAACCTCATGATTCTGCCTTTCAAATAAATAAATAAATCTGAAAAAAAAAAAAAAAGAATATAAATGTAGGGGCCTGGTGTTTTGATGCAGCAGGTTTAGGCAACTATGACACTGGTATCTCATAATAGTACTGGTTTATCTAGAAAGCAGATGATGGTTCAAATATCTGGGCCCCTGGCATCCATGTGAGAGACCTGGATGGGGTTCCTGACTCCTGGCTTAGGAAGTGAACCAATGGATGCAAGACATCTCTCTCTGTCTCTCTAATTCTCCCTCTCTCTCTGTTGGTCTGCCTTTCAAATAATAAAATAAATATTTTAAAAAGAAAGAATGTAAATGCAGAAGTTCCTGTGTAATATAAGACTTCTTCTTTGCGATGTTTGGTTATATATTATTCCTATAAACACTACAGGCACACAGTAATAAAAAGTTAAATTACTTTTGCCTGCTTGCCCCCAGATAGCTATAACTGGATGAAAATAACCATCACTTTCTTTTATGCTTTGTGGATGCAAAGAATAATTCACTTTAAACTGGGCCTACAAATTGGCACCACAATAGGTTATTAAAATACATTCAGAGCAAGCACTTAAATCATGTTGACCTACAGAAATCTATGAAATAAATTTTTAGGTGCAGGTCCAAGCGATGAAACAGCCTAGGAAACACAGACAAAATTATCTGTCTTGTGAAGACATTTGCTTGTCTTTCATCCACACAACAGATTAATCAGTGCCTATTTATAAAGTGCTAGCTTCTTGGAAAATAGTTTGCTGTGTGAATTATTCAAAAGCAGAGATTTTTCCAGCAAGCCTAGTGTGGGAGTTCCATCCCATCTCCCCATTCTTGTAGGGGTTTCTCTGCTTTTCTCTCTCAACAGAGAGAAGCTGATAGAGTGTAACGAAATATGGGAGGTGCCCAGTCCACCATAAAGTGCAGGGAGAAGGGGTTGGAAAGGGATCAGTACAAGTTACTGATTAAAGGATGGAACGAAGGAGATGTGTGAAAACTTGCGGCTCACTCCCCTTCAGCTAGAAAGTTCTGAAAAGCCATGGGATAAAATACATTTTCCTAAAAAGTTCTCACTGTGGACAGAAAAAATCTTGCAATGAAAAGAATGGTGGATCACCCGGCACATGTTCCTGAGACAGATACTCTAACTCGTGAGGGGAGACACTCCCGCAGGCGGGGCAGCATCCAACTCCCAGAAGCTTTCAGGGGCCAGTCCACAGGGCCAGCAGCATGGGCAGAAGCAGGGGTGCCGGGCAGTGCTGGTGGCGGCAAGGGCAAGGCAGTGGCTGCCACCTCTGAGACCCCCATTGTGGCCCGGCAGCGTGTGGGGGCAGGGCGGGGCTCGAAACCCAGGTGAGACCTCCCAGGAGGATCATGCCCATTTTAGAGGACATCTGTGTCCCTGCTACTCTTCTCTCCTGGTCTTTCTGTCTGGGTTTATTTCTATAATTCTCCTGCCCTGTCCTTCTCTGGCTGTCATCTTAAATTCTGGTGGGTCAATCCCATTGAGCCAGAGCTCCTCTGCCTCACTACCCCGTCCACGTGTGTGTGTGGACTGCCCCTTCCACTGGATGTCCCCATCTATTCCTGAGGGCATTCACTTCGACTGCAGCCCAGCCTGTGTCAGCTATCCCATTCACAAAATCTACACCCCCCACCCCCCCATCACACATGCCAATGACTTTTTGGATTTGCTTCCTTGGCAGGAATGAGGGTGGCAGCCATGTGTGGATGGTCCAGGGCTCTCCTCTTAAGGCTACATCCTCACATGCTGGTTCTATTGCACCTAAATGCAGTGTTCCGGGGGTCCTTCTTTATTTTAGTTTGCTTTGAGTGGTGATCCACTGTAGCAGAGGCTCACCTCAGGACTAGTCACAGAGGGAGCAAATAAGAGGAGACAGGACATAGTGTCTGGGAGGTAAGAGGTGACCTTCAGAAGGAAGGGCCCTGCTGTAATCGCACCACCTTCCAGACACCACCACTGCCCTAAACCAACCAGCTCCACATGGAAAAGCAATCCAAGGCTACAGTGCTCTGGGCACATCATGGGTCCACGAGGGCCATGCTGTTTCCTGCATCAAAGGACCCATTTTCCGACTCTCTAGAATCCATCGATACCAGCAGAAATACAATGGTTTAAGAAGTGTACTGCATGAGGGTCAGGGATTCATGGTCTGTTCTTCTCAGTTCTGTTCTTGCCTCATTCAACACACTTGAACTTGCACTTGACTCCAGAACAGGATCTCCTCATTTTTTTTTTTTTTAAATTTTGCTGTCAAAAATTCGTTTTCAGATCCCACGTGTCAATATGTTTTGAGAGCTTCAATGCAGGGCAAGGAGGACCCTTAATTTTTTATTGTACTTCACTTAACATTTGTTGTGGCACCTGCATGTCTCACTATGGTAGACTGCAGAAGATGGTGATGTTAATGAGATTGTAGATGCAGCGTAATAATTGTACACCAATTCCTTTCGCTTTCAAATAGGCTGTACTATTTGCTGCACTGACATCAAGTCATGGCTGGACACTGTCATTTAAGGCAAACATATGTAAAAGAGGCAGTGAAACTCCCCCCTCCCATCTCCTAATTCTATATAATGTTGGACTCTCACGGGAACGTGACATTTGGCCCTGAGAAAGGTCAGGAGTTATAGGACCTCTGCTGGGGATCCTTTCAGAAGTTGGTCTGGTTAATTATTTTTTTATTTAGCTGAGGGACGGGGGGGGGGGGGGAGAGGAAGGAGATCTCAAGAGCTCCCACTCACTGATTCACTCTCAAAATGCCTGCGATGACTGGGGCTGAAGCCAGGATTGGGCAAACTCAGTCCAAGACTCTCATGTGAGTGTCAGGAACCCAAGTACCTGCACCATCACTGCTGCCTCCCAGGGCTGCACTGGCAGGAAGCTGCAGGCAGGACCTAGAGTTGGAAATTGAACTTAGGCACTCTGAAGTGGGAGGCAGGCATTGTAACTGTGAGGCGAAACACCACTCCTATTATTTTGGACTAAACATTCCATAATCTCTTATCATCCTTTTATATCCACTAATTCCATGATTTTAGTAAGTGATTCAATTACCAGCAAACAAACAAAAAAAAACCTGTTAATTTTAAAAGCAGATGCCAGTTTTAAACACAAGGTGGCAGCATAATCCTATTCACAGCCTTAGTCAGTGGGCTCCTAGAGGAAAGACGTTCAATGATTCTCGTGCCTCATATGTGGCGTTTTAATTATCTTCAATAACTTGGATTATCAGCCACCAAGATCAATTGCAGCAAACAGCAACTGGTCATTCAGCCAAACTCCTTAACAGGTAGGTTCTCTGGTCACAGCAAATTCTACAAATAATAATTGGGTGGCGCTGGGATGGCCAGCGAGATTAGCTGCAGAGGCAGACACTTTATAGTTCCTTTGAAGCAGGCTTGGGTTGGTAATGACAGTCATTACCATTTCATAGCTGTGGTTGACTTGTCATTAAGCATGAGAGAAACCACTTCCACCAATAGCCTCTCTGATGGACAAAATAAGGAGGGCAAGGTCCCAGTCCCATGGGAATCCCTCCTTCCTGCTTGTGACCAGGGATGAAAACCATGTGGTACCACGATGCTTTACGGGCTACAAATTAACCAAACAAATTGAACGAGGTTGAAGCGCCAGACCCAGTGGTGAGCCCCTGCCCTCCGAGCACCCGAGGAATCCCCGAGGCTCCTGAGAGCATTCTCAGCACAGGTACCCAGAGCCTTGCAGGTTCCTCTTCAGACTGAAGGGGCTGTGGTGCAGGCGGGCTGCTCTACCCAGCGCTGTGACTGACAGGCAGGTCGGTGGCACACACAGCCCCTGCTGCACCCTGCTTGGGAAAGGCTCTCTGCCCATCTGAGACTGTCACCAACATCGCCCTCTCTCCGACGCATGCACAGGGTGGAACGTGGTGAGGGATCCTGAGTTTATTGTCTCTGCAGAGGAACACTGTGAGGTGTGCGCAGCACCTGTGAACCAGGGCAGAAACCCAGGCAGCCTGGCAACCTCCTGCCCACAGGGACCCTGCTGTCACGCCGTGCTGCTGACGAGGAAGAGCCGGCATGCCTCTAAGAGCAGGTTATAAATCCTTACGGCCCTCTGTCAGCATAACTTCATTACTTTCTGTACAGACCAAACCTATTGATCCACACAGGAAACCGGAATGCTGACCCTCTTTGGGGGGATGGGCTGCATGTGGTTGACACTTGTCTTCCAGAATACATTACAGCAGCATCACAGAAATAGGAGTTTATTTAGGGTAGCTTATTGGTGATAAAAGCCTGGCCAGGAATGCCAAAAGGCCAGCATTTTTTTTGTTTGCTTAAGAAAGCTTTTATTTAGAGGGGCAATAAGAGATGGAGGAGGTAGTCTAAAACTGTAAAACAGTCTAGTTCTGCATACAGGCATACAGACTTACCTCTCAGGGTACAGCCTAACAACTAGTCATGGGGCTCCAAACCCATAAGAATCAGTGGTATAAACGCCATCTTCACTGTTACAATGATCATATTAAATGTTAAAGGCAACAGATAAACCGGTCTAAGTTTAAAAGGGATGATATAAATAGCATCAAGTACCTGGTAAAAATAATAGAATTAAAAAGGAAGGACCAACATGGGAAGCAGTCCACACAGCAGACTCCTAGAATGACATTCACAGTAAATAACACTCTGACCTCAGAATCAATCCTTAAGGCTTCCTGGTCAGGCTGAAAGGCCTGGGAGAGCATTTCAGGCATGGAAAGCCAAGACTCTGTGACAAAAAATATATCCTACATGGAGGATGTCTGTGAGACCTCAGAGGAAAAAAGGGTCATCAAAGAAGGAGACTCTCTTCTCTGAAGGGAGAAGAGAACATCCACTTTGCTTATGGCTGTGTCCAAATACCGATGGAGTCTATGGTCACAAAAGGCCTCCATAGCCTTGGCAGCCCATGGCAAGAGCCTCGGATGATCAAAAAGTGTTAATTGTTAAAGGAACAACAGTAGTTATTGTGCACTTGCTCCCCATGTAGGACCTCTGTCCCTATTGAATTGTAATATGAGAGTCGACTGCAAATTCTCTCCCCAAACTGTACTCTATATGTTGTATGTGGGCGTGGGTACAAATTGTTGAAGTCTATGATTAGCATAGAGTTGGTCCTCTGTATATAAAGTCATACTAAAAAAGTTCCATAATGAAGAAGGAGATGGGAGAAGGAGAGGGAGGTGGGATGGGAGCTGGGGGGAGTATGGGGGGAAAGAACCACTATATTCTTTTCTTTTTCTTTGACAGATAGAGTTAGACAGTGAGAGAGACAGAGAGAAAGGTCTTCCTTTTCCATTGGTTCACCACCCAAATGGCCACCACAGCCGGAGCTACGCCGATCCGAAGCCAGGAGCCAGGTGCTTCCTCCTGGTCTCCCATGCGGGTGCAGGGCCCAAGCACTTGGGCCATCCTCCACTGCTTCCCTGGGCCACAGAAGAGAGCTGGACTGGAAGAGGAGCAGCCGGGACTAGAGCCTGGTGCCCATGTGGGATGCCTGCGCTGCAGGCAGAGGATTAACCAAGTGAGCCACTGCGCCAGCCCTGAGCCACTATATTCTTATAGTTATATCTATATAAAATGCATTCATTAAATAAAAATTTAAAAAAGAAAGCTTTTATTTAGTAAATATAAATTTCATAGGTACAACTTTTGGAATGCAGCGGTTCTTCCCTCCCATACCTGCCCTCTCACCTCCACTCCCTTCTTACCTCCTACTCCCTCTACCATCCCATTCTTCATTAAGATTCATTTTAATTATTTTTATATACAGAAGATCAACTCTATACTAAGTAAAGATTTCAACAGTTTGCACCCACACAGACACACAAAGTATAAAGTACTGTTTGAAGACAAATTTACCATTAATTCTCATAGTGTAACACATTAAGGAGGTCCTACATGTGGAGCAAGTGCACAGTGACTCCTGTTGTTGGTTTAACAATTGACACTCTTATTTATGACATCAGTGATCACCTGAGGCTCCTGTCATGAGCTGCCAAGTCTATGGAAGCCTATTGAGTCCACAAACTGTCAGTATTTAGACAGGGCCATAAGCAAAGTGGAAGTTCTGTCCTCCCTTCAGAGAAAGGTACTTCATTCTTTGATGGTCCCTTCTTTCCACTGGGATCTCACAGAGATTTTTCATGTAGGCCATTTTTTGCCACAGTGTCTTGGCTTTCCATGCCTGAAATACTCTCATGGGCTTTTAAGCCAGATCTGAATGCCGTATGGGCTGATTCTGAGGCCAGAGTGCTGTTTAGGGCATTTGTCATTCCATGAGTCTGCTGTGTGGCCTGCTTCCCATGTTGGATCATTCTCTCCTTTTTAATTCTATCATTACTAGCAGACACCTGGTCTTATTTATGTGATCCCTTTGACACTTATTCCTATGTTTATGATCAGTTATGCACTTAAAATGATCACTTTAACTAGTAAGATAAGGCCAGCACTTTTGATGAGTCAGGAAAGACTCGAATGTTGCTTTTATTTGCATCCTGACTTCAAAGCCAATTGCTATGGTTCTTTTGGAGGGCAAATTTAGAGAGAAAGAGAAAGATTTAGATATTTCTAGAGGTTTCTATTCTAGGCTTCCTAGACAGGCCCCTAAGGCTTGTTTTTATTTAGGTTAATATGATGTATTCTATGAAGCATAAGTGAGGAGCACAATTCTTATTTTGTGTAAGAAATCTTCATGGAATTGCTTAGAAAGCACGAAGCATGGACTTTAAGTTTTATACCGCCCTGCACTGCATGTCTGCTCATCCGATCCGATTTAAAAGCTCCTTGAGGGCAGGCATGGAGTCACCTCCTTTCCCACCATATTCTCAGCATCTACATGACCTGAAAACTATGACCCGTTCAGGGCCTTTTAATGGAATATGTGCTTCTGTACAGAAAGAATGGTGAGTAGATTCCCAAGCAGACTCTCATAACGCTCATTCATAATCTGTGCAGTAAAGGAGAAAAGGGGAATGAAAGAGGAGCACACTAAGTAAACAACTGAGAGACCAGACAAGGGGCAGGCATTTGGTGCAGCAGGTGACACACTGCTGAGGATGCCTGCACCCCCTATCACACTGGAGTGTCTGCTTCTGACTCCAGCGACCTGCTAATGCACACCCTGGGGGGCAGCAAGTCATGACTCAAGCTCTTGAGTCCCTGCTACTCACATGGGACACCTAGGTTGAGCTCCAGGCTCTTGCCTTCAGCCTGGCCCAGCTCGGTTAGTGAGGGAATTTGGGAATTAACCAGTGATGGAATCCCTCTCTCTCTCTTGTTCCCTCTATCTCTATTTATTCAAAATACAAAATCAGCCAGGTACGTCTTCAGGCCAAACATTAACTCTGGAATGAACACAGCCCCCTGGATTCTCTGCTCTGTCACTGAAGCAGTAGAACTGCTCTTGGCAAAAGTCACAGACAACAGCAATGTCAGCTTGGCTGCACATGAGCCATCACTGGCATTGGTGGGCCTTGCAGCACGGGTGATCTCACTGGGTCCCCAGGCTCTGTGCTCCCGGGTCCTCAGTGATGACAGTTTCACCCCTCTCCATTTCTGGGGGAACCTGACGCCGGCCATCCTCTTCTTCCTTCACTAGGGGCTGCGCCTTGCATTTCTCTGAGGAACAGGGAGCCTTGAATGTTCCTGGCTGTTCTCAGTCCCTCATCTGATGAGAGCCACACCAGTCTCTAGGCCTCAGCTTAAATGTCGCTCCCTGGAGCAACTCGCTTTCTTTCTTCCCTTTCTTCTTTTTTTCTCTTCCTTCCTTTCTTTCTCCCTTTCCCTTTTTAAAGATTTATTTATTTATTTGAAAGGCAGAATGACAGAGAGAGGTGGGGACACACACACACACACACGCATGCACACACATACAATCTTCCACCTGCTGATTCACTCCTCAAATGGCCACACCAGTCAGGCTGGGCCAGACTGAAGCCAGGACCCTGGAACTCCACTCAGGCCTCCCACGCGAGTGGTAGCCCAAGCACTTGGGCCATCACTGTTGCCTCCCCAGGTGCATGAGCAGGGCGCTGGACCAGAAGCGGAGCAGCTGGCATCTGAGCTGGGTCTCCAATGTGGGAAGCCAGCACTGCAGGTGGTGGCTTAACCTGCTGTGCCAGCCTTGCCAAGAAGCTGCAATCCTCCCATCCCTAAGTCTAGTCAAGGTCCCTCTTTTTTTTTTTTGACAGGCAGAGTGGACAGTGAGAGAGAGAGAGACAGAGAGAAAGGTCTTCCTTTTGCCGTTGGTTCACCCTCCAATGGCCGCTGCACCACGCTGATCCGATGGCAGGAGCCAGGTACTTATCCTGGTCTCCCATGGGGTGCAGGGCCCAAGCACTTGGGCCATCCTCCACTGCACTCCCTGGCCATAGCAGAGAGCTGGCCTGGAAGAGGGGCAACTGGGACAGAATCCGGCACCCCAACCGGGACTAGAACCCTGTGTGCCGGCGCTGCAAGGCGGAGGATTAGCCTAGTGAGCCGTGGCGCCGGCCCGAGGTCCCTCTTTTAAAAGGTTTTCCTTCCTGGCATGAAAGAATGGAAAAAAATTGAAACTGTGAAGCCATCCAGGTGTCCCCTCCACTGGTCAAATCCCTAAGAAGGTGTGGCTCTGAACAGACCTCGGTGACTCGCAGCTGTAGCCCTCTGTGCGCAGCACACAGTAGGTACTTCATGAATATTTACTGAATGAATGAGCAGCACCTTTTGTGCTATTCCAGGAGGAGGAGGTGCGCACTGAGCAGACCTGCCAATGATGGTACCAACTTGAGGAGGAAACTCTCCTCGGTATTCTCAAGTGATCCTGGAACTCTCTGGGGACACCAGGAGTTAGGGAAGTCTGCTTGCCGAGCTCCTGGCCACCGGCTGGGGGCAGCTCCATGATGCCTTCCTACATACCATCAGTCAGCCTGGCTTGACCCAGGGTCCCTCTACGGCCCTGAGAAGGCCCACTACTCATCTAGTTTGACTCCTAGGTTTGACATCAAAAACCTAAAAGGAGTATATACTATGTGCCGGCCAACTTTCCACACATTATTTTATTTAATCCTTATGGCCCTTTGATGTGGTGTTTGTCTATTTGATGGATGAAAACACTACAGTCCAAGCTAAGTGCCTTGTCTAGGACTGCGCAAGGCAGGTGTCCCAACCAGTGTCCCCAGCACTTTCTGTTCCAATGCTCTGCCCTGGAGTGCCGTCTCACCCCTGTGCCTTCCTGACTGGCAGGTGTCTGGGGACAGCAGCAGGCAGGTGAGGACCTGCCCATCTGACCTGGCCCCTCTCAGGTTCTGCTTCCGACACCAGAGAGCAGGAAGTTCACTCCTGCCTGGGCTGCCTTCTTCTCATTCCCAGCTGGGCCTTAGTCACAGGCTTCCTTTCCAAGGGACTGCAGTCTTTCAGGCCGTCCACCGCACTGTGACATGCGTGGGGAGACCACACGGGTCTATCGCCAGCACCATTTGCAGTCACACTGGTGAAGCAATGCTTTGCAGTCTGTTCACGTGACTTCGGAGGCTCAGTGACCCAGCCCCCTCCCTTCTCTCCATAATATAAAAGACTTAACCAAAATCAAACTTTGACTTCTTTGCTGAGAAGTTCAGAACTGTACTCTTGGACATACGTGCCCCTCAATCCTACCATGATACGCATGGCTCATTACACTTAAAAGACCAGATTCAGTTGAACACTTGCTTAGATGGGGCCGATCTCCAATGCTCCACTCCATCCCCAACCCAAGCCCTTGCCCCCACCACGCTGCTTCACAGAGACGGCACATCAAAAGATGCTGATGCTGGGAACAGTAAACCCTCCAGGCTGGAGAAGCAGAACTGAAGAGCACATGACGGTCTAAGTCGCATAACAGGGATGTCAGCAGAGGTGTTCGGGTCTGTAACACTGGGACCCAGAGCTGAGTCTGATGTGTCTACCAACTGCTGTGTCTCCCCTGCGTTAGGTGGACTTCCATTGCAAGGGCTGCTGATTGAACAGAGTTAGGAATCTACCCAGGGAGTGGAAAAAATGTCACTCAATTTATTAACTCATTACCTAGTGCTTCCTCCATCATGCTTATCTTTGATCTTCATCTAATATTTAAAAATATCCAGAATTATTTCAGGGCTGGCATTGTAGTGCAGTGGTGGGGTAAGCTGCCACTTGTAACAATGGCATCCCTTATTGGAGAGTGGGATTTACCTGGCTGCTCCACTTCTGATCCAGCTCTCTGCTATGGCCTGGGACAGCAGTGGAAGATGGCGCAAGTGCTTGGGCTCCTGCACCCATGTGGGAGATCTGGATGGAGTTCCAGGCTCTGGGCTTCTACCAGGCCCAGCCCTGTCTGTTGTGGCCTTTTGGGTGAGCAGGGCGCTGGACCAGAAGCGGAGCAGCTGACATCCCTCTGTTTCTGTCTCTCCTCCTTTCTCTGTTGGTGTGCTTTTCAAATAAGTAGTCCATAGATATTTTAAAAAATAATTATTTATGTTATAAATATAATAAAATACTTCTTGATTCTTCAACACTAGGATGTGAATCCTCAAACCACATCCCTATTATTCACCACTGTGACTGTGAACTGCCTAGGGCTGGGGCGATACCTCAAGACTGACTGGCTTGATTAAGAGTAAGTCAGAGTCAGAGCTTGTATCCAACAGTGTGGGATCTCAGGACGTGTCCTCACCAGCTTCTGCCAGGAGAGGGCAGGGAAGGCAGATGCTCCAAGTATGACTCCCAGCTCCCTGCGTCATGGCTTTGGTAGAGTGAGGCCTCTCAAGGGGTGGCCCTGAGAACTTGTTGGAAAGGCAGAATTGTGCAGCTTGCACTAGGCTTGTGAGCCAGACACTGTAGCGTGGGATGATGCACTCTGTTTACACAAACACTCCAGGTGATGGTGACACACCTGAAACGCGGCAAGACTGTCCTAGAACAGTGCCTCTCAAACCCAAATGTGACTACAGATGACCGAGGACCCTGTGAGGGTGTGGGATCTGACTCAGCCAGTCTGGGGTGCAGCCGGGATTCTGCCCTTGTGTCTGGCCCCAGCTGCTGTCTGGCTGCCTGCTGTGGACTGTGGTGTGGTAGTGACAGTGCCGGTATTCAGGCTCCTTCCAGTGAGGGTTGAAGGGTTCCCAGGACTGGCACATGGTCGTCACTCCCTCCAAGTTTAAGAGAAGACAGGGATAGAGCTCTGTCTCCCAGAAGCTCTTTGGATTCCCACACAGGGACTGAAACACAAAGCAGCCCTTTCTCAACCCAGAGTCTACTAACACAGCACTCAGTGAAAACACAGACCCTGGGGGCCGCTGTGTGGCAAAGCAGGTCAAGCTGCCTTCTGGGTCAACAGCCAGAAGTGGCCAACACCCAAATGGGTGTCAGTTTGAGTCCCGGCTGCTCCACTTCCAATCTAGTTCCCTGTTAATGCCTTTGTACCCACATGGGAGATCCTGACAGAGTTCCAGGCTCCTAGCTTTGGTCTGGCCCAGCCCTAATTGTTGTGGTCATTTGGGGAGTGAGCCAGCTAATGAAAGATGTCTCTCTCTCTGTGTCACTCCCTTTCTCTGTAACTCTGCCTTTTAAATAAACAAAATGTGTTAAAAAACAACAACAACAACAACAACAACAACAAACCAGATTCAGGTTCTGTTCTTTCCTACCAAACTGCTGTGTGGCTGAACCAAAAAACAAACAAACAAAAACCCTGTGCCTCAGTTTCCCTTCCCAATGCAGTCATTTCTTAGATTTTTAGATTTCATCCCAGATCTCTTCCATTGTTCAACAAAAGCAGCCAGTGCCTCCTAACACCTAAAGCAAAAATGCAGGACTTTCCACACCTGGGCAAATGCTGCCCAGCAAGAACCTTACATTCTCAACGGGCTCCACAGATGGCAGCCTCAGTAATTCATGGGAAAGCCTGCTGTAGCGGTGCCACTTAAAGGGACGTCAGGCAGAGAAATCAAGGGCGGCCATTTCCATCAGCGCACAGTGCCAGGAGTCCACGCCAGGGGCCTTTCTGAAATACCAAGTGCTCTCTGACAGCACCACTGGCCGGCTGCAGGACTGGCTTACGAGCCTTTTTATTTTTTAATTAATGTGTGGTTGGAATATTTGCACCTTTATGATTGAGATCTATAACTGTCTTTCCACAAAATGCAAGGACAAAAGCAAAGTATGCAAGCGATGCACATGCAGCTAACATTGGAAGAAAACACTTCTGCAGGAAAGTTTCTGATGCCATCTACACAATTTTAAAGATTTGTTTTATTTATTTGAAAAGCAGAGTTAGAGAGAGAGAGAGAGAGAGAGAGAGGTCTTCTATCTGCTGGTTTACTCCCCAAATGGCCACAACAGCCGGGACTGGGCCAGGCTGAAATCAGGAGCCAGGAAATTCTTCTGGCTCTCCCACATGCATGCAGGGGCGCTAACACTTGGGCGGTCTTCCGCTGCTTTCCCTGGCATGTTAGCAGGAAGCTGGACTGGAAGTGGAGCAGCCGGGACGTGAACTGGCACTCATATGGGATGCTGGTGCTGCAGGTGGCGGCTTAACCCACTATGCCACAGCACCGGCCCCTCTGATGCCTTCTAAAAACTTTATTTATTTATTTGAAAGGCGAGGAGGGGTGGGAGAAAGAAACATTCTTCCATTTGTGGATTCACTCCCAAATGCCCACAACAGCCAGGGCCAGGCCAGTCCAAATCAGGAATTTTTTTTTTTTTTTTTGACAGGCAGAGTGGACAGTGAGAGAGAGAGACAGAGAGAAAGGTCTTCCTTTTTCCGTTGGTTCACCCTCCAATGGCCGCCGCGGCTGGCGCGCTTTGGCCGGCGCACCGCGCTGATCTGATAGCAGGAGCCAGGTGCTTCTCCTGGTCTCCCATGGGGTGCAGGGCCCAAGTACTTGGGCCATCCTCCACTGCACTATCTGGCCACAGCAGAGAGCTGGCCTGGAAGAGGGGCAACCGGGACAGAATCCGGCGCCCAACCGGGACTAGAACCCAGTGTGCCGGTGCTGCAAGGCAGAGGATTAGCCTAGTGAGCTGCGGTGCCGGCCATAAAGCCAGGAATTCAATCCATGTCTCCCATGTGGTGTTAGGGACCCAAGTACTTGAGCCGTCATCTGCAGCCTCCCACAGTGTGCATTAGTAGCAATCTGGATAAGAATGCAGCTACAATTCGAAGTCAGGTACTCAAATCTACAATGCAGGAGTCCCAAGTAGTTTCTAAACCATGAAATGAAAATGTCTGGCCTATTCTGAGCCTTTTTAAAGGCAGATGTCCAAATTCTGGAAAAATTCTACCAGTCTGAAAGGCATCCATTTATTTTCCAATTTCACACTTGATAAGCATGAGGAGGTTCCAAATGTGATGACAGTACTTTCTTGTCTGACTGGTGTCTCGTCTGATTCCTCTTCTATTCCTTACCCCATGACAGTGTCATTCATGAAACACAAAGTTCCCAAGCACTTGCTATGTGCCAAGCATGATGCCATTTCTGATCATACCTTGAATATGAGACTGCACTTGTCCCCTGCAATTAAACTTTATGACAGGCGAAGAATGTTTAGAATTAAGTTCTTGATGCAAAGATATATTTTGTGAAAAACAATTTAGTGCTTAATTCCAAGTATGTGAGATGAGAAAAAAGAAGCTACAAATCCTCCCACTTCTACCATATTGCATTAGGGCCAGCGCTCCATCACAATAACTACAGCTTGATTCTCTTCGGCTTGGCGCCACAGGCTCCATGGGATTGGTGCAGCTGCAGTGCCCTTGGACTGATGTTTCCAGCTGAGAAGTGTCCTCAATGTGTCTGGAGGATTCCACAGCCAGCCTGTGTATGTTCACAGGGCGGAAAGGCCCACCTCCCACACGTGCACTCCATCACAGCAGGGTCAGCTGGCCTCGGAGGCCGGGCTGGATTCCAAGGAGCAGGGAGCTACCTGCGGAGAGCCCACCCCCTCTCCTATTCTGTGTTGAAGAAAGCTGCTTTCGCTTGATGGTTAAGGCTAAATCTTTTTAAAAAAGCAAATGATCATGGAAGACGTAGCACATGCATTGAAAATCACACTAGGACACAGACAGCTGGCAACAGACCAAGCCACCTGGTGACGAAAAGGGAGAGGAAGGAGGAGGGGACAGAGGACGAGAGGGCTGGGATGCAGGGCAACTGTGTGTCTGAGGTAGGCAGCATGTGGGCACTGCGCTTGGGGGCTTTTCAGGTCTTTTATTTTTTTCTGGTTTACCACTTTGCCTACAGCCGGCTGTCATCCATGAGGAACCCTGTGAATTTAAGAGTGACACTGTGTCATGTATGTATGATGTCTAAATATTTCAGTACACTGACTTCTCTCTTCTCCTTTGCTCACTTTAGGGAAGATAAAACTACACCAATCAAAGCTGGGGAAGACAGGTAGAACAGAGTCGCAGCACCCACAGCGATCCCCCTGTTCCTACCTAGTCTGACATCACTGGATATGGAACTCAGGGATTAGAATCAGTCGTGTTCTTTGCTCATTTCAAAGGCTAATACCAAGACTTTGGGTATACATGGAAAGCAACATGGAATAAACTACAGGGCCTCAAGAAGAGGCATGAAAGTAAAACAGAACAGTATTTCACCCATGAGCATGCAAATAATAAGTGGATGAGTGTGTTGACCAAGATCCTACCCAGCAACTAGTCTGGATTTGTGTCTGAGGGCCTGGCCAGCAGGTCCTACCATTGCCACCTGCCCCTCCATCGATTGGCCCCATCTGTTTCACTTGCCTTCCTTCCCAGGCAGATCTGCTCTCCAGAATCCCCCCCCCCCCCAACTCCTTGACATCTCCCCAGTCCTGCTTTGCAATACGCAGGCCATTTGTTAAATTGCTTATGTTCAGGCCTGGCCCTCAGATCATCTGATAAGAACAGATTTGGAGTAGGGCGCAAGAATCTGTGGTTTTTACATGCACCTTAAGTGAGTCCAAAGTAGGCTCTTTGCTGATGAACCTTTGAAGAACATATCTAGAGCTTGTGGGTCCTCCACTACCCAATTTTGAATTAACTAATTAATTCAAAATTTATTTATTTATTTGAAAGGCAAAGTGAGAGAGAGAGAGAGAGGGAGAGAGATAGAGATCATCCATTCACTAGTTCAGTACCTAACTACCTGCCACAGCTGGGGCTGGGCCAGGCCAAAGCCAAGAGGCAGGCACTTCCTCTGGGTCTCTCACATGGGTGGCAAGAACCCAAGTACTAGGGCCATCATCCACGGCCATCCAGGTACAACAGTAGGAAGCTGGATTAGAAGCAGAGGTGGGACACAATTCTAGGCACTGTAACATGTGACATGGGCATCCAGGTGGTGGCTTAACCCACTGCACCACAACACCTGCCCCATGTACAACACACCCTTGACTTTGTTCACTGCTCATGCCCAGGTGAGCAGCTGAAGCGCCATCACCTCCTTCACCCCTATCCCTCTTACTGGCTCTGGATACAGCCTCACTTTATCTGGGTCTGCAGGGCAGGCTTCGAGCTCCTGTCCAAGCCAACAAAATCGTCCCCAGTCCATATTACTATGGACTGGGCAGAAGGTAGTTGGGGACAAATACAGATCCCTTAGCTGCTTCTGAAAGGCTCTGTCTTCTAGCCTAGATAACACAAATGATAAATATTCTGCTAACTTGTTACAAATACAGTAGAAATCCCAGTGAAGTGGGTATCATTCATCAAGACTATACGGGTCTGGGGACTACTGTTGCGGTGTAATGTGTAATGCCGGCATTCCATATGGGTGCTGGTTGTGTCCTGGCTGCTCCACTTCTGATCCAGCTCACTGCTAATGGCCTGAAAAAAGCAGCAGAAGATGACTCAATTACTTGGGCCCCTGGCTACCCATGTGTGAGACCCAAATGAAGCTCCTGGCTTCTGGCTTTAGCCTGCCTCAGCCCCAGCCATTGTGAGCATTTGGGGAGTGAACTAGCAGGTGGAAGATTCTCTTTGTCTACTACCCCCACCAACTCTGACATTCAAATAGGTGCAGATTAAAAAATAGACTTTTTAAGTTCAGAATTACTCAAAGCTGACATATGGCCCAGCTAGAGGAATCCTTACAGAGAGGGAGAGGAAGGTTTTGCAAACCTGGTTTCTACATGCAGTATTGTCATTGGTTCATCCTGTGAAGGAAAATCTAATTCCACTGCTGGTCCCCACAGGCAGAGACAGTGAAACTCCAGCAAGTCCATGGGGAGAACTCCAAAGGCTGGCTCTTGTTACGAGGCCATGGTGCTAATGTGATTATAAGACTTAATGAACTGAAACGAATACAATTTGGAACATCTTCATAGCTCTTGGAAATCATATCTTCTCCCTCAAGACTTTCCATTTTCTCTGTTTGTAAATTATGAATAAAATGAAGCCTATGAAGAGTCTTAGAGTAGAATAGGCAAAGTTTTATATTTTGAATGTCACAGTGGTTTCCACGTTGAAGGATCATATATTTTCTGCCACCATATGAAGAACTCAGAGACCCTAGAATAGGGATTCAGTAAATGAACATTTTCCAAGGCAGCCTTTTCTCCATGCTGGGTTCACAGCACTTTGAATGCAGGCAGTCAACATGGTTGCTTTATTCCAATTTCCATTTTCTTTGGAAAGAAAGAAAAAAGTCTTCTGATTGCACAATGAGAGCTAATATCACAGGGCGGCTTTGATACACCTGCCTGTCTGTCTCTGTGCTAAGCTTTCACTACATTTTTGGAAGGGGCATTGAAAAGGCATTCTATGGAGAGAGGAACGGCACCAGGCTAAGTGGAAAGCTTTGCAGACTGTGAGAGGCTTAGCTTAAGAAGGTGGTCATAAGCTGAGGAAAAAGGAGCTCACCACATTTTCCTGAAGTGTCAGCATTACTGGATTTTAACTTTGTTAATTTAAAAATAAATCATGTGTTCCTAAATTTGTATATATGAAACGCATGAAGATTTTATAACTTAAATGAAAGGTTCCTAGGTAAAAAAAAAAGGAAATATGGATAATTATGGATTACAAGATTCTATTAATTACTTTACAAATAAAACATGCGGGGTTGGCACTGTGGTGTAGTGGGTTAAGTCACAGCCTATGACACTGCATCCCATATCAGAGTGCTGGTTGGAGAGCTTGGGCCCCTGCCACCCATGTAGGAGACCTGGATGGAGCTGCAGGCTCCTGGCTTTGGCCTGACCTAGCCCTGATTGTTGTGTCCATTTGGAAAGTGAACCAGGGAACAGAAGATCTCTTTCTCTCCCTCTTTCTGTCATCCTGCCTTTCAAAGAATAAAATAAATCTCAAAAATAAACAAACAAAAAATGAAAACTAAAGGAAATTTTGCACACGGAATCAGGAATGTTAGCTCACTTTTCTCTGTCACTGAGGCTCTGTGGAGGTCTGGCTGAGCTGTGTGCCGTGTGTAAGCAGTGCATCCTGGGGGTGGGAGGTCAGCACCACGTGGCCATGGTGACCTCTGCCAATGCACACTAGGGGAAGCAGAACAGTGGAATTTGATCCTGGGAGCACCACTGTGCACTTATTTATGCTTCTGGTACAGGAGGATATCAAATAAAATGTTTGCAAATGAGATAAGAAAATGTGTTTTCAGGACAAAAAGAAAACTCATCTAGGAAGATCAAGATAGTCATGATACAATTGCTATGCAAACAGAAGTTAGTATTTATCATTTTTACTCACTGCATTAAATAACCTAAGCTAAGAGGCTTCATTCTAATTCTTTTTAGAATAATTATTTGTAATAGCTATGATTTATCAACAGTAATTATAAAATATTATTATACTTTAAATGAGAATGATTTGGTCTTTTTTTCATGTTACATTCCTTTTCTCCTTTTTCTTTAAGATTTATTTATTTGAAAGTTAGAGTTACAGAGAGAGGGGCAGAGACAAAAGAGAGAGCTCAATCTTCTATCCACTGGTTCTACAACGGCCAGCACTGGGCCAGGCCAAAACCAGGAGCTTCTTCTGGGTCTCCCACATGGGTGACAGGGGCCCAAGGACTTGAATCATCTTCCATTGCTTTCCTAGATGCCTTAGCAGAGAGCTGGATAGGAAGTAGAGCAGCTGGGACTCGAATAGGTACCCACATGGGATGCTGGCATCACAGGCAGTAGCTTAACCCACACCACCACAATGCCAGCCCCTCATGCTACATTTCTTAGGCCTATCTCCAAACTCTTTACAATGCTACTTCTTTCTCTCTCTCTCTCTTTTTCTTTATTTCTTCTCCTTTTTTTTTTAAAAAAAGATTTATTTATTTGAAAGGCAATGTTACAGAGAGAGGGAGGGAGGGAAGGAGGAGGGAAGAAAGAGAGACAGAGAAAGAGAGAGAGAAAATTTATTTGCTGTTTCACTCCCCAAATGGCTGCAATGGCCAGGGCTGGGCCAGACCAAAGCCAGGAGCCAGATACTTCTTTTGTGTCTCCCACACGGATGCAGGGGCCCAAGGGCTTGGGCCATCTTCTGCTGCTTTTCCGTGAGCATTAGCAGGGAGATGGACTGGAACTGGTGCAGCCAGGATTTGAACTGGCACTCATATGGGATGCTGGTGTCACAGGTGACAGCTTAACCTGCTATGCCATAGTGCTGGCCTCTCATTCTTACTTCTTAATAAACTGGAGTATTATATCAGGAACAAAGAAATGTCAGGAATAAGTGGTCCATGAGCAGTCACAGACACAGCCCATTTCACTTAGTGAGAACATGATTAGGAACAGTGTAAGTTGGCAGCATTCACTGATCCATCCTGGGTCTTCAATTCCACAGGCAGCATCCATCTACGGTACCAAGCTGTGTGATTTCTGTATGGTTCCCAAACTACTAATACTCTCTCAAAAATTGTACCACAGCACTAGTACCACAAGAATTCAAAAGGGCAGGGGTAGGCTGACAGATGGAACTCCAAGGCTTCATCCTCCCTACCAGAGTGGTGCACTGACACCTCTCTTGTAGTTTCCTATGTGGGCTGCAGGCTGTGCTGCCACTGCTAACTAACTGGAATACCAAAATCCTCTGGTACAGCAGTTGGCACAGTTGCATTGTCATTAGCTGGGAACTGAATTAGGAAACAGCTGAACCTATCGACTAATTAATGTCATAAAAATGGCTTTTATAAAATATTAATATAAGAAACTGTCATTTGTTTATCTGCAGTCTCTGTAAAACTATTCATGATACTGTTCTATGGCGTGATGCATAAAGCTTTATGCCTCTGTGTGATTCACTCTTAGAGATTTTAGTTCTTAAAAGAAGATTTTCTGTCCTGATGAATTCGCTTGCTTCATTTTCAAAATGAAATGATACATACAAAAATCATATTTCCTTTTTTCTGATCGCCTCACATGGCTGGCTGGAAGCTCAAAGCTGTAATTATCTTCAATTATCATAATTATCTCTGTCTAGCTCTTTCTTTGCTCTCTCTCTACACCGACCTCAATTACAAGTTTTTTTTTTAATTTCATGTTTTGAAGAATCTTATATGTGTCTTTATTATAACAGCTTTAATACTTTCTAGAAGCAGATCTTAATTTCTGAGTAGTGCATACATGAGGCTTTAAATGTAATTACCATGGATTTATTCCTTTATAGAATTTAAAAGTTCTCAATGTCCAGATTAGATTTTATAAGGAAGATAAGTTTTATAAGGAAAAACAGTTTCAAAACAGCAAGGAATGAAAGCAGGAAAATGAAAAGGAGGAAGGAATGAAAAGAAGACTTTCTCATTAAATTAACTTTTGGGGCCGTAAGTTTAGGGAAATAATGAAGGATGTATCTCGATGATGTGATATGAGGTGCAAAGACTATAGTAATTAAAATCAAACCAATTTTATCCTAAAGGTTAAGGGGAGCTATTAAGTTCCATTGTATATGCCAATGCCCAGGCCTAACCCCTCAAACTGGCTTAATTGATCAGGAATGGGGTCTGTAGACATGTCCCCAGAGCATTGGAAAAAATAGCTGCAGTTGAGAATCACTGAGCAAGACCATTCATATTTCTGTTTTTTTTTTTTTAATTTATTTTTTATTTATTTGAATGGCAGAGTTACAGAGGACGAAAGAGAGCCCTTTCATCCAGTGGTTCATTCCCCAAATGGCTGCAACAGCAAGGGCTGGGCCAAGCTAAAGCCAGGAGCCAGGAGCTTCCTCTGGGTCTCCCATGTGAGTGCAGGGGCCCAACACCTTGGGCCATCTTTCCCTGCTTTTGTTTTGAGCAGTGAGCTGGATAGGAAATGGAGCAGCCAGGTCTTGAATAGTTACAGGTGGAGGCTTAACTTACACACCACAATGCTGACCCCATATTTCTCTTTTTCTAAAAAAGACTTATTTATTTATTTGACAGGTAGAGTTACATAAAGAGTGAGAGAGAAAGGGAGGGAGAGAGGCAGGAAGGGAGAGAGAAAGAGAGAGTTTGTCCATCCCATGGTTCATTCCCCAAATGGTTGCAATGGATTGGCTTGGATGGGACAAAACCAGGAGCCAGGAACTCCATCAGGGTTCCCACATGAGTGGCAGGGGCTCAAGCATTTGGGCCATCTTCTGGTGCTTTTCCAGGTGCATTAACAAAGAGCTGAATCAGAAGCGGAACAGCTGAGACTTGAATTTGTACCCATATTTCTCTTTTTAAAAGGTAAGTATATTTTTAAAAAGTCAATTTATTTCAGAGGTAGAGAGACAGAGAGGCATAGACAAACAGGGAAAGAGAGAGAAGCACTCAACTGCTGGCTCACTCCCCCAAATGCTTACAACGGTAGCTAGGCTGGCTTGGGCCAAACCCAGGTGCTAGGTCTCCTACTTGGGTGGCAGGAACCCAATTACTTGAGCCATCACTGCTGCCTCCCAGGGTCTGCATTGGTGGGAAGCTGGAGTTAGGACCTGGAGCTGGGAATCAAGCCCAGGTATTCAAATAAGGAATGCAGGCATCTCAACTGCTATACTAACTGGCTGCTCCCATTCATAGTTCTAAACTCTTAACTAGCAACTGAATTTCACCTTTCTCATTTCTCTGCAGTAGCAGAGCCTGCCTTACTTAGTAGTGACAATATGATACAGATACATCTCATTGTCCCTCTCTCCACATGAATCTACACAGGGAGTCACATAAACTTTTTGTTTGATTGGTAGAGATGCTCCTTGACTTACAATGGGGCTTCCTTCCCATTAAGCCCATTGTAAGCTGAAAATGCTGTAGGTTGAAAATGTCTTCAATGCACCTAAACTAGGGAACATCACAGCTTAGCAACACAGCACACAGTTTCTCCTTGTGATTAGTGGCTGATTGGGAGAGGGGGCTGCTGACTGATACAGCAAGAGAGGATCATAATGCATATTGCTAGGAAAAGATCCAAATTCAAAATCCAAATACAGCTTCTACTGAGTGTGTGTCACTTTCTTACCATTGTAAAATTGAACAACTTTAAACTGAATCATTGAAAGTTGGGGACCACCTGTGTATTTTGGGACCCCAGACCAAAACAGAGCCTGTGTACAGTCTATTCCAGAAAGTGGGATCTGAGCTTGCAACATAAAGACTCAAGATTCAGAAGACATGGATTTTGAGCTATAATTTTTCATTGCTTACTAAATTATTTCTTGGTATTTTTTTCTGCACCTCTGAAAATACTAACCTGGAAGTCATATTCATAATTTATTAGAGAAATAAAATAGTATACTTTTAAAGTATTTTCAAATATAACAGTTTCAACAAGAAATATGTGAAATCCCCTGGCCCTTTATGGTTTGAGGCCTACCTACCACTGTTTTCTGGCTGTGTCACAACTGATCTAAAGCACATTTATTATCTATCTACTTAAAAAGCAATCCATAATTCCTAGCGGGAAAGTGTACTAGAAATCAATCCATTATTATGACCATAACTTTATGCTTTAGACTATTGTAGCTTTTTTTATTGATTTTCATTGCTTTCATGAACACAATACATTTTATTCAGCTCAGTTTGACACATTGGTGTGTCATCGTGGGCCAGCTGGGTCCACCTCTTCCCGCCTCAGCTGGTTCCCTAATCTCTTTGGCCATGATCTTCCATGGGCTTTTTCTTGTAGCCCTTGACCATATCAAGCTTACCCTCCCCTGGAAATTTCATAGTAGCTGTTTCCTTTCTGGAATGGTCACCACCCTTCAGAGCATCGGACAGCTGGTGCCTCTTCATTTTTCTTTAACATCATGTTCTCAGAGACGTCTCCTCTAAACCAACTATTCTATAGCCTGCTGCCCACCTCCAGCTTAGCCTGCATCCTGTTACCCTGGCTCCCAGGCAAGACTATCTGAAAGCATCTTATTTATGAGTCTCTGTGCTTACTGTTTGTTGCAAGGGTGTGCCCTAAAATACATTTGTCTTTGCAGTCATCACCCTGCCACCTAAAACAGTAGGAGACACCTAGCAAATATCAGTGGAATAAATGAATGCATATCTTTGCATTCTTACCAAGAAAAGGACTGAAGGCAGTGCCATGTTCTTGCAGATTGGAACCACTGATGGTTAACAGATAATAGATGACTGCGGGCAACTGTAATTTTCACCTGCAGGGCTCCATGCAATGTGTGCATGTTGGGAGTTTAATTAGTTCCACAGAGCCCGCTCCTTTTGCAGAACAGGCAATTTGCATCCTGTGCCCTGCCGACCTCTGGCTGGTTCTCAACCTGTGCCAGAAAGTATCTCCCCACCCGTACATCTTGTGATCCTGGCTGCTCCCTTCAATTCTCTGCAGAGAACAGCTAGACATTCATGTTTGAATCTCCAATTCCATTCTTCTGCAGGGGGTTCTTTAGACTGCTCTGTTGAGAGTAACAGCGTGTCTCATTGGCATGGGGCCCTCAGTCTGCCATGGGAATTTTTTAGTTTCTTGCTATTGTTCATCCTCACATACCCTTGACTTGAGGTGGCTGTTACATGCAAAAGACAGCCATTTCAGACTAGTGAACGCATGGCAGCCTGGGATCTTTTTTCAGTAACCTTATCCTTCTGCGATTAACACATGAAACTAGGAGTATGGGCCAGGAAGTCAGCTGTAATATCTTAGGACAAGTCCACTGACATATGGAATAAACAGTTGGGCACTGTCATGATTTTGAGGCACTTCTGTTTGGTCTAGACTTTGAGCTGTACCGACAACACACTCTGCCAGGCTCCCAGACGCAGGCCTGGAGCACGTCAGCTCCCTCCAGAGTCCTCAGTATTCCAGCTTTTCATCCAGTACAGAAGTCTATTTGATATCACTATCAAAATCAGCTACAGTCGTATCTGGTGAAACATGTATGGTTCAGTGCCTTCGTCCAAAGGAGACACACGATCAGTATTAATTATTTCTGTGGCTTTTCTTGGTGGTTTAACAAAATCTTATTTTATTAAAAAATATACCTAAAAAAAAACCCCTGTGCCTCACTGGATGCAAAGCAGCTGCTTCTGATATTGGGCTTTATAATTTATCACTGTAATTTAACACAGCTCTAATTCACTAACAAAGTGAAATAAACGCACAATCGAATATTTCATAAACACTGAGGTTCTAAAAAAAGCAGATTCTTTTGAATCCAGAAATGAATCTTAAAATGGCTTTAAAATTTTTACTTATCTGAGAGGAAGAGAGAAAGCGATATATATATTAGGTACACTGCTGGTTCCCTCCTTAAGTGCCTGCAGTGGCCCCCATTGCAGCTGAAGCTGGGAACCAGGAACTCAATCCAGGTTTCCCAGTCAGGTGGAAGGAACCCAATCACTTGAGCCATTTTCATTCACTCCCAGGTTGGGCATCAGCAGGGAGCTGACATGAGGAGCTGCAGCAGGTATCAGAGCATGGGTGTCCTGATCACTGGGCCAAATGCTCTCCCCCTCCTCAGTGATGAACCTGAACTGTATGAAAAGAGATACAACTAGACTCTGTCTTTTGCGATACACCAGAAATTTCTTTCTTTTTTTAAAAGATTTTATTTATTTATTTGAGAAGTAGAGTTACAGACAGAGAGGTAGAGACAGAGAGAGAGAAGTCTTCCATCCACTGGTTCACTCTCTAAATGGCCACAAGAACCAGCTGGAGCTGCGCCAAACTGAATCCAGGAGCCAGGAGCTTCTTCCAGGTCTCCCAAGCAGGGCAGGGGCCCAAAGACTTGGGCTATCTTTTACTTCTTTCCCAGGCCATAGCAGAGAGCTGGATCAGAAAAGGAGTGGGGTGGCGCTGTGGTGTAGCGGGTAAGGCCTCCACCTGCAGTGCCGGCATCCCATATGGGCACCAGTTCTAGTCCTGGCTGCTCCACATCTGATCCAGCTCTCTGCTATTGCCCGAACATGCCTGGGAAACCCAGAAGAAGATCCTGGCTCCTGGCTTCGGAGCAGTTCAGCTCCAGCCATTGCGGCCAACTGAGTGAACCAGCGGATGGAAGACCTCTTTCCCTCTGCCTCTCCTTTTCTCTGTGTAACTTTGACTTTCAAATAAATAAATCTTAAAAAAAAAATAAAAAGAGGAGCAGCTGGGACTAGAACCAGCGAGTCCATATGGGATACCTGTGCTGCAGGTAGAGGCTTAACCTGCTGCGCCACAGCGCCAGCCCCACAGAAAGATCTTGTAGCTAGCGCCCAGGCCTAACTGTTACATAAAGATTCTAGACCCTTCAAGATTCCAGATCTAACCAGCAGACTTCTATCATTATTTTATTTCTTCTGTTCCTTAAATCAGGGGTGAGGAACGTCAGGCCTGCAGGTCATACAAGGTCTGTGACATCATTTGGTCTGACTCTTCCAAGGCAACTGCAGGCAGGACTCAAAATTCAATCAGCCTACAGCAGGCTGATTTTTAAGCTGACCATTTTATATGGCCCACAAATGATGTTATTAATATCTAAATGACCCTTGGCAGAAAAAAGGTTCCCAGCCCCTTCCTTAAATGATTACATAACAAGCAAAGATTTTGTCTATCAGGAACAGTCAACTCACATCAACAAGACTGTGACATCTGTGCATAAATTTCTGGAGGTTTTGAATGGTAAAAGTATCAGACCACATTTTAGACATGGACTTTGGAAAACTCTCCATAATGAGTATTATCCACATGTTGCTTAAAAAAGCAGAGAGAGGTCTTGGCCAAAAAAAAAAAAAAAAAAAAGACGATGACTAATTGTAGTCATCATACAAAGACACCCTCTGAATCTGGCTCCTCTCCAGCTGTGCACGGTGCGGTCTTGGGCCCTTTCCCTAATTATGCTGCACATTATCTCCCCAGGGCTTCAATTCCCACGGGGCAGCCTTCCAAATTTGTATCTCCTGCCAAAGCCTGGATTCTGAGCTGCAGGACCCATACCCAGCTAGCACCTGGGCCCCTCCACTGGGTGTCTCCCAGAACCTCTGCGGCAGTATACAAGTCTGGCCACATCATCTTCCAGGGCTCTCTGTGTGAATGGTGCCACCTTCTGTTAGTAGCATAAGGTTGAATTCCAGGTCCTTGTAACCACCCTCTCGCAGTTCCCCCCATATCTAATTCTCAGTGTTACCTCTTAAATGACTTTCAAATCTACCTCTTTGAGTCAAGCTTGTCTTGGCATTCTCAGGGCCAGCCCTCTATGCAAATGACTACATCTCTCACCTCAGCTATGGCAGGAGCCTTCCGGTCTCCCTGCACCCCCAGGGGATTCTCTCTCATCCCTCTCTCCAAATCCCAGAGAGATCTTTTCAAAAAAGAAAATCTGTATCCAAAAGGTAATCTATAGGAGTGAAACTGACACTTTGAGATGCTATGGTTTTTAACAGCCCATGTCTCAACTGTGGAGGGACAGTGTTTTTTCCTCATACTATTTGTTGAACTCTTTATTTAGTGTACAGTTAATTTTACGAATATAAAGTTAACTGAAAAATAGATCTTTGTGAAAAATAAGAATGGGAATAGGAGATGGAGGAGAAATGAGGGTGTGAGCGTGGGAGGGAGGGTAGGGTGGGAAGTATCACTGTGTTCCTGAATCTGTATATATGAAATACATGAAATTGTATACTTTAAATCAAATTTTTTAAAAAGCCCCCCAGAAATAAAAAAAAATGTGACTAGAGAAAAAATTTGATGACACCAAGCTCCCTGCTTAAAACCTTTAAAAGCTTTCCATTGATCAAAGGATAAAGAAAATGAAATCAAGTAAAGCAGCCTGAAATATAAAGTAGTTCTGGCTCTTGTGTGCCGTCCTCCTCACCTCCTCACACTCTCAAGTCTGCCCTCCTGTCTGCTTCTTCCTTACCAGGAGCTTCTTCAGCACCCACCCACCCCTGCCTGCTCTCCCCTCATTAAGCACCACCCTCCATCAGATGCCAGGAAGCCTTCCCATGCACAAGGTCACTGCTCACTGCTACACGTGTCTCCCCCTTTTTCTTAAGTCTGCTTCATGGTGTGATATGCTTGACTCAAGCGTACCATGCCACAGACTTTGCAGAAAGCTCACTCTGAAACCAAACCTGAGACACTGGATTCTTTCATCTGGAAGTACTGGGCCTCCCCCTTGCCTCAGGTTTTCCCTTCGCAGTTTCAATCACCTATTGTCAACCAGGGCCCAAAAATATTAAATGGAGAATTCCAGAAATAAACAATCTGTACATTTTAGATACCGCAGCTACTGAGTAATGTGGTGAAATATTACAGCATCTCACTCTGACCCACTCACCGCATCAATCAGCCCTCTGTCCAGAATATTCACGTTGCCCACACTGCCCATCCATTAGTCACCTGATAGCCATTTCGGTTATCAGATCCACTGTCACAGCACCACAGCGTTTTACTTAATGATGGCCCCAAAGCACAAGAGGAGTGAAGCTAGCCATTTATTATAATACACTGTTGTGATTTTTCTACTTTATTATTAGTTATTATTGTTCATCTCTTCTTGTGCCTAATTTATGAATTCAACTTTTTCATAGGTTTGCATATATAGGAAAAGAAAACCAGAGTATACGCCTAAGATTTGCTACTATCCCCAGTTTCAGGTATCCCCCGGGGGGTCTTGAAACGTGTCCCCGATTGATAAGGAAGGGATCGCTGCACAAGGCACTCTCTCTTCCAGTCTATCTGGTTAGTCTCGATGCATCTGGAGATTTTGTCTGCATTTGGGTTTTGTTTGTTTTTGTTTTCAGAGTTTCAAAAGCATGAGGTCAGATTTTAAAAGAAGGCCCATTTGCATTATTTGCTTTTTCAAAAGTCCACTATTACAAATTATCACATCGTGTTTTGATTTTTCTAGTAATAAAGAAATAAAAAAATGATTTTTATCAGCTTTCAAATTCAAAGTTTTACAGAAGTGTAAGAGCACAAAAGGTTCCCTCAAGCTACAGTGGATTTACATAAAGCATATGACATCAGAGTGACTTCATGCTCTCCATGGCAGACCACAGGACAAAGGCAACAGTGACGACACTACTGCCAACATCAGGATGACGACACGGGGTGGCGAATGTGTGTGGCTGATACATCACTGCCACACCAGCACGAGCTTCCTGAGTCTCTCACTCATTAATGAAGACCCAAGAGCCTTCTTCATCTTCCCCATCCCTCTCTTTCAGAACGTGTGTTACTGCTGTTTTTTTTTTTTGTAAGAGCTAATCAAATATTTTCATAGATTTTATTTTTTTTGCCTAAAAATCTTGTGAGAGGTATAAGGCAGGTTTGTGGAGTTGGTTATTTATTTTTTTTAAAAGACTTATTTACTTATTTGAAAGGCAGAATTAGAGAGAGAAAGAGAGAGAGAGAGAGGAAGGGAGGGAGGGAGGGAGAGAGAGAGAGAGAGAGAGAGAGAGAGGCTGACTTTCTATTTGTTGGTTCACTCCCCAAATGGCCACAACAGCTGGCGAGGGGCCAATCCAAACTAGGAGCCTGGAGCTTCCTCTGGGTCTCCTACATGGTGGCATGGGCCTACGTTGGGCCATCTTCCACTGCTTTTCCAGACACATTTGCAGGGAGTTGGATGGGAAGTGGAACAGCCAGAATTCAAAATGGCACCCATATGGGATGGCAGCATTGCATCCAGTCACTGTGCTACGATGCTGGCCCCTGGATTTGGTTTCTAAAAATCATGATTGGGGTTTTACAGATGAGGATACAATAAGCTGGGGGGAGGCGGGAGGAGGGGCTGCCTGAGAACCTAACCCAGGAAACAGCAGAGCCCTGTCTGCCTTCACTTTCCATTCTAGATTATTTTCTCACTAAGTTCAGGGGTCTTCAAAAAGTTATGTGAAATGCATTTTATGGAAAAACTCTGCATGGACTTTTCAAAAAATTGTTTGCACCCAAATAAACTTATCTTTGAATTCCATTTTTGCCATACACTTTTTGAAATACCCTCAAATGTGTATGATAGAGAATGTGGGGTCTCTACGACATGAGGCTCTTACCCAAAAGCCAGGCAGACACCAAAACCACAGCGTCCATAACCACAAACTCCAAGGCCGCTGGATCGGCAGGTGCAGCTGCGAGCGAGGCAGCTGGGATGAATACTCACCATGTGTGGCTGCTGGCCCTCTTGCAAACACTGCCCCTTCCACTGTGTTGGAAAGACAGGGTCCGCCCACTCTATCTTTTGCTTTTTGCAGTTTGCTTTCATCTTAACACCACCTTAAGAACACCAAAGCACACCTATTGTGAAAAATGGTACTCACACTCAGTTTGATGGTTGGGGAATGATAGAACAAGGTGGGAATGGGGCAAACTTATTCTACTCCACCCATGTTGGGTGTTAGTGGCGATTCTTTCAAAAGTCACTTTTTTTTTTTTTAAGATTTATTTATTTGAGAGGCAGAGATACAGAGAGGAGAGAGAGAGAGAGAGAGAGAGAGAGAGAGATGCTCTTCTGCTAATTCACTCCCCAAATGGCCATTACAGCTGGGCCAGGCCAAAGCCAGGAACAAGGAGCTTCTTCTGGGTCTCTTACATGGGTGCAGGGGTCCAAGGACTTGGGCCATCCTCCACTGCTTTCCCAGGTGCACTAGCAGGGAGCTAGCTCAGAAGAGGAGCAGCCAAGACCCAAACTGGCACTTACATAGGATGCCAGCACTGCAGACAGAGGCTTAATCTTCTACGCCACAGCTCTGGTCCCCAAATGTCACATCTTCTAAAAGGGACAAAGTTCTGTAGCTTTATTTACTTTTTATTTAAACATTTTAGAAAAGATTTATTTATTTATTTGAAAGGCAGAGTGACAAAGAGAGATACAGAGAGACATCTTACATTTGCTGGTTCGCGTCCTAAATGGTCACAACAATCAGGGCTGGACCAGGCTGAAGCCAGGATCCAGGAACTCCACCCTGGTCTCCCACACGGATGGCAGGGGCCCAATATTTGGGCTGTAGCCACTGCTTTTCCCAGCCATTAGCAGGGAGCTGACTGAGAAGTGAAGCAGCAGGGACTCCACCCATATGGGATGCTGCTGTTGCAGGCAGCGGCTTTACCTGCTATGCCATAGCACTGTCCCCAGTGAAAATTCTTTACAGTATTAATATTAGAACCTGAGAATGTTCTGGGATTTTTGAGATGTAGTCTCAAATATCTACATTTGTATTCATTAAAAAATAATTGTAGTGATTAAAAATATTTGCAGGGTTTGCAAGAGCAAAATTATCTTACCTTGGGCTCATGAATCTGCACATAACTTCTAGTTTGGCAAATGCATATCAAAAAATACGGAATTCCCCTCATATTATGTATAAATAGAAAGTCCTCAAATTTAGAATATCAAGCCCCAGATGGTCTATAAGTATCAACAAACACAATTTTCCCTGCCAACACAAATCTCCTAAACCAGAAATCATTTTCGGGCTTACAAAGACAGACATATCAAGTCTACAGATACTTCTAACAATAAGCTTGGCACTATGTGAGGGACTTCATTACACAGCCCATAAAGCACTGCTTTAAACACAAACTGAGTACTCCTTACAGCAAAGGCACCAAAGCCTTTCCAAGGAAGAGGGACCAATACTCTCCAGTTTTCCAGGGAGATGGGGCAGCAATTACTGAAGTCATTTTTAAAAGCAGCAGCGGCCGGCGCCGCGGCTCACTAGGCTAATCCTCCACCTTGCGGCGCCGGCACACCGGGTTCTAGTCCCGGTTGGGGCGCCGGATTCTGTCACGGTTGCCCCTCTTCCAGGCCAGCTCTCTGCTGTGGCCAGGGAGTGCAGGTTCTGATAATCTCCATTTCCTCTACGGCACAGACTTTGTAAAACCATAAAAGGAACCACAGCACAAAGGAAACCAGCTGCAAACGGTGGGCAAGCCCCTTTTGATGACCTTGAGGCTCAGGAAGGTGGTGAATGAGGTGAGGCAGGCTGGAGTCAGGAGGCAGAATCCAACATGCACTTGAGAGCCCTTTAGGGAACTTGAATGTTCCACAGTTGTGAAAAGCAGATACCATTCTCAAGGTGCATTTGCCGCAATTCAGCACTGTACAATTCCGAACAACCTTTGATGCTCTAGTTCACAGTAGACAGGCATTTTTTGACCCAGTTCACATCACTGATTAGAGCTGTTCTATTTGCCAGATAAATAAATCTCCACTGAATGCAATTTATGGGATACAAGAGCAATTTATGGATCAATTTAGAACTATATGTGGCTTAGCTGGCTTTGTAAAACTACTTATAAGAGTGAAAGAAATCAATAAAGATTTATTAAGGTTTTCATTCTTTGCATGGGTTTTGAAATGGGTTCTTACCTCTTATTAAAGGCCTTTAATGCTTTTTTTTGGAATTCAAATACTATACTTTCCATATCAGCTTATTTTCTTGAGTTGACCCTTTGTGTTGAGTGAGGGCATTTTTTTTATTTTTTATTTTTTATTTTTTTAACTTTTACTTAATAAATATAAATTTGCAAAGTACAGCTTTTGGATTACCGTGGCTTTTCCCCCCTATAACTTCCGTCTCACCAGCAACCCTCCCATCTCCCGCTCCCTCTCCCATTCCATTCACATCAAGATTCATTTTCAATTATCTTTATATACAGAAGATCAATTTAGTATAGATTTCAACAGTTTGCACCCACACAGAAACACAAAGTGTAAAATACTGTTTGAGTCCTAGTTATAGCATTAATTCACATTGTACAACATATTAAGGACAGAGATCCTACATGGGGAATAAGTGCACAGTGACTCCTGTTGTTGACTTAACAATTGACAATCTTGTTTATGGCACTAGTAATTACCCTAGGCTCTTGTCATGAGTTGCCAAGGCTATGGAAGCCTTTTGAGTTCACAGACATCAATCTTATTTAGACAAGGTCATAGTCAAAGTGGAAGTTTTCTTCTCCCTTCAGAGAAAGGTACCTCCTTCTTTGATGACCCGTTCTTTCCATTAGGATCTCACTTGCAGACAATTTTCATTTACGGTTTTTCTTTTTTTTCCCCAGAGTGTCTTGGCTTTCAATGCCTAAAATACTCTCATGGGCTCTTCAGCCAGATCCGCATGCCTTAAGGGCTGATTCTGAGGCCAGAGTGCTGTTTAGGACATCTGCCATTCTATGAGTCTGCTGTGTATCCTGCCCCCCCATGTTGGATCATTCTCTCCTTTTTATCAGTTATTATTAGCAGACACTAGTTTTGTTTATGTGATCCCTTTGACTCTTAATCCTTACATTATGATCAATTGTGAACTGAAACTGATCACTTTGACTAGTGAGATGGCCTTGGTACATGCAATCTTGATGGGATTGAATTGGAATCCCCTGGTCTGTTTCTAACTTTACCGTTTGGGGCAAGTCAGATTGAGCATGTGCCGAACTGTACATCTCCCCTGCTCTCTTATTCCTACTCTTATATTTAACAGGGATCACTCTTCAGTTAAATTTAAACACCTAAGAATAATTGTGTGTTAATTAAAGAGTTCAACCAATAGTATTAAGTAGAACAAAAAAATACTAAAAGGGATAAAATGTTAAGTTGTTCATCAACAGTCACGGCAAGGGCTGATCATGCCATTGTTTTTCACAGTGTCCATTTTACTTCAACAGGTTTCCTTTTTGGTGCTCGGTTAGTTGTCACCAATCAGGGAGACCGTATGATATTCGTCCCTTTGGGACTGGTTTATTTCACTCAAATGATGCTTTCCAGATTCCTCCATTTTGTTGCAAATGACTGGATTTCATTGTTTTTTTTTTTTTTTATTGCTGTATAGTATTTTATAGAGTACATGTCCCATAATTTCTTTATCCAGTCTACTGTTGATAGGCATTTAGGCTGATTCTAGGTCTTAGTTATTGTGAATTGAACTGCAATAAACATTAAGGGGCAGACAGCTTTTTTATTTGCCAATTTAATTTCTTTTGGGTAAATTCCAAAGGAAATTCCAGTTTGCATTCCCACCAACAGTGGGTTAGTGTCCCTTTTCCCCCACATCCTTGCCAGCATCTGTTGTTGGTAGATTTCTGTATGTGAGCCATTCTAACCGGGGTGAGGTGAAACCTCATTGTGGTTTTGATTTGCATTTCCCTGATTGCTAGTGATCCTGAACATTTTTTCATGTGTCTGTACGCCATTTAGATTTGAGTGAGGACATTTTACACACGGCCATGGCCAGCCTCTGTCCCAGCCCCATTAGTTGAAGGTACCCACACTCTGTGCCAAGATATACTTGAACTCACAATGAGCGTTCCCTACATACACTATCTTTCTGAAAAAGGAAAGCATGGATAACATTCAACCTTTGTGAAGAGCACTTGGAGGCTCATCTGATACTTTTTAAAAATAAGCAATTAAAGAATATGCCTGAAAATTAGATTCCTGATATATGTAAGAAAAAATTAATAGCTTCCTCATAACAATACTTGGAACCTCACCTATGAAAATCAAGATGCATTTACTTGTTTCATCATACGATTGCTATAAACTATAGGTAGGTGTAGAAGCTTGTATAGATGGTATTGAAGTATTCTTAGTTCTTGCAATGTGGCTTTATAGCTCCTTCTAGCATATGCAGTCTATTTCTCTTAATTCTAAGCTGGTGTTGTTAATCACACTGGCTCTTGGAACTCAGTGGAAGTACCAGTATGTAGATGATGAACAAGCTTTGCATGCTCCACTCTTAGCCTTGGAATCCTGCTGTTCCTGATAAATGAACAGGTCCAGCTGGCCTGCTGGATGTTGAGAGACATGTGGGCCAGTTTTCCTCATTGTCCCTCAACACAGTCAATCCCTAGAAGTGGCAACACCTGGCTGACTACCTGTAACTGTAGGCTCATGTTTGAGTGCAACTGAGACCAGAGCAACTTGTCAGCTAAGCCAGCCCAAACTACAAAACACCAGCATCAGGAGCTAAGTAAATGGCTATAGTTTTATATTGTGGGGTGGTTTGCTATACGGCAAAAGCTGCCTGACACAGAAGGTATTACTGTCCTCACTGTACTCAACAGCAACACAGTAAGCTGTCCAAGATTGAGCAGCTGGCAAAGAGTAAAGCTCTCAGTCTTTAAGGGCCCACACTCCAGTCACTGCCCTATACTCACTCCTTTTGAGGCAAAGGAGAAAGCACACACTGGGTGCCTTCTACATGGTTAGCACTGGGCTAGATATATCCCCTACACCTAAGGAGAATACAATCTCTGTTTCTTCACTAAGGAAATTGCAATTTAATGGTTTTTCTCATACTATCGCCTACACCTAAAATGCATTTTCACATATTTTCCACCTTTGAAACCTGCTCAGATATAACCACCTCTCAGGAATGCTCCTTAACATTACAAGCCAAAATTAAATTTTTTCCTCCTGGGAAAAACAGCCAGAATTTCTCACTTCTTCTTTTATCCTCGCCCTTTGCAATGGGACCTTTTGGTAACTTCATCAAGAGAGGAAATCTATTTCCCCATGCCCTGAATCTAGACTGGCCTTCTGACCTGCACTGGCCAAAACAAGTGGCAGGAGGGACGGTGTGCCAGCTCTGAGGTTAGGCCCAGGTGTCCTGAATGCTTTTATTCATTCTCTTGGGAACCCTAACTCCATTATGCCAACAATCCCAGGCTAGCCCCACTGAGGGAGGAGAGACCACACAGACCAAGGATAGCTTAGCCAGCTTGTCTCAGCTGATGCCCCAGAAATGTGAGATAGCTCTGTTAAGAGAGCAAAGCTGAACCACAGCTGAGTATTGTTGCAAGAGGAAGCCTGGCTGAGATGAGAGGACTTGCCGTGCTGAGCCCAGCCCTGGACTGCCAGCCATAGAATGAAGAGCTAAATAAATGGTCATTTAAAGGGGCTCAGCTTGTTCTGAAGTCACACATCATGCATTGCTATGTCCTCTTTGTACAAGTGCTCCTTTGTCCTCCTCAGGCATTTTTAGACTTATTGTTGGAATAGAACCATATTCACTAAATGGCATTGAATGAATGAATAAATGACTAAATATTCAATTGCAAAGAGATAAGATTTCTCTAGCAAAACAGAACTCTTTTTTATTTTTACTTTGTAGTGGGTAACTTCTATCTTTCCTGGCTGAGAGATTCAGCAATGTTTAGTGCAGGGCCTGACACTTAGCAGGTGTGCTCAATGACTGTTATCTACCATTGATCCTGAATGTGAAATGAGATGCCAAACAAAACAAAAGCCAAAGCAAACATCGCGCATAGAGACACGCGGGGTGCTTTTCCTAAATGCTTTCAAAATCAGGACAAACTCTCCTGGTATTTGTAGGAGGGAGATTTAGGGCAAGCCACACGCTGATTTGGGGTTTTGTTTTCTTTTTTCCTTTTCTCAGATATTGGTAAGCTTATTTCGCTTTGAAAATATCAGGGAACTTCAAAATGTTCATGGAAAAATGAAATTAAAAGATAAGATTTTTTTGGTCCCCAAATTTTCAATTCCATACAAAGTTTTTTCCATAGTGCCTATTTTTCAGGAACTGTTTGAAGAGCCTTCATATGCATAAGTTCGAAAGGTTTTTCACCCAATTTAATGTTACCTATTAACTCCATTTTCCATGAACTTTTTGATTTACCTTTGTATACTCCTTTAAATGATTTCACGCTGTTTCAAACCACCCAATTATAAAGAGCAGCCAGCAGACTTTCCTTGCTCTGCCTCAAGACCGGCAGTTCTCAGCTTTGGTTGTATATTGGAAGCATCCAGAGAGTGATTTAATTAGTCTGGGGTGCAGCCTGCATGTGGGAACTTTTAAAAGCCCTTAGGGTAATTTTACTGAATAGTCAAAAGTTGAGAACTACTACTCAATTTTTCTGAGTGCTTCCACCAGTCAAATGGTTGTTATCAGCCTTAACTGTAAAGGTAGTTCTAAATTAACCTTTTTTATATGCCTATGATCAAAACCCAGCACTGAAATACTACAGCTGGAAAATAATTTCTTGTAATAGACAATGACTGGCTCGAAAGGGATTAAGAAATGATTATTAAATGAAGAACTTCCTGATGATTAACTCAACAAGCATAATCTAGACACTTGGCAGAGCCTTAAATGTCTTAAATATAATTAGATATTCAAAATTTTATTGGCCTAATTAAATAACATGTAGCACTATAGACCACATTAAATAAACCATTGACGCTAAATCACATTTACAATTTTTTTGCAATCTGAAAGTATATGAGCCTAAAATCTCTTTGAGATGTACATGATCATATAGGTTGTTACACTTTGTTATAAATAAAGGCACAATGTGATTTTCGAGGTCAGATTCAATACAGTTATGTCTAAAAACTGTGGCCTCATCGTCATAGTATGTAAGTGACTTTCACATAGCAACAATGCTCTTTTCAGCAATTCTTCTATGGGAGACTTCAAAAGTGCTAAAAAATGATGAATGATCTTATGTTAGAACCTATGTAACACATGCAAAGTTTCTTGGGCACCCATATTTCATCCTCAATAAAATCCTAACCTTTGGTTATTTGGGGCTGCTCTGCTCTTGTATGATCAGACAGCCCCGGCATGCTGGATAATCAATAAAACTTCCCCTTGCTGGTTGCATGAGAAAAAAAATAAAAATAAAAAAAATAAAATCCACAGCTGTAATCATAAACAGACCTCTGACACACAAATTCAGAGTCAGAACTTCTTAAGTCACAGGCTCTCCAAGAGAAAAAGTTGGTTTGACCCTCTGATTTCACAGATGGGAAAAATAAGGTCAAGAGAGGTTGAACCAGTTAAACTCTGGCCCCAACACCAAATGGCTGGAAATCTTGCCCAGGGCATTTGAACCTGTGTCCTCTCACCTCCCCGGTGTCATATGGAAGCAAATAGCAAAGCGTGTTCAACCCCTACAAAAACAGGTGGCTGGATTGCATTTGGTCTCCAGCTTTCTCCAAATACTTGGATTTTGCCAACTCTGCTATAGCTCGCTGTGTTCAGCAGGGGACCCTGGCAACAGGAGAAATGATTGCTTTCTAATTCTCATCACAACCACAGTCATTTATTATGTAAGTTATAAATACATTTGCTGATTTTCCCTATATTTAACATCATATGTTAGCATGGAACACCTGTTACAATTAATGAGCCAATATTGGTACACTATGATTACCTAACATTCACACATAGTTCAGATTTCTTTGGTTTTTACTTGATGTCTCTTTTCCTATTCCAGGATCCCATCCAGGACAACATGTATTTTGCACCATTTTTTATTATTTCAAGTGTGTGTATATAGGGAGGGAGAGGGAGAAGATGGGAAGAAGAGGGAGAATGTGATGTGTGTGTGTGTGAGAGAGAGAGAGAGAGGGAGAAATAGTTCTCTTCTGTTCAACCTACTAAGGGCCATACTCTATGAATTCCTATTTGCATGTTCTCTAATGTAAAAGAAAGGGGCTTATGTTAATGGAGTAATCTGGAGTTTTAATTATGAGAAAAACACTGGATAAGAGAAAGGTCAGGTTAAAACAGTTGACATTTGGGTGGATGTATCTGGAAACCTGGTCTCTGATTTGAACATGAATTAACAAAACCTGGAAAGCAAGGAGCAAGGTAGAGCAGTGTGAGAATTCAAAGTTAACAAAAGGCAGTTCACATAGAACCACAGTTGATGCAGAGGAAACATGCAATGGTTGTGCCATTTGTCATCATTTACTTCAGGGGAGTTTGCATTTTTAAAAAATACACATACATGTAATGATATTCCCTTTGCCAATATTTGTGTAAAACATTTTCCAAACAAGACAGATTCATCTTACTTTGAAATGAATTGTTAGATCACAACAGAGAATGTTAAAGCGTTTGCATCCCTTATAGAAATGCCAAACATTTTACTCTGCCTGATGCTGTACTATAAATAGGGAAATTCAAATGCTAAAAATGTTTTCCAAGTTGCCAAACATAGTTCTTTAGCATCCACTTCCTAGTATGAATGACTGTTCTTCCAGAGTTTGAAAGTGAAAGCTAATTACGATTCAGAGAAGTGATGTTGCTCACATCAAAATTTAAGTGTAAAAGATATTTCCTTTATATATATATATTTCTTAGATCATATCCATTGAAACGGTTCTTTATGCAGTTACTAGTTTTATTTTGCAGTAATTAGCCTGATGACAACTGGGTTTTTAGTTAACAACTGGCAGACAGTCCCAATAGGACAAATATCATATGTTCTCCCTGATCTGTGATAACTAATAGAGCACCTAAAAGATAATCTATAGAAGTGAGATTAACACTTTGAGAGGCAATGGCTTTGAACGGTCCTGGTCTCAGACAGTTTTTTTTTTTTTTTCATACAATTTGTTGAACTCTATAGTGTAATTGTATGGGTATAAAGTTAACTGAAAATAAATGTTAGTAAAAAATAAGAATGGGAATAGGAGAGGGAGGAGGAAGAGGGGTGGGAGGGTGAGTATGGTGGGAAGAATCACTATATTCCTAAAGTTGTCTTTATGAAATGCATCAAGTTGTATTCCTTAAATAAAAGGTTTCTGGGAAAAAAATTGGCATAGCAACATCAGTATTGTTGGAAAAGCATGATGCTGATCTAATTACTTCAAATCATGTTAGCTGTATTTGGATATAATGACAGATGTCAAATTTGAATGGTAAAGTCAGAACTTGAGAACTAATAAGCCCACCAAGTAAGGGATGATACAAATATTGCCTAAATATATAAGAATGCAAGGAAATCAAATTCTTGGAAATTTTATCTGATTAAGTAGTAAAACAGGATTTCTTGAGGAAAATCATTTTTTGTGATCAAAGTACATGAGAAATAGTATTGATTTATTACTGATATTTTATGAAGTGTAAATATATATCTTGAAATAAGTAAAGAGAATATGAGTAGCATGGGGACTGCAATATTGAAAGTTATCAACATCTGATGAGGTGACCCTAGGGCAGGAATCTGTAGGAGCTGCTTCTATGATGTGGATAGAGCAAGGCAGAGCAAGAATGGCTTCATAACATTTTCCTCTAATCAGCTGACCTCCCTTGGGTCTTTAATCTTCCTTCTGCACTGACCAGGCCTCACATTATCCAATTACCAATCATCTGGTGGAGAATGGCAAAGTTCCCTTTACTAAACACAAAGAATTACTGCAACATTTCCTGATTTCAATCAAAGCTTCACCTGTTTTGACATTGCCAGCCTTCACAGAGACACTTAAAATTTTTACAGTATATAAGGAGTCACTCAAGTGAAAATATTTGACTTTAGGTAAATTATTGTTAAATTTTATATTACTTAAATAAAAGCTTTCATAATTATACTGTGAATTTTTTCCTACCTAACAAATGATGTGTCATTTTACTTATCTTAAATCACTTATATAATGAAATGTCTGACTGGGAGACATGTTTTGAAATGGCATACTAGTATATTCTTGATTTAGGGATAAATTATATAAGTTTCAAGCTATGTTCAAGACATCATCATATCAAAATAGACAATGTTGCTTTTATTATTTAATGTTTGGGCATTTTACATTGAATTAAAAATAAATCAACTTGTAATTTTTTGTTTAATTATAAAATAATACAAAAAATTGCAGGCTACTGTTTTAATTTCTCTGCAATTAATATATAATGTGTGTGTGTGTGTGTGTGTGTGTATATAGTTTTTCAGAGTACTATATTATCAGCTTATCTGGAGGAATGTGAGGAAATTTCATGGAGAAGTATAACTATGAGTTTGGGAGTAGGTATTTAGCCTATCAATTAAGACTCCTGCATCCCACATCAGAGTACCTGGGTGTAGTTCCTGGCTCCAGAGGCTAACTCCAACTTCCTGCTAAGGCAAACTCTGCAAATGACTGGTGATAGGTCAAGTAATTGGGATCCTACTGCTCACATGATTGGATTAAGTTCCAATTCTTGGTTGTGGCCTTGGCCAAGCATTGGGTGTTGAAGGTATTTGGAGTGCAACCCAGATGATGGGAGCTCTCTTGTTCTCTCTCTGCCTCTTAAATAAATAAATCAATGTAAGTATGAGGTTTTTTTAAATAATATGTGCAAGACAGTTATTATGAAAAAATGCATGGATTAAAAATTTTTGGAAATATCTTCATATTATGTTTCTAATAAATAAAAGCCAAATTGTACATGATGATTAATACTTTTTACTTTTAATTCTGTGTAGTGCAGATATCCTCATAGGCTAACATTTTACAAATATATTAAGATATTTAAGATTTGCTAAAAAAAAAAATACAATAGCCACGCACACACCACCCAGTTTAGGAAATAAACATTGTCAATGCCATGAAAAGTATGCAAGAATTTAAACCAGACAACAGCAGTGTTTAGCACTGTAACAGTACTACTTCTTGTGCTTGCTGTGTTAATGGTCTTTAATCAGTTACCCATTACATGTACAAAGGAACTGTACAAATGACAAATTACAAAAACTAATTAAAACTACCCTGGGAGTCTGCAGTGTGATATGAGTCCCAAATGCACTTGTCACCGACAGCCTCACATACTCAAAGAGATCTTCAGTTATTAACTGTTTTCTAAAACATAGCTCAGTAATCATTTTATGAATCAATAGTTTAAAAATAGAACTTGGATTTGGACCTTTATTGTCCTGAATGGTGTAAAAATCCCTGGGAGGCCTGTGAATCCCAAGGATCTGGTGAAGTGGCTGTTGGGAAACTGACCCATACTCTGACAGATGGTAGGAAACTGGAGATGAGTGGGGGAAAAGGAACTCAGGATCGTGAGAACACAGAGCAGGCAGGAGGATGCAGGAAGGGAGTCACGCCAACAACCTCTTCCCCGGACACCTTACACCTGGGGACAACAACTGAGACGCTGGGCCTCCCATCACACAACCCTGCAGGTTCTGCAGAAAGCTTTTGAGCCCAGAGAGTCGAGAACCAAACATCGCCACATAAGAGAGAACTTCAAAACGTTCATGGAAAGATGAAATTAAAAGATAATTTTAGTGCAAAAAGCTGTTATGGAATGCATGTGTAGTTTCCTCATAATATGCATCTCTCTGTGAAGCTTTGGAAGACCCCCACCTATGCCAAAGCAGAGCAGGTCTCCCACAGGTCATGGCTCGGTGAAGGAGGACGATGTGGCCGCCTGCTGCACCTGTTAGCAGGTGCACACTGTGGGAAGTGCTGGGTCAAGGCAAAGCCTGCAGAAGCCTATGCGTGTCCTGATGGCAGATGGAGAGGGATGATTAGACCCCCACCACGCGGCCCAGGAGCCTGTGGCATTGGCAAGTTGTACTTCACTGAGCCCACTCTGCACACTGGAAGAACAGGATTCACAAATGCTTCCTCTCTACAGTAAACACCACCAGGAAAAGGGTATACACTTCTGAAAAAATGCTGACAATGTGCCATGGTGTATGTGCCTCTGAGGGGGAAGTATGTGCATTTATAGATCACAAAGGGATGTGACAGAGGAGCAAGCTCTGGTGCGGCCCAGGAGGCGCCGCTGGAGTTGGGGCCGGAATGCCCCGACCCCAGAGCAGATGGCTGGATGCCAGTGCTGACTCTACATTCACTCGGCAAGTTCCAGATCCTCCCTGTGCATTAGTTTCCTCTTAAGTAAAGTGGGAAAACTAACAACAATGGTAGTCAGGGTAGTCAGGCGGACTAAATGTTTAATATTTGCAAGCACTTCGAAACAGGGCTTGGGTCATGGTAGCTGCGATATATGTGGCTGTTAAACCAGACAGCATCATTAAATGTTTACTCCGGTTTTCTGCAAATGATACACATTGCTGCTCATAACAGACAGCACCGACATATAACATAGGAAAAATGAGATTCTCACACAGCTTCTTTTTTTTTTTTTTTTTTTGACAGGCAGAATGGACAGTGAGAGAGAGAGAGAGAGACAGAGAGAAAGGTCTTCCTTCCCCCAATGGCCATGCAGCCGGCACACTATGCTGATCCGAAGGCAGGAGCCAGGTGCTTCTCCTGGTCTCCCATGGGGTGCAGGGCCCAAGCACTTGGGCCATCCTCCACTGCACTCCCTGGCCACAGCAGAGAGCTGGCCTGGAAGAGGGGCAACCGGGACAGAATCCGGCGCCCCGACCAGGACTAGAACCCGGTGTGCAGGCACTGCAGGCGGAGGATTAGCCTAGTGAGCTGCGGCGCCGTCCAAGCAGCCTCTCTTGACAAGGATACTTAGGAGGCCCGTGGACATGCTGACTCAGCTGCCTCCCAGCCCCTGTGGCTTTTAGGTGAGCTGTGGTCACCTGCTACGGACAGCCAGACTGTCACTAGCTCATGCTAGTGCCCAGGCCCTGTGTAGAGTGGTTACTGGGGACTCCAGCAGAACAGGAACAAGGTGACAGGATGAGAGACGTGGCTGCCAGAGTCACAGGTGGGCCAGGAATTACCCTGCAAGTGGTAGTGTCTCCCCTGCTCCCTAATCTGGCTGCCAGAGGCGGTGCCTCCAAGGAGTCCCTGGTGAAGGCTGGAGACGCTGGCTCTGCCTCTGCTTTCCCTCCTTCAGCGAATCTTAACTCAGGTGTTGAAAACAATTGAATAAAAATTACTTTTAAAATAGACAAAGCTGGCGCTGTGGCACAGTCAGTGAAACCGCCACCTGCAGTGCCGGCATCCCATATGGGTGCCGGATTGAGTTCTGGCTGCTCCTCTTCCTATACAGCTCTCTGCTGTGGCCTGGGAAAGCAGTAGAAGATGGCACAAGTCCCTGGGCCCCTGCACCGGCGTGGGAGACCCTGGCTCCTGGCTTTGGATCAGCGCAGCTCTGGCTGTTGCAGCCAATTGGGGAGTGAACCATCGGATGGAAGACCTCTGTGTGTGTGTGTGTGTCTTTCCTTCTCTGTGTAACTCTTTCAAGTAAATAAATAAATAAATCTTTAAAAAATAAACTAGACAAAGATGTACCCAGTAGAAACAACAATAGGAAAGAGTTTGGTGAAGTTTGATTGATTTTTCTTGGGTTCTTTGTTATTTATCTGAATTTTCCATCATACACTTATATTACCATGTCTATTTTTAAAAAGACATACCAAAGACAGGTGGCATAGCGAGTTAAGCTGTCATCTGCAGTGCTGGCATCCCATATGCATGCCAGTTTGAGTCCTGGCAGCACCACTTCCAATCCAGCTTCCTGCTAATGTGCTTGGGAAAGCAGTGGAGGATGGCTCAAGTGCTTGGGTCCCTGCACCCATGCAGGAGACCTGGATGAAGTTCCTGGCCCCTGGTTTAGGCCTGGCACAGCCATGGCTGTTGCAGCCATCTGGGGAATGAACCAGTAGGTGGAAGATCTCTCTCTCTCTCTCTCTCTCTGAGTGTATGTGTGTGTGTGTGTTTCCTCGTCTCTTTCTATAACTCTTTCACATAAATATATCTTAAAAAATAAAAATATACAAATACATCTTTAAAAATGTTGTCAAGTAATTTTATTTGTTTTGTTTTTTTTTGTTTGTTTTTTGTTTTTTTTTTTTTTTTTTTTGACAGGCAGAGTGGACAGTGAGAGAGAGAGAGACAGAGAGAAAGGTCTTCCTTTGCTGTTGGTTCACCCTCCAATGGCCGCCGCGGCCGGCGCGCTGCGGCCGGCGCACCGCGCTGATCCGATGGCAGGAGCCAGGAGCCAGGTGCTTTTCCTGGTCTCCCATGGGGTGCAGGGCCCAAGCACCTGGGCCATCCTCCACTGCACTCCCTGGCCACAGCAGAGGGCTGGCCTGGAAGAGGGGCAACCGGGACAGAATCCGGCGCCCCGACCGGGACTAGAACCCGGTGTGCCGGTGCCGCTAGGCGGAGGATTAGCCTAGTGAGCCGCAGCGCCGGCCTAAAAATGTTGTCAAGTAATTTTAAAAGAGTGAGAAATTTGACAACCACAAAGCAGATAATATACAGGAATTGTGTCATAGGGATGGAAGAAAAGATCAGTTTAGTTGCATAAAATTAACCCTTACAGAAACTACATAAATAGCTCAGAAAGGTTTGCAATAAGCTAAAGAACTATCTTTTACAGAAACCATCACAATAATAATTTTAGAAATCACTTTGTTTATATTACATAATTTTTGTAAGAATACCCAGAGTATCATCATTACAAACACAATACAAGCCAGGTTTGGGGAGTAAGGATAAAGCTCTCTTTCAGCACAAGAATGAGGGGCCCTTAAACTCGGGGTTGGTAATAGCCCTTGTACACCTGCTGTCAGGCTGCTCTGAGCAGGCTCTCCTGGGCTCTAGTCCACGCGCCCCGCCTGTGAACACAGCAGCCTGCAGCCTTGGCAGCATTTTCTGTTTTGGTAAGGAAAACACACACACACACACACACACACACAGTGCCCAGACACCTGAAGCTATCAGGAACCAATGTGAGGTGAGGTCTGTGTGCTCGATGAGAGGTGGGAACACACACCTCACTATGCTGTATGTTGCGCTTCTTCAGGCCCCAACACAGGGTCTGCACGGTGCTTTAATCCCTTCCTTTCCCCGTTGTTGCCTTTGAAGTTCTCAGTATTTGGACCCAGGATCCTCTCACACTGTTCCAAGTGGGCACTCCTGCCTGCATGCAGTCTTCACATGTGTCTTTCCCCCGCTTATCCTAAGCTGCACATTCTTACTTCTGAGAACCAACAGAAGATACGCATAGGTTTTCATCTACACCAACACTGAGTGCGGATGTATTGGGAGCAATATCAAAGCAGGTTTGGAGGTGTCCAGGAAGTACTCCTAAACTTCCATGATTTTAATTCCTCTTACTGTGTTACTTAGCTGAGCACACACTGCTCTCTTAGAGACGTCCCCCCACCCCGATGCCATACATGCATAATTCAATCATCACTGTAAGGACGCTATTTCACTCAAGTATGATTTGCATCCACAGTAAGGAGAAGCTATTAAAATATATATTTTAAAAACTTGCCACGCTGTTCTAGTGCTTAGATTTTCAGATTCCCCACTGCTCTGCTATTTTCTTACTCTGTATGCACAGCGCAGATTCTTGCCAAGACTATTACAGTGAACAAACAATGTCCTCTCTGTCAGAACAGCGAATGAATAGTATCCCAAATTCTTCTCTAATGTACAGCCTACATTCTCCCCCCCCCAGCCCCTTCACAAGAGAATAACCAGGGTAAGAACAGAGGAGGAAAACATGACTCTCCCCCTCGCCCCTCTGAAATCTCCTTCGAGAAGGCTGGGAGCTAAGCAGTGCCAATCACACATACATTTCGAAACAGAGAAAGCTGGCAAGTGTATTTTCTTTTCACTCAGAGCATATATTTTTGCATTTCTCTTTGTGCAGGTACACAAATATCTTTACAAGAAGAGGAGGAGGTGTGTTTCAGCAGATAGAATCTCAGGGCTTGGCAAAAACAGCTTTTAGCTACAAACCGAGAAGCGACGGGGCAACTTCATGGAAACGACGCAGCGATTTGTGTTCAAATATTGGCAGCTAATTCATGAACGCTGAGGCTGAGCAGGCAGACGGCTGCTTCTGTTCAGCCTTTATTCCTGCTAAGCCCACGATTCCTAAAGAAAGAGCCTAGAGTTCCTCCTCTGAGACGGAGTATGATGCACACAGATACCTTTTCTTCCTCTCTGTGTGTGTGTGTGTGTGTGCATGTGTGTGTGTCTCACACACACCCCTCCCATCCCTAAAAGAGGCATTAAGGAAACAAGTTCCCAAAAATGATTTTCTCATGAACCATGGAAAAGCTTACTTAAATATTTTCATTAGTAGAATATGGATTTACTAAAATCTTCTGGAGATGTAAGGCCTGGTGTAAAATATTTTAAGTCAGGGTTTCCCCTCCTTCCTTGTGACATGACTATAGCATGTATGTCAGTTTAACCTTTAGGGGGGATTACCCAACTCTTTGCTCATAAGAGAAGCGGCGCTGTATCTCTAAGCAAACCACTCAGGCTTTTGTTTTCACGAGAATCTGAAACCCGAGGGGAGAAGTCCCGGGAGCTTCCTCTCGCCTCCCTTTTTCCCACACATGTCTAGGGGAGCTCAGTGAATGCCAGATTCTGATGGTCTCCTCCTGGTAACACATTTAGAAGAGGCTGCGGGATACCCCCTGCCCGGCTTTCTTCTCTCCCTTCCCTCTCCCTCTTCCTCCACTCTATGTCTGACTCCAACAAAACAATTAAACCTTTGTGTATCACTGCCATTCGCAAACTCGATCGATGTGCCCCCTTCTTGCTACGATGGTAATATTTACCTTGATGAAATGTTTGGCCAAAAGAGTATTCTAAATTCTGGCAATGTCTTCCTTTGGAATCTTGTTGGGCTGAGAGTTCTCCTTTCTTTCTTGGCCTGGAATCAAAAAAAAAAAAAAAAGAAAGTTTAGGAAAAAGGCAGAATGGACAGAGACTGTGAAAGATACCTGCCTGGTCCACTGTAAAATGACAGTGTCTGCTTGCCAGATGTTGAATTTTTAACTCCTTCCTGGACAAAGCAAACTACAAGGTAGAGGCAAAACCACCAATAATAATAAATAAAATTTCTCTTTTCACGCTTTTCCTAATTTATGACAAATGGAACTGTGTCTTTATATTAAAATGCAAATAACTGTTACCCAGATTTGAGGTAAAGCACAAGACTTAATTGAAAAGAGCATCTGGGCTGGCGCCGCGGCTCACTAGGCTAATCCTCCGCCCTGCAGCGCCGGCACACTGGGTTCTAGTCCTGATCGGGGCACCGGATTCTGTCCCGGTTGCCTCTCTTCCAGGCCAGCTCTCTGCTGTGGCCAGGGAGTGCAGTGGAGGATGGCCCATGTACTTGGGCCCTGCACCTCATGGGAGACCACGATAAGTACCTGGCTCCTGCCATCGGATCAGTGTGGTGCGCCGGCCGCGGCGGCCATTGGAAGGTGAACCAACGGCAAAAGGAAGACCTTTCTCTCTGTCTCTCTCTCTCACTGTCCACTCTGCCTGTTAAAAAAATTTTAAAAAAAATGAAAAGAGCATCTATGCTTTGCGGTAAGGTATAGGTGAGATTCATTCTGAAGATTTCTTTTTAAGAGGAGACTCTTTGATGCAGGTGAACAGTCATCCACGTTGCATGCAGCTCTAACCCCAAGTTGTTCCTTCACTCATTCCACTGGGGAAATGGAGATGAGGCTTGGAGACAGAGGAAACCACAGAGATGACTTCCCTTATTCTCATTTTTTAAATTTTTAATTTATTTGACAGATAGAGTTAGAGAGAGAGACAGAGAGAAAGGTCTTCCTTCCATTGGTTCACCCCCCAAATGTCCAATACAGCTGGCACGCTGTGCTGATCCGAAGCTAGGAGCCAGGTGCTTCCTCCTGGTCTCCCACGGAGGTGCAGGGGCCCAAGCACTTGGGCCATCCTCCTCTGCCTTCCCAGGCCCCAGCAGAGAACTGGACTGGAAGAGGAGCAACTGGGACTAGAACCCGGCGCCCATATGGGATGCGGTGCCGCAGGCGGAGGATTAACCAAGTGAGCCACGGTGCTGACCCCTTCCCTTATTCTCACTCCCGACTCATCCAAGGCCAATCCTGTCTGTGGTTCTGCTCTGCCTTTGGTCCTTCCTTGACCCCCTTTTCTCACTAGATCCCTTGCATCTTTAAACTACTGTCTCCTGAATTAATTGAAGACACTATGATAGGTGTAGTGTGAGAGGGAGGAGGAGAGATGGATGGCAAGAATGAATGAACACATTTACAATTTAACAAGAATATCCTGACTGTTGAGTAAGATTTAGAATCCTCCAATTATTTTAACAGATCAAGGGACAATACTCGATCTTCAGTATTAAAAACTCAATAGAACATGAGCCTTCCAGATTTACATGTGCCGAAGCTTTGTCAAGACCATACATTATTGTCTTAGCTGGAGTGTTGCTTTTTTGCACAGTGGAGTCAGCACGTTATTTACTTTATCTTGAGGACATCTAGTGCTTCCCTGACAGTTGAGAAATGGCTGCTTTTTGTTTGTTACTACATTCAACCACGTTATTATGTTCTCCTTTTTTTTTTTCTTTTTAAAATAAATCTAAAAAGATCAGAACAACACACACACTGTCGTGGGCTGTCTTCCTTCAACCTGACTCCAGGTCTTTCCACTGTCAATCATACAAACTAAGAGAAGAGCATGTGACTAGGTGCAGGGCTTGGCAGACAACTGAGTTCCCAGCTATCATTCTACTCTTTCATTAGATTTCATGTCAAATCTGCTTCCAACCCCCTGCCACACAGATATATTTAGACGTGAATTTCAACCATAAATGCCACTTCTCCATGTCTTCATAGACCCTCCAAGTTAGAAATATGAGCAAGATTTGATTATCTAAATTAAAATGCTACAGTAAAAAAATACAACATTTTTCTTGAAATGCCAAATCCTATAAATGTGTTTTAGCAATAATGCATTTTTTAAAGATGTATTTATTTTGAAAGCATTACAGAGAGAGGGGGAGAGACAGAGAGACCTTAAATTTGCTGGTTCACTCCAAAGATGACTGCAAGGCCCATGCTGGGCCAGGCTGAAGCCAGAGCCCTGAGCTTTATCTGGGTCTTCCATTTGGGTAGCAGGCCCTTAACACTTGGGCCATCTTCTCCTGCTTTTCCCAAGCTATTAACAGGGAGCTGTATTAGAAGTGGAGTAGCTGGGACTCGAACTGATGCCCATATGGGATGTTGGCATAGTAGGTGGTGGCTTTACTCACTATGCCACAGCACCAGCCCCAGCAATATGTTGATCTACTTTTTCTATTAGTAGATACGAGTAGAGTTGGATTTGAAAATTGAACATGACAGTAAATTTAGTAACATAAAATTGATGCAGAATTTTGTATCTTCAGAATAGACACTTCATGAATTAAAAATATTCCAAGGAAACAAAAATATAAAGACAGAGTAGTACCACCAAAAAGACAGACATATGGATCAATGAGATAGAACTTAGCATCCAGAAATAAGCTCATATAAATTCCTTCAATAATGCAGCCAATTGATTTTTTTGACAGGGATGCCAAGGCAATTCAATGTTTTCATATAAGAGTTCTGCAGTTTTAACTCTTATATTTACGTGCTTCTTACAATTTGTGCTAAGTTTTTCCTACAGCCGGAGTTAAGCTCCACTTTTGCTTTTTTTGCATAGGGCCCTCTAGTTGTTGAAATGATTATTCCACCCCCATCCTTTATTATATCATCCCATTTATAAGAAATGTCTAAATTGGGCAAATGCATAGCATAGAGTAGACTAATGGTTGCTTAGGCCTGGAGGAGATAGGAAGTGGAAAGGAGATCACAGCTAAGTAGTAATGCAAAGCTTCTAAGATTGATGGCTGCACAACTCTGAAAATATGCTAAAACCACTACATTGTATACTTTTTAAAAAGACATATTTGAAAGGTAGAGCAACAGAGAGAAGGAGAGACAAATAGATTTCATCCACTCCCCAAATGGCTTCATTTCCCAAATGGCCACGATGCTAGGGCTGAGCCAGGCGGAGGCCAGGAACCAGGAATCAGGGTCTGTCTCATGGGTCTCAGGGACACTTGGCCCATCAACCACTGCCTTCCAGGTGCATCCACAGGAAGCTAGATCAGAAGCAGAGCAGCCAGAACTCAAACTGTCACTCTGATATGGATTTTGGCATTGCAAGCAGTGGTTTAACCCATTCTGCCACAACGCTGGACACTGTTTACTTCAATAAGTGATTTTATCGGGGGTGGTGGTGGTGGTTACCAGTTTTCTTGAGATACAATTCACATACCATACTATTCACTCATTTAACATGTCCAATGTGGTGGATTTTAGCATATCCAGAGTCCTTTTTTTTCCTACTTTTTGTGCAGTTTTTGTGAGGACTGTTAGCAGGTTCTTCACACTGATAATGACATTCATGAGAAGACCCAAACAAGTCAACTCTGGAAGTTCATGATGTGTTTTGCCAAGTAGCTTGAAGGCTTGTTTCAGCTAAAGCCCCTCAGAGTAACTGAAATGGAATCCAATTTCTGGGGCCCTGGGACCCTGAGGGACGAGATAGGCACCTGATCAACAACTTGGTTGGGGTCCCCATTGGCATCATTTCCTTGTTCCCAGCTCACAATAGGGCTGCCCAGAATCAGAAAGGATTTACCAAAACAAGATGAAATCAGCAGATGAAAGAGCTACCTGTACCCCCATGTTCACTGCAGCTAAATTCACAGCCACTAAGATATGGAATCAACCCAGATGGTTGATGGTGACTGGATAAAGAAATTATGGTGGGGCCTGTGCTGTGGCATAGCAGGTAAAGCTGCTACCTGTGGTGCTGGCATCCCATATGGGCACTGGTTCAAGTCCCAGCTGTTCCACTTCCGATCCAGCTCTCTGATATGGCCTACGAAAGTAGTAGAAGATGGCCCAAGTCCATAGGCCCCTGCACTTGTGTGTGAGGCCCAGAGGAAGCTCCTGGCTCCTGGCTTTGGATTGGTCCAGCTCCGGCTGTTGAAGCCAATTGGGGAGTGAACAGCGGATGGAAGACCTCTCTCTCTCTGCCTCTCCTTCTCTCTGTGTGTTACTGTGACTTTCAAATAAATAAATCTTAAAAAAAAGAAATTATGGTATATATACACACTATGGAATACTATACAATGGTAAAAACAAAATGAAATTCTGTCTTTTTCAACAAAATAGATGCAACTGGAAACCTTAGTGAAATAAGCCAGTCCCAAAAAGACAGATATCATGCTCTCCCTGATCTATGGTAAGTAATAGACTACCAAAAATACAATGCATAGAGATGAAATTGACATTTTGAGAGTCGATCATTGTTCACAGCCCTTGTCTCTACTGTTGAGCGACAGTGTTTTTTTTCCCTCATACTAGTTGTTGAACTCTTTACTTAGTGTAGGGTTAATCCTATGAGTATAAAGTAAATTGAAAATAGATCTTTGTAAAAATTAGGAGTCAGCCTAGGAGAGGGAGAAGGAAGAAGAGTGGGGGCTTGGGCAGGAGGGAGGGTAGGATGGAAAGTATCACTATGTTTCTGAATCTATATGTATGAAATACATGAAATTTGTATACGTTAAATAAAATTTTTTTAAAAAGAGAAAGGATTCCTTCAGGTGGGGGAAGCCCTCCATTATGGAAGGGAATTCAACATAGACTACAGTAGTAGGTCTAAGTTTTGTTTACTGGGTTCTTCACATTGCAACATGGATAAAGGAAGGTATCTAATTAGATGACATTTGCAGGTGTGAAGTATCCCTTTGTCCATCACCAGGCACCTGCCAGCCTATTCCCCTCTCCATCTTCAGGGACTGTAAGGCGGAGTAGCTTTATTATAGCAATACTCGCACATTCACCCTCAATTTTAAAAATTAATTCACTCACTCAGCAAACAGGTGCTCAGTGATTACTAGACTCTGGTTGCTGGGATTCATTCAGGGCTCAGTACTTGCATACACAGGAGCACAACGAATGAAACTGGGAAGGTCAGGTCTAAGTATCATGGGAGGTTGGGAGTCATTCCTAGGATACCAGGTCCTGCATCTAGAGGGCAATAAGGGCCACCTGGAACACACAGGCGGTCATCCTAGTGGTCAGCACTAGGCCATACCATCTCAGCATGGGAAGCTGAAGTGCAACACACGTTCAGCCAGCACTGGGCAAGACTCTACCATGGTCAGGCACAGATGCAGCCTGGTCAGTGGCACGCTCCATTGGACTGCAGGGTAGGTTTAAGGATCTTCAGGGGTTCCTGCTCTCATCACAACAAATTCAGACTCAGGGAGGCCAAGATGAGGCATGTAAAAGGAACAGACAGTTAAAAAACAGGGAAGGCAGGAGATATCCTGGGGGCTTGGGGCTGACAGTTTCATTTTCTGGTTCTAAGTGACCAAGATCACATGCAATTCCCCCAGAGTTTTTTTTTTTTTTTTTTTTTTTTTTCAACCAGCTGGGGTACCCTGTTGACTCATATGGATCCTATACTTGACCAAAATGCAATCTTGATTTCATTTCAGTGCAGCGTTGCTAAGTCACATCTCTACTCACTGCCCTTTTGCAATTTAACAGGGAGAGAAGGGTGTTTACAGTGATCTCTGTGCCATTTCTGCTTCTTGGATTTGGGTCACTGCACTGAAAGTCCTAAATTCTCTTTCTGTCATCTGTGACATTAGCCATCTCTCCCAGCGTTGGGCCATGCATTTACAGAGTTTTACCCCAGTGAGACCTAATGTTGACTGAGACAGGAGCAGGATAAAACACCAAACACCTTCTTCCAGGAAGGCAGCAATTTATTAGCCAGTTCCCTCTGGGTGTAACTACCACACCAGTTGTTAACCCAGCTAATTATACACACCTCCTGTTTGTCTAAGCAGTGAATATTTGATGATCTACTTCTGATACCCAAAACAATATCCACAAATGAATGTGTGGTATTTCTCATTCATCTACCTAAATTCCATGATGGGTTTAACAAATTATCAGTACACTGGAGATCAACCTCAAAGCACAGATACTTCCTTTCATTAAAATTTCAATATTCAGCCCTCATAGGAAGCATGAAAGAAAGCTATATTAAACATGCTTCTGGTACAGCAATGGAAGAAGTAGCTAAAGACAGTGCATATGGGCTATGATCCACTGTGAAGTGTTGGAAAAACATAGCTAACAATGTGTTTCTCTCCCTCATCCGAGTAGGCTTTTTTCCTGGGCGGCTCTTCTTCCCTTGCTAAAGCTCCCTTGTGTTTTCTGGCCAGTTCTTTTGGCTGATTCTCCCAGCTGTGCCTTCCCCCCGTCTCCCTGGCCCCCAACCCCAGCTGCTATGGCTCACAATTCCAGCCGTGCTGGTATTTACTGTGTTAACAGTTCTAGTCTTCGTGCCATCTGATGTCTCCTGCTTCATTTCTCACACACTTGAACAGCTGAACTCCCCGGTGGACCCAAAGCAACAGTCCATTAAGAGAAAAATGCTTTCTGGGTTTTATTCTCTGCGTGGAAAACAGAAAAATGGAAAAGGCAAGAAGTGATAGTTCAGAGAAGTGCCAAAGAGAGGCCACTGGGAAGATAAGATGAAAGGAGGGGAAAATAATCAGATTTTTTAAAGTCATCAAAAAGATTATAAATATGACACTGGGAAAATAGTTCCTTTGGAAAATCCTCTTAAATGGTACGGTTTAATGAAAATAATCCCCCTTCCAAGAGGAGCATATTTTCCTTCAATTTTAGGGAGCCGATGATGAAAATCCCTAAACATGTAACCTCAGACTATCTACAGTATACACGACTTGTGGAAAATAGATACCATTAGAATACATATATTAAGCTATTAACAATGACATTTTCTTATGAAAATCTTCGATTTATAAGTATGTTACCTGGAAAGAAGCTTAAAATGACACGACTTAGTACAGCCTTATCTGTAGCATGCATCCCAAGTATGGCTTGGATATGAATTTCTTGCAGTTTTACTATAAGCAGGGAAATAATCAAAATACCAAATGCCTTAACAGGATACACACACACCCACCCACACACACATCCCTTTCTCGTGGGCAAAGAATAATTTATAATATGCACATTCAATATATTTAAGGAAAGTTTTATGATATGCTTCTCAGACACCTGAACATAAAGCAAGGTGGCATATATACAAATAATAAAAAGATTAATTTCATTACTTAAATGTTGCTTTGGTGAACAGAAAATATATACATTGATTCCTTCCATTACGACTTTGTAGATTGGTAGTAAATGAAATATTTAAACATATTTTTCTTCAGATGATGTAAACATACATAGAATAATAAGTGGCCCAACCAAAGAAATTCATTCACTTACTTTCTTAGTCACTTGTCGGTGTTATTTCCTTACTCATGAAATAAGATCAAAAAGTGAGATTATTCCAGTCTCTTCCACTTCACATCCTTGGGAAGCTGACTCTTGGCCTGGGACTTTTGCTGCCATTTGGAGAGTCAACATATGTTCTTACCTCATGCAGATGGCCCACACCACCTCTGTCTCATGAGGGGCACTTCAGAGTAGCCAGCTGGTGCACTGTTGTGCCCATCACAGAGCCCAAGAGCCCTCCAAGTCCATGGGAGTCTACTTCCTCCCAGAAGCCCCAGCCACAGAGTCAGCTCAGCATAGAAAGGGTCATTCCCTCCATCCCAGAGGTCCTACAGAACTGGCTGAGCCATCTGTGTGGACCTGGTTCTGCCTACAGTATGGCAGAAGGAAGTGCATGTGAGCCCCAGGAATCTGCCTGGCAGAATCCCACATTTTGCAAGATTGCTGTTTGCTGAGTGAGCTTCAGAGGGGCTGAGTGGGGCTGAGGGTGAATGGGGGCTAGGTTAGTTTGGCATTTTGTAGATGGCCTATATGGGACCAAGTAACCTTATAGTTTCTTTCTCTAAACATGTACAGATGGATTGTATATGACAGTTCCCTATTATCCCACAGGACATGCATTCTAGGGTCCCTGGTGGATGCCTGAAACTACAGAGAGCACTCCACCCCGTATACACTATGGTTCCTCCTATACATACATATCAATGCTAATATTTAATTTATAAATTAGATGAGAGATTAACAACAATAGAGTGATCATATCAAAATCCTGTGATAAAATCTGTTTAAAATGTATGAATTGATTATTTCTGGAATTTCCCATTTAACATTTTCAAATTATGGTTGATCATGAAACTGTGGATAAAGGGGGGCTTCTATGTTGATCTCTCTCTCTCTCTCTCTCACACACACACACACATACACACACAGCCACTTCAATCTTGGACCGTGAACACTGCCTGCATATAGCCCACCAGAATCGTTTCTGCCTGCACACAGCCCACCAGAATTCTGCCATTGATAACATGTCCACGTGGCCATTCTCTAGTGACCTAGAGCTAGTCTTGTGAGTTGCTGTCATATGTTATGACATTTCAACCATTTCTCTGAAGGAAAATAACCACTAGATGACCTAAGCTGAACTTCAGAGAAATTATCAGATACTCAGTATCAAGCACTCATATGGGGGGAAATAATGCATGGACTAAGGCACGCCTAAGCCTCTAAGTAAGCCTTGCGACAGTAAGAGCTCAGTAAATGAGCTATATTACGACTTAGAAACATGGTTCATCTAGCAGAACTGAACGTGTCTGGATATAATCAGGCATGCTGCATCTCAGCAGTGGTTACACTTACAATATTACTATTGTCAAATTCATGGGCTGGACACCACCTCTGTGAGCCTGCTGAACTGAGTCCCTCAAAGTCACATGTTGAAGCCCTGACTCCCAGGACCTCAGAATGGGACACTGTTTAGAAAACACAGATATAATTACTTAAGATGGAGTCACACTAGAGTGGGAAAGGGAGGCCTGGAGCAGACCCTCACTAGAGTCATAGGAGGGAGTGTGGCTTGGGCAACACCTGGTGGCTGACCTCTGGCCTCCACAACAATGAGATAATCCACTTCTGCCCCTGAAGCCTCTCAGTTTGTGGTACTTGATGATGGAAGCCCCAGGCAACTAACTCAGAGCCAGAACATGAGAACCTGTCCCATTTCCTCATGTGCTAGTCCTCATTAAAGGCAGAGAGATGGGGTGGAGGTTGTGGCACAGTGGATTAAGCTGCATCCCATATTGGAGTGCTGATTTGAGTCCTGGCTGCCCTGCTTCCGATCCAGCTCTCTACTAATGTACCTCAAAAGCAGTGGAAGATGACGCAAGTACTTGCACTCCTGTCACCTACATGGAGATCAGGATGGGGATCTTGGCACCTGGTTTCAACTGGCTCAGCCTTGGCTGTTGCAGCCATTTGGGAGTGAACCAGCAGATGGAAGATCTCTCTTTCCTGTGTGTGTGTGTGTGTGTCTGTCTCTGTCTTATAAATACATACATAAATTTAAAAAACAATAAGCAAAGTCACAGAGATGAGGGTAAGGATGGCAACTCTCATTACTTTACATCTCCCCTATCAGGAAGGTTTACACATCAACCCAGCTGCTACACTGAAGCTATTTCCTAATTATACAAATAATTCAAATGAACACTGAAATAACTGGCAGGTTCACCATAGCTCATTATACAGTTTTGAAGAGGGAGTTTGTATTTTGAAATATTGTTTTCAGTAACAGCTCGAGGGACTAATTACCAACGCAACATGCAGCAGAGTTAATGAGAAAACTTTCAGGAACTTTTTTAGTTGTGAGGAAAGTTTTGAAAGAATTCCCTAGGGAATGTGTTTACTTTCTTGGGATACACTGTGTGTATTACGATTGATATATTAGATGATTTATTTTCTTTGACCCCTCCTCTTGGTTAATTTGTGCTTTGCCTTGTCTTGAAAAGTCACTGAAAATTCATGCTTAAGGGCTGGCCATGATTCTCCTTCTGCATTTTCTCAGCCCTTAGTGTATAAGAGCCTTTCTGTTCTATTATTTAGCACTTGTGCATATTTTAGAATTATATTAATATACATCACATATTTTAAAAGATTTATTTATTTGGAAAGTCAGAATTACAGAAATAGAGAGAGATCTTCTATCCACTGTTTCATTCCCCAGAGGTGGATGCTAGGAGCCAGGAGCTTCTTTCCCGCATTGGTAGCAGGATCTTAAACACTTGGGCCATCTTCCACTAGTTTTCTCTGGCCATTAGCCAGGAGCAGGATTGAAAGTGGAGCAGATGAGACATGAACTGGCACCCATATGGGATGCAGTATTGCAGGTGGCAGCTTTACCTGCTATGCCACAAAACTAGCCTCAATATATTTTTAATTTTTAATATCTATTTATTTGAGAAGCAGAGAGACACAGAGAGCCAGCTCTTGTTCCTTGCTCCATTCCTCAAATACTTGCAATGTGAGGGGCTGGGCCAGGCAGAAGCTGGGAGCCAGGGACTCAATCTAGTTCTCTTATGTAGATGGCAGGAGCCCAAATACTTGAGCCATCCCTGATGCCTCCCAGAGTCTGCACTGGCAGGAAGCTGGAGTCAAGAGCTGGAGCCAGGAATGATACTCAAATACTGTGACATGAGATGCAGATGCAGGTGCCTTAACCAGTATCAAACTGCTGGGCTAAAGGTCCACCCTGATGAATATATTTGCATAATTAAAAACAAACTCCACAATATTTCAGTTCAACCCCTGATTCTAGCAAGAAAGAAACTGAGGCCCAGCTGTAATCATACAGCAACTTGGGGTCTGAGCCACAAATACAACAACCTCTTGTTCATGACCTCAACTATATGGTAGTGATTTCATCTTCCATGTATGCTAACTGTACTTCTCCTTAATCAGGTAATTTGGCTTCGGGGTTGTTTGTCTTTTAAAGAAAAACAAAGGGGCTGGTGTTGTGGCACAGTAAGTTAAGCTGCCACCTGAGGCTCCAGCATCCCATATGGGCACCTGTTCATGTCCTGGCTGCGCCACTTCTGATGCAGCTCCCTGTTAATGACCTGGGAAAAGCAGCCCCTGTGTGGGCCTCTGCCACCCACATAGGAGACCAAGATGAAGCTCTTGGCTTCTGGTTTTGGCCTGGCTCAGCCTTGTTTGCTGAGGGCATCTGGGGAGCAGATGGAAGTGCTCTCTCTCTCATAAAAACAAAAATCTTAAGAACAAAAACCTCATCTTAAAAACAAAAATCAAAAAAAAAAAAAAGAAAAGTGTTCTCAAGATTCTCCTGAAATAGCCCATCTAAATCAGGCACATTGAAATGCTTGTTTAAACGTGGATTGTTGGGGTGGGGTTTGGCACGGTGGTTAAGACACTGCTTGGGATACTTACATCCCATACTAGAGTGCTGGGGTTGAGTCCCACCTCTGCTTCTGAGTTCAGATCCCTGCTACTGTGTACCCTGGGAGGCAGCAGTGTGGGCTCTACTGCTTGGATCCCTGCCACCCAGACAGGAGACCCATACAGAGTTCTGAGTTCTTGGCTTTGGCATGGCCCAGCTCCTACTGTTATGAGCATTTGGAGAATGAACCATTGGATGGGAGATCTCTCTCTCTGTCTCTCTTCTTTTCAGATCATTCAATCAATAAGGCTTATTTGTGATGGCTAATTATTATAAGGATTATATGGGATGGCTAAGCTTCTATAATAAAAGACTAGCAACTGATAGTCTAGGCCTATTTTTTAGTAGACAGTTATTTTTCAAATGTCATTCATTTTATTTGTAGAATATATCTCTTGTGATCTGTTCATAGAAATAACTGGCATTACACACACCTAAGATTTTATTTTCTTAGTTGTTTTGGTGTCCAGCTGAATGGCATTTTCAGTGAGAGGTTTTCACCTCTGGATTCCACTACTCAGTCCTCTGTCTGGTCAGAGAAGGAACACGAGCCCCCCTAATGGACCAGGTGAAGGGAAGAAAGAAAGAGAAGAATGATTCTTTGGAGATTCTGAATTCCATTGGGCAAAGACACCACCAGTTCTATGACAGCTTATGAAAGTTTTAACAAATGCCCAGACGGTAATGTGGCTGCATCTCAGGATGCAAAACTGAAATGACAGAGAGCAGTTTCCAGGTGACTGCAAAATGGAGGAACTGGTGTCACCCACAAGACTAGAGAAGAAACCCATAACAGAGAAGAGCAGGAAACACAGCACAGCAGCGTTCTCACGGCAGAATCACTTTTTTTTTTGGTCTGCCATCAACAACTATCCTGTTGTTAAGTAGTAGTAGAGGTAGGAAAATCTATACAAAGCCATCACATAAGGATGTAGGAAAAGTAACCTCAGATCAGACTGAATGAGCAACCAGAGGCTTGATTGCTGTTGATCAGGGCTTTGGTTATTTGAGGTGTTGGCTAGGAGCATGGTCCATGGAGTAACCAAGGCCAGGGAACACCTGGCTGTCTGAGGTGCTACTCTATATCTCTCCCTTGTCTGTACACTTCTGCTCTTTGATGACTTCAGTGGGGAAGGTTGCAGAGATACAATGTAATGTCTGGAAACTTCCAGAAAGTGGACCTATCTACTACTACTTCTTAATGGCAGGATATTTTACAACAAATTCTTTGTTTTCTTGCTTCAGATGGAGAAGCTGGGGTTTGCATGCCATGAATTGGTGATGTAACTAACAGCTATTTCTTCTCATAAACAAGGATGACCAGAGTTTTTAGGCCAGGTCACAGACAATGCTCAGAGCCTGGCTAGGAGCAAAAACCTTATGTTTGTTCCTTCCTCCAGGGCTTACAGCTTATGACGGTATTCAGAGACTGAGCATCGTGAATCAGGAAATAATTATTACTATTTCTGAAGTTGAATCTGGATTTTTTAGGGCATTGGTGGTGATCCTCCCAAAAGGGCACTTTGTATCCCCATTATTTAACCAAACTTCTTGTTATTCAAAAGGCCAAGCCATTTCATAGATAAACAACATGGGTTAATATAGTTGACTAACTTCTGTGATCCCTCAAAGTGAAGACAACTGACAAGAGAAAATCTGGAAGACAAATTCTGAAGCTTTAGTCTGAGACACAAATCCACAGGGCATCAAGCAGACTGTGTGAAAGCCAGCAGGCATCTAAGTGTCATTACAAGAACAAGGCTGAGGTGTCACCAGTCACGGCTCTAAGACCTAACTCACCTCCTGTGCCTAATTCTGGGCCTTGTGTTCCCTTCCACAAAGAACTGATTGCCTCCTTCCAAGGGTTGGTGTGAGGCCCAAATGAGAACATGTGTGTGTTTTGTTCAGCAACAGTAAAACATTCAGCACAGAAAAGCTGGTGTTGGGAACACCAGTGTCACCTGATTCTCCAGCTTTCTGCTATGTTGATAACACCTGATTTATGTTTTTGATGACTAAATAAGCTATGAAACTTTTCACACGATGATTTTGGCAGGTCTTTCCCCTCGTTATCATTTGGAGCCACATATCTGATTTAGATGTCACTTTTTTCTGAGTTCCTCCCCCCCTTTTTTTTTCACTTTTTATTTTCAAGCTGGTAGATGTGTATCACAGGGATGGGAAGGGGTATGTGTGCAAAAGAGGAAGGTGGGTAAAGGTGCTGGTAGGGGCAAGAAGGCCAACCAGGGAAGGAAAACAAGAATAAGTGACAGTCACCGACAAGGAGGGTCAAGGGCTTCCCCTTCTACTTCAGAGAGAGGCACCTAGCCCTAATTTTGTTCTTTATTTGCAATTTGTAGATCACTAGGAATAAGACACCAGATGGCCCTCTGCAGAAGCGATTCTGCCTCTGACTCTCATCTCATGGTGCCCTTCCCCCTTCTCATGCTGCTGGGCTCTCCAGTGCAGTGGACGCTGCTCAAATCCTCTGGTTCTCAAACTGAAACCCCTGGATCTGCCTTACAGCAAGACACACCCCTCTGTCTTTTTCACTTGTTTTAATTTTTACAAGTAGGTCCCTCCAGAATGTTGTTCTTTTACTTCTGAGTGTTTTGAATTCAAGCCCCCCTTTCATTTCTTCTCTCTCCTTACCACTATGAGATTCACCAGAGTCAATTCTTGGTCAAGTCTCATGGATTCTATCTTCTTAGATGATCATTACAGTTCATTTCCAGTTTGATATAGTACATACGTATTCAAAAGTCTATGGACTATACAAGGAGATAGTATAAAAAGACAAAGTTTGTTGTCACCATAGTGCCCAATCCCTTTCCTACAGTTAAGCACTGTTAGAGATGAGTACAACACTTAAAGATCTAAAGATACAAAATCCAAAGTAACTATTTTTCTTTCTTTGTTACAAAGAGTAACAAATACCAGGTATTGTCCAACAGTTTCACTGTATTCAAGTATTACATCTTAGAGAACTTTCCATGCCAATACAACATAGAGAGTTATTGCTTTCCTTTTAATAACTATAGAGCATTCAATGAAGAGAATGGATATAATGTATTTGAGTATTTCCATGCTGATAATTTAGGTAGCTTTTGATTTTCTTCAATTACAAACAATGCTACATGATCTTTTTTTTTTTTTTTTTTTTTTTTACCATCCTGGTCCTTGCACCAAATTTGATCCTTTTTTTTCTTTTATTTAATGAATATAAATTTCCAAAGTACGACTCATGGATTACAATGGCTCCCCCCCCCATACCGTCCCTCCCACCCACAACCCTCCCCTTACCCACTCCCTCTCCCCTTCCATTCACATCAAGATTCATTTTCGATTATCTTAATATACAGAAGATACATGATCCTTTTTTATATATAATATATATTACATATATCCTTTTATATATATATATATCTGAGCACATGCATGAGTATACTGAGGAGATGGACATCTAGATATGAATTGTTGGTTCAAAGACCATGCGCATGCAGTTTTCATCACATTTTTTCTGTCTCCTTGTTGACAATACTATATAATATACAACTGTAACAGCGTATACACTCCTTGGTTTGGTTGGGTTTCATCACCAGCTAGATTCATTTCTGTGCTAAGCTGAAGCTAGGAGCCTGGAACTCCATCAGGCTCTCCCATGTGGGTGTAGGAGCCCAAAATTTGGGCCATAGTCTGTTGCTTTCCCAGGTGCACTAGCAGGGAGCTGACTCAGAAGTGAAGCAGCAGGGAGTTGAACTGGTGCTCATGTGGGATGCCAGTGTTGCAGTTGGTATAGCTGGATCCACTGTGCTACAATGCAAGCCCCTGGAATTTTTCAGTATCCGTATCTGCTGATGGTATTTGTCTCTATTTTTCTAGTGCTGCCATGGATTTACAGATTTCCTTTCTTTTTCTTTATTTTTTCATTCAATTGAAATAATTCAGTTGGTGAAAGATTAAGCAATAGCTCATATTCTTGGTCAGCCATACCAGACCCACAAGACTTCTTCTTTTTTCAAAGAGATTTATTTATTTATTTGAAAGTTGGAGTTACACAGAGAGAGAGGAGAGGCAGAGAGGGAGAGGTCTTCCATCTGCTGGTTCACTCCCCAGTTGGCTACAACAGCTGGAGCTGCGCCGATCTGAAGCCAGAAGCCAGCAGCTTCTTCTGGGTCTCCCACGTGGGTCCAGGGGCCCAAGGACTTGTCCACCTTCTACTGCTTTCCCAGACCATAGCAGAGAGCTGGATCGGAAGTGGAGCAGCCGGGTCTCAAACCGGTGCCCATATGGGATGCGGGCGCCCCAGGCCAGGGCATTAACCTGCTTCGCCACAGCGCCACCCCCACAAGACTTCTCATTTTGACATGGCCAATAGTCCCCTATGAACTCGTGCCTTCTCATCCTCTATACAGTAGTCCTAATGACTTACTTGAATGCAAATAGTAACTCTTGGCTCTGCTGCAGTAACTTCCTAATGCTTGGTGGCTGCTTTGGGCTGAATTTTCGCCCCTAAAAATATATGCTGAAGTTCTAACCCCTACTACCTCACAATGTGATCTCATCTGGAAATACGATCTTTATCAAGGTAACCAAATTCAAATGGGGCTTTTAAAGTGGTTCCAATCCAAGATGACTGGTGTCCTGCTTTATGGAGTACAGGATAGACTGACCTTACAGCTTCATTGTATTACAGGGATTTTTTTTTCTTCTTAGTAATACTGGTTTAGGGTAAACATGATTTTGTGCATGGAATAACAAGATCTGCATAATGAATCACCCCACAATTAACTGTTTCTGCTCTTTGAAGCTCCATTTCTAAGGATTTGATTTTAGAGAAATGTGTACTATAATCACTTAAGCAGAAGTTCTCAAAATCAGTAGGGTCTTGGGTCACAAATATACCTGGGAATGACCCAGTATCCACCCAGATTGACAGATGCTACAAAGGTCAATTTTTTTAAAAGATTTATTTTATTTATTTGAAAGAGTTACAGAGAGGGGTAGAGACAGAGAGAGAGGTCTTCCATCTGCTGGTTCACTTCCCAGATGGAAGCCAGGAGCCAGGAGCTTCTTCCAGGTCTCCCATGCAGGTTCAGGGGCCCAAAGACTTGTGCCATCTTCTACTGCTATCTCAGGCCATAGCAGAGAGATGGATCGGAAGAGGAGCAGCCAGGACTAGAACCAGCACCCATATGGGATGCTGGCACTTCAGGCCAGGGCTTTAATCCACTGCATCACAGCGCCAGCCCCACAAACTTCAATTTTGAAGATTGTTAACGAAATCTCCTTTAGGGGCCAGTGTTGTGATGCAGTTAGTTAAGCTCCTGCTTGTGACACCAGCAGTGCTTATTTGAGTCCCAGCTGCTCTGCTTCTAATCCAGCTTCCTGCAAATGCTCCTGGGAAGGCAGCAGAAGATGGTCCAAGTACTTGGGTCCCTGCTGCCAATGTAAAACACCAGTTTGGAGTTTAAGGTTCCTGGCTCCAGACTTTGCCAGCCTTGGCTGTTGTGACCATTTGGAAGTTGAACCAGAGGTATAAGGGTGAAAGACCCTCTCTCTCTCTCTTTCTCTCTCCCCAGCCACCACATTATGCCTTTCAAAATAAATAAATCAATCTAAAAAAAAAAAGCACTACATCTCTTTTAGATGTAATCTTTAATGTAACTGCAAATACGATTTTTATCATGGAAAGGGAGGAAATAATTTCTCTCTTTAACATGTCCTTAAATAGATCACACACTCCAAAAATTATAGGCTCTTTGCTATTGAAATCTGATGATTAGTCACTGAGTTTAATATATAATTGGAAAGCCTATAGTTAAATGTAATTAGTCAAGATAAATTATAGAGAGAGCCACGCAAATATATAAAAAACATTTTGAGAGTTCAGTGTGCTAAGGATACAAAAAAGAAAAAGTAAACTTCTCTCTTAGACATACTCACAAAGAAACACTCCAATGTGCCACTTGCGAAAGCTCCTGGGTAATGGGGTAGCTCCCTGGTTCCCATGGTCAGGACTGGTCAGTCCTCTAACCTGATCCACCAGCCCTTCTACTCCAGCACTGACTCACCTCCCTGGCCTATGCCTTTGCTGATACTAGTCACGCCTGGAATGGTCCTCTCCCTTCTGCCCTGACCACCTAGCTCCTAGTCCTGATCATCCTTCTTAGCAAGATTTGTCTCCTTCTGTCCTTGATTCTATACAAGTCATTTGAAATCAAATATTACATGACCTGTCCCATCTGGAGTGAATTCTTTCCCCTTATGTATTTCGAGCATATTGACTTCTGGCTCTTTCTCTCTCTGCACTGCTCCATCTCAGAGTGTGTAATTTGAAGGGGCTGATCCTGGGCTCCATTTCTCCCTTCTCTCTCTGGACAGTGGGGCTTCCCTCTAAGAATCTGAGTTCTCTAACCCTCCAAGTCTTCATTTAAGTTGAGCCTTACGTCCCACAGGGAGGTACCTCCTAGCCACTGTGGCCTATGCTTTATTCTGGGGTCCCATAATAGCAGGACAAATCAACTCAGTACCCTAAGCTGGACTTTACTAGTCATGGAATGCTGTCTGAGTCTTACATGCCAATGATTTTATCCTAGCCCTTAGTTTTTCTCAGAATTTAGGGAAGTCAGAGTAATACCATTATTGCAGTTTTCATTAAAATTCCAGAATCATGCATACATATAAGAGCACTACCAAGAGTCTGTGGGAAAATGGAATTTAAAGATTGGGTATATTTTGGTACAAATTTTTTCCCTATAATATATGAAAAATGCACATTGTGAGAAATCATGCAAGGGTTTACAAATTGTTTTTGTACCAAAATAAACTCAGATTTTAATTTCATTTTTCCACCAACTTTTTGAAGGCTCCTCATGCTAGCAGGTATGCATGGGATGACAAAATGGATGGCTTTAACAACTTATGCAAAACCAGGCCCCATCTCCTTGCCTTTGCCAAGGCTGGTATCCTGTCTCACAAGTCTCTGGTGTCCAGTTCTTCACAAGACACCATACACACAACAAAACAACTCAGATGGGTTCAATCACTAGTGTATCATCTAATTAAGTTTACACAGGTTGAATGATACAAAACTTAGGACTACAGCACTGTGATTCCTGCTAATGCTTATGATTTTATTAATGCATTTTTGGTATCACTTATCAGTAGTGTTCATATAAAATTCATATAAGCATGGAGAAGATAAAATTAATATGTACCACACACTGTGATCCTGCAGAACCAATCTAACTGCATATTGGGCAAGAAGAAGAATAAAAAATATGGGATATATTGATTGATTTTCTTCATCAAAACCAATAAGATGTGCAAGATCTTTTTTCAACAAAATTGTGTCATTAAATTACAGCATATCTAAGAGTAAATTTTATGTGATATATGTCCTAATCTAACTTCCAAAGGAGTGGGCAATTCATCAAAAATCAAGTTTGCATTTACCTACCTCTTAGACCTCCACATTATACACATCATTATCCTTTGCTGACTCTTAGTCATACACAAATAACAAGTAATTCATGTACAATGTTACTGAGAAATACTGATTTAGTTGTGTAAGTGTATATGTTTTTTAATGTTTTCCCATGGGAAAAATAAATAAATAAATGCAAGTGTTTTAAAAATGTCATTAAGTCAAATTTATGGCATATTATTAATTTTTCCCGAATTCTATTGTCTACATACTAGCACCATTTTAACCTAAATGTATATTTATTAAATGCAAACTATATGCTAATACTAACAAATATCTTTTTTCCACAAGATTTATTTATTTATTTATTTTTAAAGGCAGGGGAAGAGAGGGACAGACAGAATTATTCCATCTGCTGGTTCATTCCCCTAATGGCTGCAGCCAAAGCCAGGAGCCAGGAGCCAGGAGCCAGGAGCCAGGAGCCAGGAGCCAGGAACCAGGACCCTCTTCGGGGTCCCCCATGTGGGTTCAGGGGACCAAGTACTTGGGCATCTTCTGCTGCTTTCCCAGGCACATAGGCAGAGATCTGGATTGGAAGTGGAGCAACCGTGACTTGAACTGGTGCCCATATGGGATGCTGGCACTGCTGATGAAGGCTTAACCCTCTATGCCACAGCACCGGCTCTACTAACAAATATCCGGTACTAACAAATAGGCAACCACAACATAACAATGCTAGTAGTGATTCCTTACATACAATCATGACCTAGTTTTCAAGGATGTGTGACACAGCTTTCCTTTGACTGTCACTCTCATTAAAACACCTGAGCAAACATTACCATTTATGCTTTACAAATGGGGAAACCGAGGCTCAGAGGTTCAGAAGTAAACCGTGAAGTTGACAGGGCTGGTTCACCAGTCAAGACTGCTTACTCACAGTAATGAATCATTCATTTGGAGATCAGCAAGTAATTACTGAGCACCTACTATGTAACAAACTCCATGTTGGCCTGGAATAAGAGAAGGTCCCTGCTCTCCTTGTGTCTCCCTGGATCACCCTCCTTGACACAGATGCAATCATCATCATGCATATCAGACATTCTATATACTGTTCTTATTTTATATATAGGTACAACAGAAATAAATTGCAAATATCTTTCTTGTTAAAAAACATGGAGGGTCCAGCACCGTGGCATGGCAGGTTAAGCCGCCACCTGTGGTACTGGCATTCTATATGGGTGCTGGTTTGTGTCTTAGCAGCTCCATTTCCAATCCAGCTGCCTGCCTATGTGCTGGAAAGCAGTGGAAGATGGCTCAAGTCCTTGGGCCTTGTACACAATTTGGGAAACCTGGAAGAAGCTCCTGGCTACTGGCTCCTAGCTTCAGATCCACCCAGCTTTGGTTGTTGTAGCCATTTGGGGAGTGAACTGGAGGATGGTAGATCTCTCCCTGTCTCCCCCTCTCTCACTGTAACTCTGCCTTCCAACTAAATAAATATATCTTAAAAAAAAAAACTGGAAAAACGGCCTTAAAATTACTAAGGCTCAATTATTCACCTTCAGCATGTTCATCGTTACTCCTCAGTGCTCAAAATAGAATAATAGTGTTTCAATTAAAATCAGAACTTCAAATTAAAAATGTCCTTTGGCATTCTGCAATGAAGCACTTAATCTTCTATGAAATGAGTGAGAGTTTAATCACATAAATTGGTCTACCTCATTCATATACCAAATGTCAGAATTTATTGAGTGAAACCAACTTAAACATTCATAGGAAAAGCTATGAGACTGCTGCTGGGGAAGATGCCCTGTTAAGATTCAGTTTGAGTTTCTACATTTAAACTCACTGGGATCCAAGGTCTCAGGATCACTCTGGTTCTCACACTACATCTGTCACAAAATGCCATCAAATACTGAAGAAAGGACTGATGTTGAGGCCTGGCACGAGAAGGAATAGTGCTTACACTACTTTTTTATTTCACTTTGCCCACTGGTGAACTCATGAATAGTAAATACATTTTGATTCAAGGCAGGTTTCCCTCCAGGTATGAAAACAGACAAGCAAACATGATGTAGGAAAACCCAATGAGGCACTGAAAGTAGAAAAGCAGGTGCGCAAGTCGATCAGCCAGTGAGTCAGCTCCACAACCACATCCTCACACTCCTGCTGATAAGCCCTTGGAGGTCAGCAGAACACGTGCCTGTCACAAATGAGAGGCAAACCCACTGCCTGCACCTGCCACAGCGATCATCTTCTGGAACTGAACAAGTAGAACAGAATGTCAAAGTGAATTTCAGTTGTCCATATCCTTTCACCACTCTTTTCTCTGTTAGGATGGTAACTTTATATTTGTCACTGCAGATTGACTCTTGTTGAGCATTTGTATCTTAAGAAGCCTCCCAATTGGGCTGGCATTGCGGTGTAGCAGGTAAAGCCACTGCTTGGGATGTGGGCATCCTATATGCGTGCTGGTTTGAGTCCTGGCTGCTTCACTTCCAATCCAGCTCCCTGCTAATGCACATGGGAAAGCAGCAGGAGATGGCCCAAGTGCTTGGGTCCCTGCCACCCAAGTGGGAGACCCAGATGAAGCTCCTAAATCCTGGCTTCAGCCTGGTCCAGCCCTGATTGTTGCAGCCATCCTGGGGAGTGAACCAGCCAATGGAAGATTCCTCTGTCTCTCCATCTCTCTCTCTCTCTGTAATGCTGCCTTTCAAATAAATAAATAAATATTTTTTTAAAGCACCTCCTGATGAACACAGCATAATTTCTCATGTAGAGTACCTTCCTGTGTCAGTCTGGAGGCAGGCCCTGAGCAGGTCTGAGTGCTGGATGGACAAGGTGATGCCCACTCGAGCACATGCCCAAGTTTACCTCATCCCCAGTGCCTGATGTCTTGTGTGCAATGAACACTCCTGTATTTGAGTCCCTGTTAGATATAATAAGAAATAAAATGAGAATCCAGAAGGACCTGACCTATATAAATCTTCACTAGAAGCCTTTAAGAACTGCTTAAGGTTTTGAAGCCAGTTGGCCCCAAAGTGCCACATAAATTACAATGGAAAGATACACCTACTTCAGTATTTCTCTATTTGTGTTGAATTGATTAGAAATTAAATCTTCTGCTTAACTTTCTTACCTTCTTTGGCTTTTTGTCCATAGGTAAGATTCTGGACATCCAGAAAAGGAAGAACAAAACAAAATAAAACATGGGGCCAGTGCTGTGGCACAGCGGGTTAAAGCCCTGGCTTGCAGTGTTGGCATCCTATATGGGTACTAGTTCGAGTCCCAGCTGCTCCACTTCTGATCCAGCTCTCTGATATGGCCTGGAAAAGCAGGAGAAGATGGCCCAAGTCCTTGGGCCCCTGCACCCACATGGAAGACTCAGAAGAAGCTCCCGGCTCCTGGCTTCAGATTGGCTTAGCTCTGGCCGTTGCGACCTTTTGGGGAGTGAACCAACAGATGGAAGACCTCCCTCTCTGTCCATACCTCACTCTATTTCTACCTCTTTCTGTAACTGTCTTTCAAATAAATAAAACAAAATCTTAAAAACAAAACAAAAAAACAAAAACCCAGCAGCAGAAAAGGCCAATTTAAACAATGACTTTACCCAGAGCCTCACTTTTAAATATGTCATCCCTAACACTGAGTGTACTTTTGCATTAGAATGATGAAAATTTTAAGGTTGTATTACATTACTAAGGCAAGCATTGCATAACAACTGGTATAAAGGTAAGCAAGAGAAAACAGAACTCAAAGAATGTTATGCCCTATTGTATTCATATTTTTTTCAATCTTTAATTTTATAGAAATATTTACCAAGTTACTCTCAGCAAATAAATACCATTATATGTCATTTTTAGTTATGATGTAAAAAATGCAACTCCATGTTTCAGAATAGTTTGAATATGTTATTTCTTAAAAAGTTTATTTATTTGAGAGAAAAAGAGAGAGAGAGAGAGAAGGAAGTGAGCTTCCATACATTGACTTACTCCCCAAGTGCCCCCATTATCTGGGGTTGGACTGTTGCTGAAGCCAGAGGCTGGGGACTCAATCCAGGTCCCCAGCTACTTGGGCCATCATCTGCCACCTCCCAGGCTCTGCATTAGCAGGAAGCTGGAGTCAGGAGCCACAGCTGGGAAGCAAATCCAGGCACTCTCTTGTGGGATGTGGGCATCTTAACTTCTAGGCTAAACACCCGTTCCCTGCATGTGCTGTTTTAAAAATATTAACTATTACATGGTTTTACACCTCACTGTTGAGGCAGTTTTCCAATTTTTTCGGGTATTTTAAAAAAATAGGACATTGTAAATACTCGAGCAGTAACTTTTACACTTTCTTCAATGGCACCGTCATGACCATTATGACTGAAAACTTAGCATCCTGGAGAAGAGTCATTTATTGTCAAGATTGAGATTACTCTCCTCGTACTCAGCTATCTAGAGCACCTGGGAGTGACAAAGAGGACATTAGAAAACCACATGGTTGGTGTATAATTCATGAGCCCAATGCTTCAATGTAGTGGTGGTGGTGGTGATGACGATGGTGGTGGTGGTGATGATGATGGTGGTGGAGGTGGTAGTGGTGGTGATGATGGTGGTGGTGGTGGTGGTGATGATGGTGGTGATAGTGGAGGTGGTGATGGTGATGATAGTGGAGGTGGTGGTAGTGATGGTGATGATAGTGGAGGTGGTGGTGGTGGTAATGATGGTGGTGGAGGTGGTAGTGGTGGTGGTGATGATGATATCAGCAAACCACTACCATCACAATTCCCAGGCATCCTGTCAGGTGCTTTTCCAACATTAATCCTACTCTTCTACAATAAGTTTTATGAAGCAGGTGGTATTATTTCCATTTTAAATATGAAGAGGGTTCAGTGATTCATCTAAGAGTATACAATCTCTAGTAAAGCCACCCATAACAGAAGTCTCCATCTCTTTGTACATCCCTGAACTGCTCAGTTCTTGGAAAAGGATCAGTGCATGAAGTCTACTGATCTGCTAAAACCTATCCACTAAAGGCCTGAAACTGATTTTCCTGTGAGACCTTGGCGTGAAATTTACAGGTCATGCTCTAGTTAGGTGGGAGGTCCTCCAGGGACCCCAGTGCCATAAGAGGGCAGCAGGACACCAGCACACAGTCACAATGGCAGCCACCAGGAGCTGCAGGAGGCCATCTGACAAAAATGGCAATGAGATAATGTTTTTGCTTTAATCACTCACTTTTCTTCTTTAAGCAGTGCAGCTATTTTGGAGTCAGAAGGTGGGTGGCGTTTTGCTATAAATCAGAATGTACAATCACTCTTAATTTGACGGTAATTGAGCTATATCATTTCTTTACAAGTCTGATCAAAACATAGCTTTGAAAGTCTACAGATAATTAAAATTTCAGGAAGTATTTGGAGAATCTTATTAATGTCTTACATAATTGTTAATGAAAGATAAATATTAATCTTTAAGATCATAGTTGAGCATGGAAACTATTATTGGGATTATTTTGTATGAACAAACTAAACTCTTTTTGTTACTAATGTCTTTGTTCAGAGGATGAGAATTAATTTATGACCTCTGCTTTTGACTTAAATGCTATAAACATCTCTGCTGTTCTTGGAACACAAAGGCTGCTTTTGCATAATTTTTCAGATGGAGAAGCTGAAATGAAAGTACTATGAAAACATTTGCTGGATAAAACAAATGCCAAGATCAAAGATGCTAAGACATTGAGTGGATATTTATTATCCTGACTAATCCTTTTGTATTTCAAAGTTTATTTATTTTATAATGCTTTTCTATGCTCTTCATCAGTTATTATAGCGTAATTTAAAATTCATAAAGGAGAATGTAGAATTAATAATATCATGCACTTTAGAATAATATTCAAGTAATACTGATAAGGGTGAAAATGTATTCATTATCTGAATATGTTCTTTGGATGAACAAGAAAAAAATGATAATCTAACAGTGAGTTTTAACTCCCTACCTCCTAGCCAATGAGGTTTTGCATAAAGAGCAGAGATTTAACGTGAATAGATTTAATGTAACAACTCAATAAATCAGATAGCCATGTTCTTTTCAGTACATTCCAATAGCAAAAGTACAAATTCTTTAATATTCTGACTTTCTAGCATTCCTGAATGGTTACTTGCGATGTAGTGTCTAAAGCTGACAAATTGGGGGCAGTGTGGTGGCACAAGGGGCTAAACCACCACCTGTGATCCCAGAATCCTGTATGAGTGTGGGGTTTCAGTCACAGCTGCTCCACTTCTAATCTAGCTGCCCACTAACATGCCTGGGAAGGCAGTGGAAGATAGCCCAGGGACTTGGGCCCCTACTTGCCCATAGGATCTCTCACAATATCTCCCCTCATATGGGAGACCTGGATGGAGTTCTAGGCTTCTGGCATTGGCCTGGTCCAACCCCAGCCATTTCGGCCATTTGAGGAGTGAACCAGCTGTCTGAAGAGATCTCTGTCTCTTCCTCTCTCTCTTTTGTTCTGCCTTTCAAATAAAGGAATAAATCTTTTAATAAAACAAATAAATAATGCTGAGAAACAGACTCATCTCTGCATGCATCTTACTTGATGGAAACATACCAATAGTTCTTGCTCACTATGTTTTGTGGCAAATACTGAAGGTCTGCAAAGGGTCTTCCTGGGCTAACTGTAGTTGAGACCTGAGAATGCCTGAATAATTAGCAGGAGGACTCCTGTCCTCAAGGATTTCATGTATTTAGGATAACTGACCGGCAGTCCTTGGCCACAGATCAGGTATGAGAAGCAGAAAGCAAAGAAGCGGCTTGATGTTCATTAACAGGCAACTCAGGAGGAAGAACTGAATCAGGGTAGAAAACTCAGGAAGAATTTAAAACATTTGATGAATGTTGATTTTTTTAAAAATATTTATTTAGAAAGAGTTACACAGTGTCGGGGGAGGGAGAGAGAAAGATCGGTCTTCAATCCACTGGTTCACTCCAAGTGGCCATAATGACCAGGGCTGAGCCAGGCAGAAGCCAGGAGCCAAGTACTTCATCTGGATCTCTCACATGGGTGATGGGGCCCAAACACTTAGGCCACCTCCTATTGCTTTTCCCAGGCCATTAGTAGGGAGCTGGATCAGAAATGGAGGAGCCAGGACTTGAACCGGTGCTCATACGGGATGCTGGCACTGCAGGTGGTGGCTTTACCTGCTGTGCCACAACACTGGCCCCTGATGAATGTTGATTTAAGGTGAATGTGGATCATGGAAGTAGAGGATTTCAGTGGGTGGCCCAATACAGGAGTCAAGATTTTGAAAGAAATGTTGAAAGTAGTGAGCAACAGCAGGGTATGAAAATGTTTTCTGCAGAGGGCCAGAAAGTCAATGTTTTAAATATGTTGCCCATAGGATCTCTCACAATATCTCAACTTTGTTATTGCAGCACAAAAGTAGCCATAGATAGCAGCTCAAGAATTAGTGTGTGGGGCCAGTGCTGTGGCGCAGCCAGTTAAAGCCCCTGCCTTCAGTGCTGGCATTCTATATGGGCATTGGTTCCAGTTCTGGCTGCTCCACTTCTGATCCAACTCTCTGCTATGGCCTGGGAAAGCAGCATAAGATGGCCCAAGTGCTTGGGCCCCTGCACCCATATGGGAGACCCAGAGGAATCTCCTGGCTCTTGGTTTCAGTCTGGCCCAGCTCCTGCCGTTGTGGCTATTTAGGGAGTGAACCAGCAGATGGAGGACCTCTCTTTGTATCTACCTCTCTCTGTAACTCTGCCTTTCAAATAAATAAACAAATTTTGAAAAAAAAAAAAAAATAGGATCAGTGTGCTAGTGTTCCAATAAATCTTTATTTACAAAAACAGGGGCCAGAGGTATTTGGCCTGCAGGTCATAGTTTGCCAACCCCTGTATTAAATAGCAAATGAAACTCTGTGAACAGATAAGATCACCTGAGAAGAACCTATGGAAAGCAAATTTGTGGGCCATAAAATTTGAAAATGGGTTATTCCAAATTCCTATACAGTTCAAAAAGGATGCATGAGTCTACCATCTGCAAGGCTTGCTATGGGATAGATGGTTCCAGAACCCTGTCTCTGGTTCATGTTAAGCGTGTATGAAATGGTGCTAGTTAACTTCTGATTCAGTTGTCTTGACAGGAAAATGAGGAAAAAGATGATGACAGCTAACACTGAGCACAGTGATAAAAACATAGTGCTATTTATACAGATCCTCAGAATTAGATCTACTATGTCTTGCTTTTATAAAGAGGATACTAAGGCACAGAGTGGCTACAAACATGCTGACAGCTAGGAAGCCCTGCATGAGGGCTGATTCCTTTGGTTCCTCGATGTGGATCACACCCACCCCTCAAAAGGTCAAAGTGAAGAGTAGAAGGATGGGAAGGCACCTCTGTTGTTAATACACAGGGATTGGGAGAAAACCCGGTGTAGTTATTGTTGCTATTATAACCTAGGGCGATGTTTCTATCTAAGGATACGATGAGGATCAAAACAAGGTGAATTTTGCCCAACATACTATTGTTACTGAATCTTTAACAGGATCCCCATAGCCACTCTGTTACCAATTTTCAATCTGCCTTCCCCCTGAAGAAGGAGTACTAGGAAAAGAAACAGTCTCGCTGTAGTTACTACCTGCCTTGCATTATTTTGTTTGTTTTTACCAAGCATTCCTAATATTTTGGCTTATTCATATTGTACAGATATCAGAACTCCCAGAAATTTTTTTTTCTGTGCTACTGGCATTCAAATTTGCTGTAAGAACCCACAGATCCTTTTTTGGGCAGTGTGTGGTGGATTCTTTTTACAGGCATTTTATCTCGTCAGAAACAAGGATTAGAGTTCAGAAAAAAAAATAAGCTTCTCTGAAGACATCTTTGTTCAGCCACTTCCTATTTATCAATAAGGACCAGTTCCACAGTCTTATCTATGGTGCGATCTACACCTTGACACCATCCTAGGCTCTAGCCCCTGCCACCATTGCTGCAAGCCAAGTGGCCACATGGCCCAGACACTGGTGTCAGCCCTACCCCCATCCTAATGGGATTCGCTGCTCTTACTTCTGCCCGCCCCCTGGAAAAGTTTTAAAAGGGCCTGTTCCTGAACATGTGGCTCCCTCTCTCTCCCTTGATCTCTGTCTCTGTCTCTCTCTCTTATGCTCTCCTTCTCCCTCTTTTCCTTCTTTGCCCCTTCCCTCCAGTCTGTCAGATTTCCCCCAATAAACTCTTTCCCTTAAAAAAAAAATAAGGCCCAGTTCAAGTTCCCCTCATCTTCAATGAGTTCCCCAATTCCCTCCAAGGATCCCTTCTGTTCCACTTCGGGCATGTCTCAGTACCTCTCTTGAGGCACTGTTTACTGTTACCCACTTATTTCCTTCCTTCTTCTAAATAAGGAGTTCCCTGACTGATGGAGTTTTTTTGTTGCTAGAACAATGGCTAGTAAAGGGATTTACATGTACAGTAGCATGCAGTACAGGAAAAATCATTAACCCAAAAGGAAAATGGGATTTAAGTAAAAAGTAAAAATAATGAACTTTCCATATTTTATTTTACCAATGATACTAATTTTCTAAACATTTTTGAAAAGTTTAATAATCACATGAAACATGAATTGTTCACATGAAACTCAACTGTTACTTAAAAGTATTAAACTCTCAATTGTAAAAGTGGAGCTTAAATCAGTTATTAATGTTTCCAAAAGAATATGAATGATGGGATGAATTATACTTAATTATGAAATGAATAAGCATTTCTATTGTAGGGGGATGCTACGTAAGGTGTAGCAAGAGAAAATACAAAGATTGGGTTTTATAAGGGCAAATAGCATTCATAGTATTTTAAAAAGTACCTGCTTATTTTTATAATAAATGTTCTAGAAAACTATTTCTTTAATAACTGTCAGCATCTTAAATATATACCTCATTGTGAAATGACTACACAAACATCATTTCTATTTAATAAAGATATTAGAGCACAGCACAAATTCAAATATGCCTTGGATGCTATGCTAATGCAATGGATTTAAAGACAGTATTTATAGCACAAAAATGTAAGCCTAGCCCCTACTTGGAAGACATAAATTAGTATCTTACAGCCAGCTTTGGGGAGGTCTTTACAGTGCCAACAATTGTATGCAAAAACCTTCTGTGGCTACGCCTTTCTTCAGATAGTCTAGAATTGACATTAGATTCTTGAAGGACTCAGTTACTTCCCCAAGTCTAAATCAGGCTCTTCAAGGCCTCCCAGAAGCAAATTTACACTGCTTTAAAAGCCTAAGCTTTTTGTTCAACCACCTACTTTTTGAAAAGAATAGAGTCATGTAAGTCCAAATGAAGCAAGGAAATATTTGAATTTATGCACCAGACCACTGGCATGAGGTCCAAACTGAAAACTGTGTCCATTAGTAGGAAGGCAAGTTCCACTCCTACTGCTTACCCGGGCCAACTTACCCTTAACTTAGACTTTTTAAACAGTTCAGTGTTTTCAGGATCTAGGCAGTTTTTATTTTATTTTTTTTACAAAGCTTGAATAAAAGAGAAAAATCAATAAATACCCCACTTTTGAAATGCTTAACTATGAACACATGCACCTTACCTTTAAGTTAATCTGTAGAATTGATCCTATTTAAGAGTCAGAGATCCCAGCAGTGTAAGAATGTTTTTCTTACAGTTCATTATTTTTTGAGAGAAGTCACAGCAAGTTGATGGCAAAATTAAAGTAAGAACTGAGAATTCCCGCTATTCCATTCATTCTAGTCTCTCAATAAGTGAAAGGAATTTTAGCACCTCTTGGGAGAAAACCTCATTCTTTCTTGAACAAAATATATTTCTCTCAAGGATTACATTTTTAGAGACTTTCTGGTACTTACAAAAGGCTTTTGATATATTCCCCTGCTAATTTAATTTTTTCTCCTTTAATAGTCAGGACCAGTTTAGAATCCCTTTCCCATGTTACTGAAAATCAGGGATCAGGAGCTTCATCTGGGCTTTCAGGCCACTAAATGTACAAGTGGTCCCCCCTTTAAAGTATAATGATGGTCGACAATGAGTTGACCCTGCTAAATAAAGATGCAGCAAAGGCCCTGAGATTCAAGAGCTGTTTGCTGCTTTACCTGACACAGATCAATGAACATTATCTATGATGACCACAGAGCCAACATTTCCTTGTGTTCACCTGACATGAGGCCTACAAAACTGTATTCTCCTCACTCCCCAGCAGCTTCTCTGTTCCCTGAAAGAATAGATTGATTCATACACATTCCAATTATATCTGTTTTGCATAAATGAAGTAGGCTTTGTAGAAAAATCCTGCATTCATTATCATGTAAAATACAGCCATTAGCAGAAAATCTAGTAATTATATTCCCAGACATAACAAGATCAGACTCTTAGGCTACACTGGGATAGCGGTGGGGGAAGAGAAGTAGAGTGTTACTAAAAAAAGAGAGTCTTCCTTCTCAAATAGTTGTTCAAGGGGTAAACAGCAGTACCAAAAAAGGGAGTTACAGCAAGTAATTCCTGAAGCACTTGCAACAGTCAGTCCACGTGGCTGTTAGCCTAACACCAGTGTAGGTAATTCTTAAATGTGTATGCTGCTCTCCCCAACCTTTATTTTTCTTGTTTTTCTTCTTCTTCTTTTTCTTTTTAAAGGCTTATTTATTTACTTGAAAGGCAGAATTACAGAGGAAAGAAGGGAGGGAGGAAGGGAGGGAGGGAGGGAGAGAGAGGGAGAGAGAATCTTCTATTCACTCCCCAATGGCCACAACAGCCAGGGCTGGGCCAGGCCAAAGCCAGCAGCCTGCAGCTCCATCCAGGTCTCCTACATGGGTGGCAGGGGACCAAGCACTTGGGCCATCTTTACTGCTTTCCAAGTGCATTAGCAGGGACGTAGATTGGAAGTGGAACAGATGGGACATGAACTGGCACCCATATTGGATGCCAGTGCTGCAGGCTACAGCTTAACCTGCTGTGCCACAATGCCAGCCCCATCTCCCCCATCTTCCTGATGCTATCTTGTGATCAGAAAATTGAAAAGAACAAAAGAACACATTTAACTCCAAATGCCTGTCAACACACAGTAAGATGCACTCACCACATCAATCAGATGCCAGATCCAGGAAGAAGCTGTTGATTAACGGCAGCGTAGAGTGCCACGGATTCCACAGCAAGTGGGAGTGATAGGAATGCCTGATTCTAGGCAGTGATAATGAAATGGCCTGAAAGATGGACACAGGGGAAGACCCAGAGAAGAAAGCATGTGAAAGGAGGGATCATCTAACAAATGCCCACCAAATCCTGTACTGAGGGTATAAAGTCACCAAGTAAGAGGAGGTCTCAGATCAATTCCTTGTGTGTTGCTAGGGTTTGAACATGACTTGGCTCCTGAATTCATGTAAATGTTTAATCCTCAAAGTCACAAACTGGTGGTGTTGAGAAGTTTGATACAACTATGATGTTTAGGAAGCAGGCCCAGTGGGATGTTCTTGGGTCATGGGTGTCTGCCTTGGAAGTTAGTTCTAGGGAGAGAGTTGGCTCTAAAAGCCTGAGGTTGGGCCTAGTCACTCTCTGCTTCCTGGTTACCCTGTGACCCTTGCTCAGTATGTACTCCACCAATGCCATCCTCTGTTCTCTGCAGATGGACAAACCACTGGGGCCCTACTAAGCCTTTGGTATGAACTTCTAAAATCATGAGCCAACATAAACCTCCTTCCTTCATAAGCAGCTTGTGTCAGGTATTGAGTTACAGTAGCAGAAAGCTACACATGGGTGAACAGCAGCAAAACAGGAATGAATACCAAAGTGTCAGACAGGGAAAGTGAGTCAAAACAAGGAAAGAGAAGAACATGACAGAATGTCTGGGGAGGTTTCCTAAGCCACGGGTACTTGGGGAAGTCCACTCAGAGGAGGTGACCTTTATGTTGGTATATGAATGACAAGATCTGTAACCTATAAAAACCATTTCTTGACAAGAAGAGGGTGACTGGTAGCTAACTGCAGAGAAGTGATTTAGCTCAAAATTCAGTGGAACTATTTTTTGTGTGTTTGAAGTACACTTTCAAATATTAGAATATATGTCAGATTATATGAAGTGTAAGAATTCAAAATGAACCAACAATAATTCCAATGCAGTCACTCACACACTTCAGGAAATAACAAACACCTCAGTTATCTATAAAAGCACCCACAGTCATCCCCGTGGTCACCAATTTGCCTCAATGCTGAGTCTCCATCTGTAGCCTGCAACCCACTCTCATACATGCAAGACTGGACTTGTCTCCACGTTAAAGTCAAAGGGACAGTTTTTATTAGCAGACACTCAAAAGCACACTAAACTCCCTGCATATTCTTGTTCTCTGAAAATATAACCTGGTTAGCTTAATAATTGTCTAATACAACCTTAACTATATATATTCTCTTTGTAAATTAGATTCAAGGGGACTTCAAAAAGTTCATGGAAAATGCATACTATAAAAATTATGCATGAATTTCTAAATGCTATACATTCAAATAAACCTATCTTTTAATTCCACCTTCTGTGCATGTTCTGGAGTAGCCTCATATACATATATTCATCTATGGAAAAACACATTTTCATAATTAACATTTGGCATGGTATTAGGTCAGCAATGCTGTGCTGAACCCTGGACTCCTACTCTCAATTTCTAAGTTTTCTGGCTGTTCCATTATGATGTCTGTCTTCCTCCCTCCCTTTCTTTTCTCTCTCTCTTTCTCTCTCTCTTTCTCTCTCTCTCTCTCCCTCCCTCCCTCCCTCCCTCTTTTTCTTTCTTCCTTCCTTCCTCCTTTCCTTTCCTTTTTAATAGAATTACCACTTTTTGCTCCTTCCCTATATGAAATATTAGAAGAGGTTTCTAATTCTTTACTTTATTTCATTGTTGGCTAATTTTTCATAGTGAAAGCCACTACAGGCAAGGTTAACTTTGTCCTTTTGCTTTTGAAAAATTCCTTTAGAGAGCTCCCATCAGCTGGTTCACTTCCCAAATGCCCACAACAATAGCTGGGGCTGAGCTAAGACCCATAGGAACCCAATTACTCCAGGCCTGTGGGAGAGTCAGATGGAATTTCTGGTTCCTGGCTTTGGTCTGGCCTCTCCTTGGCTGTTGCAGGGATATTGGGAGTGAACCAGTAGATCAAAGATTTAGCTCTCTCAATTTCTCTCTTCTTCCCCATCTTCCAACCCCCACCTCTCTGCCTTTCAAATGAAAATAAATAAATTAAAAATCTCAATGTTATCTATAGTTGGGCCATCTGTTCTGTGAGTCTGGGCACAGCCATGTACTTCGGTGTGGCCTTTTGTAGTCAAGGCTCATGCTTCCTTCTTGCTACAACACTGGCAAGGGGCTTGGGAGGGTCTTTACGCCCAAAGTGGTGGACTTCTATCAGAAGTGTCTAATCCCACATCATGAAGGAATGTGGAAAGCAGCACCCACTGTCTCTGGTGGGGAAGGGAGCATCCCTTCCCTCCTTGCTCACGAGACTGATCTGAGTGCTCTGTGGCTGAACAGGGGAGGGTCCCTGGTCATCTGCAAGCCACAGCAATCCACAGGGAAGTCACAGAGACCCACAGGGAAATGCTTTCCCTGTTAGTAAGGAGATGGAGAGGAAGCATCAGTCCAAGGAATAAGAGAAAGGGACTGGAGATGGGACCAGGAAGAGAAAGTGAACATGAGAGGAGGGAACATGGGGTAGGATCTTCCTGACAATAGCCGTGTTATGGCTTGAACAGGAGTTGACTCCCAAACTCACACAGGGGTCTATCCCCAAAGTCTTGTGTTCACGGGCTAATGTTAATGGATTAAGGTGGAGACTCGATCTAATTATGGCCTCAGTGGGAAGTCATCAGAGACTTGCCCTCTGAAGAAATTCTCACAAGAGGGTTGATTACAATCACGTAAGCTGTGCTTGGCCGAGTGTCCCCCCTTGCTTCCTGGCTTGTCCTATAATCATTCCTCTGCACCAGCTCTACCACTACCAGCCTCTACCAGACTAGTCGAGTTGCCTGATCCAAGATGGTGACGCTCCAACCTGTGAGCCAAAATTAATCTTCTTCCCTCCTGAATTGCTCCCCTCAGGTATTTCAGTTGAAGCAACAAAAAGCTGACTCTGCAATTCTAGATGTGAACTTGTCCTTCTTGGGGCTGCATGTGGTCTAGACACGGTGCTAAACTCATCTGTCCAAATTCCATGCAATCATCTCAATATCTAACACTGTAGTGTTTGGTTTGAGAGAATCAGAGACAGCGCTGAGGAGGGAGGGCCTTACACGTCCCAACCCATCATTTATGAGGCTCAGGTGCATGTGGGGGTGGGTGGGCATTGCCCACTTCCCCATGCCAGTTGGATAAGAAGTCCCTGTTGCCTGCAGAGGTAAGTGAGGCATATGCAGAAAAGGAGAGGCCCTCACACAACTGAGAACTAGAAATTGTGGTGGACCGAAGAAACCCCGTGTTCAAAATCATCACATGATAGTAATCTGGGTGTGACAGCTGTGCAACTGTGACACCTGCCATTTTACTGATGACCAGAGTTGATTTGAGGAACAAACAGGGCCTTGAACAGAACCAAGCACTTGGTCAAGGAGAACAATTTTCTCACCAGCATCCTAGAGGAGTGTATTCAATTAATGTAAAAAAGCAAAGTAAAAGGGGAGTGTTGAAGAATAGAAAGTGGATCACATTGGAGGAATGTTGAAAGGACTTCGGAGACTTAGCTACAACGGGTTAGGAAACATAACAAATACCCTTCACAAAATAGACTTCAAACAGCCGCTCTGTGTTCTCCAACAGGCTGCCAGCGTGCCTTCCACGGCAGGCAACTCAGGTTTGCCCTGAAGCCGAGGCCTCAGCCTTGGGCCTCCAAAAAGCAGCTCTTAGAATCTTCTCATTTTTGCCAAGTAAGGCATCCATTCATGAAATGAATAGCAACATTCTTGGAGCTGAATGGGAACAACTCTAAAACATCCACACACCACCGGCTTGTCTCGCTGCCCAAGGCTGAAGCAGCAAAGCGAGTGTGACTGGCAGCGACAGTTACCATGGAGATCGCTGTCTACACTCTTTCCCTTCTACTTCCCAGATCCCTCCTCTGAAGAGCATCCCGTGGTTGCTACCAGAAGAGAAGAAATGGCCAAGATCCAAAGGGACCGTACCTTAAAGACTTCTCTCAAGCCGCCAGTGAAGGCTTTGGGCCCCTGGGGGTCACAAGCCTGGCGGAGCACCCAACTTCTCTTGGCAGCAAGAGAACCAACCACTGAAAATCCTAGTCTCTAAACCCAAGTGGTCTTTGCTGGCCCCAAAGTTTCCAAGAAAATTGTGGCTATTGGTTGCCAAGCCAATGATCTGAAATCTTTGCACAGAAAACCGTGGGAGTTTAAAACTTGCAGAATCCTTGTTCTTCATGAGGAAATAGTCCTCACTTCTCTATCTCTTTTTTTTCCTTTTTTAATTTATTTTCCTCCTTGTTTAAAAATATCAGTTAGTTACTTTTAAATGGATAAGAAGAGTCCTGTTGTATAGAACACTACTGAAAGCAAGGGGTGCCAGCGCCGTGGCTCAATAGGCTAATCCTCCACCTTGCGGCGCCAGCACACTGGGTTCTAGTCCCGGTCAGGGCGCCGGATTCTGTCCTGGTTGCCCCTCTTCCAGGCCAGCTCTCTGCTGTGGCCAGGGAGTGCAGTGAAGGATGGCCCAAGTGCTTGGGCCCTGCACCCCATGGGAGACCAGGAGAAGCACCTGGCTCCTGGCTTCGGATCAGCGTGGGGCACCGGCCGCAGCGGCCATTGGAGGGTGAACCAACTGCAAAGGAAGACCTTTCTCTCTGTCTCTCTCTCTCACTGTCCACTCTGCCTGTCAAAAAAAAAAAAAAAAAAAGGGCAAGGGGAATGCCCACTAATTTCACCCCCCCCCCCAACTTGCTGAACTTAAACAAGCAATCAATGAAAAATATTAACATGAACCTATGTCCCAGAGAAGTTCAGGAAATAGCCTTAGGTTGCACAGCAGCCAAGACAAGATAATGAAACGTACATCCAGGTCGTCTGACACCCCAGTCAGCTCTGCTGTGTTAAGGCCCCAACAGCTAATAGAAAATTGGACATTTAAAATTCCAAGTGGTGACATTCTAGCCACTAGGTGCATTTTTTAATCATTAGAAAATTAGGTTAACTTTAAGGGGAAAAAATCTAGAACATTCTTTAAGATAAAATGTCTAATAGTAATTTCCATATCATAAACACTCCTAAAAGAGAGCAGAATATCCATAATAGATATGTATATGTATATCAACAAAAGGTGAACACTTTTAGGATTGCAATTGATTTATTTGGCCTAGTGGTGCAGATAGCTATTACACGGCCTTTAACACATCCGCAAGTACACAGAAGTGTTACAAAGTGAGTAAAGAATCACAGAGTGAACATACTCCTATTAACTGTCCATTGGGCACAAGAGCCCACGTGAGGCAGAATTATAGGAACACCTCAGCAGGGCCAGTGCAGCATTTGAGTGAGATGACAGCCTTGCTATCAACAGGGGTCAATGCTGAATCTTGGGTTCTATCCAGCCCCTGGTTCCAGCAACCAGCTGTGACTTAATGGAGTATATTTATCTGGCTTTTGACTCACTGCATTTAGGTCCACTTGCAAAGTGGCAGAGTGAACAGAGGACTGAAACATAACCAGACGCTGAAATTTTCATCTTACACTTGGAAGCATGGCAAACGGACGTTTTCAGTTTCTGAGGTTACCCTCTAGCGTGGGAACATTGATTTTTGAGAGTCTTATAAAAGCTCTTCTTATTGTGCCGGCAGTACTGATTTACACTGCTGTAACTCCTGTCAGACATCATCTCAGCTTTATGAATAAATAAAATGATGCTCTAGGGAAACACTGATTTAAGAGCAAAAATCAATACCCATCTAGCATGTGACAGACCCCGGTTTTAAGACTGCTAATCTCCAAAGCGTGATGCAATAGTGAGTATAAAATCAAATTTCGTGCTTCCTAATAAGACGTAAGTGAGAATATGTGAAACTGACAGGCAAATATACACTTTCCACAGGCCTCAGAATACTAGGATTCATCTTTGCCTTTAAAAAATTGTTTATCTGAGACATACACACCACACCCACACTTCTCCCTACTGGTTCATGTCTTAAATACCTGTAACAGCTGGGACTGGGCCAGGGTGGAAGGCAGAAGCTGGGAACTCAATCCAGGTCTCCTATGGGGAACTCAATCCAGGTCTCCTATGGGGAACTCAATCCAGGTCTCCTATGGGGAACTCAATCCAGGTCTCCTATGGGGAACTCAATCCAGGTCTCCTATGGGGAACTCAATCCAGGTCTCCCATGTGGAACTCAATCCAGGTCTCCTATGTGGGAACTCAATCCAGGTCTCTACTTGGACCACCACCCCTACCTCCCAGGATGTATACCAGCAAGAAGCCGGAATCAGGATTCACAGCTGGGACTTCAACCCAGACACCCTGATATGAGAGGAAGGGCTCCTAACTAGCATCTTAACCACTGGACCAAACACCCGCCCCCTCTTATCCTCTTAAAAGTACTTATTGATATTTTAAAAGAAGAAGGAAAAAGGGAAAGAGAAAAAAGGGATGGATGAAGCCACAGAGGGAAAATCTTGGTAATTTCTGGATCTAGATTCAGAATATGAGGACTCATTCTCTCCTGTGTGTGAAATGTTTCATCACAGGAATTTAAACATTATGTATATGAATTAGTCAGCTTTTCATTACTAAAACATTATTAATACTCAAGACAGATTAAATTATGAAGAAAAAGAAGTTTGTCTAGCTCACAGTTTTGGAGGTTCAAAGTTCAATATCAGGTGGGTAGGGGAAGCCGGGAGGTGGGTAGGTGGCAGGTAACCCCACTGGTTTGGCCTCTGATGAGGGCCTACCTGCAGATGGGGTCACATCACAGCGAGAGTGCAGGAGGGCTGAGGGATCACATCTCACATCAGAAGCAGAGAGTGGGAGGCACCAATCTTGTATCTCTTACAGCCTTCTGTGGAAAACTATCACGAATGACACAAGAACTGCCCTACTCCCCTAGTGACCTAAGGACCCACTTCTAAAAGTTTCCACCACTTCCCTGGGGACCAGGGGACCAGTGCTACCAGTGTTGGGACCAAACCTCTGTTCACATGGATGACAGGGGCTGGGGGGACAGGCGACCTCCACACCATAACAGTGAGTCTGCTTGGGGAAAGTGCTGTCAGCAACACCAAGCAAGCTGCCAACAATGGTTCTCTTTGGACAACCTACTCATACGGATATTTTTTTCTTCCTTGGGAATTTTATATTTTCAACTATTTGTAGTAAATATGTATATTGCTTTTATAATTCAGGTAACACACACACACACACAACAAATGTAGGGCAGAAGAGCAAAAAGAGAAAAAAGATTAATTTGACTGACTGCTAAGTATTGTGTTGTCTACTGCCCTGGAGACAGCTAAGATCTACATCATAACACCTATTTCAGTTCCAGTCAACTCCTTATGATTGCTCTTGGATGTTTTTCAGGGTTGCTATTAAAGTAGACTGATTTAAGAAATAAAGCTAACAGCTTATGCTGAAACGAACCTCATCTTTGTGAGCCAAAGATCAAACTCAACACAAGAGCTGGGTAAAGACATTGTTTCCTCAGCTCTCGCAAACACCTTAGCACCTAAGCCTGTTTTCACAGTGGAAAGTTCTGACATGCCCTGCGGTAACCTGTGATTATAAAGCCACCCAGAAAGCCAAGGCTCTTGCTCAGAATTGATTTGAATGAAAAATGAATCCCATATTTTCCCCTGGCTCCTCGAAGATGCAGCTCATCGCTAATTGTGTTGCCTGTGGCCTCTCAAGAAACACACCTCTTGTTGATTTGGCTGAGGATCTCCCATCTCACTGCCCAGGATTCTCTGTACTCACTGCTTGTCTTTCTAATAACTGGCAAGAGCAATGCTGGGCACTTGAAACATACTTCCAAGGCACAGGTGCGCTAGAGGCCTGGACATGGGTTGGGGTAATCTTTATTTCTGAATCCAAATTAAAACATCTCAAAAGTCACTATTGTCCTCACCGACACTAGTGTGTGGATCCTGGCTGGATCTACTTCCAAGGTGGAGATGATACACAGTCACAAATTGCAAAAGTACCTAGCCCCTGAATGAGTGCTGACAGCAGAAGAGGGAAAGGCGCCACACAGTGGTCTTGGTGGCTCTTTAATGGGTGTGGTTACTAAAAGCAAAACGGAAAGCAAAGCATTATTGCTGAGAAAAATGCTTGGACTTGACCAGAAAAAAAAAAATCACAGCTTGAGATCAATTACTTTCAGGAATACTGATTTTTTTCTTTATGACAGTGTCACAGATCCTTCCATTTAAAGAAACTGGAGCATTCACTGTGTGTTACTGGGCCAGGTGTTGATGAGGTTTAGGTACAAAAACCAGACCGGAGCCTTGTCCTCCAGTGTGGCAGCCACAGGTGGGTGAGAAATCTAAGTGCATCATTAAAAAACGGTGGGCTTAGAGATGCAATGGAGGAAATCCAGGTACCCAGCTTCATCTGGGGGAATCCCAGACGGCTTCGCAGAGGATACAGAAATGTAGGCGGACTGAAAACGATGCATGGAATTTATGAAGAGGAAGCAATGGTATTCTCAAAAACAACTACAGCACGTAAAAAGAAAGCGGTGTGTGGCTGAGAGGGGCATGATGAGTTGGAACTCTTGACAAATTTGGTCCTGATGCAACAGAAATTGCAGTGTGGAAGGGGTGACGGTGCACTGGAGGGATGCCCCGGGCCAGATCCCAGGGGCCTACACCAAGGTGCGTGGATCTATTGTTAAGGTTATAAGGGCCCACAGAAGCCACTAAGCAGGAAATCATGTTATAAACTGGAGAGCAGAGTACCTAGAGTGGGGGTTGTGTGTGGGAAGAGAGCTACATCAGTGAGCCCTAGCCGATGATGGGGTCAGAGCGGATGAAGTCAGCATCCAGGCAGTGACTGACTGTGGGAGGCAGAGGAGAGGAAGGTTGGGAAGATACTTACAATGAACATTTGTGACAGCGGCAGTGACTATCTGACCTCACCAAGAGCCAATCACTGTTCTCAGAACTTTCATCTGTTATCTTAGATCTGGACCCCAGTGTGGATGAATGAGGATGGGGGAGCAATGTCACGACAGAGATTTCTGGCTTGAGTTATGGGTCAACAGGGATGCCATTAATTGAAATATTGATTCCAGAAGAAGGAATCAGATTAAAGTAAAGGGTTGGGGTGAGCGGAGCAGTGAGAAGCAGATTTACTGTGTATCTACTGGTCTTAGGAGTTCCCTGGGTTATGTGAAATGTTGGGAAAAGGAGTTTGGCAGAGAACACATGGGAAATCCAGGTTAAATTTTAAAAAGGTGAAAAATTTGATAGTAAAGTTGAAGCATTCATGTATAAAAATGTAGCACATTGGCCGGCACTACGGCTTAATAGGCTAATCCTCTGCCTGCAGCGCCGGCACACCAAGTTATAGTCCCGATCGGGGCGCTGGATTCTGTCCCGGTTGCCCCTCTTCCAGGCCAGCTCTCTGCTGTGGCCCAGGAGTGCAGTGGAGGATGGCCCAAGTCCTTGGGCCCTGCACCCCATGGGAGACCAGGAGAAGCACCTGGCTCCTGGCTTCGGATTAGCGCGGTGCGCCGGCCGCAGCACGCTGGCCGTGGTGGCCATTGGAGGGTGAACCAACGGCAAAGGAAGACCTTTCTCTCTGTCTTTCTCTCTCACTGTCCACTCTGCCTGTTAAAAAAAAAAAAAGTAGCACACATGTATCATGTTCCAGAAACTGAAGGAGGCTGTCACTTCACTACAGATGCACCTCACCCTGTTCTGAAGTACATGGATTCTCCTAACTGGAAAATAAGCTTTGGAGCACAACTGAAATATGGAAGGTGAGCAGCTCTACAGGCACTGGTAGTGCGTGAGAGAAAACAACGCTTAATCCCTGAATCAGGATTCTTGTCGAAGATCAGGAGATCAGAGGGAGGCGTTTTTGGAGTGTGGATAATCAAAGCTCTTAAAGCACACATTCTGTAGCCTGAGTTAACTGACAAAAGGCAGGCTGTTTTACAGGATCTACAGTTATATTTAGAGAGACTGGGGCCTCAGAGGGGGAACTAAACTGACCCTGAAATAGCTCCCTGCTCTCCTAAGAGAAAAGGGGTACTCTGGCAAGACAAAGAATTTCTCAAAATGTTAAAGGAGAAGGTTAATTGCAAGAGAGGGGCCTATTTTGCAAGGTTCTTTGTGTGATGAGATTGGGAAAATTCAGACCAGATGGACTCCTTCCTGTCCAGGCCATAGAGGAATTGGATAATGATATTTAATGGATATGGGTCAGGGGGCTGTGCACTCGAGATCTGTAAATCTTCTAAATGGGTGAGCATAGCACCACAAAGTCCAGGACTCATTATAAAATTTGATTGTCACGTAGTAAACTAATTGCTAAAATAAAATATGGAATGTCTTTGTGTTAATTTCTCATTCACTTAGGTTGGATTTTTTTTTTTTTTCTGAATTTGCCTCTGCTAACAGAAGTTGATTCAGATCATTAAGAAACTTTTGGTGTAACTTTATTATTAGCACCAAATAATGATAACAGCAAACACAGCCTCATATATTTTTTATGATGGTGCTGGTGGCAGTGAACAGTGTGTATCCTATTAAAAGCTCTCTATCAAACCCATGAGGCTATTCAATTATTGTCCTCATCTCAATGATGAGTAAAGACATTGAGAGATGACAGGCTCTTGCTCAATATCACAGAGGGATTACAAAGTAGAGCCAAGGCTGCGCCAGCACTGACCAAGTAGAAAAATCATATTGTAGGAAGCATACCCATTAGTAGGGATCTTAGCCTGTATAGTTTAAGACCCACAGTGCTAAATTCAAAATCAGATTGCTTCCTACCCTGGAGGTTTTCAGCTTGGAAGTTGTGTGTCTGCAGATATACAACCCAGATTCCCCACATGAAAAACTGATGTCTGGACACAAAGTTAAGCTAAAAACCAGCTTGAACCAGCAACAGTGTAGAATAAACCAGGTACACGAATACCTTGAAATCGCCCTTTCTCAGCTCCGAAGTTGCACTCAACTGACGAAATAAGAGAATGACCTCGTGATTTCTAGAAACAAAACACAAGAGGAAATAATTTCAAAATTCGGAACTGGGTTAAAACTGCAACTATGGGTAAAATGATTATCTTTTCACTTACATTTTGGGCAATAAAGGAAGCAAGTTCAAAAAATTGTTTAACCTTTAGCTCTTTTTTTTTTTAAGATTTATCTATTTATTTAAAAGCAAGAAGAGAAAAAAGAGAGCTCTTACATCCACTGGTTCACTCCATAAATTTTCTCAAAAGGTAGAGCTGGGCCAGGCAGAAGCCAGGAGCCAGTAACTCCACCTGGGTCTCCCATGTGGATGTCAGAGATCCAGACACTTGGGCCACCATCCACTACCTTTCCAGGCATATTAGTTAGAAACTAGATTGGAAATAGGGCAGCCAGGATTCAAGCCAGTGCTCCAATATGGGATTCAGGTGTCCAAAACAGCACCTTGCTGCTCCACAACACTCACCATACCTTCTTAAAACCATAACCCACTGTTGGTGGGAATGCAAACTGGTTAAGCCACTATGGAAGTCAGTCTGGAGATTCCTCAGAAACCTGAATATAACCCTGTCATACAACCCAGCCATACCACTCCTTGGAATTTACACAAAGGAAATGAAATTGGCAAACAAAAAAGCTGTCTCCACCTTAATGTTTATTGCAGCTCAATTCACAATAGCTAAGACCTGGAACCAACCCAAATGCCCATCAACAGTAGACTGGATAAAGAAATTATGGGACATGTACTCTATAGAATACTATACAGCAGTCAAAAACAATGAAACCCAGTCATTTGCAACAAGATGGAGGAGTCTGGAAAACATCATGCTGAGTGAACTAAGCCAGTCCCAAAGGGACAAATATCATATGGTCTCCCTGATTGGTGACAACTAACTGAGCAGCAAAGGGGAAAGAAACCTGTTGAAGTGAAATGGACACTATGAGAAACAGTGACTTGATCAGCCCTTGTCCTGACTGTTGATGTACAATGTAATACTTTATCCATGTTAGTATTTTTTTTTGTTCTAGTACTATTGGTTAAACTCTGTAATTAACACACAATTATTCTTAGGTGTTTAAATTTTAACTGAAAAGTGATCCCTGTTAGGAATTTGGAAAACATTATGCTGAGTGAAATAAGCCAGTCCGAAAGGAACAAATACCACTTGTTCTCCTTGATAGGTGACAACTAACCAAGCACCAAAAAGGAAACCTGTTAAAGTGAAATGAACACTACGAGAAAGAGTGACTTGATCAGCCCTTGCCCTGACTGTTGATGAACAACTTAATACGTTATCCCTCTTAATATTTTTGTTTGTTCTACTTAATACTTTTGGTTGAATGCTATAATAAATACACAGTTATTCTTAAGTGTTGAAACTTAACTGAAAAGTGATTGCTGGTAAATATAAGAGTGGGAATAAGAGAGGGAAGAGATGTGCAATTCAGGACATGCTCAAGCTGACTTGCCTCAAACAGTAGAGTTAGAAACATACCAGGGGATTCCAATTCAATTCCATCAAGGTGGCATGTACCAATACCATCTCACTAGTCCAAGTGATCAATTTCTGTTCACAATTGATCATAATGATAGGACTAAGAGCCAAAGGGATCACATAAACAAGGCCAGTGCCTGCAAATAGTAGCTGATAGAATAAAAAAGGGAGCGAACGATCCAACATGGGAAGCGAGATACTCTGCAGACTCATAGAATCGCCGATGTCCTAAATAGCACTCTGGTCTCAGAATCAGCCCTTAAGGCATGTGGATCCAGCTGAAAAGCCCATGAGAGTATTTCAGGCATGGAAAGCCAAGACACTCTGGGGGAAAAAAAAATGACCTAAATGAAAGATCTCTGCGAGTGAGATCCCAGTGGAAAGAACAGGTCATCAAAGAAGGAGGTACCTTTCTCTGAAGGGAGGAGAGAACTTCTACTTTGACCATGGCCTTGCCTAAATATGATCAGAGTCGGTGAACTCAAAAGGCTTCCATAGCCTTGGCAACTCATGACAAGAGCCTAGGGTGATTACTGATGCCATAAACAAGAGTGTCAATTTGTTAAGTCAACAACAGGAGTCACTGTGCACTTATTCCTCATGTAGGATCTCTGTCCTTAATGTGCTGTACAGTGTGATTTAATGCTATAACTAGTACTCAAACAGTATTTTTCACTTTGTGTTTCTATGTGGGTGCAAACTCTTGAAATCTTTACTTAATATATGCTAAACTGATCTTCTGTATATAAAGAGAATTGAAAATGAATCTTGATGTCAATGGAAGGGGAGAGGGAGCAGGAAAGGGGAGGGTTGCAGGTGGGAGGGAAGTTATGGGGGGGAAGCCATTGTAATCCATAAGCTGTACTTTGGAAATTTATATTTATTAAATAAAAGTTAAAAAAAAACCATAAAAAGGAATATTAAAAAGAAAAGTTAAAACTCGCTCTTCAGATATTTTCTGACCAACCCTGGTGTCTGGCATACCTGTTAAGATGCTACCTGGGACACCAGCATCCTATATCAAGATGCCTGGGTTTGAGCCCCAGCTCCACTGCTAATTCTAGTTTCCTGCTAAGGTGTACCCTGAGAGGCAGCAAGGGATGGCTCAAGTAGTTCAGTTCCTGTTACCTATGTGGGAAACCCAGATTGAATTCTCAGCTCCAGCATTAACTTGGCCCAGCCTTGGCTACTGCAGGATAGGGAGACTGAAACCAGCAGTTAGGAGATCTGTCTTGCTCTGTCCCACTGCCATTCATATAAATAAAATAAAAAGGGTTTTGCCTCTCTTGGAGTCCCTTTCCTGGCTGCTGCACCAGGAGGTCTCTGACTTAAATAAATCTTGCTTTTATTTTTAAAAGGAATAAAATAAAGTAAAAACTATATGTAATCTCACATTTTAAACATGAGGGTGCTTCAAATATTTCATAGAAAAATGGAGTTAAAAGATTAGTCATTTTGGTGCAAAACATTTGAAATCCATGCATAGTTTTTTCCCAAAATACATATTTGCCATAAACTTTTTTGAAGACATCTCATAAGAATGAAGATGAAAATGGCAGCATTATTCACATGATAATTAATGTGCCCAGGCTTTGTCTATCAATTGCCTCCTTCTGCCTCTTGCTCATGGAAACTGATGGTGACTGAGTTATCACCAGCACTGCTTCAAAACACTGCAGACACGAGCCCATCAAGTTGTCAAAACCAGCTGCTGTCTCCAGAAGATGACTGCCCAGTCAGACAAAAAAAAAAAAAAAATGGTGAAGCAAAACTGTTTAGAGCCATAATTGTTGTAATAGATCAGGTCATATGATTTTACACCTTCTTCTTGAAATTGGCTTTATTTTTATTGGCATGGTTTCTCTCTTTTTTTTAAAAGATTTATTTATTTATTTGAAAGGCAGAGTTAAAGAGAAAAGAGACAGAGAAACAGAGAGATAAGGAGAGAGAGAGAGAGAGAGAGAGAGAGAGAGAGAGAGATCTTCCTCCTGTTGATTCACTCCCCAAACAGCTGCAATGCCTAGAGCTGTGCCAATCAGGAGCCAGGTCTCCCAGGTGGGTACAAAGATTTGGGCCATCTTCTGCTGCTTTCTCAGGTACATTAGCAGGGAGCTGGTTAGGAAGTAAAGAAACCAAGATTTGAACTGGTGCCCATATAGGATGCTTGGCACTGCAGGTGGCGGCTTAACCCGCTACACCACAGTGCTGGCCCCGGCATGGTTTCTTAGGCTTAGAAAGAAAACTCTACCACTTGTAAAGATCACTTCCCGCAAGAGGAAGTGTGATTCAACTTGGAGGAATGTAATATCAAATCTAAAAGTCTTCTGTTTGTAGAACTGTGGATTTGGGTAGGCATCTTTACATATGCTAAGAGGAAGTAAGACACACAGGTAGTGACAGAATAACCCAATGACAAGACCAAATTTTCTCAGAAGAAATATCCAAAGGGAAAAGAAAGAGCTATTTCTTAGAAAGAAAGGAAAGGCAAAGCAAAGGCATGCTACAAAGTCCAAAGAGAAACAGTGAAGCTCTCAGTGAGCAAGGCAAAGGTCCTGCCATGAGCTGCCAGGGGCAACCTCTGCAATGTCCAGCAAGGAAGAACTCCTGCCTCCTGGGCGCCCTGCCTGTGTGGTCTCCGGCCTCTTAGATCTGAGCACCCAGAGAAACTGCAGTAGAAGCTGAGAGCAGGCTCCACGCCAGGAGAGGCAGGAGAAGGGTTAAAGATCACATTCGCTGGGTGCCTACTTGCAACAACAAAAGGCAGTGGAAATTCTCCCTTCTTGGTCATTTGCTGGGAAACCCCACATCTTGAACTACTACACATTATGTTTCAGCAACACTGTGAGTTCTGGAAGGTTTGCAGGCCTGCCTGAAAACCCATCTATCCATAGAACCAGAAAGACGCATTTCAAGCTCTGAACAAGAATGTGGGGGAGCCATCTGTTCAAAAGTAGAGAAATAACCATTTGAGATGCTCCTAGTGGTTTTAACACATCACTGAGTCTGCTTAATAAACATGTACTGATAAATCTCAGTGCTATGCACAAAGGATATAGAAAGGCAAAGATGGCAAGGCCGAGGATAGAGGACCATGTCACAAACACACAACACAGAGAGACACTGTATTAGAAGTGCATATAGGCTGTGAACACAGGACAGGAAAGAGCATGATAATTAGTTCTGGAGGGTCCTATCCATACAGTTCTCCTTTGCTCTTGGTATGAAACCCAAGCCCCCTGGCACAGCGTGGTGATCTCTGTGTCACGGTGCCTGCACTTGTCCAATATGTTATCTCTGATCATCCTCACAGCCCCATCCTGAGTTCTCCAGCTTATGCTGCATTGTTTTTTGTTTGTTTTTACAGAGGCTAAATAACTAACCCATAAAATATTATCTAATAAACCTTTGTGTTCTTGTTCTTATTTTTCTTTCTTTATTTTCATTTAATTTGTAAAGCAGAGAGAGAGAGAGAGACAGAGAGTTTCTATCCATTGGCTCCCTTCCCAAATGCCTACAACAGCCAGGGTTAGGTCAGGTTAAAGCCAGGAGCTGGGAACTCAGTCTGAGTCTCCCACATGGGTGGCAGAGACTCAAGTACTAGAGCCATTATCTGCTGCCTCCCAGGGCGTTCATCAGCAGGGAGCAGGATGGAAGCAAAGGGACTGGGACTCAAACCAGGCACACCAATAGGAATGTGGGCACCCCCAGCAGTGATCAAACTCTGCACTGAACACCTGTCCTAAACCACTTGCTTTTGGGTTAGAAACCAGTTGTAGCCTGCTTGGAAAGAGTTGGGCTGACAAACAGACTGTGGCAGAACAGCTGTGAAACTCATTGAGGAAAACAACCGAGGCCCATGTGGGGCTAAGGGCTGCCATGTGGGGAATCACAGAGGGAGAAGGAAGGATGTCCCTGAGAGAATGCAGCTTGGGTGAGACCCAGAGGTGGTGGGGAGGCAGGTCTGAAAAGGGACGGCCAGATGGCCCTCCACATGCCCATCAGGAGGCCATCCTTTCTTTGAGAGGTCAGCTGGCTGTGGGCACACATGTATCATGTGGGCAGAAGGAACAGTGGGAAGTCCTTTTTTAAGTTAGGATACAAAGAAGATAGGAAGCAAGGTCATCAGTTGAACATGAGGATGGTACAGGAAGGATTCAAGGGTTGAGGGGAGAGCAGGAAGTCCTGAGAGAGGGGAAGGAGGGGTGGATAGATGAGGGTGGCCTTGGGGACCCTCCAACCCGAGGGTGAGACCTGCTGGCATAGTGCTGGGTGCTCCTTCAGCCACTTCCCAACAGGTGGAGTGGGGCAGTGCAGGGCTGCCCCCCCATCCCAGGAATATAATGAAGCAAGGAAATTGAGGGGGGATGCAGAGAGATTATAAAGAGAGATCGTGGGATATGAGCGGGGAAAACAGAGAAAGATAACTACAAGAAGTGACAAAAAATAAGAAGGCTTAATGGATTGTGAGTATTGGAGTGGAGGCGCAGGGGACAGAAAGGGGGAGATGGTGATCAGAGAACGGGAAGCTCCAGGAGGAAGTGGATTAGACATGTGAGACTCAGGGTATGGTACCTGGGCCAGCAGTCTCAGCAATATCCAGAGACTTGTTAGAGATTCAGAATCAGGCAGGGGGTTAGTCTAGTGATTAAGATACCAGTGAAGATACGCACGTCCCATGTCCTACTGCCTGGGTTGGAGCCCCAGCTCCGGTGCCTGACTCAAGATCCCTGCTAAGACAGACGCTGGGAGGCAGTGGATGTTGGCTCAGGTCCTTGGGTCCTTGCCACCCACAGGGGAGGTCTTGACTGAGTTCTTGGCTCCCAGCTACAGCCTTGGCCTGATCTCATTTGGGGAGTGACTAAGTAGATGGAAGCTGGCTCTCTATTTCTCTCTCTTCATCTGTCAAATAAATTTTTAAAAAATTGAAAAAAAGAGAAAAATATGCAGAATCTCAGATCTCACCTCAGTTCTACTGAATCTAAAGCTGTATTTTAATAAGATCCCCAGGTGATTCACTTGCACAATGAATTTGAGGAAAACCTGGCTTAAGCAACTGCTACATCTGAGCCAAGTTGGCTTAATCTCCACTCACACAGAAGCCACAGGCACCCTATAAAAAGGTGTTCCTGAATAGGTTTCTGAGGTTAGGACCTTCCCTAGGGCTCTGTTTCCCATTTCAACTGCTCCACTGTAATCAGGTCATTTTGATTTTTTTTTGAGTTTTCATCCAGCTGCCTCCGGCCCTTGCTCTGCTGGGCCTTGCAGCCTCACAATATCATTATGCAAACTTTTGATTCTATTGACCAAGGAACACTGCCTGTCTGAGTGCTGGCTGCCTCCCTTCCTTGTATGAAGGCAGAGTATCACGTTCCTTTCTGAGACCAGGCTCCGGATGCTCCCACCACTCCCATTAGCCTGAGAGGGGCCAGCAGGCACTTAGCGTCCTCAAGTCAGCCTGCATTATTCTGCACCCTCACAGAGCTCGTCTATGAAACACTAACATGAGATATATAGTATTACCATCTCTGGCTTTTTGTAAGTTAGCTTCCTGCTATAATAATTATTCAGGGTTTTGTATCATCACTCTTTGTAGTCAATTCTGTAAACTCCACTTTTTAAATAATTAATTCCATTTAAAAGAAGGAAAAAGGAGGCAAAGAGTATTTATACTTGCTGTTAACATGCTTGTGACCCAGATCAGAGTGCCCAGATTAGATTCCCAGCTATGATTCCTGACGCTTGCTTTCCACTAATGCACACCATGGAAGACAGCAGTGATGGTTCAAGTAATTGGATTCCTACCACCCATGTGGGAGACCTGGATTGAGTTCCTGGCTTCTGGCTCCAGGTACCACGCAATTCCCACTGTGTGGGCATTTGGGGAGTGAACCAGCAGTAGGAGTGCTTGTGTGTGTGTGTGTGTGTGTGTCTGCCTCTCACACAAATAACAAATACAACAACAACAAAAAAATAGCTGTAGATGACATCACAGAATGAAAGATAAGGTTGAACCTAATTAACGGAGGCTTTGTGTCTACACTTTATTGCTAATAAACAGAACAAGACATTTTCTTTCACCCAGACACTACCTCCTGTACAAATACCGGCACATGAAATAACATAAATACCAAATTTAAAATCACTAGCACTTTCAAGACAAATGATTTTTTTTCAAGATTGATTTATTTATTCAAAAGTCAGAGTTACACAGAGAGAGGAGAGGAGAGGGATGGAGGGATGGAGGGATGGAGGGATGGAGGGAGGGAGGAAGGGAGAGAGAGAAAGTCTTCCAGCCGATGGCTCACTCCCCAATTGGCTGCAAAGGCTGGAGCTGCGCCGATCCGAAACCAGGAGCCAGGAGGTTCTTCCAGGTCTCTCACTTAGGCACAGGGGCCCAAGCACTTGGGCCATCTTCCACTGCTTTCCCAGGCCACAGCAGAGAGCTGGATCGGAAGTGGAGCAGCTGGGTCAAACTGGGGCCCATATGGGATGCCAGCGCTTCAGGCCAGGATGTTAACCTGCTGCACCACAGTACTGGCCCCAAGACAAATGATTTCATATGCTGTCACAAATGACAGTTTCATTATGGTTACTAACAATTATCAGCTATAAGACCTTACTATTAGCCAACAATGTGCAACATACTCCACACATTTCATCATATGTAATGCTTGCAAGAATTCCATGGCATCTGGGGCTGGTGCTGTGGCATAAGAGGTTCAGCCTCTACCTGTAGTGCTGGCATCCCATATGGGCACCAGTTGAGTCCCGGCTGCTCCACTTCTAATTCAGCTCCCTGCTAATGCACCTGGGAAAGCAGTGGAGGATGCATCCATGTGAGAGACCCAGAAGAAGCTCCTGGCTCCTGGCTCCTGGCCCATTGTGGCCATTTGGAGAAGTGAACCAGCAGATGGAAGATCTCTCTCTCTCTCTCTACCTGACCCCCTCTCTCTGTAATGCTGCCTTTCAAATAAAAAGCCATGCTGTTTCTACAGATGGGGAAATTGAGGCTTAGAAAGGGGAAGACACATACCCCATGGGTAGTAGAGCCAAATTACAACACAGCATGTTAGATAAAACAGCTGTATCCTAAGAGCATGACATATACAAGAGTACTTCAAAGAGTTCACAGAAGTTGCATATTATTAAAAAATACAGAATACAAATGTTTTTAGCACCAAAGTAAACTTACCATGAAATTCCATTTTTCCACAAACCTTTGGAAAACACTCCTAGTTGCCTCTCCTATGCATATCCCTGAACACATACACAGGCATCAATAAATATTAGATGTGCCAACTTGCATCCACAAGGTAGAAACCAGCGGCTGCTAATCTCATCAGTAAGACTTGATACAGGAACCTTTGGTAGGATGCAGCCATTTTCTAGGTATGTGATTGTTCTAGCAGCTCTTGCTGAGCTAAAGTAAGTCAATAAACTGGGTCATTCTGGCACCGTTCTGGTAACTTGGGACATGGTTAGAACAAACCAGCTCATCTCCCTGGGTACACGAGCACAGTTTTGGGAGAGTGGGGCCACACATTCAGGAATAAGACCAGTTCTCCAGTCAAGAGGAAATGCCGGTAATGGTCATCTGTTTCATCTTTCCCCTAAACAAGGCAGCCATGACTTCAAGTCAATTCAGCAAATGCAAGTGTGTACAAAAGAAAGAGAAGGTAATCCAAACCTTCTCCTGTGAGTTCATTACCAAAGTTTTAGACACATCTGCTTCCTTCTCTGCATCGCCTGGCAGCCCATAATTCAGAGATAAGATTGTCTGGCCTGCCCTCTCTGCTCCCAACGACAGTATGGCAATGACCTGATAGACCTAGGGTCCCTGCATAAGAAGAGGTGAGGTTAACCGAGCCAGACCATATACACACTCAGTGCCGCACAACACAGGCCAGGTCACCTGCACATGGTGCTCAGGGTGGAGCAAGTGGGGCTGACAGAGGATTTCTTTTGAAGCCGCTGAGGCCAAAATAAATCAAACATCAGCAACCACAAAAGCAGCCTCAGAAACTGATTTCCCTTCCTCAGCCCCCTTCTGCAAAACAGACCAACCTTTCAGTTTCCCAGATTTCCAGAGAAACAAAAGCTCTAAGAGCATAAATGCCCTAAGGCCCATGCTAAATGCATGTCCTTTTTATTTAAATGTGTTTATATCTGCATGCACATTTATCACCAATATTTATTGCTTAATATTTATTATGGTCTTTATGCATATGTCTCTGTCCTAGGTTGTCAAGTTTGATGAAACAGGGGCCAAATCTGTTTAGTTCTTTTTGTAAAGCATGTGAAATTCTTATGCATAATTAGGCACGTAAAGGCTTTAAGATAAAGACAATTATGAAGAATGAGAACAGTTAATAGCATGGTAGGCATGTTTCATGAGACCTTCCATCTCTTCTGAAAGGTCAAATAATGCAGTTTCATAAAATTGTAGCGTTCATGGAAGCTTGTGCTTAGAGGTCGTGCAGGGCTTGTTAAACAGTGTGTGGTCCAGGAACCAAGGAAACCAACCGGGAACCAACACCTGGGAGTTTGTTAGGAAGGCAAACTGCAGGCCCCACCTCCCAGACCCACTGGGAAGCAACCTGCAAGGCAACAGGGTGCCCAGGTAATCTGTATGCACAGGAAAGTCTGAGCAGCACTGCCTGAGAATCATCAAGTTCGAGTTTTACAGCTGGGGAAGTTAGGAGACGCAGAAAGGCTGAGTGACTTGTAAAGGGTTCCAGTCCAGATCTGGGACTTGGACCTCTTGACTCCAATGCTACACAGGCTCTGGCCCTCCTCTGCAGGACCTTCTGTAGGTCCACAAGAATTAAAGTGCAAACAAATGGCAACCTATAACTTGCAGGGAATTCCACAGCCCTGGCTATATTTGTTTGCCACAGAGCTCTTTATTCTTCCTGTGCTTTGAATACACTTACAAGGTGCTGGAAACAGGAAACCAGAAGAGTGAGCTTGCTTACTGCACTGCCACACTGCCATCCCGCTGTGTGGGTGTGTGGAGTTGGATGCCACACTTTGTCATTGAGCTCTGGAGCCCAACATTTTTGCACAGTTCACGTCCTGTGATGTGAACCCCAGCAGGCACTCAGCTCAGACCTCCCTTTCCCTACTTCATTGCATGTTCCCAATTTCCGGCTTACACACAGCTCGCTCTGCCTTGGAGTTCTAGAGTTCAGCAGAATGAAGATAATTCAAGTTCTCAGGGATATGTATTCCAAGGAAAAAAACAGAAACATTTAAACATTCCTAAAAGCATTTTTGAGTGGCTACTGATATGCTGACTTTTCAAAGCATTTTTAAAATCAGTTTCCTCCATATGTTGCCAGTTGCCAGTTTGGCCACACTATGTATATCTTGTAACAGATTAGGAGTTACTAGTTTCTTTTTAAAAACTGTATTTATTTATTTATTTATTTGAGAGAGAGAGAGAATTTCCCATCTGCTGGCTCACTCCTCACATGTCTGTAATGGCCAGGGCTGGGACAGGCCGGAGCCCAGAGCCAGGAACTCAATCTGGGTCTCCCCTGTGGATAGCAGGGACCCAAGTATTTGAGCCACCCAGGGTACACAGAGCAGGAAGCTGAAATCAGAAGTGGAGGCAGGACCCAGACCCAGACACTCTGAGATGGGTTGTGGGCATTCTAGCTGGCGGCTTAATGGCTATATCCAACATCTGCCACCCATTAATTTCTAATGAGGAGAATCATGTTATGGGCATTATTCTCTAAACTGCGGCCATGAAAAGTAGTTAACAAAGAATATTCAAGAATTTTCAGATCACAGCCCTGCTGTGCCACTATTCTTTTCTAGGACTGAAAAGGACAGACACACATTTCAACAGAGTCTGTCCATGGTAGACATGTGTCTTGACTCACATTTGAACATCAAATGGCACCAGTTCAACATATGGTGACTATTCTATAAAAAGGATTAATTTCTCCAAGTGTGACAAGATTAGCTCTACTTTTGTCCACCAAAAAATGAGCTATTTTTCTGCATATTTAGAAGTCAGAAAGGAATTTGTTGGATATAAAAGCACTGCATTGAAGAAGACATGTCTTGGAAACACAAAAAATGAATTGAATCAACAGTTCAAGCCTTGTCTTAAGTTTTGGAAAGAATATAAAGATTTTGCTGAAGCTAAAATGTTTAGATTGGAGTTGGCATGTGGTGCAGTAGGTTAAGCTGCTGCCTGTGACTCTGGCATCCCATACTGGAGCACTGGTTCCAGCAGCTTTGATTCTGATTCAGCTCCCTGCTAACGCTCCTAAGAAGGAATCAAGGATGGCCCAAGTGCTTGGGCCCCTGTGGCACATGTGGGAGACCTGGATGGAGTTCTGGATGCCTGGCTTCAGCCTGGCTCAGATTTTCCCATTGCAGCCACTCGGGAAGTGAACCAGTGGAGGAAGACTCTATCTCTCTGTAACTCTGCTTCTCAAATAATAAATAAATAAATATTTTTCAAAAATAGAAGGTTTAGATTTGTTGGAATTGAGAACAGATTGACCTATGTTCCACCACTTCCTAAATAAAGCTTGGGAGAGATCACCATATCCATGCTAGTCAAAGGAGCACAGGCTTACTTAAGAGCACTCTCCTCTCTGTCAAGGCAAGGTCCTCCGTAAAAGAGCCTCACCCCATCATCTGGGGAGAGCAGAAAGTGAAAACACTGCTCAACTGCACATTCTCATGAATTCACTAACCTTCACTGTGTCTTTGGGATTAAGCACTTAGAATAGGTTTCATTTATTTATTTATTTATTTGAAAGAGTTACACAGAGAGAGAAGGAGAGGCAGAGAGAGAGAGGTCTTCCATCTGTTGGTTCACTCCCTAAATGGCCACAACAGCTGGAGCTGGGCTGATCGGAAGCCAGGAGCCAGAAGCTTCTTCTGGGTCTCCCACGTAGGTACAGGGGCGCAAGGACTTGGGCCATTTTGTACTGCTTTCCCAGGCCATAGCAGAGAGCTACATGGGAAGTGGAACAGCCAGGACTTGAACCAGTGCCCATATGGGATGCTGGCACTGCATGCGGCGGCTTCACCAGAATAGAGTATAACAAATTATTGAGTGGAATGTACAATCCACCAGCACTGGCCTCACATTCCCAGATTCCCCCAAAGCAACAGCTGAATGAAACTATTTAACTGTTGCCCCTCTCTGAAGCATCTGGTTCCTTCTTGCCACAGTCTTCACTGTTCCCTAGGGTCGCCCAGGTTCCAGCTGGGAGACAAGCACCAGCTGTCTTTGATTATTGCATAGCTGTGTGTTTTTCTTAGTTTTAAAAGAAAGGGATGTAGTTTTAGCCACCTCTTTGGAGATCATCTGTTTCACTCACAGCACCAACCTGTGTCTGTGGCTCTTGCCCTGGATGTTCCCAAGCTGTTACCTCTGCTGGGAACTTGATTTTTCTCTCCTTCCCATGTGCCCAACCTGAAGTCATTCTCAAGGCTTACACAGCCCTTCTGACCTCTTCCATCAGAATCCACTGTTTTATTCCTGTGTGTACACCACTACCTCCTTATCTGAAGTTTCACTCTCTGCAGTTTCATATACCCAAGATCAACTGTGATCAAAAAATACTACCCTTTGTCTCCACTCTTGAGAAAGGAGGCAGAGGGAGACCACACTTACATACTTTTTATTACAGTATATTGTTAAAATTGTTCTATATTGTTAATCTCTTACAGTGACTAATTTATAAATTAAGTTTTATCATAGGTTTGCAGGTACAGGTATAAGAGAGAATATCAAATATGTAGGGTTTGGTAGTGTCTATAGTTTGAGGCATACACTGGAGGTCTTGGACGTCCTCCACCCAGGCATAAAGGGGGTCAATTATACAAAAACTTTGGAATTACTTCTCTGGACCACAGGTCACCTTCAATGAATACATGAATCCTCTGACCTTGCTCATAATTTTAAGCCTCTATCACTCCCAAATCAGTTCTTTCTATTGGTGTCCTAATTACCATTGCCCCCCACCACCTGCACACATGCCCACACACACGAACACAAACACACACAGGCACATGCACACGCACATGCACGCAGCTCACCAAGGTGGTCCTGTTGGTGGGAGAGATGGAGAGGAGGGAGAAGGTCAAAGGGAGAAGTGAGAAGCACCTACTCCTTCCTTGTGTGGATCTCCCATCCCCACAGCACCTACGAGGAAATGGCATACACACTAAGGGAGCTCAGAAGAAGTGAGGCAGAAAAGCTGTCTCACTTTCTTCCTGAAATTACGAAACTCTGCCCCTCGGCTTCTCTCTGGAATGCAGTGAGGAAGTCAAGTCCATGTGACAAAGGAGGATCAGCAGTGAGGGGGGCAAAAGGAGCCAGAACGAACCACTCCACCTTTGCTCCTCCTCACTTCCTGACCCACTTGCCATCCTCCTCCACGTCAGAGGTAAAAAGTCAACAGCTGTCAAACGAGTGGGAAAGGAAGGAGGCATCAGAGAATAAGGGACAGGCAAATTCCTCACACACTCTACCATTTCAAATGCCTTTAACGGGGGCAGGTGTTTGGCACAGCAGTCAAGATGCTGTTGAGGATGCTTGCATCCTATATCAGAGTGTCTGGTTTGAGTTCCGGTTCTTCCAATCCAGCTTCCTGCTAATGGGCACCCTGGAAGGCAGCAGCTGGCGTCTCAAGTGCTTGAGTCCCTGCCCACATGTGGAAGATCCAAACTGAGCGCCTTGGCTTCATGGGCTTCAGCTGTTGAGGGCATTTGGGGAATAAACCAGAGAATGCAAGTTTCTCTCTCTCTCTAATCATTATTTTTCAAATAAGCATCTTTTACCCTTTCTCTCCTTTGCCTCATTCTTGGCTGCAAACTCTCCCTTAGCTACATGAATCTTTCTTCCCCCAATCCACTCTGTTCCTCCTCTTACATCCCTAAATTCATTCAAAAGGGCCAGGTTAGGGGACTGGAAGAGCTGCTCTTTGAATACAGGACCCGCACCTTGTTCAACCTGAGGATTACCGTGTCCACTGCTCCCTGGCCCACAGCAATCTAGCCCACGTGAATGGAAATACACCAAGGAAAACTGCTGACCTTGAGGCAGACTTTTAACCTGGTCATTCAGATGCCTACAACCCACATCAGAGTACCTGGATTCCATATCTGCCTTCTGCTTCTGACTCCAGCTTCCTGCTAGTGCAGACCCTGGAAGGCAGCAATGACGGCTCAAGTGCTTGGGTTCCCGCCACACATGTGGGAATCCTGCATGGATTTACAGATTCCTGGCTTTGGCCCTCATTCTAGTCACAGAGAAGCCTCAGCTGTTGTGGATATTTAGGGAAGGAACCAGAAATGAGAGCTCTCCTTCTCCCCCTCCCCTTCCCTCTCCAATAAAAAGACAAAAACTAAATAAATCTAAAAACCCCAAACTTCTGATCTCAAAAATATTTTCCCTTACATAATCATGGTTAGAAATGTACTTAGGGGAACTGGATATGGTTAATTAAGTTGGTTAATCTGCCGCCTGCAGTGCTAGCATCCCATATGGGCACTGGCTTGAGTCCTGGCTGCTCCATTTCCAATCCAGCTCTCTGCCATGTCCTGGGAAAGCAGTACAAGATGGCCCAAGTGCTTGGGACCCTGCACTCGTGTGGGAGACCTGGAAGAAGCTCCTGGATCCTGGCTTTGGATCAGCTCAGCTCTGGCCATTACAGCCATTTAGGGAGTGAACCAGTGGATGCAAGACCTTTATCTCTCTCTCTCTCTCTCTCTCTCTGTAACTCTACCTCTCAAATGAATAAATAAAATCTTTTTTTTTTTTTAAGGAAATGTACTTAGGAAACCTATATACACACAGAGAAGTGGAAAAAATACAGTGTCTACTAGTTTATGTTTTTGATACCACAGTTTGAGTTCAAATTACTCAGTTGTATATTCTATTTCTCATATACTTGTTTATTGAGATAAAATGGCTTAAATTTTGACCTGTTTAATAAAATCAAATGCAAAAACATTTAAATCTATTGCTAAAGAAAGTTTAAAACAAACCTCTAAAAATAATTAAATCTGATCAATTTCATGGTAATTTGAAGACTTCTCTTTGCTAGCCCTTAGGGATCTGGGGATATGAGCTAAGGTCTTCTCCACCAGGACTAAAGATCTCCCTAATATAACAGAAGTCACAACAGGCATATTTGGGAAATGGGCAGATATTTGGGTTTAGTGCGCAGACTGAATTGGAAAAGACACCCAAGGTGCAAATAGGTTTTCTGCGGAGATGTCTGAGAGAACTCCCACACTGAGAGGCTCTGACTGCAGTCTCTATCCTTCCTTATTTTATCTAATGACTTTCAGGCTCTAGAGTCCTCTACGCTAAGAGGCTGTTTCAGCTGGCCTTGTAGGTGCAGATTACAAGAGGCAATTGAAAAAGAAGAAAAACATGTACAGTGCAGAGATGTGGCTGCTGATTGATAAGGGGACAGCCAGCCTTGCCTGTGCTTGTCCTGTGAGCCTTTCGTGCTACCGCAGCAACCACTGTCACCTTTATGTGCACTTTGCACATGGTAACAACCCTATGAGGCAAATACTGTTCTCATTCCCATTTCACATAAGAACATAGAGGGTAATTCTTTTTTAAAGGGCAGAGGAGCAAAGCAGAAACTGAACACAGAGTCCGGCTCCCTCTCAGCCTTTTTGCACCCTTTTGTTTACTCCCTTATTTATCTTCTTTTTTGCCTGCAAATGCTTGAGTCTCAGCCATGGTGGCATTGAAAGCTAGAAGCCACAAATCTGCTGGTCTGGTGAGTTCCTAGCCTTTCCTTCCAATAGAGATAATAGGTTAGCAGCCAGAAATCAGACAGGATGGGTCCACAAGATTCCATTACAAGCAGCATTTCCGTTCCTTCACTCCCTGCCAGAAATTGATTTCTATATGCTATCTCTCAATGTCTAAATACACGCTTATAATGTAAATTAAAAAAAAAAAAAACACTCTACTGCCCACCACCAAGTGGCCCAATCAAGAAAATATGCTTGAGCATCAGGTCTAAAAGCCCTCTGGAACACAGCTCTGCTCAGTGGTAGCAGGATGGCACCTGGACAGAAAGGTCTAGAATTTTAATCCCAGATCCACCAAGCTATGATCTAGGACAAATGCTTAAGCTTCTTAAGGTCAGTCTCTTGCTTTGGAAAGATACATAAGGACTAGCAGTCTATGCAAGTAGGCATCAGAGTGCTGTCATCAGAAAAGGAACACAGGCTTTGCAACCAGACCCCCCAGTCCAAATATATTGGTCCTCACTACATCATGACACACGATTGTGCCTTTCTGTGTTCCTGTGTCTTCTTTAAAATGGTGCTGACCAAGCTGGCACTGTGGGCAAAGTTGCCACCTGAGATGCTGGCATCCCATATGGGTGTTGGTTCAAATCCTGGCTGCTCCACTTCTGAACCAGCTCCCTGCTAATGTGCCTGGGAAAGCAATGGAGGATGGTTCTAGCGCATGGGCCCCTGCATCCATGTGGGAGACCTGGAAGCTCTTGACTCCTTGCTTAGGATAGGCCATTTAGGGAGTGAACCAGTGGGTGGAAGATCTCTTTCTGTCTCTTCCTCTCTCACTCCATAACTCTGCCTTTCAAATAAAATAAATAAGTCTTAAAATAAAAAAACATTGTGCTGATCTCAGAGATGCTGGGGAGTCAACAAATAAATATTTTTAAAGATTTTTATTTTATTTGAAAGACAGCTTTGAGAGAGAGAGAGAGAGAGAGAGAGAGAGAGAAATCTTCTATCCAGTGGTTCACTCCCCAAATAATGGCAAACAGCCAGAGTTGGGCCAGGCTGAATCCAGGAATCAGGAGCTTCATTTGGTTTCCCACGTGGGTGCAAGAGCCCAAGGACTCGGGCTGTCTTCTGCAGCCTTCCCAGGCACATTAGCAGCGAACTGGATGAGCAGCTGGGACTCAAACCAGCACCCATGTGGGATGCCAATGTTGCCAGGCTTAACTTGCTGCACCACAACGCCAACCACCAACTATTTTTTTGATACCAATAATCAATACAACAGAGTCCTTCACCTTCCTTCCCAAAGAAAGAATAATTATACTTCTGAAGAGGCAGCTTTGTACTAACATCTTTCTGAATTTGAATCACATGTTCAAATCAATGTTAAGTACAGGAAATTTTTATAAACTTCATTTGATCCTTTTTATATAAATTTTTACTATGGATTCAAATTCAGTTAGATCCCACGTACCAGCTGCTTGGAGGTTCTCCCAGTGGTAACTGCTTAACACTACAGCAATATTTTACAGCTGGGATACTCATATTGATACAGCGACCACACAGAACATTTCTATCACCATAAGGACTACTAGCATTGCCCTTCTGTAGCTACCCACACACACCTCCCTCCTGTCCCCACCATATGCTTAAGCCCTGCGAGCACTAATCTTGTATCTATTTGTATAATCTTCCATTTCAAAAAATGCTACATAAATGCAATCATGTAAAATGTAACCATTTGGCTTTATTCATTCACATAATTCCTTGTTTTAAGACTGTATTTTATTTTTTTAAAAGATTATTTATTTGAAAGTTGGAATTACAGAGAGAGAGGGAGAGATCTCCATCCGTTGGTTCACTCCCCAGATGGCTGCAAAGGCCAGGGTTGGGGCAGGCCAAAGCCAGGAGCTTCATCTGGGTATCTCACACTGGTGGTAGGGTCCCAAACATTTGGGCCATCTTCCGCTGCTTTTCCCAGGCCATTTAGCGAGGAGCTGGACCATAAGTGGGACAGCAGGGACATGACCCAGCGCACATATGGGATATGCTCACTGCAAGCAGCAGCTTTACAAGCTATGCCACAATGCTGGCCCCTATTTTATTTATTTGAAAGGTAGAGTTAGAGAGAGAGAGAGAAGGAAAGACAGACAGAATCTTCCATTTGCTAGTTCACTCCCTAGATGGATAAAAGGGCCAGGGCTGGGTCTGGCCAAAGCCAGGAACCCGGAATTCCATCTGGGACTCCCACTTGGGTGGCGGGAGCCCAGGCACTTGGGCCATCTTCTGCTGCTTTCCTAGGCACATTAGGAGGGAGCTGGATAGAAGTGATGTAGCCGGCATCCTCATGGGATGCCAACATTGCAGGAGGTGACTGAACTGCTGCACCACAACACCGGCCTTTTTGGCACCATCCCTTTAGGAAGATTAATGCTATATGCTGAATGTATCAATAACTCATTTCTTTTCATTACTGGATAATATTCTACAACATGTACCACAATGTGTTAACCCATTTGTTCACTGACAGACATCTGGGTTGTTTCCAGGTTGGGCCATTAGCAACAACAGAACTAAATACTAACAGACAGGTTTTTGTGAGCACTCTCAGGAGTGCAACTGCTGGGTCACATGGTAGTTGCATGTTTAGTTTTTAAAGAAACTGTCAGACCAGAAGGTCATGGTTAACATTAAGACTCAATCTTGGTGCTGGCATTGTATCTTAAATTTGGTACTTATGTATTCATTAAGAGTATGTAAGAATGCAACTGATTTTTCTGTTTATCTTGCATCTTCTAATCTCCCTGAATTCACTTATTAGGTCTAGAAGGTTTCTTTTCTATTCTAAAGTCCTTGAGGTATTTCACTTAGGCAATGTGTTACCAGCCAACATGAGTTTTATTTTTTCCTTTCCAATCTTTGTGCTTTTCATTTCCTTTTCTAACCATATTTCATTGGGTAGAATTCCCAGCACTATATTCTGAGTGATGAGTGGACACCACCACCTTCTTCCCAGCTTCAGCCTGAACACAGTTTCACCACTAAGTCCACAGAACCAGCTGCCAGATTTTTGCAGATGCTTTTTCAAGATAAGGGATCTCCCCTCCACTCCTATTTTTCTGAGTTCTTATCATGAAGACGAGTTGAATTTTGTCAAAAGCCTTTTCTGTACCATTGATATGATCACTTGATTTTCTTCTTTAGCCTGGTTAGTAGATTACACTGAGTTTTAGTGGTAGATTACACTAATTTCCAAATATTAAACAGGCTGCACATCTCAAGAATAAATCTCATCTGGTCTTTTTATATATTCATGTTGTTGAAGTCTACTTACCAACATAGTGTTAAGGATCTCTGCTAAGAGCTTCCACATGTTCATAAGGGATACTGATACATCATTTTCTTTATCTGCACTGCCCTTAACTGGTTTTGGTGCTAGGGTAATACTAGCTTTATAAACAGGATTGAGAAGTGTCTCTTCTTTCTTTTTTCTGGAAGAGGCTGTGTAGAATTGGTGTTGCTACTTCTCTAAATGCTGCAATTCTCAAGTGAAATAATCTGGACCTACAGATTTTAGCGGGAGAGAAATGTTGTAAAACAAAAAGCTAATTTCCTTAATAGTTGTAGAATTACTCAAGTCATCTCTCTCTCATTGGGTGAGTTGTAGTAGTATGAGGATTTTACCCCTATGAGGAATTTATCCATTTAAACAAAATTAATTTTGTGTAGAATTCAACATATTATTTGTTTAATTGTCCTTTTGATATCCACAAGACCTGTAGTAATAAATATCCTGTTTGTTCATGATATTGGTAATTTTTGTCTTTTCTTTGTCAGTTGTGCTAGTAATTTGTCAATTTTATCTTATTGATAGTTGCTCTTTATTTCTTTCCTCTTTTTTGCTTTGAATTTATTTATTTTTCTCAGTTCTTAAAGTAGAAGCTTAGATTACTGATTTTAGACATTTTCCCTTTTTAAATGTATGCATTCGGTATAAATTTCCTTTAGCACTGCTTTGTGTTTTACAAGTGTTGGTATATTTTAATTTTCATTAAGTTAAATGTTTTTTAAATTTCCTTGAGTTTTTTTTCTTTGATTCATGGATCACTTTGAGATATGTCACTCTCTGAGTGGACATTCTTTTGTAACTTTTCTAAGTTTTAGTTTGATTCCATTGTGGTCAGATAACACATTCTATATGCTTTCGATTCTTTTAAAAATGCTCAGGTTTGCTCTTTGGCCAGAGACAGGGTCTACTCTGGCATATGTACCATAGGGACTTGAAAATAATGCACACATTTCTGTTGTTGGGTAAGTATTCCATAAATGTCAGATCCTTTTGGTTGTTGTTTGTGGTGATCTCTTCCATATCCTTGCTGTTTTTTTGTCTATTTTTTTCCATCAACAGTTGAGAGGAGCTGCAGTATCCAATTATAAAACTGCATATTTCTTTTTTCATTTCTATCAGTGTTTGTGTCATATATTTCATCAATCCACTGTTTGGTACATGCACATATAAGATTGCCATGTCTTCTTGAAGGGTTGGTCCCTTTCTGTTTGTGGTAATTTTACTATGTCCCTCTCTGTTTGTGGTAATTTTCTTTGTCTTGTCCACTTAATCTGATGTTAATATAACCATGCTCTTTTCAATAATTTTTCAGGATGTGTGTTTCTCCACCTTTTACTTTCAATCTGCCTGTATCATTATTTGATATAGATGAGTCATGTGTTCCAATCCACTCTGCCAATCGATCTTTAATAGGTATATTTAAACCATTTATACTTAATGTTACTATTGATATGGTAGGGCTTAGGTCTAACATTTCATACTTTTTTTTCTGTTGGCTCTTGTTCACTTCAATGTTTTTTGTCTTCTGATAGGTCACAAATATTTTCTAGAATTCAATTTTTATTCATCCATAAAGATTTTATTTCCTTGTTTAGCTTTTTAAGTGGCTGCTTTAGAGTCTCTAAAACGATGTTACTTATAATACACACAAGTCTACGAGTATCCTCACTTTACAACTTTGAGTATAGTACAGATATCTTAACCCCTTTTATTTCCCTTTATCCACTCCTATATTTTTGTTTTAAACACTTCTATATATGTTTACAATCACATCAGATAGTTTTTGAGTGTGTAAACCCTAAAGGAAAACTCAAAAAAGTCAAGCAGAAGGAAAGTCTATCACCTCAACTCTTTTCATGTCCATTGTGAACTTTCGTCTTTCCTGATCTTTCAAGACTGTTTCCTTTCTGTACAGAGGGCTTCCTTTAGTCATCCATTTAGGTAAGTCTGCTGGTGATAAACTTCTTATGTTTTTCTCCATCAAAGAATGTCTTAAAATCCTCTTCATTCCTGAAGGACACTTCCACTAGATTTAAGTGAAATCCTTCAAATCCTTCTGATCTCCATAGTTTCTGATGAAAAATCTGTTGTCATTCAAATTAGTTTTTTGCCCCTGTTTATGTAAAGTGTTTTCTCTTTGCTTTCAAGATTTTTCCTTTGTCTTTAGTTTTCAGAAGTTTGTCTCTGATGTACCTTGGTATGGATTTCCTTGGGTTTGTCTTATTTGAATTTCCTTAGGTTTGTCTTATTGAGGTTTAGTTTCCTACTGCAACTATAATAAATCACCACAAACTTGGTAGCCTAAAATTTCCCCAGTCAATTATCTTACAGATCTGGAGGTCAGAAGACCTACTATACTCCATCTGAAAACTCTGAGAATTAGTTTACTGGACTTCTTCAGTTTTTAGAGGCTGCTGGTAAACCCTGGATGTGACCTGTGTCATAGTCCCTCTTCTCTCTGTTTCATCATGATATTCTCTTCTCTGATCCTCCTGTCTACTTCCTACAAGAACTCAAGTGAGGGAATGGTGCTAAGGAAGGCATAGGAGGTTAAGCCTCTGCCTGTGGCACTGGCATCCCAAATTGGTGGCGGTTCTTGTCCTGGCTGTATCACTTTCAACCCAGCTCCCTGCTGATGGCCTAGGAAAGTAGTGGAAGATGGCCCAGGTGCTTGGGCCCCTGCAGCGGTGAAGGAGACCTGGAAGAAGCTGCTGGCTCCTGGCTTCAGACTGGCCCAGCTCTGGCTGTTGTGGCCATTTGAAGAGTGAATCAGGAGACAGAAGATCTCTCTCTCTCTTCCTCTCTATCTCTCTTCCTCCTTTTCTCTCTCTGTAATTCTGCCTTTCAAATAAATAAATAAATAAATCTTAAAAACAAAACTCATTTGATTTCATTGGGCCCACTCAGATAATCCAGAATAATCTCAGTAACTCCCACTGTTTATTTTTTTAAGATTTTATTTATTTATTTGAGAGGTAGAATTATAGACAGTGGGACAGAGAGACAGAGAGACAGGTCTCCCTTCCATTGGTTCATTCCCCAAATGGCTGCAATGGCCGGAGCTGTGGCGATCTGAAGCCAGGAGCCAGGGTGCTTCTTCTGGGTCTCCCATGCAGGTGCAGGGGCCCAAGGACTTGGGCCATCCCTCCACCTTCCCAGGCCACAGCAGAGAGCTAGACTGGAAAAGGAGCAACTGGGACTAGAACTGGCGCCCATATGGGATGCCGGCACCGCAGGTGGAGGATTAACCTAGTGCGCCACAGCGCTGGCCCCAGTAATTCCCACTGTTAAGTCCCTTTACCATGTAAGGTAATATAATTCACAGGCACTGGAGATCAGGACATGGTCATCTTTGTGAGAGGAGCCATTATTCAGTTGACTACAGTCAGCTTCCTATATTCTTTACCTTTTTATCTTTTGTCCAATGACAAAATTTCAGCTGTTATTCCCTCAAGTACTTTTTCAGCCTTGCCTCTTACCACTGTTCGTATGGAACCCCAATGACACCAATGACAGATCCTTAGTACAGTCCCACAAGTCCCTGCGGCTATCTTCTCTTTTTGTTCAGACTGGGTAATTTCTATGGTTCTGCTGTTCAGTTCATGGATTCTTTCCTCGGCTCCTTCCATCCTTCTGGTTTCCATTCTACAATGCCCACTAGGTTCTTCATTATATTTCCTACTTATTTGCTGAGGCTTCTCTTTTTTCAGCTGTATTCAGTATGTTCATAATTGTTCTGTGAGACATTTTTATGATGCTGCTTTAAAATCTTCAGCAGAGAATACTGGCATCTCTATCGTCTGGGTGTTGGCTGGTATTGATAGTTTATCCCCTATTCAGTTTGGGATCTTCCTGGTTCTTGGAATAATGATTTTTTTCATCAAAACATAGACATGCAGAGTATTGTACTATGAGGCTCTAGATCTACTTACACCTTCTACTTTGGTTGTCTTTTCTCTGACACAATTCCAGCATGGGAAGAGGGTGACTGCTCCATCGCAGTCAAGTCAGGGTAGAACCAGCTTCTACACCATCCCTCCACTGACACCCCAGGGAGATTCCTTATTGATGGTGGGTTCTGTAGGAATTTTGACCCCAGGCTTTCATTGATACTCTCCTGCCTGGAAGGAGCAGCAATACTGCATTCAACCATCATGTCAACTGACATTGCTACAGTGGGAGAGGAAAAAGAGTCCTCATAACTGTCTGGGGATTGATGAGGAGAGTAGAAATCCAAATATCTCATGTAGTTTCCATTTCCATGGGGCTGGAGGGTAGAGGCCTTTGTTGGCAGTCACCAGAAATGAACACCTTGGCTCCCCATTCTGCCTTCTGTGACACCATCCAGTGGGGAGGGCTGGAGTGCCTCCCTGCAGACTTGTTCTATGACATTTGTTGGCTGCGGTATGACAGTTATTGTCTAAAAGATTTCAGTCTTTCTGGGTTGCCCCGATTCTGGCCCTTGGGCTACTGAGAATAGATTTTCATTGTTTGAGTTCCCCCTCTAAACTCCCACCTTGTGGCTTGCATATCTATCTCTCTATTTTTGTATGGGTCTGTTGGTTTTTCCTGCTTCATGGTTTCTTTAGTTCCAAATATGGGACAGATGAGGCACAATGAAAACCCAGGGAAGTCCCTATTGTGTCATTCTGGGGTCTGGAGGTCCAGAGACAGTTTGCCTTCTTTCTCCACCTTTCAAAGGCTTCTTAACATTTGTTTTATATACAACGGGCAGGGATTTGAGTTGTTCTTGGTGGGAGGAAGACACAATAGTGTCTACTCTATCTTCTTGGAAGCAGAACAAGTCCTTCCTTTCATTTTAAGGTTAAAAACAGAAACCTTGTTAAGCAATGAAATTGTATTGGCTATATTGAAAAAGATACATCAAGTAGAAGCAAAAGTTTACCTGGAGTCAATTTAAAAATTTATCAAAAAGCCTTAAGCTCAATTCACAATAGCTAAGACCTGGAATCAACCCAAATGCCCCTCAACAGTAGACTGGATGAAGAAATTATGGGACATGTACTCTATAGAATGCTATACAGCAGTCAAAAACAATGAAATCTGGTCATTTGCAACAAAATAGAGGAATCTGGAAAACATCATGCTGAGTGAATTAAGCCAGTCCCAAAGGGACAAATATCGTATGTTCTCCCTGATCGGTGAAAACTAACCAAGCACAAAAATGGAAACCTCTTGAAGTGAAAGGGACACTATGAGAAACAGTGACTTGATCAGCCCTTGTCCTGACTGTTGATGTACAATTTAATACTTTATCCCTTTCAGTATTTTTTTTTGTTCTAGTTAATACTATTGGTTAAACTCTGTAATTAACACACAATTATTCTTAGGTGTTTAAATTTAACTGAAAAGTGATCCCTGTTAAATATAAGAGTGGGAATAAGAGAGGGAGGAGATGTACAATTTGGGACATGCTCAAGCTGACTTGCCCCAAATGGTAGAGTTAGAAACATACCAGGGGATTCCAATTCAATCCCATCAAGGTGGCATGTACCAATGCCATCTCACTAGTCCAAGTGATCAATTTCAGTTCACAATTGATCATAATGTAAGGATTAAGAGTCAAAGGGATCACACAAACAAGGCCAGTGTCTGCTAATACTAACTCATAGAATCAAAAAGGGAGAGAACGATCCAACATGGGAAGTGAGATACACAGCAGACTCATAGAATGGCAGATGTCCTAAACAGCACTTTGGCCTCAGAATCAGCCTTTAAGGCATTCGGATCTGGCTGAAGAGCCCAGGAGAGTTTTTTAGGCATGGAAAGCCAAGACACTCTGGGAAAAAAAAAAAAAAAAAAAAAAAAAAAAAAAAACAAACAAACACCCAAAACCTAAATGAAAGATCTCCACAAGTGAGATCCCAGTGGAAAGAACAGGTCTTCAAAGAAGGAGGTACCTTTCTCTGAAGGGAGGAGAGAACTTCCACTTTGACTATGACCCTGTTGGAATAAGATCGAAGTCGGCGAACTCAAAAAGCTTCCATAGCCTTGGCAACTCATGACTAGTGCCTAGGGAGATTACTGACGCCATAAACAAGAGTGTCAATTTGTTACGTCAACAACAGGAGACACTGTGTACTTACTCCTCATGTGGGATCTCTGTCCTTAATGTGTTGTCCAATGTGAATTAATGCTATAACTAGTACTCAAACAGTATTTTACACTTCATGTTCTGTGTGGGTGCAAACTGATGAAATCTTTACTTAATATATACTAAATCGATCTTCTGTATATAAAGATAATTGAAAATGAATCTTGATGTGAATGGAATGGGAGAATGAGTGGGAGATGGGAGGGATGCGGGTGGGAGGGAAGTTATGGGGGGGAAAAAGCCATTGTAATCCATAAACTGTACTTTGAAAATTTATATTTACTAAATAAAAGTTTAAAAAAAAAGAAAAAATTTAAAAAAAATTTTAAAAAAAGCCTTAAGGAAAACTTCAAAAATGTGCAATGGCATTTAACTAGTAAGGAAATCAACTGAAAAAGAATACATTTTAAACATTCTTAAAAAAGAAAATGCTCAAAGGAGCAGCTGAAGCTGAGAGCCAAGAATTCAATCCAGGTCTCCTAAGTGGGTAGCAGGAACCAAAGTACTTGAGTCATCACTTGCTGCTTCTTCACTAGCAGGAAGCAGGGCTCAGGAGCCAGAGGTGGGTGCTGAACTCAGGCACTCTTATGTGGTACATGGCATCTTACCTGCTAGGCTATAATTCTGCCCCCGAGTTAGTTTCTTATTTTTGAGATATTTCAAGAAAAAGGGAGGAAGGGACTTTTTCTATGTGGGTGATGTTTTTGCAATTGTTATCTAAAATGCAGAACTTCTTAGGGGTTTTTCCTTTTTTGGTAAATATTTAAAAACGTCTTTCTTTCTTAAACTTTAAGTACTGACAAAGGTCTTACGTATGGTGATTAATTTATATTATCTCAAAGCTTTTCTCCCTGACTTATTTATAGGATTTAAGAGAACAGGATGCACAGTAGGAGTGTGAGTCGTTATTAAAGAGCAGACAAGGCTTTAATATTGAACCTATTTTCCTTTAAACAAATCTTTATTTTAAGTGACATGCACAGAATGGCAAAAGCACAGCTAAAAGCAAACAGAAGTCTGTCTAAAACATACTGAGATGAAATCTGTTTTCAAAAGAAATTCTTTTTTTGTAGTCCAACATAAAAGGTCACTCTGAAGCAGAAATTTTGTTGAAAGTTTTAGGCAAATAAGACACAGTAAATTGCAATGAATGTGTAAATGAGAATAACCTTCAAATTGCAAAGGCACCTTAAAACAATCTAAGAGTATCTCTGAGTTAAGATGGTTGTTGGACCTTTATTTAGAATAGTTCTGGACTATCAGGACTCTGCTTTTCAATTAGAAGCAAATGGCAGTTCCTCAGGCTCGACTCTAAATTCACTGCATTATTGCTTCTTAGAGCCATTTTCTCTTCCGTGGGTGAACAGAAGGAAACTGCATGCTACAGTACCCAGTGAAATGTAAAATAAGGATTAACAAGCCATTCTGGAGATTTAGCAAAATTAAGCTTCATCAACCAGCTTGACTCACAGCCAAGCCAGCAAAAAGCATCCCTAGAAAGAAAACTAACAGTGAAATGACAAGTGGCACACACAATACATACACGCACAAATTAAATAACTCACAGAGACACTAAACTCATGAAAAGGTGCATTGTGTTCTGTGATCAGCCAAGTCCATTACTAGAACAAGAGTCCATTCTCTACTCAATATGCAAGTCCAAAATAGCCCACTGGCCCACCATGAAATCTGCTTAGGGAGAAAAAACAGTACACTACCCTACCTATCCCCACAGAAGGGAATTTACCAACAGAAAGCTACGCAGGAGTGTGGCAAGACTTGTTTTCCCTTTATGCAAAAAGACACATGGAACATCTTTCCATAGCCGAGGTGTGGCAAAGGCTCCCTTTCTCTTCCCCAACTACCTGAGACACAGAAGACACATTAAATAAATCTGAGTTCTGTTTGGTCAGAGTAAGTCTTTCATATGCAAAATGGAATGTTAATAGGATATAGTCAATATTTGAAGTTTTTCACCGCTTAACACTATGCTATGCATTTTGATCAATCATTTTTTTGATGGATGATCTTTTTCATATAAAATTCTAGTCATTCCAGCAAGCCATCATAATCCTAATCTAGCTGGTTTATACAGGCTATTTAATAACAAAATTTTGCCTTATTTAACATTGAATACATACTCTAAATTAGAATTCAAAGCCAGGAGTACTATTTTTTTTTTAAAGCTATCTAATTTACTTTCCTACCTTCAGAAAGAACCACAATAAAGTAGTTAAGCCCCAACATGAATAATTCTTACTTTCATTGTTAGGGAAGAAAGAAAAAAACATGTGTGAGTGTATACATTTGTATGCATGTGTTTATTTACTTATTGAACTTCTGTTTAACTCTGAATCCATTTGCTCTAACTTAAGCCTATTTCCAAATATCCATGTCTCTAAATCTGAGTAGAAATCATCAATATATCTTCCCTTTACAATGCCTGAATGTTTAATTAAAGACACAAGAGCAACTGGCTAGTCAAATATAACTACTAGATCTCAGCTAACACTGTGCATAAATACCAACTTCATATAAATTAAACATCTAAATATAAAAGCCAAAACCATACAACTTTGAGCAGACAGTGTGGAAGATTTCTTAGGGTCAGAAGGAATTTCTTAAGACACAAAAATATAAAATATAAGCAAACAGACTATTAAACTCACCCACATTATAGTTAAAATGTTCTTTGTGAACATACTAAAAATCACTGAATTGTATACTTCAAAATGATACATGAACTTTACGATATGTGAATTTTATCTCAATAAAGCTGTTATTAAAACAGAAAAGAACACCCATAAGAGGATGCAAAAGCAGGCCACAGATATAGGGGAAAATATTTGAAAAACATAATGCAGTGGGACAGTATCAGTAATATATCAAAACTCTTGCATAGGGACAGCATGGCACAGTGGGGTAAGCTGCCACCTGCACACAGCAGCCCTTAACAGAGCACCAGTTGGGGCCCTGGCTCCCCTGCCTCCTGTCTCCCAGCTAATGTCCCTGGGAAGGCAGCGGTTGATGACACAAGTGCTTATATCCCTGCTACTCGTGTGGGAGATCCAGATGGAGCTCTGGCCTCCTGGTTTCAGCCTGAACCAACTCTGGCTGTTGTGGCCAATTGGGGCCATTTGAACCAATGGATGAAGATCTCTCTGTCTCTCCCTCTCTCTCTCTGTTTCCTTTGTCTCTCTCATTCTGCCTTTCATATAACTAGAGAAATCTTAAAATAAAAAAGAAAAGCTATTACATATTGACAAGAGAAACACAAATAGCCCAAACAAAACACAGGTTAAAAGGCACAAACAAGCCCTTTACAGAAGAAGCACAAGTTACTCATGACTGTAGGAAAAGAGACCCCAATTCACAAGTGATCGGGCAAATGCAAATTGAGCCCTAGAATAAGATATAATTTCTTATCCACTGGTCAAGCAAGTTAAAAAACCATGAAACCATGGTAATGTTAGGTTATGGTATAGATGAGATACCACAGGAATGCCCATACACCTTGCTTCTTTAAGAGGGTAAATTGATACAAGCATATTGAAAAAGGTTGCTTGTTGACTGCTAATATGAACATGTCTTTAACAGATTATAAGCAATTCCACTCTTTGGTATATATCTGAGAGCAGGGCTCAGCAAGCCGTGGTCCACAAGCTAAGCCAGCTTCAGAGTTTTAAGAAGGGAGGAAGAACATTCAATATAGGCCACATGTGCTTGGCAAAATCTAGTCTTTATCACATGGCTATTTACAACTGGACATGCCTTGTTTCAAAGAAACTTGTATATTCTAAGCACTGTGTTCAAAATAGACCAGAAAAACAAAACCCAATGTTCATTCATAGAAAACGGGATAAATTAATTGTGGAATATTTACACAACAGAATTCTGTTCAGCAATGAAACTGTAGCTAGATGCAACATACTTTTACCTCAAAAACAAACAAACAAAAGCAGCAAGTCACAGGTTACACGTAGTATGATTCTTCTTGCATGAAGTTACAGATCAAGCCCTGCTAATACTCGGGATATACGTGCATAGAGAGTGAAGCTGGCCAGTGCCTTGCAAGGACCAGGCACTTGTGGATCTGTGGCTGGGGGAGAACAAGCCCTCAGCTGATCCCTGCAGTCGGTCACTCAGGCTGGCCAGGCACCCAGGGGCTCTCTGGCTAGCTGGCTGTCTCTCTCTGTTTTGCTGTCTCTCAAATACATAAAACATTAAAAAAAAAAAAAGACTGTTGACAATTAAAGAAAGGGGAGGCATTCTAGGTATCACTGAGATTCTCCCAGATATATAATAAGGATCAGTGGGAAACAACAAACAAACCCACACTGAGTTAAAGCGTAAGAGTCCTTGGGTCCGGCACTGTGACACAGTGGGTTAACGCTCTGGCCTGAAGCACCAGCATCCCATATGGGTGTAGATTCAAGACCCGGCTGTTCCACTTCTGATGCAGCTCCCTGCTATGGCCTGGGAAAGCAGTAGAAGACGGCCCAAGTCTTTGGGCCCCTGCACCTGCATGGGAGACCTGGAAGAAGCTCCTGACTCCTGGCTCGGATCGGTGCAGCTCCGGCCGTTGCAACCAACTGGGGAGTGAATCATCAGATGGAATCCTCTCTCTCTCTCTCTCTCTGCCTCTCCTCTCTCTGTGTAACTCTTTCAAATAAATAAATAAATATTAAAAAAAAAAAAAGCTTAAGAGTCCTCAAAGCAAACATTCACCCTGATTTTAAGGTACATTTTATGTGGCCTAATGACTTCACATTTCATCAGAATTAACCACCTCAATATTTATTACCTCGACAAAGGTTTACAGATCGAGGTGTGCTTCTCTGATTCTGTATTCTTTACAATCCGCTCTTTCCTAAAAGGATCTGAAGCAGCATGAGCGATCTCTAAGTTTGTGAAAACAACAGGAGACACAAGTGGGGGCATGCTGCTGCACTGCTGTTTCATTAAAATTACAACTGAAAGCAGTGGTCTTTATGATCTTTAACATCCCCAGATCTCTTGCCCTCCAAAACAACCACTTCTATCACTAAAGTAAGTGCTACAATCATTATTCACTGGGGATTTCTGTCACCTCTCTCTTTTTCTGTTACTGCCCTTAACCCTAAAATGTGTTTATCCTTGTTATTTCTAAGTAGCAAAACGACTATGGTATATTTAGGTGTACAAGGAGAGAACTGGATATGAAGATCTGGAAAGACAGTTAAAAATTGTCAGTTCTTAAGAGTTCAAAGAAATCTGCCATGCTTATTTAATACAAATAAATACTTAAACAAACGAATCCTACCACAGATACACTCAGAAGAAAATCTGGCTTACCATGCCATTTGAAAGGTCCAGAAATGCTAAGCTTTCACAGGGTTAAAGAAAGTGGTTTCATAAAATGGCAAAATGAAAGGCTTTAGACAAGTTGGAAAGGTTCATTTGTCATCCTCAAGGGGAAAAAGAAAAGTGAAATTATCAAAGAACAGTTTCTTTTTTGGTAATAATAGTTGGTCTACTTTTTGTTAGATTTTTGAGAAAGCATTATAGGAAATTCTTATTGCTCGCCCTTGTAATTCAATATGCTGAAGGATAGGTTGAGACTTATCACGTTTCTGTCAAGAACCATTAGGATCTGCACTTCCATCCAAACTGTCATCTAACAAGGTGGCTTATACATTTTTATGGAGGCTGGAAGAAGACACAAGATTGCTGCGTCTGAGACAAAGGTTAATTACTCATAGCATAGCCAGCATCTTCAATTTCATGTCTAGTCACCCGTGCTTGGTGCCCAAATGCCAGGGGACACTGCAGAGGAGCTCAGGTGGATGCTGCGCATGCAGGAGGTTGGCATCACACCTACAGAACCCTGAGTTTAGATAACCTGAATTGTTCAGGGAGGCAAAAGCTTCATTTTGCCCTTATTGTATTGGACAGCAAAGAAATCTACCCTTTGCTTTGCAGAAAACATTGTCTTCTACAGCTGTTTACATACAAACATCCCTGAAAAGAAAGTTCAGCACACTGTTGGTGTCTATTTACAGGACATGCGGAAATGTGAGAGGTCATGGGGAATGGTCTCTCAATATTCTCATTTTAAAACAAACACAAACCTATGAACACTTTGACTGAAATTGTATTGTAGGGGCTGGCGCTGTGGTATAATGGGTAAAGTCGCTGCCTGTGACAACAGCATCCTATATGGGTACCAGTTGGAGTCTCGGCTGCTCCACTTAAGATCCAGCTCCCTGCTAATGCACCTGGAAAAAGCAGAGGAAGATGGCCCAAGTGCTTGGGCCCCTGCACCCAAGTGGGAGACTCAAGAAGCTCCTGGTTCCTGGCTTCAGACTAACCCAGCTCTGGCTATTGCAGCCATTTGAGAAGTGAACCAGCAGATGGAAGATCTTTCTCTTTCTCTCTCTCTAACTCTGCCTCTGAAATAAATAAATAAATCTTTTTTAAAAAAGAAATTATAACAACAAATAATTGTACCTTTTCTCTATTGAGTCTTTCAATCCATGAATACTGTTTATCTTTCCTTTTCCCTAGTTCTTTTATATGTTTCAATAGTTCTATAATTCTCTTCATGAAGGTAAGATTTATTTCTGGGTCTTTTATAATTTCTGTTGCTAATGTAAAAGGTATTTAAATATATTTTAAAACGGTGAAAACAAGGATCTGTGAGCAAGCACTGTGGTGCAGCAGGTTAAGCTGCTGCTTGGGACTCTAATATCTCCTATCAGAGTGTTGGGTTTGCATCTTGGCTAATCTGCTTCCTATCCAGCTTCATGCTAATGCATCCTAGGGGACAGTGGATGATGGCTCAAGTGCTTGGGCCCCTGCCATCCATGTGGGAAATGTGGATGGAGTTCCTGGCTCTTGGCTTTGGCCTGGACCAGCTCTAGCTATTGCAGGCATTTGGGGAGTGAACTAGTGGATGTATGAAGATTGATTTTTCTCTCACTCTCTTGTTCTAACTTTCAAACAAACAGTATTTAAAAAAAAAAAAGAACAAGAACATAGTTCTCTTGGTGTACAGACACATGAAGATTTTTCCCACAATCCTTCTAAATTCTTCCTGGTAACTTGTAGAACTCCCTCTCTGATTTATCATTCAGTAGCATGCCACAAAAATTCAGTGAGTACCTTAGCATATATCCTTGGGGTAGACACTAAAACAGGAAAAATATATAGAGAGAATTTTCACTGTGTACCAAGCACTACATTGTTGCTTTTATATAGTGGCCCTTTTATTTCTCAAAGATCCCTATGAGAATAATCTGTAATTTTAAAAAGGACAAGGAAATAGATAGGATTTTCCTTTTGCTCCAAATCACAAATATTTGATCAGTTACTGCAAACCATATTTGATGCTGGGGGAAAAGACATTAAGACATACTTGCTGTCTTCAAGGAACTCACAGTCCAATGGAAGACAGAGAGACCACTAACCAGGCAATTATAAAAGTTATAAACAGCTCTTTAGAGGGGATATAAGGATGAGTGCTTGGCCTAGTAGTTAGGATACTCATGACCCATATCAAAGCACGTGGGTTCAGTACCCAGCTCTGCTCCTGACCCCAGCTTCCTGCTAATGCAGATACTGGGAGGCAGCAGGTGATAACTCAGGTGGCTAGGTCCCTGCCATCTCATGTGGAGTTCTAGGCTCCTAATTTAGCCTTTTTGAGCATTTGGGGGAATGAACCAGTAGACAGAGTTCTCTGTCTGTCTCTGGGCCTCTCAAATAAATAAAGCATTAAAAAAATCTTTCTTAAAAGCAGAGGATAATAAGGAGCATTATGGGAATGCAAATAAAGGACATCGAAACCAGTAAACCAGACGAGGCGGAGGTGATTGGACACTGAGGGTCAGCTTCTCTGACACAGGGGCACTTAACAGTGAAGCAGGAAGTGGGCAGTGAAGGGACTCAGACAAGCAGCTTATGTAATGTCTCAGCCACATTTGAGGAGCTCTGAGTTGCTGTAGAACTAGAACACAGAACACATGGGGAGTATGGGAAGCAAGTTGACTGACCATCACCAACTGTGTATGGTGTACCATGGAGCTGGAACTCTTTACGGGAGATCATGCTCAGGAAAACCAAGGAAAGATTTTAAAGAATGGCATTAGCAAATCTACATGTTAGAGAATTCTCCCTGGCACCAGGGTAGAAAAGAACATCATTCTGGCAGAGTCTGGCAGAATGGAGACCAGCTAGGAGAGTTTAAAAATAATACAGGACCATATGTTGTCCAGATGATAAGGATCTAAACTAAGAGAGTAGCAGAGGGACTCGAATTAAAAAGCAGATTTCAGTATTTCGTGGATGGAGTATACAGACCTTGAAAATGAAGAGGCATCAAGGGTGATTTCCTGTTTTATTTACTGAATCTATTGCATGGGTGACAGTAAGTAAGACAAAGACTCCAGGAAGAGTTAAGATGAGCAGACGGAAGTGTATGGGGGCATTTGCACACGTTGAATCCAACTAGAACATAGCAAATACTCATATGGTGTCAAGCTCCAAACGGGAACTTGGAAAAAAAAAACAAAACACCACACTAGACACCAAAATCCTTTTACTGTATGATGTAGTTGAGAAGACACCTATGTAAATAACCAATTCACAGCAGGTCTTGGTAAATTCTGGAACCTATGAAATCTTCAACAAACAGTCTACAATGAGTTTTATCAAAGGCATTTTCAATATCTACATCTCAGGTTATGAAATAAACCAGAAAAAAAATACCCTAACAATACTTAGTTTGGGTATCTGCCTGATAAAAATAAATCTATTTATGAATATTAAAATCACAATGTTACCTTTTATATTGATGCTTCAGGGAAACGCATTTCTGAGTATGATTTCATCTCATTAAATAGGACAAATCCACAAAATTTTTGCATCTCACAGTGAAGGGGTTTATGATGTCTCTCTACAGATTCAACAATATTACCTTGGTCCAAATTTTAGCCCTTGTCAGGGAACTGATTTGACCAATGAAATGGTATTACAACTTTGCAAATTAGATTCATCATTGATCAGCATGCTTTTTCCAACGTCATATAGAAAAAATAATGAAAATCATTTCAAATCATATCAGTGATACATACCATGTTTACCTACATCAAATGGTCTGATTTAAAAATTCATTCTTTAATCCCAAACTCATCTCAAAACTAATGCCTATTTCTTTGTGAGATTCAACAGGAAAAATCACAGGAAAATAGAGGGAGGGGCCTCACTGTGGCACAGCAGGTTAAGCTGCCACTTGTGAGGCTGGCATCCCTTACAGGAGTTCTGGTTCGAGTCCCAGATGCTCCACTTCTGACCCAGCTTCCTGGAATGCATTCAGTGGACAATGGCCCAGGTACTTGGGATCCTGCCTTCCACGTGTGAGACACAAATAAGAATTCTGGGTTCTTGGCTTTGGCTGTTGTGGGCATTGGAGAGTGAACCTGCTCTCTATTTCTCTCTCTCTCCCCACCCTGCCTTTCAAATAAATAAATCTTTATACAAAAAGAAAATAGAGGGAGTAAAGCACAGAATGTGTCTTTTATCAGATCTTCTTTTAAATTTGAACTCGAGCACTTCCAAGCTCCATGACGTAGGCAAGACATGCAGCACTTCAACTAGCTTTCCTCTCTTACAAAGTGAATTGTAATGATATACATTAATGTACTAGAAAAATACTTGGTTTTTAAATGTTTAACAATTGAGATCTCAAAGACATAGCGGTATACAGTTGGTCTTCCATATACATGGGTTCCACATCCAAGGATTCAATCAACTGTAGATTGAAAATATTCGGGAAAAAAAACTCATCTTTACTGAGCATATACAGACTTTCTATTCTTGTCATTGTTCCATAAACAATATGATGTAACAACACTCTACATAGCATTTACATTGCATGAGGTATCATAAGTAATCTAGGGCTAATTTAAAGTATACAGGAGGGTGTAAGTTATATGCAAATATTATGCCATTTTATAGAAGGAATTTGAGCTTCTGAAGATTTTGGTATCCATGACATGGCCAGGGCAGGGGGAGGTATCCTAGAACCAATCCCCCATGGATACTGAGAGATTACTGTTCTGAAAACAACTACCACCAAAGAAAATAGTATGCTGACATAGCTCTACTGGCACCACCAAAACCAGCTACAAAAAAAAAAAAAAAATACAGAAGTGTCTATATACCTGTATATACCTGACCCAGATTACTCAGCCTACCTTCAGTAAATGAGTCAGTAGCCTACGGGGATATTATATAGTGCAGTAACTTTATAAAAGGCCTGAAGTTGGCCCTGAAGTCCAGAAATAGGTGAATACTCATAACAAATGGTGTATCACCTTATAATATACAATATGTTCTAGGACACACATAGAAATTTTCCAGACATATCAAAACTAAATGCTTTCACTGAAATAATGAAGCTAATGTCTCTCTCCGTACAACTCGTCTGTTCTGAAAACAGCAGTCAACCATCTATAGTTTTCTTTCCCCTTCCAGATTGTCACAGAAGCTCTCTTTGACTTAGATAAAAATATAGGCACAGATGGAGAGACATGTTGCTTTCAAGATGTGGTCTGCCTGTCTTGCAGGCTATACTCCTAGAGGTGGCCCATAACCCACCCTAAATGATGGGGATGAGACTGACCACCCACAGCAAGGAGCTCAATGTCCCTCTGGGAAAACCTGTGCATGAGAAATCACCCTCTCTGGACAAACAACCCTACAGGGAAGCTGGCAGCTGAATTTGATTGCTGCTAATTAAAATAACTTCAGGAAGGAGTGTTCATCTAACCTCTGAAATAATCAAAGCAGCAATCTACTCTGGCACTCAGGTGTGGTCTGTAAACAAAAAGGCTGGCCTCACCCCAGCCAGTTCTGCAGGACACAACAGAAAGGCTCTAGGGGGAGATATTTGAGGGCACTTCCAAAGGTTCATGGACAACTGAATTAAAAACTAAGTCTGTGGGCCAGCATTTAACCTAGTGGTTAAGATGTTGGTTAAAACATCCATGTCTCACATCAGAGCTCCGGCTCCCGCCACCAGCTTCCTGCTAATGCAAACCCCAGGAGGCAGTAGTGATGGCTCAAGTAGTTTGCTCCCTGCCACCCACGTGGGGGACCTGGATTGAGTTCCCAGCTCCCTTCTTTGACCTGGCCCAATCTTAACCCTCATGGGCATTTGGAGAATGAACCATCAACTAGGAATTCTTTCTCTCTCTGTTTCTCAGGTTAAAAAAAATTCTTTTGCTGCAAACAAATTTTGAAATTCATGCATAGTTTTTTTACAATACACATTTTCTCCTTACATTTTGAGGATCCCTTGAAGCCCCTCCATCAGTTCCTAGAACCTCATTTAAACTAGGTTCACAGGCAATTTACAACCTAGAGCCTACTCTGATACAGCTCACACTTCCGCCCTAAGCCCACACATGCATCCCTCCAGAGAACACATGACACACAGAAAGGCTGCTCTGGGAAAATTTTTCTGTGCTTTATTTTTATGCTCTTCCTTTCTACCTATTCCCCAGCAGGGACCCCTTCTTAAGTCAGGCTAGGCTAAACTTTATTCTGAAATTAAATCTTCCAGGTAAATACAGTCAATACTCCATCCACAGAAGAAAATTAAGCTGAACCTTCCTCACACAGTCAGATGGAGGCGGGCAGGTAATTACCGAAGCAGATGAGCCAGCGTTTAAACAAGAGTTCTAATTGTCAGTGTGCTTTTTACTCAGCAACCCTCCTCCACCTCTTCAGCATCATTTTTACAACTCTTGGTTCAAGAGCCACTTAAGGAATAAATGATTCATGGCAACCTAAAGCATGATCGTTTTCTGCAATGCATAATGGTTGGGTTTCTAAGTCTACGGGTGGAAAAAATAAGCTACCTCTAACCTTCTCAACTTCTTTTAGGTGAAAAGAAGGCAAAGAGGGACCCAGAGAAACTAATAAAGATCAAATGTTTCCGCTGTACAAAAATAGATGCGGGTACTTCAGAGAGTTCATGGAAATGGATTTAGGACAGAAGTTAAAAAAATAGTTGATCTGAACTTAGACTGGTGATTACTAGAGGCTGGGAAGGGGAGGATAAGGGGAAATAGAGGGAGGTTGGCTACCAGTACCAAAACAGAGTGAGATGGAAGGATCAAGCACAGCACAGTGGAGTGGCCATCTTTCACAGTCCTGCATTACATACTACCAAGGACTGGAAGAGAGGGGCCAGGAGGCTCCAACACAAAGATAAGGAAATGGTAGGCTTGGTGCCAGGCTTGATTGGTTTATCCTATGTATATGTGTTGAAAAATTGCACTGTATGCCATAAAAATTTACAAGTATTTCACATTAATAAAAAAATTTTAAAAAAAGAAAATAAGAAACAAAAAAATCACTTTGCTCCAAAAATCTGAAGTCCATGCATGGCTTCTTTTTTTGTTTTGTTTTGTTTTTAATTTTTTTTTTTTTTTTTTTTTGGACAGGCAGAGTGGACAGTGAGAGAGAGAGAGAGAGAGAAAGGTCTTCCTTTGCCATTGGTTCACCCTCCAATGGCCGCCACGGCCGGCGCGCCGCGGCCGGTGCACCGCGCTGATCCGATGGCAGGAGCCAGGTACTTATCCTGGTCTCCCATGGGGTGCAGGGCCCAAGGACTTGGGCCATCCTCCACTGCACTCCCTGGCCACAGCAGAGAGCTGGCCTGGAAGAGGGGCAACCGGGACAGAATCCGGCGCCCCAACCGGGACTAGAACCCGGTGTGCCGGCGCTGCAAGGCGGAGGATTAATGGCTTCTTCTTAATATGCATTATCCACAAATGTTTTGGTGACCCCTTGTATATCTGATTTCAAAAATTTTGCACTAAAATCAACTGACCTTTGAACTCCATTTTTTCCATGAAGTTTTTGAAGTACCTGTGTATATATTTTCATCCTAAGACTTAAAATTCCAGCTTTGAGGAACAAAATTAAGCTTTTCCTTTAAAAAAGAGACAAAAGGGAGAAGCATGAACATTTCTGGTGCTATCCCAAGATCGGCTGTATGGAGTCCTGGATTTGGGAGATGGGTCACATTCACGCACAAGACACACTGACTGGCAAAAGTTGCTGAATTTTTGCAGGGCTGTACTTACCATCATCAGCCAGGCAGGATTAAATACAAAAGAGGCTTTGCCACTCATCACACCAGGCCTTTTTCCCACTCTGCAACCTAGGAAAAATATGCTTCTCTTACAGGGTTTTTATGAGAATTCAATGGGACATGAAAGTGACAGCACAGCTCTTACAGTCAATGTTTCTCAGAGACGGGTCCCTGGCCTCCCTGTACCGGCGTCACCTGAAGCTTAATGAAGTCTTAGCTCTCACTCCATGTCACCTGAACAAGACAGAGTCTGCAAACCAGCCTTTCTCATTAGCATTTACATCAGTGAATGTAGGATGGTGTTCTTATCAGGCCAGGAAGTGCAACGCTGGCTTGGGACAAAGAACAGAAGAGGAGCCCAGGAGCACCATTTCAGCATTGGGTCAGCACGCTATCTGTTCTACCCTTAGCAGGCACCTGCGCCAGAGGCCTTGGGTTCCCTGACCCAGGTCCCAGTTCACCCTCTGTGCTACTTCCAGGGTGAGCTTCTTAAGATACAAACCTGGCCATGTTCCTCCCTGCTCCAGAACACAGGCACCTGTCCTCAACTATCTGCCCTCTGCCCTACCCAAGCCAGTTCCAATTCCAACCAAGCCTACTTCAGCTTAAATGTCACTTCCCAAAGGGGAAACCTTCTCAATAGCCTAGTCATCTCAATGATATGAATATATTTCACTCTACCTAAAACCTAACACCTGCTGACAGTCCTTTCTTTAAATGGTGGTTTTCTTCCACTAGGAAATAAGGGCAGATAACCTGTTTGCTTCAGAATCTACCACCTATCACAGTGCCTAACACAGAGGAGGTACTCAATACACACATGCTAAATGGATACATATATCAACTTTTTATAAAAGTGTATTTATTAATTTATAACTCTGAGGGACACCATCACAGAGGGGGGAAGCTAAGGACATGGTGGTACAAGGGAGTGCAGCAGGGACAAGAGGAGGCTCTTTGGGGCTGTCAACTTTTCATCAGTGGGCAATGACAGCAAGGGCAGGAAGACACTTGGTGAGAAAAGGCAAGCGCAATACCAAGGCAGGACAAATTTAGCTCTTTAACGTTCAGAGGGAGGAGAGACAATGATAGTTGCAAAAAGGCTGCAAGACCTATGAGGAAACAATTGGTTGAGGCTGGAATGGTATGTAGGTATACACCCAGGTACGAAGTCTGCAGAGAGGAAGGGCGGATTCACTCTTCCACAACCAAATGGCGATGATTCAACATCTCTCCGTTTTGATGACTCACATCAGTCAGATATTTTAGTGTCACACTTGAAGTAATTAAGAACTTGAAAAAAACCCACAGGTAAAAGACAGTAGCACTGAGGTTTCTACTACACACATCTGAGTGCCGTTAACAGTATCCAGAGTCACCAGCTCCCTTGGCTGACCTATAACACCATGTTGCTCTTTGAGAACCAACTATTGCCTTCGATGTTCCTATAAATGTCATTTTTTCTCTGATGCTGGTGTAACATAACTGCCTGCTCTTTTAGAATTGGGTACCCTTGTTCATAAATAATATTGCTTTAATAACATGAATATTCACTTGTAACAAAAGCAAATTTTTGAGGACAGCATTGTGGTGCAGTAGGTTAAGTTGCCACCTACGATGTCAGCATCCCATATGAGCACCAGTTCAGGTCTCAGTTGCTCCAGTTCCCATCCAGCTCTCTGCTAATGCATCTGCAAAAGCAGTGGAGGATGGCCCAAATGCTTGGGCCCCTGCTACCTATGCAGGAGACTGAAATGGAGTTCCTGGCTCTTGGCTTTGGCCTGGCCCAGTCCTAGCTGTTGTGGCCATTTGGAAAGAGAGCCAGTGGATGGAAGAGTGAACACCCTCTCTCTTTCTCCCTCTCTGTCTCTCCTCTAACTCCGCCTTTCAAATAAATAAATCTTTTTTTAAAGATTTATTTATTTATTTGAAAGAGTTACACAGAGAGAGGAGAGGCAGAGAAAGAGAGAGAGAGAGAGGTCTTCTATCTGATGGTTCACTCCCCAACTGGCTGCAACAGCCAGAGCTGCACCGATCCGAAGCCAGGAGCCAGGAGCTTCTTCCAGGTCTCCCACATGGGTGCAGGGGCCCAAGGACTTCGGCCATCTTCTACTGCTTTCCCAGGTGATAGCAGAGAGCTGGACTGGAAGTGGAGAAGACGGGTCTTGAACTGTGCCCATATGGGATGCTGGCACTTCAGGCCAGGGTGTTAACCCACTGCGCCACAGCGACAGCCCCCAAATAAATAAATATTTTTCAAAAGCAAATTTTAGGCTGGCACCATGGCTCAATAGGCTAATCCTCCACCTGCAGCACCTGCACACCGGGTTGTAGTCCCGGTCCGGGCACCGGATTCTGTCCCGGTCCTTTCTCTTCAGTCCAGCTCTCTGCTGTGGCCCAGGAGTGTAGTGGAGGATGGCCCAAGTGCTTGCGCCCTGCACCCGCAAGGGAGACCAGGAGAAGCACCTGGCTCCTGGCTTTGGATCAGCGCGGTACACTGGCCACAGTGCGCCTGCCGCAGCAGCTATTGGAGGGTGAACCAACAGAAAAAGGAAGACCTTTCTCTCTGTCTCTCTCACTGTCCACTCTGCCTGTCAAAAAAAAAAAAAAAAAAAAAAAGCACATTTTAGACACTGATCAAAGTATTTATTCACATTCACAATAGGTCTATAGCAACTCAGGACGACCATCCAAAACCACCAACGACTTGCTGCCTTACAGATACAGTTTCCTGAGTATCACACTGTAATCTGGAACTTGACACAAGTGTGAATTTCATGGTTAAAAGACTAATGAGGCTTGTTAAGTAGCACTGAGCAAATTATATGGACATATAGAATGTAACAATTTGGAACAAGTCTTCAATCTCTCGCTTTGGGTCAATGTCCTCCTTCTGAGTTGTGAGTCCATATGGTTTTAATCATGTCTTTATCTTTCTTGAACTCTTATCTTTACCTCAAGAAAATGAGCTCTAAGTGCATTCTCTTCTCTGGTTTTCTTCTTTTCCTAAAGCTGCCTGCACTTTACTGCCCAAGATTTTGTGAAGGGTGTAGGGCTACCTAGGATAACAGTTCCTATTGCTACTTTGGATCTTTCTCCATGGATATCTTTTTGACCCAACAAAATTCTTTCACTCTCCCTGGGTCTTGGGCTGGAGTAGACAAACATGGCTATACTCCAGGCCTATGGCAAGGAGATGAAACCACAGACCACAAGCCTGGCTGGCTGCAACACTTCCATACCTGGCCTTTATCCACCAAAATCGAACAGCTCACTTGGCATGTTGTCAAGTGTGATGGGAAGCTAATGTGAAAAAGGAAGACAAGTATATCCATGGCTAAGTGACATGAAATGTGGACTTGGCAGAGGACATGGTTGAGGAAGGAGTGAGAAAGAGAATGGACCAATTATTTGAAATGGCACATTCTAGGATACATTGGGCTTTCATCCACAATTTGAAATAAAAAAAAAAAATTCTGAAAACAGAGTTTGTTATTTTGCTACCAGATGAATTTTCTCCTAAAATAGTCTAAACTGACATGACATTATTGAATCATTTTCTGTGCAACTAGATGTAGATAGACACCCACTTTGCTGCAGAAATTACTGTGTGTTTTCTGGACATGAACACATAGTATCTGAACTGTACTACCTTTATCAAAGATGAATATTCAAAGGCATTTGGCCCCAGGAAGTTTGGCTAAAGGATGGCTGTCCCACATCCAACTCCAAGACAGGTGAGCTCTCCAGATTTAATGCCTTTAATACCACATCATGCAAGTATTTACCTGATCCAGCTTTTCAATGATTTGTATAGCATTATTTTAACAGATTGACAAGAGTAAGCAGTACAGTACAGCCACCATTGATACAAACAGGTTAAAGCTGAAAAACAGGCACACTATGCACTCCTTTAAAAAAAGTTTTTTTTGTTAAGAGGTAGGGAGACATAAACAGAGAAATAGAGATTTACTGGTTCACTCACCAAAATACCTGAAATGGCTGGGTATGGGGCTCAATCCAGATTTCTCACACTGGTGGAAAGAACCCAAGTACATGAACAATCAACACTGCCTCCCAGGTTCTGCATTAACAGGAAGCTGAAGCCAGGAGCTGGAGCCAGATACTGAACTCAGATACTCTGATACGGGATGTGGGTGTCTTAACTGCTGTTCTGACAGCTAGGCTAAATGAATGCCCCACATCACCCCTCTTTAATGCAGCACATGCTACACTAAACACACATACTGCTCTTCTCTTTTGTGGAACTTATTATTATTATTCTGATAACTATACCCAAGCCTTTGCTGCAGCAAATGTATTGTACAGATACTATATAAAGTTGATCTTGAAGGGCTGGCACTGTGACATAGTAGGTTAAGCCTCTACCTGCAGCATCAGCATCCATATGGATACCAGTTCTTATCCTGGCTGCTTCTCTTCCAATCCAGCTCTCTGCTAATGGCCTGGGAAGGCAGTGGAAGACGGTCCACGTGTTTGGGCCCTTGCATCCATGTGGGAGACCCAGAAGCAGCTCTTAGCTCCTGGCTTCAGATAGGCCCAGATCTATTTGTTGCAACCATTTGGGGAGTGAACCAGCAGATAGAAGACCTCTATCTCCCTCTCTCTCTCTGTCTGTAACTCTGCCTCTCAAATAAATAAATTATTTTTAAAAATTGATCTTGACTTTATGTTTCTGTGTGGGAGTAAACTGTTGAAATCTTTACTTAATGTATGCTAAACTGATCTTCTGTATATAAAGAGAATCAAAAATGAATCTTGATGTGAATGGAAGGGGAGAGGGAGTGGGAAAGGGGAGGGTGGTGGGTGGGAGGGAAGTTTTGGGGGGGAAGCCATTGTAATCCATAAGCCATACTTTGGAAATTTATATTCATTAAATAAAAGTTTAAAAAAAATTGATCTTGAAGACAATATGAAACTATGCTTTTGCTGGAAAAATTAATATCCCAAATGAGATGACTAGACATTTGGTAAAAGATAAATGTTTGAAAATGAGACATTAGCCGGCGCCGCGGCTCACTAGGCTAATTCTCCGCCTAGCGGCGCCGGCACACCGGGTTCTAGTCCCGGTTGGGGCGCCGGATTCTGTCCCGGTTGCCCCTCTTCCAGGCCAGCTCTCTGCTGTGGCCAGGGAGTGCAGTGGAGGATGGCCCAGGTGCTTGGGCCCTGCACCCCATGGGAGACCAGGAAAAGCACCTGGCTCCTGGCTCCTGCCATCGGATCAGCGCGGTGCGCCGGCCGCAGCGCGCCGGCCGCGGTGGCCAAGGGAGGGTGAACCAACGGCAAAGGAAGACCTTTCTCTCTGTCTCTATCTCTCACTGTCCACTCTGCCTGTCAAAAAAAAAAAAAAAAAAAAAAAAGAGAGACATGGGGCAGCGCGGGTAAAACCACCATCTGCAGTGCTGGCATCCCATATGGGTGTGGGATCATGTCCCAGCTGCTCCACTTCCCATCCAGCTCTCTGCTAATGACCTGAGAAAAGCAGTGAAGGATGTTCCAAGTGTGTGGGCCCTTGACACTCACGTGGAAGACTCCATAAAGTTCTTGGTTCCTGGCTTCAGCCTCGACAGACTGTCGCCATTGCAGCCATGTGGGCGGTGAACCAACAAATGGAAGATCTCTCTGTTTCCCCCCTTCTCTCCCTGTCACTCTTTCTAGTAAATAAATAAATCTTAAAAAGAAAAAAGCACGCAAACAAGCAAGCAAGCAAGCTCGATTGTCTGGGGCTGGCAGTGGGAATGAGGACTGGCTGCACACAAGCACGAAGGATTTTGCTTGGGGTGAAAGAAACGTTATAAAATGGAATTGTGATAGTTCCTGAGCTCTGTAAGTTCAATAAAAAATCAGTGAATTGTACAATTAGAATAGGCAACTTTTATGGCATGTAAATTATACCTCAATGTAGATGAACTCCTGACATTTCAAATGAATATCTGGAAGTTTTAAACATTTTGAAACTGGGGCATATTTTGTCCATGAACTTCTGAAGCCTCCTCATATATACAGGGACATCAAAAATTTTTGCACCAACATATATTTGCCTTTCAATTCCATTTTCCATGAAATGGGAAGAGAGCACAATTAACATGACCTATTCATGATTATCAAGGGAAAATGAAATTTCACCCACAAGAGATTGATATTACATCTACACAACAAATATGATCCCTTTCAGACAATCATCTATATTTAGCCCAATGAAACCTAAATTATTTTCATTTTAACAAGCCAGCCAAGCCTGTAATTACAGCACACATCACAGTGAACAGCAGTATTGTATTTGCCAATTATTCTTATAAAGAGAGCACACACTCCTGAGGGCAGCAACTGTGTCAAGAGTCTCCATCGAATACTCAGAACCTAGTAGGTCTTCAAATAAACAATTACATTGAATATGACGAATATTTTTACCAGAGCCACCTATAACATTTCCATTTTCCTGAAAAATATAAAGCAAATTAAACAGATATTCTCTACCTTCTAGATCAGGGGTTCTCAGCCTTCTCACTGTAGACATTTTGGGCTGGAACACTGTTTGCTGCAGAAGGCTGCTTTGCACATTGTAGAATGTGAAAAGCACATGACTAGCAAACGATGACTCTGAACCCAGGCCTTGGCATATTATGGAGAGGATGAAAAGAAGAGAATTCCTTTTCATTCTCTCCATAACTGTGGAGAGACCAAATGCTTATTCTAATCCAAGACTGGCAGTCTTCAGGATATGTGGAGCTCTGAAAATATATTCAAGAAGAGTCCAAATGCCAAGTGGCCTGTGGCTATAAAACAGCTTGAAAGAAGTCTACTCACTGCCAGGACTGCACAGTTTATTATGAACTGTATCTAGGAGAACAATTTTGAAAATGCTATTGAATATTTATTAAAATGAAATATCTACAATAATTCAGGTCCTGACATGCTACTATTAGCAAATAAGTCAGGCAGTTGGAAAGGTTACGAACTGGGGGTGTAGAAACCATTAAATTAAGTGTTAGTTGAATACATCAGTCTCCTATTTTTCTCAGCAACCACAGTATTTAGCAATCCTGTTCCCAACATCTCAATACAAAGCCTGAAAAGCTGTTATCCATATTGTACCCTTTTAATAAGACTTCAGACTTTTTAGCTTCAATTCTACTTGGAAATGTGGAGTATTTTATGCTAATGTTAAAATTCTAAATATGCATTTTGACCACTATATATAAGAGAGCAAAAAAAAATTCTTTACATTATCCAAATATGGACTAATATTTATCTTGATTCATGATAATACTTCATTTCAAAGTATCTTTATGTTTTATTTCTTAAAAAACAAAGGATTATGATTCTAACCAGAACACCAATGATTTCCAACTAGAGAGGACACCATTCTAGTTTTCAACCTCTTTTGTATCTCATCAATCTGTTGGGTATAGGAAAAAGTAACAATAGAACTTTATTTCAGTGATGTGTCAATTCCTAACACTTGAAAAGGAAACATATCTTCAAATTTATTTGTAAAAATATTTATAGCTTGCTCAGTGATCCTACTGGTAAACACAAACAAGTTTAAGACTCTGAAGTATTAAGAATTTAATTCCTACATCCACTAGCAGAAAGAACAAATATTTCCTACAAAAGCACTCCATTCAATCAGGCTCTGACTATATACATAATTATGGTATTCAAATTAGAGCACTAATTTAGACATGTTCTATTGTGTGAAGTGTGCAGACATAAAAACATCTAAATAAAATTCAATAGGAATAAGAAAAGAGATAAAAAATTTAATTTCTCTTTTTAGAAAATGAAAACACCTAGTATATCATATTAAAATATATACTCATAGACAGATTAGGAAGAAAGGCAGTTTAATCGTTCATCTTGGTAAGTGAGCAATAAATACAGTAGTGTCAAACCACCTGAACAGAAACCTAACTCTATGCTCTGGATTATCATATTTGCATTTGAACAAAATTGGAATACATGAGGCATGAAATGGCTAAATTAATCTTCATTTTACTTCATTTGTGTTTCTTAACATATTATTATAAATGTAAGGTGCAATAAAACTCATATATAAAATACCAGATTACTTTATATTGTTATTTAAATTTTCTTATGCCTACACAAGTCCTGCAATTTCTCAACTACATTGGAGGAAGACTACTGCAATACACCATGCATATTGATAATTACTAGAACTAAGATAGATGCCTAACATTTCATCAAATTTTTAAAAATTCATAAATGTACTTATTGTTATTTTTCATTCAGTACCAATAACAAAAGAGCAATCCACCCAATGTCACAAAGGCATAAGCTTCTTTGGATTCAACTTTTCCTACCAAAGCTAAAATGTAAAATTGTACCATGAAGCTTGAAATTGAGATTTAGGGATAAGCACTTGGCAGCGGTGTTTTGCTACTTGCTAGAAATTGCTTTCATTTGGAAACTGCCATTTAGCAAGCCTCCTATTTTTTGTGAAATTAAAAAAAAACGCGGCATCGTAAACTTTTTCCCAGAAACATAACACTTGGAATATATTTCATGATTCTACCATTGCTGTACATTAAAAGCTAATATCTGTTTTAATAGCTGAAAAAATAGGCAAATGAAATTTTAGACTGTCAGGAACCAAAATACAAGTTGTAAAACTAAATAAACTTTAAATTTACCCTCTATCACTTTATACCACCTATGAAAAAGACAAACGCTTTAGGTTTTTGGCATTAAATGGGTAACATAATAGCTGTTTTGGTGATACAAAGTAAACTACACCATTTAATGCATGTGGAGACTTTGAGAATATTGCAAAAGGGAAATCAATAGGCTAAACTTAATTTGACCTTTATTTGAAGTCAGAATGCCTCATTTTGGGTCCCTGGAGCTACATTATTTAGTACTTGTGTTATCTTCACCCAGTCATTTGAACCTTAAAGCTCAGTTTTCTCATCTCTACAGTGGGAATACTTAGCATCTTTAGGTCAAAATTAAAGGTCAAAACACTTGAGAACTGGAATGCACGATATTAACTAAAACATAAGACAAACATAACAAGGCCTGTTTTTATAAGACCAGTGAAAATTACTGGATATTATATTCAGCATAATTCAAGTAATCCAGGGAGGCAAGACTCATCAGTAACTATAAAAGGATTGGTTCCAAGGTCCAGATCCTCCACAGACAATAGCTTAGTTTTTATAAACTGGCCATGATAAAAGCACCGTTTGTATAAACTGCCATTTGTCATTTTCCCCTTCAGGGTGCTCATTCCTGGACAGAGCAGATATGTCTGCTATGGAGAATCAACAAAGTAACTCCCTCACTCTCCCCACTTTCCCAAGTGCCTGTGCTCTGCTAACAAGAAAGGAGGAGAAGGGATGGGCAGGGAAAATAAGAAAGGACAATTCCACAGGACAAGGGGCCTGCCATCCAGGATCAGGCTTCATCTGGGATCCTGCTCCTCACTCCCCACCCACTCACTTTCCGCATAGTAGGTCTTCACGCTTCTTGACAGGAACTGAAATAGCCATAATTATCTATATAGATAACAAGTGCACTAACAGACCTTTCCCTCCCCTCTTGCTTTTCCTTTCAATTTCATTTCTTTTGTCACTGGGCTCCCATTCAATCAAGCACCTCATTCTGCTTTGCCTCTGGCTTCTGCCACTTTGTGGCCAAGCACTTGTCAAAACCTCTGCTCACTTAATCCTGCCCTCACATCTCCTTTTCTTCTGCCTGCCACCTTGGCCTTCATCTTTTTTAATTCCACACATTCTCCCCAGGAGATCATAACCTCAACAACAATTTCAAATACACAAAGGACTTGCAAACCTGCATTTCCAGCTCAGCCTCTGTCTTGAATTCCACAACCAACCAGGCTTTGCAACTGTCAGTTGAACCTCCAGGCCTGGATGTCCCCCTGGTGCCTCACATTGCACAAATCCACATCTTGTCATCCTCCCCTGCAAACCGCTGCTTCTTCCGCATTTTCTATCATCACCAGTGACACCCGTGTCTATTCAATTATCCAAGCCACAAAGCCTGAGTCACCCTTACAGTGTCCAGCTCCTCCTCACTTCTCCCTGGGCCCCTCATGTCATCACCACTCTTGTCACTTATGAGTTCAGACTTCAGCTCTGTGTTAGGAGACATAGGTTTTTCTTTCTTCTTTCATGGCTTCCCTGTTCTGCCCCCTACCCTATCTGTTCTGTACAACACACCCAGAGCGCTTACTCTAAAACAACAACCACAAGTGCTCAGAATCAGGTGTAAGACCAAGTATGGCCGCAAGATCCTTCCTAAATGACTCCAGTCTGGTCTCCATCTCCAGCCTCATCTACGACCCTGACGTTGTACTGGCCACACCTCTGAACAGCTGTTGCACCAACATACAGCTCTATCCGGCTCCTTCCTTCATGTTTCCTGTGCCTGCTGCTCTTAGTGATGTCTGTGAGCCCACTCCCATCCTCAGCTCCCATTACCCTCCTATTCAGGCTTTCAGATCAAGCTTGGAGTCAGGGACCCCAACACAGCCCAGCATCCCTTCTTCACCGGTTACAACTGCAGTTCAGCATCTCCTCCCCTCAGGAGACTGAGGCTCTTGAAAGCAATGCAATTTTCTTCTATCTGAGGTCTCAAAAATTAACAGTGCCTGGCACCCTATCACTATATGTCTGGTGAATGCATACATGAATAAACATCACCCGCCTCAATTTGACTCAGCCACAACCAGGCTTCTGGGGATGGATTCTGGGTGAATGACAGGTTCACAGTTCTCCTTAGACAGTGTCAAGGAACAAATAAGGCCCCTCTAATTGAATCCCCCATTGCTAAATGTAGAGGCTACACTGTTTTTATGTACAGTTATTCTAGCATTGGTTTTTTAAAAAAATAAATAATTAAAAACAAGGATTGTGTTATGTGGTTTTCTTGCCTCTGACTGATAACATGTGCTGCCTCAATATTAAAGTTTTCCAATAGCTTCAGCATGCTTGGCCAGAATGGGAGTTATAGAGGAATGGGTATGGTTAGGGGGCTGGATGGAAGCAACATTAACAGCAACAGACAGAGACACAAATATTAGATGCCTGAGGGCTTATCTGATCACCCTTTACTCTTCAGGGAATAAATTCTCATAAAGTTACATGTGCATCCTGGGGTCTCAAACATGAAGATGGCAAGTGACTGCAATGCTGATGTGGTCACACATTTGGGCACTTTTAGGAAATCAAGTGAGCAATCACTTGCAAATGAATACATGCTATATCACGTAGGGTTTGGGCCAGTTGAACACTTACCAAATTGGAAATGAAGATACAAAGCTGCTGGTGATCCATTAAATCACAATTTTAACGAACTGCTCTGTAAGGTTCATGGGGTTTCAAGTGTGCTATATCTTTTTTCAAAAAAAAAAGTTTATTTATCTTTATTTATTTGAAAAGCAGAGCAAGAGCGTGTGAGAGGAAAGAGAGGGAGAAAGAGATCAATATCCTATCTGCTTAAGAGTCAGAGAACTCAAGGGGCTTCCATAGCCTTGGAAACTCATGACTGGAGCATAGGGAGATTACTGATGCCATAAACAGGAGTGTCAATTTGTAAAGTCAACAACAGGAGTCACTGTGCACTTACTCCTCATGTAGGATCTCTGTCCTTAATGTGCTGTACATTGAGATTTAATGCTATAACGAGTACTCAAACAGTATATTTCACTTTGTGTTTCTATGGGGGTGCAAACTGTTGAAATCTTTACTTAATGTATACTAAACTGATTTTCTGTAAAAAAAAAAAAAAAAAAAAAAAGAAGAAGAAGAAATTATCAATTCCCAACTTGACTCTCACTGGGATTAAACATGACATTAGGTCTGATCTGATTTCATCACCATTTAAAAAATCATCTATTATTTTTCACTTTATGTTTCTGTGTGGGAGCAAACTGTTGAAATCTTTACTTAATGTATGCTAAACTGATCTTCTGTATATAAAGAGAATCAAAAATGAATCGATGTGAATGGAAGGGGAGAGGGAGTAGGAAAGGGGAGGGTTGTGGGTGGGAGGGACGTTATGGGGGGGAAGCCATTGTAATCCATAAGCTGTACTTTGGAAATTTATATTCATTAAATAAAAGTTAAAAAAAAATATCCTATCTGCTGACTTACTCCCCAAATGCCTGCAATAGCTGAGGCTGGGCCAGGCCAAAGCCAGGAGCCAGGAATTCCATCTGGGTCTCCCATGTTGGGGGCAGGGACTCAAGAACTCCATGCATCCCCTACTGGCTCCCAGGGTGTGTACTGGTAGAAGCTAGGTGGGAGACAGAGGCAGGACTCTATCCCAGGCACTCCAATATAGAATGTGGTCATCCAAAGTGGCAGGTAAATCTGTTGTACCAAATATGGCCCCTGGTGCTCTATATCTTAAATAAGGCCATCAATCAGGCCAGATTTCCCTGTTCTTCTGCAATAAACAATCCACATCTAGAATATGGAATTTTTAAAAATAAAATTTATAATCTTCACTGGTTTCAAATTTGTACAGTCCTATAACATCAAGCATGGGAATAGAAGAGACATTAATAAGATACGCCAAAATATTGTAACTGTAAATTTTTTATAATTCAAACTCCAGGGTATATGAAGAACTTACTAAACAAATGTAGGTTTCTATGTGAAAGAAAGAAAAAACAGAGGATGCAGGAAGGGTTTTAAAAATATTATAATATGGCTTTTTTAAAAGATTTTTATTTATTTATTTGAGAGGTAGAGTTACAGACAGTAAGAAGGAGAGACAGAGAGAAAGGTCTTCCATCTGCCGGTTCACTCCCCAGATGGCTGCAACTGTCAGTGCTGGGCCAATCTGAAGCCAGGAGCCAGGAGCTTCTTCCAGATCTCCCACACGGGTGCAGGGCCCAAGCACTTGGGCCATTTTCCACTGCTATCCCAGGTTATAGCAGAGAGCTGGATTGGAAGAGGAGCAGCCCGGAATCGAACCAGCACCCACATGGGATACTGGCACTGTAGGCAGTCATAGTGTTGGCCCCACAATATGGCTTTAAATTTTGTCATTTCACTCTAAATTTGAACTGGAATTAGGAAGGTTTTAAAACAGACTTGAAAGATTTTTTCTTTTTACAAAATATTTATTTATGTTTTTACTTACTTGACAGGCAGAGAAAAAAAGAGACAGAGAGAGGGGGAGAAAGAGCGAGCTTCCATTTGTTGGTTCACTGAGCCCAGAACTCCATCCAGTTCTCACACATGGGTGGCAGGGATCCTATACCAGAGCCAGCACATGCAGCCTCCTGAGTTGTGCATTAGCTGGAAGCTGGAGCCAGAGCAGAGCTGGAACATGAACCCAGGCACTCTGATACACGACACAGGTGTCTCAAGCAGTGTCCTGAGCACTGCACCAAACACCCCCTCGACACAGGAGATCTGACACAACATCCTTATTCAGAGCCACTGCCCTTGAGCCTCAGTTATTAGACCAACAGTGCTTCCAAAGGTGGGTGGAGGCCTCCTGGTGCTTACTGCAGGCCATGTTCTTACACTGACTGTACAGAAAGAGGACTCATAGTAGACCTCCCCCCCTATACACCCAGCTCAGGCCTTGTGGTCTGTATTGTGCCATAAGGGGACATGGAAATTTAAAAAAATAATTACAATTTAAAACAAATTAAAATAGGGTTGGTGGAAAATGGAACTAAAAGGCACACTTATTTTGGAGCAAAAAAATCAAAATCCATGCATATAAAGGGTCTTCAAAAAGTTCACGGGAAATGCATATCATGGATAAACTATGCACAGATTCAAACTTTTTTGTACCACAATAAACTGATCTTTTCTTCTACTTTTCCATAAAATCTCTGAAGTATTGTCATATGTATTCATTTCCTCTGAAAAACACAGTCTCAGTGTGAGTGACAGACAACACTGGTCTGGTAAGTGATTTTCCATCAATACACTGCTATTTTTAGAGATTTAAATAAACTTATTTTTAAAACAGATTTATTAATTTATTTGAAAAGTAGAGCAACAGAGAGAGGGACACACAGAGAGAGAGAGAGAGAGAAGGAGAGAGAGAAGGAGAGAGTGAGAATGAGAGAGAGAGAGAGAGAAAAAGAGAGAGAGAGAGAGAGAGAATCTTCTACCAATTGGTTCACTTTCCAAATGGCCACAACAGCCAGGGTTGGGCCAAGCTGAAATTAGGAACCATGAACTTCATTTCAATCACCCACATGGGTAGTAAGGGCCCAAGCACTTGGGCCATTATCTTCTGCCTTCCCAGGCACATGAGCATGGATCTGGAATGGAAGTGGAGCAGCCAGGACTGGAATGAGCACTGCAATATGGGATGTGGGCCTCACAAGCCATGTCTTAACTTGCTGTGCCACACTACTGGCCCCTAAGTAAACTTATTGTTTTAAAAATCACTGGAGAAAATCTCAGGTCTCACCACTTCTCCTTTTTGTTAATGGAAGGATGCCAAGTATCTGACCCCAAACACAGATAAAGTTAGTGTGCCTCTCCACTGTGTCCTATGTCAGCTGAAGACTGTATGCTTCCTATTTCACAAAGCGAACACGTGGTTTTCTGTTTTGGGCACACTGCATGAACCAAGCATAAGCTCTTCCTCTACAGAGGGACTGGGTGAGAGTTCCTATGCAGTCCATTCCAGCTGCTGGCAGTGGGCAGGGAGATTCTGAAAAGCACAACACCTCTGCGACAGAGGTGAATTCACGTCAAGGCTTGAAACTTAGAGGCAGCAGAATGTTCTATAAGCTCTAACCATGTCAAAGAGTTCTGGGCTCTAGTCTCTACTCTTCCCTCCAAAACTCACTGATGAGAAATTTGGATGAGTGCCCTGAGTTTTCTAGGCCTTAGTTTCCACTTCTGCAAAAGAGGATAAAGTTAACTGCCCTGCACGGTCACCGTGATGATTAAAGGAAATGCTGCACATTGCAGCCAGCAGGTGGTGAGCGCTCCTCAGGGGCTATTCATTCCAATTCTTACCCCGAAGGGATGACCAGGAAGGACTAGAAATGTGGTCAGATAAATCATGCCTGGAGCTGTCCTCCCCTAATACTCACCCTACACCCCCAAAGAGCAGTGAACACCCTGGAGGGGGCTGCTTCTGCCATTTGCACAGGAACTGCTTGCTTGCATAATCAAAAACCTAAATCATCCAACACACCTCTCACGATGCATGAAGCCAAAGCTCCAGGAATATCAGCCTTCAACTCCCCACGCCCAAACTGGAAATTCAAAATAGTAGACACGACTGGGCAGAGAAAACCAGCTTCCTTTTCTTACATCGACCTTAAAATTACTTTGCATTTCTTGTGCCTGTTACCTTCTGACAGAGAGAGGAAGCTGATGTCAGATGAGCACTAGTTGGAGGCCTACGAGTAGCCACACATAAGCCACTAAATAGAAGACACAGACGGGAAATAAAGCAACTGTATACAAATTCTGCAGAAGTAGTTAACAGACGTGGCTCAAGCCACAAAGATCAGCAGCGACTTTTCCTACAGAGTAACCTGAAACAGAGGAACATTTGGAATGTAGCCAGTGATGGAGTGAGGGCTGGTGCTTGCTCTCTGCAACGGAGGGCTAGCTTTGAAAGGGAAGATATTTCAGAGACATGTGAGATGACTCAGTGGATGGCAAGGGCTCTTTCTGGCACTCTGCAAGTATGGGGATATCTCCCAAGCACATTGAGAGAGCCTCCTGGAAGCTCACTCTGGGGGAGACTGGATTTCTTGTAAAAGAAAGCCAACAGTGAACATCTGTCTCCAAGCACCCTTCAGTGCTGGGATACGCTAGCTAAGAGATTTAATTAAACATTAAGTCTGGGGCAGACACTGGGTACAGTGGTGTTAAGTCGCTGCATGGGACACATGCATCCCATATCACAGGGCCTGTGTTGAGACCTGGTGCCTCCATTTCCTATCCAGCTTCCTGCAAATGTGCAGGTGATGGTTCATATTGGGTCCCTGCCACCCAGGTGGGAGACTCAGCTTGAGTTCCCAGATCCTGGCTTTGGGGAGTGAACCAGCACACAGAAGAGCTCCTTCTCTCCACCTCTCAAACAAATGAAATGAGTAAATCTGTCTGTGAGCAGCCTGTTGGTTCTGTGCCAAAATTGAGCACTGAGGTCAGAATCCTATCTGGTACCCAGGTAATAACCCACGCCATAGCCTCTCCTTCATTCCCAACCTCTACAGGCTACAGAGACCTTTAACCAAGGACTGCTCGTCCAGGGCCCTGACACTGCTTGCTACAACGTCGGTACAAAAGCTTAAAGGAAGTGTGCTTATTGGCACTATCCCCACCTCCGAGCACACAGGATAAAATGAGGCAAGCGGAAGGCCTTTTTCTGCTGAAGGCGAGTTTTTCAGCGGAGACTGCGTTCCCACTGCAGGGCGCTGCTGTCTGGGGATTGATTATCGCTGCTTGTGGTGCTAGAGTGGGCTGGGTATGGATCACTGCAACCTCATGTGCAGGCAAGAAACAGTGGAGAGCACCAACCTCCTGTGTGAACTGTACCCACAGTACGATGTTTCCTTTCTGGCTGAACATACCAACAGCCAGGGAACAAGCCACAGGATCTGCTCCAAAGGGAAAAACTAAGCTCACCTGCTGGCACCTCTGGCACACGCTAGGAGGCGTTGTATGCTGGGCAGTGTATCTGACACTAATTATGGTGGTTATACTAGCCCCCAGTGACGGAGACTGATGTTGTGGGTGCAGTTCGGCATTCTGCATGCTTGAAACCTGAAGCTTCAATTTCCTCATCCGTAAATTGAGGACAATGTTGCTCCCATTGCATTAGCAAGTTGAGGCAGCAGGGTCAAAGAGACCATGGTTCCAGTCAGCAGGGCGTGGGGCTGGGATCCCAGCTCCGAGGTCTACTATCTCATCTCCCTGAACTTGAATTTCCTCATCTCTCATGTGGAGAAAAACTTCCTCAGGGGCTTGCGGCGAAGAACCAAGGGAGATGGAAGTCAAAGGCCAGCCAGTGTTTCTGTCGTTAGGGGTTTCCAAGAAGTGCCCAAGCTATACACGTGCACTGTTTCCGCTCTCTCCTACCACATACGTGTGTTGCCAAGGGTGACCTCCACTGCCATCCCATGTCCAAAGTGTCCAAAGACGCATTCTCCCTCAGAACTGTGATAATTCTGTCCAGAACAAGCTTAATATGCCAGATCCTGGCTTAACAGCTTCACACGTCCAAACGTTTAACTCTCATCCCCATCCCATGACATAGGCACTGCTGCTGTCCCCGGATGAAGATACTGAGGCACAGAGTTGAGGTGACTTGCGCGGATTCAAACAAATGATACATACCAGGCTAGCAGCCTGGCTCCCCAGTCTGTCCTAACTATGAGGCAGCAGTGTTTTCTGGGCCAACCTGTTTGAGGCTCCATGCTTTAGCTGTACCCTCTTTCAGAGATAAGCACTGGATGTTCTCACAAACCACGCAGTGTGGGGCCAGCATTGTGGCACACAGCATTAAGCTGCTGGGATCCTGTCTGAGTGCCAGTTCGAGTCCTGGCTGCTTCACTTCTGATCCAGCTCCTTGCTAATGCACCTGGGAAGGCAGCAGAAGATGGTCCAAGTGCTTGGGCCCCTGCACCCATGTGGAAGACCTGGATGGAGTTCCAGGCTACTGGTGCAGGCCAGACCATTGTGGATATCCCCGGAGTGAACTGGTGGATGGGAGATCTCTGTCTCCCCTTCTCTCCATCACTCTGCCTTTCAAAAACAAACAAAAACCCCTCCCAACACAGTATGTTCATGCAACTAACTTTCCAACTTTTGAAATAACATTTTACATGTTCTATGCTGGAATAACATAAATAAATGTACTTCAATCTTTAAAGACTGCCTCAATAAATCTCACATTAATACACACCCTTGGTTTTGGTTTAAATAGATACTTCAAATCCAAATCATATATAGGAGAGTATTTTAAAATGTTAAGGGAAAATGAAATTAAAAGATAAGTTTAATTTGGTTTGAAAAGATTTGAAACACAGTTATCATATTTCTCATAATATCCATTTCCCCTTCCCTTGCATGTAGAATTTCAAAAATTCTTGCACCAAAGTAAACTTGTCTTTTTATTCCATTTCCATGAACTTTCTGAAGTCCCAGCCTATGGATCTGTACCTACATATGCATCTATACAGACACACATACACACTCACACACACACACACACACACACACACACACCAGGGCAGTCTTCATGTGATTTATTTTGTTAAACTAATGACTTCTATACCAAGAACCCCACACATGCCACTGATGTCTATATTACTTACTGTCTAACAGCCACACAGCAGCACTGTATGGCATTTCCAAGTGTACCTTTTACAAATTTAATCAGCACAAGTATTAAAACATCAATGATGATAATCTATCGCTCTGCTTAAAAGCAATCTCTAGGGCACAGCTGAGAAAGAAAGGTTAAAGATTTCTACCCTTCAAAGTAGGACACTGCAGCTACCTATAAATCATGCTCTTTGTTTATGAAGATAATTAAGCCCATCATCGGTACACTTAACTTTCAGTCTCAACAATTGTCTGGCATGAACAATTTCCACTTTCTCTAAAACAAAGGGATGTGTTCAAAAAGGGTTCTTCTTAAGGCTCTCCGCACAATGCATGCTATTTTAAAACATGATGTATGTGGCCAATTCCTGGAGCTGCCTTGAAAAATATACTGGCTTCTTCCTCCCATGCTCCCCATCAGGAGACTCTTCAATTTGAGGAGTGCACTCTGTTTCAGACTGCAGGCCGCTATATCATGTCAGCATTTTCATTAAATACTGTTCGAGCTGGACTTTAAACAAACGGCACGGGGAGCCGCAGCTGCAGCCACTGCAGACACAAAGTTGCCCAGCGCAGAGCGGCTTACATAAGAGGTGCAGGACGCTTACCGGGGAAAGCCAGGTCTAATCAGCTGAATGCTATTCCTCTGAGACCTGTCCCCATGCTTCAAGTGCACAAAATCACACGCACAGGACGTTTTTCTCATTTCATGTGCTTTGGAGCACAAAACCCTGGATTGCCGTATAAGCTGCGGAGTTTTTTTTTTTTTTTTTCGTCTTTTTATTCCACCTCCTTTTCCCTAAAGGACTGGGCTCCAATTATGGAAACGTTGGCAACTTTTGCCAGCGCAAGAGTAGAGTGGGAGATGGATGCGCGGGAAGCCGAAGAAGCAACGGCTTAGCTCCCATTCCCCAAGATCCTTGGCATAGAGGGTCCTCCAGGAGCGGCACAAGGGAGTCCCTCCCTCGAGGACTAGGGCTAGAGGTGACAAGACCCTGCGCACGTCCTCTGCCTCTGTCCCCTCCTTACGCACAGGGCCAAGGAGCTGCAGATGTGCAGTCCACAGCACTGCAAATGCCCCCGGAGCACCTGTCCTCTCCTAGCGCCTTTGCAACTGCCACCCGCGTCAGAGACTGGAGCTGGCCAGTCTTGGACTCCAGCCTCTTCTTTCGTCCCCCTTCTTCGCACCCAACGCTCCCTCTCCAGGCTAACAAGAGGGGCCAGCCCAGGGATGCTGATAATAAAAACGATCCTCTCCTTCCCAAGGCTCCCTCCAACTTCACAAACTGCAGTCAACTTACCGGGACGCGGGTCACGGGGAATCTCCTCGTGGGACGTCGCTCCGTGGCAGCCCCCGCAAACTGGCTGTGCGCTGCGCCGCTGACCCCGCACTGCCCGGCGGCGGCGGCGGGCGCAGGACCAAGGCGCTGCGGCTCTGCACCAGCCGCCTCGGCTCAGCCGTGCCCGGCTTAGGGCACTTGCCAGGGCGCACCACCCGGCGGCGGCGGCTGAGGCTGCACCCGACCGCAGGGACCGGAGTGCGGCAGCTGCCGCCGGCCCCGGACTGCGGCGCTCCGAGCCCCGGGTGCGTGTCTCCGGCTCCGAGGGAATCCTGGCTCAGTTAGAAACCGCGCACGAGGAAAGCCGCTGCGGGCAGTGCCGCCAGCCCGCCCCCAGTCGGCCGGTCACATCGCGGGCGCGCCGGCGGCCGGGCACCGCAGTCCGCACTCGCCGCCGCGCCGCGGAGAATGACAGGCGCCGAGGCGGCGCGGCGGCGCGGGGCGCGGGGCGCGAGTGCGCATGATCGCGGCCGGCTGCGGCACGTCACGGGGGAGGGAACGAGGGAGGCCGGAGGGGCGGGGAGGGCGCGAGTCGGGCGGGGCCGGGCGGGGTCGGGCGGGGCGCCCCGAGCGGCCCGGCGGGTGCTGCGCTCGGCGTGCTCGCGGCGAGGTGCAGGAAGTCTCCCGCCTGGGGTTTTGTAAACCTGAAGCTCTGTGGTTGAACTTGTTTGTCTCTAGAGTCCATTGTCTCTTCAGAAGCGCTGTTTATCTAAGCAGTCGTTGAGATCCCAGGCGAGCCCACAAAAGCCCGTGGAACTCAGGTTATAGCTGATTCATAAAGGGCTGCGATTTGGGGGACAATGGACCTTAGTCCATTAAAATACCATGGGAGCTTACGAGAGCCCTTTGCGCCGGCCGCACCCTAGAATAAGTAAGCCAGACCGCTGGCATCAGCCCAGGTATCAGTAGGTGGTAAAGCTTGTCCAGAGATACCAAGTTACAGCAGTGCTTCCTAAGCCCAGATCTCGGGATTCAGTAGGTCAGGGAGGGGCCGGCGAGACCCAGCTTTTCCTACAAGCTCTGGGAGGATGCCCACGCAGTAGGTCCCGACTGCCCCATCCTTGCTTCTTCAAAGTGTGGCTGGTCTACCACCTGCACCGGAACTGGTGCCCTGCTCGCGAATCACGCGAAGGCCTTTTTAAAATTGCAGACCAAATTCCTGGGCCCTACCTACCCACTGTGGCCCTGGTTCAGCCACTGTGCCACGGTGGGGCTCTGGAATTCCAGGAGTCCTGAGCGCTCACGATCAATCTGATAGCAGCTTTGTTTGGACCAGTCTTCAGGTCCAGCCACCGGCCGAGTGGGGATGGACTTGTGCAATGACAGAGAGCGCAGCCATTTCTGGAACTCGGGAGAGCTGACGCTAAGCCTCGTGCATTCTAAAGCAACTGGTGCTTTCTTTCAGTCCAGATTCTCTGCGCCTGTTACACGTTACTTATCTGGGAAAGAAAGTTGTAAGCGGTGTGAAACATTCGACACACACTCGGTATTGAACACTGGTTTCACGGATCATTAAAGGGGGCTTAAAGTTGACGGGGAAGCAGGCCATTTAGAAGGGGTAGGGGAAGAGTGATGGAGTAAGAGATGTTAGGGCGATGCGCAGGAAAGGGCATTGTTGGAGGAAACAAACTTGGGACTCAACCTAGAGCTTCAAAAGGTGCTTTGGGGAAATGCCAGGTGTGGCTTCCTGCAGATGTTGAGCTGGGGGACAGATGTTGAGCTGGAAGGGACAGCGTTTCTCACTCAGCACCTTACTGGAACCTCACAGTGGTAGCTCTGAAAATTGGTTTCAAAAAAAAGTATTATGCACACTCTATGCCTTAAATAGGACATCAGCCGATGGTTCTCGTGGAATGCGTAGCCTGGCGTGGCTTCTGAAACTGAGGAAAACCTTGGTTCAGATGTTATCAGGACAATGGTTTCTGTGTGCACTGTTCACAGCTCTCAAAGGCTGTGCCTGGAGTCTGAGCTAGGCAGGCTTTGGCTTTGGTAGGGAGGAAATGCGTTTCGTGCCTTCACCCCAGTTTGGAGGCTGAACGTACTAGGGCTGTAATGTGCTTTGCAAGAGCAAGCTCGGCCCCAGGCCCTTGGAGTTGCAGGTGCTGAGGGCGGCCCTCACATCCTGTGGAGACTTGTGGGGTTCCTGCCTTGGTTTCCCTCGGGCCCAGAAGCTAAATGAATTAGATAAAATCGCTAATCCCAGCAGGGGCCATGCTCAAACCTTGGCAAGGGCCGCACTCAAACCTTGCCAGATTTTTTCCCCCACCAAATAACATCCTGAAGATTTGTTTTTAATTTCCAAATGTTTCATACCTGAGTTTGCCATTAGTAAATTAAAACCCGAAATATATGTCAAAGCCACTCCTTACTACAGAACAGAAGTGTTGGAAACAGTTCTTGGGCTTGTGTTGTGGTACATGCTGGGGCTCAGGTCCACTGCACCTGAGGAAAGTTTCTAGGCGAGTGTGTATTGTTTATGCACAATCTTCCAATCCAGAGGTTGGCCTTGGAACACCAGGTGCCAACTATGCCCTCTGCCTTTGTTCTTCCTTCCCACAGAACTCACAAAGCTATTCTGATGGGAGATTCTGAAACTGAAAAGATGAACTCCTAATAAAAAGATAATTCACTGTGAATGAGGGAGCTGCTACAGCATATGTTGTAGGACTTAGTTCAATTTTTATCTTTTTAAAAAGATTTATTTATCTATTGGAAAAGCAGAGTTAGAGAGGCAGAGGCAGAGAGGGAGAGAGGGAGAGAGAGAGAGAGAGAGAGAAGTCTTCCATCCACTGGATCACTTCCCAAATGGCTACAGTGGCTGGAGTTGGGCTGATCCAAAGCCAGAAGCCATGAGCTTTTTCCAGGTCTCCCACGCAGGTGCAGGGGCCCAAGGACTTGGACCATTTTCTACTACTTTCCAGACCACAGTAGAGAGCTGGATGGGAAGTGGAGCAGCCATGACTCAAACTGGCACCCATATGGGATGCAGGCACTGCAGGCGGTTGCTTTTCCAGGTACACCACAGCACTGTCCCTCTTCGTTCATTTTTTTTAAGAAACTGATTAATAGACAGCGTGAAGGAAGCAGAATAGTCATGGTGAGACTTTCAGGAGAAAAGTTCAAAGCAGGCATTCAGTTTTCTTAGGTGCTAGAGACTCCAGTAAAAATATTTACCTATATAAGATTGGAATTCATTTGTATATTGACTCTAAGAAGGCCAGAATTTAGGGGCAGGTTTGGCCTTGCGGCTAAGATGCCAATTAAAATCCTGACGTTGCACATCATAGTACTTGGGCTTGATACCTGCCTCTGGCTCCCAATTCCAGCTTCCTGCTGATGCACACCCTGGGAGGCAACAGGGATGGCTCAAGTAGTTGTGTTCCTGGCACCCACATGGTCTCCCTTGTGGTCTCCCACATGGTCTGGACTTGGTTCCTGGCTTCCTCTTGAACTAGCCCTGATGTTGTGGGCAGTTGAAGAATGAACCACTAGTTTGGAGCTCTATCTGTGTCTCTCTGCCTCTTTAAAAAAAGACATTCAGACTTTAATTATATGAAAATTGTTTTTTTTTTTGTATTGTGAGTCACTATTGTTAGCCTTAAGCACACATAGTGTGTAATACTCTATTAATATTAACTGTGTCTCGATAATAACATGGCTGCGTTTAGAATTTGTTTCTCATTAGCTACTATTATTGTTTGGTAGTGATAGCAGCTACATTTTTTTTCCTCTGGGATTTGTATTACGTATGGGTCAGCAAAGCCTGTCTTTAACTGAGGATTTCTTCAGCCAATGCTTCTAAAAACTCCAGTAGTGAGGTTTTTCAATTATACAGACACTGGCGAAACCTCCTGACCTATTCTCTCCCTCATTCAAGAAGTTTAACCGAGGATAGATTTTTATTAAACTCTCTCTACTAAGAATCACAGGCTTATCACTGAGCTGAGAAATTTCGGCTCAAAAATTCTCCACTTTCATTCATTACAGTTTCTCATCTATCTTACTCAAAGGGATTCTTTAACATGAAAAATCTTCTAATTCTGCCTACTTCATAGACACAGTCCAGATGAGGGAACTGTGGGAAGTCCAAGGTGACTGTCAGGGCTGAAACAGACTTCAGAGCAAATTAGATGTCATTTGGTGAAAAATAAATGCTGCAAATATTTGTGCAAGTAGGGCTGGCATTGTGGCATAGCAGGTTGAGTCACTGCCTGCAATGCCAGCATCTCATATTGGCACTGGTTTGAATCCCTGCTGTTCCACTTCCAATTCAGCTCCCTGCTAATGTGCCTGGGAAAGCAACAGAAGATGGCCCCCATGCTTGGGGCCCTGCACCCAAGTAGGAGACCCTGAAAAAGCTCCTGGCTTCTGGCTTTGGCCTGGCCCAACCCAGCTTATATGGGCATTTGGGGAGTGCACCAGCGGATGGAAGATGGAAGATCTTTCTCTCTTTTTCTTCCTCTCTCACTCTGCCTTTCAAAGAAATAAATCTTTAAAGAAAATCTGTACAGGTGCAGGAGCCCAAGCACTTGGGCCATCCTCCACTGCCCTCCCGGGCCACAGCAGAGAGCTGGACTGGAAGAGGAGCAACCGGGACTAGAACCCAGCGCCCATATAGGATAATGGCGCCACAAGTGAGCCATGGCGCTGGCCCACTGATAACCACTTTAAAAAACACCTAGGGAAATGTGTATGCAATTTCAATGTTTATGAATTACTCATCCCTTCCTCCTGACCTCGTTGTCCTGGCTGAAGGAGAGAGCCATGCCTGCTGCAGTGTGGACCACGCAGACTTCTACAGCCGGGACCCCCAGCATCGCCATTTATCATTTTTTTAAAAAGGATTTATTTTATTTATTTGAAAGACAGAGTTACAGGGAGAGAGGTCTTCCAGCTGCTGGTTCACCCCCAGATGGCTGCAACAGCCAGAGCTGCGCTGAACCGAAGCCAGGAGCCAGGAGCTTCTTCCAGGTCTCCCGCACAGGTGCAGGGGCCCAAGGACCTGAGCCATCTTCCATTGCTATCCCAGGCCATAGCAGAGAGCTGGATCAGAAGAGGAGCAGCCGGGATTGGAACCTGCACCCATATGGGATGCTGGCGCTTCAGGCCAGGGCTTTAACATGCTGCACCACAGCGCCAGCCCCATCGCCATTTATCAACCTAAACACAAAGTGACAATAGCTTCCAGCACACAGTAGGCATCTAATAAATGCTAGCTGTTCGTGGGTGGACTATTTTTTTCCCCTTATCTCTCCTACAGTTAAAATTTGCAGCTGTCTTCTGTTGTCCATTTTATCATTGTAACGTATGCTATGATTGTAGTTTTTAAGAGAGTACTTTCCTTTTCTGACAGAAGACTTAAGACTGACTTTAAGTCTCCTTTGAGAACAGGGAAAACATGTAGAAAAGGTTTTCAGGGAGATCAAGTTAAAGCCTGCAAATGTAGCTCTGTGGCCTCACACTTTACTGCAGAGGAAAAGGCAGGGCTTAAGGATTTGACATGTCTAGATCTTTCTACTGGGAGACATAAATGATGGTGGCCAGAGGGACAGTACTTATAAAATGGAAAACTGAGAATGTCTAAAGGAAATGTCTTTATATTACAGATAAGAGAATACACACTCCCCTTGTCCTTTGTTATCCTGACCTTAAACATTCCTTAAATATCTGTCCTGCCATCAGTACTCGAGATTTGTGGCTGTAAAACTGATGTGCATATGCAAATGGTGGGCAGAGATGATCACTTCAGTAGAACACAGTTCTTGTGAACATACGTTGTATAGGCATCAGAGAAAACTGTGTGTTTCATTAGATACAAACCATTTTCCAGCCAATTAGCAAAAGTTCATGGTGGAGAAGCTAAATGGGAGATTCAATTCCAAGAGAAGCAACTTGTGTTGTCAGAATGATGTAAAGATGCTAGTGACTAATGCATTGCTGTCGTTTCTTGCCCTGTCATACAGGCCCCTTCATTCTCACTCTTTCAATGGTTTTTTCAGCAAATAGTCTTTCTAGATCTCTATCTTACCTCCTCCCAGTAGTGGAGGCCATCTCTTATAGAGACAAAAGATAGGGGTCGATGTGGTCGATGTTGTGGGTTAAGCCACCACCTGCAACACTGGCATCCCATATTGGAGCACCAGCTTGAGTCCCAGCTGCTCCGCTTCTGATTGAGCTCCCAGCTAATGAGCCTGGGAGAGCAGCAGAAGATGTTCCAGGTACTTGGACCCTTGCCACCCACTTGGGAGACCTGGATAGAACTCTGGGCTCCAGCCTTTGGACTGAACAACCCCAATCCATTGCAGCCATCTGGGGAGTGACCAGTGCATGGAAGATCTATTTCTTGCTCTGTTCTCCCCTGCCCCATCCACCGTCACTTGGCCTTTCAAATAAATAAAAAAGTCTGTTTTAAAAAAGAAAAAAAGATAACAGGAAGAGGAAATTCAGAATGTAGTGGGTTTCTCTTCTAACCAGGAACCATTTTTAAATTTTTTAAAATTTATTTTTATTTATTTCAGAGAGAGAAAGAGAGGGAGAGAGGGAGAGAGGGGGAGAGAGAGAGGGAGGGAGAGAGAGGAGAGAGAGAGAGAGAGAGAGAGAGAGAGAGGTTTTTCATTTGTTGATTCACTCCCCAAATAACCACAACAGCTGGGGCTAGACCCTCTTGGACCTAGGAAGCTGGATTGCAATCTAGGTCTCCTTTATGGGTGGCAGAGACACAAGTTCTTGAGCCAACACCTGCTGCCTCCCAGAGTGTGCATTAGCTGGAAGTGGGGTTAGAAGTGGGGTTGAAACTTAAACCCAGGGACTCCTACATGGGTTGTGGGCATCCCCAGCCACAACTTAACTGCTGTGCCTAGTACCCACCCCAGGAACCGATTTAGAAGTAAAGGAATTTCCACTGCTACCCTGGCTTTCTTCTTCAGTCTGCATAAGGTTTCTTATCTAGAAAATAGGCATACTAGTAGTAGTTTTTGTTTTCTGAGTTAGCCACTTACCTACTGCTATTTCCCCTTCGAGTAGGAGCATTCCATTTCAGCTGAACTTCCTTCTCTCCTTCCTCATTCCCAAAGAAGAGAAACCCTCCAGAGGGGACGACAGTCAGTACCAGTGAGGACTAAACTTTCCACACACTTGGCAGTGGTCATGCCTACAGTTCTGAACAACTGACTAAAACTCCTGGTATTTGAAATGTTACTTGTGTGGTTCATGGTCAGACCTTCAGTGGAGTCTCAAACATATTCTAGGGATGAAAAAAAAAAAAAAAAAGCACAGCAACAGCCTGATAAAAAGGCAAGTGACCTTGGGGATTTCACAGCAATTCAGATAGAGAAAATTCCCAGAGGCATCAAAAAAAAAAAAAAAAAAAAGTAAAATAAACCATCACTCCAAGATGCCTTGTAAAAACAGCAGTTGCTTTTAGAAATATTTAATCCCAAATTCCACTGAAGTGCACATGGTATTTCCTGTTTCTGGAAACTTAGAGGGAAATTAAGCTCTGTTTGAAAGCAAGCAAGCAGAGCCAGATGTTGGTGTTGGTAATGATTTGCAGAGACCAACACGCATGTGGCGGCAGTCAGGGAAATGCATGACAGCTGTCTGAAGCCATGGGAGCCTAATTCCTCTTGGCTAGGAAAGAGACGAAGTCTCGGAGCTGTTGTGTTTACAGACAGAAAGGGATAGCTGAGTCCAAGACACGTTCTTTGGTTTTGTAGAGCCAGTAACAGCCGTTTACAGTTTTTATTCTCTTCCTTTGACTTACTTAGTCCAAATAACTGATTTGAGGAATGTTCAGTATCCAACCAAATACAGTGAGATTGTAAAGTTTTTTTCTTTCCAGAACATGTTAGACTACTTTATTTTGAAACCAATTACAGGCCATCTCATGTAGTTTTCCTTGTTCATATTCATAATTCTGTTTTTTTCTGAAAATACTAGGTTGGATTTCTTGTTTAAAAGAAGCTATGGAGGAGCTGGCTCCGTGGTACAGTAGGTTAATCCTCCACCTGCAGCGCTGGCATCTCATATGGATACCAGTTCTAGTCTCGGCTGCCCCTCTTCCAATCCAGCTCTGCGCTGTGGCCTGGGAAAGCAGTAGAAGATGGCCTAAGTGCTTGGGTCCCTGCACCCACATGGGAGACCTGGAAGAAGCTCCTGGCTCCTGGCTTTGGATCAGTGCAGCTCCAGCTGTTGTGGCCATTTGGGGAGTGAACCAATGGAAGGGAGACCTTTCTCTCTGTCTCTCCCTCTCACTGTCTGTAACTCTACCTCTCAAATAAATAAATAAAATCTTAAAAAAAAAAAGCTATGGAGAGAGGCTATGTTGTGGCACAGTGGATTAAGCTGATGCTAGCATTCTAAATGAGAGCTGATCCTATTCCCAGCTGCTCCACTTCTGATTCAGCTTCCTGCTAATGTTCCTGGAAAAGCAGTGGAAGACGGCCCAAGTGCTTGGGTTCCTGCCACCCATGTGGGAGACCTGGATGGAGTTCTAGACACCTGGCTTTGGCCTGGCCCAACCCTGCTGTTGCAGCTGTTTGGGGAGTGAACCAGCAGATAGATCTCTCTCCCTCTCTCTGTAACTCTGCCTTTCACATAAATGAATGAATAAATCTTTTTTTTTTTTTTAAAGCAATCTATGGTACAGAAGGTGATTTCAGTCTATTTTTCTTTTTTTCTTTCTTTCAACCCAACCCTGACTCTTTGGCTAAATCTGTTTCCTTTCCTTTCTTCATTAGCCTTCATTGTTTTTTGCCTTTGTGCTCTGCTATTGTTCTGTATTCAAGCTCTCCTCTCCTTTACTAGTCATACTCTAATGCCCAAACCACGTATTATGTCCATGAACTTGGCCTTGATCATCCTAGCTGGAGGAATCTCTTCTCCAGTGAATGTAGCACCTAGTACCTTTGTTTTCACCTCATACTTCTCCTAAACAACCTTGTTGTGTAGAAATCGGTGTATGTATCTCACCTGCTCAACACAACAGAAAGATCTGGAAGCAGGCACTATATTTCATACTTATTTGTATCTTCTTTTCCCTTCATTAATTATCTAATTATTTTATGGAAAGGCGCAAGACTTCTTTATATGTCTAGGCTCATGCTGTTGATTGTGAGCATGTCTGATGGAAGAGAAAGTGAAGGCTTGTGGGGGAAGACAGAGGAAGAAAGCCAAGAGCAATTCTGCACATAAGCCCATTTTAATTGTGGAACTGTAAAGCTTATCAAGGTTTAATCAGTCATACACTCACTGTATCTAAACAATAGAATGCTGGTTAGTCTGAAAGTAACAAATGAACTCTACTAGAACTGGATTAGGTGGTGTAAACCATATTAACACCAACGTTTACTTGATACTGAATCCTAGGTTAAGGGTCCTTTGGTATTTACCTCTCGTTGACCATGGCTGTGATTGAACCCAGTACCTGGAGAAGGATTGAATCTGCAAACTGGGGAAAATATGAGCACCTACGGGACTAGAAGGGACAGATGAGCAGAAAACCGAGCAGTGCATCTTATTGGCTGCACAACAGCCTGCCTGGCATGAGAAGGGCATCCACTGAGTCTGCCCATCCTGATGTTACCTTTCCTCTATGCCTGTTATAGTTTCCTGTTCAGGAAGTGGCCTGAGCCTTCACTGAGCCTGGACGTACTTTCTGATTGGAGCAGGGCTGTCACCTGAGCTCAGGAGGGGCCGAAGCAAAGGACTCAAGGGGCAGGAGTAACCAGCTGAACAGTTAGGACCAGTTCCTCCGAGATAATGGCCGCAGGAGTGGTGACTGGGTTGGCTAGTCTTAGGGAGAAACGGAACAGACAAGCAGAGGCAGAGATCCAAAGGAAGGCAGAATGTCTCAGCCAACGCTGTGTTTTTCCAGACCCTCCATATCCTTCAAGAAAATTCCATTTTCATTGCCTGGACTTTGTAAGGCAAAAATAAATCTAACATACTGCTCAGTAAAGGTTTATAAAACAAATGATGAGAAATAAGTTGTAAGTACTATCAAGTGCTCATAAAACAGTATGTACACACATTTGGGGTGTAGTAAGTTCCTAGCACAGAGCTGAGTAATAGCATGTCCTGAGTAATAGCAGTGTTTATTACTCATAACTGACCCTTTGGGTACTTGAGTTTATGCTAATGAGCTATGAGGGAGAATCAACCATGTGATTAGAAGGCTGGCACTCCCAGTCCCATCCACAGTCTTTGGGGAAGGGAACAGGGTTGAAGATCAAGTTCAGTCACACAGTCAATGATTTATCCAGATATGCAGGTGTGATGAGACTCAGGATCTTCCTGTTTGTGGAATATACTGATGTACTGGCATGGTGATGCACCCTGATCCTGTAGGGATGGAAGCTTCTATCAGGGGAGTGAGGTCTAGATGATGAGCAAAATCCAGAAGATCATCTGGCTGTTCATCTGTGTCCTTTATAATAAATAAAATGGTGATCATAAATGTAGTGCTTTCCTGAATGCTGTGTTCCCTAGTGAATTAATGAACCAGAGGAAGGGTCATGGGGACCCCCAGATTTGTAGTGAAGTCTGGCAGAAGAGCAGGTAGCCTGGGGACCCTGCTTGTAGCCAGTATTGGAAGTAGTCTTGTTGAGACCCTTGCCCTTGAACTGCTGGGATCTGATGCTCATCTGACAGAATGGAAGTGTACTATGTGACAGTTGGTGTGACAGAACTGGCACAGAACACCCAGTGCATTCTTTGTACATTGAAAAACACACCACGTTTCTGAGACACTTATTTACGGTGCTGATTAATTCAAAGCAGAACTGACAAAAACACCTCAAGATCAAGGAAGAAGCGATTATATCAGGGGATTATCAGTCAATCTCTATTTATTGATTGATGATCAGTGGTATAATCAACACATTTTAACACTTAACATCTCATTTCTCCAGCTGAACTTTGACCCTCTGGCAACCAAGCCTGCATAATATACATCTTTGTATTTCAAACCATGTCAAGTGAATTATCTTAAAAATCTTAATATTGTTTATACAATTATGCACAAATTAGTGCTTGTTAAGTATAATATCTTCCATGCCTATTTAATAGTCGTGTCTCTCTGGATGTTACATTAGTAATCTTTTCTCTCTCTTTATTTCACAAATAGGACAAACTAAGCCATCAGCAAGTGTCTTGCTTAGAATCTGAACTCAAGTCAGGATAAATCTGAAATTAAAAGTCCAGTTGCCCTAAATTTCCAAGCCTGTTACTTAGCTTATCACATCATTCTTAAGTAGTAAGAACTGCAGGTCTTGTCTATTCCAACCATTAAGTGGAAGATGACAGACAGCAAAGAGGCCATTAATGTCAGAATCAGATCCTATTATGCACAGTGCACATGGAAGTCCTTTGTCATTCACTGTAGAATTGCTCATTTAGCCTTATGTTTATGCCAGTAGCAAAACCCAGTATCTTCTTGCCAAATTCAGTCAGTGAATCATTTATACTGATAAGAAAGATTAAGAATCTAGCTTAATTTAAGATATGGAAAAGGAAAAGAAACAGACTTCAAGCATTGACAAAAACAGAAACAAGAAACATTGCTTCAAAAAGGAATCTCAATTATAAAAATAACTCTTGTTCATGGAGGAGGTTAAAAAATTTAATTAGCTTTATTGAGTTGTAGCTGGATTTACTCTTTGAGTCTTCTGCATGTTACAAATCAGAATTGAAATAGTAACTTTGGAGCTAGAGAAATTTTTTAAAGATTGTGAGGGATATCAGCCAACAGTTCATGTCAGATGGGAAAACAAGAGAGTGAAATCTCATTTCATTTTATCTGTTTAATGTTACTCTTCAGAATCAATTACTTGCTTTCCTAACACACTACACTTTTGCTTTATCACCAACAAAATCTCTGAAAATGACAGCAACTGGAGTTAGGGAACAGGGATTACTGTAACAATCTATTTGACGCAATCACACCCATTAAGACATTCGAATTCCCCTCAAACATGTGATAGGAAACTTCAAAGTTTGTTTAACCCAGTGCTGAATACATAACAGGTCTAGTAATAAATACGTGTTGATAGATGGGTTCTTGACACATTTCCCTAGAAGCTTTATCTAAATGGCAAACACTGAAAGAAATGATTGTTTCTTAGAGTCGTGAGTGTAGACAGACTTGTGGCATGCTGTCTGAGGCAAATCAGATGATTTTGCAGGTAAGGGACAGGTTCACGACCCTGGTCTCCCTCTGGCTGATACTGTCTTGCCAGAACACACCTGGCAAGATGCTGATGTGTGTCTGTGCCCTGCAAGCTCTTATTTACATCTCTTATTGATTAAGTGACATCTGGGTGACCTGACTTTTCAAGAGAAGACCTCAGAGATTGACTTTGATTTTTTTCTAGTGCATTTAATTCAGGGGAGCCCAGATTAGTTCTCTTTTGAGATCTACCCACAGTAATTCCAAATTCCAGAGCAGTTTGCTAGCTAATCTGGACTGTCCTGCATGAGGTAGACTATGGTTCTCCTGGGGCCACAGGAGAGGTGAAGGAGGGTTGGGTCCAAAGTTCTCAAACTGCTGTCATTGGGACCCCAAGCAGCTTTTCTGTTCTTGTTAAGAGAGTGGGTCAAGCCTGACACTCAGTGATTAACACTGGATTCTGGCCAGCACCACGGCTCACTAGGCTGATCCTCTACCTGCGTGCCGGCACCCCGGGTTCTGATCCTGGTTGGTACTCCGGATTCTGTCCCGGTTGCTCCTCTTCCAGTATAGCTCTCTGCTGTGGCCCGGGAAGGCAGTAGAGGATGGTCCAGGTGCTTGGGCCCTGCACCCGAGTGGGAGACCTGGAAGAAGCACCTGGCTCCTGGCTTTGGATTGGCAAAGCACACCGGCCATGGCAGCCATTTGGGGGGTGAACCAATGTAAAGGAAGACCTTTCTCTCAATCTCTGTCTCTCTCTCTCACTCTCTAACTCAGCCTCTCAAAAAAAACCAACCAACCAACCAAACAAACAAACAAAAAGCCACTGGATTCTGAGAGAAGGTAACTTGCATTATGACATTCTGCCTCTTCAGACAGTTGCCACCATCTTAGTCAAATTAGTCCCTTTGTGTCAAAATTTTATGTCTGTAAAATGTACCAGAAGCTTACCTTGTTTGTTTATTTATTTTACTAAACACCAGGTGTATTTTCTGCCTTTAATGAAGATATGATACATTCAGACAAGTTTAAACTTTTTAAAGACAAAAAATTATAGACTCAACAAGAAAAAAAGTCAGCTCAAGTTCTATCCCTTACTAGAAATAAGTTTTAACCTAAATTGGTAATCCTCCTCCAACATACAACACACGTCATTTGCCTTGCAAGTAGAACATGCAACATATAATTCAGTTACTGAATTTGAACACTGCAGAGCAGTTTGATGGGTTACTTCAAAATCCACTTGGTCCAGTTTGTAGGCCCAGTTTGTACATATCCCATGGGTATATTAGACAATGATCATCTACTCTCTCACTGCTTTTAAAATGGCAATTCTTGAAGGTCAAGCAAATCATTAAAGACTGTAAGAGCACTATTGAAAGAAATCCCCCAATGAAGATATGTTGGTGAGAAACCTTAAAAGTTAAATGAACCTTGTTCTTTCATGCTAGAAGGTTGGATAAAGGTAGAATGTTTATTCTGAAGAGCAGTTTCACTGTTTCCGCATGGAAAAAGCCAAAGTTTTTTGGGCTGATGTGATTTTAAAACTAAGCCAATTTTAAAAATAATAAAAATGTATACCTTACGATTCTATAAAACTTGAAATAATGCCAGACATTACAGAATGGGAAACAGAATTCTGATTTCTTTTCCCAAAAAAGGAAATGGTAAAAGTTTTAAGGGGGAAAAACCAGACTCTGATCACTCTCTGAAGGCTGTGATTTTTATGCCATTGAATTATCATGTCTATAATAGACCCCTGCATGCTGTCTCTCCTCCTTTTCCCATCTCTTTTTTTGGTGCTTGTTGACATCACAAGCTTCTTTTCTTTTTCTTTTTTTGAAAGGCAGAGTGGACAGTGAGAGAGAGAGACAGAGAGAAAGGTCTTCCTTTTTGCTGTTGGTTCACCTTCCAATGGCCGCCGCGGCCGGAGCGCTGCAGCCGGCGCACTGCGCTGATCCGATGGCAGGAGCCAGGTACTTCTCCTGGTCTCCCATGGGGTGCAGGGCCCAAGCACTTGAGCCATCCTCCACTGCACTCCCGGGCCACAGCAGAGAGCTGGCCTGGAAGAGGGGCAACCGGGACAGAATCCGGTGCCCCAACTGGGACTAGAACCTGGTGTGCCAGCGCCGCAAGGCGGAGGATTAGCCTAGTGAGCTGCGGCGCCGGCCGACATCACAAGTTTCTAACCTAATCTTCGGACCTGGAGCTCTGATGCTGAAAGTATAAGTCCTGATCCAGTTACTCTCACGATATTGCTGATCCAGAGTGCTCCACCTGGGGCAAAAGCCTATTTTTCACTGCTAAACATGGGAAAGATTAAGAGTGTAACACCTTCACTTGTCACTGAAGAATCTCCCAGATTTGAATGACAAGCATGTTTAATCTGATGTTATAAGTTAGGAAACTGCTGAGGATACCTAGGAGTAAAGTAAAATAACAGGTTAAAAATTATGAACCTTGAAAACCAGCAAAAGGCACCACATTTGAAAGCCAAGTAGGTATGACTCTGATAATTATTATATATGACATAATCCATAGGGAAAAAAAGGCATAGAAAAGAATCACCATATTGTTCACTACTTAGGACTGATATCGTCCTAGGAAAAACAGTGATAATTCAATAAATGAGTCACACACACACAGCTAAAAATCCCCATCTTGTTTCAAATGAACTTCAACAACAATTTTGGCCAATTTTTCTCCTGTGTCAAACAAACCTTCTATGTACAGGACCAGTTCAAATCCCTCTCCCTTTCAAACACTAGGTATAGACACTCAGGAACATTCTGCAATGCAAAGTGCCTTAAGGAAGAGAAGGATTTTATAGCGCCAGCGACATCACCAAGCTCAGGAAGTTGGGGATCTATTAACAATGATGGGAGCCAGTCAGGCAACGGTGGTTTGTTTCTACTCAGGTGTTTCTTCCAACAACTGCATGATCAGTTGAGGGAGGGATTTGTAGATTTTGCATAGCCTCTTGCTGTGAGGTGCAGAAAATCAAACACGTCGTGGCAGGAGATGGAAATGTCTGAGAGTATGCAGCTCCGACCCGTGTTCAGTAGTTGCACACTGGCAAGCAGAGAAACCTTGAGAGGTGGGTTCACCTTGGCAGTCTTTTGCCTGAAGGGGTTGGGCTTCTCACTTCGAGGTAACAAACCCAATAGAATAATTTTGATCTGTGGTTGCACGGTATTGATAGGGTGAACCATGGCCTCAATCCCATCTGCTACTTCTTGTGCTGCATTTTCATGGTTGTTTCTTCCTATCCAGACAACAGTGACCCTAGGTTGAGTATTCTCCAGTTCTCAATTCTCTAGTCTCCACAAAACACATCTCGTTGCATCTCCTCCAATTCCAAAATTGAGTGCATGAAGTGGGGAAAGACTCCTTGCCATATCTCACACTGCTGCATCGGATGCACCATGGCGTCTCCCACCAACAGGACATCCGTTGGTTTGTCTTTACAATCCCTGGACTAATCTGCTCTGCTGAGCCATCCATCTGCCATCTCCTGGAGTATCTTCTGCTGCATGTGGGATAGCTGCTGGGTTTGAGTCTCCTTGGCTCATTCCACATTCAGGTAAAGGCTCTATGTGGGCCCCCAGCGACACTGGCGGTGGGGGGGGTGCGTCTGTCACTCACCAGGTCCCCATTAGCAGGCTCTGGAGTGTCACTCCTGGCTTCCTGAGTTTAATATCATACTAAATAAATATGCTGGTGATAAGCCTAAACATTTGGCACAGTCCCTGAAACCAAATCACCACCATCACACAATGCTCTCCTCTGTGCCAGGCTCTGTCTGAGTGTTTTATGTATGTAACTCATTTAATGTTCACAGAGACAGTAAGCGATGTCACACTCCCTTTCTGCAGATGAAGAATCTGAGACGCAGGCTAAGTGACTTGTCTGAGGTCACACAGTGAATACATAACAGTTACCACCATGCATTGCAGCCCAGGCCCCGTGGCCCTGGAGTCCCTGCACTGAGCCACTCTTCTCTGTTTGTCCCGTATTTCATCACTGTTGTTTTCCTACTCATAAGGACACTTTCCCACTGTGTGACGCAGCCATGCCTCTGTCCCTGAGGTCTTAGGTTCCAGAACTGATTCCTCCTGTGGCTGAGCCACAGAAACCAAGGCCCAGTTCCTCACCGTGTACATCAGTCCCACGACAGAAAAGGAAAGGGATCAGCAGGGGTCAACTTCTGTGTATGAGGAGCTGTGTTATGTTTGGATTCTGCCTCTACCCGGTCATCTGAATGTGAAGCTCTTTGGGCCTTAATTCACAGTATTATAGAACGGCAGATTCAACTTGGAATATTTAGATGCATCTCTCAAATCTAGAATTTCACAAAAAAGAGTAATTTACTTAAACTTCACAAACATTTACTGAATACTTGCTGAGTACAGAGTTTTGTGTTCTCTGCTTTGTAGGGAAAAAAAAAGGAATAAATAAAAGCCCTGATCTCAAACATAAAGAAATTTTGATCTACGGTGACAAATAACTGTATAAGTAACCATGATGGACAGCATGGATGAATTGGGTCAACTTGTGTTCTAACACAATTTTTTGTTTCTTAAATGAGTATCACCTGAACAAAGTATCTGAGCCTTAAATTTTCTCATTTGCAAAATGGACTCAATGACACTTCCCTCATAAGATTTGGATCATTGCTGATATCCATGAAAGTTGCTAAAAGCGTTCAATAAATGCTTTGAAGAAATACACTATTAAAAAGAACAAATATAGGAACATCAGCAGGAAAAATGCTTAATAGTGTAAGAATTTAGAAGTGTATATGGAATTATGGACTACATTAAGTTCCTCGCTCTGTTTTCAATACAACCCAAATAAGTGTCTAGTATTTTTCTCAAATTCACCATGAACTGATTAAGGATTGAAAGTCTAGATTGTCTCCAAACAAAATTTTACAATTTGGCCCTTTTCTGGCTTCAGTCTGCAGGAGTGCTCTCACCGTATGCTTTGGTAGAAGATGCATTTCTGCTTAGCTGTGTGGTGTGTGTGCATCTTTGGCGGAGGTGACCAGGATATGCACAGATAGGTTACTATAATAAAACTCAACTTCCTATAACAGGCAGCAATATGCATATAAACAAAGTAAATAAACAAAATGTGTTCTTCAATAGTGAGCAGAAAAGAGGACTATCTCTTCTTTTCCATACCTGATGCTTTCTTCCAGGTAAAACGGGTCCCACTGGCATAAAATGCCTGGGCTATCTTCTCTCCTTTACTCACTCCCATCAGGAAAGGGAGGGAGACTCAACCTGATCAGTAAGGTTGCCTGAAGAAAACAGGCTGTGTGCAAGCCCACGCCCTCCTCTTCTCTTTTCTGCTGTTTCCTGGGTCCTGTTTGTATTGCAGGCAAGGATCTGCTCCTACGAGGCAGAAGAGTGCTGGGGCAGCACCTAATTCTGCAGTGCTTTGGGGGTTGCCTGCCCATCCTGGAGGATTAAGTCCCATCCTCCAGTAGCCTCTTTGGTGGTGATCCAAGCTATAGCGTGACCTCTCTCTGCTTAACTTCTCTGTTTTGTCACTAATGTATATGGAATTCAAATGAGGAAAAACGAAAGTGTTAATTGGTGAGCATCTCCATGTCCAACATTCAGGGGGGACACTGTTGACCTACCCAAGTGGGCCTCTGGTTTTCCTGCTCAGATGGGTTTATACTGATTCATCTGTGCTGGTTCCTTTCCCCACTCCTCCGTCGGCATCATGCATTTCTCAGGGTGATTGGGCTAATGGAACAAATTCCCATGTAGACTTTGTAGACTTTGAAGCTGAGTCAAGGTGTAAGAAAAATGTAATAATCACCTCATCCTCTGAATATGAAATGTGCCAAAAAAAATCAATGAATATCTTTGTAATTACAGATATATCTATTGAATGCCAAAGAAACTTAAATTATGTTACTCTCAGCTGCCTGATAAGAATAAACTGCTTACTAAAATGAGGCATGTTGGGGCTAGCATTGTGGCATAGGGGATAAAACCTCCACCTACGGAAAGGCAGTTATAGAGAGCTAGGGAGAGACGGATGAATCTTCCATTTGCTAGTTCACTCCCTAAACGGCCCCAAAGGCTGGGGTTGGGCCAATATGAAGCCAGGAGCCAGGGACTTCATCCAGGTTTCCCATGTGGGTGCCCAAGGACTCAGTTCATCTTCTGCTGCTTTTCTATGTGCATTAGCAGGGAGCTGGATCTGAAGTGGAGCAGCCAGGATTCTAACTGATGCCCATAGAGGATGCCAGCATTGCAGGCAGCGGTTTAACCTGTTATGCCATAACATTGGCCCATAATGTTTCTTATAATAGGAAAAAATAAAAAAGACACCAATCTTGAATGAGGTTAGGTTCATAAATTATTGAAATTACAGTCTATGGGATACTATGTAATTATTTAACAAAATGAGGTCTGGTATCTATAAAAGGATTTGATATATTATGAAGAAAAAAAATGAGTCATTATTCTCCCTGTCTTTCTCTCTCTGTCATCTCTGCCTTTCAGACTGATAGATAAATCTTTAAAAATGGAGCTGCAGGTTAAGTTGCCACTTGGGATGCCTGAATCGTATATCAGAGTGCTGGTTCCAATCTGGCTACTCTGCACTTCCCATCCAGCACTTGATGGTCCAGGTTCTTGGGTCCCTGCCACAGACTGGGAGACCCAGATGCAGTTCTTGGCTTCTGGCTTCTGCCTGGCCCAGCCTTGGATGTTGCAGGCATTTGGGGAGTGAACCAGAGGATAGAAGACCTCTCTCTCTCTCTCCCCTTCTCTTTCACTTTGCATTTAAAATTAATAAATACATTTTTAAAAAAGAAAAGAAAGAAAAATGAATTACGTATATAATTCCATTTTTGTAGAAAGAACAATAACAGCCATGGTGTTGATACAAATACCATAGATATTGGTTTAACAAAGGGACAAGTAAGGAAGGAAAGCACATTAATCAGGCAAACTTTTGAATTGCAATGCAAGGAAATCGTCCTTTTAGTTAAAGGCACTGAAACAGGTGCTTTGCTAGTGCAAAGCCACTTAATGTTAAGTGGAAAAATAGACTTCAGCTCAACCAAAAAAAAGAAGCAGGAAAATAGTGGGGAGATGAAAGTGTCAAGATGCTTGCAACATTTGACTTATGATTATATAATGAGAGGGCAGTTAAATCTTTTCTCTGCCTCTGGACACTTTCATGCATATCTGTATTGTCTGCAGTACCATGCCTTAATGAAAGAATCAAGAAATCATAAAAAGATGTTTGTGCCCTTTGACTCACTAATTCCACTTCTTATTTTTTTTAAATAAAGCTTACCAGAAGAACCCAAATGAGAATGATTTATTTTAAAGTACAATAAGTTGATGAATTTAAAGTACAGTAAGGCTTAATCTGGTTTTTGGAACTTCTTGATTTTCCAGGGCATTCAGCAGCAAAATCATTGCAATACTAGACTCACTCCTAATGAGCAGAAACTTAACTGTGAACTGAGTGCTACATAGTAACCATGTGCCATTCATTCTGGCTAAGGCCCATGCCATACTAACCTGTGGAGCCATGATGCAATTTTGTAGAAAAAAAGCCCACATCTCAGAAATTCTACAGGACTTCTCCCTCCAGCCATGAACTATTAAAAAGAAGTATACTCTCAAGACAATCAAAATATAATAAAAACTGAATAGAAAACTTATTCATACATTTATATTCTCAAGCCTCAGTTGCTTAAATCTTGAATAAGCACGTGTGTGTGTGTGTGTGTGTGTGTGTGTGAAGAGTGAGGATCCTAGCCACTAGATCTTGGTGGGTGGGCAAGCATTTGATGTTTCCTCTTCTCATCTTTGGAGTGTGCACTGGCAGATGTGTGTGGAAACTACCCAGGGTCAGGGATGCTTGGCCAGACTACAGAGTCCACTGGTGCTGGTGACCAGGGAGTGGGCAAGGCTTGAAGGGAAGCGTGAGGCTTAGTTTCTAAGTAGAAAATCCAGGATGCTATTGAAACTTTCCGAACGTTGGGCAGGAAGACTGGTGGTTACTGGCGCCGCGGCTTAATAGGCTAATCCTCTGCCTATGGCGCCGGCACCCTGGGTTCTAGTCCTGGTTGGGGCACCGGATTCTGTCCTGGTTGCTCCTCTTCCAGTCCAGCTCTCTGTTGTGGCCCGGGAAGGCAGTGGAGGATGGCCCAAGTGCTTGGGCCCTGCACCTGCATGGGAGACCAGGAGGAGGCACCAGGCTCCTGGCTTCGGATCAACGCAGCGCACCAGCCACAGCAGCCATTTTGGGGGTGAACCAACGGAAAAGGAAGACCTTTCTCTCTGTCTCTCTCTCTCACTATCTAACTCTGCCTGTCAAAACAAATAAATCAAAAAAAAAAGAAAAAATAGTTACGCTAAGTATTTAATGTAGTTATTGTGAGGAGTAAGGGATATTATTGTATATATGTAAACATATATACAATAAAATGTGAAACAGTACATAAATGGGATGATATTAATATTCAAGAATGAGTTTATGTTCCTTGGGATTCATCATACAGTGTCTTGAACTTGATCATTATCCATCGAACATGTGTTACGTTTATTTGGTCAGATGAGTCCTATTGGTGATTCAGTGATGTTTTGGCAACTGCTTTAATTAGAAAAACCAAGTTTCTCTGTTATCAAACCCTGCATAGGCTAGTATACTTGGCACTATGGATCTGAGAACTGGGATAACTTGGGGCCTGGGTTGTGGTGCAGCAGATTGAGTAAATGGCTGCCTGTGATGTCAGCTGGTTCAAATTTTGGCCAATGTGCTTCCAATCCAGCTCCATGCTAACGCACCTGGGAAGGCAGCAGAAGATGGCCCAAGTACCTGGGACCCTGCCACCCATGTGGCTGACCTGGATGGAGTTCCTGGCTCCTGGATTCCACCTGACCAAGCCCTGGCCATTGGGGCCATTTTGGGAGAGAACCAGTGGGAAGATGGGAGATCTCTCTCTCTCTCTCTCTTTCTCTATCTCTTTGTGTGTGTCATCCCTCTCTCTGTGTCATTCTGCTTTTCAAATAAATAAAAATGAATCTATGTTTTTTTAAAGAACTTGGGTAACATGTGGTCATTTAATGAACCTTCTGCTGGTGGTTGGTACTTCCTCATCTGTTCTTTCTTAGAACACCAATTCATTGATTCAACTGAGTCAGCGTGACTCATGGTCCAATTAGCCAGCAAATATTATTAAAAAGTGGTTATGGGGGCCGGCACTGTGGTGTAGCAGGCAAGGCCTCCACCTGCAGCGCCGGCATCCCATATGGGCACCAGTTCGAGTTCCGGCTGCTCCACTTCCAATCCAGCTCTCTGCTATGGCCTGGGAAAGCAGTAGAAGATGGCCCAAGTTCTTGGACCCCTGTGCCCATGTGAGAGACCTGGAAGAAGCTCCTGACTCCTGGCTTCAGATCAGTGCAGCTCTGGCCATTGTGGCCATCTATGGCCTGAACCAGCAGATGGAAGACCTTTCTTTCTCTGAGTGCCTAAGCCTCTATGTAACTCTGTCTTTCAAATAAATAAATAAGATATCAAAAAAAAAAAAAAACTACTGGGGCTTGAATTTAAAAAAAGTGATTATGTTTCACACAATCTATGAGGATACTTCAAATAGCATGTGAAAAAGTGGAACTAAAAGATCATTTTGGTGCAAAAAGTTTTGAAATCCATGTGTATTTTTTGTAATATGCATTTTCCACATTTTTTGAAATCTTCTTTTGATAGAAATGGTTTATAAAATGGCGAGGAAAGACAAACGCACTCCCTGTCCCTGTGGAGCTTATAGCATAGTGTGAGAACCTGTCTGTTATCAGGGAATCACACAGTCCAATGCAAACATAAGAACTGCTTGGCAGGAGGCCTAGAATTTCCATGTTTGGCTTAGTCAGAGAGCTCAGGAAAACTTCTTTGAGAGGGCGGTACAGGTATTTAAATCCAAAGGATGAGTAGTAATGTCCAGAGGTAAAGAAAGAGGAGAAGAAAATTTGAGGCAGAGGGCACTGCAGGTGCAAAGGCCCTGAGGCAGGAGAGAGCACAGTAGAAAGAGCAAGTGAAACAAAGCCAGAGTGGTTGAATTGCAGAGGTGGGGACTTGGACAGGAAGATGAGGCTGGAGAAGTTCATGGCAGCTGAACGCCCTGCAAGACAAAGGTTGCTCAACTCTCCCAGTGGTTGCAAGAACTGACCAAGGATGGGGAAGGGTTCATGTATGAGTTTTCCATGGCTGCTAAAGCAGATTACTGCAAACCTCAGGGTTTCTGTAGGCCAGAGTTCTGGGCACAGCATGGCTCAGCAGGGTTCTCCGTGTAGCGTCTCCCAAGGTGGAGGGCAAGATATTGTCCGAAGCTGCAGTTCTCATGTCAAGCCCCTGGTTGTTGGAAGAATTCATCTACTCCCGCTTTCCAGGCTGCCTCTCCCATGACTAAGCCAGCAACTCTGGGTCAAGGCCTACTCATGCTTCTGATTCTTCAGACTTCCTCTTCCGCTGCCTCTCTCTCACTTCCTCTGCTGCCTGTGGCTGGGAGAAAGCTCAGCTTCTACCCGTTCATGTGCTTACACTGGGCTCACTTGGGTAGTAGAGGATACCCTCCCTATTTTTAAAGTGAAACCGATTAGTATTCACACTGGTGTCTGAAAACCCCTTTGGCCACGTAACATAAATTATTCACAGGTGTGACATCAGGGGGCTGAGGTCACGAGGGCTGAACTTCTGTCTACCACAGTTGAACAAGAACACCAATTAGTCAGCTACGCTAATAGCTCATCAGGAAGATGGGTTACTTGGATGGTGACAGGAGAAACAGAGGAGCGTCTGAGTCTGAGGCATCATGGGGCAAGGAGGGAGAGACAGGGGGAAAGGAAGTCTCCTGGTCTCTTGCTTGCACAGTTGGATGAACGGGGAGCTCTCTACCACACAACGCATCTTGGTCCATTTTGGGATGGTTCTTATCAGATATCCATTCTTGAATTTCCAGTCCTACTGCCCCACTTCCAGTCCCTCACTATCCTGCCTGTCAGTTTGTCTCTGCATTCCATTATTTCTACAAAGAGGCAGTAGCCCTGCAGAGGATCCTGGCCTCCTACCTGTTCTGGAAACATGTACTAGAGAAAATCTGTCTCTTTAGTAATAGGTTTCTGATGATAAGTATTATCCACATATGGATTATAGAAATCCATGTAACGATGGACTCTCAATCTCAGAGAATAAAAATCTCAACCTCAGAAGTAACTAATGTTTTTAAACAGATTTATTCATCTTTATTTTTTTCAATGTATATGAATTTTCTTACAGAAACTGGATATATGAGCGAATATATTTTTTAAAAAAGATTCATTTATTTATTGGAGAGGGAGAGTTATAGAGAGACAGAGGCAGAAAGAGAGAGTTCTTCCATCCGCTGGTTCATTCCCCAAATGGCTGCAACTGCTGGAGCTGGGCCAGTCCAAAGCCAGGAGCCAGGAGCTTCCTTGGGGTCTCCTACATGGAAGCAGAGGCCTAAGCACTTGGGCCATCTTCCACTACTTTCCCAGGCCAAAGCAGAGAGCTGAATGAATCAGAAGTAGAGCAGCTGGGACTCAAACTGGCACCCAAATGGGATGCTGGCATTGCAGACAGTGTCTTTACCCACTGCCACAGCACCAACCCCAGTATAATTTTTAATAACTGCATTATTTTCCTTAGTGATGTATTTTGACCATTTATGTTATGATATAGCTTTTTCTTGTCAACTGTGGCACGGTATTCTGTTTGAAAATGCATGTGCTATAATTTATTTAACCTGTCTCTTATTAATAGACATATTTTTGCTATTATAGACAATGCTTTAATCAACAGGTAGACACAGATATCTCTGGCCCCTTGTGAGATTGCAGGGATAACTCGGTAGAGTTGAAACTGCTGGATCACCAATTTTACATGTTTAACATTTTAATTGTTATCACAAAATTGTCCTTTAAGAAGACAGCCTTATCTTTCACGTAATCTAGGTGTGTCAGGTGGAGGGAGAGTTTGACTTCAGTTAGAACCAAAGGAAAACTCATCAATGGAAAGTCCAAGATGAGGACAAAGTATCTCATTAAGTAGTCTAAAAAATGTAAGATTTAGCAAAGACAACACATTAGCTTCACTCCAGTATTGTGGAGTATAGCTACGGGGAGCAGTGTCATGATGTTGGGTAGTTTAAAGAACAGGAGTCTTTTTCTGAAAGATCTTGCCACCTTGTTGATTAAAGGAAATGGGGCAAAGGGCAGTGGCGATTTGTTGGGGAACATTTTCCCTTTAAGCTGAATCATTTTGGTGAGCAGAATTTGGGAGGGAGAGAGTTGTTGTGCCAGTCAGTAAATAGCCCAGTAGGTCTGCACGGTGGTGAGTAGCATTTTGTAACTTGATGAACAGGGTGCAGGAAATGAGTTTGAGAAAGAGTGATCTCTGTTTCTGTTAAGAGTGCTTTCAGGCCTGGGCTTGTGGTGCGGCGCGTTAATCCTTTGCCTGTGACATCAGCATCCCCTACGGTCACCAGTTCGTGTCCTGGCTTTTCCACTTCCTATCCAGCTCCCTGCTAATGGATTGGGAAGCAGCAGAAGATGGCCCAAGTGTTTGGACCCCTATCACCCATGTGGGAGACCTGATAAAGCTCCTGGTTTGACCTGGCCCAGCCCTGGCCTTTATGGCCATTTGGGGAGTGAACTAGCAGATGAAAGATCTCTGTCCTCTCCCTCTATAACTCTACCTTTCAAATAAATAAAGCAATTTTGAAAAAAAAAGGAAAAGAAAGAAAAGTGTATTTTCTACTGCAGGCAAAAAGGAGGTAACCCTGGATTAAACAAGCAGGGGATTATTTTTCCTCAAATAGAAAGTCTACAAGGAGAAACCTTGGTTCATCGGCTAACTGGTGCAGGGCCAGAGTCCTCTGTTCTCTTGGCATTTCTGTCAAGGTGACAAAATGGCTGTCTGTGTTTCTAGTCTCACATCTGCATTCAAGTCAACAAGGAGGAGGAAGGGGGAGGCCAGTCCACCAGTCCCTGGGATCAGGGAGGCTAAAGCTTTCCCAGAAGTCCCCGCACCATATTTCTGTTGTTATTTTACTGGGAACTATGAGCTGCAGGAGAAGCTGAAAGTGTGCAGAACAGATTCCCATAACAGGCCTACTCTCAACAGGACCATTGCTCAGAAGTGCACTTATAGATTTCCAAACAGATCAAGGCTCTCATAGCCAAGAAGAAGAGGGGTGGAGACCGTAGGAGCCAAGACAGCTACCTCCTCATGGACTAGCTTTTGCAGGGCCTTGTGCACTGTGCCGAGGAATGTGAACTCCTTCTTGGTACACCAAGGCAACCACCCGATTTTCCATATGGTTTATGAAGCTCTTTAGTAGCGACTTTTCTTTCCCACATAATTCCAGAATTCAGGACTGGATGGAAAGTTATAGTAGAGTGACAGCGACTGATCAAATGAACAACTTTCCTTATTTACTTCATACTGTGAGAGGACAAGATTGTACTATCTCTTTCATCTGCGATGCTTCGCTTGACTTCAAACAGAATGTTGTAAACAAAAGCTTTTCACAGGATGTGCAGATAAAAAAAAGCTATGAAATCAGTTTACATGCCGCAGCTTAGAAAGAATCATGAGATGAGTAAACTCTTTAGTTAAAAAATTCCACATTGACATTCACGTTTATTTTTTTTAAAGATCTATTTATTTATTTGAAACTCAGAGTTACACACAGAGAGAAGGAGAAGCAGAGAGAGAGAGAGAGAGAAGTCTTCCATCTGCTTATTCACTCCCCACTGGCTGCAACAGCTGGAGCTAAGCTAATCTGAAGCCAGGAGCCAGGAACTTCCTCCAGATCTCCCATGCGGGTGCAGGGGCCCAAGGACTCGGGCCATCTTCTACTGCCTTCCCAGACCATAGCAGAGACCTGAATTGGAAGTGGAGCATTTGGGACTTGAACCGGTGCCCATATGGGATGCCAGCACTGCAGGCAGCAGCTTTACCCACTGTGCCACAGCCCTGACAACCACATGTTTAATTTTATCATAGGGTCAGCTCAAATATGCCATTGTTCTTGTGATTGTACATAATTCTTGTTAAATATAGAATAATTTTCATCTGCAGCCAATGTTCTGATGTGGTGAGTGAAGCTGCTGCCTGTGACACCAGCATCTCATATGGGCACCAGTTCAAGTCCCAGATGCTCTGCTTCTGATCCAGCTCCATGCTAATGGCCTGGGAAGGGCAGGGGAAGATGGCCCAAGTGCCCAAGTACACCCATGATGGGAGACCCAGATGAAGCACCTGGCTCCTGACTTTGCCTTTGTCTAACTTGGGATATTTCGGCCACTATAGGTATAAACCAGAGAATGGAAGATCTCTTTGTCTCTCTTTGTCTCTCCCTCTCTCTATAACTCTTTTAAAAAATCAGTATTTAGAAAACATTTTTTGCCCAATCAGAATAACTAAGAATTACTGAGAAGTATTCCATATTTAGTTTATCTATAAATTCATATTTGCTCATTGTGATACATTGATATATTTATGTTCAGTAGAGAAATAAACAGGAGCATAGAATATCAGAATACAAAATCCACTAAAAATCTTACAAAAGTTAAATGTTAAAAATAACCTGTTAAAAACTTAAAGAGAGGGGCCGACGCCGTGGCACAGTAGGTTAATCCTCTGCCTGCTGTGCTGGCATCCCATATGGGTGCCAGTTCTAGTCCCAGCTGCTCCTCTTCCAATCCAGCTCTCTGCTATGGCCTGGGAAAGCAGTGGAGGATGACCCAAGTGCTTGGGCCTCTGCACCCACATGGGAGACCAGGAAGAAGCTCCTGGCTGCTGGCTTCCGATCGGCGCAGCTCCAGCCATCTGTGGAGTGAACCAACGGAAGGAAGACCTCTGTCTCTGTCTCTCCCTCTTATGGTCTGTAACTCTACCTCTCAAATAACAAAATAAAATCTTTAAAAAAAAAAAACTTAAAAGAGCGCATTTGGAAATTATGGGCATGACTTATTGTGTTATAATTAATATCCTTCTAAAAATTAAAGACATTTTTGGGGGGATAACAGGGAAAGATCATCTTCCTAAATAAATCTCTGTATTTAAAAAAACACTATTATAAAAAAGCTTATGATTTCTTATCTAGAAATAGTAGTAAAAAGATTATAAATCTAACATATTCTCGCAAATATGTCCCACAGTATATGATTAAATGGTTTTACTAGAAATATTTGATCATTTAGTGCTATTTCACGTTACTATTGACAGCAATAAGAGGGCATCAGTATTTCAAGTTTTCCATTACAAATGCTTGGTATGTGTTCCCAGGTCTATCCCACGCTAAAGTACTGTAAACACATCCACACAGTCACAGAAGGAAACAAAACCGCAGACAGCAATGACGCAAGCACAGTATTTACCCACAATCCTGCCCACCATCCACGGCAAAGCACCCTGATGATTGAGCGCTTTCAAAGAGTACAATGCCTTTGCCCTGAAGAGTACTGGACGTGATCAAACAAAATCTGTTCTTTCTGTTGTCATAGAAAGCGCTTCTTTCTCTTCCCGCACACGTTCCCCTCGTGCCCTGTTGGTACTGCGCAGTCCGTGTGCGCTGCCCCGGCTGTTTCCCTAAAGTAGGTCAGGGATGATCATCTTTCCTGCTTTCCCAGCTGTCGGTCCTGATCCTCTGGAATGCTGGGGCCCAGCAGGAATGAGGCCTATTTGGGGAATTATCTGCAGAGGATCTGAGGAGAGGGAGCAGGAGAAGAAATGGCCCCGAAGCCACTGGGAGCAGAAGGAGAAAGGATGGGTGCAGAGAGGCCCCGTGGCAGTGCGGTTCTGAGAAGCCTCAGCCGGGCCCGCGGGAAGCCCCGAAGACACGCAAGTTTCCCACTGAAGAAGTTCCCTGGTAGTCACACAGGGTGGCTTTGGTCGGAGAACCACGCAGGCCCCTGCCGGAGACCCAGTCAGTTCTCCCTCCCTGGGCTCTTGAACGTGCCTGCCTTATCTCCCTTTTCTCAATCAGGTCAAGCAGCTCCCCTCTCCGAAAGCCCTGAGAGCCCCTCGTTGAGGACAGGACAGTGTTCCAAGGGGCACGGAGGGTTCTGAAACCCTAAAAGGGGATCTACAGCACCCGTGTTCAGTGTGTTTCTCCCTGACTCCTGCTCTCCAGTGGCCACTTCACATCCCACCCTGGAGGTCCCATGGGATGCCGTGGCCCTGAACTTCTGCTCCAGCTAAGTCCTGCACCTCCATATTCTGCCTCGCCGCCTCTTACAATACTGCTCTCTTGTCGATACGCAAGGTCACACCTTGTCCTTTGAGGAATCTTCCTCGAGCCATTTATTCAGCAGGCATCACTTTTCCTTTGAGTGTCAATACCATATTATACACATATCTATTTGACGTGGATTTCATTTCATTTTTTTCATTCATTTTTATTTATTTGACAGAGTTAGACAGTGAGAGAGAGAGAGAGAGAGAGAGAGAGAGAGAGAAAGGTCTTCCTTTCTCCATTGGTTCACCCCCCAAATGGCTGTCACAGCCATAGCTACACTGATCCGAAGCCAGGAGCCAGGTGCTTCCTCCTGGTCTCTCATGCGGGTACAGAGGCCCAAGCACTTGGGCCATCCTCCACTGCCTTCCCGGGCCACAGAAGAGAGCTGGACTGGAAGAGGAGCAACCGGGACTAGAACCCGGCGCCCATATGGGATGCTGGCACCGCAGGTGGAGGATTAACCAAGTGAGCCATGGCGCCGGCCCCTCATTTTATTTTGCTTTATGTTTTTTTATTCAAAAGATTTAGAAGATGGCAACTCTATCTTCAGGACCCTTTTAGGTCTTGTAGATGATCATGGTCAATTATTTACATGAGAGGCATAGTTACAGACACAGAGAGGGAGAGACAGAGAGGCCTTTCTGACTGCTGGTTCACTCCCCCAAATGACTGCAACAGCAGCAGGGAGCTGGATCGGAAGTGGAACAGCTGGGACTCGAACCCGCACCCATATGGGATGCCGGCACTGCAAGTAGATGCTTAACCTACTGTGCCACAGTGCCAACTCCAATCATGGTCAGTTGATGAGTGTGTATTGAAAGTAGAAAGTAGTTTACACTAACTGCAGGAAAGCACATTTGTTTGGGAGGGAAGTGGGTGGGCTATGAAATGGAACACCACAGGAGCTTCAACGACATTCCTGCATACAGGCTCCCTGCATCTTCTTTGCTTCTCAAGGAGAGACTGCACATGTCCTTTTCCTGGAACTGGAAACATAGTAGCCAGAAGACTGGAAGAGATAAGGCACAGGAAAGCAGGTGGATCTTCGTCATGCAACCCTCCAAGAGCTCAGCTCTAAAGGAAACAAGTGTGTTTGTTCCTGGGCAATTCTTCCCTCTCTTTCTTATATGCATTCTTACTGTCCAGAATCCCCCCACCTAGTGCTTATGTGAAGACCAGACTGTGAGATTTCTCACGCCAGCTCCTGTTTACCTGTGGGTCCCCTCACCTAGCAGAGGGCTTGGCAGAGAGTAGGTGCGGAGTAAGTGGCTAGAGTGAGTGGCACAAAACCGGGTGCGGTGAGTGGTGATAGAGGAAGTGGGTGCTCGCACAGAAGCAGAAATCTGATCACCAGGAGCTGATTGCCAAGAAATTACAGAGAGAATTACAGCGGCCATAAAATAGTAGCAGGAGATGAAGATGCAGATGACAAGATGCAGAAAACACGGGAGACTCCTTGCTTTGATCGGTTGGATTGGACCACTCTTGGTCCTGCAATAAAAGCAGGCATTTTTAATGTAATTCAAGTTAACAAGTCTTTTTTTTTGTGTGTGCCCATTTTTACAAAGGATCATCTTCATTTCTGTAAATAAGTATTTTTTTTTTTTTTTTTTTTTTTTTTAAAGGTAAGGGGGCCGGCCCTGTGGCATAATAGGTTAAGACTTTGCCTGTGGCGCTGGCCTCCCATAAGGGCGCCGATTTGAGTCCTGGCTGTTCCACTTCTGATCCAGCTCCTTGCTAATGGCCTGGGAAGGCAGTGGAAGATGGCCCAAGGGCTTGGGCTTCTGAACCCATTTGGGAGACCCAGATGAAGTTCCTTATTTCTGGCTTTGGATCAGCCCAGCTCTGTCCATTGCAGCCATTAGGGGAGTGAATCAGCAAATGGAAGACTTCTCTCTGTGTCTCTTCCTCTTTGTCTCTAACTCTGCCTCTCAAATAAATAAATCTTTTTTTTTTTAAGGTAAGATATAACTAATTCCTGGTTGCAAAGTGATTATAATCTAGTTGGGAATATATGTATAAACACATTACAAATAGTTTAATTGTGGCAGAGTTAAATTTAAATTTGAGGTTATTTCTCCATATACATTTAATCTACCCATAAGTCCTTCAGGCTCAATGTGCAAAATAGACCCCAAACCTATTAGCTGGTCTCCCATCTTCAACACACAAGCCAAAGCTTGCTGGTCTCCCCTGAACCCGAGATAACTTCCTCATTGATCTCCCTCACTGTATCTGGTGTCTTTTCTCTGTCCACCAGCCAGAGAGATCTTTCAAAAACCGCAAACCATGTCTTGCCCACTCTACAACCCAAAGGCTCCCCTGGCTTCTGGGTACACTGGGAGTAGGAGGAAATGTCCTTACAGGATCTACACTTGCCTGCTTCTCACCTCTGTCTCTGCCTGGCTGTCTCTTTGCTCACCCCCTTCCACTCACACCATCTGTCCCTCTGTTCTTAGAAACTGCCGCACTCAGTAGCTTCCTAGGGCCACTAACAATGCTGTTTATTCGACCAGGAGCATTTTCTTGGTACAGCTGGCTCCTTCTTTTCATTTGGGCCTCAGCTCAGATGCCACCTCCTTTGTGATGACCCTGCAATCCATGGCATCAGTACCCTGTCTGTCACCTTCTCAAGTCAGCTTATTATAGAGCTTCACAGTTCCTAGCAGTGTCTAAAATGTGTTTATTGGAGCGGTGGGTTAACCTGCTGCTTGGGATGCCCACATCCCATTCTAGAGTGTGTCGGATCTAGTTTCATCCATACTTCAGATCCTCCTTCCTGCTTTGTGTCCCCTGGAAGGTAAAAGGTGCTGGTAAAAGGTACTGGGTCTCAGCCACCCATGTAGGAGACTGGATGCAGTTTTGGGCTCCTGGTTTTGGCCTGGCTCAGCCCTGATTCAGGCATTTGACAATTGAACCAGTAGATGGAAAGTCTCCCTCCTTCTGTTGCTCTGCCTTTCAAAAACTAACTAACTTACTAACTTGCAAACTTGTGTTTATTGTCTGTCCAAAATGCAACCACCTTTGATAGGAGAGCTCTTGTGGGTCATTTTCATCTCTGTTCCCAGTGGCTGGCGTAAAGCCATGTGCAGAACTGGTTCTCAGTGAATCGTTGTTGAAGGAACAAATGTAGACCAGACAATCAGGAAAATAGATTGTAGGTCCGAGCAGCTGAGGAAAGTTCTCGGGGGCAGAAAGATTATTTTTTCTGTAGAGAATAAGATGGGAAACATAGGGGTGACACTGGGCTGGCTAGAACAGGAGGTAAACAGAAAAAAAGTGGGGGCAGGCAACATGCATATAGAATCAGAGGGCAAAAGAAAGTCATTGAGTTGCCTGCACTTCCAGATATTGTTGTGTGCATTCATATGTGTTTGTACACATAAATATATGTGGTGGTATAGTTGGCAAAGCATTGAAATTCCACAGGGCACCCAAGAGCTGGGATAGCTATTTATCATCTTATTTGCAATTTTGACATATGGAACAAATTACAATCCCTGAATCAGGAACATAATAAAAAAAAGTGATCAGTCCCATGGATTTCATCTTTATTCCAGTGATGGTGATTTTATTTTATTTTTTGACTCCTCTGTTTCCCATAAAGTGGTTCACTATTTTGATAGAGCTGCTTTCTGAATTATTCAATCTAGGAATGGTTTTCATTTACTTGACATTTTATTTTCTCTCAGGAATGGCCCTGATCGAATATGCATTTCTTCTTCTTGAATGAGATAATAGGTGTGAAAGCACTTTCCAAACCTTCAGACGCTCCTGAAATGGAAGGTGGAGTGATTATTACCTTTAAAGGTCTTAAGGGACAGAAACTACTGACAGCATCGTCTTATGACTCTGATTTTCTGGCTTTTTATTGCAATCAGAGGAACTCTTTCCCTACACCTGGAGATTCTTCTCTGCTACAGTGAGGGGATATGTGTGTTTGCCTGCACTTCGCCCAGTTACAGCTTCTAAGGAAATTAACAAGACCATGGGCGTCAGAGACAAATCTTGGAAGAATAATCAGTCACAGAGCATATTCTTTGTTCAGGCGCACAAAGAATTAGGGCTGTGTTGAAAACTGCACTTGCTTCTCAGGGGCCGTGCCTTGTGGGGTAGCAGGCTAAGCCGCAGTGTGGGACACCTGCATCCCATGTGGGAGTGCCGGTTCAAGTCCTGCTTACTCTATGCTTCTGATCCAGCTTCTAATGTACCTGGGAGGCAGTGATGGTCCAAGTACTTGTGTTTGTGCCACTCATGTGGGAAGTGTGGATGGACTTCCTCGCCCCAGGAGTTTCAGGTATCTGGAAGTGAACTTCCAGATGAAAGATTCTCTCTCTCTCTCTCTCTTCCCTTATCACTCTTTCAGATAAATAAATAGTTATTTTTTAAAACACTCTTGCTCTTCATACCCCCCGACTTGGTTCTTCTTTCATCAGCAGAGTGTCTACGAGCGGAGTCAGGGAACTCCTAAGACTGCGAGAGTGGGAAGCAAAAAATGGGAGAATTTACTTTCGTGTTCCAATTAACAGTGACATTGCCCCATTAAAGATTTTAAGGAACATATTCAAAACTTGGAAATATTTTCCAGAATGGAATCCATCTCCTCCCTTATCATTTGCAAATAGCTGGGTCCATCATGGTACCTTTGCATGATCTTTCTGTGGTCACATTGAGGATTTCTGTGCAATTTTTTTTTTTTTTTTTTTTTGGACAGGCAGAGTGGACAGTGAGAGAGAAAGACAGAGAGAAAGGTTTTCCTTTTTATGTTGGTTCACCCCCCAGTGGCTGCTGCGGCTGGCGCGCTGTGGCTGGCGCACCGCGCTGATCCAAAGCCAGGAGCCAGGTGCTTCCTCCTGGTCTCCCATGCGGGTGCAGGGCCCAAGAACCTGGGACATCCTCCACTGCCCTCCTGGGCCACAGCAGAGAGCTGGACTGGAAGAGGAGCAACCGGGACAGAATCCAGGGCCCCAACCGGGACTAGAACCCGGTGTGCCGGTGCCGCAGGAGGAGGATTAGCTCATTGAGCCGCGGCGCCAGCCCTGTGCAATTTTTAAAAGGTGACCATTTGTCCACATTATAGGCATCACTAGAGAAAACCTTCACCTAAGAGATAGTGGGACATCCAGGCTCATTTCCAGAAAAAAGCAAGCATTGGGAATCAGTTAGGAGGCAAAGGGCAGATAGAGGTAACAAGGGGTGACATGGTTTTGAGTTCTGGCCTGAATGGAATTCCAGTGAGATGAGCTGACACGCTGACATGTGTGATCAAAGGGTTTGGACTGCTTTCCATCTAAATCAATGGCGTCCCAGGCAAGAGTTTGCCAGTGAAGACGCAAAGGTAAAGAAACACAGCTTTTTGCGTGGAGAGGCAGAGAGAATGTAAGAGCAAATGTAAACAAAGAAACTAGAGCCAACAAGGAGACAAGGACCCTGCTTGGTTTAGAAACTGGCAGAAATTAAGATTTATTGGAGTCCGGTGCCGCAGCTCACTAGGCTAATCCTCTGCCTACAGCGTCAGTACTCAGGGTTCTAGTCCCAGTTGGGGCACCGGTTCTGTCCCGGTTGGTTGCTCCTCATCCAGTCCAGCTCTCTGCTGTGGCCCGGGAGGGCAGTGGAGGAGGGCCCAAGTGCTTGGGCCCTGCACCGCATGGGAGACCAGGAGGAAGCACCTGGCTCCTGGCTGGATCGGTGCAGCGTGCCGCCCATGGCGGCCACGTTGGGGGTGAACCAACGGAAAAGGAAGACCTTTCTCTCTGTCTCTCTCATTGTCTAACTCTGCCTGTCAAAAAAAAAAAAAAAAAAAAGATTTATTGGACAGACTAGATACATCAGGACTTTGAATGCAAAAGTAATATTAATACTTAATAGTATTGTACTTTTTATGCACCAGTTACTATACTAATCATTTTTATGAATTGTCCTGTTATCTCATTAATCCTTATAACTTCATGGGGTAAGAAGTATTCTCACCTTTACTTTATAATTGAGGAAACACAGGGTTAAGAAATCTAATTTGTTCAGGCATCTGTCTGATCCTAAAACCTGTGATGTATATTTCTCAAAGACATAATATGGTTTGTATATGTATTCATTTAATTTGAAAATGTAAACATACAACAGAAGTTAAAATTAAACTTAATTCTGGAATGTAAAAATAATGTAATTCTTCACACAAACACCATCCCGAAAGGTAAGTGCTGTTATTGCTTTAGTTTTTGTATCTTGTATATAAATATATATAATTTTTGTTTAGTGTACATATGCCTTTTATTTGAGTAAATCATCTTACAAATAGTTTTGATCTGGCTGAAAAGCCTATGAGAGTATTTCAGGCATGGAAAGCCAAGACACTCTGGCAAAAAAAAAAAAAAAAAAAAAAATGACCTAAATGAAAGATCTCCGCGAGTGAGATCCCAGTGGAAAGAACAGGTCATCAAAGAAGGAGGTACCTTTCTCTGAAGGGAGGAGAGAACTTCCACTTTGACTACGACCTTGTCTAAATATGATCAGAGTCGGTGAACTCAAAAGGCTTCCATAGCCTTGGCAACTCATGACAAGAGCCTAGGGTGATTACTGATGCCATAAACAAGAGTGCCAATTTGTTAAGTCAACAACAGGAGTCACTGTGCACTTATGTAGGATGTAGGATCTCTGTCCTTAATGTGCTGTACATTGTGATTTCATGCTATAACTAGTACTCAAACAGCATTTTTCACTTTGTGTTTCTATGTGGGTGCAAACTGTTGAAATCTTTACTTAATATATGCTAAACTGATCTTCTGTATATAAAGAGAATTGAAAATGAATCTTGATGTGAATGGAAGGGGAGAGGGAGCGGGAAAGGGGAGGGTTGCGGGTGGGATGGAAGTTATGGGGGGGGGGAAGCCATTGTAATCCATAAGCTGTACTTTGGAAATTTATATTCATTAAATAAAAGTTAAAAAAAAGACAAATAGTTTTCTGTAATCTTTTATATTAAAATATATTACAGAAATCCTTCAAAACAGTGACACCTTTTTATATTTGTGCATTTTTCTTCTGACAGAAGCGATGCTACAATATTATATTTTTATATACATATGCATAGATATAAATTTTGATACATATTGACAATAAGAGGTTGTACCAATTTATTTTTATTTATTTATTTATTTATTTATTTATTTTTTGACAGGCAGAGTGGACAGTGAAAGAGAGAGAGACAGAGAGAAAGATCTTCCTTTGCCGTTGGTTCACCCTCCAATGGCCACCGCGGCTGGCGCGCTGCGGCCGGCGCACCACGCTGATCCAATGGCAGGAGCCAGGTGCTTCTCCTGGTCTCCCATGGGGTGCAGGGCCCAAGCACTTGGGCCATCCTCCACTGCACTCCCTGGCCACAGCAGAGAGCTGGCCTGGAAGAGGGGCAACCGGGACAGAATCCGGTGCCCCGACCGGGACTAGAACCTGGTGTGCCGGTGCCACAAGGCGAAGGATTAGCCTAGTGAGCCGCAGCGCCCGGCCGAGGTTGTACCAATTTATACATTCACCAGTAAGTATCATCAGAGCTCTTCTTTATATGTTGTGCCAAATGGTTATCATTTATCTTAACATTTTTTAAAATTTGGATAGTGGGGAAATATTTTAGCTCATGTGTCTTGTCTGTTTTGAGTTATCGAAGATAAACATTTTCCAGTGGACACTTTTCATTTTTATTGACCTTAATGTAAATGTTTCTTAAATATGTTATCAGAATGTATTTCTTCTCTTAACCATGTTTTCCACATATCTGTAGTTTCCCTCATGTATATAGTAGGTAATATAGGAAGTAGGGATGAAGAGTGTTGGGGAAAGAGTTGCTTTGACACCTCTATAAAATTGTCTCAGAAATATTTCATGATCAAGGCCAATGGAAGGAAATGGTAATGCCTGAATGATGGTAAAACAACTTTTCAAAGCACTGTTTCTAATCCTTTTTTTCAACTGGTTTATTTATTTGAAAGTTAGAGTGACAAAGAGACAGATAGACAGACGGACACACACACACGCAGAGATCTTCCTTCCATTGGTTCACTCCACAAATAACTGCAACAGTTAGGGTAGGGCCAAGCTGAAGACAGGAGCCTGGAATTCCACCCAAGTCTCCCATGGGCCCAAGTACTTGGATCATATTCTGCAACCTTTCCAGGCACATTAGCAAAGAACTGAATCCAAAGCAGAGCAGCTGGGATTCTAACCAAAACTCCAACATGGGATACAAGGAAGAGGCTAAGGATGTATATTTATTTATTTAAAAAGCAGAGTGACAGAGAGAGGGAGATAGACAGAGGGAGGGAGAGAGAGAGAGAGAGATCTTCCATCTGCTACTGGTCTACTCTTAAGCAATCCAGGCTGGACCAGACCAAAGCCATGAGCCAGAAATTCGATCTGGGTCTTCCACATGAGTATCAGGGCCTCAAATACTTGGGCCATTGTCTGCTGCTTCCCAGATGCATTAGCAAGAGAGCTGGATCAAAAGCAAAGTGGCTGAAAGATCTTTTTCTGTCTGTCTCTCCCTCTCTTTCTCTGTAAACTCTGTTCTTCATGTAAATAAAGAAATCTAAAAAAAAAAAAAAAAAAAACCACTAAAGGAAAGATGTCTTATTCTTAATATTGAGAATTATCAGGGTTGTCTTTTAAACTTTATTTTAACTGATGCATAAAAATTGCATATTTTTGTGCAATGTTCCTAAACATATATACCATTCATAATGCCCAATGAGGATAGCCATATCTATATCCTTAAACATTTAACATCTGTTTATGATGAAAATAAGTTGTTTTGAGTTAATGACAAAGTCATGGAGTTCTATAAAACATATAAAGCTCTGGAATGTTGCTTTCTTTTGATTCAGAAAAATCCAAACCTGTATTTCTCAGGGAGTTATAGAAAGCCCATCTGTTAAATCAGGATTTTCCTGATGTAAGTGGACACCAGCTGTCTTGACTATTTTATTTACTTGAATTCTGTTGGGCTGTTAATCATGTGCCTGGAGGTCCATGAGCAAGTGGGTATTATACATCAAAATAAAAAACTCTGCTTGGCTGCATTAGAACCATTATCTGTGATCCATTAGAAGTAATCCCCCAAATCTTACTCTAATCAAATGTAGTTTTATTAACCACTGTATATTTTTAATAGCCAGCTCTTTCTCTTCGTTGTAATTCAAGGTTGTGCCTCTGCTGCCATTCCTAAATCACTTGTTATGCACTCCTGCTTTATACTAACCAGTCTAACCTTTTGCTATATTTTGCTGTCAAAACATTCCAACCTGATTTGATGCAATTTATTCTGCAAGTGTGCATCTGTATCTGATTTACAGAATAGCAGAGATAATTGACTACATCTGAGAAGATCTTTTTTCTCCAAACACCTGTACTAATTAAAATCCCAAATATATGGAAAAATTCTTGACAATATTGTTCATCATTAATAACTTCTTTTCATAGGCGTAGCAAACAAGATGTAGACTGTGTACAATGGCTGATCAAAAATGGGTGAGTAATGGAAGCTTTATTCATTGTGCATTCCAAAGGACTCTATTTATGAGCCTGCAAAAGCATGATTTGTTGGGACTGGCATGCAAAACATATATTTCCAGGCCTTATGAGATGGTAGCTCTTTTGTTGCCTGAAACAATGATTGCAATCATTGCATGCAAACTCTCATGTTGTCTACATTCTTGCATTGATTTTTTCCCTAGCTGTTTCACAAAATGTAGACCTTCTGCAGGTGTTGATGTTATACTTGGCCAATGGTGCTCCATCCAAAGGCCTCTGGCGCCCCACACAATAGCTCTCAGATGCCCTGCAGGATGAAAGAAAGTCAAGATCTCTACATAATAGAGACTGAACTGCAGGTGTAGTCTTCCTTTCTCTTACCTGATGACTTGAAACACAAATGGCATATTGTGGCTGATGAACATTTTCTTGTGGCATTCTATGTGTATACTGTCGGAGAGGGGCCCAGGAAGTTGATGACAGCCCAGCTTACACGGTTCTGAAGGCAGGACTAGAAATTAAGTTTCTAGCAGGAAACCGCATGTGCTTTGAAATTCTGTGTAATGTACAACAGTCATCTCTTCCTCTTCTCCGTCCTCTGATGGTAGTCATTCTTGTTATACACTCTGGCTTTTAGTAAAGAAATAGGCATTTTGTGTTTCCTTTGTTCATAGGCGCACATGTGGTATCCTTCAGAAAGAAATAGCCTGCTTGGCTGGTACTGAAGTGTTTGTTCTCTTGATGCTTTTCTCACCATTCAAATTCCCCAAGAAAAAGTTAATTTTATTTTAATATCTCTCATATGGCCGTAGTGTCCAATTTCATTATTTTCTCTATCTGTAGTTTCCTTAGCCATATCATAGATGAAACCTGGGAATGAGTTCTTTTAAAATAAAAATTGGCTTGTAGCTTTTTATTGCTTCTAATATTGAAATACATTAGAGGAACTGAAAAAGAAAAGGATGTTGCCTTTGCTTATCTAGGCATGTATGTTAATGTCATTGTGGAGAAGGATTTCAAATGCATGGCACTGTTTCTGCAGGAAAATTGGACTTGGTCCTGATGTGTGGCTGGGTGCCCAATATCTGTTCTGTCACTGTTTGCTGTGGGACAAAGGGACCCAGTTAGTGCGTAACATGTACCACATGTCTGCTTTATGTGCATACACACAGTGTATGTCACATGAAAGTCAACCTAGCAGAAGCCCTACCCTGGGGCCTGCTGGAAAGCAGGGCACACCTTCACCTCAGTTTAGTGAGGTTCAGAGGCTGGATTAGTAAATTAAAAACACACAGCACTTATGGAGTATTTCTTCCATGTATTAATGCTAAGAAATACCAAATGTAGCACTGACTGTACACTTCTCTAAGAAAGGCAAGGGCAGGGTCCGACCAAAACCAGGAACCAGGAGCTTCATTCACTTGGATCTCCCACGTGGGTGCAAGGGCCCAGGTATTTGAGTCATCTTCCACTGATTTCCCAGGTGCATTAGCAGGGAGCTGGATCAGAAGTTGAACTGGCACACAGGGAATGCTGGTATCACAGGCAGTGGCTCAATCTGCTATGCCACAACGCCGGCCCCTCATGATCTTTTTTTAAAACAGTATTAATTAAGAGGCAGAGAGCTAGAAACACACACACACACACAGAAAGAGAGAGAGAGGGAGGAAAGGAGAGAGAGAGAAAAAGAGAGAGAGAGAGAGAGAGTACAATTTCCTGTCTGCTATTTCACTATGCAAATATTTGCAACAGCCAGGTTAGGCCTGGCCAAAGCCAGGAGCAAGAAATTCAATGTAGGTCACCCACATGGGTAGCAGGGCCCCAAGTACTTGAGCTACCACATGCTACCTCCTATTAGCAGGAAGCTATACTCAAGAGCAGAGCTGGGACTCAAAGCCAGGCCCCCTGATTTGGAATGCAGATGTCCTAAGTGCAGCATCCCTGCTGTGCCAAATGCCCACACTTCCTGCTTTATTTTTAAGCACACACCTTGGCATAGTAATATTTACTTGCTTATTAATTTTGTAAGCGCATGCAAAAATGTCCCCACCCCAGATATATTATGGACACTTTCGATTCTACTCCTGCTTTTATCTAGTGTCCAGGACAGTGGGTAACATATTGCTAACTCAGTATTTGTTGGATGAATGCAAGGAATGGCAACTGTTTGCTAGGTTCTGTATCCGGCGCTAGCTAGAGAGATAATGAATGGTGAATGTACTCACAGTGAGCCAGACCTTAAGCAGCTTAAACTGCAAGCAGGGAGAGAAAGATAATGCAGTATGGTCGCTCCCACTGATGAGTGCTGAGACTGTCACCGCAGTGGATGCATTACAGAGTGTGACGAGGGTGTTTTGCTTGACAAGGGTGGTGAGAGAAGCCTCTCTGAGAAGGTGACATTTGAATTGAAACCTAGGTCATGAAAAGGAGGAAATCATGTGAAGAGAGGGCAAGCCACAGGCTGCTTTGGTTTGAATTTGTCTCTTCCCAAATTCAGATGCTGGAATTGATGGCCAATGTGATGGTGTGAAGTGGCAGAACCTTATAGAAGGGATTAGGTCATGAAAATTCCCTTGAGAATGGGATTTGGTCCTTGCAAGAGAGGCTTTGTGCAGCAGGACACGTCTCTCTTGCCTATCCCCCTTTTGCCATCTGAGAACGAAGAGCCGAGACAACTGCACCTGCCATCGCCTGCATCTTCGACTTCCCAGTCTCCAGAACTGTGAGGAATAACTTTTTGGTTTCTAATAAATCATCCAGTTGCAGATATTTTGTTACCAAATGGCACCAATGGATTAAGACACAGGGACTGAGAGCTTGGTGTTTCTGAAGGGCCAAGAGGGTCTGTCTGCCTACAGTAAGTAGACAAAGCCAGAAGCAGAGGGGTGGGAAGCGTCACCCCACGTAGGGCATTGCAGGGCAGGGGAGGAGGTTTGAAATTTATTGTGGTCTTAAAGGGAAGCCACTAGATCATTTCAAGAAGATGAGTGGCGTGTTCTGATTTCTGTTTTGGAAAGTATATTTGCACAGTTGCCTGTGGTTACCGTGCACAAGACGACCTAGAGACAAGGCTCAGGAAGGCCTCTTTGAGGGGTCTGTTATGGAGAAGCAGGGGAGATATGATCACAGCTCCGATTAAAGCTGTAGTGGTGAGGATGGCAAGAAGTTCGTGGAGCTTAGGTATAATGGCGGTAGAACTGATAGGACCTGATCCTAGATTTAATAAAGAGGCTTTTGAATCATTTACATTTGAGTAAAAAGGATGTGGTCTTCAGGAATCTCATTTTAATATAATAAAATACCAAGCAAGTTGGTCAGAGTTGCTGGGAAGCAGCTTTATTTGAAGCTGAAGTGGTGAGTCAATGGCAGAGGGTGATTCGCTTGGTTGAGTAGAAAATACAACGAGGAGGCTGGAGAAGATGAAGAAGGGTGGTGAGCTTCCTAAAGTCTGTTCTTTGGAACTTCGAGTCAATGAACAAAATGAAGAGGACTGGCCCAGTGATTATACACATGGCACTGGAATTTGATTATTGTGGCTAAGATAGACATAGCAGAAAAGAGAAGACGCTAGAGAAGACAGTTCTATTAAGCTTGTAGTTGTGGTTGATAAAACAGCTTTGGAAAGACTAAAGCTTAGAAATGATACAGAAAATGGGTATCACCTTGATTATGTCCAGACACTGCCAAAACAAAGACTCCATTTATCAAATACAGAAGAAAATTGTTTGAACTTGGGTAGAGCATCATGTAAACAAAACAGCCAATAGATAGACTATATTTTCCACATTTTAGTTACTTTTTTTTTTGCCAGGCAGAGGTAGACTGTGAGAAAGAGAGACAGAGAGAGACATAGACAGTGAGAGACAGAGAGACAGAGAGAAAGGTCTTCCTTCCGTTGATTTACCCACCAAATGGCCGCTACAGCTGGCATGCTGCACAGATCCGAAGCTAGGAGCCAGGTGCTTCCTCCTGGTCTCCCATGGGGTGCAGGGCCTAAGCACTTGGGCCATCCTCCACTGCCTTCCAGGGCCACAGCAGAGAGCTGGACTGGAAGAGGAGCAACCGGGACAGAATCCAGAGCCCCACCTGGGACTAGAACCCGGCGTGCCCGCGCCGCAGGTGGAGGATTGGCCTAGTGAGCCATAGTGCTGGTCAGTTACTTGTTTTTATATGACCTACACCAAATGATTTTCCAGGATTGGAAGTCATGAATGAAGCAAAAACAAAATAAAAAAAAAACCCTGAATTTAATTTTAAATTTGGTTTCAAGTGAGTGAAGCCACAATTACAATGCTGTCAAGTGTGATCTTGAGAAACCAGAGAGAAAGAGAGCAATAGAGTTATTGAAGCCAATGAAAGGAAGACACGTCTTATGATAACTAATTCAAATCCTTTTACTTCAGCTTAAAAAGAAATGTTTCCATGTTACCTTTGAATACAGAGGGTGTGGTTTTCAGGAAGTTCACGTCCACATAATGAATCAGTAGAGAGCAAATCCATCCTAGGAGGTGCTGGGAAGCCACTTCATTTCTCAGCACATCTGAATGGGGCATCTATTGCTCTCTTGATTCTTCTGGAAGGATGACTTTTCTTTTCTTTTCAAATATTATTTATTTGAGAGGTAGAATTACAGATAGTGAGAGGGAGAGACAGAAAGAAAGGTCTTGCATCTACTGGTTCACTCTGCAAATGGCCGCAATTGCCGGAGCTGCACCGTTCTGAAGCCAGGATCCTGGAGCTTCCTCCAGGTCTCCCATATGGGTACAGGGACCCAAGGGCTTAGGCCATCTTGTACTGCTTTCCCAGGCCACTGCAGAGAGCTGGATGGGAAGAGGAGCAGCTGGGACTAGAACCGGCACCTATATGGGATGCTGGCGCTTCAGGCGGAGGATTAACCTACTGCACCACAGAGCTGGCACCAGGATGGCCTTTCTTGAGGCTTCCCAAGAAGATTATGGGAAGAATCTGTGAATTCATGTTTACCTCCAAAATAAGGAGGAGTTGGGATGTCAACAAAACCATAATTAATGTCATTCATATATTCATTTGACACATTTGATTTATAGTAAAGTCTAAAAGTCTGTGACAGAACTTCAGACCTCCATGAAGTCAGGGACCATATCCAGTGCATCTTTTCAATCAGCACTTGGCACCAGTAAGTGCTCAGAAGACACTGTGAATCCTTGAAGAAGGCTGTGGTGAAGGAAAATAGGACAGCGGCTGCAAGATTGGGGAGGCCTCATGGGAAAGTAAAACATTAACTTGTCCGTTAACAAAAACATATCTATATAGAAACTGAAAGAGGCAAGAAATTAAAGCTACTAACAAATTTGTGAATAAAATTTGCCTCCTAGTGGCAGGTGTTGTGGCCCAGTGGGTTAAACTGCTGCCTGCAACACCAGTATCCCCTATCAGAACTCCAGTTCCAGTCCTGGATGCTGCAATTCCAAAACACCTCCCTGCTAATGAGCCTGGGAAAGCAATAGAAGATGGCCCAAGTGCTTGGGCCCCTTGCCACTGGCATAGGAGACATGGATGAAGGTCAAGGCTCTTGACTTTGGTCTGGCCCAACCCTGGCTGTTGTGGCCATTTGAGAAGTGAACCAGCAGATGGAGGATTCTCTCTCTCTCTCTCTCTCTCTCTCTCTCTCCCTCTCCCTCTCCCTCTCCCTCTCCCTCTCCCTGCTTCTCACTTTGCCTTTCAAATAAATCTTAAACAAATTTGCCTCACGGAGGCTGGTGGTGTGGTGCAGTGGGTTAAGCTACTGTCTGTGACAACAGCATCCCATATCAACGTGCCAGTTTGATTCCTGACTGCACTGCTTCAATCTGGCTTCCTATGAATGCACCTGGGAAGGCAGTGGAAGGTGGGCCAAGTACATGGTCCCCTGCCTCCCATGTTGGAGACTAGGATGGAATTCTTGGCTCCTGGCTTCAGCCTGGCCCAGCCCTGGCCATTGTGATTATTTATGGAGTGAACTACCTGATGGAAGATAGTGATTAATCTCTCTCTCTCTCTCTCTTTCTGATACTCTGCTCAAATAAAGATGAAAGAAAGAAGACAGACAGACATCTTAAAAAGATTTGCTTCCAAAAATAAACATGGACCAACTGACTTAAGGCCATTGGTCTATCCATTGATTCAATAATTCATTTACAGGACTGGCATTGTGGCATAGCAGGTGAGGCAACCACCTGCGATGCTGGCATCCCATATGGGCACCAGTTCAAGTCCTGACTGCTCCACTTCTGACCCAGCTCCCAGCTAATGTGCTTGGGAAAGCAGTGGAACATGGCCCAAGTACTTGGGCCCCTAGACCCACATGGGTGACCCAGATGAGGCTCCTGGTTCCTGGCTTCAGATCGGCATGGCTCCAGCCCTTAAGGCCATGTGGGGTGTGAACCAGCAGGTAGATGATCTAGATGATCTCTCTCTCCCTCCCTCTCTCTCTCTCTCTTTCTCTCTGCCTCTGCTTCTCCTTCTCTGTAACTCTTTCAAACGAATCAATAAATCTTAAAAAAAAAAAAAGAGGTTATCAGACTCTTGCTTTCTGGACACTTCCATTCTGTTTGTACATCTTTTCCCTTATCTTCTGTATCTCACATAGCTCCTGTTCCTTCTCAACATTCAGTCCATATAAACTCTCACTTTTCCTGTCTTTTTTGGAACACTAATTCAAACCTATCTGAACCTGTCTCTGAGTTTCTGAGCTTGAATTGATTGACAAGTGGTTAATGTTCCAGCCAGGGGGAATAGCACGCAAAATCCATGAAGTAGGGAATATCTGGGCTCTTTTGAGACCTGAAAGGGGAATTTATAGCTCAAATTTTGACTGTGAATAAAGATGTGACAACTGGGACCACTGTTGTGACATAGTGGAGTAAGCCACCACCTGCAGTGCTGGCATCCCATATGAGCACCAGTTCGAGTCCGGCTGCTCCACTTCTGATACAGCTCCCTGATAATGCACCTGGGAAAGCAGAGGAAGATGACTCAAGTGCTTGGACCCCTGACATCCATGTGGGAGACCCAGATGAAGCTCCTGTCTCCTGGCTTTGACCTGACCCAGCCCTGGTTGTTGCGGCCATTTGAGGAATGAACCAGTGGGTAGAAGATTCTCTCCCTTTCTCTCTCTATAACTGCCTTTCTAATAAATAAATAAATAAATAAATAAATCTTTTTTAAAAATGGGACTTCTGAGTGAAGAGCTTCTAGAATAAGGAGGTGATTACAAGGTTAAAAGGGGATCAAATGTCGCTGGCAATATTCATTCCTTGAGAAATATGGATTGACCAGTGTCGCTCCTCCTCTTCACGGAGGAACAACACAGGACCCTGCGCTGTTCTTTTGTCTGCTCGGCCCTCCCCGGGTTTGCTGCTGGTTCTCCCCGGGTTGGCTACCGACCCTTCCACCTCCGTGGAAGGGCGGTTCCCCCTGCCACTTTCCCCACTTCCGCGGGGGAGCGGCACACGGCCAGCCGGCTCTCTCGGGGGCTGCTCAGATGTTCCTCAGGTGTTCCCCTTAGATGTTCCTGGTGCATGTTGTCTCTCTCCTCCTTTATAGTCCTCTTCCACCAATCCCAACTCTGCTACCCACACGCCAAGTATGCTGCTCTCCTCCAATCAGGAGCAGGATCAGCTCCTGCTGGTCATCACTCAAGTTGGAGAGAGGCAGCTGCGTAGAAGCTGTTTACTCCCTTCTCAGCGCCATATTGTGGGAGAGCAGATGCATAGAATAAGTCTTAATTCCAGTAACAGTCTAGTCCGAGTTGCTCCCCACAGACCAGCTCTCTGCTATAGCCTGGGAAAGCAATAGAAAATGGCCCAAGTCCTTGGGCCCCAACACCTGGTGGGAGACCAGGAAGAAGCTGCTGGTTCCTGGCTTTGGATCGGCCCATCTCAGCTGTTGCACCATCTGGGGAGTGAAACAGCGGATGGAAGACTTTCTTTCTTTCTCCCTCTCTCTCTCTCTCTGCCTCTCTGTAACTCTTTCAAATAAAATAAATAAATCTTTAAACAAAGAAAGAAATATGAATTGAGTCATCCATTATTCTGGACATTGAGGAGATGGTAGTAAGGAGCTTGCCTTCTACAAAGGGAAGACAAAGCAGAAAGCTCGTATGTCAAATAAACTGTAGTCATGATAGGTGCTAAGAAGATGGCACAATATCATGGAAGTGATGGTGACCATTTAAAAAGGAAAGTCAGAGACAGTTCTCAAGAAGGAGACCCCTGAAGGGGAGCCTGGAGCAAAGCATTTCCTGCACAGCGTTTGCAAAGGTCCAGTGACCTGCTATTTCAGTGTGACTTTTTCTAGAGTTGCAAAGGCTGGAGAGATGCTCATGGCACCTCTACTCCACATCACACAAGCACATCTCACCCTGTCATGTCCACAGGGCAGCCACCCCTTACAGAAAGCCAAGCTCACACACCTCCTCTCGCTCCCTGACTCTTCCTCCTCCTCCTGTCACCTTGTACCACTTATCTTCCCACCCAGACTACACTGCCAGCAATACCTTCTCCTTCTGAGGTGGGTGCAGTGAAGTGCAGCGGGCTATAAGTAGGAGGAACCCCACACAGCCAATAGCAGGAAGCCAGTCTGAATGAGGAGGTTGGATCAGGAAATGGGTGTAGCATAGTTCACTGCCAAACCCTAGATTCAGTTCAACAACTGTCACCAGTTTCCTGCTGCGGGGGCCCCGGGCCACATGCTTTCATTTATCTCAACCTGTGGATGCATATTTGGCTGAGAATGTGAGCTCTGAAGTTGGAAGCAAATGTACTGAGTATCTACGTGCAAGATATGAGAAAAGTGGAGAAATTCAATGTGAGATGTTATCAAGTTGCTATTTAATGTGAAGCTGTACCAAATATACACATATATTTTCACTCATAGAAGGAAGCAAGCCAAGAATCAGACACAGCAAACATTAATTGAGCACTAAAAATATACCAAGTACTCTGTTTAAAAAACAGATTTAATTCTCATAGTGATCTTTGTGATGAGTTTAGTTTCCCCTGTTTTTAATCAGCAGGGGTGAAGGAACCATTTGGCACAAGGATCTCATACAGGACAAGGCGAGCAAGGGTTTGAGAGCAGGTCTTCCGAGCACACAGCCTGGGCTCACTCCACGAGATACCAGCTTTCTTCTCAGCATATTACAGCACACCAGGAGCAGCCTGGTGAGCCATCAAGAGCAGTGTTCTGGCTATGCCTGGTCAAGACCACAGTAAATAGCAACGTTAGTTTTTTCAGGCTGTGAGAGGTTAGGCCAATAACTAACTTCCTATGCTTTAGTATCCTGATCTCTAAAATGAGAATGCAGTCATCCCTCCATATCCATGAACTGCACATCCATAGACTCAACCCAGAGTGAAGAATATGAATTTTTAAAAATCGCCTCTGTCCTGAACGTGTACATGTATTTTTTCTTGGCAGTATTATTCCTTAAACAATACACTGTAACATCTATTTATGTAGCATTTATATTGAATTAAGTTTTCTCAGTAATCTGGACAGAGATGATTTAAAGCATGTCATAGCTAATATGCAAATACTATGCTTTCTTAATTTAAGGAACTTGAGCATCCATGAATTTTTAGTGTCCATGGAGGGTCCTAGAACCATCCCCCATGGATACTGAGGGGCCATTGTAATAATAAAATCCAATAGGGCCAGTGCTGTGGTGTAGCAGGTTAAGCCTCTGCCTCTAGCGTCACCATCCCATATAGGCACCGTTTCGAGTCCCAGCTGTCCCACTGCTGATCTAGCTCCCTGCTAATGCGCCTGGGAAAGCAACAGAAGATGGTCCAAGTGCTTGGGTCCCTGCACCTGTGTGGGAGACCCAGAAGAAGCTTCTGGCTCTTGGCCTCAGCCTGGCCCAGTCCCAGCAGTTGTGGCCATTTGGGGAGTGAATCAGCTGATGGAAAATCTCTTTCTCTCTCTGTCTGTCTTTTAAATACCTCAATAAATCTAAAATTTTTAAAAAATCTACCTTGCTGGGTTATCTAAGGAGTAAATGAGCTGCTTATGAGCCTACCAAGTCTCCAACATCACGCCTGGAATATTTGACCCTTGATAAACGGGAGCCACCATCCACTAGTTCATTGCATCCTCCCAGTTTGGAAGGGCAGGGCTTAAGTGGAGTTGGCCCAACAAGAGCAGAGGCTCCCAAGACAGGTGCTCCCTGCTCTCTAGCCCTCTGAGTGGGAAGGGAATGCACCCACTACCCACCACCCAGCTCATGTCTGGCACAAGGTAAAACCATCAAGGGGACAGGCAGAGTGGACAGTATGGATGCTCGTTTACTGGGGGTACCTCTTCAACCAGAAGTGAGAGCTGAGGTTTCCAAGAACTAAAGAGCTTCGCATGGAATGAGAGTGCCACCTTTTTAACAAAACCACTGCTCTCTCTACCTCCTAGGTGTCTAGGTAGGAAGATCTCCACAACTACTCAGCACACTGTGACAGACATTTAAGTCTAAGTGGCTGAATTGGACTCTTACTAGGAAGACATTCCTTTCTAATATGATGTGTTTGACACGCTTACCTTATCAAATAATCTGCCTAACAAATTAAAAGAAAAAATGAGTTAAAATAAGTGAGTCACATGAAATTTGAAGTTAGAAAATTAACCAGAAAAGAAGCAAAATGGGGGGTGAATTGTTCTAAGTCTACCAGAAAGGCCTTATGTATTCAGAAACTCAGTTACTTTTCTCTAAATCAATATGCAGCACTCAGCACATAGAACTATCAGAGAACTATTGAATATAAAGCACAGAACATAACAGCAGTGATTACAACACGCAATTGTGCAGCTGGGTATCATCCCTCCTCCTCCCCTCCCCTCCCCCTAGATTGGTTGCTCTGTTAATATTTTAGATTTAAAGGACCAGAATCTGTGCATTCAATCTTGTCTCTGATGTGTTGCTTTTGTGTCAAAAATGCCTGTCAGAATGAACAACCAATGAGTCAGGATAATTAGGGGCAGAGTCCTGCGGTTGATCAGGCAGCCTTCAGAATTCTCTGGCACAAGTCTCCTGCTTGGTTAGGTTCAGAGCCTTGATACTGAACGATTCCTCCTCTGCATTCCTCTACAGGGCAACAATTTTGAGTGATACATAGGTCATTCCACTATTTTTTTCCAGAGGATAGTGAATATGGTAGATTATATGCCTCTGTTCTGATGAATAACAACCATCATCCTTACAAAAATCAAGTGAAATCCTGGAGGGCAACTGGAGGGAGTGTTATGAAGCCCCGGGAAGCAACCAAGTTTAAGTCCCTGTTTAAAATAATCACCACATTGCTTCTTATTGTTACGATGAGGAGACAGTCTTAGAGATCCTGGGAGATAGGTAAGCTCCCCCAGAAAATGCTCCAATTCTTTCAGCCTTACAGAAAAGACAGGGAGTTGTTCAGGGGAAACGGACAGGAACAGGAGCGATGGGCAGAGAGGAGAAGGAGGCACCGCCGTGCTGAGTCCTGTCCCCTGCCCCTCCTTTCTCTCTGAGGCTTCCACTCTGGAGCAGGAAAGTGGAGGAAGGGAGAGGGGGAGCAATTGCACACGTGTTTGGCTGCACTTTGCGATCAGGAGTGATTAATCTTTGTGCCCTTTTCTTATCACCATTTACTCAAGGACAGGTGAGCACTTGGTCACGTGACTGCCAGCAGCTCCAATCTTCCCAATCCAGATTTTGTACTTCTGCTTTTTAATCCCTGGCTGGTCCTTCCACTCTGGATTTCCTCACTTGCCTTTAACATTCTTACTGAAGTCCTGAAAGGCTTTTTGAGGGGAGAGAAAAAGCTGGTACGGGTCATTCAGTTCCTAATCTTGTGACCCTTGTGCACAAGGGGTGATTTTGAACCCGAGTGGCCACTTATTAACTGTACCTTAAAAAGCATGAGGTTAGAGGTGGGTGGCTATCTGAGGTCTCCCACGGATGCTGAAATTTGAAGTGTTGGCAAAGTCTTCAAGAAGGGGAAGGCGAGGAGCAGATGACATTGAGAAAGGTGGGGATTTCCCTTGGTGGTTCTCCTATCGGCAGAGGTTTGTTAGCAACAAGAGAGGGAAATATTTGGTGTGTTAGGAACTAAGCTGGTGTAATAAATTATGAAACCAGCTGTAGCAAAAGTATGTGAAATCCACAGTCTGTCCTTAGGAAGGTGGTTTCCCTTTGCCCTGGGAAATTGCTTATGATAAAGGGGTTGGGCAATACTTTTGCTTTATAATAACCCATCCCAGGTTGAAAATGTCCCACGGCTGTCACAAGGCACCAAACCTCATCTTCTCTGACTTACAGCTTTCCTGGCAATGATGGACATAAATAATTAAAGAGCTAAATATGCACATAAATCTTTTCTCCAATCATTTGTCTAAAATTTTCACTTTCCTAATGAGGAGAGAAGATTAATTTTTAACGTGGTTCAATTAGTTAGAATCTAACCTAAGAATAGGTACACGTGAGTGTTTGAAAGAGTGAGTGTATTTCCTTCCTCTCCTGATGAGAGTAGCATTGAAGGCCACCCTTCTCTCTTCTCCCCTCTATCAGCTGTACTAAAAGCTTAAAGAAAAAATGATTGGCTAAATGAAAAAAGCTAAGTATTAAAAAGCATGAATTGAACTGTCCTCTAATATGTCCAACTGCATTTAATCAGATATGTGGTCAAAAATATAACACCTTCTAACTCTTGGTTAACCACAGTAATAAAAAAGGGTGTGGGATGCATATGACTTTGTATGACAAATATTGTGATATCTGCACAATCCTAAAAATTGTTTTTATTTGATTTTAAAAGAGCATTACATGTTTTTAGAGTATGCATCAGAAAGTTGGACCATGTGTGGTTAAGTCACATGTGGCTGGAAAATATTTCAAATCTTTGCACTTAATAAGTAGTTGTAGGAATCCCTGCCTACTATCCATCTTAGCTAGGTCCTGGAAAAGAATCACAGATACTGTGGAGTGTGTGTGTGTGTGTGTGTATGTGTGTACATGTGAGCACTTGGAATCATTTCAAATATAATTTTCTTATACTATTTTCTGTTGCATGTATAATATATACATGTAAATGCTTTTCAGTACATTTATTTTATTAACTGTGATGTAAAGTACTTTAAATAACAGCAGCAACAAATAAGACACTAGGTTTCTAATTCTGGTCCTCCTTAATACTTATTTTGAATGTATTTCTTTAAGAAATATTGGTGAACATTTTCTTTTTCTAAAATTGTAGCACCAGTAGCAATACAATGATGAATTCTTTGATCTTCTTGTTTATTTAAAATAAAAAGATAAACTTGGTAAGAATGAAAATGGATATCACCAATTTTTGCTCTACATTAGTAGAGCAATCTTGTGACCCTAATTTCTGAATAAAGAAATTTAAGTGTGTAATAATGAACCATTCACTTCATAAAATGCTTATATCTGTAAAATTTTAGTCAAGAAAATTTGATTAACCCACTAAATTGCATTCAAATTGAATTGGATTAGGTTCTATTTAGGAAAAATGATTTTCATGAGAAAAAATTGCTGCAAACGATGTAGTAATGTGTTCAAAATATGAGAATCTCCCGGGTGGGACTCAGGATGGCAACACAGGTATCTGGAAGAAATTTAAGGAGTGTGAAAGCCCAAGGGCTCGGAAAACACATACAATGAAGCAAAGGCTGTATGTGTGCATTAGTGTTAAGTCCATCTAGTGTAATTATGAAGATATCTTGGACACAGGGCAATTACAGTTTCTTAGGATGAAATATTATTATTAAAACAAGTTTTATTTTTTAGAGATTTATTTATTTGAAAGAGTTACACAGAGAGAGGAGAGGCAGAGAGAGAGAAGTCTTCCATCCGATGGTTCACTCCCCAATTGGCCACAATGGCCGGAGTTGTGCCAATCTGAAGCCAGGAACCAGGAGCTTCTTCCAGGTCTCCCATGTGGATGCAGGGGCCCAAGGACCCAAGCCGCAGCAGAGAGCTGGGTTGGAAGTAGAGCATCTGGGACATGAACCAGCGCCCATATGGGATGCCAGCACTTTAGGCCAGGGCGTTAACCTGTTGCACCATAGCGCCGGCCCCTAAAACAAGTTTTATTAAAACAAGTTTAAATTTTTTTTAAAGATTTATTTATTTATTTGAAAGGCAGAGGTGGGGGAGGTCTTTCATCCACTGGTTCACTTCCTACCGGCTGCAATGGCCAGTGTTGGGCCTATCCAAAGCCAGGAGCTTCTTCCAGGTCTCCCATGTGGGTGCAGAGGCCCAAGGACTTGGGCCATCTTCTACTGCTTTCCTAGGTCATAGCAGAGAGCCAGATCAGAAGTGGAGCAGCTGGGACTCAAGCTGGCACCCAAATGGGATGCCAGCACTGCAGGCAGCGGCTTTACCTGCTACACCGCAGCGCCGGCCCCATAAGTTTAAATATTTTAACAGTCTTAATATCGATCTATTGGTGACATGCTCAAACTTTTTTTTTTTAAAACTAAAAGGAGACACAATTAAAAGGTTAGAGACCAGTTTGAAATAAATATTAACATTAAAGTTATATAACCTGATGAGACATCTAAAAACACACTTTTTCCTCTCCACAGGCAGCTAACACGGAATGAAAAAATTATTTCCTGGAGAATGAAAAAAACTTGTTGCCAAGAATATTACTAACAATTTGGTTGTTAGTGTCGCTCAAATAGTTTAATTGATTGAACTCCTAAAAATGCTTGAGTGTTAACCTATTTTATTGTAAAATTTGTATCAGCTTTTCAAATCACTATGTTTTAGGTCTGGAAAAAAGAGAATTAAATCTATAGCTAATAAAATTATTTTTCAGCATAACAAAGTCATTTCACTTTGTACCCCAAATATGACTCAAAATAAGTCTGTGGGTTCTTTTCAAGACTCATTATGGAATACCAGGTAAGCAGAGGAACCTTACTGTCATTTTAACTACTTATGTGCAAGAGTCACTGTGATTTTGATTTGCTTTGCTCTTCCTCATTTTGTTCCTGTTCTGTGGTTTCCATGGTGAGTCCTGTAATGCAGGTAGAGTAATCCTATCTTCCTTAGAATCAAAGAGTTCTAGAAGTCAGGCCATCCCAGTGGTCTCTTAAATCCAATCAAAGCAAGGAGAGGCAAGAGATCTAGTATAGACAAGCTTCCAAAATCAAAAAGAAAAAACTGGGTTAAAAGATTCAATGAGTTTTATTCTCAGAATTAAGCACATCATTTTGTTAAGAGAAGAAAAAATAGCTCTGGGGAGACTTTTCTGCTGTCATAACTCCGATTTGCATGGGGTATTGCAGTTTACAAAGCTTTTTCACAGATAATTTCATTTTAATTTGTTGGGTGTCTGCCTATTTTTCTGTCAGATTTGAGAGCTCCCTTGCGATCAATCCTGAGCTGAAGCTCAAGGCCGGCTATAAACACAACTAGGGCAGTGGTGAGTGTGCTGTCTTGGATGAAACAGAACAGAGGCCAGTAATGGAAGTCAGAGAAGGCACTTGCTCTCACTAGCTGTCTAGCACCATCTCAGAGCCAGACCATTAGAGATAACATCAGCGTGCGACTCTACTATATTGGATGTGAGTATTCCTGACTCAGAATCATTTCCTGGGAGACAATATTACTCTTTAAGTTTGGTGGCTAAAACCATGTATGTCATCTTTACCAGGATTGCTTTCAAGTTTTTCCAAATGGAATTCTTATTGAAAAACTTCTTTGCTGTCAACATCCAAGAAATGAAATAGAAACGATTGATCTCCGTGGATTCACTTTTGAAATATTGATAAGTTGAAGCCAAATGCTTCGCGTTGTGAAAGTAGCTAACACTCTTGTTTGTAAAATTCAAATAAGCATTTCCTAATCATTTGTGTAGATCCAGTTTCGCTTCATAATTTCCAGACTGCCACCTGGATGCGTTCAGGGGGTTTCTGACACACTTGAGCTAATTTTCAAGGTTCCTCCTTTGTCTCTGGGCTTCTCTTTTATTCCCCTGGGACTCTCTGCCTCAAATTATTTTATCTGAAGCTATGTCTGAACCTGAATAGATGAAGGGAGAACCGAGGCAATTATATTACTAATTCAAGCATAAGACAGGAAAAAAAAAAAAGCACTCTGCTTGACTTACTTGGAGATTTCTGGCAAACATCTTTTTCTGTTTCAATGATCTGGAAGATTGCCCAACTTCTTTTCTTTTGGGGGTGGGAGTGGAGGTGAAGAGCTGGCCTGGGTCACATGGCTGCCTCATTTCCTGCTGCCTCAGAATGCATCTATTCTAGGAAGGCTCAGACGTGACGGGGAGGTTGGCTGCTTCTGAGATGCAGTACTTAAGATATATGAAGACTGAGACTGATATTTTAAGTTCTTCACTGATCTAGGGGTCTGGTACGCAGTCACGGTAAGCTGGACAACTGCCATGCTGACTTACTGGTTCACTCATTCATTATTTGCATGCTTGCTCAGTCCTGAGGCTATGAGGGTGACTGTGTTTTGGCACTGGCTCTTGAAGAGCGCAAAGAAGACACATTAAAAAGCAGGTACAATGTAATGAAGTAAGTTTGAACAGTGATTCCATTGTGGGCAAAAGCATATACTCTTTAAAAGTTTCAAAGAGATGGAAGCAGAAGCCACAAAAGCAATTTGTCTCAGACATATTTCTCTACTTATCTTGTTTGATTTTTTTTTTCCCCGTGCAGTCCTCCTTTAAGAATGATGTAAACCAGTCTCACTGGAGATTCATTTGCTGTCTTCTCTTGCAGATGCCTGGTCTCTGGGAGTTCTGGGTAGGCCTTTTAGACAGATCAGGGTCTGGCACAGGTTTGTCACGTTTGTTCTGCTGAGGGCTCTCCCTGGCAGATGGCAACAGCTGTTTGTGATTGAGTCTAAGAAACTACAGGAGGAGCCCTGCAAAATGTCCTTTTTATTACACTAATGGCTTTTTCCCTGAGAGTGGTTTTTCATTGTATCAGTGCATAATTGTTTTTGCTAATGCGTTTGCTCCAATCATACAAAAATCTAATTACTCTATGTAATGAATCATTAACAATTGCCTTAAATTCCTTTCAGTGTTTGCATGCTGGTATTCAGTTTATGCTAATAAATCTGAAATATTCATGGCTTTCACTCTGAGGCTGCAGATGATGTCCAAAAAATTGTCTTAGAAAATATGCATTTTTAATTTGTATTTTGTAAAATACTGAAGTATAAACTGCAAGATTATTCTGGAAATACAATATTTTAATTTTCTATTCATTTTTTTAAGCAGAGTTTTTTTTTAAATCTACTTCACACCCCACATTCACTTAGCTACAACAAAATAGCACGTGGTCATTTTTAACTGGAGAGCATTAATTGGTGTTTGGTAATGAAAGAAGATCAAAAGGGACTGATGTCACACTTTTTAACTTTGATTTATCCATATTGAGATTCAGCCTCTGATCCATTTGCTGAAATTCGTATTAGGACTGAGTACCTTATTACTAATTTTTTAGTCAAAGAAGGGAAAATTAAACCTTGAATCTAACCCTAAATGTATAGCACGATTAGAGATTTTCTACAGTACTGCTTTTACTATTATTACTGTTGTTATTAAACGTATACTATGTTCTAAGTGTCCACTGTTCTGCTAAGTGCTTAATGTTCACCATTTCACTTCATCTTCCCTCAAAGCCTATGAGGTCAGGATTTTATTACCCTCGTTTCACAGATGAGATTTAGGGAAGTGAAGCAAACTTGCCCAAGGTTATTCAGTGCTCTGCAGCGGTTCTCAACTGAGGGCGATTTCACCTCCTTGGGGCCATTTGGCAATGCTTGGAAGAGTTTTCCTTGTCACAGTGGGCTGGGGGCAGCTGGCACACAGTGAGGGAAGGCCAGGGATGGGACTTCACTTCTTCCAAGGCACAAGGCAGCCTCCCCACTCCCCCCACTCCCAACAGAGAGGGATCCGGTCCAAAGCATCAACAGTACTGGGGATGAGGAATGGTTGTGCAGCAGCTGTGTGTGATGCCCACATCACAACCCTTTGGGCTACGGATTTCAGAGCAGCTGTGCCAGACAGCTGTGTTGGACAGCTGTGGGGACCATGGGGTGTGATTGCTAGGGTCTCAGTGAAAACACTGTGTAATAGGGCTTTGCTTTTGGCCTGAGGGCTTTCTCTGAAACACCTGTGCAGGTGCAGCCTGAGCTTGTGTGAGGTTATCACCTGGAGGTGAGGGTAACCTTCAGACAGCCTTCTACCTCCTTGCTCTTAGATGGGGCCATCATGTGGGTATTCTACCACAATGCTTCTGTGCGTCCCCAGAGGGACTGAATCTTGGTTTTGTAAAGTGGTAAGCCATGGGCACAGCTGGCACCAACGGGCTTACTGCCTTCTTACACTGGTCAAGGGTTTTTGGCCTCCTGCAATCCCAGGCTGAGCCTGTTGCTGGGGCTTTCAAGAGAGCTTCAGAATGGGAAAACAGAGAGACACTACCACATGAGCTCGAAGGGGCAGCTGGCAACTACAGAAAACCATCTACCATAGCTAACCAAACCTCTAATGTCTGTTTGATTCGTGTTTATCCCTTCCTTATCTTGTACCCCACTCTTTCTCTCTTCTTCCTAGCCTTGCCTCATGAATAAACTACCTGTACCTCAGCCCCTATTTTAGACTCTGCTTTCAAGAGAACTCAAACTAAGATACAAAGTTAATAAGTCTGCTGTATTGTATTGTAAATCCAAGTAACAGAACCAAAGACTGAGTGGCAGTCCATGAACACCCTGTGGCTGAGGATTCCCTCTGCACTCTAAATTCCATGGGCGAATGTTAAATCTTGCTTGATCAGGACTCTCAATTCTCTCGACAGTTATCTTTGTCCTAATCCACTAACACAACCTCAGTGATCGAGCGAAGGGCCAGGTTGACCAGGTCTGTGGCAGATTTACACTGAGAATTTCCATTTAATCTTTGTTGCTGTTTGGAAATCTTTCATGAATCTTTTAACACCTTCTTCACATACTCATCCTTCCTTTTAAGTCCCAAACCTGGCTTGGTCAGCCCTCTTTCTGCACGATCCCGTGTGAATTTGACATTGTATTCTGATTATATAACATTTACTACTTCTTCAGCCATCCAACAGCTCTTTGTTTTCTTTGCGCTCTTAACATTCCTGTTCCCTCCAGTCTGAGGACAAGACTCACCATCCGTCCTTTTCCTCTACTCACTTGTTGGGTGAGCTCATTCACTTCTATATGGATGGCATCTAATTTTCTGATTTTAGTTCTGAATCCCTGAGTTCCAGGGCCACTCTTCACAATCCTCTCTCAAAATCACATAAGCTCAACTCTGACCATGCAACAGGTATCTCTTACCTGTCATGTTGTTCAATAGCTAGAAACCTTGAACTCATCTTTAACATTTTTTTCATTGCTTACTATTATGGAAGACATTGTTGGCTGTGCACTCAACATTCTTCTTCTCTTAAAGAAATGCCACTTTTGGTATAATGTTGAATCTTCTCCTAGGCACCCATGTGGCTTGGAAGAAGTTGAACTCCCTTCCAAGTCTAAGGAAGTATTAGAATAGACTAAGGGGCAACTCATTCTTCTTACCACAATGGTTCAGCAATTGGCATACAAACCAGTTCAGGTCACTGAGATTCAAGGCATCCATTTGTTGGTGATTCAGAAGAAACTGTTCTCTGCTATTCTCTCTGGATATCTCTGGAGGTCTCTCTCTCTCTCTCTCTCTCTCTCTCTCTCTGTCAGTCTCCTTGTGTTTCTCAGGTTGCATTCATGGATGGATTTGATGGGACTGAAGTCATTATGTCAGTACCACCTGAGAATGAGACCAGCAAATGGAGCAGTGCTGAGCCACATGATTCTCAAGGAAATGGAATTATTAAAATTGGATTTCAGCTGCCCCAAAGGATGTTCTGTCTATGGATAGCCAGCAATGGGAGTCAATATTTTTCCTTGTTGTTGATGGTTCCTGTTACTGGCAGTCAATGACTCTTAGTGAGAAAATGCTCTGTCTTGTTGCCTTTGAAAGCAGCCTCTGTCTTGCCATTTTCCCCACTACAATTGCATCCTTTTAATCCGCATGCAATTGCTGAGAGTTGGCTGGCTACTCTGCAGTCTCGCATTCTCTCCTCTTCCTAATTTGTCTTTTGTACTGTTGTCAGGTGTGTTTCCTGAAAGACAATTTTCAAGAGGTCCTTCTACTTCATAAATTCTTATAATGGCTTCTTTTTTTGCTTTCAGTTTTTAGTGCAAACTTCCGAGATTTGTTTTCAAGTCTTTTCATAATTGGATTCATATACATGTATATATATATATATTCATGTATATATATTCAATATGATTCTCTCTGTTCTCCAGTGTATAACTATAATATTTCTTCCTGATGCTATCTTAACTGAAAAGTATTTGCCCTGTGCAAATTCAGTGCATGCTGCAAAGGTTTTTATTCTTGTTCTAGGTTCTTCACAGACTCCTCCTGAATACAGTCGGCCTTTATTCATTCAGTCTGTACTAAACGCATATTGTGTGCCAAATACTCAACAAAGCAGTAGAGCTATAAAGGCAAATGATCACAGTCCCTCTTATGGCCAGGATTCAGCAGTTAGAGGCATGAATTCTTAACGTTTTTAAGCAAATCTCTCACACAAATTTCATATATATCATAAAACTGAATTTGTAGGGTTTAATTTTTAAGATACCAAGGCTATTTCAATTAATGTACAGCTTAAAATCAGAGTATATAGATGAATGTGGTGGTCTTATTCTTAGCCTCAAAGTAAAATATATCACTGTGTTTTATTCTGGTTACTTAATAGTAAGAAAATTAGGATTCATACAATCAAATAGCTGTATTATGTTAACAATCTTTAGCAGCTCACCTTGCAATCTCAAAATTCTCTTATGTTAAACAGAAGCAACAGGAAAAACATTGGGACATTTCCATAAAATGATTTTACATGGCATACGTTAAAATGGTTTTTAGTTTGATAACTTTGATGTATATGTTTGAATCAAATCATTTCTTCATCCAACATATAGTTACTTACCATGTTTACTACATGCAAAGCTTTAGTGTAGATCGTGTATTCTCAATCTGGTGATATTATGCCAAGGAGGCAAATATTGATTATTGAGGGAAAAACATTTTAGATATTGCAATGGCCCTCCAAACATAAACAGATATGTGTGTGTATGTGTGCATATATAAATATGTGTGTGTGTATATATATATATAGAGATAAAATTTCATGTGGAATTATTAGTATAAAAAAGATATTTCAGCAAACTCTTAGATGAGAAATAATAAGAAAAGGTTGAGGAGCACTGTTTCAGATGTGGGGTGAACAGATGTGAACACCCTGGGGAAGAAAGTGCTGACATTCTCATGGGGAGGTAAGCGCACAATAACCATGGCAAATAAGCAAAACATATCATGGGTTTAAAAAGCAGTGCAGACAAGGAGAAAAGTAAACTAAGGAAAGGAGACAGGATGCTGACATGTGGGAGGAGGTAGCATTGACACTAGCCAAAGCGACCATGGACGTCTGAGTGAGGGAGTGTGGAGGAGCTCATCAGCAGACTGTGCAAAGGCACTGGGGAGAGAGCAGAGCTGGCTCACCTGAGGAGCAGCAGGCCATAGTGGAAGGAGAGGACTGGAGGAAGGAAACAAGGGCCGTGCCATAGAGCTCACAGGGTCCAGCTCAGAAAGAGCCATGTAAGGACTCTTTTTTTTTTTTTTAAGATTTATTTATTTGAAAGACAGAGTTATAGTGAGGTAGAGGCAAAGAGAGATGGGGGGGAGAGATAGAGAGAGAGAGAGAGAGAGAGAGAGAGAAAGTCTTCCATTGGCTCTTTCACTTCCCAAATGGCTGCAATGGCTAGAGCTGGGCCAATCCGAGGCCAGGAGCTGGGAGCCTCTTCCAGGTCTCCCACGTGGGGTGCAGGAGCCTAAGCACTTGGGCCACCTTCCACTGCTTTCCCAGGTGCATTATCAGGGAGCTGGATCAGAAGTGGAGTGGCTGGAACTCGAACTGGCGCTCATATGGGATGCTGGTGCCACACTGCACCAGCCCCAAGCACTTTTTTTTTTAAAGATTTATTTATTTATTTGAAAGTCAGAGTTACACAAAGAGAGGAGAGGCAGAGAGAGAGAGAGGTCTTCCATCCGATGGTTCACTCCCCAATTTGCTGCAATGGCCAGAGCTGTGCCATTCCAAAACCAGGAGCCAGGAGCTTCTTCCGGGTCCCCCACACAAGGGCAGGGGCCCAAGGACTTGGTCCATCTTCTTCTGTTTTTCTAGGCCACAGCAGAGAGCTGGATTGGAAGTGGAGCAGCTGGGACTCGAACTGGCACCCATATGGGATGCTGGTGCTTCAGGCCAGGGTGTTAACCTGCTGCGCTACAGCACCAGCCCCCCAAGGACTTTGGTTTTAACTCTCATGAGAAGTCACAGGGGTGCTCTGAGGACAAAATGAGATGAGGATACTTCATTTGTTCCTGGAATTTAAAAAGTTTATTTTTCTGAAAATCTTTTGAAGTTCACACATAATTTTTTCATAATATGCATTTTCCTTGAACTTAAAAAATGATCTTGTTTATTCTCTGTACAGGCAGACAGAGAAAGCAAGTCAACTCCCATCCACGGTCCACTCTCCCAGTGCCCACAATAGCTAGGGCTGGACCATGCTGAAGCAGGAGCCAGGAACTCTGTTTGGTTCTCCCGCATGGGTGTCAGAGACCCAAGGACTTGCTCCATTGCTCACTGCACCCCAGGAGCTGCATTAGTAGGAAGTTGGAGTCAGGAGCTGGAGCCAGGCACTAAACCCTGGTAATGAAACTAGAGCGTCTTAACTCATGTGTCTTAACTGCTAGGCCCTCTTCTGAGAACTTTTTTTTTCCTTTTAAACATTTATTTATTTATTTGAAAGTGTTAAAGAGAATGAGAAATGTAGGCAGAGAGAGATAGTGAGAGAGAGCCTCCACTTGCTGGTTCACTCTCCAAATGGCCACAACGGCCAGGGCTGAGCCAGGCTGAAGCCAGGAGCCAGGAGATACATCTGGGTGTCCCATGTGGGAGCTGAATTGGAAGTGGATCAGCCGGAACTCGAGCTGGTGCCACAAGGGATGCCAGTGCTGCATGTGGCAGCTTTACCTGCTGCTCCACAGCGCTGGCCCCTCTATGAGCTTTTTCAAGACTTGTTTTATAATCTGATTTACATCTTTACCAGGTCGTTCTCACCACTACACTGAGAACGGTTTGTACAAAGCAAAGGGGACAGTCTACTTGAACTTCGGAAACGAAATACCACAGCCTGGATGGCTTCAACAACAGATTCTTGTTTCTCACAGTTGTGGAGGCCGAGGATATCATACCCAGGTGTCAGCAAGGTAAACTTCCTGCAGAGCCTTCTTCTCTTCCCTTGTAGGTAACTCACAGGGCCTCTTCCTGGTTGGTGTGCATGGGGATGGAGGGTAGCGGTGGGAGAAAGAGAGAAGAGTGGGAAAGCAATGTTGGCAGGGGGTGGGTAGGTGGGGAGACAGAGAGAACAGGTGCAAGCTCTCTGTGTCTCTTCTTAGAAGAGCATTGTACCTATTCCCCACCCTCAGGAACACCTTGAATCCTATTTACTTCCCAGAGTCTCCATCTCCAAATACCTCTACAACAGGGGTTAGGGCTTGAACTTGAGCATTTTAGGAGTCACATTCATTTGGTCTGTAACAGGAGGCTACTGCAATGGTCCAGGTGACATGGTGTGGTAGGGAAGGACAGAAGTGCTAGGACTTCATGTCACCTTAAAGCTAGAATATTCAGGCTGTGCTGATTGATCTGTTATGGAGGATGCAAGAAAGACAGTCAACACTGTCTAAGGGCTTCAGATATACATGGTAACATCATTATTTTTCTGTAGTTTGCAACGTCGAGAAGTTGAATAGAATACATCAAAGCACTTAGGATTTTTGAAAGGCTCTAAGTTAATGTATCTCCATTTGTCAATTAATATGGGGGCATTTGAAATGTAATTAAATGTTTTTGTATAACACAGTGACTGGGGACAACTGGCATTTAAAGGCCAGGGGCAGGGATGTCAACAGTGTTCAATGCATGGAATAGAGCTGCACAAATGAAGAACTCTACCGAGACTCACCAGTGGAGCTGCTCTTATGTATTTTTTTTTCCATCTTAATTTGTTGTTACCTGTTGCAAGTGCAGAAAACAGAGCCTTTCTCCGGCACTCATTTCAGGCACAGTTCCCCCAGCTAAGCTGCAGAGATCTTCTTGGCAGAGGTTATCTCACAGAATATCTTTGTCCAACAGTGAAGAGCAGAAAATGCCTTTATTTTGATAACAGGAGGCTTATAACATTTCTTGACTAGAGTAAATGCTGGTCTTCTCATAGCCATCACTTTGCCATTTCTCCTAAATTCATATATTTTAAAAATATTTATTTGATAGGTGGAAAAGAAAGAGAGAGCTGTCTTCCATCTGCTGGTTCACTCCCCAAATGGCTGCAACATCTGAAGCTGGACTGATCCGAAGCCAGGATCCAGGAGATTTTCTGGGTCTCTCACATGGGTAGCAGGGGCCCAAGCACTTGGGCCCTCTTCCATTGCTTTCTGATGCCATTAGCAGGGAGCTGGATTGGAAATGTAGCAGCCAGGACTCCAACTGGTGGCCAACTGGTGCCACAGGCAGAGGCTTAAACTACCACAGCACAGCCCCAGCCTCACTAAACTAATAACTTGTTAACAGAATGTGAACTTACCAAATCAATGAAAAGGATATTTTCTTAGTCATAACATAAGCCTAACTCTGTAATATATATTTCTCAATATTCTTTTGTAACTTTTGTTGATGTGTTGTTGAGTTTTTAAAAACAAAGACATTACCTTTTGAGAGCAGATTTAGATTCACAGAAAAATTGAGATGAAGGTACAGAGGCTTCCTATATATTTCTTGTTTCACACATGCATAGTTGTGCCCTTATCAACATTCTCATTACAATGGGTTTGTCACAATTGATGAATTTATACTTACACATCACTATCACCCAAAGTCCCATAGTTTACATGGGTTCACCCTTGGTGTTGCATCTTCTGTGGGTTTGGACAATGTATGATGACATGTATCCACCATGATGGTTTTATTCAGGGTAGTTTCACAGCTCCTAAAATCCCCAATTTTCTGCCTATTCATTCTCCCCTTCCCTCCACCACCGTAATCACTGATCTTTTGTATTGTCTCCATAGTTCTGCATTTCTAGCTATTTTATTAGAATAATAATTATGATTTTATTCCTTTAGAATACTGTATAAATACTGTATTTTACAATGTTTCTATATAAGGATCACAGTTTTTAAATCACTGCATATAGCCCGTCATCATTTCCAATAACTTCTCCCTTTTTAGTTTGACAATTTGCTTCTAATTTTTCATGAGTTACGTGTAACATTTCCATCTTGTCTTTCTGCAATTGATTTTTCCCATCTTCTATTAAATATCCCTCCCCTGCCAGTTATTGTCTATTTACTTGGTGTCTGGCTATTGTGATTTATGTATGTATGCTAGTGTCAATTCACCTATTCACTTTGTGTCTGAGTAATGATAATTGCTTGATTTTTTTCAGGCTTCCTTCAACATTCACATTTATGGCTTCCAGTAACTTCTGATCCCATGCTGCTCCACAAGCATTTGCTACAGTGTGAAGCACAGGTGGGCAATAAATTGAATGTTTCATAGTAAGAGGAAAGACGTATTCCAGAAATGTTTTAAAGATAAAAGTCATGTATTTCTTTTTTTTGATAAAATAAAAATTATTGGATACTGGCATTGTGGCATAGGAAAGCCTTGCAATGCCAATGTACCACATGGGAGCTGGTTCATGTCCTGTCTGCTTCCTGATCCCTGCTAATGGCCTGGGAAAAGCAGCAGAGGGTGACCCAAGTGCTTGGGTCCCTTCTATTCATATGGGATATCTGGATGAAATTCCTGGCTCCTGGCTTCAGCCCTGGCCATTACAGCCATCTGGAAAGTGAATAAGTAGATGGAAGAACTCTCTGCTTGTCTCTCCCTCTGTAACTCTGACTTTCAAATAAAAAAATAAATCTTTAAAACAATCAAAATAAAAATTATAGTAAATGCTTTCCCAAGATACCCATGGATTAACAAAAAACAGCTGAATATATTGCTTTCAATATTGAAGAAAAACAAACTTATCAACAGCAACCTCACACCACTTATACTCCTAAATTGCTATATGCTTTTATAGAAGATAGCAAAATTCTTCAGTGCAAATGATTGTTGTAGCTCTTGACATATTAAGCCCAGCAAAGCTAAGATTCCACATAGACACTGGATAAATTTGATGACAGAAACTCAAAGAAGCCAGTGAAAGTAAGAGAACTTCGTCTGTGCTTACACAATCTACAGAAATGAACTTTATAATGTGATAAATGGAATAGAAAACTCTACTTACAATTCAACAACACAAACAAAATGGTTAGGGATAAGTATGGGAAATGGGCAAGATCTACATAAAGAACATTTTTAAATACTATTGAAAAAGACAATACTGAAATAAGTGGAAAGGTATAGCATTTCTTGGGTGAGAAAAATCAGCATCATTAAAAATGAGTTTCAATAAAAATATCAACGGTTTTTATTTTGGAATCATTTAAGTTGATAATAAAGTTCAAATGGAAATGTAAAAAATAAGAATGGTCAAGAAAAATCAGAAATAGAAGCCATAAAGAAGACTAGCTTTGAGAGACAGAGAGAGAGAGAGAGAGAGAGAGAGAGAGAGATTTTTCATCTGCGAGCATCCTCAAATGCTCGCAATAGTCAGAAGGGCTGGGATAGCCTGAGGGGAGGAGGCAGGAACTCAATCTGGGTTTCCCAAGTGGGTACAGAATCCCTAGTATTTTGGCCATCACCTGTTTCCACCCAGGAGGCACATCAGCAGAAAGCTGGAAGCAGAAGTGGGGCTTGAGTGGAATTCAGACTCTCTGATATGGGATGCAGGTGTTCCAAGGGGCATCTTTACTGTGCCAAATGCCCACCTCAAGTTGAGTTTCAGGTGTTTTGTTTCTTATGCCCTTGTACTCCCTTCTGCTTTTTGGATCATTTTCAGAAAGAGAAGAACTCACTTAATGTCACTAAATTGCAAAAGGAGATCCTACATTTCTCTATTTCATGCCCACATGTTTTATTACATGAGTACAAATTGAATCCAGATTTCTTGCACTTGCTAGTCATATTTATTTCTGCCACATCCTATTGGTCAAAGCAAGTCATAAGGTAAGCTCATTTCAAGACTGGGAAAACAGAATCCAGCTTTCACAAAGAATTGCAAAGAATTTTTGGACACATTTAAACTATCAAAGACACTCTCTTCTACTCCCTGTTCTTTCCCACTTCCCTAGCTCTTTCTGTATGTCCACTGTTGGAAGATATATGATCCGTAACTTGATAGGAAAAATAGAGGATCTTATGCAGAAATGACTTCCCTTTCTTGCTCCCACTTGACGATTTGTTACAGATTGTGTTTCTTCATTTCCACCAAATCAGCTGCTCTGATACCTGTTCTTCCCCTCTGCAATCCATGCTCAGTGACTTTGCAGCTCCTCCTGAAAAAAGTTGATACCTTCATCCTGTTGCTTAATCATTTCCCCTACTATTTCCTCAGGGACCTTACATCATCACTGAAACATCTGACTTTTTAAAAACCTTGTTGTAAAGATACTGGCATCTTTTCCATCTTTTGGGGAAAAAAAAAACCTCGCAGTTTCTACTCTGTCTTTTGCTTGTAGTTATATGAAAATATTTTCAGACATGTGTCAATTTATTGTGTTTTTCCCTGTACTTTCTCATCCCATCTCAATCCATATTATCTGGCTTCTACACTAATTCTCCCAAAGTACAAATAGCTTTCACCAAGGTCATCCTTGACTTCTTAGATGATTAATGGATTTGCTTGAATCATCACTGGCTGCTCCTTTACATGTCCTTCACTAATTTTTTTTGTCTACTCATGTCTTAAATATTGGTTTACGTGATCAAATTTTCCTATGCCTGAGACAGCATGACATCACGCTGGATGATCTCATATAGCCCGTGGAACTAACTATTATGATGGTCATTTCATCTCTTATTTTCTCTAGATTCATATCCAATTTCCATGTGATGTTTCCTCCTTGAAATTCCATCAGCAATGTTCAAGTATATTTTAAAAAAATTCACAGAAAATTGGAATTAAGATTTTTAAAGAATAAAGTTTTTTAAGATTAATTAATTAATTAATTAACTAATTTTAAAGGCAGAGTTACAGAAAGGGAAAGAGGGAGACGGAGAGAGAGAGAGAGAGAGAGAGAGAGAGAGAGAGAGAGAGACCTTCCGGTCATTCTCCAAATGGCTGCGATGACTGGGGATGGTTCTGGTCAAGGCCAGGAGCCTGGAATTCCAACCAGTTCTCCCACATTGGTGCAGAGGCCCAAGGATTTGAGCTGTCTTCCTCTGCTTTCCCAGGTGCATTAGCATGGAGCTGGATCAGAAGTGGAGAAGCTTAGACTTGAACCGGCTCTCTGATGTGGGTGCAGGTGTCCCAAATGGCAGCTTAACACACTGTACTGCAATGCTCACTTCTGAATCTAGTTTCTGACTTCAAGAGGCAAGCAATTTATGCACAAAGAAGAGACTTATATACAAGAAAACATTTTACAATGCTGTTGTGAATTTGGGGATTGGATGAATCAGAAATAGTTTTGCGTGGTGCTCTAAGGGTTTAGCACATAATGCTACATTGGTGCTGGGAGGGAAGTACCATTATGTGGGCTTGGCCCTTAGGACTTGCATTTAAGAGATTTTAGAGACAAAAAATAATTTTAATTTTAAGATAAAGATAGTATTCACTCTTATTAATAAGATGTTATACAGAGAATAGAATCTAATCAATCTAGCCTTATGACAACATTGAAAAAGGTAAGCAAATGAAATATGTGAAAGTAGTGTCATTTGTTGTTCTCAGTTACAGTAAGTTTACTCTGACCTAATCATCTAGGCATATATTTGAGTAGGATGGTTTATTAATGATCAACATTTACTAAATTACAGATGGAGTTAAAACATTTCCAGAGGTTTCCACTAAAGTCGTTCTATTTCAGCTGCTTCCTGTTGAGTTAGATCTTCATTGACTGAAAGTACAAATATCTATGTTATTTATCATCAAATGAATGCAAGAAGCAGCAAGTATAATAGTAGTTGAGAGAAATTTTATAAATAATTTCTTAATTCCAGATTGATACTGCCTTTCTATTCATTGTACTTTTTGAATATATATGCTGGAAACATTTTGTGAGCCCATAGAGGTCAGGGAAAATCTGTTAGAAATATGAGGCTTGGGGCCAATGCTGTGGTGTAGCAGATAAAGCCACCTCCTACAGTGCCAGCATCCTATATTGGCACAGGTTTGAGTCTTGGCTGTTCCACTTCCGATCCAGCTCTCCACTTTGGCCTGGGAAAGCAGTAGAAGATGGCCCAAGTCCTTGGGCCCCTGCACCCATGTTGGAGACCTGGAAGAAGCTCCTGGCTCCTGGCTTTGGATCCGCTCAGCTCTGGCCATTGTGGCCAACTGGGGAGTGAACCAATGGATGGAAGACTTCTCTCTGCCTCTTCTTTTGTGTGACTCTTTCAAATAAATAATAAATAAATCTTTATAAAAAAATATGAGGCTTGAGTTCAGTTGTGAAGCATGACAAGGATTTGCATATTATGGATGTATACAGAGTGATGAGGTCATTAGTGAGTAGGGAATATTGAACAAGGGGGAGGGGAGAGGAAGTGTGTCTGGCATATTAGGATGATAGTAAAATCCCAGTTCAGTTGAGGAGTATTAAAATAATGCAACAACAGGAGAATGGGTGGGGAAAGGTAAAATTAAGGAAAAGGCATTTCTATTGAAAATTTCTGAGTGAAAGAAAATTGTGGGGTCTGGCGCCGTAGCTCACTTGGTTAATCCTCTGCTTGCTGCGCTGGCATCCCATATGGGCGCCGGGTTCCAGTCCTGGTTGCTCCTCTTCCAGTCCAGCTCTCTTCTGTGGCCTGGGAGGGCAGTGGAAGATGGCCCAGGTGGTTGGGCCCCTGCACCTGCATGGGAGACCGGGAGGAAGAACCTGGCTCCTGGCTTTGGATCAGTGCAGTACTGGCCATAGTGGCCATTTGGAGGGTGAACCAACGGAAGGAAGACCTTTCTCTCTGTCTCTCTCTCTCACTGTCTATAATTCTACCTGTCAAAAAAATAAAAAAAGAAAACTATGAAAGAAGTATCTGGAAAGACAACTTTGATAGTCATGTGTAGGCTGGATACAGGAAGAGATGTTGAAGTCGATAAGAGTAGATATGATGGTCAATCATTTCCCAAGAATCTGGCTGTGAGGGAGGCAATGGAAGTGAAAAGCAGCAGGGGATTTTCAAGATGTTATGAATCATCAATTTCCAGAATTTAAAGATAGGATGTGGAAGTCAGGAGAAAATGATTGAAGAGTTAGAGAATTAGTAGTCTGATGGTTGGGGAGAAGACTCATCCTACTCACAGATGTGAACTCAGGACAATCAATTTTAAAGACAAGATAAATCCAGTTGCAGATACATTGACTCTGAGCAATGAAATACACATATTAAATTACCACTTGTGTACTGTAGCCCAGGGGAGACAACCAGGGCCTGAGAAAAAGATTTGAAAACTTTTCCCATGGAAGAGATGATTTGAGATGGGGTGGATATACCAATGAAATGAAAAGATTCTGCACAATGAACCTGCATAAACAGATCAGAGAAGGAACAAGGACAAGGAACCTGAGAGAGTTATCTGAAAAAATAGTAGAAAAGTGAAAATGGAACCAGGATTTGGAGGGTTAAGTGGGGGAAAAATGACTTAATAGTGCCAAGCGCTTGTCCAGCATTTTCCAAGCATCCTTGGAATTGTCACAATTATATCTGTATTAATTTACATGTATTGCTACATGATAAATATTCAAAGCCAAAAATAAACATCTGCTCTATCACACAGTTTCTTTGGATTAGGAATTCAGGAGTGGGTTAGCCACATGGCTCTGGTTCAGGGTATTCCATGAGGTTGCAAACAAGGGGGCAGCTGAGGCTGGAGTTACTGGAAAGATTGTGTGGGGCTGGAGGCTTTGCTTCCAAGATGGATCACACACTTGAAATTGCTGAACGTTGATGCTGGCTGTTGGTATTAGGTCATGGTTATTCCTCACATGGGTCTCTCCTTATGCCACGTAAGTGCTTGTAGCAAGGTAGTGGGCTTCTTCCAGGGTAAATCATCCAAGAAAACAGGAGAAAAACAACAATGTCTTCTATGACCTAACCTAAGAAATATCATTCTATCATTTCTGCAATATCCTACTGCTACAATATGGGGAGGGGACTGAATAAATGTATGGAAACCAGGAAGTAAGGATTATCCCTGGGAGGTTGCCCCCACAGCATGCCTCTTCCTGCAGACAGTCAGGAATTTAAGACAAATCTAGGCTTTTTTATAAAAGTTGATCAACTTCTAAGAAATCAAATTGATGGAAAATATCGTGAGATAACGAGAATAATATATCTTTTATAATGAATTCTTGTCTTCTTTCCAGTCCATTAGATTTCATTGTCAATACAAGCCCTGGAAGTTGTAACTTGGATTGCAGTATTATGAAATAATTGGAGAAATCCACAGGGTCAGTAACTATATGCCAAAACTGTCCTTCTTAATGAGACATTTAATGTAAAGCAGATGGATTAGTGATGTTTTCAGGCTCATTTGTTGAGCATTAATGCTTGCTTTCCTTGTCTTCTTAACAGCATGTCTGTATCTGCTTTAAAGAGGCATTGGTTGTTAAAATTTAATTGTAATTTTATGTTTATCCTTTTATTGTTTTTACAGTCTCTTTAGGTATAAGTAGCTAAGGTCTCCATTAGTGAATTAATTAGACTAATATTTAGTGAAAACAATGATGACAGTTTCAAAATAGGCACAATTCTCAAATTTGAATGAGTAGAATAATTGCCTAAGAAGTTTGTTTACAAATACAGTTTTCAGGGTTCCATCCACAGGAACAAATTCATTTAGGCTGGTAATAGGACCTCAGAACCAGAATTGTGAACAAATAGTTGATCACTCTGACATAGGTGCTCCACAGGTGATAGCAAGCTGCCTGCAAAACTTTCACAAATTATGTTAATGTTAATATGTTGATATCCAGCACCTTGGAGAATAACTTGAGAAGTGAAAGATTTTTTAAGAAAAGGAGCTACTAAACATTAATTCTTTAACGTTCTTTAGACAAATATATAAGAGAAGACTATAGCTTTGTCTGGTTAGTAATAAATGGTGAATAAGGAAAAGCTACCACACAGAGCAGCTAGTTACTGAGGTAATAACATTTGCTGCCTCACTTGACTGTGGGGATTTAATGGCTTAACGTGGATGAAATGTTTGGAAGAGTAATAGGCACCTAGTACAATCTCAATAAAACATTGCCATTGGATATGATGAAACTATAAATTTTACAAAAATTCAGACTCTACCAGAGCATATACTATTCTCTTGGAAATACTGGTTAAAGGTTACGATCCTTGATTAGTGAATTGGAGCTAAATGTGGATACTGGTTCCCACTGTGTTTATAGTATGAACAGTTCGCTATATATAAATACAAAATATAAAATTCTTTTCCAATTTTTAAATTTTTATAAACTAAACAAATTTTATATATTTAATGTATACAGATTTAGGAGCATAGTGATTCTTTCCAATTCATTCTCACACCCTCCTACATTCCCTCCTCTTTCCTTCTTTATTCTTTTAATTTATACAATGACATACTTTATTTTATAATCCCAAGCTTAGTCATCCACTAAGAAAATAATTCAACAAATAGCAGGAAGCAAAAAACACCATTCCTCAAAAGTAGAGACAAGGGCTGTAAATAATAATCAAATCTCAAAATGCCAATTTCATTCATATACATTATATTTTTATACTCTATTAGTAACCACAGATCAGAGAAAACATTTGATATTTGTCTTTTTGGTACTGTCTTATATCACTAAGTATAATGGTTTCCAATTGCATCCATTTTGTTGCAAGAGAAGGGATTGTATTCTTTTTATGGTTGAATAATATTCCATAGTATACCACATTTTATTTATCCAGTCATCAGCTGATGGGCATCTGGATTGATTCCATATCTTAGCTATTGTGAATTGAGCTGCATTGAACATGAGATACAGATAAAACTTTCATATACTGATTTCATAATTTAGGTAAATTTCCAAGAGTGGGATGGCTGGGACATATGGTAGAACGATTTTCAGATTTCTGAGGAATCCCCGAACTGTCTTTCACAATGGCTATACTAGCTTACATTCCCACCAACAGTGGATTAGGCTACCTTTTCCCCACATTCTGACTAGGGTGAAGTGAAACCTCATTGCGGTTTTGATTTGCACATCCCTAATTGCTAGTGATCCTGAGAATTTTTTAATGTGTTTATTGTCAATTAGAATTTTACCTTTTGAAAAATTCCTGTTTAAGTCTCTTGCCTATTTCTTAACTGGATTGTTTGTTTTGTTGTTGAGTCTCTTGAGCTCTTAACAGAGTCAGGATATTAATCCTTTATCAATTGTATAGTGTGCAAATATTTTCTCTCATTCTGCTTATTGCTTCTTAACTTTGTTGAGTGTTTCCTTTGCAGTGCAGAAGCTTCTTAGCTTGATGTAATCCATTTGTCTATTTTTGCTTTTATGTCTGTGCTTCTGGGGTCTTTTCTAAGAAGTTTTTGCCAGTGCTAATGTCTTGAAGAGTTTTCTCAATGTTCCCTTCTATGAATCTGATGGTATCAGGTGTTGGATCTAGATCCTTAATCCACTTTGAGTTGATTTTTGTATGAAGTTTATGGTAGTGTTTTTTTTTTTTTTTAGATTTACTTATTTATTTGAAAGGCAGAGTTACAGAGAGGCAGAGAGAAAGAGAGGAAGGGAGAGAGAAAGAGGTCTTCCATCTGCTGATTCATTCCCCAGATGGCCACAATAGCAGGAGCTTGCTGATCTGAAGCCAGGAGCCAGGAGCTTCCTCCAGGTCTCCCACACAGATGCAGGGGCCCAAGGACTTTGGCCAACTTCCACTGATTTCCCAAGACATATCAGAGAGTTGGATTGGAAGTGTAGCAGCCGGGACTCAAACTGGCGCCCATATAGGTTGCAGGCACTGCAGGCAGCAGCTTTACCTGCTATGCCACCATAAAGTATGGTCTTGTTTATTACTTATGCATGTGGAGATCCAATTTTCCAAGTACCAGTCAATGAAGAGACTGTCCTTTGCTCCAGGGATTGATTTTTAGCTCCTTTGTCAAAGATTAGTTGGTTGTAGATGCATGGATTGATTTCTATTATGATCCATTGGTTTAAACATCTGTTTTTGTGCAAGTTAACAGACTGTTTTGATTGCAACTTCCTTGTAGTATGTCTTGAAATCTGGTATTGTGATGCTTCCAGCTTTGTTTTTGTTGTTTAACGTTGCTTTAGCTATTTGGTTTCTCTTGTGTTTTGATATAAATTTTAGCATCTTTTTAAAAGAAAATTATTTGAAATGCAGAGTTACAGAGGCAGAGAGAGGGAAGTCTTCTATCCACTGGTTGACTCCCCACATGTTTGCAATGGTCAGAGCTGCACTGATCCAAAGCCAGGAGCTTTGAGCTTCTTCAGGTTCTCCCATGCACGTTCAGGGGCCCAAGGACTTGGACCATCTTCCACTGCTTTATCAGGCCATAGCAGAGAGCTGGATTGGAAGTGGAGCAGCCAGGACTCTAACCAGTGCCCATAAGGGATGCTGGCACTGCAGGCAGAGGCTTTGCCCGCCATGCCACATTGTCAGCCCTTAGCATCATTTTTTAAAATGATTTATTTATTTATTTATTTATTTGAAAAGAGCAGTTACAGAGGGAGGGGGAGAGAGAGAAAGAGAGAGAGAGAGAGAGAGAGAGGCAGAGACAGAGAAAGTGTTCCATCTACTGGTTCACTCCCCAAATGGCTGCAATGGCCAGAGCTGGACAAAACTGAAGCCAGGAGCCAGGAGCTTCTTCCGGGTCTCCCACGTGAGTGCAGGGATCCAAGCACTTGGACCATCTTTTACTGCTTTCCCATGCCATAACAGAGCTGGATTGGAAGTGAAGTAGCCTTTTTTGTGTGTCTTCTTTTCCTTATTCATTACATAATGCCCTTGTTTGTCTTTTTTAACAGTTTCTTTTTGTGTAAAATCCATTTTGACTGATATTACAGTGGCTACATTTGCTCATTTTTGCTTTCTGTTACTGAGGAATATCTTTTTCCATCCTTTCACATTCAGTCTGTGTGTGTATATATATATGTATTTTGGTGAGGTGTGTTTCGTGTAGCCAGCAAATAGTTGGATCTTGTGTTCTTATACACTCAACCAATCTGTGTCTTTTAGCTGAAAAATTTAAGCCATTTACATTCAATATTATTATTGATAAGTAATGATTTTATCCTACAATTTTCTTTAAATATTCCTATTGATTTCTTTGGGTTTCCTTTGTGCCTTTATTAGGAGATTTTTCTGCCTTTTGTGCCTTTATTAGGAGATTTTCTGCCTTAACATTCTTTCATAATTATGATTTTTGTTCTCTGTTTCTTTCATGCATATTTTAGAATATTTTCTGGGCCGGCGCCGTGGCTCAATAGGCTAATCCTCCACCTTGCGGCGCCGGCACACCGGGTTCTAGTCCCGGTCGGGGCGCCGGATTCTGTCCCGGTTGCCCCTCTTCCAGGCCAGCTCTCTGCTATGGCCAGGGAGTGCAGTGGAGGATGGCCCAAGTGCTTGGGCCCTGCACCCCATGGGAGACCAGGAAAAAGCACCTGGATCCTGGCTCCTGCCATCGGATCAGCGCGATGCGCCGGCTGCAGCGGCGGCCATTGGAGGGTGAACCAACGGCAAAAGGAAGACCTTTCTCTCTCTGTCTCTCTCACTGTCCACTCTGCCTGTCAAAAAAAAAAAAAAAAAAAAAAAAAAAAAAAAAAAAAGAATATTTTCTTCATATTTTACTATTGAAAATTTGACTACACTGTATTATGGTGAAGATATTTTTGATCACATCTAGTAGGAATTCTATGTGCTTCCTATATTTGAATATCCTTTTCTTTCATCAAATTTGAGAAGTTTTCTGCTATTATTTCACTGAATAGGCCCTCTAATCCATCCTCTTTTTCCATGCCTTCAGGATCTCCTAAGACACATATGTCTGGTTGTTTGATAGCATCCGTAAATCTCATACACTCTTTTCAGTTTTTCTGATTTCTTTTCTTTTCTTTTTTATGTCTGACTGAGATATTTCTTTCTAAGGCTTTGTCTTCTAGCTTGTATCTTTTTCTTCTGCTTCACCAGGTCTGTTGTTGAGGCTTTCCACTGTATTTTCTATATGACATATTGAGTTCTTCATTTCTCATATTCCAGTTTGATTTCAATATCTCAATGTCTCTGCAAAATTTTTTCATCCATATCCTGTATGGATTTTTTCTCATGAATTTGTTTCTCTGTGTTTATGAATAATTTTATCATCATTATTTAGAATTAATTTTCAGGTATTTTATTAATCTCTTCATCTTCACATTATAGTATTGAGGTGTTGTGTTCCTTTTGGGGAATTGTCTTCCTTGTTCTCGTTTCTTGTGTTTTTGCATTTATTTTTAGGTATTTGTGGAAACACTTGTTGATTTTCTTTTCTGATGAGTTTTATCTTTGAAGTATGCCTCTGTGGCTTAGTGGAGTGTCCGATCCTTCAGTGGGTATCCAGAAGTTTGTGCTGGATGTGGGCAGGGAACTCTGGTTGGTGCTGAAGTGTGGGGTGAGAATCCAGGGTGACACCCAAGTTGGGTGTGGTAGATTTCCTCTATTGTCAACAATAGGGGAGGTTATAATCACACTTGTAAGTGTAATCATGACGTCACCTCCTCTGTTCCCTGATGATCAATGCCCAGGGTTAGCGCATAGTGGCTACAACGCCCAGCCATGAAAGCTCATGAGCCACACAAAATGTGTGGTCTTCAGTGTGAGCATGGAACTCTCTGAAATGACCTACCCCAGGCAGTCAGGGAGCTCTGAGCTTCTCATGCCAGACACTGTGATTGCTCAGAGACCCAGCTACATCACATATTCTATGGTCACAGAATTCCCATGTTACATCACAGAAGGCTTTCATAGTCATGGGGTACAGAGGATCCACTCCTAGCCCTGCAAGCCTGTCCTGTCCATGGAGAGAGCAGAGATGTTCCCAGAGCCAGCTGCCTGTGGGTGCCACACCTTGGCAATTTGAGCTCTGGAGCCTGTATTGGGTTGAGGGGATGGGAGTACCTCAGAGTCCTAAATGGGTGCCCAAACCCCTGCCAACCATCCCAGCCTGACTCAAAAGCAATGGGGAATGTGGATTCTTCCCTCTGATAAAATCCCCTGGTTGTGTGTTCATGAGAACTACTGCAGCCTCTAATGGTGTCAGGATAGTTCCTTGCCCCACTACTACTGGTTGCCAGGTGCACTTGTTGGGGAATCGGGAGTAAGAAGTGTGTTTTTCCTTCACTGGATTAGGTGGGTACCTTGCCACCTGCTAGGGCTCCAGGCCACACTCAGAGTCAGTGTGGTCTGCAAGGTTCTTTCTCAAACAATATCACCAGTGAGCCAGGCTGCTGCAGTCTGCTCTCACCCAGCATTCAGAAGCTAGTGTCTCCTCCAGCTCCCAACTACAGGAACCGAGGGTGGTGTCCCTGCATGCTGCTCCACCGTGGTCCTCTGCTTTCTGTAGAATTTGCACTGCAAACTTCTCTCTAACTCACCACTGGGAATGCACTTCAGCTTTTCTTCTGCTATATAATTCTTTCAATGTGTTCAGGCATTCTCAAAGAATACCCGATTGCTTCAAGTTAAGAAGCGAACAAACAAATTCTCCTATGTTTTTTCTTAGAGCTGCTGTAATAAAGCACACCCACACCAGGTTGACTTTCTCAGAACTCGAGGCTGCAAAGCCAAGATCCAGGTATCAGTGGGGTTTGTGCTTCCTGAAGGTGTGAGGGACGTTGCCTACCTCTAAGTAAGGGCTAAGCTATAAGGGATAAAGACCTCAACATATGAACTTGGGGAGGGACACAATTCGACTGATACTAACTTCTTTCAACTCTCCTTTCAAGGTTTTATTATAAATATAGGTTTGGGAATTTGGATGGAGGGTCCCTAAAATAAGTAGATTTGGAGTAGGACACATACTAGAAAGATGGGCAATGGTTGCTTCTTCCTACAGACTGCTTTTATAATAAGATTTTTTTAAAAAGGAGCTGTGGGTGGTGGGATTGGTATTGTGAGCAATATAAAGCAATCAATTACCTTGTCCTTGCCCTCAGAAAACTTTCATTCACAGAAGCATAAGAGTACATGTGCAGGGAGAAATGAAATCACATAGAATAAGTGTCTACTGGTTGAATGGAATTCAGCTTCAAATGTGACCAAATTTACTATGTGATGCTTTGGGTAGAACAGAGGAGATGCATGAAGAAAGGGTATCCATTGTCACTTTAATACTGCCTGTATACAGGAGTCCTTCCAGAAAGATTTTGTGTGCACAGAGAACTGACCTAGTGAAATGAAACCAGTTGAGCATGTTTGTCTGGAGTTGCAGATTTTTGTTCATAATCTTCAGAAGTAGTAGCCACTACATGTCCCCTAAGTAGGGACTAAATGGACTAATCAGTCAACCAATTTTACATAAAAATTTACTTCTTATGTAAACCACATTGTAAGGTTTTCCCTCTTTATATTACCATTTTTGTTTCTGATTTTTTATTTCTTTTAAGCATCATCAGATTATTTTACATCATTTTGTTAAGCCTTCTTGAATATTGTTTGAGATATAAACAGAATAAAGTGTTCTGAAGGGATTTTTTTTTTTTGCTTAATTCTGTTTGCCATAGGAAAATACTATTATAAGTCAAACCAGCTTTCAAACACTTGACAGGATAAATAAAAAATATGAGCAAAGGAAAGGTCAAATAATGCCTAAAATGAAATCACATAATTTAGGTAGGATGACATTTTTTTAAATAACAGGGTAGAATTGTGTTGATTTAGTCAATTGTGGACTTAATAGGAGAAAAGGTCTCCAATCCATAGCTTCATGCATTTCGTGTAATAAACTAAAACAGAAATAAATAATAGTGATTTATGGGATTTCTCTTGATCCTGACATTTCATTATTTCTATACAGAAACAGCATTTTGGGTGCATGCATTTAACATTACATTTCCTCATCTTGCTCTCAAGTAATATACATTTATATAACAAGCCATCTCATTTTATAGTATTTTGACTTCCATCAGGAAAAATACTTGTACAATAAACAAGATTTTTGATCTATTTTAAATTATGTTTCTTTATAACTTTCTGAACATGGGAAAATGAACAGCATAAATATATGAAATCTAGGAATAAAAATGTACTTCTTAAAACCACACGCACACAAACATGCACATTTCACTAAATTGGTATATGCAGTTTTAAAAGAAATTATGAAATTAAAATTATATGGCTTTGTTATTCCCTTTTAGTTGAAAGGATTTTCTGTGTATGTAGAAAATTTAATTATATTTCTGAACCAATACAATTAAGAACTAGAGAACATTTATAGCAGGATACTCTTATTAATATTGTTCTCTTATTTGCCTAATCGGTGTTTTGTTTAGTATAAAACTTTGTCATGATTATGAAAGCCACAAAATTTTAATGAAGATGTACTTCTTGTGGCAAAAATCTGTGGCTGTTATATTATGGCTTGGCTAAAGATTTATCATGTACTCTGATCACTGTAGAGACTGTGTATTCAACTCGACCTGGGCTTGCATCTCTGCTTTGACACTGAGTTGGAAGGATGTACCATAGATTTCATTTTTTTAAAAAATTAATTTTTATTGGAAAGGCATAAAGACAGGGATATTGAGAGACAGAGAGAGCAAGAGAGAGATTTTCCCATCTGCTGGTCTACTACCCAAATGCCTGCAAGAGCCAGTGTTGAACCATGCCAAAACCAGGAACCTGGAACTCCATCTGGGTCTCCTACATGGGTGGCTCCTACCCAGATATTTGGACCATCAGCCACTACCATCCAGGACGCACATTAGCAGCAAGCTGCAATGGTGAATGGAGCCAAGACTCCAACCCAAGCACTCTGATACAGGATACAGACATCTTAACCACTGCGTCAGATACCCACTCTGTACTTTGTTTTTCTAAGCCTCATTTACTCCATTCACAAGACCAAGATTATGATATCTGATTTATGGGACTTTATGGAGGATAAATGAGATAATGTATGTGGTAAATATTAGGCATTGTCTTTTGTAACATTTACTTTCCAAGACTAGTCCAAGGGTTAATTGGTGGAAATTACGGTTTTAGAAAGAAGAATAATGGAGTGCTCGGCTCAGAGGGAATGTGGAGATTAGATTGGCCAACTGCCCACTCCAAGCAAACGTTGTGACCTTGTAGCCTCTGCTCGAATGTTGCCTGTGAAGGGCGCTCACCATCTGCCAGTGTAGTTGGCTCTAGGATGAACTGTTCCAAATGCTATCATATTTTGTATGCCATCCTATGCATAAAATATTGACACACAGTCTCAAAACTAACATAAGAAAGGGAGTCTACCTCATTGTAGCACATCACTTGTAGACTTTACACTTGCATTGACTGAGGCTCACATAGCAAGGAAAATACAGCAACACCATAATATCTAAATGAAATATTGCATGCCTGGAAGTGCATCCCTTAGGAAACAGATGGTTCTTTGTTGAAAGCAAAATATGATTATGGTGTTTACATGCAAGAAATCTTATACTGTCTAATTATAAAAATCAGACTAGTGGTAGCTCTTTCAGAGTACAAAACTTCCACAAATCAAGAGAAATGTCCCACTCCTTATTCTACATAATTGGTAACAATGAGATATAGGTAAAATCTTCTTAATGAATGTCATTATAATGTCTAGATCTACGTAATAAGGCTATGTGTGGATCCAGACTAGTTTTAATGTGTACTATTTTGGCTTTAATATATAACATGGGAAGCAAAAATTTATGAGACACTATGAGAAACAATGACTTGATCAGCCCTTGTCCTGACTGTTGAGGAACAACTTCCTACTTTATTCCTTTTAGTATTTTTTTGTTCTACTTAATACCATTGGTTGAAGTCTTTAATTAATACACAATTATTCTTAGGTGTTTAAATTTAACTGAAAAATGATCTCTGAATAGGAGAGGGAGGAGATGTACAGTTTGGCACATGCTTGATCGGACCTACCCCTAATGATAGAGTTAGAAACATTCCAGGGGGACTGGCAACGCAGCTTACTAGGCTAATCCTTTGCCTGCGGCGCTGGCACCCCAGGTTCTAGTTCCAGTTGGGGAGCCGGATTCTGTCCCGGTTGCTCCTCTTCCAGTCCAGCGCTCTGCTGTGGCCCGGGAGTGCAGTGGAGGATGGCCCAAGTGCTTGGGCCCTGCACCTGCATGGGAGACCAGGAGGAAGCACCTGGCTCCTGGCTTCGGATCAGCGCAGTGCACCGGCTGTAGCAGCCATTTGGGGGGTGAAGCAACGGAAGGAAGATCTTTCTTCTGTCTCTCTTTCTCTCTCACTGTCTAACTCTGCCTGTCAAAAAAAAAAAAAAAAAAAAAAAAAAAAGAAAAGAAAGAAACAAACAAACATTCCAGGGGATTCCAATTCAATCCCATCAAGGCAGTATGTACCAATGCCATCTCACTAGTCCAGGTGATCAGTTTCAGTTCACAATTGATCATAATGATAGGATTAAGAGTCAAAGGGATCACATAAACAAGGCTAGTGTCTGCTAATACTAACTGATAGAATTAAAAAGGAGAGAATGATCCAACATGGGAAGTGGGATACACAGAAGACTCATAGAATGGCAGATGTCCTAAACAGCACTCTGGCCTCAGAATCAGCCCTTAAGGTATTCAGATCTGGCTGAAGAGCCCATGAGAGTATTTTAGGCATGGAAAGCCAAGACACTCTGGAAAAACACACACACACACACACACACACACACACACACCTAAATGAAAAAATGAAAGATCTCTGCGAGTGAGATCCCAGCAGGAAGAATGGACCATCAAAGAAGGAGGTACCTTTCTCTTAAGGGAGGAGAGAACTTCCACTTTGACTATGGCCTTGTCTAAATAAAATCGGAGTTCATGAACTCAAAAGGTTTCATAGCCTTGGCAGCTCATGACAAGAGCCTAGGGTGATTACTGACATCATAAATAAGAGTGTCAATTGTTAAATCAACAACAGGAGTCACTGTGCACTTACTCCCCATGTAGGATCTCTGTCCTTATTGTATGGTACTATGTGAATTAACAGTATAACTAGTACTCAATGAGTGCTTTATACTTTGAGTTTTTTTGTGTGGGTGCAAACTGTTGAAATCTTTCCTTAGTATATACTAAATTGATCTTCTATATATAAAGATAATTGAAAAGGAATCTTGATGAAGAATGGGATGGGAGAGGGAGTGGGAAATGGAATGTTTGCAGGTGGGAAAGAGATTATGGGGGAAAAGCTGCTATAATCCAAAAGTTGTACTTTGGAAATTTAAATTTATTTAATAAAATTTTAAAATCAATCAATCAATAAATAAAAATTTAGGATAACCCATGATGTGTTCATGGATCCCTACATACTAAAAATTTATCTTCAGAAATGTTGCTTTGACATTTTCATTACATTATAACTGAACTTCAGTGCCATGAGATGTATGTTTTCTAATCTGAGAGCTATTTGTAAATATTGAGAAGGAAACAAAGATCAGGCAAACTCACAGAGTCACTAAGAAGAAAAGGGGGAAATGGAGCACTTTCCAATGTAATAAATTAAAACACCATCAGTGGCTCTCAGTTGGACTAGTTTTGACTATGGGAATTTGGAAATGTTAAGGAATATTTTTGGGTGTTGCAACTGTGGTACTACTGTTACCTACTGAGTAGAGGTTAGGGATGTTGCCAAACATTTTACAATGCACAGGGCAACAGAGAGTTATTTGGCATCAAATGTCAGCAGTGCTAAAACTGAGCACTGTGCAATTTGAAAATCTAAATTACATCCCCAAATACATTTTATCAATGAATACCTACATTAGTGGTTTTCTAACATAATAAAGCTTATTATATGCTATCAGTTTCATTCATTTGGAATTCTATCCAGATTCTGTAATATAAAAATAATTTCTAAATGTGACATGGCAATAAGATTTTCACAGTGATAAAGCATCATGAACAAATAGTGACCTTAGAGCTCTTTTCCTCTAAATAGAATAGAAGAGCAAAAATATGCAGACACCACATCTGTAAATACTTCAGATTCACTTACATCCCTGGGAATTTCACAGATTGCTGTGTGCAACAGCAGGGTAGAGGAGGGAAGACTTTCCCCAATCCTCCGAGGGTTCAATAACTGAGTCTATGCAATAAACTGACAGCAGGCAGATTAACAGGAGAAAAGGAGTACAGATTTATTATGTGACAAGGGCATTGCATGAAGGAAAAGAGAGTACCCCAAAGTCCTGTGAGATCTAGAAGCTGATATACTTCTTTGTAAAGAAAAGAGGAGAAGGTTGTCGGAAACTTATGGAGAGAACCTGATCTCTGGGAAGATGAATGGGCCCTTAGAAGATTGTCGGGGAGCGGATTCATGACAGTTGGGTTCTTTTTGGAGGATGTATCTTTAGACAGATAAGAGAGGTTCAGAAAGAGTCCATTTTGCATTTGCTATTCCTCTAGTGCTTTCAGTTTGAAATCTAAATAGTATACTCTGGGGAATGGGTATTTCCTCTGCTCCTCCAACAGGAAAAGCCAAGCAACACGGACATAGTGAAATAACAATTTCAGTTGTGAATATGGGAGCAGTAGCAAAGATGGCTGGAAACTTTAGTTGCAAAATTAGAGAAAGGGTTGGGAACTGGGGGAATTAAGCTTATGAGTTCAAGAGAGGAAAAGCAATAGTTAGATAGGAGAAGTATGTTCCAGTGTTCCACAGTACAGAAGGGCTGAGAGAGAGAGAGAAGCTCAAAGGCTTCAAATTGCAAGGCTAATCCCTGTGATTTTATTGGGATGCACTCTACAAATGTCCTGAAATATCACACTGTACCCCATAAAGATGTATAATTATTACATGTTAATCAAAATGCATAAAACTCTTGAAGAGTATAAAAAATAAAAGAGATTTCTTTAAAAATTAGGGAACACAGCTTAGGAAGCAGAGCTAAGAGGAAATCAACCGTCTTCAGACTCCAGACTGTAGACCACATTGTTCTCATCTGTTTGGTCAGTTCCTACTGTGTCACCATAACACACCCACGTTGTTGTGCCACCCAGCAGTTTGTGCTTATTTTTCATGGATCTGTTGGTTGGCATGAGTTGCCTGATCTGGGCTGGACTCAGCTGAGTGGCTCTGCTTTGAGCTGCAGGTTTGCTTCTGGTCTTTACTCTGGGGCAGACAAGAATGCAGAGGGATCCTTTTCATAGAGGACAGCTGTGCACACACTGCAAGCTTCTTCTGATGTCATATCTGTCAACAGATCACTGGCCAAAGAAAGCTGTGTGAGCAAGTCCAAAGTCTAAAGACAGGGTGGAACACTCCTCCTATGGAGGTAGGGAGGTAGGTAGGAAAAATGAGTGTGTTTAAGCAACAAAGTACCCTACCACACCATCTTTAATTGAGCTTAGATTTTGCTCAAAGAATATAACTTTCATATATTAAACTACAATATTATATTTTAACCCTCAGAAAGAAAGGATGATCCCAGCAATGAGTAACATAGCTGGATTCTTGGTTCTGGGTGCCATTTTCCTCTCTATCATTGTGAAAAGCTGGACACATTAGTTGTTTTTGAAAGTCTCATCTCTACCTTCTGAAAAGTGCAAATAACATTTGCTGCTGACTTATTCTTTTATGTCTTCCAAGAGAAAGAGAAACTCAACTTTGCTAGGAAATCTAGGAAATTCTCAGGGGAAGGAAGTAACAAAGGAATCATTATTTAATATTTTAGCCTTGACAGTTTTTCTGTTGTTCTTTTGACATTATTTAGAAGATTTACAGAATAGAGAAAAAAATTGGAAAGACTGGCATTTGAGGTTTTCCTTTATCTCTCCCTCTAAGGAATATGGCTTTGAATTTGTTTAGCATTTTAGTAAATCCATTAACCTTTCACCCTAGACTTAGAAAATGGGTTTGATGGTTTAATTCTGTTCCCTCGGGAGTCTATAACCACATGATAGGCTGCCTTGTGTTAGACATTAATTGGCATGTATTTTCAGTAGGTACTGGTGGAAGCCAGAGAAATTAGCCCATTTTAGCTCCTGTTAATTTTGAAATAACTGGGATAGTTTTTGTTACTGGGAATGGTATACACTAGTAACAGAATCTTAGTCCAGTTAGTGCTATTATAGTTAAGATGATTGAGACTACGTGATTTATAAAGAGCAGATATTTATTTTTCACAGTTCTGGAGACTGGGAAGTCCAAGACCAAGGCCCTGGCATTTGGTTTGATGCTGGGCTTTTTCCTGTGCCCTCACATGGTAGAAAGCAAAGGGCAAGCTAGCAAGTTGGCAGGATGCTGCCTGGAGCTCTTTTGTAAGGGCCTTTATCTCACTGATGAAGAACCAGCTCTCATGGTCCAATCACTTATTAAAGGCCCTCCCTCTAAATACTATCACATTGGCCAAGCCTGAATTTTGAAGGAGACCCATTCAAACAATAGCAGGGGCTAAGAAAACTACATTCAAAAAATTATTCACTCAACATAAGCTCATTTCTTTCTTACAGGATATTGCCGCATGCATCCTTTATTTAATCTTGGATGACCCTTTAATACTCCTGGCTTCTCCAGGGGCTGTGATGTTTAGGGTTTAGAATTAACATGCACATCTCCAAAGAAAGGATCTCAGTTCTCAGAAGAAGGGCTAGTTCTGAAAGTCAGTCTTTGCTTTTCTATCACCTACTTTCACCTCCCAGATCAGTCCCAAGAAGAAATATATTAACAGTCTCATCAGGTCGGTGAGAGGTGAGAACAAAAGAGTCATCCCTTGCTTTTTTCACTCGCTACACAGGTATGATTACTGTTAGGAAGGGGAAACACAGGAGAACAGCAGCTAGCTTGTGCCTGACCTGGTATCTGCCACCTGGGGAGCATGTCTTGCCTCTACCCTTCCCACTACACAGGGCATGCCAGGACAGAAACTACCTTGTAATTGACCTCACACTCTGCCTATTGCCTAGCACCTGGCCATCAGGCCCCTTCCAGGAGAAACTATCATTTTGGATGTCCATCTCATATCTCTGATCTCCAGCTTCTTTGGACACTGGGTGCTCTGCTACCTAGAGTTAAAATAGTAACCAGGTCCATTTCCTTCATCTTCTTGTGTTAAATCAAGGATTCATTTCTAGTCTAGTTTCAAAAATTTTTTTTTGACAGGCAGAGTGGACAGTGAGAGAGAGAGAGACAGAGAGAAAGGTCTTCCTTTTCCGTTGGTTCACCCCACAATGGCCGCTGGGGCCGGCGCACTGCGGCCGGCGCACTGCGCTGATCCGAAGCCAGGAGCCAGGTGTTTCTCCTGGTCTCCCATGCGGGTGCAGGGCTCAAGGACCTGGGCCATCCTCCACTGCACTCCTGGGCCACAGCAGAGAGCTGGACTGGAAGAGGGGCAACCGGGACAGAATCCGGCTCCCTGACTGGGACTAGAACCCAGTGTGCCAGCGCCGCAAGCGGAGGATTAGCCTATTGAGCTGCGGCGCCGGTCTCAAATATATTTTTAAAGATTTATTATTTGGAAGGCCGGGGGAGAGGGAGGGGGAGAGCATGAGAAAAAGAGAGGGAGAGAGAGAGAATCTTTCATCTGCTGGTTCACTTCCCAAATAGCTGCAATGGTCAGGGCTGGTCCAGGTCAAAGCCAGGAGCCTAGGGCTCCATCCGCATGTTGCACATGGATGCCAGGGGCCCAAGCACTTGAGCCATCTTCCCCAGGCACATTAGCAGGGAGCTAGATTAGAAGCATAGAAGCTGGGACTTGAACTGGTGCTTTCATATGGGATGGCCATGTGGCAAGTGGCCTAACCCTCTGTGTGACAATGCCAGCCCCAAGTTTCCAATCTTTTTAAGATACTACAGGATGTCATCTAATTTTCAGTAACTTCCTGGGAGGGAAACATGTAGATGCAAATACTAATATTTTTCACAGCTGTTATTTTTATGAAAACCAAATTTTGCTAGAAGGTTTGAATCATTGAGTCAGCGGAGATATATCATCTTATGAGATGCAGAGCATGAGGAGGGAATAGGTAAACAGCTGGTGATGATAAGGAGGCCTTCGATTCTACTTCCATAATTATTGAAAAATAAATGAAAAAAACCATGGAGACTTTCTTTAAAAGCCACAGCACGCTAGTTGTTGTACAAATTTTCTTCTTTTTTTCCTTTATTGTTTCATTTATTTTTTTGGCAGGAGAGTTAGGAGGTGTGACAGTGTGAGTGGGAAGGGTGAGGAGAAGCAATGGAAAATAGAGGAAGTATTGTATAAGAATAAGGAACAATGTCATTAAGAAAGGACAAAATAATTATATATGGTGGGAAACAGAATGCTGCTCTGGCAGGTGAGAAGGAACACTTAAATGCTTGTGCAAAACTAAGAGACCCAGGAGTTAAAATTAGTAAAACATTCTTAAGAAAAAAATATCACCTCCAACATTATGCTCATACTTTGATGTTATTTTATGTGATATTCATGGTAACCTAGAAATAGAATTTTGGCCTAGGAAGGGATTTTTAAAGTCATTTAGTGTAAGCCCCTTACTTTATGGATTGTGAATCTGAGGCAAAGGAAATTTTTTTAAAAGATTTATTTTATTTATTTGAAACACAGAGTTGCAGAGAGAGGTAGAGACAGGGAGAGAGAGAGAAGTCTTCTATCTGCTTGTTCACTCTTCAAATAGCCACAATGGCTGGAGCTGAGCCAATCTGAAGGCAGGAGCCAGAAGCTTATTCTGGGAAATTTAAGTGACTCCTTTAATAATTGCAAATTACAGAGATGGCATAGGAATAAATAGCCCCTAAAGTACTGTGCTGTAGTTGGCTGGATAAATGGCCACACAAAGGGAGTCACATCAAATCTCAGAACTCTGAGTTTATTAAATGGTAAAATGAACATTGCACAGATGTAATTACATTAAGGACAGTTTGGTTGAGTGGGTCTGATGCCATCAACGGATCTATGTAAGAGAGAGAAAGACATAAAGGGCAAAGCATAGAGATACGATGCTGGACATGGTCAGTGATGCTCTTTGAAGATGGAGGGAGAGGTCACAGCCAGTGGATACAGCTGGCCCTGAGAAAATCCCAAAAAGTCAAGGAAGCAGATGCTATTCCAGAGCCTCCAAAAAGAAGGAAGGCCTACAAACACCTTGACTTTGGCCCATAAAACCCACTTGAGATTTCTGACTTGCAGAAATGCGATGGAAAAATTGTGTGAGTTTTCAGCCTCAGAGTCATGTTGATGTGTTTTAGCAGCCATAGAAACTAACAGATGCTCTTTGCATTTGAACATCTTACTTCCTTTCTTTAAAAGAAGCATGAGAATGATTGAAAGTAGAGAAATCCAAAAACTGTGCCTCCTCATGGTTTCCCAGGGTCTATCTTGATGAAGGGGCAATCAAAACCTCAGATTTTTCACATGAAACCTCAACTCTGAACCTCGAAGACCCCTTCCAGTACTAAAATGAATGCTTTTTTATTGCAAAAATTATTGAGCTTTTAAAAGTAGAGAATATTTTTTTACAATTTTGGCTTCAGAATGGTCTTCTAGTTTAGCAGTTTCCAAGGTCTGCCGATCCTAGTTGCTCCATGAAAAGATACTATTTGGGATGACCATTAGGGTAGAGCATTAGGCTGCCACCAGCATCTCATGTTGGAGTGCCTGGGATCGAGTCCCCCTCCACTTCCAATCCCGCTTCCTGCTAATGAACACCCTGGGAAGCAGCAGATAATGGCTCAAGTACTTGTGTCCCTGCCACCCATGTGAGAGACCTGGATGCAGCTCCTGGCTCCTGCCTTTGGCCTGGTCCAGCCTTGGCTTGGGTAAGTGAAACAGTGAATGGAAGATTTTCTCTCTCTCTCTCTGTCTCTTTCTCTGTCTTTCAAATAAATAAATAAACCTTTAAAAGAAAGATAGTGAGGCAGGTGTTGTAGTGTAGCAGGTTAAACTACTGCTTGAGATGTTGTATCCTATATGTGAGTGCCCTTTCAGTCCTGGCTCCTCTACTTCTGATCCAGCTGTCTCGTAATGTACCTGGGAAGGCAGCAGATGATATTCGGGCCCCTGATACCATATGGGAAACCCAGGTGGAGTTCCTGGCTCCTGGCTTTGACTTGGTAGCTCCACCTATTGTAGACATTTGGGAAGTGAATCAGAGGATTGAAGATCTCTCTCCATCTTTCTTGCTCTCTGTTTCTCCCTCTCTCTGTTGTTTTTCAAATAAATAAATACATCTTTAAACAGAAGAAGCTCATAAAAAATTGAATAAAAAATAGGTTTATGGGGCCAGCACTGTGGCGTAGCAGGTAAAGCCACTGCCTGCAGTGCCAGCATCCCATATGGGCGCCAGTTCGAGACCCGGCTGCTCCACTTCCAATCCAGCTCTTTGCTATGGCCTAGGAAAGTAGTACAAGATGGCTCAAGTGCTTGGGCCCCTGCACTGGCATGGGAGACCTGGAGGAAGCTCTTGTATCCTGGCTTCAGAACAGTGCAGCTCCGGCCATTGCGGCCATTTGAGGAGTGAACCAGCAAATGGAAGACCTCTCTCTTTCCTTCTCCCTCTTTCTATCTCTTTCTTCCTCTGCCTCTGTCTCTTTGTAACTCTGCCTTTCAAATAAACAAATAAATCTTTAATAACAAAAAATTGTTTATAAGAAAATAAAGGATATAGCTAAATAGGGCTAGTATATCTATATCAGTTATACTCTCTGTCGCTCCCCCTCTTCGTGGAGGAACGACACTAGACCCTGCGTTGTTCTTTTGTCTGCTTGGCCCTTCCCGGGTTTGCTGCTGGTCCTTCCCGGGTTGGCTACCGACCCTCCACCTCCGTGGAGGGGCGGGCCCCCCTGCCACTTTCCCCACTTCCGCGGGGGAGCGGCACACCGCCGGCTGGCTCTCTCGGGGGCTGCTCAGATGTTATCTGGATGTTCCCTTTAGATGTTCCTGGTGCATGTTGTCTCTCTCCTCCTTTATAGTCCTTTTCCACCAATCCCAACTCTGCTACCCACATACCGAGTACGCTGCTCTCCTCCAATCAGGAGCAGGATCAGCTCCTGCAGGTTATTGGTCGAACTGGAGGCAGCTGTGTAAAAGTTGTTTACTCCTCTCCCAGTGCCATATTGTGGGAGAGCAGATGCATAGAATAAGTCTTAATTACAGTAACTTAGTCTAGTCCGAGTTGCTCCCCACACTCTCCTAATTCTTCTTTTAGATCAGCCTAATGGCCTCTTTTCCTCCCCAAACTTCATTGAAAGTGAATTTTCTCTAGCTGCTTGAAAATCTTGCCACCACGAACATGTTAACCTGGAATATCTTATCTGGACAATGAACCAGGAACAAATCCATCTGTGTTCACTGTTGTTACGCAATACAACTGCTCCATTCAACCCTCAGCAGACAGAGTGATGAGAACGTCGTCCTAAACTCAAGAACTGATGGGTCAATAAAAAGACGGTATCATTAAGAAATGTAAGCATTGACATACTGAACACAAGCTAAAAGGGCCAGTGTCAAACGGCATATGTATCTGTGGCTGCTATTTCTTCAGAAATGCGCCTCTCCCAGGGGAGAAGTCTCTGGGGCCACTCCGAGACCATGGTGTCAGATCCTCATTGCCCTTTTGCTAATGAGGCACACGTGGCTTTCTTTCCCTTGAGAAGCTCAAGCAATTCATTGTGAGAAAGCTATCCCACCACACTCACAAAGAGGCTACTTTACAGCTGTAATGTCTGCACTAACTTCTCCAAGGAAGTAATAACTTAGTAGAGAGATCAAAGCTAAAAAAATTCTCTACGGAAAAATCATAAAGAACTTGGCAAAAAAAAAAAAAAAAAAAAAAAACCTGTGTAACCAAGTCTGACCTGTAGTTACAAACAGATTCATTGCTTTCTCCTGACCACCTTTAAGACCAATGGTTTAGTCTGAGCTTAATTTTTAAGCTATGCAAATTACAGGAGCTTTCAGAATGCCAGAATGCTGATAATAGCGTGCTGGGGTTAATTATTGACTCAGAAGGGAGACCGCCAACTCATGAATCATCAACATAGCTCTTGCCACACCTGGGGTGTTCTCAGGATGACTTCCAACCAAGTGTTGACAAAACTTGACCTTGGATAGTCACTAGGATTTGTTGGGACTATGGCCAAAGGTACTTACATGCCAATGGGACAGGTTCCACGTTCATTAACCAGGTTATTCTGTGCCACATATGGTGAGAAGTGTACTTTCTGAGTTTTTTCCACATTGATGCTGATTTTGAATGCTTCCAGACAAAAAGCTTCTAGTTGTAATCCCATGCAGTGCCTTGGACCCTTTCCTGATGTAAACCTTAGTGTGTAGCAGAGTTGAAAAGCCAAACCCCATTGATGGGTCACCCAGGGATGAGAAGCGTGCCCATTTCTGAACGTTATACTATAGCCCTGCAACCACACAGCGCATTTCACCTTATGAATAGTCCTGGCAGCAATGAGAGTTGAAAGGACTGAGAGCCGGCAGTGCAGGAGTTCTGACCCCAGCTGTGTATCCGATTTGGCTGAGGACAGGCACTTACCCCGTCTCCATTTCCTCTTGGAACACGAAGTCATTAGTAATTGACCTTGAAGGTTACTGTAAGGAATGATGACATTTTAAAGACGGCTTGTCTTTAGAGCAAAAGGGTGCTGCATAGCCATCTCAGATGCCTCCGTGCTTCGACAATGGGTGGCAAATAGAATAAGTAGAGGGAAATAATAGTATGAAAAGGGCATTAGAGCAAAAGACTGAATAATGCTGTCCAGCCTGTTAAAGCCTCTTCTTGCTGCTATTATCTATAATTTCTAGGTCAATTATCCTAATGTCAACCCAGGGCTTAACTGAGTTAAGGGAAGAATGCAGGAAGATTTGTATTGACATGATGTCAGGAGAAGAGTGGCATGGGGTATGGAAATGCCTCATCATGCCTCCATTGGGATATAATAGCCTGATTGGGCGCAAGCTTCTAATAGAGCCTGATGTTAATCATGTCCCCGGGGGACAAAACTAGCATCTTTCCACATCGCAAATCTGAGAGAAAACTCAGTTTCACACAACATAAGGCTGACATCAAACTCTTCACAATCGATTCTCCAGAAAGCAGCCTTTGAAAGATTCTAGAAAGCCAGCCCACTATATCTTTCGGTTTCTCTATGCCAGATTTGTGTTGGGCTCCTTAGGCCTAATCACAAATTATTATCATCATCAAGCAACTTTTATCTAGTGAAGTTTTCTCATATAAACATAGTCTATTAATTTACCAGATTAATATGTCAATAAATCATGCTGCTCCATTTTCCCTCTAAGAACTCTTTGTGGATCCTGGAAATAAAATTTACTTCCAAATTTCTCAGCATACTAGGATGAAACAGTCGTAAGCTCAAATGGCTGGGTCTCTGTCCTGAGGTAGGCTGCCCAGTGCAGGTCTCCCTCCTCAGGAGAACTACCTAGATAAGTCAAAGAATTCTCTCCCAAGCTGGAAGTGTGAGTCTGGGGACAAGGCGTTTGGGTCTTGTCTTTTGGGATAGCTCTGTCTTCCTCCCGATGGGGCTCAGGGCTGGTAGAGGTCTATCTGGTGTGTGCCTAGGTCTCAGTGGAGTCATGTATAACCTGGCCACAGAAAGGGGTCCGCAGCATTGCACAGTGTGTTTGCTGCATGTTGTTTCACTTTTGACATGCAATGTAACAACTAGTGTGCATTCCCTATTAGTCCATCTTCTGTTGCTGTATCAAAACGCCCTAGGCTGGGTGCTTTATAAAGAAAAGAGTTTTGTGTAGCTCACAGTTTTGGAGGCTCAGATTCCAAGACCAGGCGGCCCTATGTAGGCTCTGGAGCAAGCAGTCTTGACAGGCTCACAACACAGTGGGGGAAGCAGAGAGGAAGCAGCTGAATGCTAAAGAGATCAAGCGTATGTGTGGGGTGGCCTTGCATTGTGACACTCACTCTGGTGACAATTACTCGCCCTATGAAACCAGTGAGGCCAAGAGGCCCTGAGGCCATAGGGGATGCTCCCTGTGACCTAGTTCCCACCCACTAGGACCTACCTTTCAAAGGTCCCACCACCTCTCTGCATGGCCACCCTGGTGACCAAGCTTCCACTTTCTGACCCTTTGGGGGACACATCAAACCCATATTCCAATCATAGCACATTCTTAGCTGGAATATCCAGACATGGCCTCTGTGTCCTCAGAGTAAACACTCCCTGGCTAGGCTTTGGCTGCTGTGTGTAGGGGGCAGTTCTTGACCAATATTCCTTCACTTTGCGAGGATAGCCAAGTGACATTTGAGTGGCGAATACCTACACTCAGATCACCATAACCACTAGGGGTTCCCACATCTTCTCTTTGTTCCATAGTGTCTACTTTCTGCAAATGGATAGTTGTATTTCAACCAAGCCCTAGCTCTCTTGTCTTATATCTCCCTGAGTTCCCAAGCTCTCACCAGCATGTGTTACCTTTCTGTCTTTAAAAAAAATAGATTTAATATTTATTTTTTATTTATTAGAAAGGCAGAGTTACAGAAAGAGGGAGTGTTGCCTTTTTTATTTTTGCCTATAGATTTTTTCTTGGGAGCATTTTATCATGAAATGTCTATTTCTCACCCACACAGGCCAAGAAAATAACCAAGTACAAAGTAGCGAAAGTTATTAAGGAGAAGATAATAATACAGAACAATTAATTGCAAGAAGAAACTAGCCTAGAATCACACATTAATACTGCAGATAAGGAAGAGAGCAGTAGAATGAGGCAAGATGTTCTGTGTGCTGATCAAAGAAAAATTTTACTTTTGAAGTTGATAATGAGGAAAACATGGTTAAGTATGTTCTTAAAAGTTTTAAAGTAGCTAGTGGCAATAATACAGAATTAGACTAAAAATAATGTGAAAGCTTTTGGTTGTGATAATTAAAGATTAAATGACTATTAAAATTATTTCCAGATTACATCAATTGACTTAATTGGAGTATCCTGTTTACAAATAAATTTCATAATGAAAGGATCTAAAATAAAGCTACTCATTTAGAATAAAAGCAGGAGGTAAGAAGATAGCAAGGAAAAAAATACTAGCATAAAGACATCAAATCAGCATGAAAATGAGCAGAGGGCCATTTTTGTTCGATATAAAGTTTAAATTATTTATTAAACATTTGTTTATTGCACACCATGTGCCATATATCGTTCAAGATGCTGAAGATACAGTGGTGAATCAAACATATAAACATATTTAAAAAATTGAAAGGGGCTAAGGACACAGAGAATGATGGCAGGCTGAGATGAGGGAGATGGAAAAATGATATTTGTAGCTGGCACCGTGGCTCACTTAGTTAATCCACCTGCGGCACCGGCATCCCATATGGGCACCGGGTTCTAGTCCTGGTTGCTCCTCTTCCAGTCCAGCTCTCTGCTGTGGCCAGGAGTGCAGTGGAGGATGGCCCAAGTGCTTGGGCCCCTGCACCTACATGGGAGACCAGGAGAAGCACCTGGCTCCTGGCTTCGGATCAGCATAGCTACGGCCACAGCAGTCACTTGGGGGGTGAACCAATGGAAGGAAGATCTTTCTCTCTGTCTCTCTCTCTCACTGTCTAACTCTATCTGTCAAATTAAAAAATGATATTTGTAAATAATTATTTTTGCCATATTGAAATATATGAGAAAATCCTATGATAGAAATATAAGGAATACAGTTCTACTGTATTTCTTCTTCAATCTATTTCACTCACTATGTAGGTGAATATAAAAAATAACATGGGATTTTAATAATGTTGGTTTACTGAGCTATGTGTATATAATTAATTTTATTTTATTATTTATTTGACAGGTAGAGTTATAGACAGTGAGAGAGAGAGAGACGGAGAGAAAGATCTTCCTTCCGTTGGTTCACCCCCCCAAAATGGCCACTACTACCAGAGCTGCACCGATCCGAAGCCAGGAGCCAAGTGCCTCCTTCTGGTCTCGCTATATGTATATAATATAAACAATCATTATACTTATTTTTCTTTTTTTAAAAGCTTTTATTCAATGAACGTATTTTCCATAGGTACAACTTTAGGAATGCAGCGGTTCTTTCCCTCATACCCGCCCTCCACCCCCACTCCTGTCCTATCGCCTACTCTCTCTCCCATCCCATTCTTCATTATGGTTCGTTTTTAGTTTAACTTTATATACAGAAGGCCTACTCAAGTGCAGATTTCAACAGTTTGCACCGCACCCACACACAACATATAAACAAGTTTTGCAATTAATTCTCATAGTACAACTCATTAAGGACAGAGGTCCTACATGGGGAGTAAGTGCACAGTGACTTCTGTTGATCATTTAACAATTAACACTCCTATTTTTGACATCAGTGATCACCTGAGGCTCTTGCCATGAGCTGCCACAAACTCCATCAGTATTTGGACATGGTCATAAGCAAAGTGGAAGTTCTCTCCTCCCTTCAGAGAAAAGTACATCCTTCTCTGATGGCCCCTTCTTTCCAGTGAGGTTTTACAGAGATTCTCCGTGTAGGATATTTTTTTGCCATAGAGTCTTGGCTTTCCAGCCTGAAAGGCTCTCACAGGTCTTTCAACCCGATCAGGAAGCCTTAAGGGTTGATTCTGAGGTCAGAGTGTTATTTACAGCGAATGTCATTCTAGGAGTCTGCTGTGTGGACTGCTTCCCATATTGGACATTCCCTCCTTTTTAATTCTGCCTATTATTATTACCAGGCACTTGAACAATCATTATACTTTACAAAGAAAAAATATTTTCCTACAATATTTTTTAAAAAATTGATCACCTATTAAGTCATGAAAAGCTACACTAAGTTCTCCATAGTGAAAATAATATAGACTATATAAGCACTAAAAACATTTATTAATAACAAAATTATAAATCCAAATCAGATCATATGAATGTCGAAAACTCCCTGATAGAGGGTGAGCATTTGGACAGCGGTTAAGTCACTGCTTGGGACGCCTGCAACTCACACCAAAGTGCCTGGACTTGAGTCCCAGCTCTTATTCTGCATGTGCCTTCCTGCTAATGTGCACCTGGGAGGCAGCAGATGACAGCTCAGGTACTTGGACCTCTGCTACCCATGAGGGGAATGTGGCTTGAATTGCCAGCTCCTGGCTTTGGCCTAGCCCAGCCCTGGTTGTTGAGTCTTTCTCTCTCTCTCTCTCTCTCTCTTTCTCTCTCTCTCTCTCCCCTTCTCTCTCTTCCTTTCAAATAAAATGAAAATACATAAATAAAATTTTTTAAAAATCTCCCTGATATATTCTTGGATCAAAGAATTCAAGAAGCTGACAATGGAAAGCATTAAATAGTAATACATATGAGCTGCACTCAAAGAGGTATCCAGAGTCAAACTCCCAGCCTTGAAAGCTTTCATTAACAGACAAGTAAAGAGGGATTCAAATGACCTGAAGGTAGAATTTCCTAAACTCATGTACTACCTCACACCATGTCACAGCATGTGAACAGTATATCACAGAGGGTACTCCTAGGGCAAAAGTAATTCGGAAAATGCTATGTTAAAAATAATACTTACTTTAAGTTGGTGATTCCTCATATCATTAACGTAATAAGGAGTCCTGTGAGGCTGAAAGAGGCAATATAATATTCAATATTTCCAAACTACTTGATCTGAGCAGTTTAGCAAACATGGAGTTGAGTGTCCAACTTAAGAAGCTTTGAGGAGGAGTCAGTAAAGATAAAAGTTGATAAATGGAAGCCACAGATTGTTCAAGTTAATAAATAAATTGGTAATCTGCTTCTTTATAAATCAAGACTACTAGTTGATTGGCTCAATTATAGAAAAGTAGTAAGACTATTTGATAATAATATATTGAAATATCAATGAAACAGATGGTTTTTGAGTAAGCTGTTAGTTACACAAATTGACTTAAAAGGAACACAGATGTCAAGAAGATTAATATTGTGATAAAATTGGAAAAATTATCATAATGAAAATTCACAAATGATGAATTATTTCAGGACTTGAACAGAATATTCACATATTTTATTGTTGGTTCTAGACAATAAAGCATTATGGAAAGGTTATCAGCTCATTATTTTAAACATTTGTTTTATTTATTTGAAAGGCAGGATGACAGAGAAAGAGATTATCTTTAATTTTAAGTTTGAAAGCATAATAGAAAACTCAATTACAATACAAACAGAATTTTAAATAACTTTGGCAAAAATATAATAAGAAAGAAAGGTTTATATGAGCAAATTACATGTTTCTCTCATTAATTACATAAAATAAAACTGAATAAATGAAAATATTCACCTCAAATCTGAATGGGAAGTTTCAACATTTGTTAGGTTGTCAACTACAACAAATGATCGATATAAGTTTCATTCTAATCCAATTAAAATGTGAGTATGAATCATTCTTAGATGTATCTGAAAGGATACAATCTGTATGGATTAAATATTTAAAATAATAAAACAATGAAACTTTTTGGAAAATTGAGATAGATTCATTGAAATAAGGCAGGAAATCTGGAAAAGTAATAATGAAAGAGGAAAATATTTTGATGACACAAAAATTTTAAAATGTTATTTGGCAGACCGGCGCCGTGGCTCAACAGGCTAAAACTCCGCCTTGCGGTACCGGCACAACCGGTTCTAGTCCCAGTCTGGGCGCCGGATTCTGTCCCGGTTGCTCCTCTTCCAGGCCAGCTCTCTGCTATGGCCCAGGAGTGTAGTGGGCCCTGCACCCCATGGGAGACCAGGAGAAGCACCTGGCTCCTGCCTTCGGATCAGCGCAGCGCCTGCCGCGGCGGCCATTGGAGGGTGAACCAACAGCAAAGGAAGACCTTTCTCTCTGTCTCTCTCTCACTGTCCACTCTGCCTGTCCAAAATAAATAAATAAATTAATTAATAAAAAATAAATGTTATTTGGCAAAATGCATGTTAACAGCAAAAATGAAAGCTATTGAGAAAGAATATTTGATTACCATTGATAAGATAATAATTTTATTGCATGTAAGGGGCTTCTATTCATTTGCAAGAAAAAACATGACCAAATTATATAAATGAGTAAAACTTATAAATTTTCATAGATTCATAGAAAAAAACCAAAGTGATTTGAACAATATACATGTGTTAAGATGATTTTAGCTGTGAAATACTAATTATTTTCCAATATAAGGAAAAATTTAAAAATACTAACCCCTAGTGCATATCAGTATTTGGATAAAACAGGATTCTTATAGACTTCTGGCAGAAACATGAATTGTAACACCCTTTTTGGAGGAAACAATCTGGCTATTTCCAGATACTACTCTTCAACCCAGGAATTCTATTTCTGTGAATTTACCACATAGAAACCAAAGTTTTGATACCTAGAATATCTGCTCAGAAAATCTCTTCCTACAGAATTGTTTATAGAATACACAATAAAACAATAAATAGGCCAGGACGTGAATTCTCATCAATAGGAAAATACTTGCATATACTGTGTTATACCTACGCATGAATTTTTATGCAATTATGGGAAAGAAGTAAAAGTTATTACTATCAAGCTAAATTTCCATTATTCTGTGATGAAATTAAGATGCAGAGAAATGCTTTCAGAATTATGCCACTGTGTGTATATATTTATATATATACATGGTTTTGAAAATCAGTGTTTGTATATATAAGTATAGACACGTAGATATTTGAAAACAATGGCATAAACATGGGAAAAGATGAGGTTGCCAGTGGTTAGGTTTGAAGTAGGAGGAAATAAATGCAGAAAGAGTGAGAAATAAAGCTTTAAGTCCATAGTACACTGAAAAAAATAGGTACAATTTATGGACCATAAAAGTCAATCTATGTTATTGGTTTACTGAAAAATTAAATGTGTACATGAGTAGAAGGTGAAATGAAAAGATTAAAACATTGATCAACTGGGACCATAATTTTATTTATAAAGAAAGAAAAAATTCAGTGAAAAAAAGCAGGAAATGTTTGAAACGACATGAAGAAAGAAAAATTGTTGAAGCATGTCAACTCATGCTGGTTGGGCTTATTCCAATTTTAGGTTATCTCAGCTGACAGGAAAATAAAGATAAGGCACAGTAATGAGGACAAGGATATGATCTCTGAAGGCCTCATGGGAATCTGAAATATTGCTTATTGCTCTTTAGGATAGAAGAGTGACTTTGGCCTTCTGGGAACACCCAGAATTCTAGTGCTGATCTACATCTCTGCTTGTGTGTTTGTGTTGGGGGTACTATGGTTTGGCTCTGGTTTGAGTGTGCCCCCCATAGGTTCGTGTTGGTCCCCAATGTGGTGGTGTGGAAGCGCTGGGATGTTTAAGAAGTGGGGCCCTAGTGGAAGGTGGTTAAGTCCTTGGGAACACTGCCCTTGGAAATGATTACTGTAGGTCTCCTGGGACCCCAGTCTATTCCTGCAAGGATGAGTTATAAAAAGAATAAGCCTGATTCCTGAATCCCTCACACTTCCTGTCTCACCCTGTGGTCTCTCTCTTGCACACCCCCGCCCCCCGCCATGATGCCATCTACCGCATTATGATGGAGTCAAAGGCTCTCTCCAGGACCCCAGGCCATGCTTTTGGACCCCAAACTTTGAACTGAATAAGCATCTCTTCTTTATACATTCCCTAGCCTTAGATATGTTGTATAGTAATAGGAACTGGACTAACGTGGGGAAATACAACAGAATTCTCATTTTCAGTGGTAGTGGAATTGGGTCTAGAATATGAGTGTGAGTTAGAGAAAGAACAAAACTCTTCATGTGGAAGTAGAAATCCATCCCAAGAGGGGATCCCAGAGGTCAGGGTTCGCGCATTCAACCCTTTGGACACAGTTCCTCTTCCTTGATTCTATTCCTTATGGAACATAGAAGCATGTTCTTTGTGCTTTCTACTTATTGAATTCTTTAGTTAGTGGAGGCATAGGCCTGTGATTATGAAGTAAATTGTACATTATCACAAAAATTCAAAGAAAAAAAGAAGAAAGGTGAGTGGAAGGGAGGGAGGGAAGTATCGTTATGTGCTTAAAATTGTATATATGAAATACTTGAAATCTGTTCTTTTTATATAAATTTTAAAAATATGACTAATCATAAAAAGGAAAAAGCTACTTGGGCTTAGAGGAGGTCTTAGAGAGATTGTCTCTCTCGAAAGAAGCCACAAAACCCACATATGTACCACAAAATCAGGCTGTGCCTTAGAATTGGTAAGGCATAGTCCTTTATCTCATTAACAGATTGCATGTTTTCATTTGTTGCCCGTTCAATTTAGTCCTTCATCAAGGACTCCCAAACCAGGTCTTGAACCCTAAAGGGGCTCTGCAGGTAAGCTGGGGTGGCTTTCCTTGGTGGCCTTGTGGTTGTAGTGTGAGATACTCAGCATTTGGGGAGAGGGAGGATGGATTTGATGGACACTTTTCTTCAGCCTAAATTTGAACCTACTACATAAATTGATGATTTGAAAGATAGCAGGTAACACATCCTCATAATAACTATTGCTCCTCTAAGTTATTACAGTAAAGTCTTCTTGCAAGGAAAGCCCTATCTCCAGAATTTATCTTCTCTCTGAAATTTACCAAATGTGTTTACATATTTCATGCTTTATGATATGCAACTATATCTTACAAATTTTATACATTCTGAGCTTTATATACTTCATAAATATTTTAATTCAAATAAAGTAAATTTCAAAGTGTTATTTTTATCCCAAGAACAAAAAATATAACTATTAATCCTTTCTGATTTTATTAGTGTTCACTAAGTATCATAAACAAAATTAAGGTTCCAACGATTTGTTTAGGGCATTGTTCCTAACAATCACTGTGGCTTATATCTGGAGAGCATGTACAATTTTCTGAAAATATTTTGAAAAATAGGTCATTTTCTCTGAAAACATTTTTACATCCTAACCACTTTTTCACCTATGGCTGCCACAGCTTATTACTTCAAATACCCCTCTTTAGTTTTATCTGTTGGAAATGCTTGTTTTGTTTTAATGCCCACTACACTTTTGAGGGAAAGATACAACAAAAGAATCACAAAATGAAAAATGTGATTTTTTTTCTCTTTGGTTTTCAGATATGGTCAGTTAGGTTCATAGCTTTGGGTTCTCTCAGAATGACCAAGTCTAGAAGGGAACTTACTGACAAGGACAGATCTCAGTGTAAAACAGTCCAAATTTTGCAGATCATTCTAAATTTATTCTTTCTTTCTTTCTTTCTTTCTTTATTTTTTGACAGGCAGACTGGACAGTGAGAGAGAGAGAGACAGAGAGAAAGGTCTTCCTTTTGCCATTGGTTCAGATTCCAATGGCCGCTGCGGCCAGCGCGCTGCGGCCAGTGCACCACACTGATCCGATGGCAGGAGCCAGGTACTTATCCTGGTCTCCCATGGGGTGCAGGGCTCAAGGACTTGGGCCATCCTCCACTGCACTCCCTGGCCACAGCAGAGAGCTGGCCTGGAAGAGGGGCAACCGGGACAGAATCTGGCGCCCCGACCGGGACTAGAACCCGGTGTGCCGGCGCCGCAAGGCGGAGGATTAGCCTAGTGAGCCGCGGCGCCGGCTCTAAATTTATTCTTATTAGCAGGAAAACAAATAAGAAAATCTACCTACAGAATTTTTAAATTTCTCTGTAGAGTGTGTATTTTGGAGTTGAAGCAATTGAAAAAATACTTTAACTAAAAACAACCCTTCCCCACAAAAACAGGTAAAAATAAAATCCTGCTCTGATTCAGACACTCAAAGAGTCCAGAAATGGAATAGGGTTTTCTCTCTCTTCCAATTTCTTTCACACAATCATTTGGACTTGATTTTGAAAGGAAATATTGAGACTATGTTGAACTATTATAATTAATTCCACTCTAGATTTTGTTTTAAACCAAAAAACTATGCTACAAAATTTCTATGGTTCAAATAAATTGAACCCACTTGGATTAATTTTAAAATATTAATTCATTAGGAAATATATTTGCTTTTTAAAAAAGATGTATTCATTTTTTGAATGGCAGAGAAGGGGGAGAGAGAGAGAAGTCTTCCAACCACTGGTTCACTCCCCATATGGCTGCAATGGTCAGAGCTGTGCTAATCCGGAGCCAGGAGTGAGGGGCTTCCTCCAGGTCTCCCATGTGGACGCAGGAGCCCAAGGACTTGGGTCATCTTCTACTGCTTTCCCAGGCCATAGCAGAGAATGGGATTGGAAGTGGAGCAACTGGGACTCGAACTGGCACTCATATGGAATGCCAGCACTGCAGGCAGCGGTTTTACCCACTATACCACAGTGCTGACTCTGAAAGTATATTTACTGATCACATATTTTTTGAAAGATGTATTTATTTGAAGGGTAGAGTGACAGAGAGAGAGAAGAGGAGAAAGCCAGAGAGATAGAGAGATGTTCCATTAGAGGCTGGACCAGGCTGAAGCCAGGAGTGGGGAACTCCACCCAGGTCTCCCACATGGGTGACAGGGATCAAAGTAGTTGGGTCATCATCTGTTGGTTTCCCAGGCACCTTAACAGGGAGCTAGATCAGAAATGGAGCGGCTGGGACTTGACTTATCCTGGCATTGCAATATGGGATGCTGGTGTTACCAGAAGCAGCTTAACCCACCCCACAAACATCTTTGAAACCCTGCATACTGTTGGGTATAGACTCTGAAGTACTTCAGTATGTGCCAAGTCTTTGTATTTATTGGCAGCTTAAGGAGATTAAGAGGCATCCTCAGTTGGATGTTTTCTTTCTGATCCAAAAGGCCAGCTGAGTTTAGAGGCCAACTTCTCAAGTCAGCCTGCCTCTCACTATTACTTGTTTCTCACCCGGAAAGCTTAGTTTGTAGAGAACAATAATTGCTTTTTCTCTTTCTCTCATTTTTCTTCAATTTCCTTTTCTTTTTTCACATCATTCCTTTATTACGCTAATCTGGAAAAAAAAAAAATAGTACAATTGTGCTCAAAATGAGTACTGGGTCCGTGGGGCAGAGCCAAGCAGCTGGAAAACGTGATTCAGAATCAGACAGCAAAAGACACACCTGGTCTCCATCAAGACACATTTTCCTGCCACAAAAAAAGGCAAGGGAGGGGTCCTAAGACAGAGCAGTGGGAGGCACTCCCACCCCTGAGAGGCCAGGCTTACCCCATACTGGTATGAGAAATGACTTATCTTCTGGGAACCACAAGGGGGACCATTTGAGCCACCACTAGGAACCCCAGAAGGCTTTTGTTTAGTGTCAGTTATATATATTTAACTGACCTGATTGCAGAAGCCACAGCAGGACTGGCTCCTGGGAAAGCAGCCCTCTCCTCATTGGTCAGGCTTTCGCGTGGCTCCTCCCTCTCCATACTCTAGGAAGCCCTTAGTCAACAGAGCATGAGCAGACTCGAGCGTTTGGACTTTTTTTTTTTTTTTTTTTTTTTTAAGATTTATTTATTTACTCAAAAGTCAGAGTTACACAGAGAGAGAGGTCTTCCATCCGATGGTTCACTCTCCAATTGGCCACAATAGCCAGAGCTGCGCCAATCCAAAGCCAGGAACAAAGACCTTCTTCCAGGTCTCCCACGCAAGTGCAAGGGCCCAAGGACTTGGGCCATCTTGCACTGCTTTCCCAGAACATAAGCAGAGAGCTGGATGGGAAGAGGAGTATCCAGGACACAAATCAGCACCGATATGGGATGCTGGTGCTGCAGGCAGAGGCTTAGCCCATTATGCCACAGTGCTAGACGATGTTTATAATTCTTAATTGTACTTTTTAGTACTCATGTCTATTTGTCCTACTATTTGTAGTCTCCTTGCAGGCATTCATGAAGTCTGCATTATTTCTAAGTGTGGAAGAAAGCATAGTAATAAATGATGAATGAGAATATTGTTAAGCAGAGCAGATAGGATGAATCTGGGAGGAAAAAGCAAGACTGTTCTGGTGAGTTTCTTCAAGAATGCTCAGTGGCCTCATGATAGGAAGGGAGGTGATGACGTGAAATAGAGTGAAGAATGGAAAAGTTGGATCCACTGGGTGGAGATGGAGGTTCCTAATTGTACTGAATGGTCGGGCCAGGGAATGGTGTGAGGCAGGGACAAATGAGCCTGCAGTCTACCGGGTGCGCTGCGAGAACAGAGGAGGTCCAGAGACTGGGGGCAAAAGACAGAGTCAGTGCTGGTGAGGCAGCGGGAAGGCAAAGAGGAAAGACAGTTTGGAGCTCAGAATTTTGAAAATGAAGTCATTTGGAGCAATGACAAAGGCCAAAGAACAGTCTTAAATGTGGGCAGTTTAAACAGAGGGTAATGAAGTTCCAGCTTGTTTTCATGGTGGAAAAGAAAGGATATTTTAGGTCAGGGGACTAGGTGGGTTATTATTAGAGTGACCACACATCTTCGTTTCCTGGGGACCATCCTAGGCTTTGTCTGCCTTTTCAACATCACTATTAACCATTAACAACATTCTGTTACTCTCCTAAGTGTCTTCGTTTATAGCTAGTTTTTATGAATTGCCACAACAATGTGATACTCCTTATCATAACTAAGATAAACCTGTTCTTCAGGACCTGGGCAGAAAAATCAGGCTGCCAAGGTTATAACTAAAATGCCGTGGGGGATTTAGGGAATAGCTATTGCAATTTAGCATAGGAAGATGATGGTGAAGGTATTCTAAAATTACAACATACATCACCAATCAAATTTTAAAGTTTCACATTCATGCACAAAGTTTCTGTAAGTCTTTTAGATTTAAGTTTATATAAGCCTTTTAGAATCGAATGCATTAAGACAAATTATCCTAGCTCAACACAGGGCTGAAGGTTTTACACTTGAAGGGGAGTCTGATGCCATTGTAACGTTGCTTGGGGGGAAAAAGCACAGGATGAAAGGCCGAGGACCCAGGTCAGTTTTTAACCAGCTAACATGAAAATAACCAAATCAATGATCCTCTCTAAGTACATTTCCTCCCTAGTGAAAAGGAATAATAACAGTCATCTGACCTCTCACAAGGGCTGTGGTGAGGATCGAGTGAAAGGGGGAAAGTCTTTAAAAAGCTGTACAAATGTAAGTTATCAGTATTTTTATTAAGTAATTTGAATATTTTTACATAATGATAGAGGTAACACATAAACTAGTCACCATTTGTAAATAAAGAAATGAATTGTTCATGGCCTACACACTGCTTTCATAAACTGGACATAGGCAGAACACTGGGAAGAATTGAAAACTACAGTCACCTTGTTAGAAATCTGTCTTCTCATTTCACATGAAAGATGGAGTAATTAGTGAACCAAAGGCCTCATGAGAAAATGAGGCAATTTTTGAAGACAGAAATATCCAATGCATTATTTTCTAAGTGTTTTACCTATTAAAACCCCCAACCTAGTCATGAGAAGGTCGACTGTTTTAGAGATTAACTCACTCCACCCGTGTCAGAGGTTAGGCACTCTCTGGTGAGAACAGCTGTTGGTCATTTGTCTTTCTACATCAAAGACCCAGGAAACCTCTTTAGCAAATTAGAGAAGTATTCAGGAGATGAAATTAGCTCCTGGTATAAAGACAATATATACCACAATGGTAGTTACCCTACAGTAAAAATAGGAAGTATTCAAAATTAATTGAAACAGTAACATTTCCTAGAAAATCTGTTACTGATGGAGAAGCATGTAAGAATACCTGTATTTGACATTTTAGATTATGCATATTTAGATCATGTTTTATTCTAGGTTTGAAAATATGTCAAAATGATACCTAAAATTTTACATGTCAATTTATGTTGGAAAATTATTTATTTTTCATGTAGAGATTTTTTTTCAAGGAGTAAACTCAACTTTAATTGACAGAAAGAGGTGTCCTTACATACAGTTTGTGGTAAGTTTCAGCCTAGAATAATAGGAAAAGAATGCAAACTTCTGTGAAAATGAATACACTTTTGGAAAAAAATGAATATATTTTAAATTCTAACTAAGGTCTAAGATGTGTGTTAGACATATTATATGAATTATGGCATTTAATGCTCAGCAATATATAAAGAGGTAGAGGCCATTCCCACTTCCACTTTTTATTAAAGGATGAGATAGCCAGGTTAAGTTAGAAGAGAAGGTATGGCAGACAGAATTCTTAAGACTCTGTCTCCTCTCAATCATTCTAGTCCCTTGGTTATTTAATCAGACACTTACTAGATTGTGCTGTGAAGGGATTTTGCTGTTGTTAAATTAGAGTCCCAAATCAGTTGACCTTAAGACATGGAGATTATCCAAATGGATCTAATCTAATCACATAAGTCCTTTAATAGGCAGATGTGGAAATGAAGAGTGAGTTGAAGAGTGGGAAAGATAGGACTTGCTCTTGCTGATTTGAAGTTGGAGGGGCAGGGGTTTTTGTGGGTGTGGGTAACTCTTAGGAGCAGAGTGAAACTCAGCTGAGAGCAAGCAAAGAAATGGAGACTTCAGTCTTTGAGCCATAAGGAGAGGCGTTCTGTGTAAACTCTTCAGATAAGTTTCCAGGGTGGCCAACTTCTGGGTTTTGGCCTTGTGAGACTCTCAGCAGAGGATCCAGCTGAGCTGTGCCAGACTTCTGAAGTGCAGACCTGTGAGAGAGTGGATGGGTGTTCTTTTACACTGTTAAATTTGTAGTGAGTTGTTACAGTGGCCATAGAAAACTAACAAGCATCTCAAAACAAGGAAGGAAGCATTAGATCTAAGATCCAACCCATTCAGAACAGGGTATTGTGATGCAAATTGATGAGAGCAAGATTAGTAGGTTGGCTAGAATATATACCATTCGTTCATTCTATCAATAATTATTCCCTGCTCCAAGCATATTTTGGTTATCCTATCATATTTTGGTTATTCTATCAATCCTAACATATTTTGGCTATTCTATCAATAATTATTTCCTGCACCAAACATATTTTGGTTATCCTTTATATGCCATGCCTGTTACTGTGAGCACTGCAGAGATAAAAAATGCAGCCCCTTTCCTCAAAGTTAGCGATTAGAAGTTGGAGGAATACCAACAAATGAATCAGTGCAGAGCAGTTTGTCTCTTATGCACTACAGAAAGATCGGCTAGAGGTTTTGATAGCACAAATGCATTCAGTTAATTTCTTACCACGTTGCCTGCGGTAGGCGGGATAATTGGGTCCCCCAAAATGTTCTTGTTCTGGTCCCCTGAACCCAGGCATGTATTGTGTTAGACAGCAAGAGAAAATTGAGGATACACAGGAAATTAAGGCTGCTAATCAGCCACCTTAATATAGGGAAAATAATACTGTATTATCCAGAAATGGATAGATGGAGATGGAAGAAAAAGAATGATGGTGTGAGAAGAACTCAACAGGCAGTGAAAGCTTTGAAGATGGAGAAAGGGTCCTCATGTCAAAGCACATGGGGGCTTCTAGAGGTGGGAAAAGACAAACGAATGGACTATTTCCAGGAATCTAACCCTGTGGATATCTTAATCTCACTTCAATGACTCAGTAAACTTCTAACTTCTGTAACTGTAAGATAAATAAGTCAAGTTTTTAGAAACCAAAAAATTCATAGTACTTTTTTATAGCAGCATTAGCAAACTAATATATTTCCTGAATCTGTCTGGATTGAGATGAATGAAAGCATGAGTAGAGAAATGAAATACATTAAGGTTGTTCTATTTGCATTCATATTCAGGAGCATTAAAAACACACAGCTCATAAGAGAAAAAACTTGATAGATTAAACTTCATCAAAGTAAACACTTGTGTGCTAAAGAAAGTATTAATAAAATGGAAAAATACAGCTGCAGACTGGGAGAAACTGTTTATGAACATAAACCTGATATAGGACTTGTATCCAGAACAGATAGATTTCTTAAAAATTAGTAATAAGAAGACAAATAATCCAATTAAAAGATGGGAAAATATTTTGAAGAGACTTCACCTAAGGAGACACACAAGTGACCAATAAGGACAGGAAAATAAGTTTAACATCAATAGTTACTAGGGAAATGCCAATTAAAACTACGACAAGATACAAATGAGATAAGATAGAGGCAAGAGTCACAAAATCAAGACCCCCCCCCATCTGATATGTATCCCTCTGCCACTGAAGTTTGCCTCACCCAGTTCCAAACCAATCAGAAACAAGGAGCGCTCACATCCTAGCTGCAAAAGATCCCCTACTGCCTGTGCACATGCCCAGAGTAGCCTAATGTGATTAACCCCTGGGCAAGGTGGTAATGAGCAACACCACCATTTTGAGTGTGCCATGTGCAAGAGAAACATAAGCACCTGCACAGAACCTTGGGTTGGGTACAAGTAGAGGTGCGCAGTGTGCCAAGGTGGAACCACTGCGCCCCCCTATTGGGTAAAAACCCCTGCCCCAGCTCCCTTCACTGAGTCAGTCAATGGCGCTTCTTCCTGCTATACTGTCTTATGCACAAGTGAAAGCTCCCAGTAAACCCTGTCTGGGTTACACATTGGCTTCTTGACAATTTTTATTATAAGGCATCCAAAGAACCTTGGGTCAATATCACGGCTATGTACCTAGAAGGTTAACATTAAGAAGACTGAAAATGCCAACTGTAGATGAAGATGTTGAGCAACTATAATTCTCACATTTTGCTGATGGAAATATCAAATGGTACAACTACTTTGCAACACAGTTGTTTCTTATAAGTTTATTCTAAGTTAAACATATACCACCTGACTTTGCAGTCCCCCTTCTAAGTATTTATCCTAGAGAACTAGATATACACATTCAAACTAGGATCTAGATGTGAATGTTTACAGCAATTTGATCTGTAATCGCCCAAACTGGAGACAATCCATCTATAGGCAAATGGATAAAGAAGTTGTGATACAGCCATCTAGTAGAATATGGCTCCAGAATAGAAGGGAAAGAATTGCTGATGCGCACAACAGTGTGAGTGGATCTCAAAACCATTATGCTAGATACAAGTGAAAGAACCTAGATACAAATGGCCACATATTGCTCATTTCTATGTGACATTCTAGAAATGGCAAAATCCAGTGATGGAGAAAATAAATAACAGTTACCAGGGACTGGGAACAGGGCAGTTGATTGCAAAGGGACTAGAGGGAACTTTTGGGGATGATGAAAATATTACCAAGGGCAGGTGTTATGGCACAATAGGTTAAGCTGTTACTTGGGATATCTGCAACTCCTATGAGATTGTCTGGGTTCAAGTCCTCCTTCTGTTCCAGCATCCTGTTAATGCATACTTGGAAAGAAGCAGGTGAGGCTGGCGCCGTGGCTCAATAGGCTAATCCTCCGCCTGCAGCGCCCAGCACCCTGGGGTTCTAGTCCCAGTCAGGGCGCCGGAACCTGTCCTGGTTGCTCCTCTTCCAGTCCAGCTCTCTGCTGTGGCCTGGGAGTGCAGTGGAGGATGGCCCAAGTCCTTGGGCCCTGCTCCTGAATGGGAGACCAGGAGAAGCACCTGGCTCCTGGCTTCGGATCAGCACGGTGGGCCGGCTGCAGTGCACCAGCCGCAGCGGCCATTGGGGGGTGAACCAACGGAAAAGGAAGACCTTTCTCTCTGTCTCTCTCTCTCACTGTCCACTCTGCCTGTCAAAAAGAAAAATAAATAAATAAAAAAGAAAAAAAAAAAAGCAGGCGATGGCTCAAGTACTTGGGTTCCAGCCAGTCATGAGGGAGATTCAGGCTGAGTGATTTCCTGGCTCCTGGCTTTAGCCTGGTGCAGCACCAGCTGTTGTAGGCATCTTGGGAGCGAACCAGTGAATGGGAGATCTCTTTACCTTTCCTTCCTTCCTCCCTTCTTCCTTTCTTCCTTTCATATAGACAAACTTTTAAAGATACTACATCTCTTGCTTGTGATTATGGTTACAAACTATATACATCTATAAAAATTAACTGAATATACACTTTAAAGAAAAATTTTACTTCATATAAGTTATGCTTCAGTAAACTTGATTTAAACTACTTCCTCCCCTCCAAAGAAAATAGGTAATAACACATGATTTAAATGAGGATCTTACAAGCTGCCCAAATACAATCTCTCTCAAGAAAATATGGCTTCTTAAATAGATAAAGGTGGAAATCACACACATACAAAGCTTTATGATTACTGCTAATGCATTAAAATTCAGCTGAAGTGTACATTTCCTTGTCTAGTTTATTAAATCAATATAAAACTTTAAAAAGGATATTTTAATTAAGAACCCAGAGATGAATTAAAATAGACTGAAAGAAAAATGGGAAATGTTCTCACATCATTTTTGTGGAAAAAAAAACTCACTCAGATAAACAGTTTGATGCACGGTGAATAGTACATTGAGAATTACACAATAGTGTGCTGAAATGAGTGTAATTTATCTCGCTCAACATTCAGGAATAGACTTTTAAAGGATTTTTTTTTTTACTAAAAAGAGAAACATTTCCACGCTTGTAAAGTGCTCTAAGCTCCTCAGAGAAAAATGCTAAGTACAGGGTATTATTATTTCATGAGCTTTGAGCATACTTTGACAGTCATTATAGTTGTTCCATTTATAATTGCTGGGACTGCCTCCATGAAGTGCATCTTTTGTGTGTGCATTTGTAATTCATTAAAAGCACAGTCAGTTTGGGAAATGCCCTTTCGGAGATATGGGCATTGAACTGGTGAGAAGGCAATTCTTTGACCTAAATTGCTTGGTGCCATCTGAGGTCATAAAGCTGCTCAATCCAACCAGCAGTGCTTCTGTGTCGAAATGAGGTCTCAATGTCTCTCTGTGAATTAACTATACGCAAGAAATTTTTTTTAAGAGTTTTATGTTGTGGACAGCTCTTTTGAGAATATAATTTGGCAAGGGACTATCACCCTTACCTCTTATTTTACAAAAGGGGACCTGAAGATTGCAATAGGAAACCGATTCAATTAGAAAAAGTATCTTTATTTTACTTACAAATTTTATAGTCTACTGGGGGAAAAGTCCAATCCAATTCTTTGTTAATATCCTTCAATTGCGCTATATTTCATTTGTAAATGTGAAATGCTTCTCACTATTTTAATAAGCACTGCTGCCTCTTCCCTTGGGGGTTAGTGAACACAGTCAATAGCCATAAACTCTGAAGATGTGACAGGATGTTTCATCTCATTAAGATGCCACGCAACCAAGATTCCTTCATCCTCCTACTTACATCTGATTTGTGCTCCTCAAATCTGACCTTTAAGGCCTTTGTTGCTTTGCAAACACATTGCATGTCCCAGGGGCACATAATTAAGTAGGTCACGTGCATCACATTGCGTATTAGTGCTTGCTTCTCAACATGCATTTCCTCTGTTCCATGTGGGAAAATTCTCTTTTTCATAAGACATTCTGGGATAAATTCTTGGCAATTTCCACAGAAAAAATGTCCTTGATTCATTGTGGGAATACTGAAGGTCATTTGGGATTTCATCAGTCATGAGAATAATTGGTCTCACATTGTTTAAAGAGCAGAGTCCACTCATACTAATTGTAGTATTGCCTTAGGCTTGTGATTCTAGAGATATAAAAGTGCTCTCAAGAATAATAGTTTCCGTTGTACCCTTTGCCAATTAAAGTATAGTAGATAAATAATTTTAATAATATTCTATGAAATGGTATAACAAAATTTTAAAACACTTAAGATATATTTTGAAAATCTTTGACATTGCTAAATTGGCTTGCATACATGCATGCATATCTTATAGAGTTTAACTTTTTTTGAAAAATGGTATTTACTGTTCATGCTATAGAATTTTCCAATCAAATAAATAAATATGCATGCCATAATCACTTATAATTTTGCTTTCATAATTTTAATAACTGAGGGTAAAATTTTAGCAATGAGATAAAATTTCATTTTGCTACCTATAATTAGTGAATTGTAAAAGATTTTAAGATATTTAATACACATCATTTTTTTCTTTCATCAAATTTATTTCAATGTATAGCTAAAATTATATGTACTTATTATAAGTAGATTTTGAAGAAAATCAGGAATAGTGGCTCTGTCTCTCCATCCCACCCTTATATTCAAGTAAATCAAGTACTTTTTCTCCACCCGAGAAATCAACTATATTAACCCAAGGTAAAGCATTTGTGTCCTCATTAACAGGCTCATTTAATTAAGGCGGGTTGCACCACTACTGGCTTGTTTCCTAGTGAAGCTAATAAAGTGGTGAAAACAAATCATTGAATTTTCTATGATGATCGTGCTAAGAAATAAACAGGAGGTGAGATGGTGGCAAGGAAGATTCAAAGTCCCGTGGAACGGTGTTTCTAGGATCTGATGTGCTTACACATCACCTAGAAGCCTTTCTTAACCGGGGATTCCAATTGAGCCATTCTGGGATGAAGTCCAAGAATCTTCATTTCTCACCTGTCAGGTGATGCCTAGGCTGTTCATCATTATATTCTGGTTTACTGTTTGTATGAGGACTGTGGATTGGCACACAGTTCTGGGTACCACTTGAGGCTGAGTTGCCTCCTTTTGTTGCAAAGGAAGGAACACCCAAATGAATAGCAGCAAAATGTCACTCCACAATACACCTGCTGGATTCCAATACACAGTCTGGCTTCTCTCACCTTTATCTCCTGTGATAGCTTTCCTGAACCAGAGCTATTGACTTTAGGAGGGATGGCCAGGCTGCTTTTTCTCTGACCTGTTTTGTTTGGAATACTGACAAGTGGAATATGTGGGCCTAAATGCAGCACAAAGTCAAAAAGGGTGGTTTACTTGGGAGGCAAAGGTTAATGGGGAACAGTGCCAGACATTGACAGTGTGAGTCTGTGCATGATTGTGTGTGCCCATGTGTATACTTCCACCTTTAGTTGGGTAGAACTGGACTACAATGAGGTCTCACTTTCACGTTTTCTCTGGAGCATGGGTTCAAACTTCTGTGTTCAATCTTCTTGTACATAAAGACTTCCTTTTTAATACAAAAAAAAATTACAGAATTTTTTTCTTCAGGTGAACATTCACAATCAAAAGCCTTGAAATGATTTTACCTTTGAACATTTTAAGATTATCTGCATAAATTTGGGGGAGAATAGTACACACATGAGAAGCATTTTATTAATTCATCTTGCAAACCATGCTTGCTCTCTGCAGCCATGGTTTTGGAGTCACTCATGAAACTCCTACTTCATGGCATCGTGTTTAGATATCTTTCCATTGTGTTGTCCAGGATGACCGATTCCCTGTGAATCATAGGGAGTCAGGAGGGACTGGAGATAACAGACTTTCACAGAATCCAGAAGCACTGGAGGGTTCCTGAAAATTAATATGTTGAAAATAGGAATTAAGAGATACTAAACCTGTCCTTAACACAATAAATTGTGAGTGTTTGACAAAGAATTCAAAGATTCATTTGACTTCCTGGAGATATTTTCCTGCTTCTATTTATTATCTTTGGCTGGGTAATACTTCTCTGTAAACATTATGCCAACAAAGCCAACAGTAATATGTAAAGGTTTATTGCCAAGACCTTACCATCATTAGAGGGAATTTCCACATTTTGAAATAACAGTTCTGTGTTCTCTTTGAGGCATATTTTCTTTTTTTTAAGATTTTATTTATTTGGAAGGCAGAGTGAGAGAGAGAGAGAAAGAGAGAGAGAGAGAGAGACCAAAACAGCTGGGATTTAGGCTAGGCTGAAGCCAGGAGCCAGAAGCTTCTTTTGGTCTCCCATGTATGATGCACTTGGGCTATCCTCCACTGCTTTCCCAGGTGCATTAGCAGGGAGCTGGTTCAGAAGTGGAACAGCTGGGTCTTGAACTGGTACCCATATGGGATGCCAGTGCTGCAGGCAGTGGCTTAACCTGCTGTGCTACAGCACTGGGCCCCTGGCATATTTTCTATAACCCATTTCCTTTTTATCCCAGCCACATGACTAATCTGTCCTTCCCACCCTCCATCACCGTGTGGACTATGGCCATGACACTGACTTCTGGGTAATGGAATTTGGGAAGAAATGTGTTCCTTCTGGAAGACTGCTTTGTAATGAACTCCTTCATGATTCTGTGTGCACTCATTTTCCTTTTGTGACTGACTAGAGAAAAAAGGAGCACTGAGAGAAGGGAGGAGCCACAGAGAGAACAGTCTTGGCCAATGAATGATGATGATGGAGAAGGCCATCTGGAGAGGAAACTCAACACAGATTGGCAACTTTGGAGAAAACAAGCCCCTGTTGTGTGGGGGGTATTGTACATTTGGGAGTGTGTGTGTGTGTGTGTGTGTGTGTGTTTGTGACTCAGTAAGCCTCCACGAAATGATACAGGTGGAAAATAGGAGGATCAATCTCATTTTGATGGCCACTCTAGCCACTGACCACATTTTCAAGTTTGAATATTTGGCAGAATCCCTGTATAAGTTTTAGGCACATCTTAAATCCTTGTAGAAGAGAAGTGAGTTTGGTGCTACCATGTGGATCCTGATCCTTGATGAGCCAGTCACCCAGAGGACAAAGTTTAACAGCCTATGTCCTGTTCCATCCTCTATTCAGAAACAACTCCGGATTTTCTATTTTAAAAAATTCCTTTCATGTGTACATGGCTATTCCTCTTACAGTAACTCTCTAACTCAGGGATTTTTTTTTACGTCGCTAAGTTCTTTCTTTTTTTTTAGAGGGTTCAGTGTGACATTTCTTTTTTTATTTATTTAGTAAATATAAATTTCCAAAGTACAGTTTATGGATTACAATGGCTTCCCCCTGCATAATTTCCCTCCCACTCGCACCCCTCCCATCTCCTGCTCCCTCTCCCATTCCATTGACATCAAGATTCATTTTCAATTATCTTTATATACAGAAGATCGATTTAGTATATATTAAGTAAAGATTTCATCAGTTTGCACCCACACAGAAACACAAAGTGTAAAATACTGTTTCAGTACTAGTTATAGCATTACTTCACATTGGACAACACACTAAGGACAGATCCCATATGAGAAGTAAGTACACAGTGACTCCTGTTGTTGACTTAAAAAATTGACACTCTTGTTTATGGCATCAGTAATCTCCCTAGGCTCTAGTCATGAGTTGCCAAGGCAATGGAAGCCTTTTGAGTTCACCGACTTCGATCTTATTCCAACAGGGTCATAGTCAAAGTGGAAGTTCTCTCTCCCTTCAGAGAAAGGTACCTCCTTCTTTGATGGCCCCGCTCTTTCCACTGGGATCTTACTCACAGAGATCTTTCATTTAGGTCTTCTTTTCTTTTTTTTTTTTTTTTCCCAGAGTGTCTTGGCTTTCCATGCCTAAAATACTCTCATGGGCTCTTCAGCCAGATCTGAATGCCTTAAGGGCTGATTCTGAGGCCAGAGTGCTATTTAGGACATTGGCCATTCTATGAATCTGCTGTGTATCCCGCTTCCCATGTTGGATCGTTCTCTCCCTTTTTGATTCTATCAGTTAGTATTAGCAGACACTAGTCTTGTTTGTGTGATCCCTTTGACTCTTAGACCTATCAGTGTGATCAATTGTGAACTTAAATTGATCACTTGGACTAGTGAGATGGCATTGGTACATGCCACCTTGATGGGATTGTACTGGAATGCCCTGGCACGTTTCTAACTCCACCATTTGGGGCAAGTCCGATTGAGCATGTCCCAAGTTGTACAACTCCTCCCTCTCTTATTCCCACTCTTATATTTAACAGGGATCACTTTTCAGTTAAAATTTAAACACCTAAGAATAATTGTGTGTTAATTACAGAGTTCAACCAATAGTACTAGAACAAAAAAAATACTAACATGGATAAAGTATTACATTGTACATCAACAGTCAGGACAAGGGCTGATCAAGTCACTGTTTCTCATAGTATCCCTTTCACTTCAACAGGTTTCCCCTTTGGTGCTCAGTTAGTTGTCGCCAATCAGGGAGAACATATGATATTTGTCCCTTTGGGACTGGCTTAATTCACTCAGCATAATGTTTTCCAGATTCCTCCACCTTGTTGCAAATGACTGGGTTTCATTGTTTTTGACTGCTGTATAGTATTCTATAGAGTACATGTCCCATAATTTCTTTATCCAGTCTACTGTTGATGGGCATTTGGGTTGGTTCCAGGTCTTGGCTATTGTGAATTGAGCTGCAATAAACATTAATGTGCAGACTGCTTTTTTGTTTGCCAATTTAATTTCCTTTGAGTAAATTCCAAGGAGTGGGATGACTGGGTTGAATGGTAGGGTTATATTCAGGAATATACGGAGGAATCTCCAGACTGATTCCATAGTGGCTTGACCAGTTTGCATTCCCACCAACAGTGGGTTAGTGTCCCTTTTTCCCCACATCCTCGCCAGCATCTATTGTTGGTAGATTTCTGAATGTGAGCCGTTCTAACCTGGGTGAGGTGAAACCTCAATGTGGTTTTGATTTGCATTTCCCTGATGGCTAGTGATCTTGAACATTTTTTCATGTGTCTGTTGGCCATTTGGATTTCCTCTTTTGAAAAATGTCTATTGAGGTCCTTGGCCCATCTCTTAAGTGGGTTGTTTGTTTTGATGTTGTGGAGTTTCTTGATTTCTTTGTAGATTCTGGTTGTCAACCCTTTATCTGTTGCATAGTTTGCAAATATTCTTTCCCATTCTGTCGGTTGCCTCTTCACTCTCCTGACTGTATCTTTTGAAGTACAGAAACTTCTCAATTTGATGCAATCCCAAGTGTTAATTTGGCTTTGACTGCCTGTGTTTCTGGGGTCTTTTCCAAGAAGTCTTTGCCGGTACCTATAACTTGCAGGGTTTCTCCAATGCTCTCTAATAATTTGATGGTGTTGGGTCGTAGATTTAAGTCTTTAAACCATGTTGAGTGAATTTTTGTGTAAGGTGAATGGTAGGGGTCTTGCTTCATGCTTCTGCACATGGAAATCCAATTTTCCCAGCACCATTTATTGAATAGACTGTCCTTACTCCAGGGATTGGTTTTGGATCCTTGATCAAATATAAGTTGGCTGTAGATGTTTGGATTGATTTCTGGTGTTTCTATTCTGTTCCATTGGTCTATCCATCTGTTTCTGTACCAGTACCATGCTGTTTTGATAACAACTGCCCTTTAGTATGTCCTGAAATCTGGTATTGTGATGCCTCCAGCTTTGTTTTTGTTGTACAAGATTGCTTTAGCTATTCGAGGTCTCCTGTGTCTCCATATGAATTTCAGCATCATTGTTTCCAGATCTGAGAAGAAGTTCTTTGGTATCTTGATTGGTATTGCATTGAATCTATAAATTGCTTTGGGGAGAATGGACATTTTGATGATATTGATTCTTCCAATCCATGAGCATGGAAGATTTTTCCATTTTTTGGTATCCTCTTCTATTTCTTTCTTTAAGGTTTTGTAATTCTTATCGTAGAGATCTTGAACGTCCTTGGTTAAGTTTATTCCAAGGTATTTGATTGCTTTTGTAGCTGTTGTGAATGGGATTGATCTTAGAAGTTCTTCCTCAGCCGTGGCATTGCCTGTGTATACAAAGGCTGTTGGTTTTTGTGCATTGATTTTATATCCTGCTACTTTGCCAATAGTCTCTTAGTAGTCTCAATAGTCTCTTAGTAGAGTTCTTTGGGTCCCCTAAATAATCATATCATCTGCAAAGAGGGATAGTTTGAGTTCTTCCTTCCCAATTTGGATCACTCTAATTTCTTTTTCTTGCCTAATAGCTCTGGCTAGAACTTCCAGAACTATATTGAATAGCAGTGGTGAGAGTGGGCATCCCTGTCTGGTACCAGATCTCAGTGGAGATGCTTCTAACTTTTCCCCATTCAATAGGATGTTGGCCATGGGTTTTTCATATATTGCTCTGATTGTATTGAGGAATGTGCCTTCCATACCCAGTTTGCTTAGAGTTTTCATCATGAACGGGTGTTGTATTTTATCAAATGCCTTCTCGGCGTCTATTGAGATAATCATATGTTTTTTATTCTGCAGTCTGTTAATGTGGTGTATCACATTGATTGTTTTGCGCACATTGAACCATCCCTGCATACCAGGGATAAATCCCACTTGGTCTGGGTGGATGATCTTTCTGATGTGTTGTTGCATTCTACTGGCCAGAATTTTATTGAGGATTTTTGCATCTATGTTCATCAGGGATATTGGTCTGTAATTCTCTTTCTTTCTTTCTTTCTTTCTTTCTTTCTTTCTTTCTTTCAGGCAAAGTGGACAGTGAGAGAGAGAGAGAGACAGAGAGAAAGATCTTCCTTTGCTGTTAGTTCACCCTCCAGTGGCCGCCACGGGCAGCACGCTGCAGCCGGCACGCCACGCTGATCCGAAGCCAGGAGCCAGGTGCTTCTCCTGGTCTCCCATGGGGTGCAGGGCCCATGCACTTGGCCATCCTCCACTGCACTCCCGGGCCACAGCAGAGAGCTGGCCTGGAAGAGGGGCAACCGGGACAGAATCCGGCGCCCCGACCGGGACTAGAACCCAGTGTGCTGGCGCCGCTAGGTGGAGGATTAGCCTATTGAGCCGCGGTGCCGGCTTGTAATTCTCTTTCAATTCTGCATCTTTCTCTGGCTTAGGAATTAAGGTGATGCTGCCTTCATAAAAAGAAATTGGGAGGATTCCCTCTTTTTCGATTGTTCTGAATAGATTGAGAAGAATTGGAGTTAGTTCTTTAAATGTCTGGTAGAATTCAGCAGTGAATCCATCTAGTCCTAGGCTTTTCTTTGTTGGGAGGGCCTTTATTACTGTTTCAATTTCTGTCTCAGTTATGGGTCTGTTTAGGTTTTTGATGTCTTTCTGGTTCAATTTAGGTAGGTTGCATGTGTCCAGGAATCTATCCATTTCTGATAGATTTCCCTGTTTGCTGGCATACAAGTCCTTGTAGTAATTTCTGATGATTCTTTTTATTTCTGTGGTGTCTGTTATGTTTCCTTAACTCAGGGATTTGATTCACCTGTCAGTGTTTCTTTTTGGAATGACTTCCTTTTGTTGCTACCAAAGAAAAGTTTTATTTTTCTATAAGACAAGGGCTGCCTTCACTATCTTAGTTTGTGTTGTGCTCTAAGAATGCAAATAGATTTCTCATAGTTCTGGAGGCTGGGAAGTCAAGGTCAAGGTGCTGACAGGTTTGGTTTCTGGTAAGGGTCTGCTCTCTGCTTTCAAGATGGTTCCTAACATTCTTCATCCTCTGTTGGATGGGAGAAATGCTGCTTCCTATGCAGGAGAAGACCCAAGGGAATGCAGGTTGGGGGTGAGCTTGCCTTCTTTTTTTGAAAACCTTTTATTGAAATACTATATACATCCCAAGAAATATCACATTTATTAATCTGTGTGTGTTGAATCATCCATGTATGCCTGGGATCAATTCCACTTGGCCTGTGTGGATGATCTTTTTGATGTATTGTTGAATTCATTTTGCTAGTGTTTTGTTGGGGATTTTTACATCTGGAATATTGGTCTACAATTTTCTTTTGCTGTTGTATCTTACCATGGTTTAGGAATTAAGATAATGCTAATCTCATCGAATGTTTTTGGGAGGGTTTTCTCTCTCTCTTTCAATTGTTTTGAATACATTTCAAATACATTAAGAAAATTTGGTATTAATTCTTAAAATTTGGTAGAATTCAGCAGTGAAGGCATCCGGTCTTGGGCTTTTCTTTGTTGGGAGGCTCTTTACTACTGATTCAATCTCAGTCTTGACTGTTGTTTTATTCAGACTTTTCCATGGCTTTGTGCCTCAATTTTGGCAAATTATGTGTCCAGAAATATATACATTTCTTCTAAATTTCCAATTTGTTGGCATATTGCCATTTTTAATAATTCTTAATGATTCTTTGTATTTCTGTGGTATTGGTTGCAATATTTACTTTTTTATCTCTGATTTTATGAATTTGGTCCCCCCTCTTTTTTGTTAGGTTTTTAACACCTTTCCAGTTTTTTGATGTAGGTACTTATTCTTATACTCTTTTCTCCTAACACTGCTTTTCCTGTGTACTGTAAGTTTTGATATGTTGTGTTTTCATTTTCATTCATTTCAAGAGATTTTTTTTATTCCCTTTTGATTTCTTCTATGACACACTATTCGCTAAGGACATGCTATTAATCTCCATGTGTTTGTGCATTTTCTAGTTTCTTTTGTTGTTAATTTCCAATTTCATTCCATTATAGTCAGAAAAGATGCATGAAATTATTTCAATTTTTTTAATTTATTGAGACTTATTTTTATGGCCTAATATATCATTTATCCTACAGAATGTTTATGCTCTGGTGAAAAATATAGATTCTGCAACTGTGAGATGAAATGTTCTCTAGATATCTATTAGGTTCATTTGTTCTATAGTATACTATATTGTTGTTTCTTTGTTGATTTTTTGGTTTGGTTGATCTTTCAATTGATCAAAGTGGGGGATGAAGTCTCCCATTAATATTGTATTGGAGCTTATCTCTTTCTTTAGATCTATTAACATTTTTTTTTGACAGGCAGAGTTAGTGAGGGAGAGAGACAGAGAGAAAGGTTTTCCTTTCCATTGGTTTACCCCCTCAAATGGCCATGCATAAACATTTACTATAGTCACATCTTCATGTTGAATGGATCTCTCAATTATTAAATAATTACACCCTTTGGCATTTTTTAACAATTTTTACCTTAAAGTCTATTTTGCCTGATATGAGTATAGTGACTCCCGCATGATTTTGATTTCCATTTGTATGAAATATATTCTTCCATCCTTTCACTTTAAGTTGGTGTATCTTTATCAAAGTGTATTTCTGATAGACAGCATATAGAGGAGTCTTTTTTTAATCTAGTCAGCTAGTTTGTAACTTTTAATTGGAAAATTTAGTACATTCAAGGTTATAATTGATAGATAATGACTTTACCCTGATATTTTTCCATGGATATTCCCATTGTTGTTTTGAATATTCTTTATTTTATTAAAATAAGCCTCTAGTTTAAAATTTTTATACTTTTATATTCTTTCATTATGTTGGTTGTCTTTCTCTGTTTCTGTGTGTAGCACATCTTTAGGTGTCATTTGTAAGACTGGCTGGGTGGTGATAAATTCTTTCAGTTTTTGCTTGTCCTGGAAGCTCTGTAGTTCACCTTCATTTGTAAATGAGAGCTTAGCTAGGTAAAGTATTCTGGGTTGGAAGGTTTTTTTCTTTTGGGACCTGCACTATATCTCTCCATTTCCTCCTGGCTTGTAGTGTCTCTGTTGAGAAACCAGAGTCAGTTTGACGGCAATTCCTTTAAAGGTGATCTGAACTTTGTTTCTTCCAGACTTTAGGAGAGTCTCTTTATGTTTTATTTTAAAATATTTGACTATAATGTGTCCTCATGAAAATCTTTCTGATCATGCCTATTTGGGGTTCACTATGTGCTTCCTGTATTGGAATGCCCACATCCTTCTCCAAATTGGGGAAATTTTCTGCTATTAATTCACTGAATAGATTTTGTAAGCCGTTCTTTTTTTCCGTACCTTCAGGAACTGCTAATGTTTCAGGAACACTGGTGAGGTGACTCCGGGTTTGTGTCTTGGTGTCAATGACAATTTACAAGGTCGGACACAACTGTGAGAGTGGAAGTGAAGTTTTATTTAAGTCAGAGAAAGAGAGACGCCGAACAAAAGGAGAGGAACAAAAGGAGAGGACGGTAGAAAAACAGACCAAGCCTGGAGGACTTGCAACATAGGGGTCTTTGTATGTCTTTACCACGTTATCGCCAAGGAACAAAGGTAGTGGTTATACATTAGCTCCTGTGAAGGCCCTGACAGTCTTAATGGAGCCCTTTCTAGCTTTTTTTTTTTTAATCAAAATCTAGATTTTGACATCATTGATAAGCATTTGTTAGGAGGGGCGTGCATCACGTTCTGTTTAGTGCGTATGTGCTGGGAAAGCACTGCAGTTTGTCTGTGCTGATGATGAGCTGTGGGATGGCGTTAGTCTCTACTGCTTTTAATCTCGAGCTCACCAACTAGGACTTTTGTAGTTGTCATTTGTTGATATCCCATAGATTCTGAACACTGTTTTCGGTCTTTCTAAATTTTTCTCCTTTTTTTTTTTTTTTTTTTTTGATCTGACAGATATTTCAAATGACCTGCCTTCTGGCCTTCTGGATTGGATATTTTTGTTTTTTAAAAAAGATTTATTTATTTATCTGAAAGGCAGAGAGAGAGAGAGAGAGAGAGAGGTCTTTCATCTGCTGGTTCACTCCCCAAATGGCCGCAAAGGCCGGAGCTGTGCCCATCCAAAGCCAGGAACCATGAGCTCCTTTTGGGTCTCCCACGAGGGTGCAGGGGCCCAGGAACTTGTGCCACCTTCTGCTGTTTTCCCAGGCCGTAGCAGACAGCTGGATTGGAAGTGGAGCAGCCAGGTCTCAAATGGGCCCATATGGGATGCCAGAACTGCAGGCAGAGGCTTTACCTGCTATGCCACAGCGCTGAACCCTAGGTTGAATATTCTTTATTCTTCCTCATCAAGTCTGTTGTAAAGATTTTATACAATATTTTTTATTTGACTTATTGGATGCTTCATTTCTAGTTTTTTTTTCAGTATAACTATCTGCAGAATTTCTAATCCATAGCATGACTGATTCTCTTATTTTATGTAACTGTTTCTCTGTGATTTTTAACTGTACAGTCATTCTTTCAAATTCACTTTCAGGCATTTCATCAATCTCTCCTTCTTTGAAGCCCAATATTAATGAATTATTTTGTTCCTTTAGGGGAGTTATATTGTCTTCTTTGTTCATGCTTCTTGTATTTCTATATGGATTTTTTGCATGGCTCAGGACCTACTATTACTATCTCCTCTGGAGATTTTCTGTAGTTGCACCAGATGGGTGCCTGGGAACTCATCTGCAACCCATGGTCCTCTCAGCTCCATGCCTATGCCCAGAACTTCCACAGTCACAGAGTGCAGAAGCCTACTCTCCACCCTGCGAGCTGCCCTGTCCCCAGTGCTGGCAGCTTCCAGAAGCAGTGGGGCTGCCCTCTGTTTCCTGAGTCATGACAGAGTTCAGCAGTGACTTTTCCAGAGCAAAGTGAGTCTGGTGCTTTGGTGGGGGAGGCGGTGGGAGGCAACATGGCCTCCCTTCATGGAGTAAGGGAGTCTCCCAGATCCCTACCCACTCCCCAGGCTGGACTAGAAGCCAGTGGGGACCATGGAGTTCTCCCACAGTCAAGGTCACCCATGGCAGGGACCATAGCAGCCTCTTCTCACCTTAACCCTGGCAAGATGGTGCTTCCCAGCTGAGAGCCAGCTGTGTATATGCAAGAGTCACTGGCATAATATGGCTAGTGGCAACACGTCTGTCTTCTCTCCTCGCTGCCCTATGGAGTCTATGTTCCATTCTTCCCATTCTCCACTGAAAATTTCTCTCAATCAGCCCCCTGGGAACATGGCCCTTTGTTCTCTTGGTATCTCTCTGTGGCTGAGGTCAGTGTAGCTTCTCACTACTCAGCCATCTTGCATTCCTCCTCTTTTCCATCTCTCCAAGGTTCTACATTTTAATATTGCTAAAAATGACAATGGACTTTTTAAAAATGTTTGACTCATTTGAAAGTCAGAGTTAGAGAGAGAGAAAGAGAGAGAGAGAGATCTTCCATCTGCTGGTTTACTCCCCAGATGGCTGCAATGGACAAGGTGGGGCTATCTGAAGCCAGGAGCCAGGAACTTCTAGGTCTTACACATGGGTTCAGGGTTCAAGCACTCAGGTTCAAGCACTTGGGCCATTCTCCACTACCTTCCCAGGTGCATCAGCAGGGAGCTGGATCAGAAGTGGAGCAGCTGGGACTCGAACGGTGCCCATATGGGTTGTTCGTGCTGCAGGCTGGGGCTTTAACCTGCTGTGCCACAGTGCCAGCACCCTGGCAATTAACTTTTTTTTTAAACTTTTATTTAATAAATATAAATTTCAAAAATACAACTTTTGGATTATAGGAGCTTTTCCCCCATAACCTCCTTCCCACCCGCAACCAGTCTATCTCCCACTCCGTCTCCCATCCATTCTTCATCAAGATTCATATTAAATTATAAGTAAAGATTTCAGCAGTTTGCACCACACAGATACACAAAGTATAAAGTACTGTTTGAGTACTAGTTTTACCGTTAGTTTGCATAATACAACACATTAAGGACAGAGATCCTACATGGGGAGTAAGTGCACAGTGACTCCTGTTGTTGATTTAACAATTGACACTCTGATTTATGATGTCAGTAATCACCCTAGGCTCTTGTTATGAGCTGCCAAGGCTATGGAAGCCTCTTGAGTTCACAAACTCCAATCTTATTTAGACAAAGCAATCGTCAAAGTGGAAGTTCTCTCCTCCCTTCAGAGAAAGGTACCTCCTTCTTTGATGGTCCATTCTTTCTGCTGGGATCTCACTTGCAGAGATCTTTCATTTAGTTCCCCCCCCCACCAGAGTGTCTTGCTTTCCATGCCTAAAATACTCTCATGGGCTTTTTAGCAGGATCCAAATGCCTTAAAGGCTGATTCTGAGCCTCGAGCTGGCAATTAACTTTTCTCTTCTTTTCTTTTCTTTTCTTTTCTTTTCTTTTCTTTTCTTTTCTTTCTTTCTTTCTTTTTTTTTTTTTTTTTTTGACAGGCAGAGATAGTGAGAGAGAGACAGAGAGAAAGGTCTTCTTCCCATTGGTTCACCCCCCCAAATGGCCGCTACAAGCCAGGTGCTTCCTCCTGGTCTCCCATGCAGGTGCAGGGGTCCAAGCCCTTGGGCCATCCTCCACTGCCTTCCCCGGGTCACAGCAGAGAGCTGGACTGGAAGAGGAGCAACCAGGACTAGAACCCGGTGCCTATATGGGATGCCAGCACCACAGGTGGAGGATTAACCAAGTGAGCCACGGCGCCAGCCCCTGGCAATTAACTTTTTTTTTTTTTTTTTGACAGGCAGAGTTAGACAGTGAAAGAGAGAGAGAGAGAGGAGAGGGAAAGAGAGAGAGAGAGAGAGAGAGAGAGAGAGAAAGGTCTTCCTTTTTTCCATTGGTTCACCCTCCAATGGCTGCTATGGCTGGTGCGTTGTGGCCGGTGTGCTGCGCTGATCTGAAGCCAGGAGCCAGGTGCCCTCTCCTGGTCTCCCATGTGGGTGCAGGGCCCAAGCACTTGGGCCATCCTCCACTGCACTCCTGGGCCACAGCAGAGAGCTGGACTGGAAGAGATGCAACCGGGACAGAATCCGGCACCCCAACCGGGACTAGAACCCGGTGTGCCGGCGCCGCAGGCAGAGGATTAGCCTATTGAGCCATGGTGCGCCAGCCAGGCAATTAACTTTTAACATGAGTTTTGGAAGAGACAAATATCCAAACAATGGCAATCACTTATTTGGGACCAATGTCTGTTTACCAACAAGGAAGCAGAAGAAAATGAAATACATTGGGTTTAGTTTTTATCTCTAAGAAATTTGTACTTTCTGGAAATAGAAGGAGAAATTCTCTTCTAGAATCACTTCTAGAATCTTCTCTGTATACTAAAGTAGTCATGATAATATGCTGAATCCTTTTGTTTTCTTGGGGGTCCACTCTCCGAGTAGTGGGCCACCTACAGGTCTCTTTATTTGAAGACATTTCTTCACATCAAAACAGTGATCATGCTACCCAAAAAATATTTATGTTGCTAAATAATTATGTAAATTATCTAAGTAGATAGTACGTAGACACTCAGATAGTGTTGGTTACTGATTTTTGTAAGCTTATCCTTTAGACAGACAAAACCCATAATGCAGTCTTTAAAGAACACAGTAAAACCATACTGGTGTCAAACATAGAGAAGATGTAAACTTGAAAGGAATATAATCTTTCGTGTGGGAACATGGATAGCTGCTCAAAACTCATTCCAAAGAGTGAAAGACACACACCTTCCTCAGTCTTACTGTTTCTGTAAAGAATTCTTAACCCAGAGACTTTTTGGCTCTATGAAGCCTGGATCATGTATACTGTAAGTGTACATGGGATATTGGCATGAGAGCTGCTTTCAATTTATTTGAGTGGCAGAGAAATAGAGAGACAGATATCTCATCAATTGGCTTACTGTCCAAATGCCCACAACAGCTGGGAATAGGCCAAGCCAAAGCCAAGATCTAAGAATTCCATGTGGGTAGCAGGGACCCGACTACTCAAGCCATACCTACTAGCTCCCAGTGTGTTAGCAGGAAGCTGAAATCAGAAGCAGAACCTGGACTCAAAACCCATCCACTCTGATATGGGATATGGGCATCCCAAGCATTTGTCTTAGTGGATGTGTTAAATGCCCATTCTGAGAATTGTCTTTATGGAATAAACAATAACTCCACCTTTCCATGTGATCAGGCCCCAAACCTTACAGTTAACCTTAGAGTAGCATGTCCTCTCATCCTCTCATCCTCACACCCCATTTCAGGAAATCCTGATGGCTCTACATTTAAAACATAGCTCCCCCCTTTCCACTTCTCCCATCTCATCTGCTGCAAGCCTAGACTAAGCCACCATCAGCTCTTGTTTTGGAAACTGCAGTAGCTCCTTAACTAGTCACCCTGTTCAAGCATTTGCTCTTCCGAACTCTATTTTCCATATAGCATCCAGAGTACCAGTCTCAGGTTGTGTGACTCTTCAGTTAAGTTGTGCAATGGCATCCCAATTCACAATAGACTCTAGTGACTGCTTATTGAACACGGAGTGGCCCCTGGGCTCCTGGGAATTTATCTTCTAGCACTTTCCTTATTGCCCCCTCAATCCATCCTAGCTTCTGTTCAAGCACTGAGCATGCCCTTGCAGCAGGCTTTGTGCTTGTTGGTTTAATGCTCTCCTCCTGTGTAGTTTCTTAAGGAATGCTAACTGCTGTAATGAATCAATTCCAAATTCTATGATGCTTAAAACACAGTGGACAGCTTGTTTCTCGTAAAGTGCTGGGCAGGCGAATCACTCTGTGGGTATCTCATACTCCATATTTTCATTCTGGAACCGAGGCTAAAGAAAGCTCTGCTATGGTCAACATGAAGTTTCCCAAGGTTGCTCTGGAGGGCACCCCTGCAGAGTGAACCAGAAGTGGGAAAGAATATGGAGGAGTTTGTGGAGGTTCTTGTTAGACAGGTTGAAAGCATCATCATCTCCACTCCTGTTGCACTGACTGCCACTCAGTCATAAGGCCAAACCCAACAGCAATGGAGCTGGAACAGGTAGTTCAGTGTGGTCCAGGAAAGTAAAGAAATTCCAGGAACCTCTGCTGCCTTGTAGCAGCCACATGGATTTGTCTCTTTCTTTAGGTTTATTCTTCAGTATCTCCTATTTTTTTTTTTTTTTTTTGACAGGCAGAGTGGACAGTGAGAGAGAGAGACAGAGAGAAAGGTCTTCCTTTGCCGTTGGTTCACCCTCCAATGGCTGCCGTGGCCAGCGCGCTACAGCTGGCGCACCGTGCTGATCTGATGGCAGGAGCCAGGTGCTTCTCCTGGTCTCCCATGGGGTGCAGGGCCCAAGCACTTGGGCCATCCTCCACTGCACTCCCGGGCCACAGCAGAGAGCTGGCCTGGAAGAGGGGCAACCGGGACAGAATCTGGCGCCCCGACCGGGACTAGAACCCGGTGTGCCAGTGCCGCTAGGCGGAGGATTAGCCTAGTGAGCCACGGCACCGGCCTCAATATCTCCTTTCAATCCTTCTACAATTATGACACACTGTGCCTGTACTCACCACTCCTTTCTCCTGTTTTATCTTTCTCCATAGGCTTTATTGTCACTAGGTCTGTGTTCTTTATTTAAAAACATTTTTATATCCTTTATTGGGTTTGAAATATGGTCCCTTAAAAGATATGCTCATGTGCTAAGAAAACCTGAAAAATGTGACCTTATTTTGGGGAAAAAAAAAAGGTCATTGCAGATGTAATTAAGTAGAAGTCTGGAGATGAGGCCATAGATCATTTTGTTTCACTTGAAAGAGTCCTCGATCATGTGACAAGTGTCCTGCCTGAGAAAAGACTCAGTGGGAAGGCTACATGAAGAAGGCAAAGCTTGGAGTTGCACACCGCAGCCAAGGAGCTCCTGCAGCCATCAGGAGCTGGAGGAGACAAGAAAGAATTATCCTCTGGATCCCTTAAGGGGTAGGGCCCAGCCAGCACTGTGATTATGGACGTCTTGCCTCCAGAACTGTGGGAGAATGAGTTCCTGTTTCTGTAAACTATGTGGTTTGTAGTAATTTGCTCCACCAGCCCTTGGAAACTAGAATATCTCTCCTACTATAATTTATATGAATTTATACTATATATATTTATACTATATAATTTATACGCATCCCTAGAAGGGATTTCCTTCTGTTCCTTATTGTATTTTCAGTGCACAGAACACTGCCTGGCATGTAAATATTTGCTGAATGAATGATTGAGTAGAATAGAGAAATGCACTTTCAGCCTACTCAGAAGATGCAGTTTCTTTGAAAATAGTTTAAAAGGGAGAGAATGATCCAACATGGGAAGTGAGATACACAGCAGACTCATAGAATGGCAGATGTCCTAAACAGCACTCTGGCCTCAGAATCAGCCCTTAAGGCATGTGGATCCAGCTGAAAAGCCCATGAGAGTATTTCAGGCATGGAAAGCCAAGACACTCTGGGAAAAAAAAAAAATGACCTAAATGAAAGATATCCACGAGTGAGATCCCAGTGGAAAGAACAGGTCATCAAAGAAGGAGGTACCTTTCTCTGAAGGCAGGAGAGAACTTCCACTTTGACTACAACCTTGTCTAAATATGATCAAGTCAGCGAACTCAAAAGGCTTCCATAGCCTTGGCAACTCATGACAAGAGGCTAGGGTGATTACTGATGCCATAAACAAGAGTGTCAATTGTAAGTCAACAACAGGAGTCACTGTGCACTTACTCCTCATGTAGGATCTCTGTCCTTAATGTGCTGTACATTGTGATTTAATGCTATAACTAGTACTCAAACAGTATTTTTCACTCTGTGTTTCTATGTGGGTGCAAACTGTTGAAACCTTTACTTAATATATGCTAAACTGATCTGTATATAAAGAGAATTGAAAATGAATCTTGATGTGAATGGAAGGGGAGAAGGAGTGGGAAAGGGGAGGGTTGCGGGTGGGAGGGAAGTTATGGAGGGGGGAAGCCATTGTAATCCATAAGCTGTACTTTGGAAATTTATATTCATTAAATAAAAGTTAAAAAAATCTTGAAATGTAAAAAAAAAAAAGAAAATAGTTTTATAGTCATTAAGAAATTCTTTGCCTCGGAGGACTGTTTTTTTTCTGGTGTATCCTCATTTTGAGACAGTCTATTCAATAGTTAAGAGCTGAGGCTCTAGACTTTGACAGGCTTGGCACACCACAATACCAGCCCCTCAATTTTTCTTTCTTTTTCCTTCGATTTATTTATTTATTTGAAAGGTGGAATTACAGAGAGGCAGAGGCAGAGAGAGAGAGAGAGAGAGAGAGAGAGAGAGAGAGAGGTTTTCCATGCACTGGTTCACTCCCCAGATGATCACGATGGCCAGAACTGTGCCAATCCGAAGACAGGAGATTCTTTCAGGTCTCCACAAAGGTGAAGGGGCCCAAGGACTTGGGCCATCTTCTACTGCTTTCCCAGGCCATAGCAGAGAGCCGGATGGGAAGTGGAGCAGCTAGGATGTGAACCAGTGCCCATGTGGGATGCTGGCACTGTAGGCACGACTTTACCTGCTACACCATAGCACTCATCCCTCAGTTTTCTTTTAATTTTATTACTTTTTAATATTTAGTTATTTTCAGTTTACGAGAGAGAGAGAGAGAGAGAGAGAGAGAGAGAGAGAGAGATCTTTCATCTACTGTTTTACTCTCCAAATACCCACAACACAGAACCCAGTTTGGGTTTCCCCTATGGATGGCAGGGACCCAAGTACTTGAACCATCATCTGTTTCCCTGCTCTGTGTGCATTAGCAGCATGATGGATCATTCGTGGAGGAGCCAGGACTTGAAGCCAGGCACTCTGATGAGATGTGGGCTTCCCGAGCAACATCTTAATTGCTTCACCAAATATCCACTTCTTTTTTTTTTATTTTAAAGTAACTTTGAAATAGTTGCCATCTATCATAACATATTGTAATTTCAATCAAGCAAATCCTCCCAAACAAAATACTCTAATGCAATATTTTAGTATGATCATGAGAAGAAATGCTTCTGTGTAACACATATAACTTAGAGAAAAGAAATTTTGCACTTAATATGAGCAAGTAACAGGGAATTCTAGATTGTGAATAAAAGCAGCCTGAGCTTAGCAGCCTGCCCTATACCAAGTGTCTCAAGGAGACTAGATGAGCACCTGGCCTCTTGCTTTTCTGTCTTTTGCTCATTGTCACAATTTTGCTATGTCTTGAAAATACGTAATCTCCATGCTGTTTATGTTATGAATTTAATGCTTAAATAGCACATATTGATATTGTGTGTCATCAGGGATACAACTTTTCAAAAACATAATTATTCATTTGCATATATCAGTACAACATTGAAGCACAGACAAAATTCATGTTACTCTATCATCATTGCAAAAAAACAGCTAAATAAATAAAGTCTAAGGAAGATCTCTAAGAAAATGAGGAAATAATTAGATAAGAAAATTGTGGAATATTGTGCAAAAGGGGAAATTGGAAGGTTGATATATTTAGAATTCTAGAAAACTATTCTCTTCTTTTAAAAACTCATCTGGGAGAGCGAGAGGGAGAGAGTGTGAGAATGCGCTACCGGGATGAGTGCTACCGTCTTCTAGTTTACTCTCCAAATGCCTGCAACAGACATGGCTGGGCCAGGCTGAAGCCAGGAGCTGGGAAATCAATCCAGGCCTCCCACATGGGTAGCAGGAATCCAATAACTTGAGCCATTATCTGTTGTCTCTCAGCATCTGCCTGAGAAGGAAGCTGGAATGAGGAGCAGAGCTGGGACTCAAACTTGGGCACTCTGAAATAGGATGCAAATGTCTTCACCAGTGCCTTCACCACTAGGCCAAACACCTGCCCCAAGGTGTTCCTCAAAATGATTTCAGCCTTGAACTTTCACACTCACTCTTTCCTTGACTTTGAATGTACCTGCCCAGACCTTTCTAGGGGTGGCTTCTTCATGGAAGCTTGCATATCATTCTTGTTTTATTCTTTGTCCAGTATTAACATTTTTCTTATTGTATATGCAGATGTATGTATGTGCGTTTGTGCGTGTATACATATGTCTATGTGTGAATATATTTTCTCCATCAGCAATGCACTGGATAGCTCGCATTAATAAATAATCTCCATGAAAACAAGACTCTGTGTGTTGTGCTCCCAGCTGCATCTTCATTGCCTAAACACTTTCTGATATCTAGTAGATATTCAATAAATACACATTAAAAAGAGTCAAGGCAAAAATCTATATATTAGTCTTACTGATACTTTCTTTTCCGTCCTAGATGTCCCAAATTCAGCCTTCCATATTCTAAGTTCAGTCTGAGATTCCAAATTCTTACTTCTGGAACGACAGAATGATACAGAACCTTAGCATGTGATATTTAACTATGGAGGTAACAGGTTGTTTGTCAGTAAGGCAGACTGAGTGGTATAATTGGAGAACGTTTGATTAGGGGATTCAGGAATGTGAATATTGTTTAGTTACTAGCATTTCTTCGGCTGAACATTCCCGAAGGAGGAGTTCATATAGAAAAACCCTGACAGAGCACAGCCAAGGACAGCTTTATCATTAGTGTGGTGGCACCTCAGATCCCAGGGACAGTTTGATGATAAAATGCAGGACAGCAAGAGGCCTTTGCAGGGTGTGTGCGGAGAGTGGCATCATGTGACAGCTTTATCTTCTCAGGCTCAGATAAACATCTTGAAATCTTATGATTCATGCAGGAAGCAAGAGTTCTGTGCAGTGTGTTGGGGGAAAGGTGACACCACGTGACAGGTTTATCTTCTAGGGCTCAGATACACACCTTGCGGCCGGCGCCGCGGCTCACTAGTCTAATCCTCCGCCTAGCGGCACCGGCACACTGGGTTCTAGTCCCGGTCGGGGTGCCGGATTCTGTCCCGGTTGCCCCTCTTCCAGGCCAGCTCTCTGCTGTGGCCAGGGAGTGCAGTGGAGGATGGCCCAGGTGCTTGGGCCCTGCACCCCATGGGAGACCAGGAAAAGCACCTGGCTCCTGGCTCCTGCCATCGGACCAGCGCGGTGCGCCGGCCGCAGCACGCCAGCCGCGGCGGCCATTGGAGGGTGAACCAACGGCAAAGGAAGACCTTTCTCTCTGTCTCTCTCTCTCTCTCTCACTGTCCACTCTGCCTGTCAAAAAAAAAAAAAAAAAAAAAAGATACACACCTTGCAATCTTATGATTCTCTGGCCAACAACCTGATATGAATGATAGCAAATGTCTGAAAAGTGAAGAGATAGGGCCCTGGCTCCAGCTTTTTCCCTATGAGAGAGGCCCCTTGGTCTTTCACTATTCCAGACACAAGGATTTAGAAAGAAGAACCATACCCGGTAAGTACATTCCTCTCTGAACCATGGGGCAGACTCTTAAAAATTAAATACAATCTGGCCGGCGCTGCGGCTCACTAGGCTAATCCTCCGCCTGCGGCGCCGGCACCTCAGGTTCTAATCCTGGTCGGGGCACCGGATTCTGTCCCGGTTGCCCCTCTTCCTGTCTAGCTCTCTGCTGTGGCCCGGGAGTGCAGTGGAGGATGGCCCAAGTGCTTGGGCCCTAAACCCCACGGGAGACCAGGAGAAGCACCTGGCTCCTGCCATCGGATCAGTGCAATGTGTGGGCCGCAGTGCACCAGCTGTGGTGGCCATTGGAGGGTGAACCAACGGCAAAGGAAGACCTTTCTCTCTGTCTCTCTCTCTCACTGTCTAACTCTGCCTGTCAAAAAAAAAAAAGAAAAGAAAAAAAAGAAAAAAAATTTAAATACAATCTGCGTGGATGACTGAGCATGTTCATTCCTAGGATTTTTTTTTTTTTTTTTTTGGCAGGCAGAGTGGACAGTGAGAGAGAGAGAGAGAGACAGAGAGAAAGGTCTTCCTTTGCCGTTGGTTCACCCTCCAATAGCCACCACAGCTGGTGCACTGTGGCCCACGCATTGCCCTGATCCGATGGCAGGAGCCAGGTGCTTCTCCTGGTCTCCCGTGGGGTTTAGGGCCCAAGCACTTGGGCCATCCTCCACTGCACTCCCGGGCCACAGCAGAGAGGTGGCCTGGAAGAGGGGCAACCAGGACAGAATCCGGCACCCCGACCGGGACTAGAACCCGGTGTGCCGGCGCCGCAAGGCGGAGGATTAGCCTGGTGAGCCGCGGCGCCGGCTCATTCCTAGGATTTGCCCACGATAAATGAAAACACGTACACACAGACTTGTGATAAATGGTACCAGCAGCTTGCTTCGCAGCTCAACACCAAAAACAAGAAAACGTTCGGTGTCATGGCCTGACTAAGCAAATTGTGGGATAGCCATACAAATGGTGAGCACTCAGCAATTCAGAAACTCCTCTGAGGGGCCGCGTGTTTGACACACTCAGTGAAGATGCCCTGAGATGGCGTCTCACTTCCACTTCCAGCTTCCTGCTAATGTGCAACTTTGGGAGGCAGCAGAGGATGGAGCACGTACTTGCGTATCTGCCACTGATGTGGAAGAACCAGAAAGAGTTCCAGGATCCTGAATCTGGCCTGACTCAGCCTCCATTGTTGAGGGCATTTGCGGAGTGGAAACAGCAGAGAGAATGTCTTTCTTCCTCTGTGTCTCTGTTTGTCTCTCTTTCAGTCTCTGTCTTTCAAGTACATACATTTTTAAAAATATCAAAAAGATCCACTGATACATATAACTCACAGCTGAATCTTAAAAGCATTCTATTAAGTAAAAGAACCTTGACATTCTAGGAAAAGCTAAGCTGTGGGGACAGAAAGCAAGAGTATTGTGACAAGCTGGGAGCAGGGAGGGAGTACAGAGATTATTTGCATAAGGGATTGTGCTGGTTGTGGAGTCCTGAGGAATGCTGACAATAGTGGTATGGGATCCACAACAATATACATTTATTAAAACTCATCAATATGTACACATAGAACTGGTGAATTTTATTTTTTTGTATTAACCCTGCCTCAATAAATCTGTTTGCATGTACATTCACATATACGTAATATCAATTTAACATAGCATGTAACTATACAACATATATCTATATAGCAAGAAGTAACACAACATGTGTTATATCTACATGTAATGTCTGCATAACATATAACGTCCTACATCATGTAACACAACATATGTCTATATGTAATATCTACATAACATGTAACTATCCCACATGATAAATTTATATAACATCATGTAACATAACATGTTATATCTATATGTACTATGAATGTCTCCTGTAAATTCGCTAGAGTCTGATGCAAGGCTATTACTATTTTTTCTTTTTGGAGGACAGAAGGAGGAGGAAGACAGATTTTTTTTTTTGTTCCCATTTGAAAGAACAGCCTCAGGGGCAGGTTACAGCAAAATCACAGAGGGTGACATACTTTCTGTTTCACTGACAGGCCTCTGAACGGGTCTCCTCATTTCACATTTTGGAATTACAAATTCTTCTTTGTGTTCTTTAGTGCTGTGCCTTTCTGGCTAGGATTTCTTTTTTTCTTTTAAGTAGGGTTGGGGTTGTGCACGAGGCGTGAGAGGGGAGTGAGCAGCAGCAAGATTGGGTGCTTTCTAAGAAGCAGGAAATGCATAGTCTGGGATTCTCACAGTTTGTGTGGGACCCCTGCAGCCAGAATCTGCACCCCTGATAAACCAGTGTGTCCCCATCATGAGGCACTCATTTGTACAAAGCTCCCAATATGTGGTGACTGGGTACAGGCTGTGTTTAAACTCAAAGACTGTAGGAGGGGCTGGCACTGTCGGCAACACCGGCACCCCATATGGACACCTGTTCTAGTCCCATCTGCTCCTCTTCTGATCCAGCTCCCTGCTAATGCACCTGGGAAAGTAGTGGAAGATGGTCCAAGTCTGCATCCATGTGGTGAAACCAGGAAGAAGCTCCTGGCTCCTGGTTTCAGCCTGGCCCAGCTCCAGCTGTTGCAGCCATCTGGGGAGTGGACCAGGAGATGGAAGACCTCTCTGTCTCTCCCTCTCTCTCTCTCTGTAACTCTGCCTTTTAAGTAAATAAAAAAGGAAGATTGTAGGAGTGTCCCATTGATCTATTCAAACCTTTAAGTTGTGTGGGAAGTCCTTCTGACAGTGAATTTTTTTTAATACAAATAGCAGATTATTTTAGTTTTCAGTGAAAAATTTGCTGGGGTTTTTACTTGACTTCAAGAGGGACAGAATGGGTCCGGCGCCGTGGAGCAGTAGGCTAATCCTCCACCTGCGGCGCCAGCATCCCTTATGGGTGCTGGTTCTAGTCCCAGCTGCTCCTCTTTCAATCCAGCTCTCTGCTATGGCCTAGGAAAGCAGTAAAAAATGGCCCAAGTCCTTGGGCCCTTGTACCCATGTGGGGGACCAGGAAGAAGCTCCTGGCTCCTGGCTTCAGATAGGTGCAGCTTCGGGCATTGTGGCCATCTGGGAAGTGAACCAGCGGATGGAAGACCTCTCTCTCTCTGTCTCTCTCTCACTGTCTGTAACTCTGCCTCTCAAATAAAATAAATAAAAATCTTAAAAAAAAAAAAAAAAGAGGGTCAGAACAGCATCTGAGAGAGAATAAAATCAGGTCCCGCCCTTTAAATGTATGCTTTGGAGCTTATCACTCCTTGTCAAATACATATACTTCAAATTGGTGCCTGCTTAATCTAAATTAAACAGTTGAAGACCAAGCAGGCTACCTGACAGGTGTGGAAGATGTAAGTCAACCCAGGGTAGACATGTGGTGCTCATCAGCCAGACCTTCTCTGGGGTAAGGGCCTCTTTCAATCGCCAGAAGTTTTCACTCCCCAAAACAAGATGGACCGCTCATTGTAGCAGGTAGAGGGACGGCCTTGGGAACCTGAGGTGTCTTCAACGAAGTAAGCCAGGATGAGATCACGCCTGCCCCTCCATCAAGGAAGTGACGTGGGCTCTTCGCTTTTCTTTCCTTCAATTACACATTTTCAAATACGTAGGGAGTTATCTCAATTACACGTTTGTGATTCTCACGCAGAGCGGATAAGTAGAGAAGGAAGAATATTATTCCAATCGCAATCTGCTAAATTTGAAGGGAAACACTTTGTGTAACTGTGGCTAAATCCCATAGCCTTCTGCGATTTGACCACGCCCAGTTCCAACCCTCTCCAATCTGGGCTGGTTCTGCCACCTAGTGACTGCCTTGTTGAACAACACAGGTGGAGCATACCTAGTTTGCCCTGTTGAAGCCTCGAGAATTAATTATAATTTAATGTCACGTGATTAGATTTGCGCTTCTTGTCCTCTCATTCCTACCATTTGTGTGACCTTGAGGACATTACGAATATTTCCATGATTCAGTTTATTTATCTGTAGAATGGGGATAAGTATCTGCTTTCTATGGTTTCTATGAGGCTCACTTGGGATAATGTATGAAGAACGCTTAGCAGAGTACCTTGCACAGTTAAAACCTGAAAAAAGAATCGCTGCTGGCCGGTGCCGCGGCTCACTAGGCTAATCCTCCGCCTAGCGGCGCCGGCACACCGGGTTCTGGTTCTGTTCCCGGTCGGGGTACCGGATTCTGTCCCTGTTGCCCCTCTTCCAGGCCAGCCCTCTGCTGTGGCCCGGGAGTGCAGTGGGGGATGGCCCAGGTTCTTGGGCCCTGCGCCCGCACGGGAGACCAGGAGAAGCACCTAGCTCCTGGCAGCGCCGGCCATAGCTGCCATTTGGGGAGTGAACCAACGGGAGGAAGACCTTTCTCTCTGTCTCTCTCTCTCTCTCACTGTCTAACTCTGCCTATTAAAAAAAAAAAAAAAAAAAAAAAAAAAGATTAGATGTTGCTGTACTTATAACTGTGCAAGTTCAGAGCTGAGCAAAATAGGCCAAAGCTTGGGAAATCAAGTGATGGATGTGAGTATTTCAGAAAAAATTTAGTCTGTAATATATAAAGTTTGGAAGAAGATCAAGTTTATTTAGGCTTTCCATGTGCACTGCCAACAAATGCATTATTGCAATTACACTTGTCTCACTCCAAGTCTTTCTCCACTTCGTATTGAGTGTTCCCATCACAGCAGACAACTCATACTCCGTGTGCATTTTAATGACTTTCTTCATCTTTTTGGAATTTCTCTCTCACATTTTTACACTTCACAATCTTTAACTCCCAGTGTGAATGTCAGCTTCCTATACAAACTCCTTTAGTGTCAACAAGTGGGGATTAATCCTGTGTAGCCCTTGACTCTCTTTTTCTATTAGAGAGCGTTTGACGCAGACAGGCAGGACAGGAGCTACTGAAACCGTCGATAGCGCCGTCACTCAGCTCGAGCCTGAAGTGCCTGCCAGGAGGCTTTGTGTGTGATCTTTGTGTCTTCCTGCCTCTACCCAATGCCCAACACAAAGACCTCACGTACTACATGTTTCATCAGGGCTTGCCGAATGGAAGTGAAAGCTTGGCAAATATCTCAGTGCAACTTTTTACGAAGGTTGAGTGATTCAAAGGGCTATAACGTACATAGGACTAAACTTGACCTAGTGTTTTCAGATGGCAGATTTGGTCCATGATGATGTGCTACAGGTTTTAAAAACCAAGAAGTGTTTTTATAATAATAAGTAATCTATAGTAATATGATTTCATTTAAGATATTTAGAAATTACTAAAAAAATAAAAAATCATAGCTCCATTATTCACATCTTATTAATATTTGATGTACTTTTTCAAGATTTTCTATGCTTTGTTAGCATTCTGCACTGTGATGATTGTCTATTTGCACTCATATATTTTCATTTTAAAATTTAATATATTGTTACTGTTTTCCCATTATACGATGTGTACTTTTAGAACATAATTCTAAAAAGCAGAATCCCACTGAGTCAATGTACACTTAACATGATTATGTTTTAGGCATTCGGCTGTTCCGTATAACAACACAGAATAAATCTTAGGGCATAAAAGTTTTCCTTTCTGGAGAATTAATTTGCTTTCATGAGTCCCAGCAGTATAATTCCTGCTGCCTTTCTTATAGCAAGCACTGATGATGACCTGGAAATTGAATATTGTAATAAGCACAGTCTCCTGCCAAATGGAAGTTACACAGAAAACATTTTTGACATACGATGGCTCCAGCTCACCAGGAGGAACCCTGACTACTCAGAAGTTATTGTAGACGTGAAGAAAGGCTTTGGAAGATTAAGCTGAGTAGGCAGAGAAGGCGTGCTGTTTCCCAAACTATTCTTCGATATTAAATTGTTAATTTGATTTCTGTGTGTGTGTGTGTGTTGTCATTTCATTTTAAAAGTGAAATATGTGGGATGGGTGTTCAGCCTTGCAGTTGAGATGTCTGCATCCTAGTCCCATGTTGGTGAGCCTGAGTTTGACACTTGAACTTGACTCCTATTCCTGCTTCCTACTTCCTGCTAAGGCAGAGGCCCCCCAACCCCCTGGCCCATACCTTGCTCTCTCCCTCTCTCAGCTGCTCACATTTTTTAGAAAAGTGAAATACTCAGATTCAATGTATTTTACCATTGTATCTTTCTTCCACAAAGACTGATTCTTTGGTTCACACATTTAGTCACTTATCCATTTATTCCATTGTTTTACAGATATTCATGCACAGCTACTCTATGCCAGGCACTTCTAGCAGGTATTAGTTAACCCAGAGATTAACACAACACATTGTTAAAATGATTTCATAGCTTAATGAGGAAAGAACAAATAAACACTGCTGATGCCATGCAAAACAAAACTTACTTCAATAGAAATAAAGATGTTATGGTTTTGGGGACACAATGAGGGAATTAGTTCTGTTTGAGGTGACTAAGAAGGCTGCACAGAGGAGTTTATGTTTGAGTCTTAGACGACGGTAGGAATTTGATGGATGGATTTCAGGAGAATTCAACTACTAGTGAGTAATATATTCACGGGCACGAAGAGGGTCAGCAGCCATGGGGAAATTGAGAAACCCTTGTGGCGGAAGGAATGGCTTTCTTGGAAGACAAGAACAGGAAGTCATGCTGGAAAGAATGAGACTGGATGATGACCAGATGTTTCTGTATTCTAGACCAAAAAGTATATATTTTATATGAAAACCTCTCAGGATTTGTTGAAAGTTTTTAATTTTAATTTTTGTTTTTAGCAAGGGAATGACACCAAAATGACAACATTCAGTCATACAGGCTGATGTGTTTCCTATGCATTTTACATGGGAAGTTTTCATGACCACACTATGAGACTAGAGCTGTTTTCTTCAATAAGGTGGAAGAGGAAGGTGAGATTTGAAGAAGTTGAACCAGACCTACACACCTGAGCACTGTTGACTGCACAGCCCAAGCTGTCCACCACTATCATCTACTGACCCCAGAATAATATTTCAGGGAGTCTGCAAAGAGCTGGTTTTCAGTGGAGGGAGAGAGAGCAATCAGAGAGCCAGAGAAGCCATCGCCTGAGTATAGGGCACAGTGCTGAGGACCAGAAGCAGGGAGGACGGTGGCTGAGTGGTTATGGCAGTGACAGCTGCCAAGACATGGACAAACAGGAAATCACTGCAACTCTGGAAAAATAGGTGGATTCACCAAATAAACTAAAAATTTCCCCATGTGTGACACCAGGCCTTTAGTGACTGTCTATCAAAATATCCTTGAGGAAAGTTAGCCACCCTGATTGGTCCTTGATAGTGACATTCCTGCTAAAAATGTGGCATAATGTTTAACTATAAGATTGCTCTTGGTATACAGAAATGACGTTCAAGGAAAATTGCTTATTGTGCCGTCTCTGGCTAGACTCTGAGACACACAAAGATGGATAGGACTCTCTTCTCTCACAATGCTCCTAATCAAGAAGGGCCAATAAAGGGTTGGTGCTGTGGCACACCCTGGCCTGAAGTGCCGGCATCCCATATAGGTGCTGGTTCAAACCCCGGCTGCTCCACTTCCGATCCAGCTTTCTGCTATGGCCTGGGAAAGCAGTAGAAGATGGCTCAAGTCCTTGGGCCCCTGTACCCATGTGGGAGACTCAGAGGAAGCTCCTGGCTCCTGGCTTTGGATTGGCACAGCACCGGCAGTTGTAGCCAACTGGGGAGTGAACCATGGGATGGAAGACCTCTTTCTGTCTCTCTACCTCTTCTCTCTCTGTGTAATTTTGACTTTTAAATAAATAAATAAATCTTTTTTAAAAAAAGAAGGGCCAGCAAGGCCAGTAAAAATGGGCATGACACTGACAAGACACACCCTGCCTCCGAGGTCCTGGGCATCCTAACCGTGGGGAGGGTGAGTCCAACTGTGGTGCACGAGCAAAGACCTGGGTGGCTTTGCGGCAGAAGTTTGCATTTCAGCTGAACAAGAAGAGTTTTGAGGGGAGAGGGTGCTGGATTCACATAGGATGAAGATCACTGGGGAAGTTGAGGAGGGCAAGTGTGGGTGCTGTGGAGAAAAGCTGGGCATGATTCAGTGTGGTGGGAGCAGGAGACACTTCTACCTGGGGAACAGGATCCCGAGCAGGCAATTAAAATTACAGAGCAGGGCAAGATGACTGGCGCTGATTTTTTTTTGAAAAGTAACTTACAATGATAGTGAAAGTGAATTCTTTAGATGGAGGAGAATTTTTTTAATTGAGAATCATCAGGGTCATACATTATTCTGGATCTTCACATCTTAACCATCCATACAACCTTTTTTTTTTGTTGTTGCTTGTTTGTTCCATTTTTTAAAAATATTTTATTTGAAAGGCAGAATTACAGAGAGGCAGAGGAAGAGAGAAAAAGAGAGAGAGAGACAGAGACAGAGAGAGAGGTCTTCCATCACTGGTTCACTCCCCAAATGGCCGCACTGACTGGATCTGTGCCAATCCAAAGCCAGGAGCCAGGAGTTTCTTCCAGATCTCCCATGTGGGTACAGGGGCTCAAGGACTTGGGCCATCTTTCACTGCTTTCCCAGGCCATAGCAGAGAACTGGATCAGAAGTGGAGGCACCAGGACTCCGAACCAGCGCCTACATAGGATGTCAGCACTGCAGGCGGCGGCTTTATCTGCTACACCCCAGCACCGGCCCCCATCCATAGAACCTTGATGGTGGGCTGCTGGCACAGTGTAGTTATCCAGGAAGTATTTATGGAATAAACGAATGATTCCTGTCCTTCCCTTAATATGTAGAACGGAGAGGGAGGCTTGCTTTTAAATAAGCATGCCTCTTCCAGAGAGGCAGTCTGAAATAACTGCTAAGAGTAAATGCTGCAGTCAGAAATACTTTCATGCCTATACTTGGGCCGAATTACCAAGCCTCTCTCTTTGGCACTCATTTCCTCATTTTTAATGAGAGCAAAATTAGAATCTACTTAATAAGGTTGTGACATTTCACAAGTGTGGCGTGGAAAGCACTCCACTAACACTGGCTGTCATCCTGGAGATGTGAGAATTCCAGTCTCGTACCCAGAGCAGTTTTCCTAAGCTTCTGGCTCCAGGAGGCCTCTGGAGAGACTGTTCTACCTTCGTTGCACATCTATCCCCCTGCCTTTTAATTTTACTCTTAGCAATGCACAAGCCAAAGAATCATCAATCTAGACAGCACCTCTTTTCCTTGTGCTAACTGATTTAAACCTCTTTCTTACAGCAGGCTTCAGCGGGCATGCTTGCTAGCCGCCGGCAGGACAGCATCAGGCCTGGCAGCATGCTGCCCAAACCATCTGGTCCTTTACCATGAGCCATATGGAACTGAGCCCCCACTTCTTGGGCAAAGCTTAACTCTTTTCTTCTATAGGTTGTCTGTGTGACTGTACTTGCCCATACCATGGAATCAAGCATGGATACAATAACAGTTTCTTTATCTTCCATCCTTGCAAGGAGAGTCAATGACTTAAATTTTATTAGGTGGACTGGAGATCATGCCTCTTAGTCATGTTAAGTAATGATCAAAAAATCCACATCAAGCCCTATGACATCTGCAAACACAAGATAATCCAGAAATCACAGTCTTATAATTCTTTCTCCAATTGTCTACAAAGGGAATAATATTACATTTTCTTTCCTTCTTTCCTCTGATACTTTAAGCTGCAATTATCTTCTGCCAAGCATGGAACAGCAGGTACAGCCATGCTGAAATGATTAGCTCTTAACCAGTGCAGGTTATTAGCTGTGTAGAAAATGAGATGCAAAGTTCCAAGATACAGGTTGGCTCCTGCGGTGATAGTCTCAGGGAGCTTTACAAACATCAGGATGATTTCAAGCTCTCCTTGAAATCTATTGCAAAAATGCTAATTTTGTAAAAGTAGGAGTTTAGGTGAAATCTTCTTGAAAAATAACTTTTGAGAAATTTGTCTAAATCAGTAAGGGTGTAGGTTGCTTATTCAAAGATATCAATGATTTAGAGATTTTTAACAATGGAACAGATGTGAGAGAACGCTGTGTTAGCTGATTTGCAACAAAACCACGAAGTAAAAAGAGGGGCTCTTCAGCTGACTTACTGCCTTCTCCACACTGCTCCACTTTTGTTCCCACTATGGCCTCAAGTCGCTTATAAAGCACATTTTTGTTCATCACAAGAAAATTATATTAAGATCAAACACATTGCTAGAAATTAATTTTAAAATGTCAGGCCCTTAAGATAAAAAATTAACACACTTTACAAAAACATCCCAGAGGAAGAAATAAACAATTAATCTTTATTCTCACTAAGCGATCATTTCCATTTTCCATTCCTTTTCTTGGATAAGGATTTTGTTTCCATAAAACACAAAACATGTTTCGCTCCCATTTTTTTTCCCAGAGCGTTATCAACATACTGCATTTAATTCTTGTTAGCCTTTTCTCTTCCATAGCACTTAACATATATTGTCATATAATGTTGCTATTTGGGTCCAACTTAATGAGTTCAGATCAAAAATTCAATTAATTCTGTCTTGTGCTTCATATGCCCTGTTGTAAGCACAATGCCTGGACCTTCTAGGTATAGAATAAAATAATTTGTGCTGAATGATGTTATAAAGCACATAATTTTCTACAAAACAGACCTCTTTGCAGGAACTCTGGAGTTATTATGGCTAACATACTTAGATCTCACATTTGAGGTCAAAAGATGGTCTTTTTTTTTTTAATTAAAATTTATTTAAAAGGTAGAGTTAGAGAGAGAGAGCGAGCAAGCTCCCATTTTCTGGTTCACTTCCCAAATGGCAGTAATGGCCAAGGCTGGGCCAGGCTAAAACCAGGAACCCAGAACTCCATCCTGGTCTCCCACATGAGTGGCAGGGGCCCAAGCACTAAGGCCATCCTCTGCTGCCTTCCCAGGCACATTAGCAGGGAGCTAGATTGGAAGTGGAGCAGCCAGGTCTTGAACCAGCAACCACATGGAATGCTAACATTACAGGTGGTGATTCAACCAACTGTGACACAATGCCAGCCCCAAAAGAGTTCTTTAAAGTTTTATAATTCTCAACTTTTGTGTTTATAGCACACTTTGAAGTTCTTACATTTTTGGTGGCCCATTTTGTTTTTTTAAAGGTCTGTTTATTTATTTGGAAGGCAGAGTGTCAGAGACAGAGGGAGAAAGAGAGAAAAAGAGATAGAGGGGCCAGCGCTGTGGCCCAGCAGGTTAAAGCCCTGGCCTGCAGCACTGGCATCCCATATGGTCGCTGGCTTGAATCCCGGCTGCTCTACTTCCAATCCAGCTCTCTGCTATGGCCTGGGAAAGCAGTGGAAGATGGCCCAAGTCCTTGGGCCCCTGCACCTGCATGGAAGGCCTGGGGAAGCTCCTGGCTCCTGGCTTTGGATCAGCCCAGTTCTTGTCGTTACAGCCTCTCTCTCTTTCTCTCTCTCTGGCTCTACCTCTCTCTGTAACTGTCTTTCAAATAAATAAAATAAATCTTTTAAGAGAGAGAGAGAGATCTCCCATCTCCTGGCTTTCACTCCACAAATGGTCCCAATAGGTAGGGTGGGGCCAGGTTTGAAAGCAGGAGTCAGGAACCCATCTGGGTCTTCGACACAGGTGGCAAGAGCCCAAACACTTGAGCCACAATCTGTTTCCTTTTCAGGCATATTAACAGGAAGCTGGATTGGCTGGAGCAACTGGGACTAAAACCAGCACCCTGGCTGGCACTGCGGCTCACTTGGCTAATCCTCTGCCTGCGGTGCCAGCACCCCAGGTTCTAGTCCTGGTTGGGGCGCTGGATTCTGCCCCGGTTGCCCCTCTTCCAGTCCAGCTCTCTGCTGTGGCCCAGGAGGGCAGTGGAGGATGGCCCAAGTGCTTGGGCCCTGCACCCCATGGGAGACCAGGAGGAAGCACCTGGCTCCTGGTTTCGGATTGGCGCAGCGCACCAGCCACAACATGCCATCCGTAACAGCCACTTGGGGGGTGAACCAACGGAAAAGGAAGACCTTTCTCGCTGTCTCTCTCTCTCTCTCTGTCTAACTCTGCCTGTTAAAAAAAATAGAAAAAAAACCCCAGCACCCTGCCATAGGATGTGGGTGTCACAAGCTTCAGCCTGATCCTCAGTGCCACAAGTGTGGATCCATGGTGGCCCATGTTAAATGATTAACAGGACAAAAGGTAAATGGTAAAATAGTTCAGCAATAGTGATAACCTATGGCTAACATTGTGCAAGAAGGCCTGCAGCGGTCAGGGCAGGCTTTCAGAGAGGATGCAGGCAGCAGAGGCCCTACCCAACCCCCTCCCTTACCCCATCTTCCTCAGCATCCATCTTACAAATTCCACCAAGTGGCATGCAGTTTAAATAAAAGCAGACACACTTTATGCGTCGCCCATCTTCAGCTTTCAAGCAGGCAACGAAGTTACCTAGAAACCCAGGGCAATTTGGGATCCACTGCAGCTTACTTCCTCCTGCCTTAGCATCGTGTAGCTCCATCCATCCAAGCTCCTCAGGTGCTCAAGAGGCAATCACCTCCCACATCCCACTCAGCACTCTCTTTTGCTCTAACCCTGGCATTGGCCATTGTGATTTGCATTGACTTGCAGCCAGCTGCCCTCCTACCATACACAGCGCTGCAGGATCCCGGGGACAGCACGAACGACTGTAGCCTGGGAAGGGGCCACAGCTTTCCACTGACAGCTGGGCCACTGCTGAGTCACCAGCTAGGAAGAGAAGCCAGCTGGTGTGTGACACTCCCTTCACAACTGGGGCCGCTCGATCTCCTTCTTTTCATCCCGCATCTCTCTTCTACCTAGGGGCAAATCTGGATTTTGTGAGTTTGAAATATGTACAACTTGGGAGTTCTTCTTTATGAAAAATAATTTAAAAAATACAGAATTAGCTACAAAAATGAATATTCATGAGGGCCTTCACAAAGTTTCATGAAAATGTGTATTATGAAAAGCTATGCGTGGATTTCAAAAATTTTTGCATCAGACTAAATTTCTCTTTGAGAAAATGACTTATTCGAGAGCCTGGAAAGTAGAGAGAGTAGAGAGAGAATCGGGGGTGGGGGATAGAGGTGGGAAGGAAGCTATCTTCTTTTTTTTTAAAGATTTTATTTATTTATTTGAGAGGTAGAGTTACAGACAGTGAGAGGGAGAGACAGAGAGAAAGGTCTTCTTCACACTGGTTCACTCCCCAAATGACCACAACGGCTGGAGCCACACTAATCCGAAGCCAGGAGCCAGGATCTTCTTCCAGGTCTTCCACTTAGGCACAGGGGCCCAAGCACTTGGGCCATCTTCCACAGCTTTCCCAGGCCATAGCAGAGAGCTGGATCGGAAGAGGAGCAACTGGGACTCGAACCGGTGCCCATATGGAGTGTCAGCACCACAGGCAAAGGATTAACCTACTGTGCTGCAGTTCTGGTTCCAGAAGCTATCTTCTAATAACTGTTTTACTCCCTCAAATGACTGCAACAGGGCTTGGATGGGCCTGAGACTGAAGCCAAGAATTCAGTTCCGGTCTCTCATGTGGGTGAAAGGGACCCCAATACTTGACCCACCCCTGCTGCCTCTCAGGGTGTGCATTAGCAGGCAGCTGGAGTCAGGAACAGAGCTGAGTATTGAGCCCACTCACTCTGATAAGGGATTCAAGAATCTAAATTCTTAGGCAAAACATTTTCCCGTACATTTATCTTACAACTCCATTTTCCATGAACTTCTTACTACATTCCATGTAAAATCATAAAAAATTATATTAAAGCTGATATATGCCCATCACAAAACCCATAGAAAAGAATTTTTTTTGAAATAATTAAATGCTTGATGTAACTCTACTTCCTTATTAGCTTTGGCTGAATACTCGCATTGCTTCTTTAATAACGAATGATAGGATTTCAGTTGCAGAACTCCCAGTAAAACCTAGGTTTGCTTACGTATCTCACGCAGCACACCAATGATAGACATCTGAGTGGTGGAAGAAAACAGGTGCTTATTTTGCAAAGTACAGAAAATACAGGGCAAGGAGTTGGGCAGCTGTTGTTCAGGTCCTGACTCCTTGAGAGAGATTGAGAGGGATTGAGCAGTGTGTGCCCAGCCTCTGTGCTGGTCTCTGCTTGGTCCACAGTGCTCATGGGTTGATTGGGCCATGGTAGGAGAACAGCAGGTTCTTCTTCAAATACTGTGATGGAAAAGTGGGCTGTGGGCTGTCTGGGGTGCACAGGAAAATTGGTTATTTTGTTTGATCAAAGACTGGGGTTCCCGTAAAACATCCCCAAATGGTGTCCAGTGTTAAGATACTAACTCTAGAGGTGCGAGTTGAATTCTGAGTCTTGTGATCTGGGGTCCGGTGGGGCTGGCCTGATCCATGCACCATTCCCTGAATTTAGTGAACTAATCTTCAGTAAGAAGTTGACTTGCAATCATTAGAGACAGAGGAACTATGGGTTGAGGGAGACTAGGGTCTGATAAAGTCTACAACAAAGGCATTAGGGATAAGGGCTCAGTTTTGTTTCTATTTTACTCAAACAGCCACTGATTTCAAATACTACTGCACTGACAATACCCGTTACTGAGTTTGTTGTCAGTGCTCCCTTTGTGGTAGGATAGTATGAATTTTATATTATATTAAGCAATATTAATTTTGCCTGACAAATCAGCGAGAAATTTGTATCTTTTCCAGTGTGTTCATAAGATTTATTACTCTTCACTGACTAGATCATTATTTCTTTTCAGAATGTTTCTCTTCCTTTTAATTCATTAAGGTTCTTGGTATAATCTGAACTTTAAAAAATAATAATTAGCTCCTAGCTGTCAGCACAATATCTCATCTTTATTACCTTTGTTTTATAATCCATTAATCATCACCTGGATTTCTCTATATTTACTGACAAATACATGTTGAGATGGAAGGACAGTAATCTTAATATTCATTTAATTTGGTAGTTTGCAATTTCTCACTGTTTGATTGCAACATCTTTGCAGATTGCTGTTAAAATGGCATATGTAAGTTTTATCAACTGCTTGAATACACTTACTGAGTTGAAGTTTCCTTCTGAGTCTTCAAAGTTGTGCGTTGGCTCTTTAAAGTGTTATTGTTCCAGTGCTCTCTGTCTTGAATAGCTTTATCATGAGCCCGGTTTCTCAAACACAGGGTTATTAAAGAGACACATTGTTAAAGAAAAATTCAAGCAAACAAAAGCCTCAAAATATGCCGTAGTCAGCAATTTCAGGTACTGCAGAGGAGGTTGGTTCCTCTCCCAATGAGGCTAAGTGAATGAGCTGCACACTGCCTCCTCCTGTCACGATTGTTACTGGCGTGCAGCCATTGGCCCTCACCTAGTACGTGCTCATCTCCATAAAAATACTTACAGACATTGCTTCTTATTTCCACTAGTTGTGGGAATCGTGGCTATTATTACTTCCATTTCACAGGTGAAAAACGAGGCTTGAAATGTGTATAGTTAGCACATGACCAAGTCAGAATTTGAGCTCAGAAACTCTGCCTCTGGGCTCAAAATTACTTCAAGATACTGCTTTCTTTGACTTCTGTGAGAAAAGAATTTGGAAGGAGGAAACCTTTGTCCTGAAACACTTGAAATATTAGCATGGCCTTCACCTAGGCCTTTGTGTGGTGAGAAAAGCACATTTGGCAAAGCTCAAAGGGTTCGCATCCCCCCCCCCCCACCACCACCACCACTCAGCAGTTGTTCTGATGATTTTCTGGTGATTCATTGGATTGTGGCAGTCATTCTTAGCCTCTGAGACCTGCAGATGGAGTGCATGGACTTTCAGCTTTCATTCTGTTTTTCAGGCTGTACAAGACACACCCCTCTGGTTTATTGGAAAAAACATGGTGTCTCGGGTCCTGCCCCTGACCCTGTAACCATGACCTCTGTTAAACTTTATCACCTCTCAGGGCCACAAGTTTCTCATCTAGAAAATTAGAGAGCTATACCAAATGGTCTCTGAGGTTCTTTCCAGCTCTAAAATTCTGTGGGGTTATAGGGCTAGTTTAAGTAGGAACATGAGGTGTACCTAGTACCAAAAGCATTTCTTCATCTTTTGTGGCTAAAGTAATACCACTTAGATATCGAATCACAGTTTCAAGAAGACTACATAGTAACAGACAAATCACATTTTTCCAGCTTCTCAAGTAAAATGGTTTATTAATTATCTAAAGTTAAAAAATGAAGAGCTTTGAAATTAATATACTTTATCATATATAAGTAAGGATATTATCTGAGGTATTGTTAATGCCACTAATGAAACAGTAAAAATAGCAACACACTCACTTGCTATCAGTTTATTTCATTCAGATATATAAACTTTCTAAATTCAATTTAGAAGGCCCATCATTACTGAGAATTATTTACAAATAAATGTTTCAGACTTAGAGTTATAAATGACCAATACACTCATGGAAAAATCAGCATCAAGAATTAAAGAAGTGAAAATTAAAGCAATGAAGTGCCATTTTGTATCTGTTATACTGATAAACATTGAGTTGAAGTATACCTTGGCCAAATTTCTAGGGGAAAATTTGCTATTTATTGGGAAATTGTATACCCTAGCTGAAAAAATAAAGAGATTTTGATAAATGGACAAGCATTCATTAATATAGGTATTATGAATTGGCTCATACTTCCTAAAATAGTCTATATGTTCAATGTAACTTTCATCAAAATTCCAAGCCATATTTTTTGTAGAAGTGGAAAAGTAGATCCTCAATTTCATATGGAATTACAATGGGGCACAACTAGCCAAAAACTCTTGAAAAAGAACAAAGCTGGAGAATTCATACCTCCCAGGTTAAAAGCACACCACAGTGTTATAGCAATTGAAACAGTGTGGCATGTGTATGGATAGACATAGATACAGACATGTAGATCAGTGGAATAGAATTGAGATTCCAGAATTAAACCATACATCTATGGCCAGTTTATTTCTTTTTTTTAAGATTTATTTTATTTATTTGAAAGAGTTACAGAGAGAGGTAGAGACAGAGAGAGTGGTCTTCCATCCACTGGTTCACTCCCCAGTTGGCTGCAACAGCCAGAGCTGCTCCAATCTGAAGCCAGGAGCCAGGAACTTCTTCCCGGTCTCCCATGTGGGTGCAGGGGCCCAAGGACTTGGGCCGTCTTCCACTGCTTTCCCAGGCTGTAGCAGAGAGCTGGGTCAGAAGAGAGGCAGCCAGGACTAGAATCAGTGCCCATATGGGATGCCGGTGCTTCAGGCCAGGGCTTTAGCCCACTGCGCAACAGCACTGGCCCCAACCACTTTCTTTTTGACAACGGTGCCAAAACCATCTAATGAGAAAGCAAAGTCTCTTCAACAAGTGGCATTGGGATAACTGAAAGTCCACAAGCAAAAGACTGAATCTGGGTCTCCATCTCACACTGAATACAGAAAATTAACCCAAAATAGATTAACAATCTAAACATAAAATCTGAAGTCATAAAGCTCTTAGAAGCAAACCTAGAAGTCAGTTTTCATGATTTTGAATTAGGCAATGTTTCTTAGATATGACCCCCAAAGCATGAACAATAAAAGAAAAATTAGGTAAATTGAACTTATCAAAAATTGAAAGCTTAGTCATCAAAAGAAATTATCAGAGGAAGTAAAAAAGACAGCCTAAAGAATGTGAGAAAATATTAGCAAATCATACATCTGATAATGTTCTAGCATCTGGCATATATAAAGAAAGTATAACTCAACAACCTAAAGACAAATAATTCAATCATAAAAATGAACAAAGTGTTTGATTGACATTTCTCCGGAGAAGATAGACAAATGGCTAACAAATACATGAAAAAATGCTCAACGAGACTAGAAATTAAGAAATTGCCAATGCAAAGCAAAATTAGACACTACTTCACATCCATAAGGATGGCTATAACAAAAAGATGAAAAATAATAAGTGCTGCAAAGATGTGGAGATGGTGGAACCCTTGTACATTGCTGGTGGAAATGAAATATGGTTCAGCACTATGGAAAACAGATTGGCAGTTCCTTAAAATGTTTAACACAGAATTATCACTTGACCCTAAAATTCTGCTACTAGGTTTATACACAGAAAAAAAATCAAAAACATGTGTGCAAACAAGTACAAGTGCATGCTATTCTTAGCAAGGCTATAATTGTCAAAAGGTGGAAACAGCAAAATATCATTTATTTGTGAATGGATTAACAAAGTGTGGTATAGTTATACCACAGAATAAGGGTTTTTTTAGTTTTTAAGTTTATTTTATTTGAGTGTTAAGAGATGGAGGGAAGAGAATGAGGTGGGAGAGAGAGATTGAGGGCAAGCGCAAGAAAGAAAGAGAGAAACATCATTCTCTGGTTTACTCCTCACATCCCTGCAGTAGTTAGGGCTGAATCTAAAAAAAAAAAAAAAAAAAAAAAAAGATAAAATTTGGATACATAAAATCACATATCTGGTTCAATTTACATAAAATATCTGGATTAGATAAACTCACACAGATGTAACACATTCTGGTGACTGTCAGAGATGATGGGGGAGGGGTAGTGGGAGAAACTACTTACGGGGTAAGAGATTTTACTTACCAGGTATGGAAATATTTTGGAACACTATGAATATACTGAATACCACGGAACTGTTTACTTTAAATGACTAATTTTATGTTATGTGAATTTCACCTGAGCTTATTTTTTAAACATTAGTAGAGTTTTGCATGCAATGGAATTTTACATAATTTCTTTTGTTGTTTATCTGTGTTTTCTAAATTTTAATAATGAACAGGATTCTTTCAATAATTAGGAATGAATTATAAAAACAAAACACAACAAATCAAAATCCCACGCACCTCATGATTTAAAACTGCACTTGAAGGTAGCTGAAAAAAATTTAGCTAAGAGGGGCCAGTGTTGTGTGGAAGGCTTAATCTACTACGCCACAGCACCAGCCCCTCAAATCTTACTGCTCTGTAAAAACAACAGCTAAACATTTAAAGGAAGAGGACAAAGTCCATTTCACAGCTTCCTTTGTATTCCCTCTGTGTGATGTAGACCCGAGAAAAAGCAACTGCACAATCGTAAAACTATTCCCTGAAGAGTTTAGTTAGAGCAGTTGAATTTTGTTTTGAAAAAAATTAGAGAAGCAATAATGGAAAAGGATGTGCGGATCTCACTGCATCTAATTTTCTCCTGTAATGAGTTTCCAGCTTAAATGTGTCTGCCATTTGTCCTCTTTGCTTCCGGGAAAATGTATGCAGCAGCATCTATTTCAGGAGCCAAATGCTTAGGGTGCTCCATGGAAGAAAAACACGATAGTGGAACCAACCCAATAGTGGAAAACGTCTGGAAGAACATGGAAGGCATTGTTGGAAAGAATAGGTAAAAGATTTAAAAATTTTCCTCTGAACTTACAAATATCAAAATATTTATAATATTTATAAAAATTATTAGTGATTTCCAGGAAACATAGTGGCTTTCAGTGTTTTTCAAGGTGTGGCTTGCTGGCCATCTGAAACCAAACTTTCTCCAGTGCTTGTCAAAAGCACAAATAAGAGGCCCAAATCCCAGAACCAGAAAATCATAGACCATGGAGGTGAAGAAAGATTTTAAGAAATTCACATGATTACACACATTCTAAGCCAGAGGTCAACAAATTATGACCTGTGAACCAGACCTGTCTATATTTGTAAATAAAGTTTTACTTGAACTCAATCACTCAGTCTATAGTTGCTTTTGTGCAATAATGGCAGTGTTGAGTAGTTGCAAGAGAGACGGTTTGGCCTGAAGAACTTAAAATATTTATCATTAACCCCTTACCCAAAAAGTTTGTCATCCCTGCTGTAAGCCACTGCCTCACAAGCTTTGATGTGTATGCAAGTTACTAGAAATTATTAAAACAACCACAACCAAACCTATTCTGATTCAGGAAATCTAGAGTGAGTTTGAAGATTCTGTCTTAACACACTTCCAGGTAAAGTTGATGCTAATGTCTTATAGATCATATTTCAGTAGCCATGGCACAGAGTAGTGAGTCTCAGAGTACGAGAGATTTGCATTCTCAGTGACAACACACCCTCACTGCAACAGCATCTCTGCAGGTGGGATCCAAGTTTCATGGACATCTCCAGGGAACTGATGCTTGTCAAAGCTGATGCAAATTAAAATGTGATAACTGCTATCTTCGGAGAGCCTGAAATTGCATGTACATGTTAGATTCCAAAACCACCGATTCTCTTAAGCACAGTGTATGCTTATTGATCATAATAATCAACAGGGAAGGAGACATGTATCAAATTCCCACTTAACATCTTATTGTTCATTACCTTATTGTTGTTCAATGTGTTATTGATATTGTTCAGTATGACAGTTTCAAAGAAATAATATTTAAAGTGTGTCTTCATTGGTATAATCTAATTTAATTAGGACTTTTGTTGAGAGTCTTTCGTGTTTTCGCCGCTGCTAAAAAACAAACAAACAAACAAAAACAAAAACAAAACAAAACAAAAACACCAAAAAACTCCAAATGTCATGTAGTTTCTGAAATGATCAACAGAGGGAGCTAGTGTCATAATTACAATCCTTACAAATAGGACAGTTTTTCCTCTTTATTTGCTGAATATCTGTGAAGAAATCAACTCTTGGCTCACCCCCCCCCCTTTTAAAAAATATTTATTTCTTTACCTGAGAGGCATAGTTATAGACAGAGAGAGGGAGAGATAGAGAGTTGCTCTATCCGCTGGTTCACTCCCCAAATGGCTGCAGTAACTGACAGAGCCGGGCAGATCTGAAGCCAGGAGCTAGGAGCTTCTTCCAGGTCTTCCAAGTGGTGCAGGGACCCAAGCACTTGGACCACCTTCTACAGCTTTCCCAGGCCATCAGTAGGGAGCTGGATCCGAAGTGGAGGAGCCGGGACTTGAACCTGCACCCACATGTTTGCACCTAATGCAAACACAGCTAAAACGAGTGTAACCTGTAAGCAATTCTATTCAATTACTGACAGCATCCATAGAATCCCTTATTTCTTCAAGCAATTTTGCAGAGATCAGGAATTCCAAAAATATAGATACTGTTCTCATCAAACACAAGGTTTTGGGGGAGAGGATGTGTTAACATAATCGTGCAAATAAATCTAACATAGACTGCAATCCCTTGCCAAGATCAGAGAGAAACTGAGAGCAACAGCTAGAAGCTTCATGTATTTACTAGCAGTGATGATTTGGGTACATGGTATGAGTGGGTACCCGATATGCTAAGAGGAACCAAGTGAGTAATGCTGACCTGAGTGAGGTCCCTTGCTGCTAGTCCCAGAAATAGAATTATGTTCGCCACAATTGCCCAGTTTGTCAGCAGAAGAGACAATGTACAGAAAACAGAATAGGGCCTATTCCCAGGGTTGAAGGACTGGCACACGGGTGACAGATAGACTATCTTAGACTCCTGCTTTTAGTCCTGTGGAGATTTAAATGAGTTTTGAATAGCATAGATTCAGGATTTGGTTTGGCTTACCCAGTCATAGAAACTAATGTTAATGATGCAGTTAAATAATTAAAACAAATCAAGCTATATTAATTTGGTCTACATATTAACGTATTTTCTTGTCAAGGAAACTGTGTAATGGTGCATTTTGTACAATAACAAATGTAGTCTTTAGTGCGCTTGGGACCCACTAAGATTTGCTGATGCAGGAAGAGATGGATGGAAACTGAATGGCTGAAGTGACAGGAGAGGTAGTTGAGGTCTAATAAAGTCATTACCCAGGCAAATAAAAGAAAAAGACAAACTAGAGAAATAACGTATAGGTAGACTCTCAGGGTTTGATAATTGAATATAGGGATATAGAAGCCAGGGGGAAAATGGCTGCTGACAAGAGAGATGACCTCTTGAATGTTAACAAAAGAATTATAACACTAATTGACTTAGGAGGGATGAATGTCCAGAGAGGAGTCTAATTTTAGACTGCGTTAGAGGAACCATCTAGGTTGATACAAAAAAGAGGCTATTTGTATTACAATTTTAAGTCTTGGAAGAGTTATTTGGCATAGAAATAGAGATTGATGTTATCCTTATAGAGATCTTAGGATCGACTGGATATAGGATTAAAAAGAGAATATATGTAATTGCAAATTGATTGGTCCTATCAACAAGCGTTTGTCAAAAATCTAGTGTGTTCTAGGCACTGGACAACAAGCTGAGAATAATAATATTCAAAATTTTTGAACCACTTGTGATAGGATAAACACTCTTTGGTACTGAAGATGGAATTGTGGATTTAGACAAAACTTAGATTCTTGTAGAGGAGATAGAAAATAAAACTAATAAGTAAAATATATTCCTACAACTGCTGATAAGTGGAAAAGAAAAGGCATAAAGTGGGATAGAGCATATTAGGGTTAGGAATTTTCCATTTGAAATGGGGTAGTCAGGGAGCGCCTCACTCAGCGTAACATTTGAACAATGACCACAGCACGTAAAGAAGCAAAAGTGTGTGGGGAACAAATCGTCTAGGCAGGACAGCAAACAGCCCCAAGTGTGGCGGTCCTGGGAGAAGAGCATGCCTGCAGTTTTGGAGAAATGGAAAAAAGGACAGTGTTTCTGCAGCAGAGCTAGCATGGAAGGACAGAACATTGGATACTCAAGAAGAGATCGGTGCATGCAGGATTTTTAGGCTGCTGAAATGACTTCGGCTTTTACTAAGAGGGAGATGAGGACTCTAGAAGGACTTTAGTAGAGCAGTAACAGGATCTCACTTATATTCTAATGGTATCACCCAGGCTTCCATTGGGAAATCTATGGGGAATGAGTAGGAGCCATTAAAAGACTAACCCGGGGCCGGCGCCGCGGCTCACTAGGCTAATCCTCTGCCTTGTGGCGCCGGCACACTGGGTTCTAGTCCCGGTGGGGGCGCCGGATTCTGTCCCGATTGCCCCTCTTCCAGGCCAGCTCTCTGCTGTGGCCAGGGAGTGCAGTGGAGGATGGCCCAAGTGCTTGGGCCCTGCACCCCTATGGGAGACCAGGAGAAGTACCTGGCTCCTGCCTTCAGATCAGCACGGTGCGCGGCTGCAGCGCGCTGGCTGCGGCGGCCATTGGAGGGTGAACCAACGGCAAAGGAAGACCTTTCTCTTTGTCTCTCTCTCTCTCTCACTGTCCACTCTGCCTGTCAGAAAAAAAAAAAAAAAAGGCTAACCCGGGCAAGAAACCATGGTGACTGAGGTTGGGTTAGGAGTGGGAGAGGCTGAGAGCAGTGGTTGTATTCTGAATACACTTTGTCAGTAGAGCCAACAAGCATGTTGGTTAGTTGTGAGGCAAGAGAGAAGAAGAAAAGAAGATGATTTCACTTTTTTTTTTTTTTTTTTTTTTTTTTTGCCCGGAGCAATTGGAAGGATGGTGCTATCCTTGGCTGAGTTAGAGAAGGCTGAGATGGGGTTTGAGGAGGAGGCAAGGATCAGGAGCTTTGTTAGGACATGCTAACAGTGAGATGCCCATGAGACAGCCAGAGAGGAGGCTGTTTTATATATGAGTGTGGCGCTTAGGAGAGAACTCTAAGCAGGGATATAAGGGTGAGAGTTGTCCTGTACACATGGTGCTTGCAGCCTAAAGCTGATGAGATCACCCAGAGAATGAGTGTAGATCAGATAACAAGAGATCAAAGGCCTGAACCTTGGAACATCCAACATTTAAGGTCAGAGAGAACTACAGGAAATGAGTACAGGAGAGGCCATCAGGAGTTTATACTAAAGGGAGACACGTACGGGAAGAGGTGGCAGTATGCTTGTACTCACTACAGAGGGGGCTCAAAGGAGAGAAGAAGGTCAAGCCTATCAATGGAGTGGTAGAAAAGTGTAACAGACAAGGACCCAGGGGAAGTGAGTGAGGTTGAAAATGTTCCAGACAGAGAGAATGAGATTCATCAACCAAGATCACTGCAGTACGGTGGCTGAGGGTAATGACTCCACCTGGAGTGTCTGGATTTGTGTCCTGACTCTGCCACTAACTAGCTGTATGACGTTAATTGAGTTGCTTAAACTTTCTTGGCCTCAATTTCCTCATCTATGAAATGAAAATAATGGTACACACATCAACAGATTGTTATGGAAAATTGGTAATTGAGTATTTGTAAAATGTTTAGATTACATAGCACTCTACATGCTATACAGAGTGTTGAATGCATAACTGCATGGAGTTTGGAACTCTGGGAAAATTTGGACAAAACAATGGTTGAAGTATGAGATGAGTGAGGCAAAGAAATCATGACTAATAAGCCGGTGCCACAGCTCACTTGGCTAATCCTCCGCCTGCGGCACTGGTACCCCTGGTTCTAGTCCTGGTCGGGGTTGCAAGATTCTGTCCTGGTTGCTCCTCTTCCAGTCCAGCTGTCTGCTCTGGCCCAGGAAGGCAGTGGAGGATGGCCCAAGTGCTTGGGCCCTGCACCCGCATGGAAGACCAAGAGGAAGCGCCTGGCTCTTGGCTTTGGATTGGTGCAGTGCGCCGGTCACAGCGTACCGGCTGTAGCGGCCATTTGGGGGGTGAACCAACGGAAGGAAGACCTTTCTCTCTGTCTCTGTCTCTCTCTCTCACTGTTGAACTCTGCCTGTCAAAAAAAAAAAAAAAAAAAGAAAGAAAGAAATCATGAGTAATAAGGCAGAAGAGGCAGACAACAGCTCATGTAGTCTCTTTGATACCACAAGTAAGAAATCTGGACTTTTCTGGTAAGGGTGAAGGCTACTGTGTGATCAAATGAGGTTAGAGCTAGAGGCATAAAGAAGGAGATGGGACTGAGATGGTAGGAAGGGAAAAAGCAGGAATATGAACCAATGAAGATAAGACTGTGGGGTTGGGTCACTTGGTAGGTGTGAAGAGTGAGGAAAATTGAGAAAGTTGGAATGACTCCAAGATATTCAACTGTGTTACTGGTTAGCTGATGGTCCATATATCTAAGGAGGAATAGAGAAGGTAGAACATATGTTAGAGAAGATAATGCCTCAGTTTCTTCAATGCTGGGTTGAGTACTCCTGTGACATTCTGATTCTGATGTTTGGGCATTTGGGGAGTGAAGGCATAGAATGCAATCTGATATTGGGCTGTGACCTCAGGAGAGGAGTTGAGGTTGGACACACAGATTCAGAAATCACCATCATGTTGGTGATTGGGAGGGATGTCTCAGGAATAGTGGGTGGAATGAGATAATCAAAGTAGAGCCCTGAAGAGGATCAACACTCTGAGACAAGAAGGCTGAAAAAGAGACAAAAATGGCATTGAGAGAAGAGCAGCTTCTCAGAAGCTAAGCAAGAGGTAACATCAGTGAGAGCAAGAAGTAGGGGCCAGATTCTGCATATAAAAAGGTCAAGGAGGATGAGGACAAAAGAGATTTCATTTGATTTGGCAATTATGAGCTCATTGGCTCCTCACCACAAAGCCAAGTGATGAAAGCTGGAAGCTAATTACAATGGGTGGAGCAGGCACATTTGGTGCCCCGCCCTTTGGCACTAGCCATTCCCAGGCCTGCTGACTGCCTGGCAGGTTATCAGGGTCTGGGCAGGACTTTGAGATGCAGATGCTGGATACAGATGCTGGACTGCCTTAGATGTCAGTTTTCTTAGGCCCTTCTTACACACACAGGCTAGTTTCTAACTTCCTGCCTAACAATACCAGTGTAATGGAGAACTGCCCTCATGTTATTTCCAGGCACATCAAGGTATCTGTATTTGAAATTCTTTAGATAATTTGGTAGGATTGCAAGAAATTGATTGGATGTGACTACTTTTAATCCAAAAAATGCCAATTCCATATGACTCAACCTAACATTCAAAAATATATTAATAAGATTTCCCACTGACCAGAAGTCAGATTCTGAGATCCTGTGTGTGAAACATCAACTCTAAGTCTATAGTTAATACTTGAGGCCTAAAAACTCCTAGAACGCTTTGTGGTTCAAGAGCCACATGGATGACAGATAATGCAAATTGACAAATTATCAATTTCACTTTTAGCATTTGCTAAACATATGCTCTACCAGAAAAATAATTTCACTATAAAGCATCAGGAATAAGCAGTTTTCTCTCTGCTGAATTTTCATAAGCACTCTGAAAACAAATCTCTTCTGGATCCTTCAATTTTTAATTTAAGCATTTTTGAGAATGAAACATAGAATGAACTATGAATGATGATTTAACTGCCAGAGACATCAATGAGTGAAAGCAACTTTAGTGAACTTGATTGTTTTGGACTTTACTTCTTGCCTCAGTAATTTTTTCTGAAATTTAATTGCTTCGAGGCCAATGATGAAGGGCATGTTAAATGCAATTAACAGATGAAAAATCTCTCTTGTGGTTTGATATTAAACAGGAGTGATGGAGTGTGACATTAAAAAATGGTATCAGAGGTGCACACGCTGCATTTCACTTTAATTATGTCAATTTCAGATACTGGAACACTGCAGTTTCACACACATTTAATTAAATTATGTCAGTACCAATACTTTCAGGTAAAAAAAAAATTGCAGAAAATTTCAGAGACAGAAAGGGAGAGGGATGCCTTGCTTTTCTAACTCCTGGTACGGAATAAGCTCTTGAATCTCTTCTACCTGTAAATATCTGTGGTTGTAATAGGGATTGGTCAGAACAGAATTCAAAGCCTGTAGGACAACTGATGATTTTAAGTGTTCTTTGGACCAACGGCAGGGAAAGTAGTCTATATTGGCTCTACAATTTCTCACCCCATCAAAAATAGACCCAGACTGATACTTTTTTTAAGTTGTGAAAAACAAATAAAAAGGAAGACTATTAAAATCTTCTTTATAGGGCCAGCGCTGTGGCTCACTTGGTTAATCCTCCGCCTGTATTGCTGGTATTCCCTATGGGCGCCAGGTTCTAGTCCCGGTTGCTCCTCTTCCAGTCCAGCTCTCTCATGTGGCCCAGGAGGGCAGTAGAGGATGGCCCAAGTGCTTGGGCCCTGCACCCGCATGGGAGACCAGGAAGAAGTACCTGGCTCCTGGCTTTGGATCGGCGCAGTGTGCCGGCTGTAGCAGCCATTTGGGGGGTGAACCAATGGAAGGAAGACCTTTCTCGCGCGCGCTCTCTCTCTCTCTCTCACTGCCTGTAACTCTGCCTGTCAAATAAATAAATAAAATCTTTAAAAAAAACTTCTTTATAAACGAGAGGATGAAATCATTATTTTTTCAAAGAAAATGTTAAAAATTCAGTTATATTCATTTTATAGGTAAGACACTAAGACTTTAAGATATTGGTCTCTAAGCCTTGTCTATTACACACCATACACAACATCCTTGATCTGTATGTTCCATTCAAGACTTAACAACCATGCAGGAATTACATATTTTCATCCCTTGTTCCTGTTTCTATTAATAGTAAAGCTTTGTTGTTGTTGTTGTTGTTAATCTAGAACTCACATCCTACCCTCCTCTCTTCCTCCCCATTTGATCCTTTTTCTAGAGGCATTCTGTGATAAGACTACAATTGAACTAGTTGAAGAGGTGTGAAGTCCTACTTCCAGGACAGAGATGTTGGCTATGGTGTGGTGCTAGGTAAGCCTTGAGGGCATTATGTTTAGTTCAGACCCTGAAGAACGTATCTGGGGTTATGGGGAATACATTTGGAGGTGGACCAATTGTTTGCTGGTGCTGTAAGGCTGTCTGGAACATTTTAACATGTAACAAAAGTCTTAAGAACAGAAGAAAACTGTGATTTTATGTTTCTTCACTTTATTGACTTCATTAACAATTCTGATAATAATAATAGTTACCAGTCACTCAACATTATGTGGCATTTATTAAACATATGTATATTATGTATATATACATACATGTGTATATGCATACATACAAGTATATAGGTATATATACATACATGTAATACAGTTGCCATTAAAATGAATAGTATAATCTCCTTTTAAAGATGAGGAAATATAGAAAGCCACTGGTTCAGGGTCATAAACTAGTCCATGGCAGAGCAAACATTCAAACTCTGTTGCATGTGGTTCCTCAACTCTTCTCCCACCCTCCCATGTAGCCTCCCAAAGGATCCTTCAGCTGTCTTCCTTAGTTACCTATCATCCTCCCAGCTGCTAGTGTGACCTGTGGAGTGGGGGGCCACAAGTAATTGTGTGGTTCCCTCAAAATCTGCTTCCTTAATTGCTGAGCTCATCCAACTCTAGTGGCCCTCAGCTGACATGTTAAAATGAACAAAGTAAAAGCTGCTAAATTCTGTATCCTGCACCTAATTCAAATAATTCAATAGGACTCTTTTATAAGCGACAATTAAGAATATGTGTAGAATTTTATTGAACCTTTCCTCCTTTTTCCTGAGAAAAGAGAGTTCATACTTGTTTCACTCATCTTCATATTTTCTTTGTAAAGATAAACATTTCCAATGAAAGTGTAACACAAGGTTGAGGAGAACACACAAATCCCATGTGTGTGGCTTGGTGAACTGTTACAGGTGAACCCATCCATGTCATCGTCTTCCAGTTAGAACAGCTGCACTCTGAGTCTTCCCCCTTCTTTTTCCCAATTGTTCCTCCTCTTCTCCTTTGCAAAGGACACCGTGATCTTGGCTTCTAACACCAGAGGTCAATTTGGCATGTTTTAAAAAGTAGAATCTTCAGATTTTTAAAGATTTATTTATTCAAAATGCATACTCAGAGAGAGAGAGAGAGAGAGAGAGAACTTCCATTCACTGGTTCACTTCCCACATGGCCACAGGAGCCAAGAATGGACCAGTTTGAAACCAGGTGCCAGGATCTCCATCGTGGTGGTCTTACACATGGATAGCATGGACCCAAGTACTTGGGCCATCATCTGTGGCTTTCTCAGATGCAGTAGCAGGAAGCTTGATCAGAAGTGGAGCAGCTGGGACTCAACTTGCATCCAATATGGGATGCTGGTGTTGAAAGTGGCAGCTTAACCCCTGTGCCACAACGCTAGCCCCCAGATTTTTAATCTTTTTGTGCATGGATTCTTTCATCCAACATGAAATCACCCGGTGAAAATCACCGAACTGGTGGCAAAAGCTAAAACCATAGTTTTTCATATTCATTGCCCTTATTTTTTCTTTTCAATGCATATATCATATTAAAATTTTATTCTACTGTTGATGACTGTTTAAATTATTTCCATTCTGGGGCTATTACAAGTAGCACCCCCATCAACATTTTTGTACTTGTCTCTTGATGCAAATGTTCAATTCTAGTCAAGGATTTCCAAAGTGATTGTATCAATTTACAGTCTTACCTGCCTTGAAAGAATTTTCCTTCTCTACAAGTCAGTCCTGATTGCTCGATGTTTCTCAACAAGTTAGCAGTAGAAAAGAGCATCATGTCTATCCCAGTGCAGCATAGGGATGCTAGTATTCTACCCAGGATGACTTGACTGGGTTCTTGGACTCCTGTTGTGAGCTGCTTCCTAACTACAAGTGTTTTCACCCCAGCTGGAAGTGTTTCTTTGCCTGTGCTGTGAATGGAGACAGTTTAACAACATATGGCAGGGCACCAGTGGATTAGCTCATGTGTGAGTAACCACTTCAAACTTGTCTTAGTATTGCTGTTGATTCGCTGATGTGAGAAAGCAATATCAAAGTAAGCCATCCACCAGGGTGGAGGTGCACTCAGCCTGGATGCCATGCTGTGATCATAGCAAAAGGTCGTCTTCCTGATGTATCTTCCTATCACAGTGCTGCGTGGAAGCTCTGGAAACACCAGAATTGAGTCCACAGGGCCACTCTAGAAGGTCATATTGATGGAACTGACACGCTGTCCAAAACACCCAACTCAACGTCTTTTCAGTGGCTCAAAACCATTTATAAAAGTTACTCATAAATTATATCACTGTATTTCACAGAACTTGTCATAAGCCACACCTATTTCTCACTTATTTCACAGAAAAGCTATGAGAGAAGGTGATTTACCTTAGGCAAGCCTGAGTACTAAGGGCAATCCAATAAATAAGTTTGCAAAATGAAATAGGTCTATGACTTGTCTTTGAAAAGTTCAAAAGAGTGTGGAGATGGTATAGAGAAAAGAAGACAATGGTATTCTTGAATTTATTTGTAAGAAATGTGTGTATGATTTTCATTCTAGCTGATGTTAGGGAGAAACTGAACAAGCAAGTTAAACTTGCAGCATTCCAAGGGAACCTCCCGTCCTTGACTCATGAACCATAAGTAGGTGAAGAGGAAAAGGAAATAAAATTTCTAAATAATATGAAGAGGATTAATAGACTTAATCTCCATGGTATTTCCAGCCACCAAAGTATATCTTTGACCATGAAATCTACTCTCAAATTTTTGGTTATCTTTTTTCTCTCTTTCTAAAAAAAAATTACATGCATTATCACTAATTCTTAATACAGCATCAAATTCTTAATTACCTTTTCTTCAGCCCATAAAGTTGTGTGCAGAATGGTGCTGTCATCATTAAATATCTGGTCATAATAAACAACAAGCAAAGACAAAAAAAAATTGGCACCCATAAGGGATGCTGGCATCATAGGCAGTGGCTTAACCTGCTACACCATAATGCTGATCCCCAGTACTTTTCTTTTTTTCCATTTACTTCTAGAATTGTTTTTGCTGTTTTCAAACACTGTCTCTGTACCTTCACCAGTGGGTCACACATCTACTTTCCCTTCTGTGTGTGCTACCAAGTATGCTTCCACCTTTAATTTAAGCACTGTTCCTTCCTTACTTCTCCTTTTCCAACACAAACACCTTCCAGTGGGTCAAACAGGAATTAAACTGCTTGCTGCATGGGAAGGAGTTCATCTGTCAGGTTCCTATAAGGACACAAACGTAGGATAAGAGACGTGGGATGTACAGGGAGGAGCTATTGAAAAGGGAAAAGAGAGAAGCTTCATTGGAAAGTTGCTCTTCTTGTTTCTTCGTGGTGGAACCTGATATTCTTTGGCATCAAGAGAGCACCTGAACACAGGGCCAGAGGACTCGTACCAGGGCATGGTCTTTGTAGGGGCAAAACTTGTAACTTAGTACATCTTTAGCAAACACAGAAAAATTCTCAGTATGCATAACTGCTTGGAAGAAGATGTATTTGAGTCCTTCCTGCCCTCTTCCCTCCCCTGGCTATGCTTCTCATCTTCTTATCAACACAAAAGCTCACGTGCCCTCTTCCTGTTCCATGCTGCAAGTGTGTTCCACATCACTGAGATGCAGGGTGAAGAACTCAGAAGTAGGTCAACTCAGTGCAACACTCTAGTCCAAGTTTTCTCCACACACCTGTGGTCTGCCTTCAGTTTGTGGACTTGAGTCACACATGCCTGGAACACCTGACTTAGGAGAGCTCTTTTCACGTGTAGCTGTCTTCCACGAACCAACTGGTGTTTAGGTTCCTTCGGGTCAGTGACCTGTTATGCACAATGCGGCCTCCTTCCCACAGAACAGAAGTTTTGATGACAGACTCACTTACTTCTGAGACTGAAAGTTATCATCAGCATTTTTCTGAAGATTATTCATCCAAGTGTTCTAAGGGATGCTTACAGGGTGGTGTGTGTCAATGAACAAGGTGGATTTTGTCATCTGTCCTTTGAAGAAGTGCTGAGGTACTGATTTTAGAAAGTTAAATGTATTTTTCAAAGTCAAGGTTTCCCAGAGCCTTTAGTGTGCTAATACAAGCTGGGACTACCCAGTAGGAATCAGCTTCCCTCATTTGTTTGATAATGAAGTCTGTACTCAAAACACTTCTTATTGAAAAATCTTAATTTATCTTATTTTTCTCATTTTACCCATGAGAAAACAAAAATCAGAGTTTATACAGTTACTTTGTAGCAAAGTCTGGAGTAAGGTCTCCTCTATCCTGGACCACTGCTCTTTCAATCATGGCATTGTGCAGGGTGGATATTTAATAAAATTATTGTTTTATAAGTGCTTTATTTCTTTGTCTGACCTTTCTTAATATATTGGGGCCTAGAGTTATGATAGAGAAAACATCACTGTTATTTGATTCTTAATAAATCTTTTTAGTATAATCTTTCAATTCAGGTAAAGAAAATGGGGATTTGAAACCATAAACCTTATGACTCTTTTTTTTTAACTTTTATTTAGTAAATATAAATTTCCAAGGTAAAAACTTATGATTCTTAAAAAATTTTTTTAAATTTATTTATTTACTCGAAAAGCAGAGTGACACAGAGGGAGGGAGAGATAGAAAGATCTTCTATTCACTGTGCCACATGTGGGCCCCAAATGTCAGCAACAGCCAGGTATGGGCCAGGCCAAAGCCAAGAGACAACTACTCCATCCTGGTCTTCAACATGGGTGGCAGAGGCTCAAGCACTTGGACCATCTTCTGCTGACTTCCCATGTTCATTAGTACTAAGCTGGATTGGCACTCCAATATGGGATACACAATGCAAGCCCCAAAATAGTTTCAAAGAAGAGATGTAACTTTAAAGTTTGCTTAACTTTAAAGTTTCTGTGGCTAGAGTTGAAATAGTGAGAAAGTTATATGATACGTGATTATTATGATGTATCATCTTCTTGAGGAACAAGGATGGAGGTCAGATAATGGTGTGATGAATGATAGTGTCGAATTTCCCATAAATATGTAAAATCATACACTACTATTGTTTTAACCACCAATTATTAACTATTATTTTCATAAATCAAACATGAATTGGCAGGAGTGGGAGAGGGGAGTGTTGTGGGTGGGAGGGAAGTTATTTGGGGGGGGGGAAGCTATTGTAATCCATAAGCTGTACTTTGGAAATTTATGTTCATTAAATAAAATAAAATATAAAAAAATGAATTGGCAAAATTATTTCATTTTTAGGTTAATTCTCTTTATTTTTTTCATTTCTTTTCTTAAGTATTTCTTTCTTAAATATTATTACTGATTATGTTTGATTTTCTTGGTGAATGCATAATTTGGGATTATATTTTTACTTATCTGGAAAAATTTATCAAGGGAATCTTGAATGGGTTTGAGTTGAATTAATGTCACTGATAATTCCTCCAAACTCTAGGACTGTAAGATTCTCCTTTAGTTCTGAATTCAAGTCAATAATCCATATTCATGAACGAAACTGTATACCTCTAAAGGATTTGCTAACAAGGACACTGAGATCAGGTCTGACTAAGAATCATGCCAAGATATGCAATTAATAATTACATGTCTTGGGTGTGGCTGTGAGCACCAGTGAACAGGTTTTACTTCTGAATATGGATTAGTGACCTGGACTCATTAGGTTTCCTCAGAGCACGGAGACCTGCAAGGCTTGGGATTGTGAAAGATCAGCATGTGAAAGAACGAGAACCCTGCCTTGCCAAGCCAGGGACTGCTGCTGCCAGCCCAGGAAAGCACAAGGCCAAAGGAGTTCTGATTTCTTCATGGGATCTAATGTAATGATTCAAATCTATTATAAAATGATACCTAAGAAGTTTATTGAATATTTAAGCAATTAATTTTGCTTCCAGTTATGATTTATGTCACCACTTGCTTTCAAATGGGATACTAGGTAGCTATGATTTTCTGTTTCTTAATGGGGCCAATTTTTTTTCTGTGCCTATAACTCAGAAATGATTATGTCATCCAAAATGCAAACATAAGATATTTAATATGGGAAAAGAAGGTTTTATTTTTCATACAGTAAGTTATATAAAGTTACTAACTTCCGTGTAGTAAATAGCATTCATAAGGGACACTGATAAATAGCATTATTTCCTGTTTCTAGCCTCTGGCCTTATTCTGAAATAGTACAAATTATAGAAGAGAATTCTAGGATATGTTTCAGTTGAAGGGTTTGCATCAAGACTGGACTTGGGTTTGTGGCTTCTCAGAGGGTTCACCACAATACCTCTGTTTTTTTTTTTTTTTTTTTTTTTTTTACTAACTGCAGTTTGTACTACTTTGTATGACTTACTGATAACACAGCTGCAGAAGTGATTTTTATACCATGCAACAAATATATAAAACTTGCCATAATAGAACCAGGCTCTTCCCCTAAGAACCATATATAGTTTCTGTGAAAAACAAGGACAACTGTGGTAGAAATCAATACGCTTTGTTTCTGATCCTCTTCTCTCCAAAGAGGGTGTTAGCGACAGTTGAAGGGGAACAGCAGGATTTTCTGGGTTTGACTGGTACACTGGCAAGTTGCATATCTCAGCATGTACCACAAACTTAGGGTTATCCAAGTGTCAGTTTATTCTCAGGTTCATGGCAATGAGCTGACTTCAAAGCACAAGGAGAGCTTGGTAGTAGCCTGGGTAGCTTCATGACCCAGTATTGCTCAGACAAAGTCTTCCAAACCTGAGCAAAGTTTACTTCTGGTGACTTTGTGACATTTGGCACACTAGTTTTAAATAGGACATATCCATATAGTGCGCCCATCTCATTCCTGCAAGATGAAATGATTACCCAGACCAACATCATGGATATTTCCCCCTATATTTCCTTCGAGTTTTGGGTTTAACATTTTAGTCTTCAATCCATTTTTAGTTGATCTTTGAAATGAGATGGGTCTAATTTTATTCATCTATATGTGGATATCCAGTTTTTCTAATACCATTAATTGTAGAAATCATAATTTCCCCACTGTGTATTCTTGGCACCTTTGTTGAAACTCATTCAACCAAAAATGTATGGATTGCTTTCTGGGTTATGTATCCCATTTCTTGACGACTGCCTCTGTTCTACTGGTACCATGTTGTTTTAACCACCGTAGTTTTGTAATATATTTTGAAATCAGGCACTGTGATGACTCCAGCTTTCTTCTTGTAAGTGGAAAACAATGGATGTAGACTTGAAATTAACAAGGGGTGATTTAAAATGTTGTTTACCCTCTACATTAAATAATGTAGCTTCTTAAAGGAAAAAATATGAAATAAATTATGGGAAACCTAAGGACTTCTGTTAATCTGACATTCTCAAAGACCTTTAATATTTGGGAATTTTCAAAATGTGATAAACTAAAATAGTATTGATTTTTAAAATAAATATTGTTTAAATTTTTTAAAAAAGCAGTTCTTTAGCTGGCACAGACTTGGATTCCAAACTGCTTAAAGGTAAAAACTAGGCCGGTGTCGCGGCTCACTAGGCTAATCCCCTGCCTTGCAGCGCCGGCACACCGGGTTCTAGTCCCCGTCGGGGCGCCGGGTTCTGTCCCGGTTGCCCCTCTTCCAGGCCAGCTCTCTGCTGTGGCCAGGGAGTGCAGTGGAGGATGGCCCAAGTGCTTGGGCCCTGCACCCCATGGGAGACCAGGAGAAGCACCTGGCTCCTGGCTCCTGCCTTCAGATCAGCGCGGTGCGCCAGCCGCAGCACGCCGGCCGCGGCGGCCATTGGAGGGTGAACCAACGGCAAAGGAAGACCTTTCTCTCTGTCTCTCTCTCACTGTCCACTCTGCCTGTCAAAAAAAAAAAAAAAAAGGTAAAAACTACATTTTATTCCACATAATTGTTAGATGGTCCCAAAACGTGGGCTGACTTGAATTACAGAAATAGTCACTGTGGACTGCTCCACTGGCGCTTCATTTATGAGGTGGCAGAGCAGTTCACACGTGAAATGTTTGTTTGTATAGTGCAGTGTGAGTAGGGAAACACCAGGCATGGCCCCTCAGCATGTCTCATTTCTTTTCTCCGGTAAGTTGATCTTTAATTTCTACAGTATGTACTAGCATGCTGTGTTAATGCCTTACTTGAAATTTAGGCTTTGGAGCTGCCTGATAGATGAGAATTAAATTTTTAGAAAGATTTATTTATTTATTTATTTATTTGAAAGTCAGAGTTATGGGGGTTTGGGTTGGGAGAGAAGGAGAGAAGTCTTCCATCTGCTGGTTCACTCCCTAGATGGTCACAATGGCCAGGGCTGGACCAAGCTAAAGCCAAACTCCAGGAACTTCTTCCGGGTCTCCCACTTGAGTGGCAGTGACCCAAGTACTGGAGTGCTTATCTATTGTTTCCCAGGATATGCGTTAGCAGGGAGCCGTATCACAAGAAAAGGAGCTGGAATACGGACTATGCACTCTGATGCGTGCCTAGTTACACCTCAGGCTCCGGTGTCACTGCTGCGCTAAACAACTGCCCAAGGTTTTGCAATGTTTGAAGAGCTAAGATGCCCTTTCTGAATGTCTATTTGGACTGGGTTAGCCCTGGACTTTGCATATAAGGATGTTTACCAGTACAGTTTGGTTGGAGGTGGACGTGAGCAGGTTGGGATTGCCAGGGGATTAGTTTTGAAGCTTTGTTGCCTGGTAAACACAGTGGTTTATTTTTTTTTTTTTCCTTAACTAAGATTTTGTGTTTATTGGGGTGGCTTTGCCAGCATCTTCCTACCTGATTTCAAGATGCTTCTTTTGGTGTTGTTTTGAAACCTTTGTACACTGCCTATATGAAGCACGACAGGGTTATCCTAAACTTAGCATTTTTGCAAACTGTTGCCTTGAGCTAATGACACATGTGAGATCCAGTAGCACATTTGTCTGGAAAGTGGGAAAATGTATGGACAGGAAATGCATTAATCTTGGAATGAGAGCATTCATTGTAAAATGAGCCATTATGTCCTCTGCCTGATTTTGAAACCACTTGCCTTTTATTATTATATCTTTTGCAATGCCTCATTTTCCTCCTACTGATCCTATAGTCCACTTAATTGAGCAACCACATGCTTATGATGGATGATTTAAACAACTAGAAAGTTTTCATGGTTACTAGGGCAGTTGTGTTGTGTAAGAATCAAACTGCTTTAAATAAAAGACAAAGTTTATAAAACAACTCCATCTTTATAAGTGCTTTAAGTAGAAATACTCTTGCTATGAAAAACAGAACCAAACAATCTTCCAATGATGAATGATAGCTATTCCAATTCCATGTTGTGGCTGAATACACTGAAACATTTAAGGTTTAATACTCAGGCTGTGTTTTTTTTTTTCTTTTTATTTATTTATTTGACAGATAGAGTTAGACAATGAGGGAGAGAGACAGAGAGAAAGGTCTTCCTTCCCTGGGTTCACCCCCCAAATGGCCGCTACGGCCAGCACTGCGCCGATCCGAAGCCAGGAGCCAGGTTCTTCTCCTGGTCTCCCATGCAGGTGCAGAGCCCAAGCACTTGGGCCATCCTCCACTGCACTCCCAGGCCACAGCAGAGAGTTGGACTGGAAGAGGGGCAGCCAGGACTAGAACCTGGCACCCATATGGGATGCTGGCACCACAGATGGAGGATTATCGGGCTGTGTTTTAAGCTGCTTGTCTCCCTGAGCCTGTTCTCACCTGGGCATTTTTGCTGTGACGGTTAACTGACAAGATGTACACCCATACTTCCCCTACTTCTTAGAATGTTCCTTCATAAGTCATTACAAATAGGATTTTCTTAGGGAACATCTGGTTGGATTAAGCATGGTATACAAAGCATGTCTACAGTAAGACAAACCAGAAGGAGTAAGGGTGAAAAAAAAGGTGTTATGTAATTTAAAGAAGACATAAGGCTTAAATAAACATATCTTCAAAATCTCCTTCTTGTATCTCATAGGAGGTTTCATATGCTTCTGGTGAGCAGACAAATGGCTGCCTTGGGCTAACTAGAAAACATCCAAACGTTGAGTGAGATAATTTTTAGGGTGAATTTGTCCAATTTCTTGCTCTGTCTTAGAGTCATCTTTCAGTATCCAAGATCCTCACAGATATAAAAATCCATGGATGCTCAGGAACCTTATATAAAATGGTATAGTATTTACATGTAACCTTTCCAACCCTCCCATGTACTTTAAGTCATCTCTAGATTATGGAAATCCTAACAAAATCAAAGTACTACGTATATAGTTGTTGCACTGGACTGGAGAGTGAATAATGGCAAGAAATAAGGGTCTGTAGATGCTCAGCACAAATGTAATTCTTTTGGATATTCGGTCTGTAATTGGTTGAAGTTGCAGACACAGAACTGCCAATGCGGAGGACTGATTGATTGCCTATTTTATATGGGGGATATGTCAGAAAACACACATTAAACTAAGAGCTACCAGTTTGTGCAAAGCCATGTGTGGATTTTCTCATATTTTATAACCTTGCTACTCCAAGTGCGCTCCTTAGATCAGTAGCACTCACATCACCTAGGAGTTTGTCAGAAACGCATGACCCGAGGCCCTACTCTGCAAGTACTGATTCAGAATCTACACTTTAATAAAAGTCTCAGATAATCCGTTCACATGCTAAAATTTGAGAAGTACCACTTTATAGAGATCATGCCACTCTGCCTGGCCCCATTTTTGATTAATCTCACCAGGTACCTACAAAGACTGAATTGTGTGAACATGAATTACTTTCGGTATTCTCAGCAATAATTTATTTAATCCATGTTGTCTTTCTCCTTTTTTTTTTTTTTCTTCCTGCCAGCCACGTGCTTCTAGGCCACCAATATACATTGTCCTTAGGAAAGATTACTTACTACAGCCAACTCTGTGGAAGGCACATCTATCTAAACTGTAACTGGAAATCCGCCTTTAAACAAAATCACACAATATGCTCCAAAGCCATGTGTGTGATTGTAGAATACCTAAGAGAAATACTATGTTTTCACCACTAGGTGGAAATAGAGTAATTTTGAGTATAATTTTTCAGGGCCATGAACTACTGTGGCAGTAATTCATAAGCTGAAAATGACCAAAGAAATCATTTAGACTAATAATTCTCATCCCCTCAGTTTCATAGATGATACAACTGGAGTTCCGAGATATTAAGTAAAATTGGATCTGTCTCACAAAAGGCAGTCTTCCTAGAGCTCCTAGAGAAAGAGCTGCTATTAATTCCGGATTCTTCAGTCATTTTTATCCTGAAGAATAATCTGATTCTCTTCCAGCATGAAGGTAGACATGATTTTGCACCCAGAAAACCTATTCACTATTACTGAACATACATGACCAGCACAGTTTCCAATGTTTCCAAGGATAGGCTAGGATAAAACTATGATTTCTAGCTTCCTATAGTATAATTAATCATAGTCAGGTGATAATTCTCCTCCCTTTCCCAATGAAGTAACACTCAACAATCTCTATAGCACTGTGAGAGACTTTAACCAGATTTGTTTTTACATTTTTGGATTTTACTCCTCATATTGTTTTCATGTTAAGTGGGTTTTAGTAAGCGGTTAACAGAGTGGTTAATGCATTTCAGAGCTTGAAATTCATTACTACCATTTGTAAGAAAGGAAGAGGACCTGAATGTCTGAGTTTGAGGAGCATGAGAAGTAATGTACTCTAAGGGCGCACATGCACACACACACACACGCACACACACACACACACACAAGGCATCTGAGAATAAGGAATTACATGTGTTGCCCAGTAGTCACCATTCCCTTCTTTGTTCCATGGAAGACACTGACAGGTATTTTGGCCTTATGTCTTCCCATTTCTTTTTTTCATCACAAAAGGATTATTTCTGTTCATTACAAACATGATTGTGTTTACTTAAAGATCGATTTTAGGAAATGCCTTGGGGTCAAAAGCTATTTTTTTTTTAATATTTACTTGAAAGGCAGAGTTAGAGAGAGAGAGAGGGAGAAGGAAAGATAGAAAGAGATCTTCCAACAGCTGGTTTGCTCCCAAAATAGCTTGCAACGGTTGGAGTTGGTGAGGCTGAAGCCAGGAGCCAAGAGCCAGGAGCTTCCTCTGTGTCTCCCACATGGGTGCAGGAGCCCAAACACCTGGGCCATCTTCTGTTGCTTTCCCAGGTGCATTAACAGGAAACTGGATCAAGACATGAACCAGTGCCCATATATGATAAGGGCATCACAGGTGGTGGCTTAACCAGCCATACCTCTTTTGGGGCTGGCCCCAAAAGCTACTTCTTAACTACTTAAGTATCCAGTACTCTAGTGCCATTCTCCTTTTGATATTTCCATAACATGCTTGAGTGGGTTAACCTGAAAATTAGCATCCTAGTACTGAGACCTGGCTGTTAGTACCATAGTCTATACAAAAATGGGTGAAAGGTATTAAAACAGCACAATCAGAGCCCAAATTTAAACACATAGGTGAAACCTCCCCTTGCGTGAAAGCTAGCACTTTTTTTTTTTAAGATTTATTTATTTGTTTGAAATTACACAGAGAAAGGAGAGGCAGAGTCAGAGAGGTCTTCCATTTGCTGGTTCACTCCCCAGATGGCTGCAATGGCCGGAGCTACGCTGATCCAAAGCCAGGAGCCAGGAGCTTCTTTTGGGTCTCCCACGTGGGTGCAGGGCCCAAGGGCTTGGATCATCTTCTACTGCTTTCCCAGGCCAGAGCAGAGAGCTGACTGGAAGTGGAGCAGCCAGGACTCAAACCGGCACCCATATAAGATGCAGGCACTGCAGGCCAGGGCATTAACCCGCTGTGCCACAGCGCCAGCCCCGGAAGCTAGCACTTTGCACCTAGTTTCTCAAAACAGGAACATTTCCTGAGCAGGAAAGGCTAGAATGCAGGACAACCATGAGGCCCAAGCCACTCAGTGTTCAAAGGGTGCCCCAAGGAAGACCGGGCTAACCCTAAAATTAGAGCAGGGAGTTAATATGAAAGGGGCAGTGCAGAGGAGTAAATATCTTTGGCATGCTGGAAGCTGGGAGGCCAACCTCTGGTTTCAGTTGTCTGAAGGCACAAGGGCAAGTGTCTTGGCCAGGTGGCTGTGGCCTCTACTCTCTGTCCCATGGCAGGTGGGGCAAGCTCCAGGAAGCGTAATGTTTTACACACAAGTCTAGGGATGATCGTGGGATTAGAATGAAAAGCAGAGAGTATTTACTGGGGGTAAATACACAGGAGTCTGAGAAGAAACCATCAAAGGCCCATCAGTTGGATGTTAGGACCCAGAGACACAACCCCTAAAATGACTGCAGGAAATCAGAATATTCCACCAGTAATGTCTTTTTAGCGTATTTTGGGCTGTTCAATCTGGGAAATTCCAGGCACGACAGCAGCTTTGGAAAGCTATTCTTTGGTAAAAGAAATTTGCAATTTATAAAAGAAATCACATTCAAGTATACACGTTCCTCGACCTGATAAGGTTCCCTCCCAACCAACTCATCACAAAGTTGAAAATATTGCAAATTAAAAAAGTATTTAATCTCCCAAACCAACCAAACATCAGCGCTTAGCCTCACTGCCTTAACCGTACTCAGAACACTTCTATCAGCCTGCCGCTGGGCGAGTTCAGCGCCTCGGGTAATTTATCCAGTGCGGTACAGAAAGTGAAACACAGCATGGTTTTATGGGTCAGCTTTCCCACTCTGATAAAGTTAAAAATGTCCAAGTCGAATCACTGTCAGCCTGCATTAGGAAGAGGACAGCTTGGCGATAACCGTTAATAGCCGGGAGAGGAGCTGCAGAAGAGAAAACCTCCACCCTGGTACAATCCCTCTTCGCACCCTCCCCTATCTTGCGTCCCCACTACCCGCTGGCCAGCTAGCCCCAGATCCCCTTTTTCCTGTAGCGGCAGCAGCTTCTCCCTCCGTTCCAGTCACGGAACCTCCTTGGAGTCTCCAAGGGTGTGGGACCGCCACGCCCAGGTATGTCATGAGACGTGCTTTCTCTCCCGTTAATCTGTTCACGTCCATTTAACCCACAGTGCAGCCAAAGATCACTCTTTTGAGTGGAAGGAAGTCATTTTTCGCATCCCCATAGGGGAATATAAGCTAAGAAAACATTCTCGAATGACAAGGACAGCCCACTGAAGCTGAAATTTCCCGTAGAGCTGCAGTCTACAGACCGAATTTTCTGGCCACCCTCCACTGCATCTAGCACTTTCTGGTAAAACTGCAGGGTTCCCCCTTAGGCGCACACCCACCTCGAGGCCCTAATTGCCCCAAGGGTGGCCTGAGGGTGGTGGGGACAGTGGGTTCTCTTAGGAGGATGTGGGTTTGTCTGCTGCCAAAAATTACAGGTTTTTAAAGAGGCTATCAGTTCATCCATCAACCAAGCAACCCAACCATGCAGCCGATCAATCAGTTCTGCGCCCAGCGAGGACTTAACAACGTGATGTCCCTGGTTGGCTGGAAAGGAAAAGCAGCTGCAGCTTAATGGTCAAAGGGCGGGTAGCGGGGAAGGCTCGCGGGGGCCCCCCGGTGGCCCCTCCGGCTTTCTGGGCCTGCGGAGGAGGCGGGTCGTGCAGGGTCTGGCGTGCGGGGAGGAGCTGGGCGAGTCTCCGCTTGCAGGAGGCGCCCGACGAGCTGCGGCGTCCCGGGGCAGGTGGAGCCGGTTCGCACCTCCTGATCCGGCGAGGACGGCCCCGGGCACCCGGGGGGCGGGGCGGGGGCCGGGCGAGGCACGCCTCCCATTGGCTGCCCGGTGTGGCCTCGCGCAGGCCGCGCCCTATAAAGCAGCCGCCGGCGGCGGGAGGCGCACGCCGCTCTCCGCGCTCGGGACCCTACTCTGCTCGCTGCGTACGCCCGCCCATCTGCGCTCACCATGGCCAACATTCAGCAGCTGGTAGGAAGATGGCGCCTGGTGGACAGCCAAGGCTTTGATGAATACATGAAGGAACTAGGTGAGGCACCCAGCCCCGCAGCGCCTGCAACGTGGCAGGTGCGGAGGGGTCGGGCCCGAGGCCCTGCACCGGCGAGCTGGGCTCCCGGGCGCAGGATGCTCGGTTCCCTAGCCCAGCCCCTCCCATCGCGCCACCACCACGTGGCCCTGGGTGCAGCGTGGCGCGGCACCACGCGGGCGAGCAGCCGGCAGAGCCCGGCGCGCGGCGGCCGCAGGATCCCGGAGATGCCCCGCTGCGTGCTCTGCGCTCGCTTCTGCCTCCTTTTTTTTTTTTTTTTTTTTTGCCCACGCGGCGGCAGATGGAGCCTTTGGCGTGCGCTCCCCGCTGCCCACGAAATGCACGTTTTCCTCCTTAACTTCCCCTCTTTTTCCTTCCCTCTCACTCGTGCTCCTCCTCGTGCCGCTATCCTGGCTTCACCCAGTGCGCTTTCCCACCCGGCCTCATCTTTTGTTCCTCAGTGGAGCCAGATCGCCTCCCTGCGCTCCACGGGGACGCGGTATGCCAGGGTGCCGTTTCCAGCGGCGACCCTGTAGGTTCTGAACGGAGCTGCCAGCCCTCAGCTCCCGTTCCACTCTCGTTCCCAACTCCCCCCGGTCCTTTGCCTGCCCGGCCCGCCCAAACCCCCGCGTGAGCCGAGCCCTGGGGATCGGCGCGGCTCGCGGCGGCGCTCGGGCGGGCTAGCTGCCTAGGAGGCGCGCAGAGAGACGAGGCCGCTAGCAGCGCCCCTCTGCTGCCCGGCACTGCCTGGCCGTGGCGCCGCGGTGGGTGGGTGGGTGGCCTGGGGTGACTGTGCTGTCTTCTGCCCTCTGGGTCTTGAGGGTGGAGATCGAGGAGGGCACAGTGGACGTGGTTGCAAAATACTCATCGGATGCTGCTGGCCTACAGCTGCTAACTGCATGCAAGATAGTTGTGGCATTGCAGAACCGAAAAGGCTCTGTTGGAAGATTCACCTTGTTTTGCTCCTTGCCTTTTGCGAAGCCAGTAACAGCGATTGCCTGCTGGTTGAGACATCAGGGAGATAGCAAACAAAAATGGGCCCTTGTCTCAGGCCGCTAGGAGGAAGTAGGATTTCCAGCCCCGAGGGCCCGCTGGAGCCAAGAGGGTGTTTCCGAAGCCAGTATCCCATGGTGCTAACCCTACAGCCCCTAGCTAAAGTCACTGCCATGGCTGTCTGTCCACACTTGTGGCTCCTTCCCTGGCCTTTATTCAGAAGCTGGGATGGAGGCTGGTGAGATATACTTAGAATGCAGACAGTGAGACCCGAAGGCAGTATTTTTATTTTTATTCAATGTAAACCTCCATAAAGATGACTCTGGGAGAAGCCATTTAATGCACTGATCCGAGAACTAAGTGTGTGTGTGCGCACACACACACACAGGTTTGAGGACTACATAGAGAACACTTCTCTGTCCCTTGGAAGCAAATGTGTGTGTTTAGAGCCCTGTGACTTTCAGAATGCTGCAGGCAGGAAGGCTGTCAAAGCTCACTTCACTGGGGGAACAGTCGAGGTTTGGGAGAGCAGAACCCGCTTATTTATCCACAGCGATAATAAATGATGACCAACAGCACAGGCCACCAGCCCGAGCCTGGCTGGGTGTTGCTCATTAGGATGGCCATGCTTTAGGTTGCAGTCTCTTCATGATCCAAGATCCTGTATGGATGTTAACATCAAGAGGAATGCACACATCATAAATGAATGTATAATTTAATATAAAATTTCATACCTAGAGAATTTGATATAGTAATTGAGTTTATGCAGTTTTAAATATTTTCTGTTTTTGAGGGTAAACTTTTTTCCATTAGCATTGTGCTTGCACTGCTAACGCTTAAAAATATTTGTTTATGTCAGGGTTGATTTCTATTTTGAGTGGCCTATTAATCAAATATTTATCAAAGGCTTTTTATGTGTCAGACTGTTTTCTGGAAGTGTGTCGCACAATGATAGACAGAATCCAGTGTATAGAACACAACTGAGCAAGCTCCTGAGTTTGCAATTTTGAAGACTTTAGCTGTACCTTCTAACAACTAGTTTCAGTAAGTAAATTTTAGAAGGTCCTTATTTCTTCCCTAACTTTCTCCATGGATCAGCATAACATGATGACCAAGAGCTGGGATTTGGAGCCAAGTTGTTCACAGCTCCTGGGCTTCCTAGCTGAATGAGCGAGTCAGTTCAGTGACTCCGTGAAAGGGAGGCAGTAATATCCCCTCACTGAAGGGTTGCTGCAAGGTTTACATGAATTAACGTGTGCTGGTGCAGGCTGAGCACTAGGTACATGTCTACCGTCCTTATCAATAAGAGAAGAAATGAAAATATGCCAGGCAGAGGGATTACAAAGGAATTACTGCTTTTAGTCTGTAAATGAGACCTTTTGTCTTGCTGTTATTGAATGTGATACAACATTCTACAGGAGTGGGACTGGCTCTGAGAAAAATGGGTGGAATGGCCAAACCAGATTGTATCATCTCCTACGACGGCAAAAACCTCACCATCAAAACCGAGAGTACTTTGAAAACAACACAGTTTACTTGTGCCCTGGGAGAAAAATTTGAAGAAACTACAGCTGATGGCAGAAAAACTCAGGTCAGTCATAACATGTTATAAGATTGCAGAAGTTTCTAGAATGATAGGTTGTATTAATAACATTTTTACTGTTTATAGGCAAGAACTTATTGAAAAGGTTACCTTATGAGTTATGTTTTGACCAATTAGTCAAAGGGGCGGCTTCCTAGAATCTCTTTTGTGAGCTTCTAGATTGAAAAGCACAAACTGTATTGGGCAAAATATCAGTATGATTGATGCAGGAAACCCAGAAAGGAGAAGATGAAGAAAACATTTACCAAGAAGGGGCTGAGTCACGGAAACTCACTCTTTTGTAACGTACTTTGGAGGGTGAGAAAGTAAACTTTGTTTTGCAGACCGTCTGCACCTTCACAGATGACGCACTGGTTCAGCATCAGGAGTGGGATGGGAAGGAAAGCACCATCACAAGGAAGCTGCAAGATGGGAAGCTCATGGTGGTAAGCGCCTCCGCTGCACTTTGTTTGCTCTCAGTTAACCTAAGTGTCCTCATTGATCATCAACAGGAAACTAACTTAGGGCAGACAACAGTTGCAGAAAAGTGAGTTAAACAGAATACTGTTCATTCAGACAGACCTTGGTGGAGCCAGACAAAGTAGCAGGAACTATAGGAAGTCTTTGCTCAGCTGCTGTGTCACAGCACCATCTTGGCAGACTGCTGAATTGCCGTCCTGGGCATATATATTTCCATTTCCTTAAAGTACAGAATGTTATTTGCCAAGACCACATGAAAAATTGAGGTAGTCAACACTTTAGTTTTCCCAGAAACCCATGCACATCAAGCAAAACAACAGGTGCTGCCTTCTCTGAAACCCGTCTGTGAAGCAGATTGCAGGAGTTTGAAGGAGTCTGATAGTAACCTGTTATTACCCCCACTGCTCTGGAATATGACTCTCCTAATTCTTCAATCTCGTTCTTTGCCCTAGGACTGCGTCATGAACAATGTCACCTGTCATCGGGTCTATGAGAGAGCAGAATAAAAATTCCATCATTGCTTTGGACGGGAATTAGCTGCACAAATGAACGAGCTCAGTTCAATGAGCAAATCTCCATTTTGCTTCTTTTTTTTTTTCACGACTATGTTCAATTATCTTTATCACAAACCTTTTACATGCAACTATTCCAAAAGTGTTGGTTTAATTAAGATCATCCCTTTGGGTAGTCAATAAATGTGTTTGTGCTAATATATGTGGTAGATATTCTTTAAATTAATAGGAAATTCATGATAAGCTTTTTTTTTTTTTTTTAATTTATTTGGAAGGCAGAGAGAGGAGAGGGAAAAAGAAATATCTTCCATTTACTATTTAACTCCCCAAAAGCCTGCAACAGCTGGGGCTGGGCCAGGTTGAAGTCAGGACTTTCATCCAGGTCTCCCATATAGATGACAGGAACTCAAGTACTTGGACCATCATCTGCTGCTGCTTCTCAGGCATGTTAGGAGGGAGCTGGATTGGAAGTGGAGCGACTGGGGCTTGAACTCAGTACTACATATGGAATGAGGGCATGGCATGCAGAGGCTTAACCTGTTGCACCACAATGCCAGCCCCGATAAGTTTTAATAGGTGAGAGTTGAATAAATTCTGGGGTAGCCTGGAGGGTGCTATCTTGAAACACATTCTATGAATTATATGTAGAGCTACTTTTACAGCAAATACAATATCAGTCATTTAAGCTTGCCCTGCACTATTTGAACTTTTTTTCAACTCAGGTCTTCATTTCTTTTGGGCATTTGTCATTAAAGGGTAGCATAAACTTTACATAGGAAAACAAATGTTAAGTTACCTCACTGATTAGGTCATATTTTTAGTGGTGTGCTTATAATTATGATTCAGGAATTCTGCAACTGAAAATTCATGTAGTAAACAGAATTTACCACATGCCAGGAGCTGTTCTAAAGGTTGAGCTATATCTGAACATGATGCATAAATTGTTGCCCTAGGGTGAGCAAACATTCCCAGACCCACAACTTTGGAAGAACACAATGTGCTCACGAACAAAACCCATAAAAGTAACACAGCTCTAAAATATTTGTGTGCATTTGCCACACATGTTACTGAAAGAACCACTGGAGAATTACAGTTAATCTGTCTGTGTCCCACATCTTGGACCCAACTACAAACATTCATAATTCTCATCTGAAGAGATAGGCTGCAGATCTTGGGCTAACACGTTTGTGTCTGTGGCCCACAAAGAAATAAGCAGTGGCTGGCACCAGGAGGGGCATTTAGCTTAGTGGGTAAGGTGCCTGCATCCCATGTGAGAGTGCCTGGGTTCATTTCCTGGCAGCAGGTGCTGGCTCCACGCATGGGGAAGACCAGAATTGCATTCTAGGCTCCTGCCTCTGGCCACTGTTGCCTCCCCAGCCAAAGCTGTAGAGGACCTTTGGGGAGTGAGCCAGTGGATGGAACCATTTCTGTCTTTTCCTCTGCCTCTCAAAAACAAACAAACAAAAAATCATGAGTGGCTGTCTGCTGACATCCCTATTCTGTAAATATCAGGGTACTTCAAAAAGGTAATGGAAAAATGGAATTAAGAGATAACATGTACTTTGGTGCAAAGAAATTTTCAGATCCATGCATAGTTTTTTCATAATCCACATTTCCTATTAGCTTTTTGAACACCCTTCATAAGAAAACAAGATTTTAACTAGTTGACGTACTCCTAGTAGAACTAGGTTGTGAACCTGTGTTTCACCAATGTGTTCTACAACACTGCCTCTTAGCTTGCACAGAGATCCTGAGTCTAAGGCTCCTAACTGTATTAAGTGAAGCATTCCTGCAACCACTGTCCATGTGCTAAGATGTTACCTGACAGAATCCTCTTTATTTTTAAAAATATTTATTTTCATCTACTTGAAAGACAGAGAGAGCTCTTTCATCTTCTGATTCACTACCCAAATGCTCACAGAGCCAGGGCTGGGTCAGGCGGAAGCCAGAGCGTGGAATTCTATCTGGGTCTTCCACATGGATTGTAGGGACACAAGCACTCATACTCAGGCTGTCATGTGCTGCGTCTATGCACCAGCAGGAAGCTGGATCAGAAGCAGAGGAGGCAGGATGTGAACAGATACTTGGATATGGGATGCAAGTGTCCCACATATCTTAACTGCTATGCCAAATGCTTACCCTGAGAATCTCAGGAATTTCCCAAACGAACAGTCATTGTAAGAGTTCAACTCTCACTAATAATCTAGTTCTGTGGTGTCTAGTATATAGCTATCAACCACTGAATGGCTAATCTGAATTGAGAAGTATAAATGGGATAAAACTCCTCTAATGCTTTTTTATATTGGTTGGATATCAAAATAGCATTTTTGGGTCTATGTCATTACCTAAATACATATTAATAAAATTAACTTTTTTTTAAATGTGGGTAGGGAAAATTGAAAAACTGCATGTTAGTTGCATTTTTACAATGATATTTTATTGGAAGATCTTGTCCTAGACTTCCTTGTTTTTTTAAAAAAAATATTACCTGAATGGCAGAGTGACAGGTAGGGAGACAGAGATTTTTCATTCAATGGTGCACTCCCCAAAGGCCCACAATAGCCTGGAGTGGGCCAGGTGGAAGTCAGGAGCCACATAGTCTATCCAGATCTCCCACTTGTGTGGCAGGGACCCAAGGACTTGAGCCATCATGTGCTACCTCCCAGGGCGCACATTAACCAGAAGTGAATTGGAAGCGGAGTTAATGGGACTTGAGCCAGACACTCTGATGTGGAATATGGGCATCCCAGCGGTGATTTAACCGGAGCCAAATGCCCATCACTAGACTTGCTTTCTGTGTGCATTTCCATCTTGTTATTCCAGTGTCCATGCCAGGGCTCTCTTTTACCCCTCTTTGTAGGTTTTTTTTTTTTTTTTTTTTTTTTTTGGACAGGCAGAGTGGACAGTGAGAGAGAGAGACAGAGAGAAAGGTCTTCCTTTGCTGTTGTTCACACTCCAATGGCCGCCGCGGCCGGCGTGCTGCGGCCGGCACACCGCGCTGATCCGATGGCAGGAGCCAGGTACTTCTCCTGGTCTCCCATGGGGTGCAGGGCCCAAGCACTTGGGCCATCCTCCACTGCACTCCCGGGCCACAGCAGAGAGCTGGCCTGGAAGAGGGGCAACCGGGACAGAATCCGGTGCCCCAACCAGGGCTAGAACCCGGTGTGCCGGTGCCGCAAGGCGGAGGATTAGCCTATTGAGCCGCGGCGCCAGCCTTCCTCTTTGTAGTTTTAATAATGTGTACTTTGATCCAATGTTCCCTTAACCAAACTCTGGGCCAGGTGCTTGAAGCACTTTATAATCCTCAGAACCACTCTAGTTGATGAAGGTTGATTATGATTTTCTGTATCATATAGATGGGGAAACTAGGGCTCAAAGTCCAGGTAATTGTGCAAGTAGAAGTCAAAGAGCAAACTGGAGCCCAGGTTTATCTGACTGCACAACTTGTACTACTAACTGCCTGTTCTGATGCCTACACTGCATCAGTGGGTGGGCTGTGGAGTATCTGCAGAGGGACTGTAACCCCGAGTTTCTCACATGGAGGAGCTGTTGACGTTTTGGGTGAAAGCACTTTGTGCTGGCCCATGGCAAGCATCATAGAACCTCTAGCATCCTACGATCATGGCCACAAAATGCCCACAGCACCCAGCAGTGAACCCCCAAATACCTCATACATTTCCATACATTTTCCTTCTTTGATATCTGCACTGCCTGCCATGCGAGCTCTGAGTTATCTGTGGTTGTGCACTAATCACTTGAAATGTGGTGAGGGCAATTTTAGAATTAAGTTTTGAATGTAGTTTTGATTAATTGAGATGTGGATTTAAAGACCCACATGTGTTAGCAACTGCTGAGCTGGACAGCACAGGGTGTTAACCTAATGTTTGCCAAAATCAAATTCCTTATTTTTTTTTAAATACCAAACCTGTTCTCCTTGCAGTATTCTCCATCCCCAATTCCTAGTAATGCCACCTTTCCAGTTCCCAGGCTACCTATGTTAGAGTTATCTCTGATTCATTGGTTCCTACCTAATTAGCTAATTCTTTCAATTTTACCTTCATAATGTATCTAGAATTCCATTACTTCCCACCTCTTCCAGAGATACCACCCTGTTCACATGCCACCATCACTTCTCCATTTCTGCTGGTCTACATCTTTATCCTCCCAGGGCCACCATTTGTAAAAACAAAACAGTTTAGACTATGACTCCTCCTTGAGAAACCCTCTACTGGCTTCTCATTTCACTGGGAGTAGAAGCCAAAGTCTTCACAAGATCCTCTCTGCTTTGCCGTGTCTCCCACCTGCCCATCACCTGCTCCTGGTTTCATTTCCATTTATTCTCTTCTCAGACATCCTCCAGCTGCACTAGCCATTGTTGATAAGCGTGCTTCTGCCCCTGGTGCTTTGCACCTGTCGTGGCCTCTGCCAGGAGGAATCTTCCTCATGCTATCTGCAGCCCACGCTTTCTCACTTCCTTGAGGTCTCTTTAAATGTCACCCTAGCAGTGAGTCATCGCCAGACCACACTCTTTAGAAGCTTCCAGCCCCCTCCTTTCTTCTCAATTCCCCACACACTGCTTTATTTTTCCCCATAGCCCTTCCTCTCTTCTTGTTTTTCAAGTTTCTGGTTATTATTGCTCTTCCCCACTGGAAATTCCTAAGCTTTGTGAAGAAGGAGCTTTATTTCTGCAGTGTTGTCCTTCTCTCTCTCTCGCACTCAATCAGGAGATACCATAGCATGCAGAATATGCCTAATAAATAGTTGTTGAGTGAACAAATCCATTCATAAATTAATATCTTTTTCATGCCCATTTAACACATCTCAGTATCCTTTAAGACCCTTTAGGCTACTGCTGCTGCTGCAACTTACTGTATTTTTTAAACTCATTTTTCGTAACTTTATGCCAATTGTTCAATGTTACCCTAAGCGTCATGTGTTTGGTGACTATAGGATGGCATATTTGACACAGGAAGTGAGGAATCCAGCCTTGCTACTGAGCTGGTGTTTTTTGGTACTCTGCTCTCCCAGGAAATTGACTACTTGGGTTTTAAAATTATTAATATTATCATTAATTTTTTATTTATTTGAAAGGCAGGGGGAAGAAAGTGGGGGGGGGGAGATCTTATATTCACTGGTTCACTCCCCAAATGCCTGCAACAGTTAGGGCTGGGCCAGGCTAAAGCCAGGAAGCCAGGAGCCCCAACTCCATGTTGGTCTCCCATGTGGGTGGTACAGACTCAAGTACTTGAGCCATCAGCTGCTGCCTCCCAGGGTGTACACTAGCAGGAAGCTGGACTCCAGAGCAGAGCCAGGACTCCAGGCCAGGCACTCTGATATGGGACGTAGGTGTACAAGCATTGCTTTAACCACTGTGCTTAATGCTCACCCCGGGCACCCAGTTTCTCTCAATGTATCAAGTTTATTTCACTGTGGCTCAAGATTCTGCTAAGAGGCCCTATCTGTCAACCAGAGCTGGGCTTGTGTTGTTTGCAGAACTTGATGTAGATTAGATATGATTTGCTACTGGAGAGGTGATTGAATACAAATCAAACCCTCACCAAAGGAAAATGGGCCAGAAAGAAATGCCTAACTTTGGACTATGTCCCTGAGTATTTCAAGGGCGTCAGCCCAGTGTCCCCTAAGAGTCTGAGTACCCAGGGATGAATGTGAGGATGAACTACAATTTTGAGATCTTTGTAGGCAATCAGAGGCACTGTGCTACACTAGTAGTGATTACAGTGCATGTATTGTTAACAAAGTCAGTGATCTCTTGAGTCTAAGTCTCTCCAAATGCCCTCTCACGAATCTGCTTTCTAAAATTGTACAGTGACTGCAAAAGGTTGCAAACTGTCTTTCCGGCACCTGGATTTTGAGGCCGCCAAGTTAAGATAGGCCATTCCCCAAGTCCTGCTGCTTATTCATCATTGGCTATAAAGCTCCGTGGTATCGTAGATTCACTTTTACATTTATGAGAATAATTACAGCTTCTTCCTGTGACAAGTCACTGCTGTCAGCATTGCCTCTTGGAGTTCACTGCCGTTTGCTGGGTCCCATGTGATGGCAGTGGTTTAGGGAGAACTGGGGAGGTTGGCGAACGGGTTTAAAAAGCTGAGTGACACATATTTCGAAACGTTGTGCAAGGCAAGTGGTGTGACTCGCGCTAGTCACCCAGCAACTGGAAGAAAACTGGAGTCTTATGACATCTGGTCTGTCAGGCTCTGCCACTGAGCCTACGTGAATGTGTACTGATGATCTAGTGCCTCTCTTCCTCCTGTACCTCCTACCACGTGCTGTGAAGATGTCAGGAAAGAGGCTAATACGTTTTCAAAGGAGCCCTTTTCAAAGGTGCCAGTGACCCAGGACCTGGGGAGCAAGTGAGAGGAGGGGCAGGTAAATCGTGCATTAGGAACTGAGTGGGGGAAGCGCCTTTATGCGGGCAGACAGGGAATGCCTGCCGGACAAGGTCATTTTGAAGCAGAAATGAATGATGGGCAGGAGGCTGGCAAGGCAACAGCTGGGCCAAGGATGTCCTGGGCATTGGCAGATGGCTGTTGTCCCCTAAAGTGGGAACAGACAAAGCCATGAAGTGACAGGAGCTCACTGAAAGAGGTGCAATGTGAGGGGCCTGCACTGTGGTGCAGTGGGCTAGGCCTCTGCCTGTGGCGCCTGCATCGTGTATGGACACCGGTTCGAGTCCCAGCTGCTCCTCTTCCCATCCAGCTCTCTGCTAAGGCTTGGGAAAGCAGTAGAAGATGGCCCAAGTGCTTGGGCCCCTGCGCCCACTTAGGAGACCCGGAAGAAGCTCCTGGCTTCAGATAGGCTGTTGCAACCGTTTCGGGAGTGAGCCAGTGGATGGAAGACCTTTCTCTCTGTCTCTCCTTCTCTCTCTGTAACTCTACCTCTCAAATAAATGAATAAAACTATTAAAAAAAAAAGGGTGCAATGTGGACAAGATGTGGGCTGAGATTTTGGTAGGGAATAAAGTGTTAGGGACCCTGAGGGATTTGGGTTTATCTAAAGGTCAAGGGAAGGGATGGAGGGTCTCTAGTAGGAAGTGACAGGTGACTGTTAAAAAGACACCCTAATTTTCACTTTCAGCAATGAAACTTTCCTAATAAAGACAACTGAAAATGCTGGATAAACTGATTTTTTAAAGTTGCATTGAAGTGACAACAAACTGATGAGATGGTGAGGTTGGCGTAGATGTGGGAATCCAGAGAAGCAAGCCCGACTGAAGGCGCTGGATTTGCCCTAGAGCTACGAAGTAGATGTGAGCTTTCAGTAGCACGGGAGACCAGAGGGTCTTGGTCTGATGCTGGCTGGGTGGGCTCCATCCTCTGTTGTCTCAAAGGAAACTTTCCTAATAGCTGAAACTTTGGTTATGAAAAATATTCATCCGGGTGTTTTTACACTAGCAGATAATTGGAAAACATAACTTTCTAGCAATCAGAGATTAGATAGTCATGAACAACAAATGAAAAGACTAATAACAGGTCAGAAAAAAAGGCTCATTAAAGTACTATCAAGTGAAAAAACGTTATTCACACTGTTGTCCCATTTGTGTAACAGTGTGTATACACATGTAGAAAGATACAGAATTTTGCCTATAGGTTATCTCTTGGGATTGGAGTGATCCTGAATTTCTTACTTATAATATAGATATAGTATATTTATATATTACATATAAAATAAATATAATAAGAAAAATGCAAAAACAATTTTAATTCAAATAGCCTTTATTGGTACTTTTAATGATAAATTTATATGAGAAAATACTACATAAAAGTTCAAACAAGAAAGTACATATGCCTGGGGATGTGTGTTGGTGCAGTGGTTAAGTCGCCGCCACTTGGGTCCATCTTATTATGGGGTGCCTGGTTTGAGTCCTAGCAACTCTGCTTCTTATCTGACTTCCTGCTAACACACACCCTGGACGTAGCTGACTGATGACTCAGCTTCATATTTCTACCGCCCATGTGGGAGGCCCGCATAGAGTGCCTGATATTTGGTTTCTGCGTGGCCCAGCCTGGGCTCTTGTAGGCTTTTGAGGAGTGCACCAGCAGATGGAATATCTATGTCTACCTCTCTCTCTGTCTCTGTCTCTCTGCCTTTCAAATAAAATGAAAATAATAAATATCTTCTTTTTGGGGGTAATTTCTAGTTTATTTAACTGTGCGTTAAAGTATTTTTATTTTATTTAATTTTAATTTTAAATTAGTTTTGAACAGATTCAATGTGATTTGTAGATAAATTCTAAGAATGTAATGATATTCCCTTCCTCCCTCCCTTCCCCCTCCTACCCTCTTCCTTCCTTCCTTCCTTCCTTCCTTCCTTCCTTCCTTCCTTCCTTCCTTCCTTTCTTTCTTTCTTTCTCTCTCTCTCTCTCTCCCTTTCTCTCTTTCTCCCTTTCTCTCTTTCTCTCTTTCTTTCTCTCTTTCTTTCTTTCTTTCTCTCTTTCTCTCTTTCTTTCTTTCTTCCTAGTTTTTGAGATAACATATTTTAAAATTACATTACAACAAAAAGGCTTAATACTTCACCAAATAAGAAATTTAACAAGTAAAAAGCAAAAGGACCCTAGTCTGTTGGGAATACAAAGCAATAGCTACAAACAATAATTGAATGGGAAAATGACCATTTCACTTTAATCACAGATCATTAAAATTGTAGTAGTATAACATTCTTAACCATTGATCTGACAAAGCTATACAACAAAGTTTTACAAAACTGTATTTGCAGCAATAACTGATACACACAGACAATTCTTTCTTTTTTGTTTGTTTTTAAAATTTTAGCTCTCATATATCAGGGAGAACATGGAAGATTTGTCTTATCCTACTTATCTCAGTCAACATGATATCCTCCAGTTGCATCCACTTTGCTGCAAATGGTAGAATTTAATTCCTTTTTAAAGCTGAATAGTATTCCATTATATATATCACATATATATATATATTAATATCTCACATTTTCTTTATCCATTCATCTGATGATGGACACCTTTGTTGGTTCCAATTTTTGGCTATTGTGAGCAGTACTGCTATAAACATGGTGGTGCAGGTATCTCTGATGCATTGTGTTCAAGTCTTTTGGGTATGTACCCAGGAGTGGGATTGCTGGATCATATGGCAAATCTATTTCTAGTTTTCAAAAGAAATCTCCATACTGTTTTCCACAGTGGCTGCACTAATTTACATCCCATCAATAGTGTACAAGAATTCCCCTTTGTCCATGTCCTTGTCAGCATTTATTATTCTCTGTGCTTTAGATTTCAGGGTTGGTTGAGATGATATCACATTGTGGTTTTGATTTGCATTTCCCTGACTGCCAGTGATGCTGAGCATTTTTTCATTTTTCATATGTTTTCTGGTCATTTGTGTTCCTTCCTTTGAGAACTGTCTATTGAAGTCTTTTGCCCATTTCTCAACAGGATTTTTTTGTTGTTGTTGAGTTTTTTAAGTTGCTGATATATTCAGGGTATTAATCTTTTGTCAGATAGGTGGTTTGAAAATATTTTTCCCATTCTGTTGGATGTCTCTTCACTGTATTGATCATTTCCTTTGCTGTAAAAAAGCTTCTGTTTTTTGCTTTTGTTGCCTGGGAGGACCTTGTCCAAGAAGTTGTACCCTATACCAATGTCTTGGAGTGTTTCCCCTACATTTTCTTCCAGCAACTTTGTAGTCTCAGGTCTTAAACTTAGACCTTTGGTCCATCTTGATTTTTGTAAATGGTGAGGGGTATGGATCTAATTTCATTCTTTTACATAAATGCATTCAGCTTTGTCAGCACCATTTGCTGAAGAGCTTATCCTTACTCCACTGTATGGTCTGAGCACTTCTGTCAAAAATTAGTTGTCTGTATGTACATGGATTAATTTCTGGACTCTATTCTGTTCCATTGATCTATGTACCAGTTTCTAGGGTTTTTTTGGGAAGTCACACTTCCAAAGAAAATTCATATTAATATTTTGCTATGAGACTCTCAGATAATTCATTATTTATGTGCATACAGCCAAATGCACACACAAAACGACTTATTCTATTCCCATAAGTTGTTTAGTTTTTAAAAACTCAAATAAATATAGATTCATATTTGCTTGCTTAACTTCAACTCTATTAATTATTTTATCAATTTCTTATTTATAAATGTTTAAGCTATTGAAAACATTTCAGTTATTGAAAAAGGTTAATGAATTTTATTATACATATACACTGATATAATGGATTTAAAAAAAAATTTAAAAAAGTTTACCCTTCATTAGATCCCTAAATCACTTACTCAGCCTGCCATACAACAGGCCAACTATTTCCTGGCTTACAGACAAAGCTGACCTCATAAAAGTTGTGGAATGTAGTAGGAACCTGGTTCAGGAAAATTCTACCCTGTAAAATATTTTTTCCCAGTGGGAACTTTAACAGGGAACACATTTTTTTTCTTTTTACATTAAATATTTTAGTGGGGAAGGACTTGTTTGTTAGAAAGTCAACTTTACTGAAAAGTTAAGATACCAATATGTATAAGGGATGATTTTGCTCTTTGTTATTTGTTGTCCTTTATCCAAGTCCCCAGTGTTTATTTGACCAAAACTCCAGGGGCCTTCACTCTGGGTGGGTGGCTCCACAGGGTTGTTTGTAACCTGTAGCATACCTGTGTGTGTACCTGTGTGTGTATCTCACTGAGGCCCTGGTATTTGATTCAGTTTCTTGCTTTGCTGCTGCTTGGTTCACTGATTTTCTAAGCACGTATTTCCTAAAGGAAAACAAAGAAAGAAAAATCCCACAGATATATTTTAGAGTTTCAAAATAGCAGCGTGAAGATCGCATTCGCAACCAAGTTTGGAAAAGTTACATATAGGAGAACAAAGACGTCATTTACGATTTAGGCAGAGGTGCTTTGACAAAGGTTTTTAGCAAAATCGCATAACCAAATATAGACACTGAGCTTGCTGACTCAAGCTATTGCTGTAACCACTAAAGTCAGCTTCCTCCCTTGGCTGCCCAGGGCAGGCACACAATGGGGAAAATGCCACCCTTTCTGGAACAGACTTTTGGAAAATGGCCAGTTGGGTATGTAAACCTGTAATAATGCACCATATTATGAGATGTGTACCACACCCAGAAACCTTGGCGAGAGCGTCATGACAGAGATGACATAACCTCTCAACTGTCTCGTTTTATGTGGAAATAATTTAGCTTGCCACTAGAAGGGTTTTTTTTTATTATTATTTATTTATCTATTTGAAAGGCAGAGTTATAGAGAGGCAGAGGGAGAAAGAGAGAAGTTTTTCCATCCTCTGGTTCACTCCTCAAATAGCCACAATGGCTGGAGCTGGGCTGATCTGAAGCCAGGAGCCTGGAGCTTCTTCTGGGTCTCCTATGCAGGTACAGGGGCCCAAGGGCTTGGGCCATCTTCCACTGATTTCCCAGGCCATAGCAGAGAGCTGGATGGAAAGTAGAGCAGCTGGGACTCGAACTGGCACCCATATGGGATGTTGGCACTGCAGGCGGTGGCTTTACCCGCTACACCACAGCACCGGCCCGTATTTTTTTCTTTAAAAAAGAAGTAACAAGGTGCAAGACCAGAATGAGGCAGCATAATGTGAATGGAAGCACTGAATTCAAGAAATAATTCATAAAGATGTCAGCAGAGTATTTGCCAAGTAGAGAATTACTTTAGTATGTCTCTAATTTCTTTATAAAGTCTGTATACCTGAAGCGATTTTTTCAGGACTTAAAAAAGTTTCTTTAGATTAAGAAAAAAATTGTGGGACCAGCACTGTGGTGCACTAGGTTAATCCTCCGCCTGTGGTGCCAGCATCCCATATGGGCGTCGGGTTCTAGTCCTGGTTGCTCCTCTTCCAGTCCAGCTCTCTGCTGTGGCCTGGGAAGGCAGTGGAGGATGGCCCAAGTGCTTGGGCCCTGCACCTGCATGGGAGACCAGGAAGAGGCACCCGGCTCCTGGCTTCGGATCTGCATAACTTCTGCCGTTGTGCCCATTTGGGGAGTGAACCATTGATGGAAGACCTTTATCTATCTCTCTCTCTCTCACTGTCTGTAACTCTACCTGTCAAATAAAAAAAATTAAAAATCTTAAAAAAAACATTGTATGCAACTTATATTTTGCATATAGCAAGTCAATTCTCCCTTACTGTATTAGGTTCGATCAGTTAAATGATGAGGTTTTGAATTCCATTCCACTGTCAGCATGTCTGGCATGTATGGATAGACTGATTGATTTATTCATTTTAGCAAATATATGCTGCACTCCTGTGATGTGGGAGACATCACGCCAAGACTGGGCATACGAAATGGAGTAAGGTGAAAAATCTTTGCATTCATAGAGCTTAGAGTCTGGAGGGAGAGATGTATTACACACAATAGTAATAGCTACAGATGGACATAGTTGCTATGAAGGGGTTAAGCAGCGTGGTGTTAGAGATGAACAGGAGGAACCAATAGTGGGTAAGTTTAGGAGGGCCTCTTGGGGGAGGACAAATTTAAGTTACAATCTGAAAGAAGAAAGCAATCCGGGTAGAAGAAGGAGGCGCAAGCAAGAGTATTTCCAACAGAAAAATTACAAGTGCAAAGGCGGGAAGTGGAAAGCACTTGGTGTGGCGCCAGGCAGAGCGCTTGAAGGAGAGAGAGATGTACTGGAGGCCGTGGGCATCGTCTGGGTCCTGCAGGGCCTTAGTCACGGGAAAGCGCAGGAATGTCATCCAGCTCTGCTGAAGTCACGGTAGGGTTTAATGCAGAGGAGAATCGCAGAAAAGACCAGACACTCGTACGTCAGTCCTTTGGGTCAGTTATATTCTGGAGTTCAGAATTTGTTTCAAGTGTTAGAAAGTTAATATAGTGCCTTTGTTAAACCCAATGTTAGTCCATTTTATAGAACTCTCTCACAAGTTTCTGAGACAGAGCCCTATAAGCAAGCACATTGATATGTCTTCAGTGAAGCCTGTGAATCTCGTGGGATTCTTTATCCCCAAGTGGGGTTAAAGAAAGACTGTACATCTCCTCATCCATTGATCCCAGGCTGTGCTAAGTTTTTGGGGAAAAAAATCAATGTTCACAGGTATTTTTTTTGAATTTTTAATTGGCATATGTAAGATAGATTTGTCATTATTTCCTATGTTTCCAGTTATTATAAATTACATTCATTAATTCATTAATTCAACAGGTACTTTATGTGACTGGTAGCATTCTGAATATACAGGAATGTAGTACATGTGAAAATAATTCATGAGTTCTCTTAAAATTTTCTTTATGTTTGATGACAAATAAAATAATTTATATTTGTGGTGTTTAGCATGATCTTTTGATGTATTTATCTGTTATAGCATAAGTTAAGCAAATTAACATAGGCATTCCTTCACATACTTACTTTCATTTTATTTATTTATTTATTTATTTGAAAGGCACAGTGACAGAGAGGGAGGGAGAGATAGACAGATCTTCTATGGGCTGGTTCACTCTCTGCATGTACACAACAGCCATGTCTGGGCCAGGCTGAAGTCAGGAGCAAGGAACGCCGTCCTGCTCCCATGTGGATGGCAGGGTCCCAAGTAATTGGATCATTATCTGCAGTTTTCCTAGGTGCATTATCAGGGAGCTGGTTTGGAAGTGGAACAGCCAGACTCAAACCAGCACTTGGGTATGAGATGCCAGCATTGCAAGCTGTGCCACAATTCTGGCCCTTAATTGATTGATTGATTGATGAGGATACTTAAAATCTCTTAGCTGTTTTCAAGAAAACAATATATTGTTATTAACTATAGTTATTACATTGTATAATAGGTGTTGAATTTATTGTATTTTCTTATGGCTTTTTTCTTAAATAGAAAAACTACTTTTAGAGATGTTACTATGTACATTTGAAATGTGAATATTTCTACCATGATACTAAAATATTGTTAACAAGAGCTCCACATGGTGGGGCAAAAATTTGGCACGGCAGTTTAGATGCTACCTGGGTTGAGTTCCCAGCTCCTGGCTTCAGTTCGGCGCTGGTCATTATGGTCATTTGGGGAATGAACCAGCAGATGAGAGAGATCTCTTTCTTTCTCTCTCTCACTCTCTCTCTCTCTCTTTCCCCCCCCCCACTGCCCTGTGTGTCTGCCTTTCAAAAAAATGTATTCTTCATACCCATCCAGAAGTTGCTGATATTCATATTTGCTCTGGATAATTAAGAGGATTTATCTGCCAATGATGATGTATTTGGTATGTAGAATTTAGCAGAAATTAGACGTGAAACCACTAGCATATTCTGGGCAATTTCTGCTCCAAATAATGATTGGCAAAGCTGTTCTTACAGTAGTGCCAGGCCCTGAGATTTGTTCTGTATAGGCATTAATTTCATTTAATCCTAAAGTGTGAAGTACATATTCTATAGTGTTTTCCTATTACAAATTAAGAAATAACGGGCTGAAAAGCACTTTCCAGTGGCCTCTAGATTGAAGTGTGCCTGTGAGCTCCCCTATGCCCCTCGTGCCCTAGGTGGCAACCCCCTGATGACTTCCTAGCATAGGAGTGTGAAAGCGCAGTTTCCTGCATGGTTAGGACGACCCCAAGTTCTACCCAACACTCAGAATCACTCTGGGGACGTGCACTCTGCAGAACGTTGCTGCGAGCACACCCTGCCTCCTTTCTGTCCTGGTCCCTCTCCTGCTTCCCTGCTCCCATACCCTTATCTCTTCCAGCACTTTTGTTTAATTCTACTGCTGAGGAACTCAGCCGGAACAGCCCTGGAAGCCCTGGGCACTCCCTAGCCAAGGAAATCATGAGAGATAATAAAACAGTTGCTTAAACCACACTTTGGGGTGATTTGTTTGGCAGCAACAGGTAGAAGAATTCCCTGCATTGGAATGGTTTGTGAGTAGGCAGCAAGGATCCCTCCAGCCCTTCCTCGATGGGATCCATGGCCCAATTCATCTTGATCAGACTGGTACATTCCATGTAGGGGTTTCCCTTCCTGTCATAGGTCCTTAGCCAACACCCTGACAGAGGGCCCACACAGTATCTGATCTGCTGACAGACATTACCTTAGCCCAAGGGACCTACTGACAAGTACTCTGTGTGGCACAGAATACATGATGATGGAGTCTCTGGTCCTTCCCAAACCAACTCACACAAAAGATTCCAGCCCGATAGAGCATGGAATAGTTTCTTGAAGGCAGAGGTAAGAATGGGGTCTTATCTTTCAGTATATTACCATTAGCAACAGCTGTCACATTCCACTGCTATCCAATAGGAGCAATACAAGGGTGCTTCAAACAATTCATGGGAAAACAGAATTAGAAAATAAGTTAATTTGTATTCAGAAAGGTTGAGATCCACGTATAATGTTGTAACATGCATTTTTCATGAACTTTTTGAAGACCCTTTGTAAATAGGTTCAGGGATAGAGCACCTTCCTCACCACTGCTTTTAGAGACCTACTTGCCCCTTCGTGCGTGGTCACAATTTCTTCTTGCTGCCTCAGCTTTGATGGACTTGCAGCATCCTCCTTTGGGAGACCGTCCTGGGACTGCTAGAGACATTTTACCTGTATGAGTAGAGGGCTGGAAATGCCCGAGAGAATGTCTTCTCCTCCTTTCCCACTAGGGCTGCCTGGTGCTCTGTGGGACTGTGAAACCCAGCTCCCTGGCTGCAGATTGGGGTGACTCCAAGCCGACGCCACACCCCAGGACTCCCCTGCGAGATTAGCTGAGCCTGAGACCTCACCCTGCCTCGGGTTCCTCTTCTTCCTTCCGTTTTGGAGGAATCTGAGCCAACTCACTTGTTCAAAGTCACAAACAAATTAAACGGTGAGATCAGGACCTAAATCGCTATACTGAGCTTTTGAAAACACAGGACTCCCAGTTACCTTTGAATTTCAGCTCCTTCTTTTTTAGTGTAAGTATGTCACATGAAATTTAGGGGACATACTTACACTTAAATGTATTAATTGTGTATCTGAATTTCAAATTTGACTGGGTATCCTGCATTTTATCTGGCAGCTCTACTTAGAACCCTTATCTAGGCCAGTGCCGCGGCTCAATAGGCTAATCCTCCGCCTACGGCACCGGTACCCCGGATTCTAGTCCTGGTCGGGGTGCCAGATTCTGTCCTGGTTGCTCCTCTTCCAGTCCAGCTCTCTGCTGTGGCCCGGGAGTGCAGTGGAGGAAGGCCCAAGTGCTTGGGCCCTGCACCCGTATGGGAGACCAGGAGAAGCACCTGGCTCCTGGCTTCGCATCAGCGTAGCGCGCCGGCCGCAGCAGCCATTGGAGGGTGAACAAATGGCAAAGGAAGACCTTTCTCTCTGTCTCTCTCTCTCACTGTCCATTCTGCCTGTTAATAAATAAATAAATAAATAAATAACTCTTATCCAAGTCTGTCTAATTCCAATACCTATGCTTTTTTTTTTTTTTAATAAATGATTGTGAATGTGTAAATAGCTTCAATGTACACATTACAAAATCCAAAAGGTCACAGGGTAAACAGTCTTCATACCATCCTTGTGCCCATCCTTTCAGACTTACTTTTTTCATTTTTATTTATTTATTTTTAAAAGATCTATTTTTTACTTGGGAGGCAGTGTTACAGAGAGAAGGAGAGACAGATCTGCTGGTTTGCTCCCCAGATGGCTGAAATGGCCAGAGCTGAGCTGATCTAAGCCAGGAGCCAGGAGCTTCTTCCAGGTCTCCCATGTGGGGGCAGGGACCCAAGCACTTGGGCCGTCTTCTACTGCTTTCCCAGGCCATCAACAGGAAGCTGGATCAGAAGTGGAACAGTCTGGACTTGACCTGGAGCCCATATATGCAGATGCCAAAGGTGGAGGCTTAACCCACTACACCACAGTGCTGGCCCCAAGACTCCTTTTTTTTTGGTTGACACAACTAATTGTACATGTGTACAGAGTACACTAGATGTCATATAATGTGTAATGATCAAATCAGGGCAACACATTCACCACCTCAGGCATTTATCTTTGTGTTGGGAACATTCAAAATCCTCTCTATTAGATATTTTGAAATAGGGATTAATTATTGTCAGCCATAGTTATCCTACTGGGCTATAGGACATTAGAAGCTATTTCTCATCCAACTGCACCTCTGTGCCCATGAACTCTCCTCTTTCCATCCCCCGCCCCGCTAACGACTACTCTACTGTCTGCCTCTATGAGACCAACTTTTTTAGTTTCCACAGGTAAGTGATACATGCAGTGTTTATCTTTCTGTGTCTCATTTACTTCACCTAACATAAGAATGGCCTCCAGGCTTATTGCTATTTCCAAAAATGACAGTATTTCATCCTTTTAATGGCTGAATAGTACGCCATTGTGTGTGTGCCTGTGTGTGTATGGATATCTCCTCCCATCCCCTCCCTCTCTCTTCCTCCCTTCCTCCCTCCCTCCCTTCCTTCCAGAGACAGAGAGGCAGAGACAGAGGAAGGGAGAGGCACAGAGAGTGAGAGAGAATGCCTATCTGAGAAGATGCCCATTCCACATATCTGCAACAGCTGAGCATGGCCAGGTCAAAGCCAGGAGCCTGGAACTTAATCCAGGTCTTCTATTTGGATGGCAGAAACTCAGTTACTTAAGTCATTGCTGCTGCCTCCCAGGGTCAACAGCAGGAAGCTGGAGTCAGTAGCTGGAGGCAGGAATCAAATGCAGATACTGATGTGGGAAGCTGCCTCTCACTCCCAGATTAAATACCACTTTTGTACTACATTTTCTTTATCTACTCATTTGTCAACGAACACATAGGTTGATTTCATATCTTGGCTCTAATGTATAATGCTGCACTAAAATTGAAGATTCAAATGTCTCTCCAATACACAGAATTCCTCTGCTTTTGGATGTATACTCAGTAGTGGAATTGCTTGATCATATGACAATTCTATTTTTATTTTTTTAAGGAACTTCCATACTACTTTACATAATGTCTGTATGAATTTACATTTCCACCAACTGTATATCAGAGTTTCCCTTTTTCTGTGTACTAATATTTGCTAGTTTTTCATCTTTTTTTAGTAATGGACATTTTAACTAAGGATTTTGATTTGCATTTTTAAAAAAATATTTGTTTATTTGGAAGTCAGAGCTACAGAGAGAGAAAGGGAGAGAAATTTTTCCATCCACTAGTTCAATCCCCTAAGTGGTTGCAATGTCCATGGCTGGGCAAGGCTCAAGCCAGGAGCCAGGAGCTTCTTTCAGATCTCCCATATGCGTGGCAGGGGCCCAAGGACTTGGGCCATCTTCTGCTGCTTTCCAAGACCATTAACAGGGAGCTGGATTGTCCAGTGCCCGTATGGAATGCTGGGGGTGCAGGCAGTAGCTTTACTCATTACACAACCATGCTGGTCCCTGATTTGCACTTTTTAGAGGCAATCAAGGTAGCCCTTTTAATAAAAGAATCTTTCTAGCAATATTCTTTGTAAATGTGGAACAATTATATATGCATCTGTGTATTTTGCTTTATTAATTTAACATCCCATGGGAAAATGATTCTCATCAGCACATATAATGTCCACTTAGTCTTATTCTTTAATAAAAAAGATTTCCTTTTATTTGAAAGGCAGACAGACAAAGATCTTCCATCCTTTGATTCAAATCCAAATGTCTGCAACAGTCAGGGCTGGACCAAATCCAGGAATCTGGAACTCAATCTGAGACCCCTAAATGTGTGGTAGGGACTCAAGTACTCGAGCCATCATTGCTTCCTCCCAGGGTAAGCATTAGCAGGAAGCAGAGGAGGGATGCAAACCCAGGCAGATACGGGACGTGACAGTATCCTAACCAGTGCATCAACCCCCACCCTGCTGCTTTTTAAAAAGGAATTTTGTGTTTATTTAAGAAAGGCTTAACTCAGAATTTCGTGAACTGTTTTTGGTCTCGACTGTTCTAGATAATCAAAGTCCAGGCTTGGTTGTTTTATTCATCTTAAAGAGACTTCAGAGTTTAACTGCAAATGTGGATCCACAGATGGAATGGCCAAATACTGCTAATGGCTTTGGAGAAAGATGCAGCTTCCCTGATAAGACCGAGCAGGAGTTTAACTGACGCTATCTGACATTTAAAATGACTCTACTCACCAGAACGCATGTGGGAATTCTTTGAGTGATTGTGAATGTGTTTTTGTAGCTAACCCTCTCCGATATTTCTAGCTAACTCTCCCACCCCCAGGAAAGTTGCAACCATGTACCAATAAAATACTGTTATCACTCACAACAGGAGTGGGAATTCAGGGCAGTCTACCCAATTGCATCTGGGAGTCAGTGTGTGTTCTGAAACTAAGTGCCAGAGTGGGTGGCCTCTTCCTGGAAGAGAAGGGTCTTCTGAAAACACAGGTTCTGGGAGCAGCAGAAAGGACTGTAAATCAGCAGCACTTCTTTCAGCAGAGGCAGCCTTAGAGAAAGTGGGCCAGATAGGAGGCCAATTCCTGGAAGAGTTGTTTGACTACTGGGTAACAGCAAGGGAATTTCCTTCCAGAGAAGCCCCAGGGCCTGGTTTCCCAAGGGTGCTGACAGATGATGGGGTTGGTGGTTACAGGAGGTTGACAAGAGCACATCTTCTAGAATAAAATCAGACGGGAGTTCTTGCTGGCTGAGCAGTTGGTGGGAAAAATGGGATGATGGGTGTGGTAGCAGGAAAGTGTGACAGTGGACTGATAGGTACTTGAGGCAGCTGTCTTTAGGGGGACAACGCAACAGGCTCTCATAAAATACATTATCTAAATAAACACAAGAATAATTTTGGAAAAAATTCATGTTTCATAGTATAGTACAAATCTGGTGCATAAAAACTCTTTCATTCTCTTGCCAGCAAAGTGTATGGAGATAAGCCTTGAAATAAGCCTCTACAAAAGCAGGTTAATATGGTAAGAATTTAATTAAAAAGGGAATATAATAGTTTTTTAATTGCTTTATAGACTGTATTCCCCCCCTTTCACAATTAATCTTTTCTTCACCTTTGAAAACATTTCTATTGCTTAAGGAAGAGAGAATTTTGAAGATGGAGCCTTTTTGATCTAGTTTAGGGATAAATGAATTATTTGAGAAAGGAACCCTAGCAAAGGAGGCCCTGAAGCTTTGTCCTTTGATTTTTAACTGTCTTCCACAGAACGGTCCCCTGGGATAGAGAAGCAGGTAGTCCTGACCTGTGTACCTAGGATGTGTGCTTTCATACTTCAGTTTATAAAATAAGTACATAACACAGAAACCCCAACAATCTGTGGTCCTCCACTACAAGAAGCTTCTCAGCGGCAGGGTTTACTTTAGCACTTCCTGCGGCATGCCATTGTAAATACACAAACCCACACCACCCACTTGGAAACAGCCCTTGAGCGCCAAGGAGTGTGACTTGTGAATGAATGAGGAGAATGCAGAAAACAGAGCTTCTTCGAATAACACCACCAGCACAACAGCAACCAGTGATTTTGTTTTCAGCCACCTGCCTGCTAAGACTAGTCTCTGCATACCTGTTTCTGATTTCTTGCTCTTTCTAGATTTCCTACACCGGGTCCATTTAAAAATGGTAAAAACAAGTTATTCCTACTTCTCCTCACTTTCTCAATTTTCATTAGTCTGCTCTTGTCCTTCCTGCTCTTGGGAGTAGGGAGATGGGAGTCACGGAATCAAATAATCTGAATCCCTGAGTGGAGGGGCTTGGGAGGGTCACTTGGTAGGAAAATCCAGAGGAAATGAATAGATTTTCAGGGCTGGAAGGACGCTTACAAGGAGTTCAACCCCAGATCAGATATTTGAATCTGAAATGAGTAGGATTGCTTGAAAGCAATTGTTAGCATTGGGAATCCTTAAGTCATTAAATCTAATCCTTATGACCTTTGACAAGCTAAGTTACAATATCCAACTTTCAGCCAATAACTTTTAAAAATGCTGTAACTTAATTATCATGCAATCATGTAAAACCAATGTTATAATAGAGGGGTCATCAAAAAGATCATGGAACATGAATATTATTAAAAAACTATGTGTGAATTTCCAAATTTTTTGCAACAAAATAAGCCTGCATTTTAATTCTGCTTTCCACAAACTTTCTGGAATTCCCTCAAATGTCATCGCCTCAGTTAAGCTCATGACTTCTTGTTTCCTTTCAAATATTAATTCTTTGAGGGCCAGCTCTGTCATGCAGTGGGTAAAAGCCATCACCTGCAATGCCAGCGTCCCTTATGGGCACTGGTTTGTGTCCCAGTTGGTCCACTTCTGATCCAGTTCCCTCTTAATGGCCTGGGAAAAGCACTGGAAGATGGCCCAGGTGCTTGGGCTTCTGCTACCCATGTGGGGACCTGGAGGAAGCTCCTGGCTCGTGGCTTCCACCTGGCCCAGCCCTGGCTGTTGCAACTATCAGCTTCCCAGTGGATGGAAGCTCTCTCTCTCTCTCTCTCTCTCTTTCTCTCTCTGTAACTGTGATTTTCAATTAAGTAAATCCTAAAAAAATCAATCCCTTCCTTCCTGAGATAATCTTCTAGTATAATATATATTTTTTATTTTGTTCTCTCATAGCAGTAAGGAAACAGAGATCATCTCAAATTTCCTAGTCTCCTCTTGCTTCAAATCTCAAAGGGCATTGAACTGGGAATTTGAGAAACAAATTAGCAGAGAGAATAAGAAAATGAAGTTGTAAAAAGTAGGATAGAAATACATTTTGAAACTGGAGAGGGGCTTAGGTATCACCTGGTAAGATATCTTTTTTTTTTTTTTTTTTGACAGGCAGAGTGGACAGTGAGAGAGAGAGACAGAGAGAAAGGTCTTCCTTTGCCGCTGGTTCACCCTCCAATGGCCGCCGCTGCAGCCGGCGCACCGCGCTGATCCTGGCAGGAGCCAGGAGCCAGGTGCTTTTCCTGGTCTCCCATGGGGTGCAGGGCCCAAGCACCTGGGCCATCCTCCACTGCACTCCCTGGCCATAGCAGAGAGCTGGCCTGGAAGAGGGGCAACCGGGACAGAATCCGGTGCCCCAACCGGGACTAGAACCCGGTGTGCCGGCGCCGCAAGGTGGAGGATTAGCCTATTGAGCCACGGCGCCGGCTTAAGATATCTTTACTTCATAGTTGAAGAAAAGAAGACCTGGAACCTTTATGTGGCTTATCTGATGATACACAGATGGATGATGGAGGAACCTCTGCCTGGTCCCATCCTCTTGACTTCCAAGACAGGGCTGGCTTTGTGAAAGATTTCAAGAGAAACTTTAATGTGTCAAAGGCATTTTGGTGTCTCTTGGTTCCTGAGAGCTTGTTAATTAGGCATATATGTTCTGAGGATTTAAGTATTTCTCCTTATTCTTATTTTTTCTCTTCATTGCAGTTAACTCTAATTTAAGCTCTTTCAGTTCCAAAGTTATAGGAAGCATATACCATGTTCAGGCCGTAAGTGCAGTTCTCAGGCAAGTCTCAGTGAATGGAAAGAATGTCAGACTTGCCCGGTTCTTGGCTGCTGCAATTAAAGGGAGCAGCAGCACAGGTAATCCAAAATAATGAGCAATTCTTGATTGATTTCTAACCAATTTCAATGTAACCATTAATTACAAGGTTGTCTCAGTCTGTTTTCTATTGGTATACCCAAACATGAAAGACTGGTTATGTTGTAAAGAAAATGGATCTATTTAGTTCACGGTTCTGGAAAGGTAAAGGCTATGACACAGGCATCTGATTGGCATCTGGCGAGGGCTTTCCTGCATGGTCATGACCTTGGGTGACAGAGCTCTGAAGGCCCAACTCCAAATATCATCAATACAGCATGTTAGGGACTAAGTTTCCAACATGTGAATTTCAGGGGGACACTCAAACCATAGCACAGGTTCATATTGTAATGGCATCTCCCACATTACGTGGGATATATATGCCAAAATGTTTACAGCTTTTCTTTCAAAAGGAAATAATTTATGCAAGTCCATCCACCACCCTATAGTTTATAAAAGAAATAATAAGACTAACAGAGATTTTGGAATACACTTTGGATATACAATGTCTATGCACTAGAATATGGTTTGTTTTAAAGAAAACTGAACATTCCAAGGAGTGGAATACTCAGTATATACAGGCAAGCAAATGATGGAGCTACTAGACCAGTAATAAAAAGTCTTCTAGCATGGACCTCTTTAGGAGATGTCAAAAAATTGCAGTAGGAACCAGAAAGAATGATCATTTGTAATCGCTTCCAGGAATATCATGAACAGGACTGCTCCTGTTAACAATGGTGTCCATCGCCACCTGCCCCTCCAGTATCTGTGGTATTTTTTCCAACTCCTCTTGATCATCTTCTTTCTCTTCATGTTAACAGTTTTCTGATGCTTTCCATTTTCTAAGAGATGAGATAATCTGTTATCTTGATTTAAAAGAATCTGTATCTTTTCTCTTTGGAGAGGTTGCAAATAAGATTTATCATAAATAATTGAGGGTTTACAATTTCAGAATCTTCCTGAAGGAAGCACTCTCAGTCTTCATGGACATTTTCTAAGATTGTGTTAATACATGGAAAAGGAAAAGACATTGATAAGATCACTGTCTTGGTTCAGTTGTCTTGAAGGCTAGTGTGATAGATTGCAGAAGTTCTTCTTAAAAACACTTACTTATTTGCTTATTTATATAAGAGTGGTGTGGTAGAGGAAGGAGATAGAAAACTCATATCTGCTGGTTCACTCTCAAGTTGCCTGTAACAGTCGAGGCTGGACCAAAGCCAGGAGCCCAGAACTCAATTCAGGTCTCGCATTTGGGTGGCAGGGATCTAACTACTTGAGCCATAACTGATGCCTTCCTAGGGTGTGCATTAGCAGGAAGTGAGTGAAAGCAGGACTTGAACCCAGGCACTCCAAGCATCCCAAGCATAACAGTTACCTGTTATGCCAAATGCCCGTCCCGGACCACAGTAAGTTGCTGAATGATTGTTTTTCTTACTACTGGATGGGGAGAATAAATGTGCCTGAAGTTCTTTCCCCTTCTCTGTAGGTGGCACATTTCCAGGTTCTTTAGTCTTATATTTTTGAAGGCTAATTTGCCCCTTGTATATTCTTTTTTCTTTTCCTTGTTTCTTCTTCAATAAGAGATATCAGAACTAGAAAGCTATCTAGATATTTATTTATTTATTTATTTATTTATTTATTTATTTGTCTGAAAAGCAGTCTTCCTTTCTCTCTAATCTCTACTCCTTCAGGCCATTCCTTCGCCCTCTTCCTTGACTATCCCATTTCCCAGTTAGTCACCACTAGGTGTCACAAGTATGCACATAAATGCCTCAAACATCGAAAAACAGATTTTCTTCTAGAATGTGCCCCTGGAATGTCCTGACTTCCCATATAAAATCTTAGATCTCTCAGACCCACGTATTAGCCCACATTTACATGTTATCACAACTCAGAATGCAAAATACGGAAAGAATTCTTAAAATTAAGGCAAACCACATGGAAATCTTTGTGGCAGATCTGTGTCGCTTTGAAGTCTGAAGGACTGGGTCCTCTGGAACATCTCCCCCTTCGCCTCACTCCATAATATTTATGGTCTGTGTCTCCTTTTAGCCATGGGTTCTACAACAGCACATTCAGAAATCCTTCAGGAATCTTTGCATAACTGTGAAATAAGGAAACACACAAGACATTGGACCCCTCTTTCATTTCTATTCCTATTTCAGCTGAGATGACACACTAAAAAAATATTTTCAAATCATGGATTTTTAGAGATAGATGGATCCCTAAAATGAACAATTCTAATCTAATTTTATTTTTAGGGCAATAATGCTGGAAATCATTTGCTTACTGTCTAAGGTTGGTAGCAAAAACTAGACCTTGGATACATATATCCCAACTCCTAGGAATCACACATCTCCTCTGTGCATATTACTATTGGGATAGACTCATGTATTTATTCTGGAATTTTGCATAAAATATAAACCAGAATATTCCTTAGGCTAATCCTACTATTTAAGAGAAATCTTCGTTCCGGGCTGGTGTTGTGGTGCAAAGGGTTAAGCTGCCATCTGTGATGCCTGCATTCCCTATAAGGCTGCTTCCCTTTCTATGCAGCTCCCTGCTAATGTGCTTAGGGAAGCAGTGGAAGATGGCACAAGTCTTGTACCCCTGCCACCTATGTGGGAGACTCAAATGGAGTTCCTGGCTCCTGGCTTCTGCTTGGCCATTGCAGCCATATGGGAAGTGAACCAACAGATAGAAGATCTTTTCCCTCCCTCCCTCCTTTGTATCCTTCCTTCCTTCCTTCCTTCCTTCCTTCCTTCCTTCCTTCCTTCCCTCTCTCCCTCACCCCCTCCTTTCTTTCTCTCCCTCTTCCTTCCTTCCCTCTCTCTCTCTCTTTCTTTCTTTTTCCCCTCTCTCTGTAACTGACATTCAAATAAATAAATATATATATATATTTTTTCAAAAATCAGTTCTGTAAGAGTTTTTGGTTGAGATTAATGAGATTAATGTTAAAGATAATCAGTTATTGGTTATTTGCACAATGACAAGAGATGAATTTTAATGCTCTCAGATTTTGCAGATCACATTTAACTCAGGATTATAGGACAATGGTTACTTTTTTTTTTTTTTTAGCTTTTCTTTGTAGTCAAGTCAACCAGACTCATGTACATCTTTCAATGACTTTTTTTTTTCTTTAAAGATGACCACAGTTGATGAAAAGATGTAGTTGATCCATGGTATTCTAAATAAAAAATATCATTGTTCTCACCAAGATGAAAAGGAAATTAACATAGTCATCTTGCTACAAAAGCAGTGAAAATATTGTGTTTTCATAGTAGTTGCACCACCAAATACTTAATTTTGTTTGAAGACACCATTTCTTGGGATTCCCAGGGCTGTCCCAAAGGACTTCTAAGGGAAGGCCTGTTCCTTGGTGCGTGTTCTATTCCCAAGGGAAGGATAATGAAGATCACTTTGATAAAGCTCTTTTCTTCCCTCTGACTGAGGTTCCCCTGATCAATCAAGGTACAAAATTTCTTTTGCATAAGAATTTTCATCTACTTATCATATTAAATGATTATTTTGGCTAGATTTTCTTGCTTTTTGGTTTATAGAATTTTATAAAGCATTTTGTTTTTCTAGCATTGTTGAGGTATGATCAACAAATAACAACTAAAGTTTCTTGTAAAAAATTAAATTGCTGAATTAAAAAATTGGTTGCAATGACAGTGCATGAAAACGAATTAAGTGGATGATCTTGAAGGTGTTTGAGATCTGTTCCCCAAAATGTTGCAAAGTCAATTAAATTAGGTAGATAAGGTTGTATGCACAAAATTTCTCCTTAAACATTTACAAAACTGCTTCACATATTTACAGACTGAAAAATCCTGTAGTCAAGAAGCTTGATCAATTGTATTTAAACTAACATTTTTTCCAAATATGGTCGATCATAAACTTTTGTTGTAAAATACCAAGTAACATCTTATGAAAATCAGGTTAAGATATATAGATTGCTAAAATGACATGATATGCTCTCTTGATAAATCAGCTACTCCATGTTTTGCAATGTCTTGCATTACACAGTTCTTCTGTTTGATTTTTATCTTATTTACTGGCATCACGTTAATATTATCCTTTTCACTTGCATGGCTGGCTTCTGATCAACAGCAAGATTTATACCTATAAGATGAAAGACCCAAGCCCTAAACAGTTCATCCATAGACTTTCCCAAGGATCAGTGTCCTGTCGACAGATGGACTATTTTAAAATACTAATTTCACATGTGTTATAAAACAATCTTGTCAGCTGACTTCCTCTAGCCCACCTATTTTATTTTACTTCATGTAAAATGTTCAGTGTCACAGAGTCTAAGGCCATTTACTAGGCATAAAATGAGCCTGGACTAAAAATGCAATGATCATGTTTCCTGGGAACTGATATGGCTGTTAGCTAGTGGTGGGAGTAGCTAGTGCATTTAAGATAAAATACTAACTCTTAGTATGGCATAAAAGATTGGGCGTGTTTGTTTCTATGGTTGCATAGAAGTGGTATATACAAATCACCACTGATAACACGAGTTTAGCAGAACAAAACAAGATAAAACAAGGTAATCCGTTTTATTACATTGTTATTATAATTTTGTATAGGTCCTGGTACCTTAGAAACGGATTATCCCATAAATTTCACAGATAATTGTAATAGCATTTTTACAGTATTTTGGATATAGCTATAGGTTGAGCGATTGGATTCTCATGCATATTTTCTGTTCATATATCTCAAGAGAGAAGATTCATTTGGGACAGTTTGTCACCGTCTCATACAAAGAACTCTAATAGGCAGAGCTGTAATCCAAGCTGCTGCCTGTAGACAAGGTAATGGGAAAGGATAAATTCCTAGAAATTAAAAATGTACTGCTTTAGCAAATATTGTGTATTAAATACATAATGTTTATGTTTATAGCTGGACCTAATTTTTTTTTCTTTCTCCTAAACTAGTAATATCCCCAACTTTGAGTGATGGGAGAGGAAATTCATACTGTATTGTAATGAGCATCTGTTGTACTCCAGATGTCATTTGCTAGACAGTGGGAATATAGTAGATTAAAAAAAAAGATGGATAACATTCATGGCATCCTAGAATGAAAGTTTAATGGGGAACACATAAAAAGCTAATATATAAGTAAATATATAATACAGTATCAAATAGAGAAGACCATTATGAGAAAAGGAAAAAAAATGCCCTTATCACAAATTACCTCCTTTTTTCTTCTAAGTGTTTTACAACAGATTTCTCTTAAGGAAAATAAATCATTTTTAGTCTGTAGAAATACCAATAGGAAAATGTGTTGGAACCTTCAAAGTCCCCAGATGAAGCAAGGACACCTATCCAGGGGGGCAGCCACTGCTGATATGTATTGCTGTCACCAGGGTGATGTCTGTGCACCTGTAGCCAATATCCTTGGGACACAAAGCCAGGGTCCAGCAAGTGTAGGGAGGAGCAGTGCATATTCCTGGGGGAGACTTGGACTCCTCAAATGGTCATTCCCAGGTGAAATGGCGAATGAGAACAAAATCTTTCCTGCAAATAGCAAATTAAACATTTTCTTGGTTTTGGATTTCAATAATGTGGAATTGGAAGCAACTTGTCTTGCGTGAACATAGATTATTTTTCTGTTAGTGTCTCCAAAGGAACCCAGGTTTAATTCTGCTAATGGAAAGAATGGTTTGCTCAACATGGTAGTGGGAATTTCATCTGCTGGAGAGCAGATTTCCTGGAGAATAGGAATTCATGGGAGTTCAAGCCTCAGTGCCTTCATCTACAGCCCTTCCTCCTATGCACAATGTAAGTAGAATAGTGCCTGGGGAAGGCCTTCAGGGCCCCAGGTTGCCTATGATTTCACAAGAAATTGCAAATTTTGAATCATTGGATGAAAATCACTGTTGAACCTTTAAGTGTGAGCTATTTGTGTGGTTTTTAATCAGAAATAGAAAGTGAGATACTGCAAAAGATGACGGGCAAACAACATCTCCAATAAGCCTGCAGTGGCACGCTGTCCGTTCATGCATCTGGAGCTCCGGCAGGAGCTCCAGGCGGCTGGACCACAGGACCCTGATAAGGAACTTGGGTCACCTGCTCCCCAGGGCTGCTTCCCAGCACTTGCCTGGACTTGCTGCTCTCCACTCTCTGTCTGGGCTCTATAGCTGCTGTTGGTCTCTGTCTTCCTCCTAACAGGTGTGAGAAAGTCTCCAAGCCTGCCAGAGATCCATGGCCTCTAAGACTCTGGGAATTGTAAAGGAAGGGGAGGTTGTCAGGATTATGTTTTACTAAGGAAGAAACAAAAATGTGAACACTGATTTATACTATGCTTGGTTCTAAATGAGTCTGCTAGCTTTCTCTGAGTGTTTTAGATCAGTGATTTAAATACTCAAACTATAATGAAATCTGGGCATTGCCTGGAAGACTAGTGGGGAAGAGAGGGAAGAAATGGAAATGGGTAGAAAAACATCTGCAACAATATAGGAACTGGTTGTGAAATATCCAGGACCTGGGGCATGCATTTTGCACTTGGTTAAGATAACACTTGTGACCCCACATTCTATTTTGATGTGCCTGATTCAAGTCCTGCTTCCTATTCCAGCCTATTCCACACTCTGGGAGACAGCAGCTGATGGCTCAAGTACTTGACTCATTGCCACCCATGTGGGAGACCTGGATTGAGTTCCCGGCTCTCTTAGCTTTGGCCTGGCATAGCTCTGGCTATTGGGAACATTTGGGGAGTGAACCAACAGATGGAAGATCTCCCTCTATCAGTGTCTCTCTCTGTCTTTCAAATAAGTTGAAAATAAATAAATAAATAATTATACATATACAGGGGCCAGTACTGTAGCTTAGTAGGCTAAGCCTCTGTTTGTGTTGCCAGAATCCCATTTGGGCACTGGTTTGTGTTCTGGCTGCTCCTCTTCTGATCCAGCTCTCTGCTTATTGCCTGGGAAAGCAGCGGAGGATGACCGAAGTGCTTGGGCCCCTGCACCCTTGTGGGAGACTCTTGGCTCCTGGCTCCAGATCGGTTCAGCTCAGGCTGTTGTGGCCACTTGGGGAGTGAACCAGTGGATGAAAGACCTCTCTCTTTCTCTCTCTGTCTCTCCCTCTCTCTCTCTGCAACTCTACTTCTCAAATAAATAAATAAAATCTAAAAAAAATTGTACATATACCAAAGAAATATTTGGACCTAAGAAAGGGTCCTGGGCTTCGCTGGCTGTCACTCAAGATGGCTCCTCCTGCACTCTCTTTCCTGACTGGGTCGGGGTCTCGGAAGTAGCCTCTCACTTCATTATTCCCTGACATTGCTTGTTCCTCCCTCTCTTTTCCTTAATCTGGTCAACACCGGAAATTCTTCCAAGAAATGGAATGTCCTCAAGGAGTGAAGGGCATTGACGCAGATTTTCCTTAAACAATAGAAAAGAAGAAGAAAACAATACAGTTAATGTTTTTCAGCCTTCTTGTAATTTTTCAGACATTTTCTTCTTTATCACACATTTTCTTCTAATGCCACAAATGCTCTCTATATCTGTTTATGTTCTATAGTCTTTGGAATGCCATAAACAATGATCATACCTAAAATGTTTTCAGTCCCCATCAAAGTATTCTTTGTCCATGGGGGCATATTACCTCATGGACGATGCCTGGGCTAAGTAAAGAGCAAGTTCTCTGCTTTCAATACCATCATAATTACTGCGGTATCATAGGAAGAATATTCAATTTATGGTCAGTTGCTTTTGGAGGATTAAAATACCAAGTCTACCTGGTATGATCTCTGTGATTGTAGCAAAATTATTCCATTCTCTTGAATGTCAATTTTCTCACATAGAAAATGGGGTTACAATTTAAATTAATAAGCAAACAGAACTGAAAATATCTTATCTACTTCCATCCCACACATGGTTGGTGTAACTTTTCCTAAGATAAGCGAATTTGTCGAGTTGGGACTCACCACAAGATTGCTTCTTGGCTCTTTCTTCACAACATCAGAGGCTCAGTATCATTAACAGAGAGAAGGAGACTCGAGTGTTTGCATGAGATTCAAGGGAGTGTGGCAAGGAGCTCTGCTGCTTCAGTTGAGCAAGCAGCGAGATAGTAAGTTAATTTACTGCAGAATTTGTCCAGGCACAAAGGAGGGGAACGCATACTTAATGGAAGAATGGAGGAAAAGGTCACAAAAGGAAGTGTTGGAATATTTTCCCCTTAGAACATCTGAAAACAATATCAACCATTATTTGACTTCAAAAATTATTTGTAATCAAGAACTGGACTAGGTGATTATAAACCATTCCTCTGACATTCAAGTCCTTGTTTTCTATGGAGAACTTCATTACTTGTAGGTAACCCAAGATTTCAACACAGGCTTAAAATTTTTTAAAGATTTTCTTAGAAATCTTTTTCTTAAAGCTTTATTTATTTGAGAGGCAGAAAGATGGAAAGACAGAAATAGAAAGAGCTCTTATCCACTGGTTTACTCCTTGAAATATCTGCAATGGCTGGGCTGGGCTGAAGCAAAACTGGGAGCTGGAATGCGATCCAGGTCTCCCCTAGAGAAGCAGGAATCCAGCCACTTGGGCCATCACAGCTACCTCCCAGAGTCAGCATCAGCAGGAAGCTGAAATTGGAAGCCAGAGCTGGGAGTCAATACTCTGATATGGGACATAGACATCCTAACCCCGGGACCAAACATCCATCCCTAAATTTTGATTTCTAGACCTAGTTCATTAAGTATAGCCTCTATGTATTGGTCTTATAAAATGCACTTAGTTTTCATCTTCAACAACTTCTAAAATACACATTGTTTGAAAAATAATAACATGTCTAACATTCATTGAGGACACAGTCCCTGGACTAGATAAGCTCCTAATAAGGACAGTTCCTGACACCACGGCAACCTGTAGAGTTAATTTTACTGTTTTTGTTATCCACGGTAACAACAGCCATTTAATTTGCTTCCAACTTGGTTTGAGGTCAGCTGAGCTGATCTTTCTTGGGGTCACTCATGCGGCCTCAGTCCAGGAGCTTGGGAGGCCTTTTTAGGGTGGTTTGTTTCAAGCCTGCTGGTCTTTATTTCCCTTGCAGGTCGACCTGGTCTCCTGGCTGCTTCCAGGACAGCAAGCATGGTGGCTGCAAGTCTTCCTGAACCGGCAACGCAGAACTCACACATCCTTCTGCTGCATTCTACTGGCCAAAGCCCGTCTACCTCTTCACAGGAGGAGCTGCCCAGACTTCGTGGCCATTTTTAATCTACGACACACACTTTCACAGATGGGCAGAGTAGTTATGTAATATGGCTGAGATCACACAGCCAGCAATAAAATTGCAGGGGTGAGCTCTGAACTCAGATTTTTCTCATTCTAAAGTTCAAGTGTTTTTTTGTTTTGTTTTTAAACTCCATAGCACTGCATTTAATTGTACTTTGTGCACATGATAATTTCTTAAAGCATTTGTTGTGGACTGAATTGTGTCCCAGCTGTTTCTCCTCTCCCTCCTGCCAGATTCATTTGTTGAAGTCCTAATCCCCAGTACCTCAGCATGTGCCTGTGTGCAGACAAGAAGCCTTGGAAGAGATAGCTGGGTTCAATGAGCCTGTTAGAGTGAGTTCTGACCCAGTGCAATCGGTGTCCTGGTAAGAAGAGGCTGTTGGGCACACAGATAGGAGGGAGGGAAGGCCATGGGAAGACACGGGCGAGCACAGCTGTCCACAAGCCATGGAGAAGGCCTCAGAAGAAACCAAGCCTGTCAACACTTTGACCTCAGCCCGTGAGCTTCCAGAGCCGTGAAGAATAAATTTCTGCTGTTTCAGACACCCGGTCTGTGGTGCTTTGTTGTGACAGCTCTAGCGACCTAACACGACTAAACACATTGATTCATGTGTTGTTCATCATGCCTCTATAAAGCTCAAAGATTAAGTGCTTTCGTGTGATTAATTAAACATGACATAGGTATTTAAATATGATTTTATAAACCTGAAAAATCCATGTGCCTCAATCAGTGAGGTCCTGTGGCTCCCGGTGTAGTGGTTTTGCTACTAAAATCAGACCAGCGGCTAATATCGTGTCTGAGATGCTGGTATCCCATATGAGCACCAGTATGAGTCCCCGCTGCTCTACTTCTGATCCAGCTGTCTGCTAATGCACCTGGGAAACCAGTGGAAGATGCCCCAAGTGCTTGGGCCCCTGACTTCCACATGGGAAACCCTATTGGAGTTCCAGGCTCCTGGCTTTGGCCTGGCCCAATCCCAGGTGATGTGGCATTTGGGGAGGGAACCAACAGGTGGAAAAATCTCTCTCTTTCCTTCTCTCTCCCTCTCTCTTTCTAATTCTGCCTTTCAAATAAATAAATAATTTTTAAAAGAAAGTTTTGGCGCTAGATATGTTAACTAATTAAAAATAAATAGGGGCTGGCGCCACGGCTCACTTGGTTAATCCTCCGCCAGGGGCGCCGGCATCCCATATGGGTGCTGGGTTCTAGTCCGGTTGCCCCTCTTCCAGTCCAGCTCTCTGCTGTGGCCTGGGAGGGCAGTGGAGGATGGCCCAAGTGCTTGGGCCCTGCACCTGCAAGGGAAACCAGGAGGAAGCACCTGGCTCCTGGCTTCGGACTGGCGCAGCGCCGGCTGTAACGGCCATTTGGGGAGTGAACCAACGGAAGGAAGACCTTTCTGTCTCTCTCTCTCTCACTGTCTATAACTCTACCTGTCAAATAAAAAAAAATAAATAAAAAAAATGAGACCCATAACTCATGTCTAACTTCCAAAACTTCTCTTGATTTACTTGCAATTTCTGTTTTCTACCAAAATCAGATAATTTCATCATCAGGAAACACTACACCTTTTCTCTCTCTTTTATTTTTGCATCATCAATACCGAGACTTTGCTACTTGTTTGTTTTGAGAAATCTAGAAAATTCTTTCTGTTTGTTTGTTTTATATTCATCATATTCAACTCAGCCTCATAGAGTGAGAAGATAAGGAAATAAAAACTTGCACCAGTTTTATACATGCAGTAACTCAAACAGAAGGAAAATTCTTACTGCTGAAATTTAAATGAGCTTTGAGTTTTAGAGATGAAGTCAAAGAAATGTATTTGGAGTTTCGTCACTTTTCTCATGTGTTGCTCTTCTTGGATTTTGCTGTCATGGAGCAGAGAATAAACCTGGTTCCAGAAAAGCCTGAGGCTTGGTGAAGCCTGGCACTCTGAGCCTTGCTTGTCTCTGAGCTGAGGCTGGGTATTTGTTACGTTGCCCCCAAACTGGAAAACTGCTCAGGGCTGCAACTTTGGAACAGCGCCCATTCCTAGTCTTGGTTTTAAGAATTGGAGCAAACTGTTGAAATCTTTACTTAATGTATGTTAAACTGATCTTCTGTATATAAAGAGAATCGAAAATGAATCTTGATGTGAATGGAAGGGGAGAGGGAGTGGGAAAGGGGAGGGTTGCGGGTGGGAGGGACGTTATGGGGGGGAAGCCATTGTAATCCATAAACCGTACTTTGGAAATTTATATTCATTAAATAAAAGTTAAAAAAAAAAAAGAATTGGTCATGAGATGCTCTCTCTGCAAGCTTGAGCAGTAGGATGGGAAGTTTTCAAAAGAGCTTGGAACTCTGGGAGGCAGAGAAAAAGGAGGAACTGAGTCCAGTGAATCCTAGAATTGCACAGATCCATTGTGTTCCTTGCTCTCTCACTTTTAAATTTTCTCCCTGTGAGACTGTGGGCCAATGAATCTCTCTTGTCCTCAGTTGCCTCATCACCAGCATGGAAAGAATCTGTAATTCATGGAATTGCTATGAGCACTAATAACGTATCAAGTATAGCCCATGGCATGGAGTCGTTGCTTATTAATGGTAATTAGGACTAAATTCAGAGGGATTGTACTTTCCATAGAGTTGTGCCAACAAGTATCTTTGTTCACATATGATAAAATATACTGCTAGTCTTAAAGTCATGGTATCAAAGGTGTTAGGTTATTTATAACCAATATTAATCTTAGCTAATCCAGAAGTCTTGCTTATACATTAAATAAAGAAGTCAATATTGGGAAGACAGCCTGAGATAATGGTCAAATAATAAATAGAATAAATGTAAATGCCAAAATTAAAAAAATTCCAAATATGGAATTGAGGAGAACTGGCTAAGTAATTGTTCACATATGAAAACATATGTCTATGCATGTGTGTGTGGGGGTTAAGACTGGGGGTAAAGTTCACGCAAGTTAGAAGTGAGTGTCATGAGGCTGTTGAAAACTAATGCATGCTAGGGTACATTAAGGGGCACCCACACAGGGGAGGTCAGTACTTCCAATTCTCTGCCTTGGCACAGCACCCCTGGAGTGTCGTGCTCTTGCTGCAGCACAGTTGTCCTCAGAGGACAGAGGTAAACTAGAGAGTGTCTGAAGTGCAAGCCAGAAAGTGAAGGGTCTGAGAATCCTATCACAGTCGACAGAAGGGGCTATGAAGTATTTCCCTGGAAAGGGGAAGCTGTGGAGCTTACACACGTCCATCGTGAAAGGATTTCACAGGGAAGACAGTGTGATTGCTGACTCAATTTCAAGTTCTGCTTCTCAGATACACTCATGCAGGACTTAAGTTAGTGTAAAAGGAGAGAGCGGAGATACAGAGACACTGGCATGACATGTTGGGAAAATATTAAAAACAAAATCTCCTGCCACGAGGCCAGCACTGTGGCGCACTAGGTTAATCCTCTGCCTGGGGCACCGGCATCCCATATGGGCGCTGGTTCTAGTCCTGGTTGCTCCTCTTCCAGTCCAGCTCTCTGCTGTGGCCTGGGAAAGCAGTGGAGGATGGCCCAAGTGCTTGGGCCCCTGCACCCACATGGGAGACCAGGAGGAGGCACCTGGCTCCTGGCTTCAGATCGGTGTAGCTCCAGCCGTGGCGGCCATTTTGGGGGGTGAACCATCGGATGGAAGACCTTTCTCTCTGTCTGTCTCTCTCACTGTCTGTAACTCTACCTGTCAAGTAAATAAATAAAAAATCTTTTAAAAAAATCTCTTGCCAATCCCCAAAACCTCTGCACCAAGATAGAAGAGAAAAAAAAGGCTTTTTAAAAATTAAGTAAGCATAACAAGATATGATGTGCATTACGGGAAATCTGCTAAAGAGATTGCAAAAGCAGAAAGAAATCTAACCTTTGACTATGGCCAAAGAGATAGAACCCATTTCATACATGCTCTCAAGAGAAAAAGCCTGTGTTCAAGTGAGAGGCCTTGAGAGCACCGTTTATCACACGTGCTTGATCCTAAGTTCACCTCAGAATTGGAATGGACACTTGTGCTTGCTCACTGCGCTTATCCAAAGGAAAAAGAAATTCCTGATGTCTTGGTGACAGGGGGTAGGGTTGCAACTTGGAGCCCAGCACCAGCTGAAGCCGGGTGCCAACTTTCCCCCTACCTGGGAGAGAGAGCTGTTGCCTTCCTTGGTGATGACTTTTTAGAACTGGTTTCTAAGTCTTTGAGGATAAAATTGGCAAGAAATTATTTAGCTTTCAAAGAAAATGCTAGAGGATGCTCTAGGAAAAGGGAGGGGAAGAAGTTGTTCCACATTATTATTATTATTATTATCATTATTATCATTATTATTTTCACTGCATGGTCCTGAAGCCAGGAGTTCAGGCCATGGCCTCCTGATCAACAACTGATTTTCCCTCTATGATGACCAAAACGGTACCTGACTTGGACTACAGCTTCCTGCCTCGCCAGCTTTGGGGGGTGGGGGGGGCTGGGAGGGGGCAGAAGCGGTGGGCCTCTGATGGGCCGGTCTCGGTGTTCACCTGCAGCAGCCTGGGTGTTCCTGCTCCTCCAACTTGTCCAGTGAGTTTCTGTGTATCTAGTTCACTCGGCTCTGTCTCTCCTGATGTCGTTGGAGTGGTTTCTACAGTTCAACTCCATCTAAAATAAAATCTAATGAAAATGGTTCATCGAATGAGTCATGACTCTGCTTTAGGTGAAGTTGCTCTAAGATTATGAGCCTTGGATCCTCAAGATGATTTTGTATGTGAAATAAATATTACAATAGGCACTGGTAATTGCTTTATAAGTAGTATGAAATAGATGAGATTTGAGTGTATTCTTAATTAGCTTGCAACACTTAAAAAGCAGATTTCCATGGCAGGTGTTTCTTTTTATTTGTAATGTAATTTAAAAAATATATTTTTGAGTAAGGTAATCCAAAAAATAATGGGATTTTAAGATAGAAGGGACATGACTTATCTGGGAGTAATTTCACTCTTAAATCTCAAGGAAGTGTTTCATATAATGACATTTAATTTCTCCTGTCCTAAGAGGTGTACACTGGCCTTTTTTCAAAAGGTGAAGGCTAGCTTCCTTCCCCTTGAACTTGTACTGGCCTTGTTGTTGCATGAATTGATAAAAGGTGGCAGAAATGACTGCCAATTCTGGTCTAGCCTGAGGGGTCTGACAAATCCTGCTTTTGCTCTCTTGGAATGCGGCCACTATTTTCAAAATCTATCTTGCTGAAGACAGAAGCCATTTGGAAAGAGCCCCAGGGTGAGAATATGAGAGAAGGCAGAAAGGCAGATGCGCCAGCCCCCGGACATTGCAGCCACTCTCTGCAGTATGGAGCACTGTGAGCTCTTTGCCTCTGCTGGCCATTCCTGGTAAAGCCGTCCATTCTCTCTCTTCCTAGCTAATTCTCATCCTTCAGGACTCACCTCAAGCATCACCACTTATTGATGTCTCAGAGAAACGTGAAGATGTAATAATCAGGGCCTCGTCTTCTAGGGATCCTAGGCTGGAGGTTGGAGTTGGGGAGATGGGAGATTCAAATCATTGTCAACTTTCACTCAGCACATTTGTCCACACCCATTGCACCTGCCATGCATGTGCTCTGCTGGCTGCTGTCTCTTCCTCTCATGGGCCATTGTAGAGTTCAAGTCTCCCCCGCATTGTTGACATGTTTACTCCCCTCTGGCATGTGTACCCCGCTCTGTCCATAGACTGTGGTGCTCCTGAATTCCTTTAGACCATCTAGTTCCACAGAGTTCTACAGTTAATATTACCAGAGAGTTCTTTCTACTCGCTATAAGCTGGCTCTTCTAAGAGAGCACAGTAATTCTATAGAATATAAAGAGCAAACAAAGGGCTGGTGCTGTGGCGCAAGGGGTTAAAGCCCTGGTCTGAAGCTCTGGCATCCCATATGGGTGCCAGTTCAAGTCCCAGCTGCCCCTCTTCAATTCCAGCTCTCTGCTATGTCCTGGGAAAGCAGTAGAAAATGGCCCAAGTCCTCGGTCCCCTGCACCCACATCGGAAACCTGGAGCAAGCTCCTGGCTCCTGCCTTTGGATAGGCGTAGCTCCAGCTGTTGTGGCCAATTGGGGAGTGAACCAGTGGATGAAAGACCTCTCTCTCTCTCTCTCTTTCTCTGCCTTTCTCTGTAACTGTGTCTTTCAAATAAATAAAATAAATCTTTAAAAAAAAAGAACAACCAAAACAAGAGCCTGGCCCCTCAGCTTATGAACATTTTGTTGAGCACCTATGATATGCCAGTCACTGTGCCAAGTGCTGCAGTTATAGAAATAACCAGAACAGACACTGAACAATTAGAACTGTGAGGAACTGTGATGTGTGTTACGGTGTAGGAAACACAGGGTTGAATAAGCATAGCTCAACTATAGCAAATACATTTTATGCAAAGATGAATTAATGCAGAGAAAATACAGAGAATATCTGATTTGCAATTGACTGCTTAGTCAATAATAACAGAAAAAGTATTAATTATCTACACTAGCACCGAGATAAAGCAATGACAAATCTTAACCTTTTCATGTGTTAGCACTCTTAACTAGGCATGCAATCCCCTTAGCGCCAACCAAAGATGGAGCAGTGAGGGTGCTCTACTCCGGGGACAGGTCAACGGGGGGTGTTTTCTGCAGATAATTTAGAAACAATAGTAAATAAAATAGGTTTGGTGGTCTGCTTTTGATGATCACCATGTGCAGATAATTCTAACAATCTTAGTGCTAAAATATCCTTCTCTGTGGGAAAAAAAAGAGGCACTGGTTAAGGTTCTAAACAATTGGATTGTTACTGTTGAATTTTAATAACACACATAAGCTTCAAATAAGCACATTTTAGTTTCATAAACATCGAATACTACATGGGCACTATTTGAAGAACTCCAAAGTTGTACCTGGTCTCCTACATGTGTGAAGAATTAGATATGTGTGTTCTATATCTAATGTGTTCCCTTCGAGAGGAAAGTTGTTATGTTTTGAGTTTTTTTGGGGGAAAGTTCATCTGTATATTCTTGAGTGTAAATAATGAGGAAGGATGTGATGTTTGTGTGCCTAGGACTAAGGGAACGCTAATTAAAAGTGCAAGGATATTTAACCCTGAATCTCATCTTAATAGCAAGAATTTAAAATAACTGATAATGCTGAGTGTTGAGAAAGATCCAGAGCATTGCTAGTGATTGATCCAGAGCCTCTCTGCAAAAACTTAATCTACAAAGTTTGGGCATATTCAAACACAATTGCATTCCAACAGAAATTTGCCTGTACCTCAAAAGGCTTTCAAGAATGTTCAAGATCATATCTTTTGTAACATCTTCAAGCCAGAAATATTTCAAATTTCTGTAAAGAGTTGAATGTGTAAATAGTGGTCTGTTTACACAAGGGAGTCACACAGCAATAAAGGAAACTGCCGTACCCTCAGCAACAGGGTGAATTCCAAGCATGATGTTAGCTTAAACACATATAGGAGCCATAGCCAAAATGATAGGTAATTTCTAATCCCATTCATAGGAGCCCAAACATAGAAAAAATACTCCGTGATGTTAAAATTCAGGGCAGTTGTTACCTTTTGAGAGGATGGAAAGGAAAAGCTGGGGAAGGGCATGAGGGTGTTTTCTGGGGTTTCCTTGTAATGATCAATTTCTTGACCTCGTTGGTGTTTATATGGGTGTGTCCTCTCTGTGACAATTCAATAGAATGTAACTTTATGATATTATGAATGTATAATTCAATAAGAATATTTATTGAAAAATCTAACTAATCCATTAAGGTATGAACAAAAGATCTTACCAACATTGCATTTTTGAGCTGTCATTATACAAGCTGACATGGGTGAGCTCAGAGAGTTACACATACAAATAGAATGCCTTTTTTTTTTTTTATCAGATATTCACTGTTTATTTGAAAGTCAGAGTTACACAGAGAGAGGGAGAGGAGAGAGAGGTCTTCCATCTGCTGGTCACTCCCCGGATGGTCACAATAGCCAGTGCTTCATCCAGATTTCCTTGATGGGTATCAAGGCCCAAGCAGGAGCCAGTGCCATGGCGCACTAGGTTAATCTTCCGCCTGTGGTGCTGGCATCCCATACGGGTGCCGGATTCTGTCCCAGTTGCTCCTCTTCCAGTCCAGCTCTCTGCTGTGGCCCAGGAAGGCAGTGGAGGATGGCCCAAGTGCTTGGGCCCTTGCACCTGCATGGGAGACCAGGAGGAGGCACCTGGCTCCTGGCTTCAGATTGGCATAGCTCCAGCCCTTGTGGCCATTGGGAGTGAACCAATGGAAGGAAGATCTCTCTCTCTCTCTCTCTCTCACACACACACACACACTGTCTGTAACTCTACCTGTCAAATAAATAAATAAAAATCTTAAAAAAAAGAAACGCCCACGCACTTGTGCCATCTTCTGCTGCTTTTCCCAGTTACATTAGCAGGGAGCTGAATTGCAAGTGAAGAAGCCGGGACCTTAAACTGGTGTGCGTATAGGATGCTGGCGTCACAGACAGCAGCTTAACTTGCTATGCCACAATGCCAACCACTAGAATTCCCTTTAAGAAAACCTGAAACAGGGGCCGGCACTGTGGTATAGCAGGTAGAGTCACCATTTGCAGTGCTGGCATCCCACGTGGGTGCTGGTTCAAGATCTGGCTGTTCCACTTCTGACCCAGCTCTCTACTATGGACTGGAAAAGCAGTAGAGGATAGCCTAAGTCCTTAGGCCACTGCACCCTCTTGGGAGACCCGGAAGAAGCTCCTGGCCTCTGGCTGCGGATTGGGCCAGCTCTGGCTATTGTAGTCATTTGGGGAGTGAATCAGTGGATGGAAGACCTCTCTCTCTCTCTCTGCCTCTGCCTCTCTGTAATTCTGCCTTTCAAATAAATAAACAAATCTTAAAGACAAAAAGCAAACCTGAAATAGAGAGACCCAGATTGATAAAACAAGCAAAATGAGAGAAGTGTTATTTATATAGTTCTGAATGGACCCTTTAAGGGATGATTCTCTTTTTTTGTGTGTGTGTGTGTGCTTTTCAAATATATGATATGCTTTTCAAATATATGATTCTAATACTTAGGAAGAAACCTAGTCATAATTGTTAAAAGATTTATTTATTTATTTACTTAACATATGGGACACTGGCACTACAGGCAGTGGTTTTACCCTCTATGCCACTGGGCTGGCCCCAATCTATTAGGAATTTTTAAAAATACATTAAGTGTTCCACTTTCTACCTCTCCTCTCTATTTCTTTTTCCTACATATTTTTCCTATGAGACTCTCATGGAGGCTTATTATTACCTTTAGTTACATCATCATCATCATCATCATCATTATGCTACTGCCTTTGCATCATGTTTAACACCAGCCAACAGCTTTCTCCTTGATGGGCAATGCACCTCCGACATAAAGGGGGTGGATAGGTTCTCATTCTGTATGGCACATGGGCTCAGTGGCTAGATTCCTCTAATATCCCATGGCTTGTATGGGACAAAGCGTTCCCCTTATCTGGCATTCTTTCTTCAGCAGCCCTTGAATTTGTGAAATTTCTTGATTGCAAAACACAAAAATTAACTCTGGTCATCCTAAGACATAGAAAAACAAAGAAAGAAGAAAGAAAGGGCGGGAGGATGAGAAGGGAAAAGGAAGGGAGGGGAGGAGGATGGGCAGCAGCGAACGCCAGAGTGCAGTGACTGCACACCAGGGGCTGTGTACTAACAAGAGGCTGGAGCACCCATCTGGGAACGCTCGCAGTTAGCTGGCAGCTCCAGAGGCTTGGGGCAGGAACCATTATGCAGACACAGTCTGGTCTTCGTGTTGCTGCTGGGTAAACCCTGAAACAAAGAAAGATTTTTACTTACATGGGACTCCAACTCCCTGAATGCAGGCCCGATTGGCTGAGATTTCATTTCATGCTCATTTCTGATCATGAGGATACTAAGGGACCAGGAAGGATTTGGGTTGATTCATTCCTGGGAGGAGGTGGTCACAACTGGGGAATTTCCCGAAAGAGCTATGAGAGTTAGGGATTTCCCCCTAAGGGAAATTGGGGTGCTAACTGGAGTGAGTTGGATGATGGGGAGTCAAAAAATAAAATGAAATAAATAAAAGGAAAACCTGTTCATGTTAGCAGCTGGAATTATGATCAAGATGAAGGCCTGAGGGGTGGTGCACATGGGGCTCTGAGTGTAATGAACTGGAGACTGCTGTCATTCACAGTTGAACAAACTTGATGATTCCTGGTCCTTTTGCAGAAGTCATGGCTGCGTGCGACGGTATTAGTTTAAATTGGGCCCAACACTTGCTTTTCCAGATTGAGTTAATCCTGTGTGGGGTGGGTATTAGGCCCACTGCTTACGATGTCACTCGGGATACCTGCATCTCGTCTTGGGTCTGAGTTGAGTCCCGGCTCCACTTCGGAATGCAGCTTCCTGCTAACATGCACCCTGGAAAGCAGCAGGTGATGGCTCAGTGCTGGGATCTTCACCACCTGCATGAGAGACCCAGATGGAGTTCGCTGCTCTGGGCTTTGACCTGGCCCAGTCTCAGCTGCTGCAGGCATTTGGTGAGTGAGCCAGTGGATGTGAGATCTCGCTCCTCTCTCTGTCTCTGTCTGAATCTACACCTTTTTTGTTGTTCAAAAAGAAAAAGGATTAAACAGGGTGAAAAGACAAACAGAGCAGTAACAACTGATGCTACTGGGCATATAAAAGAACAATAAGGCTATAAAAGAACAATCAGTGATGAAGTGGCAACACGAGAGGCGCAGGCTGCTGCCATTGCAGCAGGTGGAATGGTTCAGGAAGTCCTGGTGGAACTTGATGCAAGTGTGTAAGTTTGCTAGAGCTGCCATGGGAAAGAACCCCACCCTGGTGATGTACATCACTGATATTTATTGTCCTGTAATTTGGGGGGCTTAGAGTCTGAGACTGAGGCATTGGCAGAGTTGGTGGCTCTGAGAACTCAGTGGCAGAGTCTGTCCCAGGTATCTCTCCTGGTGCCTGGAGGTCTGAGGGCAATGTTGACCTTCCTCGGCTTGTGGATGCACCACCCCTATCACCGCCTTCAAGATCACATGAGGCGCTCTCTCTCTCTCTCTGTGCGTCCATCTCTGCATTCAAAATTTCCCTTTCTCTAAGTAGCCAGTCATATCCTAATGACCTCATTTTGACTTGATAACCTCTGTCTAGATTGAATTTCAAAATATGGTCATATTCTGAGTTATCAGGGCTGAGAATTGAAACACACTTTTCTTTTTTTTTTTTTTTGGGGGGGGGGGACACAATTCAACCCATAATAGGGAAGAAGCAAATCTTTTCCCAGGGACTAAAAGACCCGATTGACACTATGTCCTATACAGGAACAGCTCAGTCTGTGAGAAGGCCAATGACAAAGCCGTGGGTGCAGAGTCCATGTCTTGAGGTCTGGTCTTTATTAATTCTGCCAAGCTCCTGATTTTGTGCTTGCTACACAGGATAAAATCATTTCCTAGGAAAGTACTGGCGGGGCCCTGTTTTGCACATTTATTTTATTTAGAGGTACCATTTTTTTTCCATTTACATTTTAGTTTTCCAAAATTTGCTGAGGATTTTTGCTATCTTTAATAATTCTTTAGCCTTTGCATATGATACCACTGATAGGGAGATGTTGTAGTTCTAGAGTTTACTACTAACAATTGACATTTATTAAATAGTTTTTCTGTGCTAGGAACACAATAAGGTCTTTATACAGACTCTTATTTACTTCTCTGGATACTCTAATTTTACACACAAACAAGCTGAAGCCATAGTTCCATGATTTTCTTGAGGTTGGTAGCTGGGAACAGTGAGGAGAGAATTCAAACTGAGACTGAAACTGAAGTACAAGTGTCACACTACACAGTACTGCTCAGAAAAGGTTTTAATCAATTTCCCCCAAGGTCCCTTTCCAGATCCTTACTCACCAACCAGTATCTTTTTTCTGCATAACTGGAAGGTACCTGAAATATTTGCTGGCTAGTAACAGCAATGTTGTAAACAACTGTTCTCTTAATTTCTGGGGCAAGCCACCCATAGGGGGCAGAGTAGAGGAGGAGGTGAGAAGGAAGGGAAGAGGCAGCCAGGGCTGCACCCGGTCCCCTGGGAAGCTTTATTTTTCCCCATATGGCTGCTCTCTTTCCCTTCTCCTTCCAGAAGTGGACAGGTAGAGTAGAAGGAGCCCTCCACTCAGAAAGAGGGCCAGAGGGCCCGGCCCAGTGCCTAATGCTTTCTGGTGGTGACTGAGCTAGACAAAGCCAGAGCACTCAGGAGTTGGAGAGTTTAAGAAACATACAATTGGATCTCTAAAGCCAAGGGTTCTGTATCCCCAGGTTCTACCAATCATGACTAAAACATCTGGAACAAACATGTGTGTCTGTATGGAATACTTGGACTTCTTTTCCTTGTCCCTAACCCTGAACTATACAGCATAGCAACAATTTATTCAGCATTTACATTGTAGTAGGTATTACACTTTATGTAGAAATGATTTAAAGTATACAGGTTGGTGTGTGTAGGTTACATGCAAACATTACACCGTTTTATACTATTAGGACTTGAGCATCCAGAGATATCGGTATCCAGGGGGTGGGCGGCAAGATGTCCTGGAACCCACTCCCTGCAGACACCGAGGGATGACTGTATCGGAGAGACACTCTAGGTAGTATCACTTCATTATAAAATGATTCCTTTCTGTTTTGCTTGGTTTGTGCCGCACGCAGGTCAGCACCCTCTGAGTTATTTCATGTGAGGCCGTCAGTGCTGAGAGATGAAATTGTCTCCACCTGGCGCCTGTACTGCATGGCATTCAGTGAGTGTTGATTTTAGAAGAGGTAAGACACAGATGCCTCCAAGTTCTCTCCTCGCAGCTGGTAATGGATGAAAAAAGCCGTGCGCCGAGCTCCAGTCTTGAGAGAGTTGGGGAGAGGGGAGGCGGGTTGTATTACACTGTTCTTTGGCAAACATCAGCTTCTGCGTGCGCCCCAGGCCTTCCTCTGGAGGTGCACCACATCAGGTATGCACAGGGCGCGAGAAGACATCAATCTTGCCATCACTAATGCTTCGCATTTGGAAATTCTCTATTTCACAAAGCTGCAGCTTCCAAGAGGTCTGACTGCTCCCTTAAGGATCCTTGTGCACAGCAGTACTTTCCCTCCTGTTCTAAGGGAGGGCAATTAGCTCTTCTCTCTCGTTCCCACTGACTGTGTGCACACCCCTTGGCCTTTAGCCAGTTTCTGGATGGGCTTGAGAGCTATAAAAACAAATCCTCTGTGATCTTTCAAAGCAATTCATCTCCTCCAGGAATGTGCTGAGGTGGCCACGGCCGCCTGCCCTGGCCGGGATTGGAAGTGGTGTGATGGTGACCGGGTTGGATGGTGAATGGAGGATTCTCGATACCAGGTACCAGCCAGCCAGCAAGGCACAGGCTTGTCCCCTGGCAGCAGGAAGCTGCTCTATGGGCCAATTGCAAGGCGGAGAAATGGCCTGATGCAGACCAAAGCCAATCCTGACTGCATCGCTGCTCTGCCTACCCAGTTGGGGCTGGAGCCTGAGCCCTGCCTCACTGCTGATGCTGCAGAGAACTCACAAAGCGCTCGCTGTTGGCTCAGGACACAGACCTCCCACATCCACAGATACAACAGAGGGAGCTCAACATGCCTTCTGACACTAAGCAAATAACTTAAGGCATAATATTTAAACCTCCTTGCATATCTAGAGTCAGATCTTCCATTCCATTTCATGCTAATGCAAATACTAACAGCATGAGATATTTTTAGTCCTGGGCAGTGTGTGCTAAAATAGCTCCTGGCCTCTCTGGGCTTTAAGATCTGCATCTTATTTAGCTATCAATCCAATTAGCAGGAAGGGTGCCAAGTCACTTGTACGTGGAGGGAGAAGGGGAGGGTGCGCCCACAACCACCAGGACTGCGGAAGGCACTGCCGATGCGTCTTCACAAGCTGGACTCATGCTTTCTTCCTCTACTCCAGCCCACTCGTGACCTTACGCGAGTCTGAAGAAGGAAGTGTTATTACAGCAGCCTCAGAGAGATAGAGTGTGGTCTAACCGAGTATTGCTCATGAATTATCATCTGTAAATCGGAAAGATCTCTCTTTTCTCTTAGGCAAGGAATGGGGAACTTATTTTTTTTTCTGCCAAGGGCCATTTGGATATTTATAACATAATTTCTGGGCCATCCAAAATTATCAACTTAAAAATTAGCCTGCTAGAGATTTATTGAATTTCAAGTCCCAATCCTGATTGCGTTGGCAGGGCCAGATCAGATGATTTCCCAGGCCTTTTATGGCCTGTGGGCCAGATGTTCCCCACCCCTGTTAGGCAAACAGAAAAGTACTATGCATTGTGTTATGATATCAAAAAGAATTAATTTTGATGATTTTAGACCAAAGGAGCCTAATTTCTTGGAGCCTATTTTCAGTATGGCCTAAGAGTTGCTGAATTTTCCAGCAGATTCTATTACTACCTTTGCATTATGATTTTCACATTTATCCTGCCCCTCGCCAAAGGAGAGTTTGAGTTAGCATCATTTCATTCCTTTGGATGGAATTTTTGGAGCCACAGCCTTTGCTGAGTGTTACTGGAGGAGAAAGGTGTCTTCATTGTCCCTTGGGGAAATGTGATTGAAAGCCATGTGGAAACCAGCTCAGTAGAAATAATCTCCAAAGACCGATATTCAGAAAGTGATATTCCCTTGATTTTGGAAAATATAAGTACTTTGAACAGTTGAAAGGTGCATTTCTTCTACTGCTTTTTAAATTTTTTACCCATGCTTGTGTTCAGGCTTTAGAACCACATTACCCCATAGAAGATGATGCAAAAAACAACACAAAGAAGTGCTGGGGCAGGGAAACACATGATAGTGACTCATGAGCAGGAGAGTGTTGGCAATGCACTCTGTCCTCTCTGCTCATCTCCTAACCCTCCCTTAGCTCCCTGCCCATGGGTGAGGTCCCCCCCCCTCACACACACACACATTCTGTCTACCTCTTGGTCTCTCTGTTTTACATTGTTTCCTTCTGCCCCACAAAACTCTTAACAACTTACACATGGCTTCTCAAAAACAACCATTTCTGAATTCCCTGTGTTCTGCAAGAGTAAGCATTCTGATGCTTTTCTTGTCTAAGCAACAGGTCCCAACAGCTGTACAGGTCTCTGGACACACTGCACAGGGGTACTAAATGTTAGGGAATTGCTTGTAGAGTGTATATAAGCCCTCAGAGAGAACTGCCATGATCACAGCCTTTGGTCCACATGGTTTACCACAGTTTGCCTTGGGCGTGTCAGGGGCAGGGTCTTGCTGTCTTGTTGGGAAACATGGCACGGATGAAATAAGGATCCCTCTGCTTTCGTGTGTAGTCCTCTATTGCCAGAGCAGAGATCATAGTTAAGTGCCTAATTAAAAGGCTGAAAAGACACAAGGGAAATAAACTCCAGAGACTTTTCAGAGAACTGGCCTGTGAGTTCATAATGGTTTCACCAGAAGATGGGATCTCCGGCATTGCATGTTTCAGAAATGCCACAGCCTCAACAGAGAATCAGGGGCTGGGCGTTTGGCAACTTTTTTTTTTTTCAAGTGTTTCCAAAGGTAAGCCTTTGCCATCACTAGCAATTATACATCATAAAAAACTCAGCCAAATGAAGCAATTAAGAAGAAAAAAAAAAAAAGACCCTTGAGGTTTTTTTGTTGTTGTTGTTGAAGCTATTAAACTAAGTAAAGGGATTCTTCACCCTAATGAATTTCTTACTGTGTGTAGGAAAGCCAGTGGCAGAACATACAGGTACAAATGGCTCAGACAAGTAGCAACTCAGAAGCACCCGGTCTTGTACAACAGTGTAAACTCAAGGCTTGCACTTCACTCCCTAGTCTGATGTTAGCTAGCTGATGGACGGAAGGCCGGGCATCCCGAGGGTAAGGAGTGGACTCCTCCAGTGGGAGAATTTTTATCAGAAGGGAGGTCACCATTGTTGTTATCACCGTGTACTGTTCATCAAGCAGTGTCCCTAGCACTTGGGGGTCTGATGTGCTGTGCCCTTCTCAGCAACTCTAGGGAGGTGGAGTAACCAGATCCAATTTCAGATGCTTCTCATCAGGGAACTAAGAGACTTTGCAAGGCTCACAGTCAGGTGACCTCAGAGTCCCAGGACAGTCTCACTCCAGATTCCAAATCCATGCTTCTTTCACCTGCCCCTCATCCAGGTGAATCCCAAGGGTGCCTGAGGAGGGGGAAATAAAATCCTAGTTGGGCTGCCTGACAGATCTGAGAATGAATGAAGGAACTGTTACTGCTGGGCTACAGCTACAGCAAGTGCTATATGGATTCTGTACTCCTACCATTAAACCAACCCAACTGCCTGCAACAACCCTCACCACCTTGGGTATTAAGTCACCTGGTGTCTGGAGTTCATCAGGACCAACTCAGCCTTCTCCCATGCTCTTGTTTGTTGTCTTTTCTTGACTGCAGGTCACTACCTGACATCTCACTCGTTCTATCCAATTTTTCCACTTCCAATTTGTTCTTCCAATTTTTCCACTCTGTGCTCCCTGTGGACAAGATTCCATGATTCTGAACATTTTTCTAAACACCAAGCCACTGCTTTTAAAGCTGTCAGAACTATTTAATGTATTTTTTTTTTTTTTTTGTCAATCAGTACATGTTATTTCTTTGTCAGTTTGATCGTCTGCTGAATTAATTCTCTCCTGTCTGGAAGCCAAGGAGTAATGACTGAATAAGGTTCCACCTAGCAGTTGTCTTTCTTCTTCTATTTCCTGAAAGTAGAAATGCAGTTCTGAGAGCCAGAGCCCAGAGCTGATGTGGCAGGGACTAGGAAGCTGGATAGACGTTCCATCAGGGTGGCTGGAGAGGAGCGGGTAGAACCTCTGTGTATGAGCAGGGTCTGCACGGTTGTGGTTGGAGTGAAGTCCTCTTGTTGTCCCAGCAGCAGCCTCCCAGGAATGGGCTTGCAATTTGTCCCTCTCCATCAGAGTACTTGGGTTTGACTCCTGGCTCTGGTTCCTGCTAATGCAGATCCTGGGAGCCGGCGGTGATGGCTCCAGTAATTGGGTTCTTGCCTCCTGTGTGAGAGACCTGCATTGAGTTCCTGGCTCGCAGCTTTGGCCTGACCCAGCCCTGTCCATTGTGGGCATCTGGGTAGTAAACCAGCAGATAAGAGCACCTGGTGTTCTATCTCTCTCTCTCTCTCTCTCGCTCTCGCTCTTGCTCTCTTTCTCTCTCTCCATTCACCTCTCAAATAAATTTTAAAAAACTACAAGATAGCATTTCACATGCAAAAGATTAGCTAGAAAACATTAGAATAGACAGAAAAGGCTCAACAGCTTTTGAAAAATACCCAAACACAGTTAGAATGATTAAATGTATTTTTTGAACAAGCTAATATTTTGCATTTTAAGTAGAAATTTTTTTTTCAAATTTTTATTTATTTATTTGAGAGGCAGAAAAACAAAAACAGAGAGAACTCTTCTTGCCAGTAACTCAACCCAGGTCTACCAGGTAGGTGACAGAAACCCAACTACTTGAGCTGTACCTGCTGCCTTCCAGGGTGCACATCAGTAGGAACCTGGAATCCAACCCAGATACTCCCATGTGAGACCTGGGCATCTTAACAAGCATCGTTAAGGGCTAGGCTGGATGCCTGACCCAATACTGGCTTTTGATTGAATTTTTAGATAGCATTTTCGGCTTATTAACATTTAGCATTTAGATTTTTAAAATCTTTCACATTTATAACTAGTATGTTAAATCTTCCATTTACAATTTTCATTAACCCTCAGTAAAATTCAAATTAGTTTTAAGGTACAGAACATCTAATCCATTAAAGTAGTTCCTTCTAAGCATCTTTATTTCCTTTCCACTGATTTGAGCAGTTTTATTTTTTTCAAGTTGAAACTCTGCAAAGTGCTACCTATCTTTCTGTTTCCAAATTTCTTGTTAAAAATAAAAATGTCAGGACTTCATCTTTGATGGAATTTTTGCCTAATTCTAGTTTATTACAATTTGAAATTGTAATTTAATGTAATTTAAATTGTAAATGAACTTTAATTAAAATTTGAATTCTCTTTGTTTTAAAATTTAAATTAGTTAAATTGAAAAACACTTGCTGAAATTGTGGATTAAAGTTGACATGCCTTATGAGGAGCTGGTGAAACAATATTAAATGTGCTTAAGTTTTGGAAGAAATAATTTCATATGAAGCATCCAGAGTATATATTGAATGCCAAAGTTTTGCATGGAAAAATGGTTCAGATGGACATTTTCAGTAAACTTTTGTCACTATTTTAATATTCTAAAAGGATTATTTTATGATGTAGCTGATCAAGCCAATAATTTAGCCAATGCACAAAAATATTTTATTATACAAGGAATCTTCACAAAGTTTGTGGAAAATGGATAAAATAATTTTATTTTATTGCAAACAGATTTTGAAATCTGTTCACTATGTACAGTTGGATGAACTTTTCAAAGATCCCTAGAATATGTATTTGATTATCCATGTATGCAATCAAAAATCAAATTCTTAAATTAAAACTGCTTAAAAGTGCAGCATACAAATGTTGATCATTCCAAATATCAAGAATTGATGTTCAGTGGCTTGGCCTGCCCTAGAGGGACAGGATTCTGCAGTTAACAGGGGCTGGGTGATGTGATGCAATGGGGTAGGCTGCCCTTGGGATGCTGGCATACCATATCGGAGTGCTGGTTTGAGTCTGAGCTGTTCTGCTTCTGATCCAGCTTCCTGCTAATTAGCCTGGGAAGGCAGTGGAAAATGGCTCAAGTACTTGAGCCCCTGCCACCCATGTTCCTACCAGGATGGAGTCCTGGCTCCTGCCTTTGGCCTGGCCCAGCCCTGGCTGATGCAACCATCTGAGGAGTAAACCAGCAGACAGAAGATCTCTCTCACTCTGTCTCTCCCTCTCTCTCTATTGCTCTGCCTTTCAAATAAACGAATAAAATCTTTAAAAAAGTTAAAATAAGAACGTCAATAGTAATAGCAACTTCTATTCTAAATAAATGTAAGTCAGCTCTTTGCTAGGTACTCTGTACTAGTTGTTTTCATTTAATTGAGCAACTTTTTGAATTAGCATTATTATCATTTCACAGAGAAAGGATCTGAGATTCAAAGAGGTTAGTGATGTAAGTTGCCGGAGGGAAGCAGAGACAAGACAAAGGCCTGTCTGCCTTTTATAGATCCTAAGCTATGAAACACCAGATGGAAGTGACTCATCCCTGCCCCGGATCAGGAAAGCCAGAGGAAAGGAAAGAGGCTAGCGCTGCCTAAATGCAAAGAGCTCAGCATCTCTGTGGATTGCAGCATCTAGGACAAACAGCAGGTGAGCTGAGAGGGTTCCCCGTCAGCCAGCAGGAGTGGCAGAGGAGGCAGCATAGGCGACAGGTCAGGCCCAGGCACCTGGCCAGCCGGAGGGTCAGGCACCAGCATCTCCTGCCAGTGGCTGCAGCTTCGCAGTCCACACAGTCAGCCGCCTGCTGGCTCCTGGCTGCTCAGTGCTAGTCTCCATTTTTCCAATATAAGGCCTATTTTGTGTCTAATCAGTCTGTTACACACAGAAGGATGTTCTTTCTGTTCTTCAAATAACTGGAAGTCAGCCCTGCACAGCTGAGAGGGTGAGGTGGTCTCTTGTCTTGTAACCTTATAAAGGAGCTCAAGGGTGCATGCTCAAGCCCAGCTCAAGGCATAAAGCTGTGGCACAGGACTCCTCACAGCGAGAAGGACATGCGTGGGATGTTTTTGAGTGGCTTCTGCAGGGATGAGATTTGTGGGCTGACACGTTGCATGAGCCTTGAACCTTTCTGAACACTAACTAGTAAATACCCCTCTTCCCTTTCCTGTCACTTTTTATAGCTGGCGCTGGCCAGCCTGTGGCGATTATGCTGAATTTTCATACTCCAGTGACAGATCTGGGAGGTTGTGATATGCTCTGTCACACCGGTCACCCACTTGTGTCTTCCGCCTCCCCTCTGCGGCCTCAGCAAGAGCAGGGCTTGAGAAGGAGCGAGGAGGAACGTGGTGGGGATTTCCTTTTCTTTCTGCTCAGGATGACCGGGTACCACATTCATCAGATCATGTTTCTCTTTCAATCTCTTATCTCATACTCTTCTCAGATTGAATGTCCCTGATGAGTGAGATGGTGAAGTCTTTTTGTTAACTTTTTAAAGTTTGTGGTCAACGTGTTTTTTTTTTTTTTTAATATATTCATCACCATTGTCTAATAGAATGCTATCACAGCCCCAAAAGGAAACCATGTTTTCTCTAGCAACCACTGCCCTTATCTCCTTCCCAAGCCCCTGGCGATCAGTTTTCTCTCTGGTTTTCTGTCCTCTGACTCTTTAGATTCGCCTATGCTGAATATTTCATAGAGATAGATTCACACCATGTGGGCCTTTGCGTCTCATTTCTTTTACTTGGAATGTTTTTAATGTTTGTCCATGTTACAGCTGTTGCCAGGACTTCATTTCTTTGTGGGGCTGAATAACATTTCCTTTGTTTAGCTATCATCCAGCTCGTTTATTTTTTCACTCGTCAGTTGCTTCCATTTCCATTCTGAATAATGCTGCTACACACATTTGTTTCCAGGTTTGTATGGACATAGGTTTTCATTTCTGTTACCTGGGAGTGGGATTGTTGGGTCATGTGGTAACTCTATGTTTAAACCCTTGAGGAACTGCCAAATTATTTTCCCAGGTGACTACACCATTTTATATTCTCTGCAGATATACCAGGGTTCAAATTTCTCCACAGCCTCACCAACACTTATTATTGTCTCTTGGTTTTATTGTAGCCGTCCTAAAAATGTGAACTCATTTTTCACTTGATTTCCCTAATGGCTAATGATGTGGGGCATCCTTTCATGGGCTTGTTGGCCGTTAGTATCGCATCCTTGGAGAAGTGTCTATTCAAATGTTTGTCCATCTTAAAAAAAGATTTATTTTATTTATTTGAAAGAGTTACAGAGAGAGGTAGAGACAGAGACAGAGAGAGAGAGGTCTTCCATCCACTGGTCCACTCCTCAAATGACCACAACAGCCAGAGCTGAGCTGATCTGAAGCCAGGAGCCAGGAGCTTCTTCCAAGTCTCCCATGTGGGTGCAGGGGCCCAAGCACTTGGGCCATCTTCTACTGCTTTCCCAGGCCATAGCAGGAAGCTGGATCAGAAGAGGAACAGCCGGGACTAGAACTGGCGCCCATATGGGATGCTGGCGTTCCAGGCCAGGGCTTTAACCCGCTGTGCCACAGTGCCAGCCCCATATTTGTTCATTTTAAATGGAGTTACTTTTCTTTTTGATTTGCAAGAGTTCTTTAAATATTTGGGTACATATCTCATATCAGATATATAATTTGCAAATTTTTTCTGTGGATTATTTATTTTACTTAAATAAAATTATGATCTGTTTATTTTTAAGGAAGTGAAAAATATGAAGGGACAAAGGAAATCTTTATGTAGAAAGTGACATTAGGGCTTGGACTTGAAATAAATGATAAAAATAAAATAAACTTAAAAGTCACTAAAATAAAAATATGCATTATAATGCATGCAATACACATAGATTATTTAATTAGGGTGTGGCTCAACCAGCTCTTTTTGTGGCTTCATTTAAAACTTGGGGTTATGCAACCTGTTGCATTCAGCTGGAATTATTTACTAGAGCTGAAATCAAGTGACCTTGAGGTATTTGTGCCTAACCTGCTGCTTTGGTTACCTCCAGGCCCTGGATTACCCTGTCTTCCTGCCCAGAATAAACCTTTGTGTCCTCTATCCTGACTTCCCTGGGCCTGAGATTTGTTTGCCATCTGTGGGGTAAGCCCTTTGTTTCTTGTGACTATATTCCTCATCCTGATAAGCCTTACTCTGTGTCAAGTGGGACGGGGCACTAAGCAGCATCTGTTATGTTACTCAAAACTTACCCTCACCTTGAAGTTTGCCTCCCTGAATTCTGTAAAGTCTTCATCTGTGATCACTCCAAGCAGCTGAAATTTCCTTCACAAACAACTAGCCAAGGATATCTGTACTCGGTATTTTTGTTTGTGGATTTATGATAACTTTTTATGTTTTAAATGATACTCTCATGCTACTCCCCAGGGCAACTTAAAGACCAGCAACAACCTCTTTCTTGCTTCTTGTATCAATCAATTCTGATGGTTTACCAAATATCCATAAATGTCTCTTGGTAGGAAATAAGAATAAACCGAATAAAACCCACGTTTTTCAGGAATTATTGGGAGTGACTCTCAGAGAAATCAAGTCAAAGTGATGGATGGCATTTACAAAACTTGCTTTGATTTGTAGAATTTGCAGTCCATTGCATAGAAAGCAGACAGTGTTGTGTCTTGAGAGATAATTGACAATGAATCTTGATGTGAATGGGATGGGAGAGCGAGCGGGAGATGGGAGGGTTGCAGGTGGGAGGGAGGTTATGGGGGGGGGAAAGCTACTGTAATCCAAAAGCTGTACTTTGGAAATTTATATTTATTGAATAAAAGTTAAAAAAAAGAAAGTGAAAAGAAGACCATGAAAATTCTTCATAGAAACACACACACATGTACATGCACAGATACATGCACTCATGAACGCACAACACACACACACACACACACACACTAGCTTACAGAGCCAAGTCAGTCGTTTCCTAATGATTGCACACGACACATAGTGAAGCATTATAGCAAATTAATGCCAAGTAAGGCAAATGAGTTTTTTTTTTAATCTTTTATTTAATGAATATAAATTTCCAAAGTACGACTCATGGGTTACAATGGCTTCCCCCCCATACCGTCCCTCCCACCCACAACCCTCCCCTTTCCCACTCCCTCTCCCCTTCCATTCACATCAAGATTCATTTTCGATTATCTTAATATACAGAAGATCAGCTTAGTATACCTTAAGTAAGGATTTCAACAGTTTGCTCCCACACAGAAACATAAAGTGAAAAATAATAGATGATTTTTTTTTAATGATGATGAAATCAGATCAGACCTATTGTCATGTTTAATCCCAGTGAGAGTCAAGTTGGGAATTGATAATTTCTTTCTTTTTCTTTTTTTTTTTTTTACAGAAGATCAGTTTAGTGTACATTAAGTAAAGATTTCAGTCGTTTGCACCCCCATAGAAACACAAAGTGAAATATACTGTTTGAGTACTCGTTATAGCATTAAGCCTCAGTGTACAGCACGTTAAGGACAGAGATCCTACATGAGGAGTAAGTGCACAGTGACTCCTGTTGTTGACTTTACCAATTGACACTCCTGTTTATGGCATCAGTAATCTCCCTATGCACCAGTTATGAGTTTCCAAGGCTATGGAAGCCCCTTGAGTTCTCCGACTCTTATCTTGTTTAGACACGGTCATAGTCAAAGTGGAGGTTCTCTCCTCCCTTCAGAGAAAGGCACCTCCCTCTTTGAAGACCTGTTCTTTCCACTGGGATCTCACTCACAGAGATCTTTTTGCCAGAGTGTCTTGGCTTTCCATGCCTGAAATACTCTCATGGGCTTTTCAGCCAGATCCGAGTGCCTTTAGGGCTGATTCTGAGGCCAGAGTGCTATTTAGGACATCCGCCATTCTATGAGTCTGCTGAGTATCTCACTTCCCATGTTGGATCACTCTCCCCTTTATTTATTCTATCGGTTGGTGTTAGCAGATACTAGACTTGTTTATGTGCTCCCTTTGATTCTTAGTCCTTTCATTATGATCAATTGTGCACTGAAATTGATCACTTGGAGTAGTGAGATGGCATTGGCACATGCCACCTTGATGGGATTGAATTGGAATCCCCTGGTATGTTTCCAACTCTACCAATTGGGGCAAGTCAGCCCAAGCATGCCCCAAATTATACATCTCTTCCCTCTCTTATTCCCACTCTTATGTTTAACAGGGATCACATTTCAGTTAATTTTCAACACTTAAGAATAACTGTGTGATAATTACAGAGGATTAGCCTAGTGAGCCGCGGCGCCGGCCAAGGCAAATGAGTTTTTGCAACTAGAAATGGAGAGAATGTTGTTAGTATGTAAGACAAAAAGAAAAGAAGTACTAGTTAGTGACTGCAAGGCAAGGAATGAAGTGGAGTTGCCTAAAAGGAGAAGTAACAGCACATCTCACTTCACTGTGCATCAGTGAATGAGGTGTGAATTGTACAGATAAGCACGAAGTTAGCAATGTGCCTCCCACAGGCGACAACAAAAAGCTAGGAGAAGAAAGGATATCCTGAAATAAGAGAGGAAGCTTCTCTTCTCTGTCATCCTGAGAGATAACAATAGGAAGCTTTGAGGATGAGAGCTGTTAATTGATTGTAGATTGTTTTTGTTTTTGTCAAGTTCCCTTAGGTAAACAAAGGAAATCGATAAAACAATGGGAATTTCTGATCCATGTAGGAAATGGGAAATCTTGTCAGTAAAAGCTGGACAGATCCAAATTGATACAGAAGTGATGGAAAGTTCCATCATCTTCTGAATATTTGTCTGCTCTGAGAATATAGCGGAGCATCTACCACTTACATTCAGGCCGTGGGACTGGCGTGAGAGAAAGTTAATCAATCAAATACGTCAGCCGGATTTCTAGCCCTGCACCACAAGCTACTGCCGTGCTGTCCCGTGCTCGCCCTGAAGCGTGAATGTTTCTTTGACAAATGCAGAACTGCATGACAAACCTTGCCTCAATAGAGACCCTTTGGATAACCAAAGTTCATCAATAGTTTGGTCAATTGATGGATCCTCAAAAAGAGATATCCTCCAAAGCCAAAGGAATGGAAACATAATATTTACAAGTGGGAATATCATGTCAGGAATATCATACAGTGAAGCATCATAAATGTTGAAATGAAATCTCGCTTCATACGTCACTCAAAGAAGGGCATCAGGTTCAGGAAGAATATGTACATTCATAGTCTTCTTCTTCTTTTAAATACTTATTTGAAAGGGAGAGAGAGGCACAGGGAGAAAGATATCATTCTACCATCTTCTGATTCACTCCCCAAAGGCCCACAACAGCTTAAGCTGGGCCAGGCAAAAACCAGGAGTTAAGGATCCAATCCAAATTTCCCATGTGGGTGGTGGCAACCCAACCACTTGAGCCATTACCTGCTACCCTCCAGGATGTGCGTTTTTTTAAAAAAAATATTTATTTATTTGAAAAGCAGAGCTACACAGAGAGAGAGAGAGAGAGAGAGAGAGAAAGTCTTCTATCCGCTGGTTCACTCCCCAGATGGCTGCAACGCCGGGAGCTGCATTGATCCAAAGACAGGAGTCAGGCACTTCCTCCAGGTCTCCCACGTGGATGCAGGGGCCCAAGGACTAGGGTCATCTACTGCTTTCCCAGGCCATAGCAGAGAGCAGGATTGGAAGAAGAGCAGCTGGGAGTAGAAGTGGCACCCATATTCATACATGCAAAAGCCAATAGGCATTTAAGTATGTGTAACTAGTTAAATGTAAGTACAAAGCAAAAACAACAGAATTTTGAAAATACAAAGCAGTTATTAAAATTCTGTCCATTGTCCATTGGCTGCCTCTTGCTTATAAAAGCAATTACAGGCCGGCGCCGCGGCTCACTAGGCTAATCCTCCGCCTTGCGGTGCCAGCACACCGGGTTCTAGTCCCGGTCGGGGCGCCGGATTCTGTCCCGGTTGCCCCTCTTCCAGGCCAGCTCTCTGCTGTGGCCAGGGAGTGCAGTGGAGGATGGCCCAAGTGCTTGGGCCCTGAACCCCATGGGAGACCAGGATAAGTACCTGGCTCCTGCCATCGGATCAGCGTGGTGCGCGGGCCGCAGGGCACCGGCCGTGGCAGCCATTGGAGGGTGAACCAACAGCAAAGGAAGACCTTTCTCTCTGCCTCTCTCTCCCACTGTCCACTCTGCCTGTAAAAAAAAAAAAAAAAAAAAAGCAATTACAAGTGGATATATTAGATATGAGAATCATTGTCAAGCTAGTATTTTTCATCATTTATTTCCTATACTCCCAGTTTTTCCATATTCATTGGATAAGAGCTAGAAGTCTTTCAGTGAAATCTAATGAAGAAATTTGCTAGTCTAACCATCAGAGCAAATGCTCCAGCACCTGTAAGCGGCCAACTCCACACTGTGTTCAGTTCTGCTCATTTTCCCACTAGTTTCTCTTTTCAATATATTCCTCTGAAAGAAGGCTTTGGAGATATTTCATCTGTCTCTATTGGCTGGGGGGTGTTACCTCCCCCACCAGCTTTGATTGGCTAACAAAGAAAACAGTTACTAAGATCTACTACACAAAACCACAGAAAATCTAACCCTGAAGCTAAAGCAGCTGTTGACCTTTTCATCACTTCTGCATCTTGTGAGAATGACCTTCTGCCTGAGAAACGCACCGAGAAAGTCAATAGCAATTCTTGCCATTGCTTTGCGTGTCCCATCACTGCGCCAAGCAAAAAGCGAATGTGACTGGGGCTGGCGCACGCAGTGAAGAGAAGGTTAGGGGTTCTTTTGTAAGGCACCTCTGTCAGTTTTGCTGCTGTCAAAATCCATCTTTCCTTAAAATTCCTCAATTAAAATTCTTGCTGGAGAATTATCACTATAAGGGCATATTAAGAAATCATACTGTTTAAGATGTGTTGATGTGTTGCCACATTCTTAACATGTTATCAGGATGAGAAAATGAAAAAAAATATGAACAGAAGGGATTCTGTGGAATTTGTAATAGATTTGTTCATTGTTTCTCCTTCCATTTCTAACCTCTTCCCTCCCCCGCCCCTTTCTCTTCAGGAACTGGTAATAAAACCCTGTTACATGATTTTGTGAAGTCAGGACAAGCTCTGACGACCTCAGATGCCTGAAAGAAGTTAACAGGAGGAACAGGCCGGCAGCTTGCTGAATTTTCATTGAAAAGACAACAAATGCTATGGAATAAACAACTCAAAATGAGTGCTAGCTGATTCCTAAAGTAAAATTCCTTACCTGAATACTGGTGTTAACTGAACTAACTTTTGTGACGGAAGGATAATCTTTATGATCTTTATGATTATCCTTCCTAGGAAATGTTGAATTATTGGTTTTTGCAATCAAGTTGCACAGGCATGGCTTATTTCACCTCATCTTTTTTTTCAAAAATTATTCATTCATTTATTTATTTATTTATTTGACAGGCAGAGTGGACAGTGAGAGAGAGAGAGACAGAGAGAAAGGTCTTCCTTTGCAGTTGGTTCACCCTCCAATGGCCGCCGCGGCCGGCGCGCTGCGGCCGGCACACCGCACTGATCCGAAGGCAGGAGCCAGGTGCTTCTCCTGGTCTCCCATGGGGTGCAGGGCCCAAGCACCTGGGCCATCCTCCACTGCACTCCCGGGCCATAGCAGAGACCTGGCCTGGAAGAGGGGCAACCAGGACAGCATCTGGCGCCCCGACCGGTGTGCCGGAGCCTCAAGGTGGAGAATTAGCCTATTGAGCCACGGTGCCAGCCTCACCTCATCTTGATCCTCTCTTTTCACACATTCATCGTGAGAATGCAGATGTAATTCAAACCTGATCTATCCATTACAGGTTAAAACTGAAGCGATGAAATCAAATCTCTGTTTCTTTAAGTAAAAGTTTTTAATTGACAAAAATTGCATAATCATGTACAATATGTTGTTTTGAAATATGTATGTGTTGTGAAATGGCTAAATGAAGTAAAGAACATAATCGTTACCTCACATTACTTTTTTTTTTTTTTGAGGACATGAAACCTACCTTGAGCAATTTTAAGAATATAATACACTGTGATCAGCTGTAGTCACCATGCTGTATGATAGATCTCCTGAACTTCCTCCTCCTAGTAAAATTTTGCATCCTTTGACCAACATCTCTCCAACCAGCCCCCAGTAGACACCATTCTTCTCTAGACTTCTGTGAGTCACTTTTTTAGAATCCATATGTAAGTGAGACAATGTGATGTTTATCTTTCTGTGCCTGACTTATTTTACTTAACAGAGTGTCCTCCAGGTTCATCCATGTCATTGCAAGTGACAGGATTCCCTTATTTATAGAGCCTACAGAAATATATAGTCTATCATTGATCCATCTATCTAATCACTTTTCTTTATCCATTCATCCATTGACAAACACATTGATTCCATATCTTGGCTTTTGTGAATAATGCTGCAGTGAACACAGCAGTGCCGGTACTGTTTCATCACGTAGATTTCATTTCCTTTGGGTATATACACAAAACTGGAATCTCTGGATCCTATGTTAGGTCTATTTTGAAATTTTTGAACAATTCTTATACTATTTTCCATAGTAGCTGTACTAATTTACATTTCTATCAGCAGTGTGCAAGTGTTCCCTTTACATTCTTGTGGGTACTTATTTTGTCTTTTTGATAATAGTCCTCCTAACAGGTGTGTGGTGATATCTTATTGTTTTGATTTTTATTGTTGTTTATTAGCAATGTTGAACATTTTTCATGTTTATTAGCCATTTGTATTATTTCTTTTGAGAAATGTCTGTTCAGATCCTTTGTTCATCAATAAATTGGATCCTTTTCTTGAGTTGCTTGAGTTACTTATATGAAGTCTTCAACAAGTTAATGAGAAATGCATATTATGAAAAAACTGTGCAGGGATTTCAAAAAAACTTGCACCAAAATAAAATATTTTTAATTTTATTTTTTCCATAAATTTTTTGAAGTATCCCTGTATTATTCTGAATATTAACCCCTTATCAAATGTGTGGTTTGCAAATATTTTCTCCCTTTCTCTGGACTTCCTTTTTGTTTTGTGGATTGTTTCCTTGGCTGTGTCCATCGCACACAGGTTAACATCATAGTAATGAAATCAAATCTTTATGATTCGCTAGATTTTGTGGGATTGTGTTTCACTGTTCGTATCTAGTCCCAGAGCCTTTCTTGCCCCTTGTGGGTAAAGCCCTCTACGTGAAGTTTGCTGTCATCAATAAATTCAGGATTCTGACCTTTCCCATCGCGGCAGTTCCGTGCTCAGATAAATCTTGCATTGTTTTGGTGGTTTTAATGACCAGTTTCAAAACAATCACTTTAAAAAGAAACGCACACGGTAAACAATTCAAGCAGTAAAAAGTATACATAAGAAGTCTTCCTTTACGTGAGCAAAGCCTCTACATACAAACAGAAAGTTTCCTTTTTTTCAGCCTATAATTCAAAACTCTCCAGGATGTTTCCTCAATGTACTTCCCACCTGTTTTTTTTTTTTTTTTTTTTTTTTTTTCTACTGCAGGCATATACCCCCACTCTAGCCGTAACTGCCATCCAGTTCTTGGTTGGGTTCTGGGTCTTTGCTTTGCTGGTCACCGCCCATTCTCTTGCCCAAGACTTCCCAGGTTCAAGGCCCCCTCACCTGCCTTGGCGGATCTTGAGAATTTCCCTAGTTTAAAATGATCTTGCCTGCCCATTTCATCTTCTCTGAACCTTTTTTATGATTTTCATGATTTGTGACTTCCTTGCATTCACCTCCTGCATTTGCCTCCATTACAAGCAGAAGATCTAAGAGAGAAGAGATGAAGAAAGCTAGACTCTGGGTTCATCTCAGCCATTAGCAACTGTGCAGCTCAGATTAAGTCACCAAGCCTCCCAGAGGCTATTTCTCCCATCTGTTACTGTCTTGAAAACAAATAGCCAAGCACTGCAAGATGACAAACAGGAACTTGCTGCCCTGCCTCTATTGTATAGGGAGACACAGTCTGTCTTCCATATGTAAGTGAAAATAAACATTTCAAGTACATAAATCAGGTTATTACTGTTCTCAAGAAATACATGCTTGGTAGAAAAATGAGGAATGCATTTATTGAAGTGTATGAGCTCAACACTAGGAATTATAAATTGGAGTGATTAATGTGGAATCCCAAGTTCCATGGAACGTGTAATTAATGTACTAAGACTCTCCAGATAACTTGCAAGTGTGGATTGAATTCTTAGACTTCCATTGGTGGCCTTTCAAATTGAATAGAATCCTTTTAAGTTTTCTTAAAGTGTTGTTTATAGTATGAATTATGTCTTATGTGCTGTGAGGAGCCTGTGCTCTTATTTGAACAGTTAAAATGCTCAGTGCATAATTACTAACCTGCTGCTTGGAAAGAATTTCATTTAAATTGAATTAAAGCAGACTTTAATATTCATGAGGATAGAACTATTATCTGAATAAATCTATCAGACAGAGTTTTGTAGGAAGAATTAAATAAAGCTTAGCAACTTAATATTTTAATGAAAAAATATTCAATGCTGGACATAAACATAAAAACACTTTAACCTTTCAGGTCATGGAAATGAGCTTATAAAAGTCTCAGATCATATTAAGGCATATTCACAGACACACACACAAATAATTTTTTGGTTTAAATTTATATAAATAACTTTGAGAGATTGGAGGAAAGAAATAATATTCTAAGAAAATATAATTTATAAAACTCATCCAGGAGATAAAAATTAGCAGATGAGTTTCCGCAAAAGAAATGGAAGAGTTAGTAAAATACTTGCTTTTGCTCCTTCAAATGGTTTCCTGGAGAATTCTACAAAATGTAGAGAATTAATAATTCCAATGTTACTTAACTTACTTTGCATCACAATGCATTTTCTGAAAGAGTGTACCAGCAATATCAAGGAAACCACAAAGATCACACCAAAAGGGAAATCCAGACACCAATCTCATTTATCAATAGAGTACAAAACAAAAATCTGAAATCAAATATTAGCCAGAAATCTCAGTCATTTCTTTAGAAAGTACAAAATGTTACCAATTGAGACTTACTCTTGAAACATAAGTTTAGACCATGTTATGAGCCACAGTTCATCATCTGGTAGCTCTAAGGAGAAAAAGCATCTGATCACTCTGAACAAAGTCATGAGCCAATATCATATTTTATGAGAAAACTTAAGAAACTTTCAGTTGAAATAAGAAAAAAAAAACAATGTTCAATGTCACCATCATAGTTTAAATTTGTGCTAAGCTATTAGGTAATGTGATTTTTTAAAAAAGATTTATTTACTTATTTGAAAATCAGAGTTACAGAGAGGCAGAGGCAGAGAGATATACATGGAGAGGTCTTCTATCCACTGTTCACTCCCCAGATTGCTGCAACAGCTGGAGCTGGGCCGGTCTGAAGCCAGGAACCAGAAGATTCTTCAGAGTCTCCCATGCAGGTGCAGGGGCCCAAGGAGTTGGGCCATCCTCTACTGCTTTCCCAGGCCATAGCAGAGAGCTGGATTGGAAGTGGAGTGGCCGGGACTAGAACTGATGCCCATATGAGATGCCAGCCATGCAGGTGGTGGTTTATCTGTCACACCACAGTCCCTGCCCCAGCAATATCATTTTTAAAAGGCAAATAAATTAATGGTTCAGCTATTTAAAAGTAGGAGTTAAGATTATCTTAGTTGAAAATATGATTTTACCCTTAAAAATTGCAAGAAAATTAACCTACATAATTATTGCAAGCAATAAGGAGATTTAATAATACTTGAACAGTAGAGGCAAAATAATTTGTAATGATAATCTATTGGCTTCTAAGTATACAACGGAAAATCAAGTTGAGTAACAGATTGCATTTCTAGGAGTAATAAAAATAAATTAATTAAAAAGTAATATGAAAATCCTGTATGAGAAAAATATGTGGACACTTTAGTTTTTTAAAGATGTATTTTATTTATTTGAAATACAGAGCTACAGAGAAAGGTAGAAACAGAGAGAGAGAGAGAGAGAGAGAGAGAGAGGTCTTCCATCCACTGGTTCACTCCCCAGATGGCCAAAAAGGCCTGAGCTTAGCTGAGCCAATTCAAAGCCAGGAGCCAGGAGCTTCTTCTGGGTCTCCCATGTGAGTGCAGGGACCCAAAGACTTGGGCCATCCTCTGTCGCTTTCCCAGGTGCTTTAGCAGGGAGCTGGATTGGAAGTGGAGCAGCCAAGACTCCAACTTGTTCCCATATTGGATTCCGGAGCTGCAGGTCAGGGCTTTAACCCGCTGTGTCACAGCGCCAGTTCCCCCCAAATTTGGACACTTTTGTAGGCACAAAATAAGACTTGAAGAAATGGGGAAACATATTCTGTTCCTTGATAGATACATTGATTGGCTGAGTCTCATTTCCCAAAATGTTAATTTATAAATCCAGTGTGATCTCCATATAAATGTTAACTGCTTTTGGAATCATACAAATAGTATCTCTTCCACAAAGCTTATCTTGGTTATTATATAGGAAAATTATATTTTGTATATGTATTGAATGATAGAATTTATATGACAGTTTCCCAATTATTGTGTTATCTTATTAATCACAGATCTGTGAAGAATATATAAATAGGGCAATTATAATAATCCCCAATTACATTTGCAGAAGCTAAAACTAATTGTCATACATCAGGTAAACAGTAAGGCCAGCATTTAAACTGAACTCTTCTGACAACAAGTCAAATTCTGGGGCAGGAGACAGCTTAGTTTAATGGAAAGTAAGTTTTCTTAGAAGTTAGGAGCCCCAGGTCCTAGTCTCAACTTTGCCTTTGATCCCTTGCATATCACTGGATGTGATAATGAACTTCTCTTTCATTTGGTTTCATCACACTGAGACCAGACATGAAAACACACACTGCACTTATCTCTGAGTGGGATTACAAAGCATAAAATAAAAGAGCAAATGTGAAGATGATTTGGGAAAAAAGTAATTGCATAGCTTTGCAACCAGCGGACAGCAGACAAAGCATACGCGTTTACGGTAAAAAGGTGGAGTTAAGAATAACCACCAACAGGAGAAGCAGACAAATTTCAAGAAAATGAAGCAGGGCAGGAGTGGAATCTGACGCGTAGGAGAAAGAGAAGCCGACGCGCAGCACTACGGCGCATGGACTAGAGACATAGCCTCTGGGGCTGCTGATCCTCCCTCCAGATGTCTGCACTGTCATGGGATCGAGAGCATATCGCATACATTCCTACCACCGCAGGCCGGAAGTCAAGGGCATTTTGATGACGATGTCAACGCCCCACAAGTAAAGCCTCCCACTCAGGATAGAAGTGCCTGCAGTGACATGCCAGTCAGGTCAGAACAAAATCTGATCATTAACAAGTTCCACCTGCATATACCAGTCTCTCAATCAGCTTCCTGTTGTCATATTCTTCAAAATAGCCATTGGGAAAACAAAAAAACTTCATTGATGTCCTTAGAAAGTTTCACTAAAAATTTCCAATCATTAAAAACACACAGTAATCATCAAGAAACATGAAACAGTCTTTGCAATTTTTTTTCCATGCGAGAAACCAATATATTAATTGGATTCAAATTGAAGAAATGTCTTTGAAAGTATTATCAAAGGATTAAGAGCTGTAAAATAGAGGGGAAAATTTGGGATGTCGGTGTTTCAGGCAGTAGCTTTACCTGCTACACCACAATGCTGGCCCTGGTCCCAAATATTTCTCAAGAGGTCTTAGAATCAAAAAGTTTGAGAACTACTATTTTTAAGTACATGGTAAATTGAAGACCACTAACCTACAAATGAAAAAATAAAAAAACATTCTTAGTGTCCAGCACAATGAAAACTAGACATAACACTGTGAAATTTTAGAGCCCATTTGATAAGTAAACTATTCTAAAAATTTTCCAGGAAAACTAGGCTGTTAAGGAAACTGTCGGAACAAAAACCACAGGAATAGGGCATTAAAAATTCTAAGGGAGAAGGTGGGCATTTAGTGCAGCAGTTAAGTTGCTGCTTGGGTCACCTCCATCCCACGTCAGCGTGCCTGGATTGAGTCCCAGCTACTCTGCTTCCAGTTCAGCTTCCTGCTAAAGTATATCCTGGGAAGCAGCAGATGATGATACTGGGGTCCCTGCCATCCATGTGGGAGCAATTGAATTCTTCGGTCCTGGCTTCAGCCTGTTCCAGCCCCAGATGTTACAGTCACTGGGGCAGTGAACAGGTAGATGGAACAGATGTAAATAAGTTAAGTATCATCTTACTAGAGCAGAACTTCATTAGATAATATGACAATCTTGGAAATCTAGAATTAACTGCATAAGATAGTTGTATATAGATATAGGCATCTGAATACGTAACATCAGAAGAAATACACATTAATTAAAAGGGTTATCTGTGGAGATGGGAGTGGGGCAAAGATTAATCAGGAATCCTTGCGTTTCTTTTAAATTTAACAATTTAGATATCTGATTAGCTCAATCAATAGGGAGGTCACAATTAGGAAGTTTTCAGTTCAACTTTGGAAGGTTGAAAGTTGCCTGTCCTGATGTTGGAGGTGAGAGTTCTTGAGATCAGCTCAGTCTCTAAACTCACATCTGTGAAGCCTGGTGTGTTGTCTGAGGAACAGTGTAGGTGCCTTTCACTATTAAACTGATAAGTAACTCAAATCACCACGATATAAGCTATCCTTCTATTTTCCTTCTCTCTAGGTTTTTTTGCTTTGCTGTCTCCATAGAAACTTCCATTTATGAATTTGAACTGATTAGTTGAAGTTTTTGTTAAAGAGTTTTTAAGTTTTCCGAAAGAAGACATTTATATTGACATTGCATTTTTGGAATTTCTTGCCTGAGTTGAGACAGGACCATGAGTAATCTGGATTAAGTCCAAGGGCTCCTCCAGCACAACAAAGCTCTTTGTAGTGATTCTTTCCATTCCAAATGGCCCTCATGACAGTAAATGATGGACTCCCTGGAATGACAGTTGGGGAAGAGAGACACCTGAGACTCTCATGCCCCCTTATGGTCATGTGGCTTCATTGAATGATGGAACAATGGATTCCGGCCACTAGAGTGCCTTTCCTTCGAGCTGCTATAACAAAAATATTATGCTGGGTGGATTAAACAGCAGGACATTGTTTATCACAGTTCTAGACGCTGAAGTCCAAGATTGAGGTGCTAGCAGGTCCAGTGTCAAGTTTGAGTATCCTTGGTTTGCAGATGGCTGTCTTCTTGTATCCTCAAATGGCAGAGAGCAGAGAGAAAGCAAGCTCTCTCATGCTCCTTACACGGGCACTAATTCTATTCAGGAAGGCTCCACTCTCATTACCTAATTACCTTCAAAAGTCCCCACCTCCACAAAACTTCTCACTGGGGATTTGGCTTCAACATATGAATTTGGGAGAGGACATAATCATTCAGTCCATAGCATCTTAATATATTCCAAATGCCATTCTTTAAAAAATAAGACAAAATTATTTTTCAGAAGAGCTCAGTGGTTTAGTGATTGCAGTATGATCAACTGTCCTGGTTTGCTTGATGTTATTTTAGCTTTAGCATTCAAAGTCCTGTATCCTGGAAAATCTCTCAGTCCCAGAAATCTTGGCACAATTGGTCACCTTATGGTTAGGATGCTTACTATGAAGTTACTGCCATTAAGAACACCCCAGCTTTGCCAATTAGCTGTGTGAAGTTGTTGGAATTAATTGATCTCATTTTTTTCTCAGTTACCTTGTAAGAAAATGAAGATAATATTAGTGCCTAAGTGGTGACGTTATGATAATAAATGACGTAATACATGTAAGGAACATAAAATATTGCTAGCACATGACAACTAGTTAATAAATGTTACCTAGTAAGGAAAAGAGTAATATATTTATTTTCAAATGGAAATACGGTTTAGTGTTCACCAAAATAAACAGTTGTGTGATATCATTTTGTTTTGGGGTTTGATGAGATCAAATAGGATCAACGGGTGTTCTGAGATGTCATTTAGCTGAATCAGAACCAAATGTTTATGCAATGATCTTAAATACCCTATAGAAACACCTGTCAGGGAAAGTTGCATTCCACGTTCATCTGTGCTGTAGACAAAGCAAAGCCTTAATCAAGTGATGATATTGAAGCAACTCTGTAAACAAAACTATTTTCATAGCTGAGGTCATGTTCATGTTGATGAAATTGAAATAGGCATCAGGTATTTACTGTTGACAGGAGAGGTCATAAAATATGGAACAGAGTGAGGTAGGGCCAGATGTCACCGAGTTTGAATTGTTCCAGTATTTATTATCTTTATGGCATTAGGTAAATCCTTTTTCTGAAATTCAGGATTGTAAAAAACAGATGGTAGGTTTATGTTTCTTTTTGTTTGCTTCTTTGTTATTCACTGTCCATCCTCTCTTGTTTCACTGCTATTCAACAACTGAGCATCCTTCTTTTCTTTTGATAATCCCCTACCAAGTGGGCATTGGTCCCACTGTGGAACTGAAGTATCCAAAAACTGCCTCCTCCTACCCTACTGTAGCTCTGACAGTAGTTACTAAACCCTGGATGTACCAGGATCACACGCACACAGGGAGCTTTTTAAAAAAGATTGCTGAGCCCCTTCCCCAGGAGATCTGACGATTAGCATTTTTAGCTAATTCCCAGGTGATATTGATGCTGGTGGTTGATGATGACACTTTAAGAACTACTGAGACAGAATGTGGGAATACGGCTTACGTCAATCCAAGAGATGCAGCTGTCCGGGATTTGAGACAATGACACAAACACAAGGTCAGTTGAGAAATTATCTGTGGAAAGAGCAGGCATATCAGGACTCCAACTCTGACAACACCAAGTGTTCAGCAGCAGATATCAAAGCAGGTTGCAAAATTGCTGCTGGGAATGGCCTTGGCTATCTATCTAGCTCTCCTTAACTCTTGCCTGTTTTCTGGGGCCTCTCTCACATTTCCGTCAATTCTATTAGCTACTCTGTGTCTTTTAAATAAACTGCCTTTATGAGTGTGTTTACCAGGGTCGTGTTCTCTTGCATGCACGTAGAACTCCGATGGAAAGAGCTATGTATAAATAAGTAAGCTGAGACTTGGACCATTGTCTGTCAGGGGTCTCAGTAACTCTATTGTTGATTCCAACTAAAGAAGTATGTTGAAAAGTTTTCTGGAGACTATATGAGCCTGGAGAAGAGGACTGAACCCAACCAAGTGGCTGGGGGTTGGGGGGTAGGAAGTGGGGAAAGGGCTGGGGATTGGGGGATAGGGAGTGGGGAGAGGATGCCCAAGTCAGTAAACAGTAGGATGAAATGAGAGCCCTATGAGGTCATGGAGAACTGGTGTGCCCTGCAAGAGAATTGACATGTGAATCCACAGAGCCATGTTTCTCAGAGCTCTCTGATCATGTGAATCCCTCTGCAGATCCCAACACAGGGCCCCATAATCTAAATTTTAATTCATCTTAAAGCAATCTCAAGAAATGCTACCACCAATAATAAGAGACACGTAGGTGACACAACTTTCTAGAACACTCTCTGACAGCATGAGTGGGGAGAGATTGGAGGGGTGGAAGACTGGAAGCAAATAGTCCAATCAGGATGTTACTGCAATTACTGGAGCAAGAAGTGAGATGGGTCTCAAAAACAGCCATAGGAGGGAAAAAGACCCAGAACCTACTAGAAATAACAGGACTTGTATGTTGAATGACATTCAGTGGGTGCTGAGGTTTGAAGTGAGGAATGGTGAAGGGATGGAGGAGAATCTACCAAGACTATGCCCAGTTCTTTGACTTTGATGTGAATGTTGCTTTTTAAAAAGCTGAGAAGTAAAGTAAGGGTACAAAATAGGGCAGACGACAGAGACAGGGGCTAGGAAACTGTTATTGTTTTTGATAACAGTACAGAGAAGTTTGAAATGGTTTCAAGAAGCGGAAGGGTAGTCATTTAGCTGTGTGGTTGAAATGCTCATTAGCACCTCAGTGTCTCATAGGGGAATAATCCGGGTGTAATGCTGGCTTCAAATCCTGACTCCAGCTCCCTGCTGAGACAGAGCTGAGAGCAGTGATGCTGGATCACACAGCTGGGTTCTGGCCACCCATATGGAAGAACTGAATTGAGCTCCCGGAACCTAGCTTTGGGACCAGCTGGGGGTCACTGTGGGCATTTGGGGAGTGAGCCAACAGATGTGAGGTTTCTCTCTGTCTCTCCCAAATAAATGTTAAAAAAAAATAAGAGAGGAATTCTGGGATCCTAAATATAATCTGTATATTGTTGCATGGACATTTTTACAAGAGAGGAATAATTGAAAATATTTATTGTTCTACTCTCATGATACCTCCTTTTTCAGTCTGGGATGCTAGAGTCACACACACAAAACAATGTTATAGCAAGAGAGTGCCGTGTGTGTGTGTGTGTGTGTGTGTGTGTGTTTTGTTTGTGGTGTGGGAGATGTTTCTGGTGTGAGTTCGCAACAGCATCCAAAGTGTTCACATAGGTCTTTAACACGGCCTCAGATTGGGGCGCGAAGGTGCTCTGAGTCTGTCCTGTTTGGGAGCGGTGCACTTGGGGAAGGAGTGAGAAATGTAGCAGCTGAGAAAAACTCAGAGAAGGGGAAAGAGATTGCGCTGTAGAAGGCAGCACGGAATGGTGGCGACTGAGAAGTTGCTGCCCCCAAACACGGCTCCACCACAGCCTGAATTCTCACCATGCCTGTATAATGAAATAGACGATTCTTGTTGAAAGGTCAATATTAGTGACAAATTTGACATTGAAAGTAGTATCCTTATTACATCTGCATTTCTCCTGGAATTTAAAATCTCCTTCCTTTCTTTTTTTTTTTTTTTAAGAATTATTGATTTGAAAGGTAAAGTTATAGGGATAGAGGGAGAGAGACAAAGAAAGACTTTAAATCCAGTGGTTCACTCCCCAGATGGCCACATGGCCAGGGCTGGGCTGGTCCAAAGCCAGGAGCTTCTTCTGGGTCTCCCATTTGGGTGGCAGGGGCCCAAGTACTCGGGCCACCTTCCACTGCTTTCCCAGGCACATTAGCAGGGAGCTGGATTAGAAGTGGAACAGATCGGACTCAAACAGGGGCCCATGTGGGATGCCAGTGCTGTGTCACAATGCCAGCCCCTGGACCTCTTTTCTAATATCATTCTTCCTTCAGGTAGTTTCATTCACAGTGCTGATTTGATGCTGTGCCATGTTAACTATTTTTTTTTTTTTTTGTAAATTCCATTCCAGTTGATTCAAAGTTCTTTCAAATGCCAAACCAGTAAGTGAATAATTAATGTCGGTGAACACAGTCTTCCTACGTCCTTATAGGGGAACAAACCTGCAGAACAGCAGAACGAAGTCCAAGCACGCCTTTGTGGGATCGTGTTTCCTCCAACCTTCAAAGTCTTTGACAGCAGATTTTATCCTTCAAACACAAGATAAAATCTGAATAGAGCTGAAATGTGTTAAAAAAAAATCCCTCTGAGGTTAGTGCTATGATTATTCCAATATCATAAATAAAACAGTAAGTCAGTGAGTTTCAGCAATGTGGCCAATGCCACACAGTAACCCCATCTTATCACCAGCTTTCAAATTCTCATCCTATTTCTTCGAGGAAATACAAAGCAAGGAGGCGATGTGAGCAGCTTTGTGCGCTTATCCTCTTGGTAACAGTGCCTTCCACAGCCTTGGACGCTGCCCTGTGTGATGCTCTGCATTCCAGATACTGACTGAAGCATTCACAGTACATTTGTTTCTCGTAGGATTAGAAAGGATCTTGAAAAACGAGTTTCCTTTTTATGCTCGCTCTCTCTCTCTTCATTTCCACATATGAGAGTAAACAATTTGGTATTTGTCTGTCCGTGTCTGTCATATTCCATGTAGCATAATGATCTCCAGTTCCATTCTCTTTGTTACAAATGTCATTATTATGGCTGAGCAGTATTCCATCATATATCTATTTATTTCTTTTAACCACTCATCAGCTGAGGGACATCTATATTAATTCCGTATCTTTGCTATTGTGAGTTGGGCTGCTATAAACATGGGACAGTAGGTAACTCTTTCGTATGCTGACTTCATTTCCTTTTGGATAAATCCTTAGAAGTGGGATAGTTGGGTCATATGGTAGACTTATTTTTTCTTGAGAATTTCCATATTGTTTTCTATAGTGGCTATACTAATTTGCATTCCTACCAACAGTGTATTAGGGTAACCTTTTCTCCTCAACCTCACCAGTATTTATTATTTTTTTAAAGTTTTCAGATAATAGCCATTTAATTGGTATGTGATGATAATTCACTGTGGCTTTTGTTTTGTTTTTTCCCTGATGGCTAGTGATCCTGAGCAAAAAAAAAAAAAAAAAAAAAAAAAAGTTTTCTGAATCAGCTATTACACATTTGCTTCTAAGCCGAGTGTTGGTACACACCTGTTTCTGATTGTGTAGAACAGTAGCACTGTCATCAAATCCTAAGACTCTTGGTTGGAATTTTAAATAATCACACATTTTTGACATTTCTGAGGCTATGAGAAAGCAGTGTGTTGAAGCTGGGCCTACTGCCGGCTTCCAGATCCTAGGAGTTCCTTCCTGCCTGTGCTGTCCCCCAGGATGGCTTCCGTTCCCAGTTCCCAGTCACCCTCACTCAACCGCTCCCTCCTCCCATGCTCAGGATGGCTCAGCAACTCTGCTGTCACATCAGCTCACATAAAGGAAGTCTCCTCTTTCCCATTTCATCTATGTATTTCTTCCAGTAGTTTCTCCACCCCCAAATGATAATGTATGCATGTTATTCTTTTCCTTGGAAATTCCAGCAATAATTTATTGCCTACAGAATAAAGCTTAAACTCCTTGTCATGGTATGATGCTAACAAATATACTAAATGTGAAATAATTATAGTTATTGTTCCATATCTTAGTTTTTCCTAAAATACTCTTAAGAGGAATATACATATCAAATATCTTCCTAAATTGTAAATAGATGAAACACAGTTGAATTACTTACCTAAAATATCCAGCCAAGCACAAATTATATGCCTTAGTTCCCAGTTTTATCTCTAGAAGAGATTGTCCAGAAATAGATGATTGGCAGATGGAATGATAGAGATAAAAAGATAGGGAACAGAGAGAGAGAAACACTTCCACTCTTTGATTCATTCCCCCAAGTGCCTACAATGAACCTGGGCTGGAGAACCAAAGCCAGAAACCAGAAATTCAGGCAAGGTCTCCAGAGTGTGTGGTAGGAACCCAATTATTTGAGCCATTGCTGTTGCCTCCTGGGGTCTGTATTAGCAGGAAGCTGGAGTCAGGAGCCTCAGGCAACACTGAACCCAGGCACTCTGATATGGGACACAGATGTCTTAACCGGATTTTAATTTCTAAGCCAAATGCCCACTGAGGATTTAAGTCCAGACTCTGACACCTATAAGTGTAAAACTCCAGGAAAATTGTTGAATCACTTTAAGGCCTAATTTTTATATGTATCATTGGAATAATGAAACACAGATTTTAGCAATTTTATTAGGACGGAATAATGCAGTTGGCACTTTTGACACATGAGTGTTCAAGAAATGCTCATTTAAAACTTGTTCTGCTCTGATTTACCTAGGGATTTCTCATTTGAGTTTTGATCTCTGGTAATAAATTCATTGCAGCACAGCCTCCCAGGGGACCATGACATGGTAGTGGACTGATGCCGCGGCTTTCCAGGCAGTTTGTCTTCAGAGGCTAATGAGAGGAGCTCCCCTATGCAGCCCGACTTCCTTCAGACCTCAGTGAGCCTGGAATAGGTGTGGAGCACAACAAGCACGTGGTGTGGCCTCTGCCCCTGAGCCCTCAACTGCTAAGAAGCAGAGGGGCTGGCGCCGTGGCGCAGTGGGTAAAGCCACTGCCTGCAGTTGCTGGCGTCCCATATGGGCACCAGTTCAAGTCCCAGCTGCTCCACTTCCGATACAGCTCTCTGCTATGGCCTAGGAAAGCAGTAGAGGATAGCCCAGGTCCTTGGGCCCCTGCACCGCGTGAGAAACCTGGAGGAAGCTCCTGGCTCCTGGCTTTGGATCAGCTCAGCTCCAGCCTTTGCGGCCATCTAGGGAGTGAACCAGTGGATGGAAGACCTCTCTCTCTGTCTCTACCTCTCTCTGTAACTCTGTCTTTCAAATAAATGAAATAAATTTTAAAAAAAGAAGCAGAAACGAGACACAGAGAGTGGGTCGCCACAACTACAGCTCATTTTCAATAAGACTTCTGGAAAGAACAGTCTCTTGTTTAGGACAGCTTTTTGGGGTTAATAAATACAAGGGGGTCTTCATAGAGCTCACAGAAAGTTTGTATGATGAAAAAGCCTGGCATGAGTATCAAACATTTTTTACACTAAAATAAGCTTATCTTTTGATTTCATTTTCTATGAGCTTTAAAAAAGTACCTTGTAGCATAGCAGGTTAAGCCACTGCCTGCAGCAGCCAACATCCCATATGGGCCCTGGTATGAGTCCTGGCTGCTCCACTTCTGATCCAGCTCCTTGATAATGCTCCTGGGAAAGCAGCAGCAGATCACTCAAGTGTTTAGGCTCTGTATGCACATGGGAGACCTGGAAGAAGCGCCTGGCTCCTGGTTTAGGTCTGGCCCAGTCCTGGTCATTGCAGCTATTTGGGCAGGGAACCAGCAGATGAAAGACTTCTCTCTTTCTCTCTCTGCCTTTGCCTCTCCCTTGTTGTACCTTTGTCTTTCAAATAAATAAATAATTTTTTTAAAAAGTACCCTCATATTATCCAAGCATCCAAAACATTCTTGGAATTGCTTATAGACTTATTAAAATGTTACTGATCCTAGAATTAACAAAAACAATACTGATACCTTCGGCATCATCTAGAGCTAGATTTTTTTAAACTTTTATTTAATAAATATAAATTTCCAAAGTACAGTTTATGGATTACAATGGCTTTTTCCCCCCATGACTTCCCTCCCACCCACAACCATCCAATCTCCCACTCCTTCTCCCATCCCGTTCACATCAAGATTCATTTTCAATTTTCTTTATATACAGATCAATTTAGTATATATTAAGTAAAGATTTCAGCAGTTTGCACCCACACCGAAACACAAAGTGTAAAATCTGTTTGAGTACTAGTTATAGCATTAATTTCATTGTACAACACATTAAGGACAGAGATCCTACATGAGGAGTAAGTGCACAGTGACTCCTGTTGTTGACTTAACAAATTGACACTCTTGTTTATGGCATTAGTAATCACCCTAGGCTCTAGTCATGAGTTGCCAAGGCAATGGAAACATTTTGAGTTCGCTGACTCTGATCTTATTTAGACAAGCTCATAGTCAAAGTGGAAGTTCTCTTCTCCCTTCAGAGAAAGGTACCTCCTTCTTTGATGGCCTGTTCTTTCCACTGGGATCTCACTCACAGAGATCTTTCATTTAGGTGTTTTTTTTTTTTTTTTCCAGAGTGTCTTGGCTTCCCATGCCTAAAATACTCTCATGGGCTCTTCAGCCAGATCCAAATGCCTTTAGGGCTGATTCTGAGGCCAGAGTGCTATTTAAAACATCTGCCATTCTATGAGTCTGCTGTGTATCCCACTTCCCATGTTGGATCATTCTCTCCTTCTTAATTCTATCAGATAGTATTAGTAGCCACTAGTCTTGTTTATGTGATCTCTTTGACTCTTAGACCTATCATTATGATCAATAGTGAACTGAAATTGATCACTTGGACTAGTGAGATGGTATTGGTACATGCCACCTTGATGGGATTGAATTGGAATCCCCAGGCACATTTCTAACTCTACCATTTGGGGCAAGTCCGATTGAGCATGAAATGGACACTATTAGAATCAGTGACTTGATCAGCCCTTGTCCTGACTGTTGATGAACAACTTAATACTTCATCCCTTTTAGTATTTTTTTGTCCTACTTAATACTATTGGTTGAACTCTGTAATTAACACACAGTTATTCTTAGGTGTTTTAATTTAACTGACAAGTGATCCTTGTTAAATATAAGAGTGGGAATAAGAGAGGGAAGAGATGTACAATTTAGAGCCAGATTTAAATCTCTGCTCCTTCACCTACTGGCGACGTGTCCTTGAGTAAGTTACATGACATCTCCGGATCCATTTTCACAGCTGGAGAGTGGGAACAATAACAGGACCTACCTCACAGATAGGATAGTTGCAGGATTAAAAGAAACAATAGATGCAAACATTTGCGTATGGTATTTGGCACATCCTAGGGATGCAAAACGGTACCAAACTTATCATTTCCTCATCTGAAATACTTTTCTGCTGCCTTATTTGGGCTCACTTTGAAATATTCTTGTTTTATATCTGAATTTATCCTCCATTCCCTCTCCCTACTGCACACAGTATTTCTGCTCTCTTCTGTTCAGATATTTTTTCCTTACAGCAAAGAAGCCTAACTGTGAGATAAAATGGAGTTGGAAAGATGACAAAGGACCTAGTGTTTGAATTTCTTGGAAGAGCCTTGACTGGGCCCTTGGTCAGGAATCGTTACCAATGCTATTTGTCACACTACAAGGGGATCTGACCAAAGGGAAGGGACTGTGGAGACCAGGAAAGGAGAGAGAAGAGGTTCTGGCTGGTTCTCAATTCCAAGTTTTCATTAACAGTCATTAGGAGCAGACAAGTTGGTTGTGTTCCGGAACCTTCTAAGTTGTGCAAGAGAAAGGTTCTCAGAGAAAAGTGCCACTTGAGCCTTCCCATCACGCCTGGGAATGTCAGCGAGGTGTTTGGTGTGACTCTAAGGCTGATTATAGCTTGGCATGTGTAAATCACCATCTGCACACACAATTTATCTCAGTCTTTTTAATAGTGAAGTTTCACTTAGAACGCTGGGATGCTTTCAGGTGAGATAAATAGTAAGCGTAAATGACCCCCCTTACATTAAAGAACAGATGGTATGAAGATTAGCATTATCAAGTAGTAAATAATGTATTTTGTTCCTAAGGGAGACCTTTATGGAAATTTTCATCATCAATTATAATGAATCTGAAGAACCACTGAGCATTGCCTTCTTTTTCCAAATTAATTGATGCTGTCCTCATTTCCAGTACAACTGTAGGGATGCTACTTGTTCAGTTAGTCTAACAATGTAAGTGCAGATCCAGATATGCCTGGAAGAATCCAGACAGTTTTTTGAAAACTTAGTAACATTGCACGACCGTGGAACACAAAACCCAGGTTGTCTGGGACCAAAAATTATAACAAAACCTTGTGACTTAATTACTGCTCAGCACTCTGTCTTTCTCAGCATGGTTCCTCTTCAGCCTCTCCTTAAAATATTCATTGTCCCGCTTTCGCTTATATCCCTCCAACTGCCTTACAAAAACACACTTAACACAAATATTCATAACAGCTTCACACATTTACCATGTTTTCCTATCCATTCTTCAGTCTTCCTCCTTTAGTAAAAAGAAAAGAAAAAGAAGGGGAGGGGGAGAAAGATCTAGACATTAGATCACTCTAATGTTAATTTTTCCTACTGACATTTAAACTTATTTTCAAATAATCATGCATTAAATGATAGTTCAGGAAACTAGCAATTTCGCAAATAAGAAGTTACTCTGTGAGTTAATGATTATACGAGGTACTCAAAATGCAATTAATCTAAAGAAACACTTGTCAGTTATTTACGGTGATTGTGTCCTATTTAGGTGGTGCTGTGTCTACTTTTTCAATCGTTGTATTGACAATACTTAAAGCAGTTCCTGGTATATGGCAAGCCCTCAAGAAATATTTGTAAAAAGAATTTCCTCACTGAGCACCTGCTACAAGCCAGGCACTGAATTAGGTTCTGATTTATGGGGAGCTTCAGTATTGGAGGCGTCCACAGTCTGTAGTAGCCATAGCAACACAGAAGAGGGGCCGTGGATGCCATTAATCAAGTGATAATGGAAGACACAGGGAATAACATGAAGAGGAATTGCATCTCATGCAGAAACTAGCCACATAAACAAGGGTTCAGCAGGTAAAATAGGAGAGTGAGGAAAACATTCTAGACAAAAACAATAGTGTTTTCTAAAAGGCTTGGAGATGGGGCCAGCGTGCAGTGGGTTAAACTGTGGCCTGCAGGACTGGCATCCCATATGGGCACCAATTCAAGTCCTGGCTGCTTCATTTCCTACGCAGCTCCTTGGGAACACAGCAGAGGGTAGCCCAAATGTTTAGGCCCCTGCACCCATGTGGAAGACAGGGATGAAGCTTCTGACTCCTTGGCTTTGGCCTTGCCCAGCCCTGGCTGTTGCGGCCATTTGGGGAGTGAACCAATGGATGGAAGAACTCTCTCTCTCTCTCTCTCTCTCTCTCTCTCTCTCTCTCTCTCTCTTTCTCATCTCTCTCAGCTTCTTCCTCCCCCTCTGTAACTCCTCCTTTTGAATAAATAAATAAATGCTAAAAAAAAGAAAAAGGCCTAGAGGTTTGATGGCACTTCAGAACTGTAAGTGAATAGTGTATTCAGGGTTTAAGCTATTTGTGAAATTAGGCATGACAGAAAGAAGCTTAAAAAGCATCTGAAGGGTCTGAACTTTATCCAGGACTGGGGAGTCATTTAGAATTTTTGCCATGGCATAATGACTTGACGTGTGTAAACTACCAACAAGCACCAACGTGGAGCAGAGATACCCAGTTTGGCTGGTATGGCAGACCTGCAGGAGGGCACTGAGGGAGAAGGTCTGAATGAAAGACAGCTGGCAGAGTAGGATGGGGGAGGTCCACGGTGGGCCCTGGGTTAGAGCTAGAGCTAACAGGATTGAACCACTCACTGAAGGAAACGATTCAATGATTTCTCTCCAATGTGATGATATCTAAGGAGACAGGAGACGGGAGAACAGGAACAGCTTCTGGGAAATGATGAATTCTCAAGAAGATTTGCATCAATCATTCCAGTCTTGATAGTTTCACTGTGATGAATGGCAAGCAGCTGGAATGTGGGCTTGGAGCTCAGAAGAAAAGTCAGCACACAGTCAAGAATAATTTTCTTTAGAGGTTGTGGTTGAAGCCCTGGGTGAGTTCACCAAGACAGAACATGCCATATATAAGAGCAAGAAGACTGATGACTAAATTATGGCAAATGTCTCTATTTAAGGGAGATTGGAGAAAGAGTGAAGAAGATACCATTAGGAAAATGGACAGTAGGCAGTAATAGAAGAAACCAAAAAAGGCCGTTTCATAAGCATGCAGGTTTAGTAGGATGCCTTGTGTACTTACAAAGTCAAGCGCGGGTATTGTGGCACAGCAGGCTAAGCCACTGCTTGCAATGTCTACATTCCATATCTGAATACCTGCTTCAGCCCCAGCTGTTTCGCCTCTGACCCAGCCCCCTGCTAATGCATCCTAGGAGGCAGTAGATGATGGCATAATGGCTTCCGCAGTGCCACCACTTGAAAGACCGAGATGGAATCCCAGGCTCCAACCTGGTCCAGCCCTGGCTGTGTTGGAAAAACGGGGAGTGAGCCAGTGCATGGAAGATCTCCCCCGACACCCTGGTGCGTGTGTGTGTGTGTGTGTGTGACTCTGTCTTTAAAGTGGATGGAAATGAATTTAAAATAAACATTTTTTTACAAAAATAAAAATTGATTGAGGGTTTTGGAAAGTATAATTAACCAGTGACTGTGGAATTCAAATTACAGGGCCTTCCACAGCAACTGTGCGGGAAGGAAGGAGGTAGGTAGAGAGCATTGTGGCTACTCCATGAAGATGCTAGCAGTGAAGGTACAGGACAACCCACTGAGACGAAGGAGGCAGCAATAGCTGCACAGATTTTTATTAAGATCAGAGAGAAACGTAGTCCAGAAAAAGTGGTCATTGGAGAGAAAAGGTCTAAAGAGTCCAGAAAAAAAAAAAAAAAACACTATTCATGGAACAATCCAGAAGGAAAGAAGAAAGTGGAATTTATTGCTTGGGTTTTAAAATGATTACATTCATTTCCCCACTGTGTCAAATGATGGGAATTATGAGTTCTCCACAGTCTAGAATCAATAGAGCTCTCTAGAGAATCTTTGATTAAAGATATAAAATCATCATGCTATTTTAAGGATTTCTTTTTCTCTAGGGCTGAGATTTCAGGATTGGTTGGAATACAACGTCAGTCTGAGTTGATCTGAGAAGGTGGCAGCCAAGACTCTAATCTGTATGTTGGCAGAATGGGTTCCACTGTTCTAGATGTTTCTCCTTGGCCAATAGCACAGGCACTCCATTTGTGGGACTAAAGAGAGTAATTATGTGTAATACACTCCATTCAACTTGGATCTACTTTAGAGGAAAAATAATTCTTGTTTTAAGGTGGTTGTAAAATCTTTACTCCTGTGTAATAGACAGACTGTGGGCTGAGAGATTAAAAAGTACTGAACACATGTGCTTCTGACATGGCAACCCGGTAGCATGAATGAAAATTGAGATGGAAGGTTCACCGATAACTGGTAAATGCACCCAACCAGCAGGCAGGTGGTGTTAAAGCATAGGACCTTTTCCTTCCCACCATTTTTCCTAGGAAAAGAGGAAAATAGAAATTGATGACATTTGCATTGGATTGATGTGTTTGGTTGTAGAGGGCCTGTGAACTGAAGATGCTAATAGCTTTGGCAATAATCAGATTGGGTGTGAATGGTATTATTTGATCGGCTATCACATAATCTTCACAGAGGATTAAGCTTTGTTTTCAGAGCAACTGTTGCTTTCTCACGATGTGGAGAGTATTTCATGTTGCCTCTCTAAATGGGGCTCTATAGAATCTAATGACTTTCAGCAATTAAAATACCTGATGGATATCAAAACTGTCAAGGCAGTAACTTGTACAAACAAAACCAAGGAGCCTGAGAAAGTACAAGTCTTTCCCCTTCTAAGCCAAAGGGGGAGTTTTAGATTTATAGGAGCTAAACCCCCGGCTGTTTGAACAAGTTTGGTGTTGCCGAAGTTGCTAAGTGAAGAATCTTCAAAGGGAGAAGTAGAAGGAAAAAATAGTTTGCTAAGTAAGGTATTTTGAGTTTGTTTAAAATGAGGGTCGAGTATTTCTCAAGGAGGAAATAAATAGGTATTAAATCAGTACAGAATTCTTGGGAGTTCTTGAGTTTTCTGCAGTACATGTTATACATTGCTGACTTCTAGTTTCGTACTGTGTTGGACATGGCTTGTTAGCTATAGTGAGGTAGGCCACACTGTAAGGAAATCAGACCTTCATCTACAGAGGTAGGCAGAGGTGCTCAGGAATGACCAAAGATCTAAGCTGAAAGACAAAGCTGAGTGCTAAGGCAACAGAAGTCCCAGATACTTGAGAGCCATGTCCTTTTCATCTTTTTGTCCTGGTGATACTTCACAATCGCTAGTATGTGGAAGTCACTTAAAAATTATTTGTTGGGGCCAACATTGTGGTGTAGCATGTTAGAGCCACAGCCTGTGATACACACATCCCATATGGGTGCTGCCTCCCCAGCTCCTCTACTCCTGATCCAGCTCCTTGCTTGTGGCTTGGGAAAAGCAGTGGAAGATGGCCCAACTGATGGCCAACTGAGGAGTGAACTAGTAGATAGAAGTTCGCTCTCTCTCTCTCTCTCTCTGTGTCTTTCCCTTGTTCTCTGTAACTTTGGCTTTCAAATAAATCAATAATTCTTAAAAATATATTATTTGTTGACTAAATGAAGAACAGGTGATGAAGGATCCTATAGCACCAATAATGGGGATATCCAGAAATTCAGGCAATGGGCACCAGGGCAAAGTGTTTTAGGAGACAACGGGAGACAAACCTAGGTAGAGGTTCAGGGTCAAGCATCTGTGGCCCAAGAGAACAGGAGTGGATTAGTTCTCGAGATATTGATAATGAAAGAAAGGTGCCAAAGAAAAAAATCAGGCTAGTGAATAAGCCAGGTGCTTACTTGTCTGGTCTGCATAAACAAATCATTCTATCATTCAACAATTGGTTATTGAATGCTTTCTCTGAGCCAGATACAACGAGAGACAGCAAAAATAAAGCAAAAAGAGATAAAGATCCTTGTTCTCATATAGCCAATTGTAAGAGGAGACAGCAAATAAAGAAAAAAAATAAGTAAAATACACAGTTTGCTGGATAGCACTAAACACTTTGAATAAAAATAAGGCTAAGAAAGCATTGCAAGTAGTGGTGATTTTAAATCAGATAGTGAAGAACAGTTGAATAAAAACCAAAAGAACAACAAAAAGTAGTGGAATGATTCACACAGTTGTCTGGACAGGAATGGCCCAGGGAAAGGGTGCAAAGGTCCTGAGGCTCTGGGGCTGGAGTGAATGAGAAGTTCTTTAGAAAGGAGAGGGCTTGTGTGGCTTACAGGAAGTGATCAAGGAGGCAACCAGTAGAAGATGAGATCAGAGAGGCGAGGGGAGGGGTAGATCATGTACAACTTTGTGGGTCGGGCTAGAGATATTGAAAGCTCACCTCTTTAAGATCAGAACTATTCCTCAACACTAAGGTCAGGTGGACCTATTGGGATTAGTCCAATGAGCAGCACGCTCTGAGGGCTGAGGAGGTTGGGGATTAGGTGGATCCTATCAGCTCATCCTCGGGGAAGCAAGGTGTATCATTAGGACCTTGTGCTTCTGGGGAATCTTTCCCAGTCTACCGTGTCCAATCTCAAAGGAGCATATTTTGTGCCTTATTCCTATAGAAAACTGAAACTAAGCCATTAGCTTCTCTGGTTCAATATCAACCAATGTATGTATAACTCATGATTAGGACAGGCTTAACAGTCCATAGTATCTAAAAGAACACAATGATGAGAATGAGGGACACTGGAGATGGCATGCTGGAATCGGGTCTGGTTGCTTTAAGCTGGTTCACCACTGGCAGCTCCTTCCTCGTGTGAGCAAGGATGTCTAGACAAAGCTCTTATGTATTTCAAAACTTATTTTACATCTTTAAAAATGTTTATGTTTGAGGGGCAGAGAGACAGTGTTCCCATCCTCTGTTTTATTCTCTAAATACCTGCAACAGCCAGAGCCAGGAATGCAGTCTGGGTCTCCCACATGGGTGGCAGGAACCCAGTAATTTGAGCCAACATAGCTACCTCCCAGGGTTTTCATTGGACAGAAACTGCAGTCAGGAGCCAGACTTGAGTCAAACATGGGCACCAGTGGGGGAAGAGGGTATCTTAATCATTGGGCTAAATGTCTGTACACAGCTCCAATTCCTATAGTTTCTCCCCCCCCCCCTTTCCTCTCTCTCTCTCTCTCTCTCTTCTCTCTCTTTCTCCCCCTCCCCCATCTTCTATCTTGGTATATGTAGTTAACTAGATACATAGTTAACTGTTGTTATAAGTTTATAATGTAATTTAGCCTTCAGATAAAGATAATAAAGACAAAATGAAATCCAAATTAAAGAAACCTAAGTGAATAAGGAATCTCAAACATTCTAATTCTGGGTCATCCACTCCTCTGCCTTATCCATTTACTAAACCAGTTACAAGGCAAGAGCTGATCCTTACAGAATTTCAAGAGAAAGGACAAAGAGAATTGGCAAAAAATGCAGCCCTGGTGCAGACATTTAGAGAGCAGCTATTCGAACAAAATTACTGGGCTGCTTCATTTCTAAATGCTTTCAAATGCTGAGCAACTTCTCTTCCCACAAGAATACATGCCTGGTTCTTCACCTATGTCAGTAGCAGCAAGGGAGTGGTTTAGATAACATGTATTGTTTTTCCCATTTTTTTGCTTCTGGAAAACAGGACCTCTTGGTTGGGGAATGACTCAGAACTCTCTAGGAATTAGGTTCTATTCTATTCCATATTCGTCATCAGCCAGGCCTAGGTTTCCATGGGTCTAAATTCAGTTGTTCAGCTGATGCTTAGCACAGCTAGTCTATCAAACAGGCCATTGTGGAGTCTAAATAGACACAAAAAGCTTTTTGATTTGGGCAGTTCTCATGAGAGCTCATTGAATTTATTGTGATATTTTTCTTTATACAGAAAAGAACCAGATTAGTGTCCGATAAAAGATCAGCACATTTATAAATGCTGACTGCTGAGTTGTGGGCAACATGTGATTGGGTGCAGAATTCGTAATTATCTTGCTTTATTGTGTTTGCTGCAAGAACAGGGAAGGGTAATGAGGTTCTGATCTCTTCTGCTGGGGCCTGGAACAGCTCTCAGGCAGGTGGAGATGAGCCAGTCCCTGGGGCCCACGCCAGACCCACATGGGGCTGATTCCAGCAGTTGCTGAGAGACCACATGATAGGCGTCAGCACCAACTGTGGATTCAGAGCGGAAGGCGGAGGCTGGAGGACGCAGGTGTGCTGCTGGGTTAATCTGTGCTTGAGCTGACAGGTGCTCTTATTACCCCTGGGGCAAGGTATCAATATGGGGGTGGTGGTGAAGATGAAATCATAGCTGGAGAGAAAGAAGAGCAGTGGGCATTATTCATGAGACAACTAGTATTTCCCGAAATGGCCAGGTTGAAAATCAGGGACACTTAAGTGATGATGAGACAAGATCCAGTCACTCAGAAGCAAGGGGTGGTTTGCTTCCCTGGAGGTGAATTGGACCAGCCAGCTGTGTAAAGCAATATTGTTCGTTTGCTGTGGAAACAAAACAAGACGCATAGAGACACACAGACTTTTTACTGAAGCACAATGTGTGTACAGCGTAAGTATATAGTGTTACGAATATTTAAAAACCGAGTTACTCTTGTAACCAACACCCAGGCCAAGAAACAATACTATCCACCGGGACACTCACTTGGATGCTCTTCCAATCATTACAGGTCCCAAGGGAAACCACTATTCCAGCTACTAATAGTAGCTGTTAATTACACCTGGGTGGGTATTTTATTGCCAGTGGTACCAAACATGCTTCGCAGTTTCACTCAACATTAACTTGCTAGGAATCATCCATGGTGTTGCCTGTCATTTATTCTCATTGCTGTATGTAGTCATCAAATGAATATCTCATTTTTTATATCCATTTTTCTCTTTATGGACATTTGGACAGTTTTTAGTGTTTATTATTAATAGTGCTTCCATAAGCACTCTAGTACATTCTTTAGGTGAATATACTTATTCTTATGTTGGTTAAATACGTGGAACTAGAATCACTTTAATAAGGACTATGAGGCATCTTAAAAGAGTTAATGGAAAATTCACATTTTTCCATAAACTTTTTGAAGCCCCTTCATATATCCAGCTTGGTAGATAGCACCAGGTTTCCAAAATGTATTTTTGTCAATTTTTGTCTGCCTCTACTTCTTATAAAGTGCTAATGGCACAAAAATTTCCACTTAACTCTTGCCTGAAGTCCTTCCTTTATTTTGTCTTAAAGTGTCTATGCTTTGGGTAACAAAGGGCTTTATGCCAAGTCCCAAGAAGTTTTTCATGCTATAGTTAGAGCTATAGAAAAAAATGGGAGGGGAAGATTGGAGAGTTGGAATGAACATTTGAAATATTTTTCAAGTGAGCTGACATTGGTATTCGGCTTGGCCTCCCTCTCCTGAGAGAAGCCACCATGCTAGAGTTGAGGTAGGGGGGACCTGGGCAACACTTTCCTTCTTGTTTTCTTCAAGGTGACTTTTCTTATGGTTATAAAAAGAGGAGGCACTGTGGTCTGGCACGTGGCTTCCGTGGCTCATGTGAAGGTGAGTGGGTGTGTGCAGAGCTGTTCACACTGTCTCTGGGGGGTGTTGCCAGTGCTGCTTACTCAGCTACCACCTTGCTTCTGCCTCAACACCACCTTCTTTCATGAGTGCTCCTATGGCTTGTTTTCAAGTCTGATCATTCAGGTTTTTATGAAATTGGCCCTCAGTAGACAGGCAGCTTTTAGCAGGCCACTAATTTTTTTGTGTGGTTTTTAATTACTTGAAATCAAGAACACTGAGTTTTGATGTCTAAATACAAAGGGTTCCCTTTTTATTATCTCTGTGGATACCAAGTACTGAAAAAGTCACTTACTGGAATTGCTTTACTTCTAGGAGTAAGGTTGGATTACAGACAACCCTACAAGTCTCAATAACCAGTATGTTGTTATCCTGACTGTAGGATTAACTCAGTCACCTAAGTATTGCCTTGAGAGAACATGACAAGAGGGACAAACTCTGGGTGCTACGGATCCCATTAAATGTACTGAAAGCTCTGAGATCCCTCTCCTGTGACTTGGCTTTGCACAGGAAGTAGAGGGTGGGAGGTGCGAGGAAAGTAAGAACTAGGGTTGAACACTAAGCAGGGCCTAAGAGTTAACTAAGGGCTGCTATTTGGATAGGGAACAAGAGCCTAAGAAACTTGGGGGCCCAGTCTTGTAAGACAACCTCATGCAATTTAAAAAATTTAGTGGGGCTGAGTTCACAGTCCCTGGCCCCAGGCCCTAATCTGTGGAGTGAGTATTTGGAGCTTCCATAGCCAGGCAGCTTCTGCCACCACTCCACCAGCTGTCAGCAGGAACTGAAACTCCAGCGTCATGGAGAGGTCAGGAGTAGGATTTTAGGACCATGCCTTGGAGCTCATAACTGGGCCTATTGCACAAAGACCTGGCACCTGATGAAGCCCAAAGATCCCTACCACCCTGTCAGTGCTCATAAACTGAGCCTGTAGACCTGCCCAGCGCTAGGCAGACAACTGTGCAGTGGTGTGTCAGGCTCATTTTGGTGTGTGTCACTGCCAGACTTGGGTGGGCTTGAAGGATACCCTGGGGACACTGTGGGTCCTAGGGACTGTGAGAGCCAAAAGTGACTAGCTGGGGACCAATCTGGATGGCCAAAAGGCTGCCTTTGTCACCTTCCTCCAACTTGAGCAGATAGCCAGGAATCAAAGGACTGTGTCTTGGAAGTATTAATTAAAGACAAAATGTAAACAAATTGTGTGAGAATTCATTTTCTTCAAAAGTATTATTTTTAAGCAAGGAGAGACTAGAAGAGGTGTAACTTAACTCAGAGTGTTGATATACTCTGGGTAGTCCTAATCAGTCTGACGATTTGGAACACAACAAGATTGCCCCATGTCACCACTTTCGTTCAGCATGATACTGAAGTCCCCAGGCAGAACAATTAGAAAAGAGAAAGAAATAAGGGCATCCAAACTGGAAAGGAGGAATTCAGTACATCACTCCCAGCTTTGGCCTGGCTCAACCCTGGCCATGGCAGGCTTTGATAAATGAATCAATGGGTGGGAGCTTTGTTGTCTCTCCATCTCTCTGTCTCCTGAATAAATGAATAAATAGACAAATAAATAAATGTAAATCTCAAAACAAAAATAACCTCGGTTTTATTCTTAATTTTTAGACAATGGACATAATTCATACTTCTGCAGATAAACATTTCCTTGATGGTTGTTAAATTTAAATTAAGAGGATTTCAGAATAGATTGTGTGATGACTTCATGACAAGTTTGCACAGATATTTTTATGAGCAAATTCTCTTAACCAGCTTTTTAAGTGAACATTCTACTCTTCCTCATAAATTTCAAGGCCTCAGGTGAAAGTATTTTGTGTTTCTAGTTAACTATAACTCTGTTTATGTGAAATTTTCTTCTTTAACATGGTGAAACTCTACTTGAATCAATGGCTACAATACGCCCTTTTTATGAATAGAATATTTATGTATTTATTTGAAAGAGTTAGAGAAAGAGAGAGAGAGAGCAAGCAAAAGAGATCTTCCATCTGCTGGTTCACTTCCCAGATGGCTACAGCCCTGCGTGAAGCCAGGAGCCAGGCATCTGAGTCTCCCACATGGGCGGCAGGGACCCAAGTATTTGGGCCATTTTCTGTTTCTCGTCTCAGGCTACGAGAAGGGAACTGGATCAGAAGTGGAGCATCCAGGACTCAAACTGGCCCTGATACAGGATGCTGATATCACAGGTGGCAGCTTTACCCACTAGACCACAAAGCCAGCTCCTAAAGATCAGCCATGGAGCTCTCACTGTGGACGTGTGTGTAAGGAAAGAACCAGAGAAGAAATTCTTTATTCTTTATCATAAGGAGCTAGTTGGTGTGTGTTTGTCATTGGAGCTCTAGTTTGAATGACAGCAACCCAATCTACACACAGGTAAGGAAGACAGGGAATTAATTGATTGTTCAGCTCCCTACCAATATCTTTCCTGCTTGTTAGCATTTCCATTCTCATTGGTCTGGCTGCTCATTTCCTGCACTCTTTGCTTGTGAGTTCTTTCTGGGCTTGTGTAGGAGAGAGTGGAAGTACTCTAGAATGAACCTTTAGGAAAATTCATCAGCCATTGACTGGAGTTACTGAACAAACATCCAAGCCCTCTCTTTTCTCAGGCATGTACCTACACTAAGTCCAGGAGTTCCCTAACAAGATCAAGCTCCACTCACCCAAAATGACAGTTTGCTTGATACTGCACCCTTTATTAGATTTTGTTCTGTTCCTTTCTCATTTTCTTATTCTCTTACTAGCATTTTCTGGCCTTAATTCTTAAATAAACTAATTGTACTATAAGCTTGTATCAAGGACTACTTCTGGGTGGGCTTAAAAGCAATTGGTTTTTCTAAGTGAGCAGTTTAAAGATAAATCTCAGCTACTGCTGGATGTAATGGTTTAAATAACAGCATTGAAATGATGAAGAACCTTGTTTGGCTCTTCCAGTCCTTTATCCTAGCTTCATTATCTTCCACTGGGTTCCATTGGGGGGAAGGTGGTTGACAATGACCTAGCTATAGATCCTTTTCTCCCAGAATACCAACACCAAAAGAACATTCTTCCCAAATTTTTATGATGGAAAGAAACTGACTCCATTGACCTTAATTAGTCCATGTCCACCATTAGTCCAATCAGTGTAAGAAGAGGGATGGACTACACTGGCTGGAATATTCCTAGGTCAAGTGTCTAATCCTGGGGCTGGGGTTAAGTCAGCTTCATTCATACCAAGTTCTTTGTAGATGAAGGAAGGGTGGATTTTCCAAGGAATAGTCATGTTATGTGCACAGAAAAAAAAGACAGAGGATTCTAGAAAGGTAAAAACTAGAAAGAGGCAAGATATTTATGTAGAACAAAATACAAGGCAAGTGTGGGTATCAAATAGGTGTCAAGGGCATTTGTGATATAGGTAAGACTATTGTCCAGGATTTGAGAATGGTACAAGGCATAGGAAAAGGAGAGATTCAATTCTTGTGAATCCATCATTGAACTCCATCTGTGAATCATGACCAACGTTATTCTGAAACATGAGACTACCATCAGTAGAAGTGAGGCACAGAAAAGCTCCACTGTGGTTAGCCAATGGCTTGCTGTAGTCTTGTATTAAGGTACCCAACAATACATATTGCATAGCATTGGTCAGAGAAATCATCAATAGCCTACCACATACTCTAATCATTTGGTAATCAGTAAACTTATGTATTTACTTATTTGGTAAGAACCCATTGATCATAATTAATGCAGTGTTGAGAATAATTTTAAAAGTAGCACTCATGTGATGGAGATAGCAAAATCTACAAGACACTTTGACCTACTTCTTATCTCTTGTCATATACTGCAAGATGATGGGACTGTGTCTTCTGTGTTTCATTTGCTTGTTCTTCATTAGTCTATGCAATTTATATTTTATCTTTTTTGTTATCTTCTTGCATTATTACTGAGTGCTGATTCCAATTGTCTACAACCCATATACACTTACTGTCATATGATTTATTACTTGAGGACTTTCCAGAGTTGAAGAAATAAATAGCTGTCATTTGGCTATTGTTATGAGGTTTTTGAGAAAGGCATGAATATAACACCAAAATACTAGCATCAAGAAGCTTTCCTATTAGGGAAAAAAGTAGACCAAATATTATAGATACCCAATGGTCTACTTAGATATAAAGGGAGAAATTAGGCAGCAAATTGGATAGAGAGCACTGTTCGTAGTCTTCCTTAAGTATAATTCAGTGCCATTTTATACATATAGATCCTCATTTTTAAAAGCATGAAATAGCTTTTAGGAGATAAAAATCTCCAATTGCAATCCAGAGCACTGCTAATTTGTCAATATTTCTATATAATTTCTCTGTTTACAGTGAAGACACAAAGAGTATTGAAAGAGGAAAGGATTTGGAATTGGCCAGATTTGATTCACATTCTGGCCTTGTCATGTATGAACTTAGGATCTGTAACATGTTTCAGGCCTCTGAGCCTCAGTCTCCCCTTCTTTGTGTTTTTAAGGATATATTTATTTATTTGAAGGAAGAGTGACATACAGAGAGAGATCTTCCATCTGTTTTTTTCATTCCCCAAGTGGCTACAATAGCCAAACTGGGCTTCACTGAAGTCAGGATCTAGGAACTCCATCCAGGTCTCTCACGTGGGTGGTAGTGACCCAAGTGCTTGGGCCATCCTCTGCTGCCTTTCCAGGTGCATTCACAGGAAGTTGGAACAGAAGCGGAGTAGCTGAGACACCAACTGGCACTCTGATAAGGGGTACTGGTATTGCAAGCAGTGGCTTGACCCGCTGTGCCATAATGCCAGCCCATTTCCTTTTCTTTCCTGAGTTGCCATGATTGTAAGAACGATTGGACAACATCTGTCTCACAAATCTGTGAAGATTGAAGAGATAATAAATTTATCTATGGGGGACTTTAAAAATTGTGGAAAGATGGAAATAATAGAAAAACTCATTTTGTTGCAAAATAACTTTGAAATATGCATAAGGTTTTTTTTCAATAATAAGCGTTTTCCATGAAAATTTTGAGAGACCTTTTGGATGCATTTATTTAAAATTTTTTTCAACAAAATAAACATCTTTTTAAATTTCATTTTCTACTAATTTTTTGCAGTACTCTTGTACTAGTACTTGTGCTAGTGTACAAACAAGTTTACAAATATTTTTAAATTTACTTATGGAGAGAGAGAGTGGGCTATCATCCACTGGTTCACTCCACAGGTGCTTGCAAAGAGTAGGGCTGTGTCAGGACCAAAGCCAGGGACTTCAAACTCAATCCAGGCCTCCCATGTGGGTAGCAGGAACCCAATTACTTGAGGTTTGCCTTGGCAGAAAGCTCAGGAGGCAGAGCTACGAATTGAATCAAGAAACTCCATCTAGGATGCAGATGTCTTAACTGTTGTCTTTGCTGCTAGGCTGAATATCCACTCTTATAAATATATCTAAATGAATAACTGAAGATGTTCTCAGTAGAATAAGATTAGGATGGTGGCATCATAAAGTGACAACTTCAAGGGGAAAATATTGGCTACAGGACAGTAACAGGTAAAGAATAGTAACTAAAGACACAATGTAAACAAATTGTGTGTGGATTTATTTTCTTCAAAAATATTATTTTTAAGCAAGGAGAGACTAGAAGAGGCGTAACTTAACTCAGAGTGTTGTTATATTCTCAATAGTCCTAATCAGTCTGACAATTCATTTTCTATTTTGTTATAATTAAAAGAAGATAGAATGATTTTTGTTCAAGCAGAAATAAACATACAACCATGAAGAGAATTCTCTCCATATTTCTTTCTGGGAAAATCATATAACACTTTGCTTCTCTGTCTCTCTTGGGCATAAGAAATATGTTTGGGTGGCACTGGGCCATTTTGCTTTATTCCTTATAAGGAAGAAAGCTATAATGGAAATTTCCTCTAGAATTCTAGCTGTCTTTTTCATAGCTAAAACAAATTTGTGGTTTATTTTTTCTCAAATATCTGTTACATAGCCTAGGCGAGTCCTTTGCCTTAAGAAGAGATTGACACATCTAAATTCAGAGTAAATGAATTTAGCAAGAAAATAGAGGGAATTTTATAGAGATAAATAATATGATCCACAACGAAAAACATCTTTTTGTCTATAAACATAGCATCACATAAGTCATACAGTTAAAAACCATACTACACTACAAGGAAAAATAGACAGAAATACAGTAATAGTAGGTTGTTGCTGTGCATTATTGACAAATCCTAAAACAATGAGTAAAGTTATGGAAACCAAAGAGCCCATGAAACAATTATAAAGATTGTCAGCAATCTTAATACAAATAAAATCATGATAGATTCCTAAAGGCAGTAAGAACACAGACAACATACTCTGATGAGATTGCAATGAAACAAGAAATTGACCACAAAATGAAAATCCCTGACAATAATCCTCATTGTCTAAACATTAATATAAAAGTCTCAGATAAAAGAGGAAATCAAATCTCATATTGATGAATCTTATCTACAAAGCATTATTAATAAAAGCCTGCAATATGAAGCTATAGGATTATTCGAAATATTTAGGGAAAATTATTGTCTTAAAATTTAAGTTGACAAATAAGAATAAATGACAACGAAGTAATGAATGGCATAACCAATCTAAGCAATATAAAGGAATGAAGCAAACTCAAGACAAACAGAAGGAAATGACTACTAATAAAGGAACAATGAAAAGATTGAGGAAACAAATGAAAGCTATGGTTATTAAAAATACTATAAACTACTAGCCAATAATTTCAAGGAACAATGATTAAAATGAAGAAAATAAGAAATGAAGATGGCAATACCACATACACAAAATAAATAAGTAGTTATTATCAGATATTTTGCTTCATTTTATGAAAATAAATTTAATAAACTGAATTAAATGGGTAAATAAAGTATAAGCTACCAAAATTGATCTATCTAAAGAAACAGAAAATCCAAAAGACTGGTTAGATAAAACAGAGAAACTTGTTCAAAATTATATTCTATTTTGTACACTTCCGACACACAAAATATTACTGAATCCAACATTTTAGAGAACACAAATCCCCAAAGATATGGAAACTGTTTTTGGAATATAGAAAAATATGGGAAAGCTTCAGAATATTTATGTGAAGTCAGCATAATTATTTTAACATGACAAAGAATAATCTAAATAATATAATAATACAATAATAATTAAAGAAATATAAGTAGTATTTAGAAATCTTCCATATATTTCACTATAAAGAAAAATCTGTCTCAACTAATTCTACTGGCAGGTTCTATCAACCATTTAAGAAGCACCCATATGATTAACAAAAAATGCATTTGTAGAAAATAGAGGAAATGGGACTATTTCTTCCTTTACACAAAATCCTTAAGTAGCACAGGAAACAAGCATTATAAATCAGTCTCATTCATGAATTCAAATGTATCATCCTAAATAAATTGTAAACAATCTAAATCCAGTAATGAAAGTGAACATTTATGTATACATATGTGTACTATGTAACAATGGCATTGTTATATGCATGTTTTTAAAGTATCATTGCCATACTGGATTCATCCAAAAAGATGCAAAGCTGATTTAATACTATAAGTTGATTTAGTTCATACTTTCTAGAGGATCACATCATTATATGCAAACAAAATTTGTTAAAATTTAATACTCAGTCATGAAATAAAACTCAGTAAACCAGGAAAGGGAAGAAAACTTTCTGGTAAAATGCCCCCAGAAACACTACAGGTGACACCCTAATTCATGGTGACATGTTGAAAACACTCTTCAAAATCAGGAATGAAGCAAGAATGCCCTCTGTCACCACCCTTTTACTGGTTGTCATAAGTAATACAGAATAAGAAAAAGAGCAAATTTGCAGATTAGAAAGGATAAGGTGTCAGGCTGATAGTCTCCAAGGTCCTGCACCGTCCCCTGCCTTCATTTCTTCGTGTTCTGCCCAGCCTCGCTTCCTCTTGCTGTTCCTCCAAGAAAGGAGTCAAGGTCTTGTGTTCCACAGCACACTGGGGGGACTGTAGTCCACAGCGATGTACTACTCACTATGTAGAGCACTGGATGAGAGGGGCTGGTAGGCTCCAAGCAGACAGATAAAAGGAAATGGAAAGATTAGTCATCTGGCTTTGATCAGTTTACTGTGTGTGTATGTTTTGAGATATTGCACTGTATCTCATAAAAATGCACATTTAACATGTGAATAAAAAATTAAATAAAATAATAATAAAAAAGAGGAACAGGCATTTGGCACAGTGTTAAGTTGCTACCTGGGATTCCTCATCCTATATTGGAGTGCCTGGGTTCAAGTCTCATCTCTGTTCCCGATTCCAGCTTCCTACTAAAGTGCACCCTGGCGGGTAGCAGATGATGGCTCAACTTGGGAGACCTGGATGGAGCTGCTGGCAAAGCCCTGGCTATTGTGGGCATTTAGGGGATGAATTAGCAGATGTGAAATCTCTGTGTCTCTGTGTCTCTGCCTTTCAAATAAAATAAATATCAGGAAAAAAATCTAAAAGTGAACTCATCAAGCACCTACCTCAGAGCCGCTGTGCTTGCTCTTCCTGCTGCCTGCAACTGTAACCTGAGGTGTCTTCCTCTCACCACGCACCCCTTCAGGTCCTTGCGAAAATCTCTTTCTCCGTGTGGTCTTTGCCCTATTTAAAAAATCAATCATCCTCTCCTCCTCTGCTTTCTAACTCTCATCTTTCCCTGTCCTGTTCTATTTTCTCCAAAGGATTTCTGGCCATCTAACATTCTGCATATTTACTTCAGATGTCTGTCTCTTCCTCTGAGAATATAAGCTCCACTAGGGCAGGGCTGGCTCACCCTCCCTCCCTTCCTTCCTCCCTCCCTCCTTCTCTCCCTCCTTTCTTCCCTCCCCCCTCCCCCCTGCACTCCCTCCCTCCCTCCCTCCCTCCCTTCTTTCTCCCCTCCCTCCCTCCCTCCCTCCCTTCTTCCCTCCCTCCCTTCTCCCCTCCCTCCCTCCCTTCTTCCCTCCCTCCCTCTCTCCTCCCTCCCTCCCTTCTTCTCTCCCTCCCTCTCTCCCTCTCTCCTCCCTTCCTTCCTTTTTCCCTCCCTCCCTCCCTCCCTTCCTTCCTCCCTTCCTTCCTTCCTTCCTTCCCTCCCTCCTCTTTCCCCATCCCCTCTCCTCATCTCTTCTCCTCTGCTTCCCAAATTCATTGCTGAATTCCCTAGACCTTGATGGTACCTAGAACAGAGAAGGCACCTAATTAATGTTTATTAAATAAAGGAAGATCTATTTAGAAAATCCAAAAGATTATAAGAATGAATAAGAGTTTGGAAAGATTTCTTTAAGTGAAATCTATATAGAATGTTATTTGACTTTACACCACAAGTCAACTAGAAAAAAAATTTGAAAAACATTTTTCTTACAAAAGTAACAACAATTTAAAGTACTTACGATTTTCAAGGTAAAAACTGTAGATTCTTTTGAAAGGTGTAAAAGCAAACTGAAAGAAGTGGATAAATACACCACATCCTTGGATAGAAATTAAACACAGTAATTTTACTTTTTTTCAAATTGGTCTCCAGATTTGAAGCAATTCAATATAAGTTCCAACAGTGTTATTTTTGTGGAATGGATTTTTTAAGATTTAAAAGGGTAACCAAAATATTCCTAAAGAAGAAAACAAGACTGAGAGATTTTCCTTATCAGAAATCACTATAAATCCATTGGGATTTAAAAATATGCTGTTGACATAGGGATAGAGAAGTAGATAAATGGAACTGAGGACATATCCCACACAAACCCACACACGTATGAAATGTGGATTTATCACAGATCAGTGAGTCAAAATCATTTCATTTTGATGTAGTTGAATTTATCAGTATTTTCCTGGTAATGTTTGTGCTTCTTATGTCTTGATAAAGAAATCTCTTAAGACTCTTCAATAATTAAGGTATTCTCCTAAATTATTTTCTTAAAGTTGTATAACTTTTCCTTATATTTATGTCGGCAATCCAGTTGAAACTCAGATTCCATGCAGAACATGAGGTAAGGTTCCACTTTGAGTTATTTATTTTTCCACAGGTGGAATCAATAGTTAAGGCCATCTTTGCCTCACTCATTTGCAATGCTCATATTGTCATAAATCAGGTCTCTGCACATATGTGGGTCTGTTTCCTGTGCTTTCCATGCTGGCATATATAAATATGAAAAGATGTCCAACCTCGTTAGTCACGGAAAGGCAAATTAAAACATTTCATATTCACCAAGTTGGCAAAAGGCTACTTTTTGGAGCCAGATGAACTCAGGCATTTATACAGACATGAAACAGTAGAGACATTCATTTATCCCTCATGAGAAGGCATGTTCATCATACCATTTTAGAAAAGCTTGGCATTACTTAGTAAATTTGAACTTCTCTGACCCAGCAATTCAATTCCTAAGCATATCCCTCAAAAGAACTCTGGCACAAGTCCACCAGGAAGGATACAGAAAAATAACAACAGTACAGTCTGTAAACTAAAAACCTGAAGTAAGTTAACCATTTTCACCAATAGACCGGGTAAATGACTTATGTTATATTTCTATTCATACAATGGAATATAGATAGGAATGAAACAGAATTACCTTCAGTTATACATATCAACAGAGGGAGATTTGAAAAATATACCACAGGGGCTGGTGTTGTGGCACGGCTTGCAATGCTACAAGCATCCCTTATCAGAGTGCAGGTTAGTGTCCTGGCTGCTCTGTTTCCAATCCAACTCCCTGTTAATGTGCCTGGAAAGCAGTGGATGGGGGCCCAGGTGCTTGGACCCCTGGCACCTATGTAGGAGACCCCAGTAGGGTTGAAGGTTCCTGGCTTTGGCTTGGCCCATCCTTGGTGGTGTGGCCGTTTGGAGAGTGAGCCAGCAGATGGATAATTTTTCTTTCCTGGTTGCTCCCTCTCCCTCTCTGTCTCTATGCCTTGCAAATAAACAAATAAATCTTCAAAACTAAAGTACCAGAATTGAAAGAAAGTAGTCACAGAATAATACATGAAATATGAACATTAGATGAGTGGGGACATATATAGAAATAGTAAATCTATAAAGAAAGGCAGGGGAATGATTTATGGAAAAATTCAGAATTATGGTTACTTTTGAAGTGGGTTGAGTCGAGAGGGGACTGTGTTCTAGGGGTTGCTAAATGTATAGTGGGGACATTATAAAATTATTTTTAAGCTAAACCTATGAATATATATCACCTTTCATAGCTATCTTTTATATAATATTTTAAAGAAAATTACAATACAATATGGTAAATGCTAAATAAGAATCATTTTTTAAAGAGTTATAAATGAAGATTAGAATAATTAAACAGTTACTAAAGAAGAAAATCCAGGTATACAGTAGGTGTGATAAGCCAGGAACCAGGCCAATAGGACTTGGCTGGCTTTGTGGTCTGGGCCAGGACACTGAAAGACCAAGTGGATAAAACTCTTAGGACAAGAAACTGGACGGTGGTGACAAATGATCCCTTAGTAGTGCTAGTGATGCACTGACAAACTTGTGACCCAGTTCATGTGTGTGTGTGGTCTTCATGAGGAAGAAAACTCGCACTTTCTGAGTGCGTTGATTACTAAATATCACTCTATCCATCCCGCATTCTCAGGATCATTTGCATTGATTGCAATTTTGATTGATTTCTTTATGAAAGCCACCTTTCAATTTTCCATAATATTTCTTCAAGTTATAACCTAAAGTTTGTTATTTTTAATATTTTCTAGAAATAGTCAAATCAAGCTGTGGAGACTCTTGTTTGAACATATGAACAGAAAGTTACATTCTCACTATTTTTTTTTTTAAGATTTATTTGTTTACTTGAAAGGCAAAGTTACAGAGAGGTAGAGGCAGAGAGAGAGAGACAGAGAGAGAGAAAGAGAGAGAGGTCTTCCATCTACTGGTTCACTCCCCAGGTGGCTGCAACAGTTGAAGCTGCACTGATTCAAAGCCAGGAGCCAGAAGCCTCCTCCAGATCTCCCACACAGGTGCAGGGGCCCAAGAACCTGGGCCATCTTCTACTGCTTTCCTAGGCCATAGCAGAGAGTTGGATCAGAAATAGAGCAACTGGGACTCCAACCGGCACCTACATGGGATGCCGGCACTGGAGGCGGCAGTTTTACCCACTACGCCACAGCATTGGCCCCCATTCTCAATATTTTTAAGTGTAACAATCTATTTCTGATTCTGTTCGGTTTATTCCTTATATCTAGTAAAGTTGGTTGTTAATCATACCTTGAGATTACAGTAAACCTTACAAGATTCATAGCAAAAGAATGTCTATTAAAGTATTTCCTTCTCAAATTAAAAATAAAGAAAATACCAGTAGTTTCTCTCCAAAGAGAAGCAAAGTTATAGCTGCATTGAATTGAGTTTTTGAAAATAATTTTTGTGTTTCAACACTATAAATGAAGAAATATGTCTTTCAATGCTGTTACTACTCTTGTGTTCAACTTCTCCAGAGTTCTTCAGTCCAGCTCCCCAAGAAGGAGGATGCAAAATGGTACATCTGTTCTTCCCTCTCCTGCTGTCCTGACACTAACTCAAATCACTTGAGTCCAGGTTGCAGATCTTACTTAACTTCCACCCATTCTCTGTGGAAATAGGCCAATTGGTTTAAACTCAATTTTTGAGCTATGAAAGTTCCAAAGATCTTGCAAATCACCCTGGCGGTTCATCCATCCTGGGCAACTGTTGCTCCCTCCATTTCATTCAGAAGCAGGACACAAATGCCTGGTATGCTCATTGCCAGCTCCTTAGACCTTTTTCTGAAATTCACTCAGTCTTGGCCACTTAGTTTTCCTGGAACTCTTTTGGGATACAATGGGCAGAGTAAACAACAAGGAATGAAACCAAGCCCACATTCTGATTCTGAGAAAATCCCTCCCCTAGCAAGAAATCAAGTATGGGGGATGGGGAGGGGAGGAGAAAGAAAGGAGTAAACTGTTCGACCAGTTCTCTGTGATGTTGAAGGAAATGACTTCAGCTATTGGCAGAAATTGAGAAATCTTTATCACGTTGGGTCCACACGTAGATGCTTCCTTCGTAGTGTAAGATTCAGGCCTTGTCAGTCTGATTTATTTACCACGTCTCAAGAATCTATACTCAGCCAGCTTGCAATTGACCCCCGTAACATAGGCATCATTGCTCTCAGAGGAAAATCTGAAAGAGAAGCTTGAGTTTGTGAAGTGAAAGAATCTGCTCTGAAAAATGACAGCTCATCACTGTCAAAAGGAAAAGTACAGCACATGTGAAGTTTTAATTGGCTTTATTTGGGAATCAAGCAACAAACTCATTCCATAACACAGACTGGGTGTTCTCATGAACCAAGCAGAGGAGATTGGTTTTAGATACTGAAAAGAGTTGAGGAAAGTAGAAACAGAGAAGAAAAAAAAAACAGGTTGCTTAAAGTTACTTTTATTTTAAAGGTCCAAGCAGTCCTACCATGCTAGAGTAAACCACCGATTTCTCTCTGGAATCTTAGGAAGCTCAGGCAAACACTTAGTTTCAGTTAGGAGACAAAACTTGAGCTTGAGTGACTCCATTTTGTTTGGTCTGTTGGACCCTGTACAAGAGATCAGTCCAAAGCAGTAATTTTTTAATGCATTTTATTTAACAGCATACATGCCTTCATTGGCTGCTGAAACAGGAATAGGGATTTCAGTCTTTGGGACCACTCAGAAATGCCCTGTGTCCATGACATTTAAGGAACAATCTGTTTGTAGCAGTAGGCACACGACACTGAAGCTGGGGCCGATTGTATCAGGCTCCACTTTCCTTCCCTGAGTTTTCATTTTCTTTGTTCTGTTGCAAAAATTATAAGTGAACCTCATCTAGAGATTAACTCATGAAATTCACAAGGCTTAGGCTTGTCCTGCAGGACTCCAATAACAAGGCTGAGAACCTAATGACTATCAATGATAGACTGTTTTTTGAGATCCTTTCTGGAAGGTGCTATCAATCGACCTATGGATTTCAGAAGGACCAGAGCCCACTTTGCCATAATAGTATTTTCAGAGCACCTTGACCTCCTAGTGTTGATCAATCCAAGGAGGACCATGAGCTCAGGGGACCAGAGACCCACACATAAGCAGATCTCAACTTAGTCAGATTCACCACCCTGAATCCTTGAAGGAGTTTGGGAATTGATGGATAGCTACCCATACTCCTTGCTCTGTGCATTACAAAATAAACTCCTGCTATATTCCACCACCCCTTACCTAATTGAAAAGGAAGTGCCAGTGTTTGTCTTGTTGCGTATCAGGCAAGTGAACCCAGGGTTTTTGGGTTCTATAGCAGTGCTGCTGGTAGAAATCACTCAAAAGAAACATATGTCTGTAATAATACACTAGGAGTGCTATCACAAGTGATTATAACTGTGATGGAAAAATGTAAGCGAAACATGAAAAATAAATTTATTTATTTTTCAGGTCATATAATAAATCCTGAGAAGCCTAAGGAAAAACAGGCCATAGTAATGAAAAATTAGAAAATTTATTCAGTTTATGAGAAGAAGGCTGTCAACTTTCCAGAAACAAAGCTTGGAATCTGAAAGCCAATGTTTTTTTTCTTTAATTTTGGGGACTGTTGAAATAATCCAGTAAATCAGTTTTATTAACTTGTACTCTCTTTTAAATAATAAACAAAATTGTCAATTTATTTTAGATGAACAAAATCAGTGGCATGAGGCCGACAATGTGGATCAGCCAGTTAAGCCTGCACCTGCAATGCCAGCACCCCATATTGGAGCACCAGTTTGAATCCCGGTGGCTCTGCGTCTGATTCAGATCCCTGTGAATGTGCCTGGGAAAGCAGAGGAGGACGGCCCAAGTACATGGGCTGTGCCATCATGGGAAACCAGGGTGAGGTTCTGGGCTCCTGGATTCACACTTGGCCCGGCCCAAGTACATGTGCTGTGCCACCATGGGAAACCAGGGTGAGGTTCTGGGCTCCTGGATTCACACTTGGCCCAGCCCAAGCCATTGAGGCCATTTGGAGAGTGAACCAGTTAATGAAGACTTCTTTCTCTGTCTTACCTTTATCTCTGTCATTTTGTCTTTCAAATAAATAATCTTAAACAACAACAACAACAACAAAAACCAATATCATTTTTGTTACCATATGCTAGTATATTCCAGATTATTATACAAAGATTCCTTTAAGTGGTTTTTTTTTTTTTTTTAGAGATTTATTTATTTGAAAGTCAGAGTTATACAGAGAGTGAAAGAGAGGCAGAGAGAGAGAGAGGTCTTCCATCCGCTGGTTCACTCCCTAGTTGGCAGCAACAGCTGGAGCTGCGCCCATCCAAAGCCAGGAGCCAGGTGCTTTCTCCCGGTCTCCCATGTGGGTGCAGGGACCCAAGGACTTGGGACATATTATACTGCTTTCCCAGGCCATATCAGAGAGCTGGATTGGAAGTGGAGCATCCGGGTCTCAAACCGGCACCCATATGGGATGCTGGCACTGCAGGTCAGGGTATTTACCCGCTGCGTCACAGTGTCAGCCCCTAAAGTGTTTTTAATTCCCTTTTCATTTAGCTTTTCTTGAAAGTTTGTATTTGAAGTAATAGATAAGATAGGAGGCACTTAGGAAATATTGAGAGAGTTGCACTTATGATCTGTTCACATAAAATAATTCGCAGAACTCTTAGTTTCCCTGGCTTAATTAGACATTGAGGCTAAAACATAGGGAGCAGTGAAGGGGGCTGGATGTGCTTCAAAAAGAGAAAAGCGATGGTACTTGTGAGCAAATTCATGGATGGGTTATCAATTTCGAAGCTTACTTAAAACATAGAAAGTTGTGTTCTTTAAGAACTAATAGGGTCTCCCACACAATTATTCGTAGTTCCTTCCCAAACTTCCCTTCTCCCTTCATAAATTATGCTGTGCACAGTCTTTAAAAATTTTTACTATTTTTAAACAATAACAAAGCACTAGGGGTGTGTTTTGGTTCTGCAGCTGCAAGGGGAGTTATTGTTCTTGTCCACTTGAAGTGATGAGATTCTGAGAGTTCAACTGCAAAGAGGTTAATGACTTCTGGCAAGTGGCTTTGCAGAGACCTCTGGGGTTTGCGTGACACAGGACATGCATTTCCGAAGCAAAGGGAAACAAGGCAAGATTTGGTTACCTCACTTTTTGAAAAATGGCCTGTAGAGGATACAGCGATGGGAGCTATCAGAATGACTGTGTTGAAACAGCCATGAGCCATTCACTCAGCAGAGGAATGAGGAGTCATCAGAGGAGATGATACTGTAAAGAAGGAGGAGGAGGGGGAGGAGAAGGAGGAGATGGGAATGGAAGTGCGGCTGTTCTTAAAGGGTATTCAGGTGACTCTCCCACGTCCCAGTGGAACCGCTGTTCCCTTCCTACACTGGTATTGTTCACTCAGGGCCTGCACCCAGCACAGGGCTTGATGATGTCTTACTCTCTCCCTGAAAGGATCCTGTAACAATCTGGATTGAGAATCAAAGTGATCTTAGAGACCAGGTGCCTGTCCAATTCAATATCAACACTAACTTTGGGGATTTACTTTTGGTGAAGAAGAATTTGGGGATGATGGAATTTCTGGCATCTTAAAATACAGTTGTTACATCAACAACAGGAGTCACTGTGCATTTACTCCCCATGTGGGATCTCTGGCCTTAATGTGTTGTACTATGCAAATTAATATAGAACTAGCATTCAAACAGTACTTTATACTTTGTGTGTCTGTGTGGGTGCAATCTGCTAAAATCTTTACATAGTATATACTAAGTTGATCTTCTGTATATAAAGATAATTAAAAATAAATCTTAATTAAATGGGATGGGAGAGGGAGTAGGAGATGGGATGGTTTGTGGGTGGGAGGGAGGTTATGGGGGAAAAACTGCTATAATCCAAAAGTTGTACTTTTGAAATTTACATTTATTAAATAAAATTTTCTAAGAAGGAAAAAAAAAGAAATAAAAAAATACATTTGGCAGCCCCACATGTGAAGTGATCTCTTGCTCCTGCCAAGTCGACCTGGAGTATCCCATATCCCAGTTCAAAAGGGAAGGGATTTTTCTACTTCCAAGCCAATGCCAGGAATAAACATAAGATAAGTGGAAGAGTGTAGAGTTTTTCATTTCCTACTAGTTGTGTTTCCAACTAGATGTGTTGCCTTCTCAAATACAGAGATGCTTTCAATCGTTGCACCTTATCAAGTATTTTTGGGATTTCTTTCATCTATGTCATTACACAAGGGTACTTTAAAAAGTGTAGAAAAAGGACTATGCATAGTTTTTTCAGAATATGCATTTTTATTAACTTTGTGAAAGTAACTCTAATAAATAAATAAGTCTTTAAGAAAAAGAAAAAAGTAACTCGTATGTTAATATATGCTCATACTACCATTCAGCACCTTCATGGGCCTCCCTGTACAGCTAAGTCCATTAGATTATTTCCATCTGGGGAAACTCATGCTTTAGTTCCATTTCAGATACCCATGTAGTGCCATGTAAATGCTTCTGCTCACTTGTTTTCTTTGTATTCTTTTTGTGTAACTAAACCACTTGACCAGAACATCAGGGTGGTATCTGCACTGATAACATGCAGGAAGAAAGCCGTCATTTCTAGAACTTTTTCGTGACCTGGGGGAGCTGGTAGAGAACCAAGCAATTGGCTCTTGGCCAATTTTTATCTGAACAGAACTGCAGACTTGGCAGTGCTTTTTCCGGGGGTTAAAGCAATTCTGTCAAATTTCTCTACTTTCCCATCCTCACAGCCTCCAGAGGTATTTCACAAGAACAGATGTTGATGAGACATTTCCCCCTCTAGGACTGGAGTAATAGAGAATGCCCAAATTGACCCTCACTAAAGAGTAATGAGGAACCTCTGAAAATGGGTGCTCCACCAAAGACAGGAACTCTGCAAAAACAGTTCTTGTAGTATGTTTGCCTTTTCTCTGAGGAACGCTTCGTATTTTTCATTGGCTTTACAAATAAAAGCCTGACCCAAGAAATGCTAAATCACAGGAGACTGAAAGCTTTGAGAGAAGGACTGTGCTCTGAGGGAAAAGGACTCCAAAGGTGCAGCAGATTGATGATGAACCATCTGACCATTTGGTAATGTCATCTGGTTCGACACCACATGAAACAGACACAAGATGTACAATGATAATTGGCTTGATTCATTTGGCGAATATGCACACTCACCTAGCTTCTGCTTGGTACACAGAAATCCACATAGATGGAATTTGTCCTATTTCAGGCATTAAGGGGAACGGAAACTGACCTGATACCTTTCTGAAGCTTACTTCCCCAGCCAGAGTTAGGGGTATTCTCAAAGATGGTGGGGCACAAGTGGTATAACCTAAGGGAAGGCCTCTTGATAGAGTTTAAATTTCCACCCTTCCTTCATGTTAGCTTGAGTGGTTGCTTTTCTAACACCTAACACTAAAATTTGAATGAATCAGAGACATTCTTAGATCTTTAACTCCTTTAACTTTAAATCGTCTTTATTTATGCTAGTTCTGATGGCTAAAAGAGAGCTGGTATGATTTTAACCAAGGAGGAAATGAGGACACTGGCTAAATCCTAAACACACATTTAGCTATATATCTTATCATACTCCCATTTTTCCCCTAGTGGGATAGCATATAATATTTCAATATAGCAACATTTCATGATTGTTTTACCCTTTAGCAGATGTTAAATGGGAAATTAATGTGAAGAGAGGTATGAAACCACTTATTGTTTATGTTGGTAAAACCTCTTAGCAGAAAACATCAGTGGTTTATTATTTTCATTTAAAGGATAATTTTTAAAAAAACTGGAGACTGAACAACTATTTGGTGAACCTAAATGTATCAGAATTATATATTTCTAATACATTATTCTATATATGGAAAATTAAATGCATATTATGTGCATCTCATGAATATTAGAAATTCACTCTAAAATCATGTAAAAAAATTTTATCCGGAAAAATCAGCTTAACATATTGGATTTTGTTGACTAATTTGATAAAGAAGCTAAAGGAATCAAAAACAACATTCTGAAAAGCATTTATAGAATAATGGTATTGCTTTTGCTTCCTCCCACCTTATTGAGGAATAATTGACAAATAAAAGTTGCCAATTATTTAAGACATACAACATAATATTTTGATACACTTAAACATTATGAAAACACACATAGTCTATCTGCATTCTTTTGTGGCTCACTGAGCTCCTTTAATATGAATATTTTGAATTATTTGTAAGGCAGGGTCATTTGCTGGTTCTTTGTTTTGTTCCTTTAATGGTGACATGTTTCCCTGTTTATTCATGAGCTTTGTGGTGTTGCACTGGTATCCACACATTTGAGGATGTATGTAGTTACCTATTCCAGTCTTTACAGACCAGCTTTGATAGGGAAATCCACCCACAGAATCTGGGTGGTCCAGCTGCCAGAGTCCATGTGTAGGCTGGCTTCAGACATTCTCAGACTGGCTAGCCTAGTGTCTGAGTCAGCGACTCAATGAACCCGCTTCCAGGCTTCACAAGGGGCTTGCCTTCTGCCAGGGGTCGTGAGGGGAGACCTCAGGACAACAAAGAGCAACCTGAAGCCTAAGTGCATGAAGGCTGTTGTGTTGAGTTGGACCTGGAGCCTGGGACTCCAGGAGCAAACTTGGTACCAAAATTCACAGGGGTGGGCCTGGTGCTGGGTGATGTGGTAAAGGTGATTTTTTACTTTGCTCTCCTCCTATGTGGAAGGTATTTCTTTCTGTAGTGTGCTTTGCAGACTTTGAGAAAGGGTGGCGTGTGTTATATGAAACTTTCCTTCCTATACTCTTCAATGTATGTTTTCATATTTCTGTGTTCCATCCAGGTGCTGTAACCTCTCACCTGCATTCCCTGGCTCCTATGTAGCTCTTTTCATGTGGATAGTTATTCAAATTAATGTCTCCCTGAGACGATGGGTATTGGCTTCTACTTTTTCAACTGACTACCTAATTGACATTACACCATTTCTGATCCAATAATCAATGGCATATTATTGCAAACAATAGTTTCTTATAAGTATTTCTTTATCAGAAGAAAAGACTTTATTTTGTACCAACTCTTCTTATCAAAAACTTTAATATAAAAGTTAGCTGTTTTTCCTTTTAACAGATAATCCAAACTATTAATTCTTAGGTAAAAGTGCTTACTCAGCAACTATTGCATATGAGGGTGCAAACCAGGGTTAACTTGTGCCAGGCCATAGCTGCTGATTTTTCCCAAGATAATGACACTCTACCAATCATTTTTCTATCAAAGAAATCCATACTTCAGCCTATTGAGAGCTAACTAAGAAACAAATTACAACCGATATCATGGCTGAGTTTGGCTCTTAGGTCACATCTACCCACAGGGTAGGCAGAGTGAAGTCATTGAAACAAATGCTAAATAAGTAAAATATTATTAAAGAAGAGGGATTGCCTAGCTGAAGTGACATCAAGATAAAGGAAAAAAACTGGAAGAGGGGAAACATGCATGGCCCGCTCATGTAGTGAGAGGCAGCAGGAGTTTGAAAGGTCTCATAAGCTTTGTCAGATCTGGGTCAGAACAAAGACAAATGTCCTACAAACTTATGGCTTGAAAGTGCATGAATAATGAGTGATTTTTATGCAGTGGTTTAAATTGTCCAGAGTACTTTCCAGCAAGTATATTTAATGCTCAACAACAAATCTAAGAACCTTTCAGGACTGGGTCTATATTTTTTTTGACTTTTCTACCCCTGTGGTTTTTGCTGTGCCTAGAATGTAATAGATACACAGGAAAATGTTAATCAATGAATGAAAGAAATTAATATGAGTTAGTCAAAACCACTTGTGTATAGAGAAACTTGAGTTCAGTCTTGGTCTTCTGATTCCAAATCCCTTTTTCTTTTTATCAGGTTAGCTTTAATCTTTCCTATGGAGAAAAAGCCAAATCTTTGGGGTATGTCTTTTGATTTTTTTCCTGATTTCAAAACAAAGGCTTGAGAGTTCTAAAGTACTTATATTTTATTATATTACTTTTAAACAGTGAAGCTAGCTATTTTAAAACTAGGTGCTGGATGGGGCTGCTGTTGTGGTATAGTGGGTTAAGCTGCTACCTACCATATGGGTGCCACTTTGACTCCTGATTGCTCCACTTCTGATCCAGCTCCTTGTTAATGCTAAAAATCTAAGTGCTTGGGCCCCTGACATCCATGTGGGAAACCCAGATGAAGCTTCTGACTCCTGGCTTCAGCCTGGCCCAGCGATGACCATTGCAGCCAGTTGGGAAGTGATCCAGCAGATGGAGGATCTCTCTCTCTCTTCCTCTCTCTGTCTCTGTAACTCTGCCTATGAAATAGCTAAAATAACTCTTAAAACAAAATTAGGTGTAGGAAATTTTTTTTCTATAAAGGGGCATGTAGTAGATATTTAGGATTTTTAGGCCATAAGTCTCTTGCAACTCCTGAACTGTACCATTTTAGTGCAAAAAGCAAACATAGAAAACATGTAAACAAATGGGCATGCCTGTGTTCCAGTAAAACTCTGTGAGCAGTAATATTCCAATTTCACCTAATTTTCTTGTGCTACAAAATATTATTCTTCTTTTAATTTTGTAAAACCACTTAAAAGGATAAAACCAATTTTCAGCTCATAGGCCCAACAAAATCAGGCAGCTGGTTAGGTTTGGTTTTCAAGTCTTGGTTTGTCAATTCCTTGTTTAAATAATGAAATAAAAAAAATGAGAACCCAACTTCCCTGTATGGCTAGTTGAGCAAAATCAGCAAGTCATTCTGGTGATGAATTCTGGTTGTCAGATAAAGGATATTTATTTGAGTTTTCTCAATGGCTTCTTTTTATTTTACTTTTTAAAATAATTCTTTAAGATTTACTTATTTATTTGAAAGTCAAAGTTACACAGAGAGGAAGAGACAGAGAGAGAGAGAAAGGGAGAAAGAAATTTTTCATTCACTGTCTCACTCCTTAAATGGCTGCAACAGCTGGAGCTGGGCCCATCTGAAGCCAGGAGCCAGGAACTTCTTCCTGGTTTCCCACATAGGTGTGGGGGTCCAAGAACACAGGCCATCTTCTGCTGCTTTCCCAGGCGCATTAGCAGAGTGCTGGGTTAGAAGTGGAGCAGACAAGACTCAAACCGGCACCCATATGGAATGCTGGCACTGCAGGCTGCACCACAGTGCAAGCCCCACAGTGGCTTCTTTTTAAAGCTGCCCAAAGGGGAGCAAGTGGTAAGTGGGCAAAACTGTTGGTGGTAGGGCATTATGTCATTTTTCAAAAACTGAGTGAGAAATATGGACAGAGAAATCATAGGGAAAAGAAGGAATTTCCCAAAGCACTCTTTCTGTCTTTCTACAATTCGGTAATTTGAAGTCCAGAATCCTGTCCATGTTGAATCTCTCCAGGACTTCAGGAAAGGAAATGCTAAGACTAACAAAAAGAAAGACTTCCTAACTGAAAATACAAAGCATGCTATTTATTTTAAAACAAGATGACTTTTGTTTGAGAACCGGCATTTCTAGGCTGGTGCATTGATAATCAACCACCAGAACACCTCTCAAATACTTACATAAGACAGAGGCATCATGCCTGGTTTCCGCAGAGAAATGGAAAATAAATTCAGAGAGGGAAAAACCAGAAGTGCTGCTGGTGGGAAGGAGGAGAGATGAAAGAAGATGTATCCAAAGGTAAAGCAACACTGAGGTGGAGCTCCGCTGATGCAGACAGGAGCTGGCTGTCTCTGTGTGTATTTGTCCACCTCCTGTGGCTTTAGCAACCTACCTGAGGCTGGGTGATACATAAAGAAAAGCAGTTCATTTAGCTCCCAGTTCTGGAGGGTCAAGAGCACGGCTTCTGCTTTTCTCTGCTGAAAGCTTTATGGCAGGTGGCATCCAACGGGGAAGCATGAGTCAGAGAGCTTGCATAGTGAGATACAAGGCTGGGGATCAGAGAGGGGTCAGTCTTGCTCTTTCCGTAACAACCCACTCTCTGGAGAGTAATCTGGGTTCCCATGAAGAGACACACAAGTTCTTTGGAAAGACGCCACCGCATCTGAGATGCAAATATAGGGTTTATATGTTATTTTTGAAAGTTTTTTAATTTCTTGTATACAACATTTCCACCCTTGAGTGTTGACTTGGGGAGTCACAGAAACATTTCAGCTGTCTCCTCTGCTGTTTTTGAGTGCTCGTTTCGGAGTAATGCTTGAGTGTATGTTCCCATTGTGTATAGTAGTTTTTGTTTCATTTTCCTTCTCCCTGAACTGGAACATTAGACTGTAGCCTCCTGTCCTTGTCTTCCTGGGCAAGTCCTGCTTCTTTTCAGGAAAGTCTTTATAGGCCAAAGGACATTTCCTCCATTTATGCACAAATTTTAAAGGAGTAAGATCTCCCTATTTGGAGTGTGTCCTGTTTGATGACTAAAAGGACACACATTGGGTCATGGTAAAACATATGGCTGGTTTGTGTCAGCTCTACCTTAAATAACTTTGAAACATTGGGAAATTCATCAAATGTCTTTCAACTTCTTCATCTGTAAAATGAGGTTAATTGAACATTTCAGTCAGTATAGGTTTTGCTGTGTTGTCACAACACACACACACACACACACTCAAAATTTCAGTTGTATAAAAAACAAAGGTTTCCATATGTCCATGATGGATTGGAAGATCTTTGACACTGATAATTATTTTGGGCCTCAGACTCAGTACCTGATCACATGTATTCCAAAGCAATCAACACATCCTCCTAGTACACAGTTTCTTTTTTTAAAAAAAGAAAAAGATTAATTTTTTTATTTGAAAGGCAGAGTTGGGAGGGGGGTGAGAGAGATAAAGATCTTCCATTGTCTGGTTTATTCCCCAAATAGCCACAATGTCATAAGCTGAGTGAATCTGAAACCAGGAGCCAGGAGCATCTTCCGGGTCTCCCAAGGGCATATAGGGGCCCAAGCACTTGGACCATCTTCCACTGCTTTCCCAGGCACATTAGCAGGGAGCTGGATCAGAAATGGAGCAGCCAAGACTTGAACCAGTGCCCATATGGGATGAGGGCAGTGCAAGCAGTGGCTTTATTTTTTTTTAAAGATGTATTTATTTATTTGAAAGTCAGAGTTACACAGAGAGAGGAGAGGCAGAGAGAGAGAGAGAGAGAGAGAGAGAGAGAGGTCTTCCATTTTCCATTTGATGGTTCACCACCCAATTGGCCACAACTGCACCATTGCAAAGCCAGGAGCTTCTTCCGGGTCTCTCACAGGAGTGTAGGGGCCCAAGGACTTGGGCCATCTTCTACTGCTTTCTAGGCCATAGCAGAGAGCTGGATCGGAAATGGAGCAGCCGGGTCTCAAACTGGCGCCCATATGGGATGCCAGCACTTCAGGCCAGAGCGTTAACCCACTGCACCACAGTGCCAGCCCCAGACAGAGGCTTTACCTGCTATGCCACAGTACCAGTCCCAAGTACACAATTTCAAGTGTCTTCTCCAAACCTTGAGTTCATTGAATGTAATGTACACAGGTTCATAAAACAGTTCATGTACAATATATATATTATTAAAAATATTATATAGGAATTTCAAATTCTTTGCACCATTATAAGCTTATCTTTTAGTTTCATTCATCCATAGCTTATTTTGAGGTCCCCTTGTATGCTTCCAGTTATTTCACGTAAGGAGTTTCTACATGTTCTGCCATAGAAAACTACAGGCTGCCATCCTTTATACCTTCAAGGAACAGTTTCATCAGCAGCACTGCACTACTTGGTCCCTGAGCCAATGCCACACACTTTAGTTTGGTGCAGCACATACTAATTTTTTTATCCACCAACTCAGTGTGGGTTATGCTGTGATAGCAACTATATCTCTAAAAGTTAAGGACTTACAAGTATAAAACATATTTCTCATCAAAGACACTTTTCATTCAGTGTGGAGTAGGTATTTACTCATTTCAATCTTGCAAGGACCCAAGCTCTAAGGAGTGTCACCCCCATGCCAAACCTTGCTGGTTGCCATATCCAAGAGTCAAGAGAACAGCAGGGTTCTCACAGCTGCAATTAAATACAAGCCTAGGAACGTATGTCCATTCTACACAGAACTCAATGGCAAGAAAAAGACACAAATCCCCTTACTCAATAGACTTACTCGGTACCTACAGAGATGCAGAGTCTTCAAAAACTTTATGAAAAACCACTGATGACTATCACAAGTTAGATAAACTGTCCCTTATAGCCATAAAATTGCTCAATGACATTATTCTCACTATGGTCTGAAGAAATCATTGGGTGACAACTCTGGGCCACAGAAAGATAATCATTATGCAGGCATAGGACAGTTCAATCTTTAAAGAAACGTCTCTGGGTCTGGAAGGACTGCATATTTCAGGGCCTATGAGTGAATCACTGTAACTCCAGTAGCAAGTACATTAGCTCTGTTTGCATTCACTCACACCTCGCTTTTTTGTGCTATGATTTCTAGGGGACAAATGTAGTCATTTCCAGCAAAGCCTGAAGTCAGGGTTGGGAAAGGACACAGCACTCCGAGCTGGTTCCTGTCCAGTGTATTGGCCAGCAGTGCCGGCAGAGGATTTGTCAGCAGCCAATTTTCCACTTCCTTCCATTTCCCAGCAGTTCTGAGAGAATTGCTGAGGCAGCAGTCACAAACAGAGCATCCTTGTTTGGTGATGGTGGATGGTGTTTAAGCACAGTGGTTGATATTCAACAGGAGACCACTGTAGCTCAATTGCCTGAATGTTACTAAGCTACATATTCATGCAAAAGATGGCTAGTACATAGGCACCCAGGAAAACTCTTCAATTCTGTCATTTCTCTTTCTTAGTCTCACAGGAAATGGGAGCACATAAATGTCACACTGAAGCTAAATGTGCACATGGTTACAGTTCCAGCAACTTGACTAGGTAAAAAAGCAAACAGAACATTCCATGATAGGCATGCGGCAAAGAAGTTAAGACACCACTTAGGATGCCTGAATTCCATAACAAAATACCCTGGGTTCAAGATCCAGCTCTGCACCTGATTCCAGCTTCCAGCTAATGTGTACTCTGGGGAGGCAACAGCTGGTGGCTCAAGTAGTTGAATCCCTATCACCCACATGGAAAACTGGGTTGAGTTCCAGCCTCCTGGTCTTGGCATTTGTCTGGTGCTGTTTGTTGCAGGCATCTAGGAAGTGAACTAAGAGATGGGAGATCTCTGTCTGTCTCTCTCCATCTCTCTGCATTTGCAAATAAATAAGTATTTTTTAAAAGCAATTTTCCCATCATGTGGCCCACATCCTGCAGGCAGTAACATGGATAATCACTTTGTAAAGGTTTGCACAGGCTAAGAGTCTGGGTGACAAGTAACTGGGCTTTGATGGAAGAGCGTGTGATGTCCCTGTGACTATTTGAAATTTAACAAGTTCCTGACTTAAATTGTATCTTGTGGAAATTTAGTCTTATAGACTAGAAGTTCTAGAATAATTTTTGGTAGCCTATCTCTTGGGTCTTTCAACTGTAGGACCGTGGGTAATTATTAATCTCTACTCCTCACTTTCCTCATAAGTAGATATGTTACTCTATGCAAAGCCCTAAGGCCATGGTAAACCCATAAACCATGCTCTTTAGCAGTTCAGAAATCATTAGCTTCTGGGAATATGGTAAAGCCACCACAATATTTCATCAAACTTGTGGATAAAGGAGAGATCCTCTAAGTGCCTTATCAAAGAGTTCTCTGAATAGAGAAAATACAAATGTTTACCCCTCTTCTTCCAGGGCTTTCTGCAAAGGTTTTGGTTCAAATAATCTTGATAGGTCCCTGTATTTGAAATTCAAAAAAGGAATCTATTCACTAAGACACGAGTTCAGATTTCTCTGTATCCCAATGTATTCTCAAACATGAAAGTTGTGTTTCAAATATGTCTCAAACTATCCTTCCCATCCCTCTTTGAGAGGAAAGAACTTTCTGTTAACTAAAGAGTTGCCTTCAACATCAATGCAACTTTTCATAATAAAGCATAATCTGACTTAGAATATTATCTTAGACTATTTCTGGAGATTACAGGATCACTCCATGACTATGTTAGAGATAGTGCTCATTCCAAAGTGTAGTGAGTTTTCATATGTCCTGGAAATGACCACAGAATTCCAGGGAGAAGACAAGACTAGAAAGAAGAGCAATTAGAACTTGAGACCAAGTAAATTGTTTTAGTCAGAATTTTGGGAAAGATGTATGAGTCATCTATGTAGTCATATTATGTAGGAAGTAGATTTGGGAATTGTAAAAACAGGAGGAAAAACATGATATAGGCTCAATTTACTCTTTTTTTAAATAAATATTTTATTTATTTGAAAGGCAGAGTTCCAGAGAGTGGTGGAGACAGAGAGAGAGAGGTCCTCCATCTGCTGGTTCACTCCCCAGAAGACCACAACGTCCGGAGCTGAGCCGATCAGAAGCCAGGAGCCAGGAGCTTCTTTCAGGTCCCCAACATGGGTGCAGGGCCCCAAGGACGCAGGTCATCTTTTGCTATTTTCCCAGGCACATTAGCAGGGAGCCGGATCAGAAGTGGAGCAGCCGAGACTGGAACCGGTGCCCATATGGGAGGCTGGCACTGCAGGCGTTAACTGCTGTGCCACAGCGCCCACCCCCACTTCACTCTTGTGTTCAAGTCTAAATTATACAGTAGTCTCCTTTCATGAAGTCAGAAGTGTACCAGCCCCCTTCATCTCCCAGCTCCTCTGTCCCTTACTTCTGTGTCTCAAAGCAGCTCACCACCAAGTCCACATTCCAGACAGCAATTATTAAAGCGTAGGGACAAACATACTGGAACATGATTAATTTTGAGCTTATTTAGGAAATCCTGGATGTCGCCAGATTTTAATTGAGTTTTCCTAAGATCTCTCTTAAACTGTGGACACATTGTCTCTCTTGCATTTAGCTGGGGATGTGGTTACTTTATTGTTGGAAGAATTACCCATCCCTACTGCTGCTGGATTTAAAACAGGATTGTTTTCTCCATCTCTTGTAAAGGGCTCTCCTCCAACTCTGGTCCCCAGGGAGTGGTGCACGTCTATATCTGGAAATCCCATCTTGCTCAGTGCATTGCTGTGGTGTCAGCCCTTCCGTGTTTTCAATTCATCCCTTTACTAACAGAACAGATGCTCTCAATCCAGCTTGGAATACTCATCACGCCTTTTGTATGCTGATCCTGTCTTCAAACTTTGAGGAAAACATTTTGAAAATTACATCAAGAAGGTCTGCATCTCCGAACATACTCAGACACTCCCCAAATTGCCAGATCACTTTTCACTTGGAAACTTTTGAAAGAAAAACCTTATAGAGATTTGATGATGAACTTTGTTCGTTTTTATTTTTATTTATTTTTTTTCAGAGAGAGTCTAACTCTTTAGTTCTTCAATCATGATCTGCCAAAGCTTGCATATAGTTTGGAAATGGAATCCCTGAGTGCAGAGACTATGCCCCGTGCAGAAGCATTTGATGTTTTCACTGGTGTGGTGTACAGCTCCCTAGGTGGTAGAATGTGAGTAAGATCAATGACAAGGCCTGGCCATGGTCTGGGCAGACAAAAGTCTCAGGAAAATGTGCCTATGTTTTCCTAATAAGGAATTCCCAAAAAGTGAAGCTGAAAGTTGTCTGTTGTGGAAGAGTAACAAATAAGCTTTAGAGAAAATCAGACAAATGCAAAAATTATCATAAAGCAAATATGACTTTTGCCTAGAGGGAGATGCTACCAGAGCATGGTGGTTGTATCATAGCTGATGGACTGAGGTATAGGTGTCAGAAGTTTCCCGCAGCCATTATGCTGGGCCGTGGCTTGATTCCTCGCCACCCACCTGGTTCTTCACTAAACTTGGAGCCAATAAACGGATTGTATGTGTGTGATTTATGGCATATTGCTTAATTCCAGCAATTATAATATCCTAGTCTATAAAATAAGAATTGTAATACATACCTACCTCTCAAGGATGCTGTGAGCAGCAAGTTGATATGATTATGAAAGTATTTTGTAAAGTGTGTAGTGTTAAACAAATGTTGGTTGTTACTTATTTGTGTTAACAGAGTACATTCTAAAAAAATATAGAATTAAAACAAGTTTATTTTAGTGCAAAAAATCTGAAATCCATGCATGATTTTTTTTCCTGATAGCCATTTTTTATGAACATCTTGAAGACTTTTATCATTTTGACTTAAAGCATGAAGACTGATTCTAGATTGTGAGTTTCTTGGATGATAGTGGAGATATAAAAACAAAACTACTAAAAAGAATCAGTGTTCCAAGCTTCTATAATTGTTGACTGGACAAAATATATCTCTAGGAGGATATTCTATATACTTTGATTGTATATGACTCATTTTGGAGGATTTTAGTTAAAATGAAATTCTAATTTAGTAGATGTGGGAGGGCACTGAGACACTGCCTTGCTGGAAGTTGCCAGGTCGTGGTCACTGCTGGTACACAGATTCCACACTGAGTTGCAATAGATGAAAGAGAAGAAGGTAAAGGGGAGAGACAACAGGGCTGGAATGTGATGAAGAAGGGGATTTCCTGACCATTATCCCCGACCCTAGGACAACAGTAACTTGTGAAGACATCTTCCCACCATTAATATATCTGGGCAGAGTGTGTTGTTCTTAACTGAGCATCTTTCCTGGGTATTAAATATAGTGCAAGAGACATTTAGGAGAAAATTGTGAGCTACCTTGAAGCAAAGTAGCCCTGCCTCCATGTAGGAAGCTAGGGAAATGGAGTTTGTAAAAGAAGCAGTCTGTATTCTGCCAACTGGGAAGTGATCCAGCAATGATAAAATCATTAGCTTCTGTGACCTTAGCTGTATTTAAAGTTTATTCCCTTGGGACCCTTAGTATACCATGTCTTGATTGGACATTGTGAACTAACATCCTTGTCATTCACATTTAGAACCAAATGACTTCCTTCTGGCATTTTCACAGAGATTTGGTAGTTTGCCATGATATTATGCATTGTTCAGAATAATTTTCCATGTAACTGAGGTCAATTTTCCTAATTTATAGCTATTTGTACAAGCTGACTCTCAGTGGGAGTGGAGAAGTCAGCAGAAAATAACTTTATAATAAACTATTCCAAACATAGAGCAGGTGGTGAAATTCTTGAAATGCTGTTGTAACTCTATATAGGTACACAGGCTCATGACACATAATACCTCTTGCTATTATGTGCACAACTGTTAATGCATTTGTGTGTGTGTGTGTGTGTGTGTGTATGTCTGCATAGGAGAGAGACAGAGAGGTGTTAGCCAAGACAAATAACCACCCCTGAAAATGTGTTGTGATTTGTAACAAAGTTAAGCCAGTACAAAGTTTATGGAGGCACTGTTCTCTAAGATTTGCTGCTTACCAAGTCACTCCACTTGTATTACCAGAGTCTTGATTTAAATGATCCATAGGGATATAGATTTAGATATAGTGAAATACCTAATTACTACATTGACTGATGGAAATCTTTAGCTCAATATTTTCAGCTAAAGTAGGAAAATAAAAAAAGAAATCACTTTTTTTGAGGGAATCCACAACTTCATAAAATAAACTCTATCTAGGTCTGTCTTTTGTTTATTATAGAGTTTTAAAATCATTACTATAGAGAATATAAGACAAAGGAAATAATCATTTGGTTCAATCAGTGTTACCCACATCCTTTCGAAGGAATTCCTGAAGCACTCAGCTTAGTGTGACTGACAGGCAGCTCAATGTCCATTGGTAGTTGTTGCTGGCATGCAAATCTGTGTCACCTTCTGTGTCAGTCTTCACTGCCTGCAATGATCCCTTCCATGTTAAGGACTTTTTAAAAATTGTCACAAATTCTCAGTTTGTTTTTTAAAAATTTTATTTATTTATATTTAAAATTTTTATTTAAGGTATGCAAATTCCATGTATTTCATATATTCAGTTTTAGGAGCATAGTGATGCTTCCCACCCCACCCTCTCTCCTGGCCATGCTCCCGCCTTCTTCCTCCTCTCTGTCCCATTCCTGCTCTTAATTTTTACAAAGATCTATTTTCAGCTTACTTTGTACTCATAAGATTAACCTTACACTAAGTAAAGAGTTCAACAATAACAACAACAACAAATAATAATAATAATAATAATGTTCCTCAACAGTAGAGACAAGGGCTGTAAACAATCATCGAATCCCGAAATCAAAAGGCTAGTGCTAAGCCTTCACAGAGTACATTTCTCTGGCTTCAGTTACATCTGTTCTTAACTGTGCAGAACTCCCAAGGGTGTCCTATGCTCCAAAACACTCTGTGGAATGTCTGTCCACAACAGTTTACCAGCTGGGAATGGCCACTCCCTTGCACTGGTGTATCTGACCCCAGGCGCCAGTGACTTTGACACGCTCTGCATGTGGTAGAAGGAGCCACTTGCAAATTGACTACAAAGTTTAAAGGCCTCTTTTATTCCACTGTAATATAAGCGTTTCTGGATAAATCTCTCCCTGGACCCACGTATAAAGTGTTGCTTTCAAGAAGAGCCAGTTCATTTTGACCAACTGTTTCTTCTAAAGGTCATTTGGTAAATGGTTGGTATTGGTGAATATTTTTGTGTTATTTGTGTCACATAAGCATATTAGACAGCAAAAAACTTTTGTTTCTAAAAATAAATGTATAAAAGTATCTTTCTGATATGTAATTAATATTTATTTGGGGAAAATTTTTAAAATCAAAAATTATTTTTCAGTGATGTTCCAAAACCCTGTCATCTAGAGACAATTGTAGTTAGCATTCTTTTTTGTGGCCACTCTCTTAAGATAATTGCTTTTTGCATTTCTTGTGCAAGTTATTCAGTCTTTGCTGTGTAATCATCTTTTCCCTCTTCCATATAATGGAAGTAAAAATAGTAGCTATCATCTAGGATTGTTTAGAGATTTAGGTAAATTAATACATAAAAATGTGTAACAGTGACTGATAATACTTAGTTAATCAGAATTTATTAATATTAGAATCCCTGCATGTACCTGTTGACAACTACTGGGCATATTATTTCCAAAAACGGAATAAAACTACATGCTACTTTGTAGCTTTTCTTTGTAGCTTTATAGCTTTGAGCTATAAATTAAAGTCATCTTTCTGTGTTAGTAAATATAGGCTTATATCATGATTTTAACTTGCTGTATAATATCCTATTAATGCACGTTTCTCTAAGCTCCTAAAAGTGGATTAGCTGGTTAAACAGTTCAACATCTTTAAAAGTGTCTTTAATAGCTCAGTTTAGGAACGAACTAAAAAATAAGATTCAGTAATCATGTTTGATGGCAGTTCAGAAGAACTGGCATTTGGCTGTATGTGTAAGCAGGTAGGGGCATCAGCTTTGAGGACCTGACCTGATTGAAGCTCAAGATCCACCACTTACTGCTGTGTGACCTTGATCAAGTTCATCACTCTTCACTGAATGCCCTATCTATTAAATAGGAAGTTTTCTAAAGGACTTACTTGATAGGTTATCATGATAATTAAATAAAATTATGGAAACAATGTGCCAGGAGTGGTGCCTAGCTCATAGAAAAAGCTCAATAAATGTTATTCTAGGGTTTTCTTACATAGGCAAAGTTAAATAGAAAACAATTGTCTACTGAAATTGATCTTAAGTAACTTAGGAAAAGTGACAAAAATCTTCACACTTTTGTCCTATGAACTATTTGGAATCACCTCAGTCCACTTGAAATTGTATTTTTTTCCCTCTCCTTCGGACCATACATGCTGATAGAGAGCTCACTGGAGGAAGTGCTGAGACTGACTGGCAGTGGAAGACCACATTCTCTGAGCTCAGTAGGCTCAAGAGCGGCTGTCTCCATTGCTGTGGAATTTGTCAAGCTGTTTGCACTCAAATTGCTGTAAATGCTAAGGAACTAACAGAAACCTTTCCTTTGCTTCATCCATGTTTGATATTAACACACACAAGAAAATAGTATTTTAAAAACACTGAAAAGTACTCACTGAGGCAACTTATTTCATATAGAAATTGATTTCTTTCATTTCCAAAACTTTTCCTATCATGGTTCCAAAGAAGGTATTTATGATAAGGTACAGATGTAGGTAGGTGTTCATTAAGTTCTTTTTAAAATTTTAAAATACAACTTGATATTTTATTCAGATTTTTTTACACTCTCAGTTAATGTCATTCATTAACTTAGAAAAGAAAAAGCAGAATTGGAGCTTTGTACTTAGGTGGCTTGGTATGAAATTGTGTAATAACAAGATCCATTCTGAGTTTTCTAAGTGTTTCTGTTTACCAATAGATAAACAGATAAACAGATATCTTTTTTTTTTTTTTTTTACAGGCAGAGTTAGACAGTGAGAGAGAGAGACAGAGAGAAAGGTCTTCCTTCCATTGGTTCACCCCCCAAATGGCTGCTATGGCTGGCGCGCTGCGCCGATTCAAAGCCAGGAGCCAGGTGCTTCCTTCTGGTCTCCCATGTGGGTGCAGGGCCCAAGGAATTGGGCCATCCTCCACTGCCTTCCCAGGCCACAAGCAGAGAGCTGGACTGGAAGAGGAGCAACCAGAACAGAACTGGCACCCCAACCGGGACTAGAACCCGGAGTGCTGGCGTCGCAGGCGGAGGATTAGCATAGTGAGCTGCGGCACAGGCCCCAGCAGATATCTTACTTTAACTTAGGAAGATTTTCCTTAAGTATTTCTACAGCTCTGATCTTGCCATACCTGGTCATGATTGGCAATTGGATGACCAGAGCAGTAGGCAAGAGTTAATGGTGAATCCCTGGGGCAGTGAGTTGGCAACCGCAGGGCAGGTCATTTGCATGGCACATTAGGCACAGCCTAGCCAGTCGTTGCCGGGGTTTATGTGGCTGATGTGGTGCTGTGGATGCAGAGGCAGTAGAGCTATCCATGTTGCTGCCTCTTTGGAGTCTTCTTTCACCCTTCAAGTAGAATTCTTAATGAAGGAGGGCAGAGGGAAGGATAGACCCAGGACCACTTCACGTCTGTCCCTGATCATACCGTGTGCATTCCTTAAGCCTCGCCTCAAAGAACGACATGAACCCCATTATAATTTCTCTTTTGTTCTCAACCTCCTGCAGCATGGTTCCTGTTTCCCACTTCTATTCCTGTCCCCAGTTTGAAGGCAGGCCTTTTCTCCATCTTTCTTTCTTAGCAGTATTTGTCGAAGAATGACTCTGCCCATTGAATCAAGGCTGTGTGTTTCCAAGCAGGGCACTTGTTTAAGGTGGTGCCCAATATGTTGTTAATAACTACTGTGTAGAAATAACATGCTCTTGCTCCATTCATTGGGAAAGAGAAAGTGGGGTGGGGAGCACTACTTGGTATTCCTTTGGCTTTGAGTCATACTTTTACAAGAATAGTGGTTGCTTTAATTTAATATTTGATGGTATTGTTTTCTTCCTGCATTCTCCAAGGAGGAGAGTGTCCTGTGAGGTTAGATTTATGTTCCTTTCTGTTCACTTGCTTCTTGGTCAGCTTTTCTTCACTATAGCCAAAATACCTGAGAGAAGCTACCTACAAAGGGGAAAGGCTTATTTCAGCTCATGGTTTTAGAGGTTCACAGCCCAAGATTGGCCACTCCCATCGTTCTGGGGTCTGATGAGGGTGGAGGCTGGCAGTGGCAGAGTGTGTGTGGAGGGAGGATCACACAGCAAGCCAGGAACCCAAGAGACAGGGAGCAAGCTTGTCATCTACCCTCTGTGTGGGCTCTTCTTACAATGCCATCAAGATTCCATCAGAGGCTCCACCCTAACCACCTAATCCAATGCACTCCATGTCTGAGGCCCCACCTTCAGACACTGCAATTGCAATAAGCTTCATTGTTAATCTATTAACATAAAACTCTGGAAATCAAGTCTTAAACATCAGGTCCTTTAGGGGACAATAACCAAACCATAACAAGTTGGGAGTTATTTCAATGTCTACTTGGGAGTTATTTCAAACACCTTCTCTCTGTTTCTCACCAACTGATGACCAGATTGTTTTGAGAGAAAGCAGGCAAAGTTGCTTTAATGGAGTCATATATTGACTGTAGAACGGTCTAACAATGATCTCAGATGTTCACCAGCTGAATCAGCAGTGTGGATGTAAATCCATGGGAAGGCTGTGCAGATCTCTTTTGAACCCCACGGGGATTCTGGATTCCATGAGCAATGAAGGCAGTTCACAAAAACGCGGAGAACTGAGAGAAGTTTTCTTCTGTGATTTTCTGACCATTCCCTGTGTCCTCCCCACCCAAATGCTTTTGCCCTCACATTAATATTTAAAATCTGAAAGCAACATGAATTATATGCAAGATAATTACAGAATATGTGGTAGGAAACGGTCTCAGAAGTGACCCAGTCTATGCTTCTTACCAGAACAGAAAGCAATCTTAATCATATCACTAATTCATGGACTCAATCTCTTGTCTTCCATGATTTTTTTTTTTTTTTGACAGGCAGAGTGGACAGTGAGAGAGAGAGACAGAGAGAAAGGTCTTCCTTTGCCGTTGGTTCACCCTCCAATGGCCGCGGCGGCTGGCGCGCTGCGGCCGGCACACCGCGCTGATCCGATGGCAGGAGCCAGGAGCCAGGTGCTTTTCCTGGTCTCCCATGGGGTGCAGGGCCCAAGCACCTGGGCCATCCTCCACTGCACTCCCTGGCCACAGCAGAGGGCTGGCCTGGAAGAGGGGCAACCGGGACAGAATCCGGCGCCCCGACTGGGACTAGAACCCGGTGTGCCGGCGCCGCTAGGCGGAGGATTAGCCGAGTGAGCCGCGGCGCCGGCCGTCTTCCATGATTTTTAAATATGAAAATCCTCTCTGGGCTTTCCTGTGGAATCATTTCAGGTGTAATCTCACAGTTATGCATGCAGTTTATCAGGAAAACGATGAAGCAGACAGATTTCTTGTTTATTAGTTTCCTGTATGCCTCTAACCATTGCAAAGGGAAAGAAAGGAAAGCTACATGTGACAGCACATTGTAATGGGATTTGATTGTTCTATGTGATCTGTGAAATTCCAAGGAAAAGAAATACTTTGTCCATCAAACTTGGTGTAGATGGGACCTTCTAGGTGCAGGATACAGTGGTTGGAAATGAAGAGGCGCTCATTTGTGCTTAATTTTTTAAAAAGATTTATTTATTTGAAAGTCAGAGTCACACAGAGAGAGGAGACGCAGGGAGACAGAGAGAGAGAGAAAGAGAGAGAGAGAGAGGTCTTCCATCCGATGGTTCACTCCCCAAGTTGGCCGCAATGGCCGGAGCTGCGCTGATCCAAAGCCAGGAGCCAGGAGCTTCTTCTGGATCTCCCACGCAGGTGCAGGGCCCAAGGATCTGGGCCATCTTCTACTGCTTTCTCAGGCCATAGCAGAGAGCTGGATCAGAAGTGGAACAGTTGGAACAGGAAGTGGCACCCATATGGGATGCCAGTGCTGCAGGTGGCGGCTTTAGCCAATACACCACAGCACCAGCCCCATTCATACTTAATTTATCCAGCAAATATTGTAAAAGCCCTTTCTATAAATCAAACACATAGGCTGTAAATTTAAAAATTTTTAAAAATTTTAAATTTATTCAATGTAGCTTTCAGCCTGGAATTAGAGATACAATTCAACCATTAAGTTGCAGGGGTAGCACAGTGGAAAGCGTTAGTGAATACGCCCCCTCAAGGCATGTCAGAGAAATCAATGTGAAAGCCTTATCTTTTGGAGGATGATGAGGAATCTATTGGCTGGAGACCAGGATGGAGTGTGGAAGGGAAAAATGTAGAATTTATATCCCTGTGTCCATGGAACTTCTGTAATGTGGGAAAGTACGCAGCTATTAAGGTTGAGAAGCTCACAACCATAAGCTTATTTCTGTAGTAAGTGGCTAGTGATATTAGACATAACAATATAAAATTTAGACTGATTAGGATTTAGTGTCATTGAAGTCAGCTCAGAGCCTCTGTCCATCCCTTTTTAAGATGGAGCAATCGAGGCTGTGCACTGGTGAATGACTCACACTAGGGTGGCCAGCTGGGGGTGAGAGGACCAGTGGCCCAGCCCCTGACTCCAGGTGCTGAACAGTGCTCTATTTAACAGTATCTTGTCACTCTGTCCCCCATTAGTCGTGGAATGAATCAAGACTGCATAATGTATTTGACTTCATTTAATCTATTTTTCAGATCTGGGCATTCAGAAAAGGCCCTGTATACTTCTACAGCCATTATTTGGAGCACTCTTATACCAAAACAAGCAAAACAAACAGGAGGCCCCAAAACAAAAACAAACAAAACAAAACAAAACAAAATCTAGATGTTAAATATAAGGATTCATACTTACTTGTGTCTAGAAACATAGCCATAATAATAGCAACAATATTTTATGTGTGAAAAATACTTTTCACTTTACAAAGTGCTGTCACATGCAATGTATCTTTTTTATTTCTTGCTATACAACATTGTGTGGGACAGCTGTTAAGCGAATTGGAAATTCCAAGTTAGACTTTGTGACTTAATGTCATGCAAGTAATAAGTGACAAAGCCAGGACTCAAATCTGTGTTTTCTCACTGTACCTGGGGAATTGTTGCTGGAATACTCCTGTTGCCTCTCCAAGGTATGAACTGTACATTAGATGTCCTGCACCTTCCTGTCTCCAGCTAGTGTTTAATGAATTCTTTCCTGGGAGATTTCATTGACATAAAGCAGTCTCAGTAGCTGTGGTCCTACCTTCAACTATGCACAATCTTGCTGAGGGAAACAGGGCTGAAACGAGTAAAATGGGGCATACATGAGAGAGCTTTAAATAAAAATCTACATTGTTCCAGCTTTGAGGACAATAAAGTATCCTTTAGATTCCAAGTCACATTAGGAAATAAAAATCTAGTGATGATTTACTTTGGAAACTCTGAAACTGAAATTCATCACCAATATACACTATATTATTTAATTTATCTAATACAATTTCCATGTACCAATGATGCATTAATTATCTAAAAAAGTATAGTTATAGAAGATGAAGAATAACATATAATTATATTATGCCAGATGCCACTTTGTGTAAAAAACTCACTTCCATTTTAAATTCCAACAAGATAATGGTATTATTTGGTTTTCTTAAAGGATATGAAACAGCCTTGTGACATAGCTAGTTTTCAATATGCTTTTACAATGCAGACATTAAATCTTTGGTACTACTAGGATAGTCATTCTAGTCTCCCAAACCAATGAAAATTGCTGCATTTTTTAAGGAAAATACAGAGATCCCCCATCCTCTGGTTTACTTTCCAAATGCCTGCAAAAGCTAGGACCAAGCAGGTGAAAGCCAAGAGCATGGAATTGATTCTGAGTCTCCCATGCAGGTAACACAGCCCCAACTACTTGAACTATCACCAGCTGCCTCTGAGAGTGGGGATTGGCAGGAAACTGGAATTGGGAGCAAAACTGAGACCCAAACCCAGGTACTCTGATATGGTATTCAGGCCTCCCAAAGGTTGTCTTCCTACATGGATTTTTATTTTTAAATAAGAAGTAATACATGGAAATGCTATTTCAAGAACTAGTTCCATACTACATTTTTCTTTTTATGGTAATTTGACCTTACTTTTGAAGTTCTGCTGAGAAATGAATTATTATTTACAAGTGTTTAGCATTATTTTATAGCTTTGCTTTCCCTGTTGGTGCACATTTGCTGTTTTAAAGCCTTCACTTTCCCATATGCTTTGTTATGAATAATAGCAATCGTGTTGCCTCCAGTGGAAGTAACAAAGAGCTAAGCAGTTGGCTCCCCAACAAAGAACTTGATAATATTGAATTGCTTTTAAGGTAGTGCTTTTATTACCGCCTACTCCTACTTAATTTCACATTGGAAACCCTTGCTACTCCTGACTTTGGTGACCTTTCACTACACTGAATTGATAGCAGCCTGATAGTAGACTATATTAAATTTCTCACTTTGGAAGACTTTGGCATAATGGTTGTTGAACTGGCCAGATTTTAAAATCACCTGAGGAATTAAACAAACAAACAAACAACAACAACAACAAAAAAACAGTGTTAAAAATGTAATGGGGGAGCCATCAGGCTGAGATAGCTCTGGTGTTCTGGGTTCCTCCAAAGCAAACTAAAATATAACTCAATGTAAACAGTAAAATTTGAACTTAACCCACGCAGAAATAACCAACTAATGTTAACTAGTGAATTCACAAAACCACCAACTGACTTTTTTTTTTAATTTATTTGACAGATAGAGTTATACAGTGAGAGGGAGAGACAGAGAGAAAGGTTTTCTTCCGTTGGTTCACCCCCCAAAATGGCCGCTACGGCCGGAGCTGCACCGATCTGAAGCCAGGAGCCAGGTGCTTCATCCCAGTCTCCCATGCAGGTGCAGGGCCCAAGCACTTGGGATATCCTCCACTGCCTTCTCGGGTCACAGCAGAGAGCTGGACTGGAAGAGGAGCAACCGGGACTAGAACATGGCGCCCATATGGGATGCCATTGCCACAGGTGGAGGATTAACCAAGTGAGCAACGGTGTCGACCTCGCAACTGACTTCTAACTAGAGACTTTCCAGACAGAAACTTCCAATTAACCTCTGACTAAAGATTTAATCAGAAACTGCCAAATAACATCTAAGTAGGGACTTATATAAACAGTGTTCCTAATAAATTGAGTCACTTGGTGTACAAATCTCTTAAAACATCAACACCTCTAAGACCTTCTCTTTATTTTGAAGTGTAAAAGAATGATCCATTTGAGCATTACATACATTATCAGATAAGTAATAATGACAGAAGCTACTTCTACAATACTTAACCCTGTGCCAAGAACTGCTCTAATCACTTTACATATTAACGTATTCCTTATAACTCAGTGAGATATGTTCTGTTATTATCCCTATTTTAATGGACAAAAGAGTTGTGGGCAAGAAAGGTTAAGTGACTTGCCGAATGACACACAGTCAGTAACTAGAATTTGAACTGGGCAGTCTATGCTCTGAACCACCTTATTATTTAAAAAAGAACTAGACAAGCAAAAGTATGCTTTGAGATGATTTTTTTAATATTCCAAAATGCCCAGGCTATAGTCTGAACGTGTTTGCACCTCTGAAACTCATGTGTTGAATTCCTAGCCCTCAAGGTGATGGCATGAGGGGTGGCGAGGTCATCAGTAGTAAGCCCTCAAGAATGGTTGGGACACATGCTGAATTGGAGTAGTAGAACCCTTATAAAAAGGGCCCAGAGAAGCTTGTGTATCCCTTCCCACCATGCGGACCAGGAAAGAGACCCTCATCAGACACCAATTCTGTCAGCACCTTCGTCTTGCACTTCCGGGCCTATAGGAAGGATGAGAAATTGATTTCTGTTGTTTATAAGTCCACCCGTTTTATGGTATTATAGCAGCCGGAATGGACTAAGACACCAAGTTTTTGGTGTGGTTTGTTTCTTTTTAAACCCTCTATTTTAGTAGATTGAAAATCTTTTGAAATCTAGCAGCAGGTGCCATCTGCTGAAATGATTAGAGTATTTTGCTCATATCAGCATAATCCCACTTTTCCTGTTATGAAAGTAAAAAGTATGCATGATCTTTTATATAATAGAGCAATTCTGCTTATTGAAGAACACAATTTATGACAGTAATATTACCACCAACCTGTAAAAATAGCAACGCTTTTTAAATTCTCCTTTTTTAATGGATTTATCTGGAAGGAGACAAAAAAACACAAAACAAAACAATGCCAAAAAACCACATGTTAGTGATGCTGCCCAGGCTCTTATTGAAAGAAAATCAAGAAGCAGAAAAAGGCTTGCCAAGCGCTGTGCTTTTTTTTCCCCAAGGAATATGACTTTATTTTCTAAAATTCCACTTCACAACTCTCATAAGCTCCACTTCCCACAAGCTCTTAATCACAGTCAATTTAGAATTCTTTCCATTGCTCTTAATGCTGAATCAAAATCCTGAGAGCTTATGCAAAACCAGGTTGAGGGGTCCATTAGTTTCAGGTCATCTCTCTGAGGAGGTCATTGTCCCAATTAATCCCAAATCGTGAATTCACACTAGGTGTGTAGCTATATCTTGTTCTAGCGTATCTGGTCCAATAGTCTGCATGCTATTTCTAGGCCATGCTCTGGACACACAGTAACTCAAGAGTTTTTGCCTGAACTAGATACTTGGTGATTATTGATTCACTTCTTTCCACCTGGTCTATTTGGAACATGAGAAACTCAGCAACTGAAGAAGAACCCATGTGGACTGCATGCAAGGGAGGCAACAAGTCTCTGGCAGATTGGGCAAAATCTCATTCAATTTGTGTGCTCCTAGACGCAGCATCATTATCTCTCAGGTGGTTGGTCCCCCTTAAGGAAGCTGAGTTCATGTTGTGGTTCTACAAGAGGTGTGTGTCCATTGTAGGCTTTACTAAGTGGGTTTTGGATGTTTGCAGCCTAAGACCCAGTGGAAACCATTGGTTCAGGTTCTGGTGAAGAATTTCTTGCTAGCAGAGACCTGAGGTGGCACAGAGCATCGCATGGCAAGAAGAAACAGGATTTATATTTTTTAAATCTTGTCTGAAAATAAATTCCAAATTATAAAAAAATTGAAAGAATAAAGCTAATTCAATTGGGACCAGCACTGTGGCCATAACAGTTTAAGCTGCCACCTGCAACACCGGCATCCCATATGGGCCCTGGTTCAAGTCTGATTGCCTCACTTCCAATCCAGCTCCCTGCAAATGCACCTGGGAAAGCAGCAGAAGATGAACGAAGTCCCTGAGCCCCTGCACCCATATGAGAGACTAGAATGAAATTCCTGGCTCCTGGCTAATGGCTTTAGCATGCCCAGCCCCAGCCATTGTGGCCATTTGGGGCATGAACCAGCAGATGAAGACCTTCTCTCTCTCTTTATCTCTCCCTGTTTATTTCTGTAACTCTCCTTTCCAAATAATAAATAAAATAAATATTTTTAAAAAGAAAAATACCTTTTATTCAGATTCCTATTAAATTTAACCCCATTTATTTATCAGCTCTTCTCTTTCTATATTCATGTATTTTTTCTGAAAGTTTTGAGAATAAGTTGCATATATTGTTTCCCATCACCCCAAAATACTTCAGTGTGTATTTCCCAAGAATAAGGTTACTCTTTTATTTGATCTCAATGTACTTTTAATCTGATTTGCTGTTTGAATAATACTGTCTTTTGGAGCATTTATTTTATCTGTTGTACAAGATCCAGTCAAGGATCATTCACCGCATTGAATTGTCATTTATTTTTAGTATCATTTAATCTGGAACATTTCCACAGTGTTTCTTTGTCTTCTATGACATTTTCAAAAAATTTAGGCAATACTTCCTCCTTTTAAAAAAAGTAGGACATTCCTCACTTAGAATTTGTCTGATGTTTCCTGATGATTAAATTCAGGTATGGATTCCAGGCCAAACTCCTACCTAAGTGCTATTGCTTCCTTCGCAGGCTATCACATTTGAAGGCACATGTTGCTCATCCGCCCTTTGTTGGTGAGGTTAAATTTGATAATCAAGTCAAAGGTTGTGCAATTTTCCACTGAACAGCTCCTATTTTGCCCTTGTAACTAATAAACAATTTGTGAAGAGATGCATTCAGGCAAAATTAATGCCCTGCTCCTAATTCAAATGTCCCCCCGCGAGTTTTAGCACCCATTGACATTGCTTGACTGAGCCAATATTTGCTATAATGGTTGGAAAATTATGTTTTTATGATTCCAGAACTCATTCTGCATTTACCAGTTGGTACATTGAATTCTGTGATAAAGAAGACATATCTTTATATTTCTATCTATTATCTGTATGAATTCATGGGTTTCTATTTTTTCCTGGTCATTTATAACTTATTATTTTTCTCACTAATTATGCACTCAAACTGTCCCAGTTTGTCAAGGGAAACCCCTTCATATTTTGATGGCATACCTGAATTTTTTATCATTTCTTTATTTTCCAGTGAAATATTTCAGGCTTTTCTTAAACCTGCCCTGCTCATGCTTTGGACTCAGCAATTTCTCCAAGACTCTCATTCTTTTTAATGGGAAATGATATTAGACACCAACATCTGAGTGCCAGATATTATCATTCCTTCTGAGGTGTCTTTGTTTCTAAGTTCTTTTGGCACATAAAGGTAGAAAATGTATATTTATACACATATATGTATACATACACATAAATGCATGAATACCTTACACATATGCATATATATGCAAACTGTGCTTGAGATTATACATATGTATGAACACATTTGCATAGCTTACAAAGCATGAATTTGTATTGATTCTATTCCATCCTACATGTTTCTTTCTTGCTTGTCCTTAATCTATATTTGTAAGTCCCTTCTTTTATATAAACACCCTGGTTCCCATCGACATCAACATAGTTTCTCAGTTATATAATACATCTGAAGTAGTTCCATTATCACTTGAACACAGTGGCCTCCCATTCCTGCCTGTGAAAAATTATTGGACCCAGTAAATCGATGACTAGCTATGTGCCCAAAAGAAAAAAACTCATGCATCTACAAAAAGTCTTAGACAAGAATGTTGGTAGCAATTTTATTCATAGTAGCCAAAACTAAAAACAACTCAATTGTTTTAACAGAAGAATGTATACATATTTTGTGATATATCCTTACAATGGAATGCTACTTTACAATAAAATGGAATGTACTACCACTATATGGCACAATGTGGATGAAACTCAAAAACATTTTATTGAATTTAAAAAGGAAAACAGAAGAAAGAAAAACAATGTATAGTCCCATTTGTATATGAACAGGCAAACTAATCTGAAGTGAGAGGAATTAAATCACTACTATACTTGGGTTTAGTGAGAGTGGCCCTGGGCAGGACATTGGGCAAGGGCATAAGAAAACTTTCTAGGATTAAGGAAATGTCTTGTATGTTGATTGGCTGTGAGTTACATGGTGCATGCATTCATCACAAGCAATTCAACTCTACCCTTAATATCTACATTTCACCTTCTATACATTATCCCTCAATTTAAAGAATCAGTTGGGGTAGAGGCTGCCCCTTTCAGCTGAGACTAGAAATCCTCTATTTATTTATTTTTATTCATTTGAAAGGAAAAGCAATAGAGAGAGAGGGAGGGTGGGAGAGGGAAAGAGAGAGACAGGAAAAAGAAATGAAGGAAGGAAGAAAAGAAGGAAGGGAGGGAGGAGGGTGAGAGAGACAGTAAGGGGAAAAGAGGGAGGGAGAGAGAGAGAGAGAGAGAGAGAGAGAGAGAGAGAGAGAAAGCCACCCACTGATTCACTCTCCAAATGCCTGCCACAGCTGGGGCTGAGGCAGGCTAAAACCATGAGTCCAGAACTCAATCTGGGACTCCCGTGTGCTTTCCAGGGACCAAGTATTGAGCCAACACCTGCTGCCTCCCAGGATATGCATTAGTAGAAAGCAAGCACAGGAAGCAGAGTGGGAACTCAAACTCAGTTATGCTGATATGGAATGCAGGCATACCCAGAGGGTCTTAACCATGTTCCCACAATGCCTGCAGCAGAACTCCTCAACTTAAGGCAGATTGCCTCACTTCTGATCCTCCTTCCTCTTAACTTTCCTGGTCCCTGAATCTATTTGAGTTTGTTATTCCAAACAATATTTTTATTTCCTTTTAACAGTCTACAATTACTTTTTTATTATCATTTATAATATACAGCATAGGTTATAATTTGGCAGTTAATGAAGTGACATCATCAATTATTTAAGTTGCTTTAATACAGTAATGACGTGCATATACATGGAGAATGTTTAAATAATACTGAACTTTGGGTTAATCCTCATTTTTGGCCTTTGCCTATCTGAGCCTTTGAAACAAAAGCAAAACCAAACAAATGAGCACAATGCAGTATACTCAGGTCTTGTCAATTGACTACCAACATTAAATGATGAAATATCACTTCAGCAAGGAAACAAATTACTCAGACCTTCTCATAGATTCTGGTGCAGACCACGCCCTTCATCTTACATTCCTTAAAAAGGAGGAAAGAGATTAATTGACTACCAAAAATTCAAATCAGAGAACAATAAATTTATAATAAAATGGAATACATTTATAAGATTAAATTTGGAGGTAATAAAATATCAGTAGATAACCCAGAATTATGACCGCTGAAATAAAATCAGTTTTGAAGTTAATCTATGCTTTTTAAGAAGCAGGAATTTTTACTAAAGTGGGAAGTTTTATACATTGAAATCTACTAAAAGTATAGTTTTCAAAGCTATCTGCACATGTGCATCACCCTGGGCACATTCCAATGTACTAATGCCTTTTCCCTTGTCCCCCAAGTATTTGTGTTCAGGGGATCTGTTTGTGTCCCCATAGTGGAGTGTCCTCTCCATGTAGATCTATTGTGCAACAGGGACTTAGAATCACTGTACTAAAGAAAGAAGTATTCAAATCCTTGCACAATCTATTTATGTGCAAAGTGTGTGTTTATTCGTAAGCTCAGAGCCTTAATTTTTAAAAACCATTAGACAACCTTTGTCATGCTTCATATCAGTTGACAAGAGCTTTCCAAAAAGCTCAGCTTACATTATTGGCATGGTTTATTCTAAGTTACTGTGAATTCTTGAAGGCAAAAAATCCTTATTTCTGCAAATTTTCTACAATTGAGCCTTATGAGGCATATATTACTTTTAAAAATTAGACTTGCCGGGGCCGGCACTGTGGCGCAGTGGGTTAACGCCCTGACCTGCAGTGCTGGCATCCCACATGAGTGCCGGTTCAAGACCCGGCTGCTCCACTTCCAATCCAGCTCTCTGCTGTGGCCTGGGAAAGCAGTAGAAGATGGCCCAAGTCCTTGGTCCCCTGCACCGGTGTGGGAGACCTGGAAGAAGCTCCTGGCTCCTGGCTTCGGATCGGTGCAGCTTCGGCCATTGCGGCCAATTGGGGACTGAACCATCAGATGGAAGACCTCTCTCTCTCTCTCTGCCTCTCCTCTCTCTGTGTAACTCTGACTTTCAAATAAATAAATAAATAAATCTTAAAAAAATTAGACTTGCCTTTTCCTTTGTGAGTCAAAACTAATGAGATTTTTTTCATTCACTGTTTAACTTTATTATCATATTTATGTACTGTTATGTCTAAAATCTTGGGCCAGTATTTGAAAACGAGTCTTTTATGGTTTAAATGTGATTCATGCATTAACTCTGACTTTCTTGTTAGCGGTTTTACCCATTTGTATTCAAAAAACAAAGCATATTTTGAAAACAATATAACCAGCTTGCTTATGTAGTATTATTTCTGTCTTTAGAAGTAGAAATATTCTTACCACAACCATTTTCCCATCCACCAACTTCCTCTTTATGGTTGTCTCTTTGCCATCCCATTTCTGTACCTGATTCAATGCGCCTCTTTCCAGGGTTATGATACTCTGCAAAGACAAGTTCATGTCATTGACTGCCCTGGACATCGGGTAACTAAAGTAGTTCATTCAGTGTTTTTATCATAGAGGTCTCAGGAGGCACATTCATTTTCAGCAGAATGGAGCCTATGGTTTTAAACACCAGCAGGAATAAGCCTCTCTGAAGCAACTGATGGGACCAACTTGAAAGAGAAACATTAAGGATCACCTTGGTTTTCCTATTGTCAGCTGTGGTTTCTTCAAATTCCTGGCCTAGCTTGAAGGAGATCTCAGTATTTTTGAAGGTACTTTCAGTTCGTATAGTGATGATATCCCCTTTCTTGCTGATGATCACATTGGGTTTGGCCAAATTTCCCAGTTTTCTGGTGGCTAACCCCACACCTGAAAATGAAGTAGTATTAGATTGTGTTGCTCAAGATAATGTCCCCAAGGAGCCTGGAGGTCACAGGTGTGTAGCTGGTAGGTAGTGTCATCTACTACTAGTGCCTCCTCTCATGATGGTTCACTACCTGGTGGAATACATGTCCAGAACTCAAATATTTTAGGTTTTACCATTACAAAAGTAAGTGATGTCTTCAGATTTTACAAAGTACAAATATGCAGCTGAAATAATGAAAGCTGTCCACTTATACCATGTCCAATCTTACCATGTCCAATCATAAATATATCATTATCTGAATTAATATAGATACTATAGTTTGTACTACAAATATTATAAATATATTTTTAAATGAAACAGGAATAAGCATGTTGTTCCATTATATTTTTTTCCTTGTTAATATATTGTGATAACAGAGCATAATTCCCCTCATTTCCTTGCCAGAATCTCAACTCTGAAATTTTGTGGCTCCTAAATTTAGCTATTAAGAAAAAACTATTCACCTACTTTCAAGATCTGTACCATTTCAAATGATTGCAAGTAAATAAAGTGATTTTTAAAGCTCTTCTGTGTTTGAAAAATAAAATAAAACTAGATCTTTAGGTTATATTACTGTCATCAAGACTGTTGATATTACTGCTATCACCAAGACTGTAGAAATACATGGAAGAGGAAAAATGTCAAATAAGAAATACATGAAAGAAAAACTTGTCTCCTAAGGCATCTATGGGAAGTCCAAATGTTTTGATTTACTTTTCCCTCTTTAAAAAAAAATCCGTTTGGTATCTAAATTTATATCTATATTAAATAAGAAGTGAAGAGTTACATCTAATAAACTGTGAACTGTATACTTTTCTCTAATTCTGATTGCTTTTCTATTACATGATTTAGGACGTTTTTCAAACTGAATCATAGTCTCTGCAGTAGAGCTGAGTCTACATTCACCAGTCTGCAAGGTGCTCTTTCTCACTCTGTGATTTGAAAACAATGGAATGAGAGAGTCCCCGTTCAAGACTCTCATATTTTGCCTCTTCTTCATCTGCAAAGTAAAGTCCATAGGTCTAACCAATCGCACAGTATGGATTTATCTCATGACATTCGCATAGTTTTCCAGGCAACAGTAGCATGATTTTGCTCATTTTAGCTAACACTAGAATGTTTTATACAAGCGTTCTCGACAGATAGGCAAACCTGCAGGCACTGTGACAAGCAGGGCAGCCTGTGGTTCCTGACATCACTCTCCATTATACATATGTTTCTCGGAAAATTTCCAAGAGAAATAGATGTTAAGAGCATCTATTGTGCTCATACTTATGTATCATTCCCTAGAAAGTCTAGAAAATAGAGTTTTAACTAATGACCAGGTTTTCCATCCCCATTTGCTGTCCTAACTCCTGGGAAGTTCTCTGATGTTTGAGTAACTGAATTTCAATCCACTGCTGCAATCCCAGTTGCTTTTCTCTTACTCACACCCCTAGTCTCTGAACATCCTAACTTAGGAAAATTTTTTGCTTTTCAAAATCCCTGTATCTACAACTGTGTAATAATGGACATCCTAGATGCAGAGAGAGTAAATTTTATTTTTGCTAAACATCAACATTTTAAATTGGGATTTTCTAGTGCCTTCAATATACTCAACTCCTTCTTTGAGATGCACTTGAATTGCTCTAAAACCAGGTTTCAGGAAGGCCAGAGGATGGGTTGACTAGCCTTCTATGGCTTCTTCTGGGCCTGCAACTAAAGCCCTATTGGTACAAAATTGTCTTTGAAATCAGTGGAGTTAGCATTTAAATTCTATTAAAAATTGCCACAAACAAAATATAATACATTATCCAAATGATGGAGAAGAAGATTAACCCCAGAAAAGGATTATAGTTCAGCCTATGCAAACTCCCCCAGAGGCCTGGAAAAGGTGTTAGAGGGAAGTGTCCCATAGCTTTCCTTAAAAAGGGTCCTCTCAGCCAGAACAAGAAAGAGTGCTTCTTACCCAGAGCTTTCATGTAATCATCAAAATTTTCACTGGAGACAAGCTTCCAGGTGCCTAGAAATTTGTTGCTCATCGTGATGGACAGAAGCAACTCCACACAGTTCTAGGTGGGATCCAGGAGACTCAGTGAGGTGCTGAGGCCTCGGAAGATTCTTTTCAAAGATGTCCAGAGCATGTGACTCTCACAGAGACCCAATGGGGAAAGGCAGTGTCAGGACTGGGCAGTGAATGGCTTTTCAATCGCTAGCTGCCCATCCATCAGGATAAAAGAAAACCCACATAATGTTGCCTTTTGTCTCCAAAAAATGTTTATGAAAATGAATGAGAGGTCTATGTGAAACTTCACAAAAAATTTTTGGCCAATCTTAGATTTAGAAGAATGTTTAGGTATTTAATGCCTTGGAAGATTCTGTGGACTATATGATTGTGAGTGAATGTGTGTGTGTGTGTGTACATTGAAGCATCTTGGTCATTCTCAATCCTGAGTCTGCACAATTAAGAATTCTTACTGAAAGGGAAGAAAGAAGGGGAAGTGTCCATGAGTATTGTAATAACAGTCTCAAATATGTTGTGGGAGAGAAATGCAGGGAGCAGTGTGAGGAAGTATTCATAGGTAAAGGAGGCTTGGCATAGTTCACATATCCCAGGCAGGGAGAGTAGGCAGACAATGAGATCAGTCTGTTACAGTAGAGTACAGAAATGGTATTCATGTGATAGGACAAGAAGCAACACTATAGCAGCCTCTTTGACCACAGCAAAGATTTTCATCTAAAAAAATCTTTAACTCTGAACTAAGCAGGTTCTTAGTTACTATGGCAACTTTGAGTTTAAGCCATTTAAAAATAAATCCACAGGTCTCTAAAGAAAGGATTTTCTATTAAAAAATAATACTAATGGATATGGGAAGCTCACTACAGGTTAGTCATCAGACTAAGTGCTTAATACAGATTATCTCATGTAATCCTCTCAACAACTCTACAAGTTGTTACTGTTAACATACCAGTTTTACCAGAGAGGAAAACTAGCTGGGGAAGTTAGGTCACTCGCACCCAAAACTTGAATAAGGAGGAGCAGGACTGGAATCCAGCACTGTCCCCCAATGCCTAGGCCCTAGACCACCATCTCACCCTGCTCTTTCTATATTGCATATGCACAGTGGCCCGGGTCAAAGGGGGAAGCGATGCTGACATCATCATGGTTAAAAGTAGCACTCATTGTCTTCTTAAAAATCTTCAGAGATGAAAATCAAGAGATCTAGGCTATGGTGGCACACTAAAGCCCCTGAATTTGACCAAGGGAGCAAAGGCAAGTCCACTTTGAGCATAAGTGTCACTCTTTGAAATGTCTAATTGTTGCTATTCCTTTTCCTGGCAAGTATTTCACATTCTGATTAATTCTGGTTGTGATACAGCTGATATCACCAGGTTTTATATACCCAAAGTATTTCTGTCACCCACTGAAATCTTGATTCCATGTGAGTAGGGACAACATGTGATTTTGCTCATGTGCTATCCCAAAGTATAGCACCATGTATGCACATAGTAGGTAATGAACATCTGTTGACTGAATAAGGAAAGAAAATTCAAAAATCTCTACTTTTATTGGGGGGTTATTCACAATCATAAAAATACGACAAATGCATCAAAAATGTGTGCTTATGGTCACTAATAGTATCTTGCTAATGTTCTCTCTTCCATCTCCCTCTCCTGCCTCCTCTTCCCTCCTGCTAGAGGAAGAAAATAGCAAAGGCTGTGGAGGCATCCGTACGTATGGAAATGGGTTGTAGCACCTAGTCCTTCCTTTATTCAGTAGTAGAAGCAGGGATTTCGTGTTTAGGATGACATGATCTTGTTGTGACACCAGGAAAGTGCAAGTGAGCTGAGCCCAAGATGCAGAGTGCATGCAAGCCTCGGGGGCACCACCTGCCCCTCCCAGACAGCTCTGCAGGCCTGATATCCATATTCTCCCTTTCATGTTTCAGATAAGCATTTCTTCTCTAAGTTTAACAATGCATAGATTAAAATTGCCTTCTTAAGGCTAGTCATTCCTTGTAACTTTCTCTCTACCAATGGACCTTTGGTCTTCCGTTACTATGGTGACAGTTGCTTTTATGCTGCCCCAGAGGCAGTTAATAGCTTCTCTTTTGTTAAAAGACAGTAAGGAGCAAGAATAAGTAGCTTTGTGATTCCTCCAAACAATGCAATTAGCTTTGTTTTCTGCTAGAATCTGAGCCACACAGGTTCTTTTCCAAAGGCTAGTCTCAGATTTCACATCATTATTTCTAATTGAACACCTGAGAATTGATGTTATCGATTGTGGAGGGAGTAAAAGACGGGATTTCTCATTTCCACTTTTCTTGCCAGGATGGCATATACTGAGATGTCCATAGTTTTCCCACTCTATTTGCATGTCCTCTTGTACTGAAAGCAATATTAACACTTACAAATACTTTCAAGTAGGTTGTAATTTAAGGCAGTAGCACAAAGAGTTTTTTAGGATTCAGGCAACTGCTCCCTCATCTCTGAGGGCAGAAAGGAATCCCTTTAAGATAATTCACTTGCAAAATGTAGTGAAAAATGTGTGTGTCCAGTAGATTTTCTAAGAAACAAATATAAACTCAAAATTCAAGTGATTTTCTAGTCAAGTGTTATCCTGGTAGCCTGATTTGCTTCCTGTTTGTTGTTTCCTTGATTGGGTCTTATAATTTTTTTTCCAACAATTCAGAGAAAATGTAATTTGCATGCAAATTTTTTAAAAAAATATTTTATTTATTTATTTGAGAGATAGAGTTACAGGCAGAGAGACGGAAAGAAAGGTCTTCCATCTGCTGGTTCACTCCCGGGATGGCCATAATGGCTGGGGCTGGACCAGGCCAGAGTCTGGAGCCAAGAGCTTCTTCCAGGTCTCCCATGTGGGTGCAGGGGTTCAAGCACTTGGGTCACCTCCTACTGCTTTCCAGGCCATAGCAGAGAGCTGGATTGGAAGTGGAGCAGCTGGGACACAAACCGGTGCCCATATGGGATGCCAGCTCCTCAGACACAGGCTTAGCCTACTGTATCTTAGTGCCAGCCCTTACACGTGAATTTTTGTATGGAGATTTCAGACTGAGTAAACTTAGATCAGAGAATCAACTAGATTCATTGTAAGCTATATTTTCTTTTATTCATGCCAACACAACAGTAATATCTTTAAAACCTCATTTTGCAGTTAAATTCTAGCCTATAACATGCCCACAGCTATCCTGCGAAAATGAAATCTCTTAAATTTCACATTGCTGCAGAGTAACAGCAGTTATTGCAATAAACTCCAGAGTCAGTGACTTCACCCCGAAGTTTCTATTTTACTCAATGTCTGGATCGGGATAAACTCTCCTGGTGTCTGAGTAGTTTTTCTCCATGAGGTGACCCACGGGCCTTGGAACCATTCATCTGCTGCCCCTAGCATCCTTTGTGGCCTAGGAAGGCAAGGGTTGCTTCTTACCAGTCCTGACTCAGAAGGGGCCCGTAACTCTTCCACTAATGCAAAGTGTTGTCATGAGGCCCCTGGAGACAGGGGAGGGGACAGCAGAGCACAGTGGTTGCCTTGCAGACTCTTCCCAGCCCCCACACTGTACTACGGAAGGGCACCCTCGGTTTCCAGCGAGAAATCAAGCATGTGTCGTAGTGGCACTCAAACTGTGGTCCACAGAGGCCTGACCGTTTCCTAATGTGAAACAGTAGAATGTGTAGTGTGGATTTGCAGTAAGTTCTCACCCACCTTTATCCTTTACTGAATCGATGGCACTTGGATTGCATTTTTTTAAAAAGATTTATTTGTTTATTTGAAAGGCAGAGTTACAGAGAGGCAGAGAGAGAGGGGGGTCTTCCATCTGCTGGTTCACTCCCAAAATGGGCACAATGGCTTCCAATCTGAAGCCAGGAGCTTCTTCCAGGTCTCCCATGTGTGTGCAGGAGCTTTCCCAGGTGCATTAGCAGGAAGCCTGATGGAAAGAGGAGCAGCCAGGACACCAACTAGCACCCATATGGGATGCCAGCACTACAGGCAGGGTGTTACCTGCTATGTCATAGTGCTGGCCACTGGACTGCATTTTTATCATCTATAAAATATTGATGAGCTTTTTAAAAATTTCATTTTATTTGTTTGAAAGGTAGAGAGGCAGAGAGATTCTCCAGGAGATGGAAACTCAATTCAGGCCTTCCATGTAGGTGTCAGAGACCCAATTATTGAGCCATCACCTCTGTCTCCCAGGGTGAGCACCGGCGGGAAGCTAGAACAAGTAGTCTTGAAGATCAAGAAAGATAACTTTTACAAAGTTGCTTGTAACTTATGTATTGAAAGGTATTGTTTTCCAGAAGCATATGCTGAAACTTCAACTCTACAAAGTAAACCAGAATCCATTTTGCCTGCTCATCACCCCAAACCCATCTCTAAGCAGTTGCATCAACCCCTTGCTCTGAGCTCCCCTCTGCTGAGACACACTCTTCCCCTCTGGCCTTGTCTGCTCACATCCTAGTGCTCACACCCAGCGATGCCTACCACCTAACACTGTTCCTACTCTACATTCGACTTGCCTTGTAATCTGGGATGGGGATCCAGGAAACATGAAATGACCCAAGAGATTTACTGTGCAACAGGTGACCCAGGGGTTTCCTTTTTGTGAGGTCTGACTTGCCCTCCCCACCACCCAGAGAAGTAGCTAAGGATCCACTGTGTCTCAAAGCTCCCGCTTTCCGCAGAGCTGTCAGTGTCAGACTCACAGCCAGCCCTGACTTGTCCTCAGACACCATTCTACCTCACTTGTGTGGGAAACAGATGAGCCCATCGATCAGTGGGGCCAGTGGGTAGATGGACCCTCCCCGCTTTGCTGGAAAAAGGACATGGGGCCTGGATACCAGACTTCAGAAAAGAAATCTATCTTTCCACTAGATGTTCAAAATACAAATTCTAAGAATGTGAAATTTTAGTGGGTAGGTTATACTCTGAATTGCAAGAACTTTTAAATTTGGGGGCTGGTGTTGTGTAGCGGGTTAAACTTCTGTCTGCAGGGGCCGGCACTGTGTAGTAGTGGTTAAGCCGCTGCCTGCAGTGCTGGCATTCCATATGGGTGCCCGTTCGAGACCAAGCTGCTCCATTTCCGATCCAGTTCTCTGCTGTGGCCTGGGAAAGCAGTAGAAGATGGCCCAAGTCCTTGGGCCCCTGCACTCACGTGGGAGACCTGGAGGAAGCTCCTGGCTCCCGGCTCCTGGTTTCGGATCAACACCGCTCCAGCTGTTGTGGCCAGAGAGAAGACCTCTCTCTCTCTCTCTCTCTCAATGCCTCTCCTTCCCGGTGTGTAACTCTGACTTTCAAATAAATAAACAAAACAAAACAAAACAACAACAACGAAATTTCTGTCTGTAGTGCTGACATCCCGTATGAGCACCAGTTCGAATCTCTGCTGCTCCACTTCCAAGCCACCACCTTGCCAGTGCACCTGGGAGGGCAGTAGAAGTCCTTGCTTCCATGTGGGAGACCTGGAGAAAGCTCCTGGTTCCCGACTTCGGCCTGGCCTAGCCCCAGCCATTGTGGCCATTTGAGGAGTAAAACCGCAGATGGAAGATCCCAGTCTCTCTCTCTCTCTCTCCCCTTTACTCTGTCTCTCCCTCTGTCTCTCTAACTTTTCCCTTCAAATAAATAAATAAATCTTTAAAAACAAATTCATGAAATTAAAAGATATGTATTTTTGGTGCAAAACACTGAAATTCATGAATAGTTTTTTTTAGATTTTATTTATTTATTTATTTATTTGAGACATATAATTACAGACACACAGAGAGAGAAACAGAAAGAAAGGACTTCCATCTGCTGGTTGACTCTCCAAATGGCTGCAACGGCTGGAGCTGAGCTGATCCGAAGCCAGGAGCCAGGAGCTTCTTCTGGATCTCCCAAGTGGGTGCAGGGGCCCAAGCACTTGGGCCATCTTCTACTGCTTTCCCAGGCCATAGCAGAGAGCTGGATCAGAAGAGGAACAGCCGGAACACAAACCAACACCCATATGGAATGCCAATGCTGCAGGAGGAGGCTTAGCCTGCTGTACCATGGCCCCATGAATAGTTTTTTTATAATAAATATTTTCCATAGTTTTTTTAAGACTCCTCATATACATGGATTCCACAAAATATTTTGTTGCACCAAAACATCTGTGTCAATTACATTCCATACACTTTTTGAAGTCTTCTACTAATTCATCCTAAAATTTTTATTTATTTTTGGTTACTGTCTTTGGGATAGTTCTCTTTTTATGACTAGTGAAGGAAAATTGTGTCTTTTTATATTTATTGTATTTTGTGCAAAAACTCTGAAACTTAAATATTATAATGCTCGAAATAAATTACTTTTGTCAGTGATTTACTAAATAGTATTGATTAGTATAAAAAATAATCTAGTGGGGCCAGCATTATGACATGACAGGCTGAGCTGCCGCCTGCAAGTCTGACATCCTATGTGAGCGCCAGTTCAAGTTCCAGCTGCTCCACTTCCAATCCAGCTCCCTGCTAATGTGCCTGGGAAAGCAGCAGCAGAAGACCCAAGTATTTGGGCCTCTGGCACCCATGTAGAAGACCCGAATGGAGCTCCAGGCTCCTGGCTTTGGCCTGACCCAGCCCCCGCCGTTGTGGCCATTTGTAGAGTATACTAGAGGATGGAAAATATCTCTCTCTATGTCTCTGCCTCTCTCATAACTCTGCTTTTCAAATAGATAAATGATTTTTTTAAAAAAAGGAAACAGTGGATTATTTTTATATAATAATGTTAGTGATAATGTTAGTATGATCGATCTTTGGATAATTCATACTTTCCTACAAACTTCAGCATGGCTTTGAAATGTAATGATTTACTATCAGGCTAAATTATCCATAAATAAAGTATGTATTCTGTGTGGCGTATACAAACTACTCTCACTTCCTTTATTTGAAATCTTGTTGGAATGTGAATAAATAATGATTTTTTTGTTGATCAACTCATTGTAATGAAAAGTTGTATTATTATCCTTCTTTTATAGACTGAATACCCAACTGATGATTGGGTAAAGAAAATGTGGTATATATGCACTACGGAATACTACTCAGCCATAAAAAAGAATGAAATTCTGTCTTTTGCATAAGAATGAATACTATTGGAAACCATTATGCATAGTGAAATAAGTCAGTCCCAAAAAGACAAATATCATGTTTTTCTCTGATATGTAGGAATTAATACAGAATACAGAAAAATGTACAGGAATGAAACAAACATCCTGTGTTGTTGAATATTATGGTTGGTTGTGCATTAAGCCTGTGATTATAAAGTGGATTAAAATTATGTTTTTGCAAAAATTATAGAAAAAAAAAATAAGGGAAGAAAGGAAAGGGATTGAAGGAGGCAAAGAGGAAGGGAAGTATGGTTATATTCTCAGAATTATACCTATGAAATCTGTTCTCTTCATATTAGTATAAAATTGTAAAAAATTAAGAACCTATACACTAAAATGCAATGTAACAAATAGGACATGGAATGATCTACCTAGGGATAGGTGATGATTTTTGAAGGCAAAGCAGACATATCAAGAAGCTAATTATGTGAAAGTTCTTAGTAAAGGCTGATAATTCTAAGTAAAATTTTAAGAGTTTTTAAAAAACTTTTTGATATATCTGATAGAGAATAAAACATTTTTTGAAATAGAGTTTCAAAATGCCTCTAATAAAACATCACAGATCAGCCGTCAACGCCATGCCTAACTCTCTGCTGCTTTCCAACACCTAAGATAGCACAGGCCACACTGTGACCACTGAGGAAGAGCCTGTTAAAGGAGCGAGTGGGTGCCTGCCTTCTGCAGGACTGGGATATTCGGAGCTGCCCGCTAAAACACGCACCATCAGGGTTTTGTTTCTCAGTCAGGGTTATCGTACTTTGAGCTATAACATTTATGAGGATAGAAATCTTTTGCAAACTGAGAATTGCATTGTTCTTTTTGTTATCGTACATTTCTAAAAAGCCAAAGCTTTAAAGGAGAAGGAATCTAGTGTCTTTGAGAGTAATGTCCTCTCCCTAATGGTTGCGAATGCCTGTTACGAGGTGTTCCTGAAGCAGCCGTCATCTCCAGCTCCCTTGCAGAAAGTGATGAAGGAGGCGCCAGCTCCACTTGCCTCACCCAGGCACCACCTCCCCGCCTCTGGAGGCGAGCGTGATTGGTTAATTTGCGGGTACGCTTGAATCCTTCAGGGAGGAAGAGAAGGACAAGTTGTATGGGCATGTGGCAGCTAGGGGTCAGCACCACCAGACCCATCACTTCCAGTACACAGCTGAACACTTAGAGCTCTTTAGGGCTTAATATGATGGCCATATTTCCTTTCCTTGACCTGGGAGTCAGCTCATACCCTGACCCTGTGCTTTGGTATATTTGTCCATTATCCTTCAATTTCACCCTTCCTAAGGCGATAAATTGCCTATGACAGTCCCAGTTTATACCTTCTTTCCAGACATAATTCTTAATAGTGCTTTTCTTCATGTTTAACTTCTCACTCACTTTAGATAACACAGTACGTGGATATTTTACTCCAGTGCACATCAAACATGGCTCTCGGGACTCATGAAATAAAATGAAGCAAAGGCTGTATGTGCGCATTAGTGTTAAGTTCATCTAGGATAATTATGAAGATATCTTAGACATAAGGGCAATTACAGTTTCTTAGGGTGAAATATTATTATTAAAACAAGATTTTTTTAAAGATTTATTTATTTATCTGAAAGAGTTACACAGAGAGAGGAGAGGCAGAGAGGTCTTCCATCCGATTGTTCACTCCCCAATTGGCCACAACAGCCAAAGCTGCGCCGATCTGAAGCCAGGAGCCAGGAGCTTACTCTGGGTCTCCCACGCATGTGCAGGGGCCCAAGGATGCTCCACTGCCCTCCCAGGCCATAGCAGAGAGCTGGATCGGAAATGGAGCAGCTGGGACTGGAACCAGTGCCCATATGGGATGCCGGTGCTTCAGGCCAGGGAATTAACCCACTGCGCCACAGCGCCGGCCCCACACAACTGCATTTTCTTCTAAGCTCTGAGAGCACCCATTTCTAGCAAAACTATTTGGTGAAACAATCGCAATTACATTCTTACTAGGCATTTTGAAATTGAAATTCAGTACTGCACTTAAAAAAACATTCTGCAAAGGCCACGTTGCACACAATGGTGACAGATGTTGTAGCTTGCTTATTTTGAATGGATTTATGGAGAAGTGAGATAATGACTGTTCCAAATGTTTTTCCTATAACAACTCGATCACAATGTATACTGTCTAGATTCTATTTAATTCTCTATCTTTATATCATCTATCAACATTTAATCTAACTGCATTAAGCACAGCCAAACTTCTATAAAAATAAAAATCAGCAATGTTGGTTTTTAGCATCTCTGCTGCCTAAAATAAGCTTAAGTGAACAATATATCCTTTGTGGTCACATGAATGGGATGGGTCCATCAATAGAAATTGAAGGTCTGTGCAAGTCAGGCAGGCAGAAGGGGAGGGGGGACCTTGATGCTGTTATAATCAGCCTAGGAAGTCACTTCTTGCCTCTCCAATTGACCAGACTATCCTTAACCACATTACCAAACAACTCCAAAAGTGTACTTAATTTGATGCTTTTATTGAGTAAATTTAGATTCAGATTTTTTTTGAATCGCTGGCCTTCAGGCAAAGATTCTTCAAATACCAGCCTCCTGTTAGTGCACAACTTTTCATCGATGCGGATCACTTCTTCACACCTTTTCGTAGATTCTAGTGCTGACAATATTATTCATGGTACATTCCTAAAAGCGAAGCGGGATCTATCAGAGTCAGTAAATGACATGCTTTAATCTGCCCTGTCCCTTTCTCCCTGGACCAAACCCTGAATTTACACTACAAGGTCAACTGAGGAGTTTTAAAGGCATGCAAACCAATAGGATCACACGAAAGTTTCAATTTAGAGAGAACTCACCACTACCATTTTTCCATCTACTATTTTTCTTTTGATTGTTGTTTCTTTGTCAAGCCATTTTTGGACCTGAATCATTGAGCCACTGTCCAATGTTACTGTGCTCTAGAGATACAGAAAGGAATTAGTTAGAAGCAGTAATTCATCACATTCTAGCCTACACAAGACTTTTTAATTTATGTTTTGAAATTTCTTTCTTCAAAATCTTCATCTCCATTCTTGGCTAACTTCAACTAGAATTCTCCAGAGACTACTCAATGAATGCTTCTTCCAGGCAAATGAAACCTCAGCTCTCTGTGCATAGCTGTACCATTCTATATGACCTTTTAGGAATGACAAAGGGTGCTATGGCTTGGGTGTTGACCATCACTGAAAAACCCATGGATTAAAGGCTTGGTCCTCAGGGTGGTGCTGTTGGGAGCTGGTGGAGCCTTTAAGAGGTGGGGCCTAAAGGGAAGTTCTTGGGTTAATGGAGGACTGCCCTTGGAAGGTAGTTGTATGACCTCTTGGGTTCTCAGGAGAGGACTGTTATAAGAGCCTGAGTTGGGCCTCATCTGCTCTCTTTCTGTGTGAGAGATGTGTCCTTCTGCTCCTCTGTGTGCTCCAGTTGTGATGTGCCACCAGCTACTGTTCTCATCAGAGACCAAAACAAAGGGCCCACCCAATTTTGGCCTTGAACATCCACAACTGTGAGTTAACTGAACCTTTTCACTTTATGAAGTTAGTTGCCTCAGGTATTTTGCTGTGATGATGCAAAGCTAACACAATAGGAGATCAGAAAAAAAGTGAAAACAATTTGAGTTTTGATAGTGCTGTAGTTAACCATCAGAATAATTAGCTAAAGAACTGACTTTAGAGTTACGCAGATACTAACAAAACAGGCCCAAATTCACTAAATACACTTGTAAGTCAAATTACACAGAATAAATCATGCCTAACCACCTTGTATTTTCTTTCCTCCTTCCTCTCTCTCTCCCTCTCTCTTTTCCCTGCTTTTCTTTTGCAGATTGTTGGCCACCATGGTTTAGTTCTGACCTTCACTTTCCGGTTGTCTGCTGTAGTTTCATCAAATTCTTCCTCCAGCTTGAAGGAGATCTCGGTGTTCCTGAAAGGACTCTCTGTTCTGATGTTCACTGTATCCCCATTGACACTAATACTGACGCTTGGCTTCACTAACCCTGCCGCGTTCCGGGCGGCAGAACTCACTCCTGGAAGAGGGAGAAAGCAACACACCTTATTAAGACATTTGGGCAGCAGTGTTTACATTTTTGGAAGAATTTTCCAAGAATGCATAGCGTTCCACATTGAAGTGCTGAGTATTATACAGTAGTTTCTTTAATACTTGTATATCTGGATTGAACCAGATCCTCTCGATCTTAAGGTGTATCTCGCCATTTTACGTGACATTGTGAAAAGCTAAATTTGGGGGCTGGCACTGTGGTGCAGCGGGTTAACGCCCTGGCCTGAAGCGCCGGCATCCCATATGGACACCGGCTCTGGTCCCGGCTGCTCCTCTTCCGATCCAGCTCTCTGCTATGGCCTGGAAAGCAGTAGAAGATGGTCCAAGTCCTTGGGCCCCAGCACCCACGTGGGAGACCTGGAGGAAGCTCCTGGCTCCTGGCTTCGGATCGGCACAGCTCTGGCCATTGAGGCCAACTGGGGAGTGAACCAGCAGATGGAAGATCTCTCTCTCTGCCTCTCCTCTCTCTGCGTATAGTTCTGACTTTCAAATAAATAAATTAAATCTTAAAAAAAAATAAGAAAAGCTAAATTTGCTTTCTGAGGCAATTGGACTTTCTCTAAAGTGTTCATTTGTGTGGTATATTTTAGGTGACCAGAGCGTGTATTTGCTTCATGACATTTTCCAACAGTGCAAGAGGGGCTTATCTTAGAGCCTGGACCTGCTGTTCAAGTTGGGGATTTTCCAGTGTCAAACTTGGATACTGCAGTAGGTGTAAGAGTTCACTCCTTTTTTTTCTGTCTTGATGTTGAATTCTATTTCATGTTCAGACCATGGAACCAGTGCCAGGCGTCCTGGTACAGAGAAGCAGAGACAGACCCACGAAGCTCTAAGACAAGCGAGGTAGGTAAAACCTAGGCTCTAACTTTGCCACTTCCTAGCTTGTGCAGATACTTACTTTTTTATAGATTTATTTGCTTATTTGAAAGGCAGGGCAACAAAGAGATGAAAAGACAGAGAGAGATTTTCCGTCTGATGATTCACTCCTCAAATGGCTCCAGGGGCTCCATGTGGGTCTCCCACATGAGTGACAGGGGCTCAAGTACTTGAGTCATCTTCCACTGCTTTCTCAGGCACATTAGTAGGAAGCTAGATTGGAAACAGAGTACCGTGGACTTGAACAAGCCCTCAAACTTGGGATGTCAGCTTGCAAGGAGAAGCTTAACCTGATGTACTATAAGGCTGGCCCTCTTCTCCAACCTCTAAAATATGGATAATTAATTAGTACTTACCTGACAGATGTGCTAGAAAATTAACTGAAAGGACTTAGCGTGGTACTGACACATAGTAAGTACTCAGCTGTTACTCCTCGTGTCCTGCCTAACCCTAGCTCTCAACGAACACAGAGCTGTTCTGACTCTCAGCCCCGAATTTCTTATATGCCCTCAAATTTTAGTTAAAAGCATGGAGTGCATGCACCGTTGAAGTGACAGGGAAACCTGCTTACTCCCTGGGAAACTTAACCCTGTGTGAAAAAGAGACAAACGTTACATTTGGAAGCACACTGACTTCTTATCAAGAGGAATAGGCATTGCTGCTTCACTGGCTAGAATGAACAAACACAACTAATAGCTGTAAGCATCCATTGGTCATTTCAAGCAAGTTAAAAAAATAGTAGAGAAAATCCTTCATTTTACGTACTTGTATAATTTATTATTCCATGAAAGATTTCTCTTAATTAAATAAGAAAAATATAAAATAATTGTTAATCTTCTAGCATTACTAAAAAAAGGTTTAGCTATCATATTCCCCATCATATTTGATGTTCACTATGCTACTTGAATTATAATTAAAAGATAAGTAGGGTTTATACTTCTTTGTCCAATGGTGAGATATTTAGTAAAAAAAAAGTTCAATTTCTCCCATCAAAATTCAGAATTCCTCAATTAGTGTTTTCAAATGTTTCCCATATGTATAAAAACTCTAAATGCTAACCAATGAGAAATTTGGTTTGTTGTTACTGCTCTTTTAAAGTTATAACTTAAAGCAAACCTTGAAACAAATGTAATTGACAAATTTACTTATACATGGTGATTACTGTATATACATTTGATTTTGGAAAAAGCTATTCAATTAAATGACAAACCAAACAGAAACTCTACATAGATGTTAGGATGAAGTATTTTCAAGAAAGAATAAATGGGTTCCAGTTATATCTAGAGAGAGGCATTAGTAAGCCTAGTATTTTAAAAGGAGACAATTGGGACCAGTGTTGTGGCTTAGTGGGTTAAGTTGCATCCTGCAATGTAGGCATCCTATATGGGCCCTGGTTCGAGTCCCAACTGTTTCACTTCTGATCTAGCCCCCTGCTAATGTGCTTGGGAATGCAGTGGAGGACAGCCCAAGTGCTTGGGCCCCTGCACCCATGTGGAAGACCTGGAAGAAGCTCCTGGCCCGTGGCTCTGGCCTGGCCCAGCGCCAGCCGCTGCAGCCATTTGGGGAGTGACCCAGTGGATGGAAGATCTCTCTTTGTCTCTGTGTCTGTAACTCTGTCTTCCAATTAAATAAAATAAATCTTTAAAAAAAAAAAAAACAAGCAATTATTACTATTAATAGGGAAAATGAAAAGTAGATACATAAACTATGTTCATCTCAAGTGAATTTGCCTGAGTTTTAGAAAAGAAAATTGTAAGAAAAGTCATCATAAAATGCCAACCCAGTCATATCACCAAATGCTTTCCCAAATCTTACAGTAGTATTTCTCACCCAGTTCTTTCATGTAATCCTCAAAGTTTTCACTGGAGACCAGCTTCCAGGTTCCCAAGAAAGGCTCAACCATCATGGAAATCTTGTTGAGAAAAGACACTCCCAACTGAAAGCCAAAGAAATGTGGGCAGTACAGTGTTCCCAGGACCTTAATTTAAAGAGCATCATTGTCACATGACCTCTCGGAAATGGCCAATGGGGCAGCAGCAGGACTGAAGATTTCAGGCACCAGCATTTGACGCATTTTATTTATCTCCAAATGAAGAGACTGAAAAATTAATATGTAAAGTTGAATTCAGGTCAACAATGATAGCTTCTGGCAAAGAGATTTATATCCAAGAGTCACCTAATGAACATTACTTGTGGAATGGAGACAATTTTCAATTAGAGATTAGCCTTTAAGAATAATGAATGCTATCACTTCTCAGCCTTTGGGCTAAGATCAAGTGAAGAATAATGAATGTAATGAATGCTGAGTCATCCAAGAAGGAGTATCTCAACAAATGTCTGATGAATACCTACAGGGGTATTTTCTCACCCAAGACAGGGACATCCTTGATTGGTCCACCTCAGTTATCTTTTTTGTTGTTGTTTTCTTGGATAAGGCACAGTGCCAGAAAATACTCTTCATTAAAATAATGTCTTCCCTTCCCTTCCTTCCAGGGTTGATGAGTTGATATCAAAGTTAATGTAACTGAAATGCCTACATTTGCTTCAAGTGAAGTGTAGGGTATTATTAATATTATCATTGTTGTTAATCAAGTGTAATTGAGGACTAGGAAGAAAAGTTACAATTATCATTGAAGGGTGGCTTGTGATTTAAGCCTTAGAAGGAGGTGGAGCCTGGAAACTTTATTTTAACAGGCCTGCAAAGTGATAATTGATAGTAAAAGGAACAATTTGAAATTCTGAGGGTCAATTTTGAGAAGTTTTAGGGAGGAAAATTGTGTTTGTGTTTGATATTTTCATTGCTTTTTTTTTTTTATTTGACAGGTAGAGTTATAGACAGTGAGAGAGAGAGAGAGACAGAGAAAAAGGTCTTCCTTCCAGTTGGTTCACTCCCCAAATGGCCACCATGGCTGGCACTGCACCCATCCAAAGCCAGGAGCCAGGTGCCTCTTCCTGGTCTCCCATGTGAGTGCAGGGGTCCAAGCACTTGGGCCATCCTCCACTGCCCTCCTGGGCCACAGCAGAGAGCTGGCCTGGAAGAGGAGCAACTGGGACTAGAACCTGGCGCCCATATGGGATGCTGGTGCCACAGGCAGAGGATTAACCAAGTGAGCCAGGGTGCCGGCCCGACATCTGCATTCTAAAAGAAAGACAGAAATAGAAAATAATTTAAATTCTGTATGCAATTAAATTTGACACCATCTTCTGCAAGCCACGTAAGGGAAGCGGTCTCTGTAGGTTCTGGATCCTTAAGAAGAATTAAATTTGTGAACTGGGGTTCACATCACAGTTTTGAACTCCAGCTGTTTTTGGAAGAAGCTGGAAATTTAAAGTGTCAGCCGCCATAAGATTATTCATACTTTAATCTGTTTTGTATAAAATATTCCTTCAACTCAGAGAAATATTTAGTCAATCCATCTCTTTATAGACAGAACAAGTAGCAGTTAATGTTTTGACACTACACAGAAATAACTTAAATGAGGTAAATAATTTCTTTGATGAAAACATAACAAACACATTTGTAATTGCCTATCTTTATAGGTATAACAATTATTGAAATATCTTGAGAGCAAAACAGAGGAGGCAAAAACCCGAGAGTTGATTTCAGGAATCTGAGACCCATGCTCAAAGTGTGTTAGCAGTTCAAGATACACTTAAAGGTGGTGCTCAAACAGGAAGTAACTAGAACTTGCTTTACTGGTTCTAGATATACACATGCTTGCTCTGCTCAAAAGGTAAGAGCCTACAAGGCTAAGTATGTTGGCCTTTGTGACAAAGGTCTCCCATTTACTTAACCACCAATCTTGTGCTGATTCTCTTGCCATTGATTTGATACATATTCATACCATGGTCTGTTTTAGAATTCAGTTGGGCCATGAGACAAGGAGGGAAGTCAAATTTCTAGCTTCCATAAAATTCCCCATCTCCAGAAGAGAGCCAGCAGGAGAAACAGCCTCTTTTCTTCCTCTGCAGAATTTATCAGCTTATACGATAACTATAACTGCTGTAACCATTGTTTACCAACTCGAAGATGGAGTTAAGACTGATGATGGCAGTGCAGAAAGGTGCAAGTCCACTTTATTTCTAGAGTTTATATTCTGTAAATTCATAGATCCCATTATTACTTAAACAATTTTGTATCTGAGTTTTCTTTACTTGCAGGTGAAGCCTTCAAAATTCAAATGCCGAAGTGAGCATTTGGTACAGCGGCTGAGATGCCAGTTGGGATGCTGACGTCTCATATCGGAGGGCCTGGGTTCAAGTCCTGGCTCCATTCCCCACTCCAGCTTCCTGCTAAGGCGGACACTGAGCAGTAGCAGTAACGTCTCATGTAGCTCGGTCCCTGCCGCCTACATGGAAGACCTGGATTTTTTTCCCCAGTTCCCAGGCATTTCAGAAGCAAACTAGCAAATTCTGTCTGTCTATCTCTCCCTCTGGTTTTCTGCCTCTCAAATAAAATAAAATAAAATAAAATGAAATAATAAAATAAAATATTGATACACCTTATAAATAACTTCCCCAAATGTCTAATTTGAATCTTTACAGCAAACAATGGCATGTTATTTGCCACCGTTCTTGCACACAACATCTACCTATTTTCCCCAATCAACCCTAACATGTCCTCTCTGTGATACGGGCTCAGAGAAGGGATCTCTATTATGCGACACAATTTTTTTTAACAGAGGTGCATTACAGAGCTTATCTCATGGTATTGTAACTACTTATCTTCCATATTTCTCCTGAGCTACTCTATGAGTACATCAAGAAAGGAAAATATTTCTCACTCACCACTGCAACTCTAATATAGTGCCTGGCATATTGTGAATATTTGGTAAATGTTGTATAGATGAGTGACAAAAGAAATCAATAGCATTTATTTCTTTGTAACTGGTAGTTCTCATTTGTAGTTTTTATCTAATAGTGACTAAAGGCAGAGTTGTAATAGCTTATCTGCCCTTGAACTGTTCCTATGACACACCTTTCATTCTGGTCCTTATCAGATGGTAGAGAGATTCTCACCCTCCCTTCATCTTTCTCAGTATCTCACAATTACTATACAAATCTTCTTTCTTAACCAAGAAAATCCTCTGCTATTCCCACTGCTATAGCTCTGAGCCTTAGAAACCTTTTTAAATTATAAACCAGCAAAAACCATTTCCTCAAATTAAAAAAAGTAAAAATTACAATGTTCCTAAATTTTAACTATAACGTAGTCTTTTGTTATAGAATAATTACATGTATTATTTTCATAACAGGTCCAATGCTTATTTCTTTATTTTCATTTTTATATGCTTCTCCAACATCTTGTTTTCTATATTAACTTCTTTTTTAAAAATATTATTTATTTATTTGAAAGCCAGAGTTACACAGAGAAAGGAGAGGCAGAGAGAGAGGTCTTCCATCTGCTGGTTCACTCCCCAGATGGCTGTAACGGCCGGAGCTGCGCCTATCTGAAGCCAGGAGCCAGGAGCTTCTTCCGGGTCTCCCACATGGGTGCAGGGACCCAAGGACTTGGGCCATCTTATACTGCTATCCCAGGCCACAACGGAGAGCTGGATCGGAAGAGGAGCATCAGGGACTAGAACCGGCACTCATATGGGATGCCGGCGCTTCAGGCCAGGGCATTAACCCACTGCGCCACAGCACTGGCCCCTCTATATTAACTTCTTTCTTGTGACTTTTATCTATCAGATAATTTTTAATAATTTTTAATGTGAGATGCTACCTTCTCTCCTGATGACTGATATTTGTAAAGTTAAATATGTACCCAAAGCTATATAAATATTAAGAGTTATGTCTAGCAATTTATTGCTGGGCATAGACTACTTTGGAGTCACACTAGATTTTGTAAAGCATCTTGACTCTTTATTTCCACATGCTGTGATATCTCATTCATATGACATTCCTTCCTATATTAATTATTCAATTTTAATTGTCTATTTTTATAGGTGCTGTACTTAATATTTGTAAATTTTCAAAGTGTATATTTAATGTAGGTGACTGAAAATGATTGTTATACATTTTTTAAGATGATTTTATCTTATTCAATACAGAAAATAATTAATTTGAATTTTGATTTGGTTAATAAATGGCCTGAACAGGAGATTTGGAGTTGAAATAATCAGGCCTCCATTTGCTAATATTTCTACACTGGAGAAATTAGTTTTAATTTCATGAGATTATTTGATAAGTATAAATGTTATATTTTTTGATTTTTATTTTTAATTTATTTATTTTTCCCCAAAGAAATCTTTTGTTTAAGGAATACAAGCTTCATGCATTTCATAAGTGCGCTTTAGGAATATAGTGATTCTTCCCCATACACTTAATCTAGAGTCATAGTATAATGAGAAAAAAACACCACAGCAAGAAAAAAAAAAAAAAAGAAGAAACCAAAGAATATGTCCACAATGCCAAGCAACAAACGCAGAAACCAAGGAAACAAGAACAAAGAAGACATTATGATGCTCCCAAATGAACATGACACTCCAAGTCAAGATTATGAAGATGATGAGATAGAAGAAATGCAAGATATGGATTTCAAAAAATTTATGATAAGAACATTTAGAAGCTCTCAAAAACAAATTCTTGAACTACAGAAATCCTTACTGGACAGGAAAGAAAATCTCTCTCATGAAAAAGAAATCTTAAGGAGGAATCAAAATGAAATGAGGAATCTAGTAGAACATGAAATTGTGATATTGAAGAGAAATCAAAATGAAATGAATAATTCAATAGATCAAATGACAAACACATTAGAGAGCCTTAAAAACAGAGTCAGTGAAGCAGAAGAGAGAATATCGGACTTAGAAGACAGAGAAACGGAAACTATACAGTCAAACCAAAGAAAAGAAGAGGAAATTAGAAATCTGAAAAATATGGTTGCGAATCCACAAGATACTATTAAAAAAACCAAAATTCGGGTTCTAGGAGTTCCTGAAGGCATGGAGAGAGAGAAAGGATTAGAAGGCCTTGTTAGTGAGATACTAGCAGATAATTTCCCAGGTTTGGAGAAGGACGGAGATATCCAAGTACAGGAAGCTCATAGAACCCCTAATAAACATGACCAAAAGAGATCCTCACCACGACACGTTGTAATCAAACTCACCACAGTGAAACATAAAGAAAAGATTCTAAAATGTGCAAGAGAAAAACGTCAGATTACTCTCAGAGGATCTCCAATTAGACTCACAGCTGACTTCTCATCAGAAACCCTGCAGGCTAGGAGGGAATGGTGAGATATAGCCCAGGTACTAAGAGAAAAAAACTGCCAGCCCAGAATATTATATCCTGCAAAGCTCTCATTTGTGAATGAAGGTGAAATAAAGACCTTTCATAGCAAACAGAAATTAAAAGAATTTGTCGCCACTCGTCCAGCCCTGCAAAAGATGCTTAAAGATGTTTTACACACAGAAACACGGTCATCAATATGAAAGAAGGTAAAGGAAGAAAACCTCCCAGTAAAAAATCACAGGAAGTTCAAAGCATATATTAAAGTTCTATGTGACTATTGATAAGTAGTAACTTTGCCCTGCCATTTTCCCAAAGATATTTTCTAATATATGCTTTGAACTTCCTGTGATCTTTTGCTGTGAGGTTTCCTTCCTTTACCTTCTTTCATATTGATGACGGTGTTTCTGTGTGTAACACATCTTTAAGCATCTTTTGCAGGGCTGGACGAGTGGTGACAAATTCTGTGTAGGTTCCCCAAACCTCTAGTGAGCCTGAAGTGAGAAGCCTACGCTCTGTTTTTGTGAATAAAATAAATTCTTATTATCAAAAACCTCGTCTACTTCTTTTAACTTCCCCATGACATTGTATTACACATAGGAAAGGTGCTCAGAAAACTATTATCTTGAGACTTATTCTTTTAACTTTTTATTTATTTGAAAGGTAGAGCAACAGAGAAAGAAGAAGGGGAGAGAGGAAGAGAGAGAGAGAGAAAGAGAGAGAGAGAGAGAGAGTCTTCCATTTTCAGGTTCACTCCTCAAGTGCTTGCAATAACCAGGACTGGGCCAGGCAAAAGTCTGGAACCAGGAACTTCATCTAGCTCTCCCATGTCTCCCACTGAAACCATCCTCCACTATCTCCCAGGATGCATTAGCAGACAGGACCTGAACTACTCAGTACTCTAATCTGCCAGGTGTTGGCTTAATCCACTGCAACACAATGCTACCCCAGAACTGATTTTTAAAAAAAAGCATTGCAAAAAGAATTATATCAAAGGCAACACATGTTATATCAGATCTTGTCTTACTATAAAATGTAAGCATGTGATTTAAAATTTCAGTTCCCATAATCTTCATAGCTTCCACAAGAGGTCCAAGAAATAGGCACACACACACGCACATGCACTCACACATACTTCCTGGGAAAATTCATTCTCATTTCTGTGTGTCTTATATATTGCAATTCTATGGAGATTTTATATGAATAAAAGTCCCACAGGTAGGAAAAATAAGTTTGTAAACAACTCCAATGACATTTAAATCTTTATTCATGAACAACACAGTCATCATTTTTCTGGAATGAATTCTGCAGAAATTCCTCAGCTAGCCTGGTGCCATCATTTGGATATTGTTTGTTTCCCACAAAGGTTTGTGTATGGGAAGCTTGGTCCTGAGTATGGCAGTGTTAGGATGGTGGAAGCTTTAAGAGGTAGAACCTAGGAAGATGATGAGATCATCAAAGGTGCTTCCCTCAGAAGGCATTAGGGGACTCTAGTTAGTGCTCATGAGAGTGGCTTGTTGTAAAAGATGAAGACTGACCCCGTGCTACAATCTGGCTTCCTGTCTCATCATGGGCTCGTTTCCTCTCACATGCACTTCTACATGATAAATACACAGTGAGATCCTCACTAGGGGCCAACTGAATGGGGTCTCCCAATATTGGACTTCCTGCCTCCAAAACTGTGAGCTAAATAAATCTGTGGTGCTTTATTATAGTAATGGAAGACTAAGACACTTGGTTTGCCAATAAACTTTCAGACTACAAATTGTAGACTGGAGATTTCTATAACATGTATTGTATGTACTGCTATCTTCCAATGTTCTAGGACAGGGTGGATATGAAATGTGGGCCAGCTGGATGTGGACAATTCGACTATGCTCATAATTACCCTAAGGTCTCTTAGAGATAGTTAATTGCAGATACATTAAAGAAGGATCTAATATTCAATCATGTTACATACTTCTTATCTCCTACCTAGGGAATTTCATGGATAGTAATTTTTTTACTTTGCATTATTATGAAAAATCTTATTCTTATGTGAGAAACAAAGCAATGATGGGATTTTTCTATTTCCTTCACCCAGTCATTGTAGGTACAAAATTATCCAGTAAAATGAATTATTACATCACCTTCTAAATCTAAAAATTTTTATTTAATCAACACAACCACAGGCAAAAAAATCAGCTTGGGGGAAAATTAGTTCCTTGCTAATTAGTGAAAAATAACAATATCTGTTTAAACAATACTTCCAACAGAATGTCGTAGAATTCAATGCAAACTTCAGTCCAGCTCAGTGTCCCCGGGCTTATGCTCTTTCATAAATTCTGGTGGAAGTGACGCCTTTCATGATGCATTCCTAGACACACACAAAAATTACTGGTCAATCACCATGAGTTTAATAATGTTGGAAAGGAGCAATGTTCATTCAAGGACATAGGTAGATGGGAGAAGAACACAGATGGACAGATAGACAGAAAGATAGATAGATTCTCTTTTAAAATGTTTGGGAGGTACAAAGACCAGGAAGATACAATTTTCCCCTCAAGGAGTCATACAGTCTGAATGGTGAGTGAGGAACATAAGCAGACATATGCACTGTGGTAAGTGCACTACGGAAGACAAGTTCAGGGTTCCTGGGAAGGAGCCAGGAATGTCCCCTGGGAGACAGCATTCCTGGGCTGAGTTTGACACCATGGAAGGTGCAATTGCCAGACTGGAACCATAACCCCAATAAAATCACCCTCTTGTGTTGTACAAGCAGGCCTTCTTAAATGGAATACTAATTACGATGATGACCTAACAGGAAGATTTGGGATTAAGTAGTTAGGAGATGCTCACCACCACCAGTTTATCACCCTCCCGTTTTCTCTTTATGGTGGTTGATTTTCCATCCCACTTCTGCACCTGGACCAGGGCACCACCATCTAGGGTTATGATACTCTGTAAACAAAATACACACTGGTTACAATGTGCTTGTGAAGGCAGAAGACAAAATATAAAATATGGCACCATGGGTTAAAGGAAGATTTTTATTTCATTAATAGTTCTAAATGAGAAGACTATATTGCAACAAGAAAAAAATGTCTCTGAAAAACCAGCATATGATTTACATATACATTATTACTAGTTTTATGAACACAACTGCAAAGGAATACAGGTAATAAATTTACACTGAAATGGTAAAATTATTGGTGATTGAGACAAACATGCTCTCATTATTTTTAATTAGCATGCTCTATTAACTGACATAAATTATGGTAAGCTTTTTTTAAAATGTAAGGGCAACTGCATAAAAAGGGGAAAAATTCATGAATTATATCTCAAATGCAATAGTGTTTAGATGTAGTAGTTCAGGGATCTTTGGCCTAACATTTTCCCTCCCGTTATTATAAAATGGTTTCTTGCAGGAGCAGCAGTTTAGACATCAAGCAATTCCTTATTCCTCACCTTGACTTTCCTGTCATCTGCGGTGACTTCATCAAATTCCTGGCCCAGTTTGAAGGAAATCTCAGTGTTTTTAAAGGTGCTCTCTGATTTAATGGTGATCACATCCCCATTCACACTGATGATCATGTTGGGTTTGGCCATGCCAGCCACTTTCCTGGTGGCGAAGCCCACTCCTACAGGAAGGAAAAAAATGACATCAGGGTCACATTTCTCTGCCTCTTCATCTAAGTCAAAGAACTGTAGCGTGCCTTTGTGCATGTGTGCGTGCGTGTGTGTGCATGTGTGCGCGCGTGTGTGTGCATGCGTGTACGTGTGTGTGTGTGTGCTCGTGTGTGTGTGTGTAAAAGAGGAAAAAGACACAGGTGAGTTTCTTAAAGGCCTCATTAAAACAGCTTCTGGAGGTGAAAACATCGAGCTAATACTTAAAAAAAAAAAACCCTCTGAGCCACAATAGATATGTATCTCTGCTTTAAACTTCCCTTTCTCTGTTCCGCATACAACTCCTCAGGAGGTCTAGTGTTAGTTTTCAGCAAGAATATGCACACAGATGAAATCTCCAGGCCTATATGTATTTTTAAAAGGTGAGTGCTATCATTTTTTTTAATTCATGAAAGTTTGAGGCAATTTGACCATTCCTTCTTACATCTAAAAATTTTATATAAAAGTTCACAAAGAATTTTTAACAAAACATTTGGGCTAATACAGAGTTGTTCAGCTAAAAGATAATCTGTCATGAGTGTACAAAAACCGCGTTTCATGGCATTGCTGCCAAGGATAGCTTGCTGGGCTTCTTTCTAAATTGCTCCACTATGGAATGAAGGTTTTGGTTAATCTTTCTGAAAGCAAAATATTTCCTATAGTAACACCATTTTAGGTTGGTGATATCATTCCCAATAACTTATAGGAACTATTAAAGCAAGACCAGGCATCATGAAAACTTCAAAATTTAAGAAATCACTATTTTCCAGCCCTTGTCTCACTGTTGAGGAACAGTTATTTTTTCTCCATACTATCTGTTGAACTCTTTACTTAGTACAGGGTTAATCTTATGTATATAAAGTTAGTTGAAAATAGATCTTTGTAAAACAATAAGAATGGGAGTAGGAGAGGGAGGATGAAGAAAGGTGGGAGTGAGGACAGGAGGGAAGGTTGGGTGGGAAGAATCACTATGTTCCTAAGTTTGCATGAAGTTTGTATACTTTAAATAAAAGATTTCTTGATAATAAATAAATAACTATGAAAGTTAAAAAAGGTAAATTATTTTTTACTTAACAGTAGTTTAGAAACTGATTATTTGATTTCTAATCACCCAAACTGCCAATTCCTCTTTAAAAAAAAAGGAATATATTTTCCTGTGCAAGGTATGAGATGAACAATTTACAACCTGATATAAACAATGGGAACTTGCTGACCTTGCATGTTACGCAGAATTTATGATAATTGTAGATGTGTTGACTTTCTGACACGTGCACATAAATCCAAGCCATATTTTTGACTAAAGGTAACGAACAATTAGAAACAGGGACAAAATGGAGAGAAATATGGTGCAAAATAAGTAATACTGACGCTCCCATTTAACAAGCTGGAGAGTGACCCAGGTGGGAAGACAGGTTGCTTCAATAAGTCCCAGCTCTAACACATTAAATACTGGATACAACATCCAGTGTGACGCTCGAATGGCTGACCTTAGGAAAAACCATTCTCTCCTTGCTGACTGATGCAGGCAATGCCCGCTCTCTCAGCCTCAGCTGGAGCAGCTAATTTCATTCTGGAGGTATCTTATTATCTTTAACTATCATCAATCCTTTACGATTTAAAAACGTACTGTTATAAAAATTTAAATGTAACTATCAAAAGTGTAGACTATTTCTAAAAGTAACTACATGTTCCCAAATCCTTACTTTTCCATATTATGCATATTAATTAGTTTATTGAATCACAGATAACTAGCATTCTAGAAAGTTAGGTCTTTTTTACACTGAAGTCCCTGATGTCTCTCTCATCTGTAAACAGGAAAAATGCTAGCTTATATATAATGTCGGGGATGGTTTAAGTCTTTTGAGTTATAGGGATTATTAAATCTTAACCCCTACTAGAGATATTATTAAAATTCCCTCCTTGTTTGCTAACCCTGAATTTGACTGTATCATGCACAAGGGTAGGGGAAGAATGGTTTTTAAAGCAGAAGCTGCCTGAGTAAGAAATTGTCTCCCTAGTTTACCTCCATTTCTTCACCTCCTGAATGGATAGATGTGCAATGAAATGCTGGCAAGGTTAATAGTATGAAAACTTGAAGGGTTCTATTATCAAAGAGGAAGACTGTTACATATGTAATATTCTCCTTTTGAATTACCAATAATCCAATGGCATCCCATACCATTTGTATGCAAAGTTTTAAAGCCCTATGAGAAACACCTTGCTAATCATAAAACAATCATACATCTTAATACATTGACATTGAGACAATAATTTGCTAATGCACGTTTACTAAAAAAAATGCAAAGAAGGGAAATGTGCCTTCATTGTCAAATGGAAATTATTATATGCTAGGAAAGAAATATGTTTTTCTTTCCAAGTTATTGCAAATTCTATATGCAAAAGCGGATTTAAAAGCAGGCAAAGAGTCAACTAAGCTAAAGATACCCACATTGTGGAATTAGAGTCAAATCTTTTCATTTCTGTAGATCATAAGAATTTCATTTACACAAATTTTTTTCCCATAGAGTTTCAGCTTCAGGAAGTATTAGCTGTAGCTTTTGTTCAACACATCTCCAGAGAAAGATTCTCACCTGTTTCTTACATAACTTCTGTATAGAAAACAGCATCTCTGGCCAATGCTTCCAGAGTGAAAAACACGATAAACCACTTCCCCCCAGAGAAAATGTTATCAATCCAGTCATCCCTCAATGCATTCTCTTACCCACTTCTTTCATGTAATCGTCAAAGTTCTCACTGGAGACAAGTTTCCAGGTACCTACAAAAGCATCACACATTTTGAGCTTTCTAGGTTTATTCCTCCAGGTGAGAGAAGTGTAGCTTTCAGCAAGGTGCTGTGGCCCTCCAATGTTCAGACAACTTCTTTTTAAAGATGTTCAGAACATGTGATCTCCTGAACAGCCAATTGGGAACGATATCAGGTCATTTCCTCCTTTACCAGCCTCTGCATTTTTTCCTCTGAGTCATGTTTTTAATAGAAATTTCTCAACTTTGGTTCTCCCTGGCAAGTGGTCATTGGACTTAGAGTACAAATTATTTTTAACCATGAGCAGAACATTTTACATGCTGTTTCGACTATTTAATGCTTAATGCACTGAACTTCCCCCTATTATTTCCATACATATTTACCCCCGGGCAGAGGGGAACAATTACCTTGGGATGAACTTTGACATCCTTTTTTTTTTTTTTTTTTTTGTTAACATTGCTATTATGAGTTTCTTTCAAATTAAGGAATCTAAGAATTATGTTGGAAGTTCTTAAAACATTGCAAAGCCTCTTTGGGACAGGACTATCTCAGGAATTACTTATTAGAGCAAAGTAAATACTGGCATTTTAAACTACCTCAGGCCTCTAATTTCAAACCTTTCTATGAATAAAAGAGTATATCAGTTCATTCACTGGGAAACTGGACTCTAGATTTATTTAAATGATAATTTAACCTCACTCTATCTATCCCTTAAATGACGATGTGGTGTTGATTTCCAAAGATATCTTAAAACATAGGCTCCAATCCAAAATGCAGTCCTCACACTGAGAAAATTCATTCAGTTCTTGAACTGTATTATGAGCTCTGCATTAATCTACATCTCAACATTGTTGCTTTACTTGAAAGATCAGAAATGGGTCAGTTACGAGCTATCGATACCTTATCCTTCTTTGCATATCTCACTTGTGGGATTACTTTTCTATAGTAATCGTGGTTTTCAGTGTCCTCATCCTCTCATACCAGATGATGGAAGATATTCATATGTGCAAAAAACTTGCATGAACATACCTAGGCATTAGGGAAAAAAGAAACTAAAAAGTTGCAGAGGGATGAATCACTGTAAATCCGTTGAACAATATCTGCTGTTCCAACAGTCTCTCATTTGGGCAGGATAGCTTGTAACCAATGAGACTTTCTGTACAAATGTAAGGGACTAGAAAAGTAAAGTTAGTTTATAATACTGTTTTAATTGTTACATTTTTTCATGGCACAGTAACAATGTTCTTCCATTATGAACTATTGCATGGACACACAGACTGTGGTAAAGCTCTAGCCAGGGTAGGATAGCCATCAAGGACTCATCTGGTTCCTACTGAATAAGAACTTTCAGATGGAAAGGAAAGGAAAATAAGCAATCTCAATATCAGGATTATTTTGAGAATGTTTCAAATTAATAATGTTTTTCTTAAAAATATATACTGAGTCCTTACTTGTTTTCACTTCACCCCAGTTACAATAGCTATTATACAAAAATCAAAAAATAATAAATACTGGTGAGGATGTGGAGAAAAACATATCCTACTACCCTTTTGGTGGGAATTTAAATTAGTATAACCATTATAAAAGACAGTATGAAGATTCCTTAGAAATATGAAAATATATCTACCATATGACCCAGCCATTCTACTCCTGGGGATATACCCAAAGGAAATGAAATCAGCATATGAAAGAGTTGTCTGAACCCCCAGGCTGATAGCAGCTCAATCATGATAGCTAAGACATGGAATCAATGCAGATGTCTATCACCTGATGACTGGATAATGAAAATGTGGTATATATACTTAATTTTATTTAAAATGTAAGAAATGATCCTCAATTTGGTTATTGGAAAACTTATAAATGTATTTGGAACAACTTGGATAGATCAATCTACTTTGTCACCTTAAATTTTATGAAATGTAGGTGTTGGTCAACCATTTCAAAAGAAAATTTAAAGTCTGAATTAAAATGTACTCTTAATATAACTTATACAATAGATGTTGAAGACAATATTTAAGTAAGTAAAATATATCATTAACATTTCTTAGATTTTTTATGTTGAAATGACAACATCTTAGATATATTGGAATAAGAAAAAATATATTCCTAAAATTTTTAGCATATTTCTTTTTCCCTTTCTTAATATAAATAACAGAAATTTTAGATTGCATATGTTGTTCACATTATATTTATGTTAAGCAGTGCTATTTTAAGGTATCATAGTAATGCCAAGGTTCACTGCTTTATTCAACATGTAAGTTAGGCACTGTGCTAACTACCGGGGACTCAACAGGGAGTAAACCATACCAGGCACTTGGCTTACTCTCATGGAACTTTTACTCTGGTATTAGAGAAGATAATGTACCAGAAGACGTGTAAACACTGTAGTCCCCCCCTTATCTGTAGTTTTCTGCTGTTTCAGAAACTCAATCAACTATGGTTCAAAAATAGCACATGGAAAATTCCAGAAATCAACAGTGCATAAATTTTCAAACTTTTTTAAAGATTTATTTTTTCTTTATTTGAAAGAGTTAGGGAGAGAAAGAGAGAGAGAGAGAGAGAGAGAGAGAGAGAGATCCTTCCGTTCTCTGGTTCAGTCCCCAAATGGCCGCAATGACCGGAGCTGAGCAGATCTGAGGCCAGGAGCCAGGAGCTTCTTCTGGGTCTCCCACATGGGTGAAGGGGCTCACCCACTTGGACCATCTTCCACTGTTTTCTCAGTCACATTAGCAGGGAGCTGGATCAGAAGTGGAGCAGCCAGGACTTGAACCAGCGCCCATATGGGATGTCAGCTCTGCAAACCTGGGCTTTAACCTGCTGTGGCACAGCACTGGTCCCTTAAATAACTTTTATTACATGTATTGTCATATTTATTCTATTATATTATTGGTTGTTTTTACTCTGTGCCTAATTTATTAATTAAACGTTTCTTAGCTTGTGGTTGTAGGAAAACACAGTGTCTATAGGGTTTGGTACCATCTGCAGTTTCAGGCACCCACTGGGGGTCTTAAAACATATTCCCCTTGAATAAAGGGGACTACAGTGCACCAACTGCAGGTAGTGCTGTGTTTCAAAGCAGCCATAATGACTGTTGTGAGGGCTGCCACTAGATGAGGAAGGTTCAGCAAAGGGAGTGAACAACTGACCTGCCACCTGCATGATGAGAAGAAGTTAGCTGCAGAAAGAAGTGAAAAAAGTGTTTCAGGAGCAAGGGCAGCAGGAGTTGCTGACTCCATTCCTTTTCAGGACAGTTTCAGCCAGACATGGACAACAACAATCCCTACAAACCATGGCACACAGACAGATAGATGTTCTTCTTGAGCAAAGTTCAAGATCCGTTAAAGCAGAGACTTGTCCTGATTTATTTCGTTGATATTCCAAGTAGTTAAGCATTCAACAAAATGAATGAAAAAAATCCTAGTTGGGTAGGCTAGTAAGAGTTCACCGTCATGCTGGCACAGAATCTTCAAAGATATTTCTGTTGATCAGTAGTGTCATCTTCCAATGTCAGTCTATCTAGAGCGTGATCATCATTAAAGTAAAGACTTAGTAGGGGAGGCATTTGGCACAGTGGTTGTCTCCTCTAGAAAGCTCATATCTCCTATCTGAGTGCCTGGTTTCTGTCCCAGCTCCTCTGCTTCTGATTCAGCTTCTTGCTATGCACACTCTGGGTGGTAGCCGATGGCAACTAAAGTACTTGGGCCCCTAGAACCCTAGGGGGAACTGGGATGAAATTTCAGGCCCCTGGGACTGGTGTTGCGGTATAGTGGGTTGAGCTGCCTCCTGCAATGCTGGCATCCCACGTGGGTCCTTATTTAAGACTTGGTTGTTCCACTTCTGATCCCAGCTCCCTGCTAATGGCCCGGGAAAATCAGTAAGATGTTCTGAGTGTTTAGGTACCCGCCACCCATGTGGGAAGACCCAGATGAGGCTCCCAGCTCCTGGCTTTAGCCTGGCCCAGCCCTGGCTGTTGCAACCATTCCACCAGTAGATGGAAGATCTCTCTCTCTCCCCCTCTCTCTGTGTAACTCTGACTTTCAAACCAATCTTTAAAAGATTTTGTGCTCCTGGATTAGGCCTGGGCCTGACTGTCACAGGCATTTGGGGAGTAAATGATCAGATGGAAAGTATCTCTGTCTGTCTTTTTCAAATGAATGAAAATTAATTAATTATTTTAAAAAATGGTAGTTGAGATTTTTCTAGAAATGAACACTGACTCCTGTGATGATTTTATATAAACAAACATAGTACTAGACTCTGGTGAAGAGTCTTGTAGCTTAAATAGCAACAAGAGAATTAAGATATAGAAGTAAAGAATTAGATGTAAAAGAGTAGTTGAGTACATATACAGAAATTTCATGTTATCACTTGAGAGAAACAAAATAGGTTTGGCAAACTGTCTTACTTGAAGAGACATTATCCTCAAATCAGTTAAATTTATGTTCCAATTGCATAGGCCACCCTATAGAGTAAGTCATTTAAGTTAAGTTCATGTAAGATAAGAACACTTTCTTGACAATAAGCTGTCCAGAAATTTAATGAGAGGCCTGTACCTCACGCCCTGTGTTTCAAACAGGAATATAAGCAACCACTTAGTTCCTCCAGACGTTATTTTTGCTCTAGTCCCTCATCTTACTCTCTCAAACTTAATCTAGCTAATAAAATGGAATCTTGGATAATATGGAATTCTCATTAAATTTATGACCACCTTTCACCACAGTGTTGATGGGCTGCTGTATTCTGCATTTTATCACAGAGATATTAAAGTTCTTAATGCCTACTTAATATTGCAAGGTATTAAAGTTCTTAATACCTTGTTTATTCACCAAATGTATGGATTAAGTATTAGGAAAAGGAATGAGATATATGTTTACATGACTTAATTGTGCATCATGCTTATGTGCATTTTATACGCACTTAGATTTTTAATGTCTATTGATTTTATTTATTTAAAAGGGAGACAAAGATATTTTTAAAAATATTTAGTTAATTTATTTGAAAGGCAGAGTTGCAAAAGAGAGGGAGAGGTAGTGAGAGAGGGGGAGAGAGTGGCTGAAACGTCCAGGGCTAAGCCAGGTCAAAGTCAGGAGTCAAGAGCCTCATCTGGGTCCCCCACATGGGTGCACAGGCCCAAGCACTTAGGACATCCTCTGCTGCTTTCCCGGGAGCATTAGGCAGGGAGCTGGACTGTAAATAGAACAGCTGGCATAGCAGGTGGCAGCTTAACTCCTTATGCCACAATGCCAGCCCCCAAAGATCTTTAATTCGTTGGTTCATCCCCTAAATGCCTCCTGGACTAGGCCAGAAGCCAGAAACTCAATCTAGGTCTCCCACGTGGATAGCAAGGACCTAACTACCTGAGCCATCACCTGCTGTCTCCCAGGATGTACATTATTGGGAAGCTGGATTCAGGAGCATAATGGCGATTCAAATTTATGCACTCTGATATGGGATGAAGGCATCTCGAGAGATGTGCTCAGCTCTGCAACAAACGCTTGCCTTATTGTGTATGTGTTTTAAACCAAGGACACCACAAGTGCCTGTCTGAGTTCTAGAAAGATGAATACAGTGGTCTTAGGAAGAGTGGGCCCCAGAGAATAGACTGAGCAACGTAAATCTGCTTACAAAGCAAGAGTAAAGAGGTTATAAGGGGAAGGCAGGTGGGAGCGTGGTGGCAGGGACAGGGGGTATCACCTCAATCTGTATACATGCAATACATGAAACTTGCATACCTCAAATAATTTTTATAAAAACAAGGTTATAAGGGACTGAGCAAGGGCAATGATGATGAGACACTGGAAAAGCAGTGGAAGAAATTGAGGAACAATATAGAAGGGTTATAGGAAGCTCCTTTCCATCTGGAGGGGCCTATACCTAGAGTAAGCTACAAAGGTAAAAGTTTGTCTTTGATTGTGAGCAGAATTTCCACACGCGTACCTGTGCTTTTATTCACAAATATTCATATACAACATGGCAATGCACACAGCAGGTTAGAAATTTTCTCCAGAGTTGTGGGGAAAGGGCCTTTAGTGGCTAGGGTCACTTTGCTTTGGGTCCTCAACACTCGAAGCTGATGGTGGGCGGGCATTTGCAGGCTCAGGCTATTAATTCTGCACTTTGCTCTCCTATGGACAGCATCCATGGAATGCGTCCCTCTGACCTTTGTCTGTGTTTATTTCTTTTGAAGGAAATGAGGGTACTTTTTTTTTTCCTGACAGTTTTTCATTGAAAAGGAAACATAACCACTTGCCAGGTGATAAGGAGAGGAGACTAAGCCATGACCAGAGGGAGTGTTTGCACAGCGTGTATTTAGGAGGTGAAGTTGGGCTTCATGCCCAGGCTTTCCTTTTATTTAAACGAAATTCCCTTCTTAATGCATAAACATTACCTATGTCTTGGGGGTTTTTTTTTTAGAGGCTTAAGATGAAACCTTGACAGGAAGTTGAGGCATAATTCATTTGGCTCTCTATCTCTTCACAAATCAGTGGGCACACGTAATGAGAGCATTGGTTTACATCCCCATCCTAGGTTTAAGAGGCAGAGGCAGAGGTAAGCCTCTGTGTAAGTGTAGGTATCATTTACTGCACATATGTTCACAATGACTGATCATCCATCCACTCTTGACTCTTTGACTTCAAAATGGTGAGTTTTGGAAAGAGTGAGTCAGCCATTGGCTGTTCAATTAAAAGGGTGGTAGCTAATTACAGACTGTGCTGTGTTTAGAAGTGGTTGTGTAACTTTCTCACTTGCTCTGTAACTCATAAAAGGGACTCTTTGGACACAGTAGAGTGGGTGCAGTTGGGAAGCAATAAATGAGCTGGCAAAGCACTTTCCGAACGTAAGACATGCTCTACTCTGTGTTTCTCTAACAAGGCAGTCATCATTCTGAACTGACTATAGGCCAAAGTGAAAAAGTTGAGTAGGAATAATGTAAAAGAATATAAAGACAAACCAGTTGTGGTATCAGAAGATGTCACCAAAAAAGTGTAGGAAGGAAGACCTCTCTCTCTGTATCTCCCTCTCACTGTCCGTAACTCTACCTCTCAAATAAATCAATAAAATAAAATCTTTAAAAAAAAGTTTGTGGCAGAGTCTAGGGAACAAGGGAAACACTGCAAGTGTTGGGTGGAAGAACCAGTGTGCTCCTCTGCTGTTGTAGTAAAGGGCAAACTGCTACTTGTATTTGTTTGAATCTTTCCGACCCATAAGAAATAAAGACTGTCCCCCCCGCCCCTCTGCCTCTCCTTCTCTGTGTAACTCTTACTTTCAAATAAATAAATAAATATTTTTAAAAAAGAAAAAGAAAGAGAAAAAGGGGGCTGGCGCTGTGGCATAGCGGGTAGAGCTGCCACCTGCAGTGCTGGCATCCCATATGGGCGCCGGTTCTAGTCCCAGCTGCTCCACTTCTGATCCAGCTCTCTGCTATGGCCTGGGAAAACAATAGAAGATGGTCCAAGAGCTTGAGCCCTGGTATTTGCATGGGAGACCCGGAAGAAGCTCCTGGCTCCTGGATTCAGATCAGCACAGCTCCCACCATCGTGGCCAACTGGGAAGTGAACCAGCAGAAGACCTCTCTCTCTCTCTGCCTCTCTTTCTCTCTTTGTGTAACTCTGACTTTCAAATAAATAAATAAATCTTAACAAGAAGAAGAAGAGGAAATAGAGACTATCTCTTCCTAATGTCTTTCCATAACCTCACCTTTATCGATGCCAGACTTCTGGCATTGTATATGCTTTATAAATTGCTCACAAATAGAGCTAAATGGAATGAATACATTCAGCCATATACTCATTAAAGGCCGTATAAAGGCCAGTCATCGTGCTTGATATTCTGATGCAAGAATGAATAAAATAAGTGGAGGAAGGTACACAAGGACCAATATGGCCTCATAAGAATTATAAGAACCGCTAGGCACTATGGGATGCCTCATGGAACCTTAATCAGGGTAGCTGGAGATGGATGAAGACTTCCCAAAGGGCTGACATTCAAAATAAGACCAAAGGATAGCTTAGAATATGCTGGGCAAAGGAGGGTGTGAGAGACACAGTTTTAGCCAGAAGAACAGATCAGGTTCCTAGAGGGAGCCTAGAAACATGATGGAACCTCTACCCTGTGGAAAATGGAAAGGTGTTCAGAGGGGCTATAGTGAGAGAATGAGTGCACCATAGAGAATTAGACAGTGAGGAGAGCAGGGTTAAACGTTCTGAACTTAGCTTAAAACCTGTAGGGAATAACTGAGGAATTCTAGTATGGAAGTAAAATGTTCAGATTTGTGTTCTTCCAAGATTATTCTAGATAATGAGTGGAAAATGGATTGGGGTGGGAGTTGAGGATGGTATAGAGATTTGGCAATAAAATTTACTAATAAATATCAATATTTGGAAATCACCACTGAGCACTTTAACATATATTTTCCAGACTTTTTGAATATATAACTATAGTGTGTTTAGTGCTATGATATCCCACACTATTTAGGAGTTGATTTTTTCACTTAATGGAATATTAAATATTGAACACTAGCGTAAGTGCTGGAGTTACAGTCCTGTCCTCTGAATATCATTCTGTGTCAATATGTATCCTGATACTATATTACTTTTAGTGACTCCAGAGTATTCCACTGTACAGGTATGCCATAATATCATCAACATTCTACTACAAAACATCTTGGTTGTTTTGGATTTTTTATGAAGATAGATAATATTGCAATAGACTATCATCATGTCAATATCAAAAAAGTTACTTGCAATTATTTCCTCAGGCTACATTTTTGGAAACAGAAATGTTGGATCAAATGAATAGATATTTTAAGGCTTTAAAATTGCACTGCCCAGTTTTTCCCAAAATGTACCAATTGACAATCTTATTTCATAAAGACATATGATCTAAACAAACATTCACACATTTTAGAATTCAAAAAACTTCAGAATTTTATAGTTGCAATATTTTTTAAAAAAATATTTGAGAGAGAGAGAGAGAGAGAGAGAGATCCTTCCATCCGTTAGTTCACTCCTCAAATGTCCACAACAGGCAGGGCCAGGCCAAAACCAGGAGCCAAGAACTCCATCAGGATCTTCCATTTAAGTGGTACTTAAGTACTCAAGTACTTGAGCCGTAGTCTGCTGCCTCCCAGGAACTTTATCGGGAAACTGGATCAGAAGCAGGGTAGCTGGAATTTGAACAAAGAACTACGATATGGGATGTGGGTGTCCCAAGAGGCAACTGCACCAAAATGTCTGTCCCAGGTAAAATGTTTTGTACATACACAGTGAGGCTAGTCTAAAATTTTTAATGAGAAAATGAGCCTAAGCTTAGATGATCAGTAGTGACTGAGCCACAACCAGTACCCAGGTTTTCTGAGTCCATTACTCTCCCATTAATCTATATCCCTCCTTCTAGAATGCCTAGAACCTTCTAATTAATAAGCAAAGCAGTTTTTAATCATGTCATAAGCTTTCCAAGAGTGCGACATGAAACTGGATTTACTGAACACGAGCGTCCTGCTCATCTCCAGAGTCCCAATTCTGCCATGACTCCACAGCACCCTGCATACCACAGTCCTATGTGGTTCTGTTTCCGGGCTCCACACTGTGAGCTTCTTGAAGGAGAAACTATGCATCCACTGTGTTTCTGACAAACAGGAGGCACAATTTCTGGTTCACAGTAGCTGCTCAGGAAGTGATTTTTGAGAGGCAAAAAGGAGGAAGAGGACAGGGTATAGGAGGAATAGAAAAAGAAAAAGGAGCCAAAACGAGATCCAGGTGCTAGAATGGAAGCACTGTCGTCGGCACTAGCTGTGACTCAAGGCTGGTCAAGATTCAGACCAAGGGCAGCTCATCCAGGGATGATGGGGAGCATACTTCTGGAGAGGCACTGTGCTGTGACACTTCCACCAGTGAACTCTGATCGAGTGAGAAAGCGCAAATGTCAGGCATCTGGGAACTGTATTTGCCATCTGGGTGTTAACTTCCCTCTTGACGAAAATCCTCTGTTACTGGGTGAAATGTGCATTCCTGCACTTCTTGTGCGACTTGCCAAGACTCCATATATAGATTTTATTATTCTTCCTGCAAGCTCCTTAGTGGGGAGTCTATGCCCTAAAGATATTGTCATTCCTTACAATTTTATTTTGTATTAAAATTTTTATCCAGTGGACACTAATATGCCTGTGTCCTTTTTTGTGGTTGCCTTATAAACCATGTTACGCGACAGGATTCTTGACCGCCAACATTAGACACGTTGAAATTCTATTTCCATTGTTCACCAACTTGTGACCTTTGCCAGGCTAAGTAATTTCTATGACACTTAGCTATTTTATCTGTAAAATTAGAGAACTATATTTTATGGTTACTATTTAAATCAGCAATATTAAATGTCAAGTATTTTGCATTTTGCCTAGCATATACCTCACTTATATGTGCAGCTAATACTATTAGTAGTAGCCATATAATGTAGACTGAGAAGACAAATAACACACTGAGGATGTGAGTTTTGGGCTGGGAAGTTTAGAAAATTTTCTCTGATGCAGAATAGCCTTACTTGGAGTCATCTCTGGTCTGAGAACTCTTGAAAAGCTGAGCTTTCTTCGGCAACAATTTTGGAGTAAAAGTTTAATCTTGAGACCAATCTCAACTGCAGGAATTCATAAAGTTCAAAATGAATTTTCTTGATGATCATGAGTCAGAACAAGATTTTTTTCTTGACACAATACCATATTAATATTCTTATCCTCATCCTCTTATGGTGGAAAATTTTCTTTTCTGAATGAGAATTTTTGAAAATATTTATTTATTTGATGAGCAGAGAGACACAGAAAAAAAGAAAAAGAGACAGGACGAGGTCTTCTATCTGCTCATTCTCTCCCCAAGTACCTGCAGCAGTCAGGCCTGGGCCAGGCTGAAGCCAGGAGCCCAGAACTCAATCCATGTGTCCCATGTGGTTGGCAGGGAGCCAAATATCTGAATCACCTGCTGCCTCCTAATGTGCACATCAGCAGGAAGCTGGAATCAAAAGAAGAGCCAAGGCTCAAACCCAAGCACCCAACCTGGGATGCAAGTGTCCCAAGCAGCATCCAAACTACTAGAAAACATTTTCCATGTTTTAAAAAGTGAACATATACTTGATACAAAAACTCAAACTATGTAGATACAGAAGAGAAATAAATTGTTCCACACTTTAGTAGTCCTAACTTTTGATAATTCCAAGAATATTCCTTCCATTTTTTCTATATATATGTAAATATAACCATAGAATATGAATATATTTTTAAATCTTTGGCTGCTATATCAGTATTATATACATACATACTCTTCCAAAATCTTCATCGTCATTTAATAATGCACTGTGATCCTCTTTTCGTATCAGTAAAGATAAACATGTCTCTTTTTATAAAGTTGCTGCCAAGTATTCCATTTATATATGTGCCACATTTTAATCAATTCTTTCACTTTTCACTGTAATGAGATTAGCAAACATCTTTGTACATCTTTATCTGGTTATATTTACATATGTAAATATATTCCCAGGAATATCTTGGAGCAACCACACTATTAAAAATAGAGTTAAACTTCAGTGATTGCCTGAAAACACAGCAAATGGAAGATCTCTCTCAGTGTGTCTATCCCTCTCTCTGTGTGTGTAACTCTTTCAAAATAAATGAATGAATCTTTTTGTTAAAGATTTATTTATTTATTTGAAAGTCAGAGTTACACACAGAAAGAAGGAGAAGCAGAGAGAGAGGGAGAGAGAGAGAGGTCTTCCATCCTCTGGTTCACTCCCCAATTGGTCGTAACAGCTGGAGCTGCACTGATCTGAAACCAGGAGCCAGGAGCTTCTTCCGGGTCTTCCACATGGTGCAGGGGCCCAAGGACTTGGGCCATCTTCTACTGCTTTCCCAGGCAATAGCAGAGAGCAGGATCAGAAGTGGAGCGGCCAGGTCTTGAACTGGCGCCCATATGGGGTGCCAGCACTTCAGGCTAGGGCGTTAACCCACTGCACCACAGTGCCAGCCAAATAAATGAATCTTTAAAACAGTTTTATGTAGGTTTTAATTTAATCTGCACATTGAAACCTGTGTTTTCAGACAATCACTGAAGTTTAACTCTATTTTTAATAGTGTGGTTGCTCCAAGATATTCCTGGGAATATATTACTTTGAATTTTCTTACTTATTCCTTAAATTCTCAAAGAAAGGAATTCTGATGTAGGGAAAACATGTAATGTGAACTGCTTTTTTGTTTTACTTCGCCACAATATGTCTGAGTTTTATAAAATACGTTTGCTTTCCTTTCCTGATGTAGCCAAAGGAAAGAATCTGCATCCTTTGAATAATAATATTAGCAAGCCAGGCTGTGCGCATTCCCAGTGAGTCCAAAGTGGAACTTCCCTTCATCCAGGTTCCTCCGGGGTTCTGCTGGCTGATAGCCTCCGAACTTGGAAGCAGTTACTCCTGCTTGTGCTCTTTCCCCTAGTTGTCTTGCCAAAATCTGCAAATATGATACTTTCTTTCTCACAAATCAGACCAGGGGACATTGTCCTCACTCCTTTCCAAATGGCTTTTTTTTTTCTTTGCTCCTCGTCCTTTGACATACTTCTGAGTTCCTCTGAACTATGGACCATTTTGAATCAAGTCAATGAGACACTCTTGGTTTCATATCCAGTTTTTTTATTCAAGTATGGTACATGTATTGTCTTTGTCAAAACTAACATTTATCACAGAAGAGTAGTCCAGAGTACAATAGATATTTTACAGCTTTAAATTATCTGAAATATAAAGCCTTAGTGAACTGCTGTTTTAAAAACTGTATTATTTCTTTTAATTGTTTGATACTTGCCTAATAACATGCTTTGGAAATTCAAATGAAGAAAGCATATGGAAGAAGTCAGATGATAATTTGACGCATTGTGAATAGGCTCTACATTTTGATGTTTTTAACTTAATTTGTCCTAAATATTCTTTTTTATTCATGGGGTATAGGTTGCATTGCTGTTTAAAAGCTTACTGCTTGGCCGGCGCCGTGGCTCACTTGGTTAATCCTCTGCCTGTGGCACTGACATCCCATATAGGTGCTGGGTTCTAACTCCAGTCGCTCCTCTTCCAGTCCAGCTCTCTGCTGTGGCCCAGGAAGGCAGTGGAGGATGGCCCAAGTGCTTGGGCCCCTGCACCCGCATGGGAGACCAGGAGGAAGCACCTGGTTCCTGGCTTCAGATTGGCATAGCTCCGTCCATAGTGGCCATTTGAGGGGTGAACCAACAGAAGGAAGACCTTTCTCTCTGTCTCTCTCTCACTATCTAACTCTATCTGTTCTGAGGCCAGCGCTGTGGCTTAGCGGGTAAAGCCGCTGCTTATATGTACCGGCATCCTATATGGGTACCAGTTTGAGTCCCAGCTGCTCCACTTCCAATCCGGCTCTCTGCCATAGCCTGGGAAAGCGGTGGAAGATGCAACCACGTAGGAGACCCAGAAGAAGCTCCTGGGTCCTAGCTTTGACCTGGCCTAACCCTGGCCATTGAGGCCATTTGGGGAATGAACCAGCGGAAGGAAGACCTGTCTCTATCTATCTGTCTATCTATCTCTATCTCTGCCTCTCAAATAAATAAATAAATCTTTTTTTTTCTTTTAAAAAAAGCTTATTGTTCTTTCTTATTCTCCTAGTTTCCTTTAATTACTTTCATCATACATTAGCACTAATAAAATAATTAGAACAATCACATATCATGCGGCTGTCAACAAATATTTACTGTGCTCTACTGGAGGCACAGTGCTTGCTCTCCAATGAGACAGACCTTTCTTCTCACACTTAATGGCTGTTTTCTATAGGAAGATCCTAGTTCTCAAGGTATTAAAGGGATTCAGTAAGGTAACTCATATAAAGCATAAAAACTTGCAGCTGTAATTAACTAGTAGAGACGAGCTACTACTGTTGCTTTTAATATTGTTGGTAGTGATGGCAATACTATGAAAATGTGGTGGCCGTGTACTGTGAAGAAAAGATATCAGAGTAAATAAATGCAGTGCATGGAAAGGTGTTCTGCAACAGGTATTACAAGATGCAGTGAGGATAATAAAATCTGCTTGGAGACATCAGAGAAGCTTTCACAGAATGAATCACGATTTAACCGAAGGTTGAAGGTTGAAGAGTCCGTGGGGAGGATGTGATAGGCAGAGGTGTTTGTTCTGCAACTGTGTGTGGAAGCTGCTCACTCCTGAATCCCCGTGGAAAAGGAAGCTGGAAACGTCCAAGGGGCTGCATGACAAACAGCCCGAGATCCTTTGCAGAGGAGTCTGGATTTGGCAGGTGCAATTTCTGGTGAATGCTTCAAGATTGTTAATTCATGGAGACACAAAAATCACCATTTATAAAAATAATTCTGGTAGCGATATAGAAGTCGAAGCTGGAATCAAATTGGGGAAAAGATGGCTAGCAAGCCAGGGAAACAGTGAGGATAAGAAGGCCTTTCGGGAGCTGTTACAGTAGACTAGGAGGGAGGGCAGGAGTGGCTGGCTGGTTCTGTGCCTTTAACAGCAATGTCCGCCAGAAAGCCCAGTCTTGGCCCTGACAGCCACCTTCTGTCCTCCTTCATGGCATAGGTGTGCCTGGATGCAGGCATGGGCACTGTTGGAGGACTTCTACAACTGTGAGCCTCGCAAATGTAACCTGTTCTGTCCCTCTGCAGCCCCCTTTCACCAAACTCTGAATGGAGCAGTATTTCCTAAAGTGAAATACACCAGCCACTTGTTCACTTGTTTTAGAAGCAGCTTGAGAGCTTCTTAAAAATGCTATTTCTAGGGGCAAGTGTTGCGGTACAGTGGGTTAAGCAGCCACCTAGAATGCTGCCGTCCTGTATGGGCGCTGATTGGAGTCCTAGCTGCTGGACTTCTGATCCAGCTCTCTGCTAACGCACCTAGGGAAGACAGAAGAGATGACCCAAGTGCTTGGGCCCCTGCACTCATGTGGGAGACCAGGATGGAGTCCCTCGCTCCTGGCTTCTGCCTGGCCAAACCCTGGCCACTGTGGCCATTTGGAGAGTGAAACAGTGTATGGAAGATTCTCTCTCTCTCTCTCTCTCTCTGTCTTTCTCTATTTCTCTCTGTAGCTCTTTTCAAATAAGTAAATAAATCTTTTTTTAAATGTTTATTTCTGTACCACACTGCACAATCAGAATCTCTTGAAATTGGACACAAAATCTGTACTTTTAGCAATCTTCCTAGGCTATAGGAGGCAAGCAGCACTTTATGCTAAACTAATCATCTGACCGATTCAGGAACTTTTTAAAAATAGCCTTTGAGGCCCCGTCCCTGCAGAGAGCTGAGGCCCAGGCTCCAACAGGGAACCCTGACACAGCGCGAGCTCCCCCAGGGGATGGACACTTTGTCAGATTTGGAAACCATTGCCCAATATTGTCTTCCTGGTAAATTGCCCTTCTGTTGCTTGAATAAATGGAATAATTAGTCCACAAATCTTTCCTAGTGTAATTACAAAGGGTTGGCTGAGTTGCAATTTTATTGACTTACGGCAGATGGATTTTGAAAAACAAGGAGGCTGAGATGAAAGGAGAAGATCCATCTTGCAACTATCGCTGTTAAGACAAGGCCTGGAGAAGGCACAGCCATAGATGACCGCAGCACTTATTAACCCCTGCATTACAAGGTGCGCACGGTGCAGAAAACTGCCTGACGCAGGACGAATCACCTTTGATCTAATCACTTGCATCAGAGCCCTTTCCAGCTCCTCTCTCACTGGCCTCAGAACCCAGGGGCACTCCCTTTGACCAGGCAATGCCTGTGTTTCCAGTTCAGAAAGCAACAATCATCACTATTCCTCTTGGTCACCTACCAGGGTGTTTGAGGTTTATTGGGGCTGAAAAAGGACCTAACCAATCGTGGATATGCTTGTGCGGTAGGGTTAAGTAGAAGGGCCGGCGCTGTGGTATAGTGGGTAAAGCTGTGACCTGCTGTATCAGTATCCCATATAGGAGCCGGTTCGAGTCCCAGCTGAACCACTTCTAATCCAGCTCTCTGCTGTGGCCTGGGAGAGCAGTAGAGGATGGCCCAAGTCCTTGGGCCCCTGCACCCTCCTGGGAGACCCGGAGGAGGCTCCTGGCTCCTGGCTCCTGGCTTCGGATTGGCACAGCTACGGCCGGCCCCTGTGACGATCTAGGGAGTAAACCAGTGGATGGAAGACCTCTCTCTCTCTCTCTCTCTCTGCCTCTCTGTAACTCTGACTTCCAAATAAATAAGTAAAATCTTTTTTAAAAAAGTTAGAGTAGAGGGAGATTTTGAGATGAGGCTGCCTATGCTGGTTTGGGTCCGAGCTGCTTTGCTTCCAGTCCAGCTTCCTGCTAATGTATCAGGGAAAGCGGCAGAAGATGGCCCAAGAGCTGGGGCTCCGGCCACCCAAGTCAGAGACACAGATGGAGTTTCTGGCTCCTGGATTCAGTCTGACCCAACCCTGGCTGTTACACCCATTTGGGTGGCTCAGTGGTTGGAAAATGTCTCTCTATATGTGTCTCTACTTATCTCCCTTTTTTTCTCTCTCTCTCTCAGTCTCGCTCTTGCTCTCGCTTGCTCTTTTTCTCTCCCCTGACTCTCTGAGTTTCAAATAAATAAGTCTTTTTTAAAAAAAATAGATTTATCAATTTCTGGGCCATAGTTCCCAAATCTAGCTCCACATTTACAACTCAGGCAACACCAAATAACCAGCAACAACAACAACAACAAAAACCCACAGATTTCTAGGACTTCCCCTACCATATTGGAATTGAATGCTTGTGAAAGAGATAGTTTATGGAACTTAAAATGAGATTAAAGAATTGAAGTTGGGGCCAGCATTGTGGCATAGCAGGTTAAGCCTCCACCTGTGACACCAACATCCCATCTGGGCACCGATTTGAGCAAATCCTGGCTGCTTCACTTCTGATCCAGCTCCCTTCTAACGGCCTGGGAAAAGCAGTAGAAAATTGTCCAAGTGCTTGGGCCCCTGCACCCATGTGCAAAACCCAAAAGAAACTCCGAGCTCCTAGCTTTGTCCTGGTCCAGCTGTGGCTGTTGTGGCCATTTGGGGAGTGTGTGTGTGTGTGTGTGTGCGTGTGTGTGTCTTTCCTCCCCTCTCTGTAACTCTGCCTTTCAAATAAATAAAAAATAAATTTTTTTAAAAAGAAGTTGAAGTGGAAAATCTACAGAAACAAAATATTATGCCACTAATTATCACCTACAGCAAATCTGGCTCACTTTTTAATTTTCCTGATTTAAGGAATTTTCCATGATTGTGTATATTAAAACTTTTTGCTCCAAAAGAAACTGTCAGTTGTACTAGAGGGATATTTTGCTTTTTCTTTTTTTTTTTTAGGATTTATCTTAATTGTTTGAAAATGAGAGTTACAGAGAAAGAGAGACAGAGATCTTCTGTCCACTGGTTCACACCCCAGACAACTGCAATAGCCAGCGCTGGGCCAGACTGAAGCCAGGAGCCAGGAGCTTTATCTGGGTCTCCCAGGCAGGTGCAGGGCCCAAGCACATGAGCCATCTTCCACTGCTTTCCAAGGCACATCAGCAGGGAAACAGATTGGAAGCGGAGCAGCGGGGACTCGAATCTGCTCCATATATGGGATGCTGGCATCACAGGCAGTGACTTCACGCGCTACGCCAGAATGCCTGCCCCCTTGCTGGTTTCCAAGGGGAAATGATGAAAGAACAGTCTTGGAAATTTTTTAAGGGAATAATGATATCAGCTTTAAAATTTTTCTTCCATTTACCATGGTTGGAAAGGTTCCTAAGAAGTAGACTTTCTAAGAACTTGCAAGTACAGAAGATATGAACCACTTCGAATGGTAAAATGTCAGCTTTTCTGAAGTCATGTGATTCACACAGCTGTAGAAAGAGAGTAGCGGGCAGGCACTGTGGCATAGCGGGTAAATCAGCTGCCGGCAGTTCCGGCATCCCATATGGGCGCAGGTTTGAGTCCCAGCTGCTCCACTTCTAATCCAGCTCTCTGCTATGGCCTGGGAAAGCAGTAAAAGATGGCCCAAGTCCTTGGGCCCCTGCACCTGCGTGGGAGACCTGGAAGAAGCTCCTGGCTCCTGGCTTCCCATCGGCACAGCTCCAGCTGTTGTGGCCAACTGGGGAGTGAACCAGCAGATGGAAGACCTCTCTCTCTCTCTCTCTCTCTCTCTCTCTCTCTGCCTCTCCTTCTCTCTCTGTGTAACTTTTTCAAGTGAATAAATATATTTTTTTAAAAAAGGAAAGAGAGTAACAGAAAAATACACATGAACTCTCCTTTGTATTTCCAAGCAAAAGAAGAGGAGAATTAACTTTGAAACATAGAATTGCCAGTAAGTGCTCATTCATTTGCTTGGGAAATTCCAGGGAGTTCTTCAAGAGAAAAATTCCCATTTCAACCTAGAATTATTTAGGCCAAAATGATTTAGGAAGAACCAGCTCCATCCAGGAGGTCATGAAAATCTTCAGTGAGAAAATGTCAGTGAGTGTGGAAGGAAGAATCAGCATTTGCCGGGTTCAGGAGGAGGGTGGCGCCTGCTAGGGAACAAGAGGAGAGAAGGGCAGGAGAAGGAGGAGTGTGCCCATGTTCCAGGCATAAAAAAAAGCCACGTGCTTTCATGCTCAAAGCATGTGAAAGAGTGGGGATCCACGCTGAGATGTCCCAGTGAGGACCTGTGTCCCGAGGGGCTGCCTCCGGAGCTGGTAGAGGGATTTGTCAGTGACAGCAATTCCATCATTTCTTTCTTGGAGGGGAGTTTGCTTCCAGTGCAGGTGAAAGTTTTAATAGTGATTGTAGCCCCCAGAGTGGCTTACTTTAAGGAGTGACTGGAAATTGTGGCTGGGAGACCACACTGGAAAGCTATTGCAATTGTGTAGAAGTGAAGAGCTGGTGAGTGAGCATGGGGATGACGAAGGTGTCAGAAGTTAAACAATGTGACTGTGATAGCTAGAGTCTTCTGGACTCCCAATCCGCAGTTTTTCATACTGTGTTATCTTTACTGCTATACCAAAGTTTGCTGGTGTTTGCTTTCTTTCAAGAACATGTGTCCTTTTATCTCCCACTCCCACACGACTGATCAGTCTCCTTTCTCTGTTGTTCTCTGTGATACCGTTGCACTCACCACATTCTGAATTGCATTGTTCATAAACTTGTTTTAGATGGGATTCGCATCCCTGCTTTGACTATAGCTTGGATATGGGCTGCCTGTCTCCCTGCTGAAGATCCTCCAAAATTCATTAAGTGAGACATTCGAGCCAAAACACTTTCTTCTCACCCACCACCTTGACTTCTGCCCAGTGAGATAAACCACAAAACACAGAAAATTCAAAAAGACCCTGATCCAAAATAAGAGCAGAAACTCTGGTTTCTCCCCCTAGACCCCCTAGAGAGATCTTTTAAAAACTTTATAAAACTAGTACTTCCCAAGAAGAACACACACAAGTCCCCAAACCTCTTCAGCCTACAGAGTAAAAGGGAAGGGAGGGATCAAGAAGAAAAAAAAAATGTACTTCCTTTCAACCCTCACATGAATTCTTCCATTTCTTGGCCTTAGAGGAAGAGATAGTCAAGTGATTGCTTTCTGGTAGCCCTACTTGTGATCAGTGTTAGAAACCAAAGCATGAGGGCCATGAGGGAGATGGGAAGTGGACTTTTTTTCTTACGTGCTGGGGATCTTTGTTTCCTGAAATTACTACAGTAGCTTCCTTATTATAGTAGGCATGAAATTTTTATTAAATAAAGTGTATTGACCTTATCACAATATTTTAAAAGCAAAAAAAAAAAAGTGAAATTAACTTCAAGGTGCAATGACTTTGAATAGCTCTTGTCTCAACTGTTGAGGAACAGCTTTTTCTTTCCATACAATTTGTTGAACTCTTTACTTAGTATCAAGTTAATCTCCTGTGTATAGTTAATTCAAAATAAAAAAAGTCTTAAAAATAAGACTGGGAATAGGAGAGGGAGAAGGAAGAGGAGTGGGAGTGTGGATACTATGGAAAGAATCACTATGTTCTTAAAGTTGTATTTATGAAATGCATGAAGTTTGTATTTCTTAAAAAAAAAAGGTTTCTTTGGAAATAAAAGCTTGTGCTAATCACAGTTTTAGAGAACATCTGTACTATCCTCTTTTGCTGTTTCCAAAATCCTGTAACATAACTGGTGAAGGTGTTGCTGCCCACTATTTAATGTAAAAGGTAGCTTAGAGTATTTAACCAAGCATCCACAGCCAGCGAGTGGCAAATCCAGGATTCAAACTCAGGGTTTCAACTCAACGTTTTATGAACTTCAATGTTCCCGGGTCTTCCATAGGACCATTATTATGAGTGTCTGAGCAGCCTGGATGCAGATAAATACAGATCTTCTCAAATTCCTTGGCAATGATGGAAGGCCTCCATGTTTTGGCTATGAAGGAAGTTTTGAAAACAAGGAAGATGGATAAAGAATACCAGCAATGGGACCCAACCAAATATTCGTCGTCTACCCAGAGTTGAAGAAAACGTGTCAAGAGTGTTTTCAACGTGACTCTGGTACAGTGTGTTCCTGGATGAACAAAGCACCATCTCCCAAAGGAGGCTCCCGCATTTGGGAACCATCTGGGGGGTCTTGTAAAAACCAGATTTCCCAGGCCCCACCCCCTCCACCCACTGAGACACACTCCCTAGGGATTAAGCCCAGGAAAACTTTTGTTTAAAAACCTCTTCAGGTGATTTGTACGTGGTATACTTTGAAAAATCACTAGGCTGAGGACTTACTCACCTCACTTAACCTCTCCAGATATTTTTGACTCTGTTGTTTTATCTGCAAAATGAAATAATAAGACCTCACCTCCCTAGGGCCAGGAGGCTAGATCTAATTGCCTCTTCCTGTACCTCATGGTTCTGAATTCTGCCATTCAACTAATTCATCTTCTCATCAATCTGTACTGATGAGTCACTCCGGCTGCCTGTGTTTATACCATCTCCCCACCCCCATTTCCTTCCCCCAAATTCCCATCTAAAATTCCTTCCCTTGTTTAGGACCCAACTTCTCTATGAAACTATTCTCGAATGTGCGCACCCTGGGCCTACCTCCCCTCTCTTCTCTGAACTCTTCAAGCATCTGAGGCCCCAGAAACTACTAGACCCCAGGCAGCTGTGGCTGTGTGGAGACAATGCTTTTAACGTTTCTGTTATGACCCCCATCTTGAAAGCAGGAGCTGTTCTTGCTGATGACCATGATGTTGACCAATACCACATAAACTATCTTGTTCAAAGTGGCTTTGTGGTCATTTGTTCCTAAGTAGTTTATTTGACAGAGAAAGAGCAAACTGTTTCACTCCCCCAAAGGCTCCCAGTGGCTCCCAGCAGGGGCTAAAGCTGAGAGCCAGAAACTCAATCCAAGTCTCTCATATGGGTGGCAAGTATCTAACTATTAGAGTCCTCAGTGCTGCCTCCTGGGGTCTGCATTAGCAGGAAGTTAACAGGCAGAGGCAGACGTGGAACAAAAAGACTTAGATTTGGGGCACAGGCATCCTAAAACTAGGCCAAACACCTGCCCCGTGAGCAGTGTAATCTGCATCATGCAGGTCTCCTCTGAAAAGCCTGCTGTGGACAGACCTCAAACTTCGTTTCTAATAGGTTTAAACTCATAAGAATTTGGCTTTCATTAGCTAAATTACCTCTCCTGTGTCTATGTCTCTATTCAATTCAGAAAGAATAGAGAGTATTCCCCAAACAAATAAATTTTAATTGAGACACAAAAAAAACTTAAAATAATCCATCTGTCACTTGCGAAGGAAATATGCTTGAAAAATTGTGTTGAACATGAAAAGATGTTGAGTATCAGAAAATCAGATGTTAGTATGCTCTGAATATATACAAGAATGCAATATGTTGTAGTTTTGACCCGGATGCATGCAATAACCAACCCCACTCCCAAAGTAACAGCTCTATTTAAATCCAGGCAAAATCACCTTTCTTTTAAATTCTGCTAAAGTATAATGAGAGCCCCTGTTCAAAAATTTCCTTGATGAAGGATTACAATAAACAGTTATCCCTCAGTTTTAACAAAATGACTTCAAAAACATGCTTGCTTAATTATTATCTAATAGCCACAATTAATGTCTTTTTTTTAATTTAATGAGCATAAATTTCCAAAGTACAGCTTATGGATTACAATAACTTCCTCCCCCCCGTAACTTCCCTCCCACCCACAATGCTCCCCTCTCCCACTCTCTCTCCCCTTCCCCTTCACATCAAGATTAATTTTCAATTATCTTTATATACAGAAGATCAATTTAGCATATATTAAGTAAAGATTTCCTCATTTTGCTCCCACACAGAAACACAAAGTGTAAAATACTATTTGAGTACTAGGTATAGCATTAATTAAACACCTAAGAGTAATTGTGTATTAATTACAGAGTTCAACCAATAGTTTTAAGTAGAATATAAAATGCAACTTTTGTATTGTTGTGGCTTCCCCCTCCAACCTTCCCCCTCCCATGGCCCTCCCCTCTCGCACTCCCTCTCCCATCCCGCCCTTCATCATATTTCATTTTCAATTATAATGTCTGTTTTTTTTTTCTTAAAAAAAAACTCTATGCCTGTATTCTTATTTGAAATTCAAACTCTTGAAACTTGTGGCATTTGGGTTTGGAACAGTAAGGAGAATGTTAATCTCTTAAATAAGCAGCTATATGGAGAAATTCACTAGAGAATTAGAGCGATGTCAAGAGGCACCTGGATTGGATGGCCAGTGAGTAAGCCCTGGTGTCTCTCTGGGAGTTGTCTGTGTGGTTAAGGGAAGCAAATGTGTCAGGCAGAAAGAATCTCATAAATCCTCCTCAATATAATTGCTTTTCAGGGGTCACCTTTACCTTAACTTTGCACTTTCCCATGATTACTCAAGTGGCTGGCTATTAATGAGACTTGGAGCTACAAATTATTATTATATGCGCTCTTAATCAGTGTTCTTGACCATTTAACTGACCTTGTTTGAATGTTCTAGAGTAGGCTCTGTAGGAAAGGAAAGCAGGAAAGGGTGGGGACTGGGGAACAAATAACACGAAAAGTATTTTATTGGCCATGATTTAGCAAATAACTAGAAAACAATCAAAAGGCTGCATCCGGCAGCATTGTTCTTTGAGGGAGTTGACTAGAATCCACCATGGCAAAAGTATTGGAAGCAAAGTTTTAGTAATGGCTGCATCCATCAAATCATAGCAGCTATATTCAAAGCTAATGGATCAGTGCAGGGCAGCATGTTGACTTCCAATAGGTCCTCTCACTTTCTCATAGGTTTCTCCTTCCATGATAATAGCAACATTAAAATTTGTTTTTGATAATTTAAATTTTTTTGCTGTTTTAGGCAAAATATAATAAATTTTTATAGATCCTAAATGTTAACTTTTTTGATGTGAGAAAAAAAGCATTGCTTAACCATAAAATTTTATTTTCTTTGGATTAAAAAAATACAGGATTTTCATAGGTTCCTAAATGTATTGTGGGCCCTGTGCATTGCTTCACCATAACTAATAGATAAATTAACCATGTGTCAATGAAGTAGAGACCATAATTGGTTTGCAGTGAAACAGATCCTTTCCATTCTGAATCTTTGTCAAATTTCATTTAGTAACAAAACTTCCTTCATGCTGGATAATCAGTGGTGCAGTTCAAATCAAGAGAGGGTGAGGCAGCATCTTCTCTATAAACCTGCTTTTCTGTCAGAATGCAGCCTTCTAACTGGTAGATCTCAGGTCCATTTTTACTGATCAGTAAGTAAAGGCCTGGACTGAAAAATCGCACTTACTGCACAAGACTAAGGCTGGTTTACAATGCCCTCTGTCCCAATTAGCTTATATGGTGTTCATTGATGTTCAACCAACAACTCGATTTCTTAAAGGTCTTACAGATCTGTTAAAATGTGTATGGATCAGGATTAATTAATTAGATTTGCTGATTATAGAAGAATTGAATTTGATGATAATACAATGACCATGATAATGACTACAATAATTGTGATGCTTCCTTATACATGTTTATTCATTCAAGAAATAAATATAAGTATGCAAATTTTTGTTCATTTTCCCCATAAATCAATATTCTTACCTCTACTTGTTTTTTTAACAGTGTTATTCCTATCCTCAAAGGAAAGAAAAATAATAAAAATGATTTTTGAATTTTCAAAATACTTTACATTGATTTAATGGCAACAATATTGACCTCAGAATTAAATTAAAATGGCCAGAAGAGGAAGCAGCATTGTGGCCAAGTGGGCTAAGCAAATGCTTGTGATGCTGCCAACCAATATGGCTCGGCTTCAGATTCAGCTCCCTGCTAATGTGCCTGGGAAAGCAGTGGAAGATGTCATTCAAGTGGGGTACAAGGATGGGGTTTTAACACTTGGTTTCTGCCTGAACTGGTTCCAGTCATTGTGGCCATTTAGGGGCATGAAGCAATGGATGGAAGATCTCTGTAATGTGCTCTCTCTCTGTCTGTCAAAAACATAAATTAATAAAAATTATGTAAAGAGAGTCAATAATCTAGAGTTTTTAACCAAAAATTTCAGAAACTGAGATGTCTTCTCCAGAATAAAGAAATTGAGAAGTATCGGATAATTTCAATGCCTCTTCTAAGGCTAAAATTGTGTGAATGTAACAAAAGTCATATTATCTCTAATTAATAAAATTTTAACAATGTGCTTATGCATATAAGTCTGATTTCTAAAATTCCAATCCATGCCCTCAACCACTTCAGATGTTGTGCTTTTCAACAGGCATCCTGGTGTTGGACAACACCAATCTAAATAACAGCAATGTTATTATAAATGTTTCCATTTTGCAAGAATTCTAGACTGTTTCCTAATTAACAAAGATCTTATTGAAGGAATTAAGCCTTTAAGAGGTCAGGAGGAAAGCAAAGTACCTAACTATAGAAACATTGCAAAATGGCATGAATATAGAGAAATCATAAAGGCTCAGTACATGGGCAAAGGTCTGCTCTTAGGAAATAGGGTGTAAGTGCTCATGCAGTCACATATCAAAAGAGTTGGAAATATGAAATTTCCTGAAAAATTATAAAATGTTTTCTGTCTTAAAATTATGTGACTAAGACTAATTTTGAGAGGCCAGTACTGTGGCATAATGAGTAAAGCTGCCATCTGCCATGCTGGCATCCTATATGGGTGCTGGTTCAAATCCTGACCATTCCAATTCTGATCAAGCTCCCTGCTAATGTGCCTGGGAGACCAGCAGAGGATGGCCCAAGTGTTTGGGTCCCTGTATCCATGTGGGAGACCTGGAAGAAGCTCCTGGCTCCTGGTTTCAGCCTGGCCCAATCCTGGCTGTTGCAACCATTTGGGGAGTGAGCCAGCAAATGGAAGCTTGCTCTCTCTCTCTCTCTCTCTCTCTCTTTCTCATTCCTCTCTCCCTGTAACTCTGTGTTTTAAATAAATAAATAAATTAAAAAAAAAGATATGGAGAGAGTTTGCTGCTCTAGTCTAAGAGAAAATAGTTAACAAAAATAGTGGAGAGAGTACAATCTGAGAGAAAAGCTAGGGAGAAAACTGCAGAGGAAACTCATGCAAATTAGAGGGACTGTGGATCTCTGTGGAGGGTGTGGATGCTCACAGTTCAGGACTCTAGCAGCCAATAGCCTGAGCACCAGCTTTGGAGAGTGAGGTGAGACCAGACTGCAGCAGCCCAAGCCACTGGTAATAAAGCTGAGAGGAGAGCTTGGCATGAGTTTGGCTTGGAGCCCAGTGGGGGACAGTGTACCTGACAATCTAGAGGGAAAAAAAGGGGATGGGGACATGTTTCTCTCTCCTCGACCACGCAGCACTGTCATCCAGTAACTAGCTGAAGGAGGGTGGGTACCACTTTGGACATACATAACAGCTGTGCCAGCTTATGTACCTGTGCCCAGCAACCAGCTGAGAGGAAACACCTGAGTGTGGCTGGGAGATTGACAGGGGGATGGGTGCTTGTGACTGAGGGGGCTTTGTGTGCTTGTGGCTTTGTGGGAGGGTACAGGATGTGGCTGTCTCAGGGCAGTTACTGTGGGCAACTGCACACACTACTGGCTCCCTAATTGACTGGTGAGGGTCATTGCTGCAAGATTCAGGCTCACACTGAGGAGTACACAGATCCTTTGTGTGGTTCTATGGCAGCATGGATGACTATTGCACCCACTGGGGCTAGCGCCTGGGCATTGTTCTCCTTGGAGAAGAGGTGAGCGTGAGAATATGCCGACAGAGCTGATCAAACCCACCCATCTGATAAAAAAAAGGGGGGAGGAGAGAGATTTACCACACCCAACTAGATGTCATGTTGGACACTCCCCTCACCCTGGAGTATTGAATAGAAATACCTGGAACTACCCAGCACATGCATCTGGGTATTCACTGAAAGAGCAGGCATACCACTAAGCCACAGGGGTGTGGCCCAAAGATAAAAGCCATCACACGGAAAAAAACAAAACCAGAAAGTATCTCCACAAATGTCTAAAAATAAACACAGAAATTCAATAAACAAGAATAAGGAACACAACAATACTTCAATACTAGAATGTGAAAATGAAGAGATTGAGGAAATGCTGGAAATGGAATTAAAAAAATTGACTGTAGAATTACTTAGAAGTAATCAGATGCAAATCCAAAAAGTAAAGACATCCATACATGACACGAATGAAAATTTTTCCCATGAAATTGAGATTTTAAAGAGAAATAAAAGTGAAATATTAGAAATGAAGAATTTGGAGCTGGTGCTGTGGGATAGTGGGTTAAAGTCCTGGCCTGAAGTGCCAGCATCCCATATGGGCACTGGTTCTGGTCCCTGCTGCTCCTCTTCCGATCCAGCGCTCTGCTATGGCCTGGGAAAGCAGTGGAGCAAGGCCCAGGTCCTTGGGCCCCTGCACTCATGTGGGAGACCTGGAAGAAGCTCCTGACCCTTGGCTTTGGATCGGTGCAGCTCTGGCCATTGCAGCCATCTGGGGAGTGAACCAGAGGATGGAAGACCTCTCTCTCTGCCTCTACCTCTCTCTGTAACTCTGTCTTTCAAATAAATAAAATAAACCTTTAAAAAAAAAAGAAATTAGCAATAGGCTAATCCTCCACCTAGCGGCGCTGGCACACCAGGTTCTAGTCCCGGTTGGGGCACCGGATTCTGTCCCAGTTGCCCCTCTTCCAGGCCAGCTCTCTGCTATGGCCAGGTAGTGCAGTGGAGGATGGCCCAAGTGCTTGGGCCCTGCACCCCATGGGAGACTAGGATAAGTACCTGGCTCCTGGCTTCGGATCAGCACAGTACGCTGGCCCCAACGCACCGGCCGCGGCGGCCATTGGATGGTGAACCAACGGCAAAAGGAAGACCTTTCTCTCTGTCTCTCTCTCTCTCTCACTGTCCACTCTGCCTGTAAAAAAAATAAAAAAAGAAATAAAAAGAAATGAAAAATTCAATATATCTAATTAAAACTACAATGGAAAGCCTTGACAACAGTCTCAATGAGGTTGAAGAAAGAATATCTGAGTTACAAGACAAATCTTTGGAAATTTTGCAGTCAGAAGAGAAAAGAGGAGGAGGAAAATGAGTGGAGGAGGAGAAGGAGAAATTAGAAAACTAAAAAACAGTGTTGGATATTTATAGGATACTATCAAATGATTCAACATACGGGTCTCAGAAGTTCCTGAAGCCATGGAAAGAGAGAATGGATTATAATGTATTTTTAGTGAAATAATTACAAAAATTTCTCTAATTTGGAGAAAGAAAGAGACATACAAGTACAGGAAGAACATAGAACCCCTAGTAGACATGACCAGAAAAGGTCTTCACCATGACACATTGTAGTGAAACTCTCCACAGTAAAACATAAAGAAAAGACTCTAAAATGTGCATGAGAGAAATGACAGAATATTTTCAGAGGATCTCCAATGAGACTCACAGCTGATTTATTAACAGAAACCCTACAGGCTAGGAGAGAATGGTGAAATATAGTCTAAGTCTTAAGAGAAAAAAAACTGCCAACCCAGAATTCTGTAGCCTGCAAAGCTCTCATTTATGAATGTAGGTGAATTAAAGACCTTCCATAACAAACAGAAATTGAAAGAATAAGCCACCACTCATCCAGCCTTACAGAAGATGCTTAAGGGTGTGCTGCACACAGAAACACAGAAACAATCACACTATGAAAGAAGTTGAAAAAATCTCTCAGTAAAATACAAAGGAAATCCAAAGTAAATGGGAATGGTTTTGAAAAAATGGCAGAGTCAAGTTATTGCTTATCAATAGTCACCTTAAATGTAAATGGCCTCAACACTCCAGTTAAATGATACAGACTGGCTGAATGGGTTAAAAAAAACAAGACCCATCTATTTGCTGTCTATAAGAAACACATCTCACCAACAAAAATACACACAGACTGAAAGTGAAAGGATGGAAAAAGATATTCCATGCTAACAGAAACCAAAAAGTAGCTGGTGTAGTCATCCTAATATCAGACAAAATAGACTTTAACACAAAAACTGTTAAAAGAGACAAAGAAGGGCACTCTGTAATGATTAAGGGATCAATTCAACATGAAGATGTGAATATTATAAATGTATATGCATCTAATTACAGGGCACCTGGTTATTTAAAAGAAATGCTAATGGATCTAAAGAGAGACACAGACTATAATACAATAGTAATGTGAGACTTCAATACCCCAGTTTCAGCAATGGACAGTTCAAGTAGACAGAAAGTCAGCAAGGAAACAAGTTAAATGACACTATAGACCAAAAGGACCAAACAGATATCTACAGAATTTTTCATCCTACAGTAGCAAAATACACATTCTCATCAGTGCATAGAACTTTCTCTAGGACAGACCACATGCTAGGACATAAATCAAGTCTCAACAAATTCAAAAACATTGAAATTATATCATGTTTCTTCTCTGACCACACTGGAATGAAGCTGGAAATCAACAACTCAAGGATCTCTAGAATATATGCAAACACATGGAGACTGATCATCATACTCCTGAATGAACAGTGGGTCATAGAAGAAATCATAGAAGAAATCAAAAGAGAAATCAAAAAAATTTCTGGAAATGAATGAAGATGACAATACAACATATAAAATCTTGTTGCATACAGCAAAATCCGTATTATCAGAAATGGTTATAGCATCAAGAAATTGAAAAGGCACCAAGTAAATGAGATATCAATGCATTTCAAGGACCTAGAAAAATAACAGGAAATGAAACCAAAAATTAGTAAGAGAAAAGAAATAAATAAATTAGACAAGAAAGAAACAAAATCCAAACCAATAAAACAATACAAAAGATCAGAAAAACAATTTTTTTTGGAAAAAATAAACAAATTTGACACACCATTGACCTGACTAACCCAAAACAATAAAATTAGAGATGAAAGGCAAATGTAACAACAGATACAACATAAATAAATTGTATTGTAGAAATTACTACAAAGAGATGTACATCAACAAATCAGGAAAACTAGAAGAAATGGATTGACTACTGGACATGCACAACCTACCTAAATTTAACAATGAAGACATAAAATACCTAAGCAGATCAATAGCCAGAAAAGAAATTAAATCAGTAATATTGATTCCAATATTGGACAGGACTGATTGCTTCACTGTTGAATTCTAATAGACATTTAAAGAACTAACTCCAATTCTTCTCAAGCTTTTCAAAACAATTGAAAGGGAGGGAACCCTCCCAAATTCTTTCTATGAAGCCAGCATCACCTTAATTCCTAAATCTGAAAAAGATGCAACAGAGAACTATAGAAAAATTCCCCTGATGAATAGCTGCAAAAATCCTCAACAATATACTAGCTAATCAAATCCAACAACACATCACCCAGACCAAGTGGGATTTATCCCTGTTATGCAGGGATGGTGCAACATTCACAAATCAATCAATGGGTATAGAAGGAACATCCTTCAACACAATCATAGCAATTTATGACAAACCCACAGCCAAAATCCTATTGAATGGGGATAAGTTGGAATCAATCCCACTAAAATCTCAAACCAGACAAGGATGCCCACTCTCAATATTGCTATTGAATACAGTCCTGGAAGTTTTAGCCAAAGCCATTAGGCAAGAAAAAGAAATCAAAGGGATATAAATTGGGAAGGAGGAATTCAAACTATCCCTATTTGCATGTCTTATGATTCTATATATACAGAATACAAAAGACTCCAGTAAGAAACTATTGGAACTCCTACAAGAGTTCAGTAAAGTCACAGGATATAAAATTAACACACAAAAATCAATAGCCTTTGTATACAAAGAAAAATACAATGGCCAAGAAAGAACTTCTAAAATCAATTACATTCACAACAGCTATAAAAAAATTAAATACCTTGGAATAAATTTAACCAAGATTTCAAAGATCTCTACGATGAGAATTACAAAACATTAAAGAAAGAAGTAGAAGAAGGCACACAAAGAAAAGGAAAAAATCTTCCATGTTCATGGATTGGAAGAGTCAGTATCATCAAAATGTCCATACTACTGAAAGCAATTTACAGATTCAATGTGATACCAATCAAAATACCAAGGACATTCTTCTTAGATCTAGAAAAAAATGATGCTGAAATTTGTGTGGAAACACAGGAGATTCCAAATATCTAAAGCAATTTTTCCAACAAAAACAAAGCCAGAGACATCACAATACCAGATTTTAAGACATACTACAGGGAAGGTATAATCAAAACAGCCTGGTACTGGTACAAAAATAGATGGATACACCAATCAAACAGAATAGAAACTCCAGAATCAACTCAGGCATCTACAACCAACTTTTGTTTGACAAAGGAGCTGAAATCAATCCCTGGAGCAAGGACAGTCTCTTCAACAGATGATGCTGAGAAAACTGGATTTCCACATGCGGAGAAGTATGAAGCAAGACAGCTACCTTACACCTTATAGAAAAATCCACTTAAAATGGATCAAAGACCAGGCCGGCGCCGCGGCTCACTAGGCTAATCCTCCACCTTGCGGCGCCGGCACACCGGGTTCTAGTCCCGGTTGGGGCGCCGGATTCTGTCCCAGTTGCCCCTCTTCCAGGCCAGCTCTCTGCTGTGGCCAGGGAGTGCAGTGGAGGATGGCCCAGGTGCTTGGGCCCTGCACCCCATGGGAGACCAGGAAAAGCACCTGGCTCCTGGCTCCTGCCATCGGATCAGCGCGGTGCGCCAGCCAAACGGCAAAGGAAGACCTTTCTCTCTGTCTCTCTCTCTCACTGTCCACTCTGCCTGTCAAAAAAAAAATGGATCAAAGACCTAAATCTATGACCTGACACCATCAAATTATTACAGAACATTGAAGGAACCCTGAAAGATATTGGCATAGGTAAAGACTTCTCAGAAAACACCCCAGATGCACAGCCAAAGCCAAGATTGACAAATGGGATTACATCAAATTGAGAAACATCTGCACTGCAAAAGAAACACTCAGCAAAGTGAAGAGTCAACTGATAGAATTTATTTGCAAAGAACAAATTATTTGCAAACTATGCAATTGGTAAAAGATCAATAACAAGGATCTATAAAGAGCTCACTAAGCTCAATAAGAACAAAACAAACAATCCAGTTTATAATGGGCAAAGGACTTCAACAGGGATTTTTCAAAAGAGGAAATCCAAATGGCCAATGAACACATGAAAAAATGTTCAGAATCATTAGCCATCAGGAAAATGCAAATCAAAACCACAGTGTGGCTTCACCTCACCCTCGTTAGAATGGTTCCCATACAAAAATCAACAAATAAATGCTGGTGACAATGTGTGGAAAAAGATACCCTAATCCACTGTTGGTGGATATGTGAACTGGTACAGCCACTGTGGAAAACAGTATGGAGATATCTCAGAAATCTGAATATAAACCTACCATATGACCCAGCCATCCCATTCCTGGGAATTTATCCAAATGAAATGAAAGCAGCATAGGAAAGAGTTATTTGTCCCCATGTGTTTAATTGCAGCTCAAGTCACAATAGCTAAAATATAGAATCAATCCAAATGTCTGTCAACTGAATCCTGGATAAAGAAATCATGGGATAGGTATACCATGGAATAACACACAGCAGAAAAAAAAAAAAAAAGCAGTCTTGTCATTTGCAACAAAATGGATGCTACTGGAAAACATTTTACTTATTGAAATAAGACAGTCCCAAAAGGACAAATATCATATGTTCTCCCTGATCTGTGGTAAATAATAGAGTACCTAAAAGGTAATCTGTAGAAGTGAAATTAAATAAAATGTTCTGGGGAAAAAAGAAATATGTTATCAAGTCATGAAAAGACAGAAAAGAAGCCTGTGTACATATTACTAAATGAAAGAAGTCAGTCTGAGACTTGATAATGTATGATTGCAACTATCTACTTTTCAAGAACAGATGAAAAAGATCAGTGGTTTCCAGGAGTTGGAGGAATGTGGGGATGAATCTACAGCACGGAGGGTTGTCAGGGCAGTGAAGCTATTCTATGTGACACTATAACAGTAGATACCTGGCTTTATAAATTTGTCCAAATCCATAGAATGTAAATACCAAGAGTGAACTCTCACATGAATTACAGACTGGATGATAATGATGTGTCAATGTAGGCTCATCAGTTGTATGCTTCTCTGGAAGATTTGATAATAAGATAAGCTGTGTAGAGGTAGGGGCAGAGGATAAATGGGAAATCTCTATATTTTCAGCTTAATTTTATTGTGAACATAAAATTGCTCTAGAAATAAAATCTATTTTAAAATAAAAGCTTTCTTTAGAACACTTATTACCATCTAGTCAAGGTGTTCCATTAATACACTGATCACAGATGCTAGTGGCAGATATCATCATTGCTTCTAATGGGCAAAAATACTGACGTGTGGGCTGACCAACTGGCATTCCCACCCATTGGAGGTTGCTTGAAAAACCTCGTAGCCAGGACAGTCATTACCAGTGGAATGTGTCCTCCTGAGTTCCACACTTCCATTGCCAGAGGGGATTCTGTATAATGTTCTTATTTCAGAGCCCCATCAGCATCCTTAGGGGCATTATCACAAGATGCTTCCCCTGTGACTCTCTCCAGGACAAACGAAGCTTCTTGTTATGAAGGGAAAATCCTTCATGCATGTTTTGCTTTTATTCCTCTGATACAGTAGACATCTGTATTCCATACGGGTAATTTTAACGTTCTTATTAGCATTTCGTTTGTGTATTCCTGTATTTGACTTGCATATTTCATGAATCTAAATCATGTGTTCCCCAAATTTGAATATCAGCTAAACAGAAAGTATAAAAACAATCTATTTAAATCTGTGGGGAAAAAACCCTGAGGAAGTAATTAAAGAAACGTTTTTTTCCTTAAAAGAGAAGTATATTATCAGTGTTCACAGAGTTGACAAATGTGGCTTATATTTGTCATGGCTAATTTACTTGTTTTACACGTGCAGTAATCTGTGCTTTAATTTTCGTGGACACTGGGAAAGACTGAACGGTATCTACATAAGCCAGCATATCCTCAGAGGGAGAAGGGGCACAGCACACTTCTGTGCTCCCCAGAGCTCAGCTGGTACTCAAGAGTGACTTGAAATCTTTGAATTTTCTAGGAGGGTAAGGAAGGGGGTGTTGGATTACACAGAGAGCTTGTGGGCCCTAGACAGCTCTGCTTCTTCTCTGACTCATCTGCATCCCATTCCCACAAGACCTTGCCTGGACCACTTGTGTTAAAAAATAACTGGGTATAAAACAGTCCTTTTTGCAGCAATATTTGTCTTTAAAAGGGCACCCTTGAAGATAGAAAAAAATTGAAAAGCCAGTGGTGGGTGGAGGGGTAATGGCATCATTTGAGGACTTTTGATAGGAGATACCAGAGAGGGAGAAAGGGAACGAGGAAAGAGTTGCATAATACTTCTCAGATCATTCCCCCAGACTAGCACTGGTATCCCCTACAGGCAAGGTTAATCCTTGGCATGTGGACTTCCCTGTCTACATGGATCCGAGAATAGCTAACCATGATTTCACTACCTTTGTTTTAAGAAAGACATTTTGCTTCATATGGTTTCATCTCTATGTCTAATAAGATCAGTATCTATAAGGGCACTTCAAAAAGTTCATGGAAATGGAATTCAAAGATGTTTATTTTGGTGGAAAATATTTTGAAATCCATGCATGCTCACTTAAGTTTTCATGGAATTAATAAACAAAAAATAAAAAATTACATAGCCTAAATATGCATACTATGTTATTTATAACTCAATAAAGCTTTTGATACTAGAAAATTTAAAATTGGAATTGGGAAAATATTGGAGAGTAAATATCTAGTAAAAACAGTACACAATGAAACTGAAAAGTTACCGTTAATGGTACTAAATTCTGCATGACATATTTTTCTATAATAAATTATGAACTTGGTAGACAGAGCTCTTGAGGCAGTATATGTAATAAATAAAGATAATAAATCTAAAAGATTTAGAAGTCAGAAAGATGAAAAAATTTTGTTTTTTCTTAAAAAAAGACACATCATAAAAAAATTGACCCAATATCAAGGCTTTATTAAGGAAAATAATTACCCTTTATACTGTACATAGCACCACCTTGAGGAAAACAATAGGAAATACTATTCTGTGTTTAATAGAACACTACCAGTTCATTGGCTTATTCATTAAGTATTTACTTAAGACTTCTAGGCATACCAAGCACGATTTTGTTTGCTTAGAACACATCAAAGAACAAAAATAAAACCAAAAATAAACCTCTTCCTTCTTGGACCTTATTTATCAAGATCGGTAGTTTTGTTTTTAAGTAATTTATAGTTTTATGCAAATTCATTTTTTTAAAAAATAAAGTAAGAAAGTAAAGGAAGTCTTGTATAAAAAAAAATCCAGTTGTGAAGTGTCTTATTAACTGGGTTTTTACATAAATTATGGCTTATTTGTACCACTCCATAGTCAATTCTAAGACTGTTCAATAAACAGGAGTCAGCATCGTGGCACAGCGGGTAAAGCCACTGCCTGTGCCAGCACCCCATATGGGTGCCAGTTTGAATTCCAGCATGCTCCACTTCCAATCTAGCTCCATGCTCACGGCCTGGAAAAGCAGTAGAAGATGGCTCAAGTGCTTGGACCCCGATACCCATGTGGGAGACCGAAATAAAACCCTTGGCTCCTGGCTTCTGGCTTCAGCCTGGCCCAGTCCTGGTCATTGTAGCCATCGGGGAGTGAACGAGCAGATGGATCTCACTCTGTGTCTCTTCCTCTCTCTCGAACTCTGATTTTTAAAGAAATAAATAAACCTCCACCTTGCGGCGCCGGCACACCGGGTTCTAGTCCCGGTTGGGGCGCCGGATTCTGTCCCGGTTGCCCCTCTTCCAGGCCAGCTCTCTGCTATGGCCTGGGAGTGCAGTGGAGGATGGCCCAAGTGCTTGGGCCCTGCACCCCATGGGAGACCAGGAGAAGCACCTGGCTCCTGCTATCGGATCAGCGCGATGCTCTGGCCGCGGCGGCCATTGGAGGGTGAACCAACGGCAAAGGAAGACCTTTCTTTCTGTCTCTCTCTCTCACTGTCCACTCTGCCTGTCAAAAAAAAAAAAAAAAAAAAAAAAAAAAAAAAAAAAAAAAAGAAATAAATAAACCTTTAAAAATGCAGTGGGTTCTATGGTATATGTTCTTATTTCATTTTCAAGAATGAGGCAGGTGCACATTCCTCTATCTGTCAGAAGTGTAGCTTTCTAAAAGGTCGTAGCTGTGACCTCATCCTGGAATGATTACAACCCCATTTCAAATAGTCATTGAGTTGTAGCCAACACTTCATCCAAGAGTATATTTACTTTTGATAGAGCTCTCTTTAGCCATAACTATTTCTTTGTCTTCATTTCCTTTTGTGCTGCAGGTAGAATATATTCTATTTCTATGCCTTCAGGTTCACTAACTTTTTCTTTTGTCATTTCTAACCTGTTCTTAATCCCAGCCAGTAATGTTCATTTAAGATACTGTATTTTTAAATTCTACAAGTTTCATCTTCTACTAATCTTATTATTCTCAGGTTCATGAAATCTTGAGCATTTGAAGATTTTTTTATGTTTTAAAGTCTTTGCTAATTCCATCATCTCTCATCTATGAGTCTGTTTCTATTCGTTATTTCCCCTGCTATTTGTCATGTATAATAATTTTAAGATTTTTTTATTTATCAATTTGAGAGGTAGAGTTAGACAGTGAGAAGCAGAGACAGAGAGAAAGGTCTTCCTTCCGTTGGTTCACTCCCCAAATGGCCACAACAGCCGGAGCTGCTGCGCCGATCCAAAACCAGGAGCCAGGCTCTTCTTCCTGGTCTCCCACTTGGGTGCAGGGGCCCAAGCAATTGGGTCATCTTCTACTGCTTTCCCAGGCCACAGCAGGGAGCTGGATTGGAAGAGGAGCAGCCAGGACTAGAACTGGCGCCCATATTGGGATTGCCAGCGCCGCAGGCAGAGGATTAACCTACTGCACCAAGGGGCCAGACCCATGTATAATAATTTTTAAAAAATATTTATTTACCTATTTGAAAGGCAGAGAGAGGAAGGGAGAGACAGAGAGTGGTCTTCTATCCTCTTGTTCCTCCACAAATGGGTGCAACGGCTAGGGTGGATCCAGGCCAAAGCAAGGAGCTTAGAATTCCATGAGAATGGCAGGGGCCCAACTACTTGGGCCATCTTCTGCTGCTTTCCCAGACTCATTAGCAGGGAGCTGGATAGGAAGCAGAGCCATAGGCTCAGAACTAGCACTCTGATCTGGGATGCCAGCATTGCAAGAGGCAGCTTAACCTGCTGTGTCACAACGCTGGCCTGTGTATAGTAACTTTTGATTGAATATATTGATTTTATGAATGTAGTATTATTGTGTGCCTGAGGTTTTTTGTCTTCTTTTAAAAGAGTGTTGGCCTTTTTCCTTACATAAATTTGTTACTTCCAAATTAGCTATTCCCTCTGCTGCTTTGTTAAGGTGGATATAGAGAAGCTTAAGTCAAGGGGCCGTTTAGCCCTGGTACCATGACAAGACCCTTCTGGAGTCTCTTCTGAATGCTCTAGTTGAATGCCAGGGATCTCCATTCTTTGACTGGCCTTAGTTTAAATGGCCCTGTGTGAGTTTGGATAACTGCTTAGTTGACAACCCTCTGGTGTTTCTTTCTTTTTTTTTTTTTTCTTTGCATCATTTAAGCTTCACTCTATGCATGCGCAGCCAAGGAATTTTTTTAAGAATAAACAAAATTTTTAATACAGATTTTTGGGAGTTTGTTTTGTTTTGTTTGTGGTTTTTTTTGGGGGGGGGGTTTGTTTGTTTGTTTGTAGACCCTCTTGAGACCTCTGACCCACATCTTCCAACTGCTCTCAAATCCCTGGGCCTTCACATATCTTTTGCTAACTCATGAGGCTACTGTGCTGTTATTTTTTTAAAAAAGCTTTGTTTATTTATTTATTTAGAAGTCAGAGTTACACAGAGAGAGAAGGAGAGGCAGAGAAAGAGAGAGAGAGAGGTCTTCCATCCATTGGTTCACTCCCCAATCAGGTACAACAGCAGGAGCTGCACCAGGAACTTCTTCCTGGTCTCTCACATGGGTGCAGGGGCCCAAGGACTTGGACCATCTTCCACTGCCTTCCCAGGCCACAGCAGAGAGCTGGATCAGATGTGGAGCAGCCGGGACTGGAACCAGCACCCATATGGGATTATGTACTTCAGGCAGCGGCTTTACCTGCTACATCACAGCGCCGGCCCCATACTGTGCTGTTCTTATGATTCCACTTTCTACATGTCCCTGGGAAGAAAGCTGGCGTGATACTGGGGACTGATCTCAAATGTTTCCCTTTCCTAAGGCATCAAGGTCTGCATTTTCTGTTCTCCAATATCTGAAAATGGTTACTGCCTGTATTTTGTTCAGCATTCTGGCCGTGGATGCTCATTCTAATCCTTGTGATGACATCATGACTAGAAGCCAAGTCCTGAAACTCTTCGTGGTCACCTCTGTGCATACAATATGACATGAATACTAGCTCATTTCAAAGATGTACACCTTCAGTCATTACAATATTTGTCTTTAAAAAAAATGTATGTACAGTCTTAATGGATGGAGATGAAGGGCGGCACACCATACCACTTTGCCTTTGTTAGTCCTTAGAAATGGGGATGGAGGTAGACTGTGGGAGTAGGAACTAGAGAACACGTGTCAACACCTACAACTTGCCAACTCTCCCTTTTTTTAAGAACCATGCATCAGAGAAATTTTAATATAAAAAAATTGTTGACACTCGCATTGGAGAACTAAGTTACTTGGAGGTACCAGGAAGAGAGAAACAGCAGGCCTGAACTACTATCCCTAAGATTTCAGGAGCAGAAGAAAGGGGGGTAGTTTTGCAAGTGTGGAAGCTTCAAGGAGAGATCCCAGGAAGCTAAGCCTTCTGAGGAGGAAGGGTGCTGCTGAGCTGGTGTGATGCTCCCGAGGGCATGGGAACAGTCTGGGGCGCGGGTTGGTTCCAGCTCCCTTGTTTTCCTTCTCTCAAGGATCAATGTTCTCTTCCTCTGATGCCTTGGGCTTTGAAAACCACTGTTTCCCTGAATTTGTCATCTGTTGTTGTTTCAGCTGGAAGGATAAATCTGGTCCCTGCTACTGCATCTTGGCCAGAACAGGAAGTCCCTAATTCTCTCTAAATAAATAAAGTGCCCATTTTTTAAAGAATCAGTTTATCGATTCTATCTTGCTGTTTAATTTTTTAGTTATTTTTTATAAAAGCTGGCAACTGTTTTGGCACAGTTTAGATACAATGTGAATTGATGTCCTTTATCTTTCTAAAATCAAAGATCAATAAACTTTTAATCACCCTTAACTCTCTACTGCTTTCATATCCAACTCACAAAAATAAATTGTTAGCTGTAACTTGCAAATATTTCCAAACACCTACAACTTCTTGTATCTCCACTGCTACCTCCACTGGAAGAAACCATCATCACATACCCAGAATATGCCTTGACTTTCTAATTAACATCCTTCTTCTGATTTCCTGAAATCAACAACCATGATCCTGTTAAAATGTGTATCAAATCATGCCACACCTCTCCTTGTACCCTGTAAAGACTCCCTTTTTTTACTTAGACTAAAAATCACAATGTTGGCCGGCGCCGCGGCTCTTTAGGCTAATCCTCCGCCTTGTGGCGCCAGCACACCGGGTTCTAGTCCCGGTCGGGGCACCGGATTCTGTCCCAGTTGCCCCTCTTCCAGGCCAGCTCTCTGCTGTGGCCCGGGAGTGCAGTGGAGGATGGCCCAAGTACTTGGGCCCTGCACCCCATGGGAGACCAGGAGAAGCACCTGGCTCCTGGCTTCGGATCAGCGCGGTGCGCCGGCCACAGCACGCCGGCCGCGGTGGCCATTGGAGGGTGAACCAACGGCAAAAGGAAGACCTTTCTCTCTGTCTCTCTCTCTCACTGTCCACTCTGCCTGTCAAAAAAATAAAAATAAATAAAAATAAATCACAATGTTTACAGTGGTTAAGATGGCCCACAATAATCTCTCTCTCCCAAACCTCTATCCCTTCAGCCCTTACCACTCCCCCTTTGCTCAGTCTCCTTGCTTTCCTTCGTTCAAAATATGCACCTGCCAGGAATGCATTTCCCTGAGTTATGTGCCTGGGTCATTCCTTCACTGCCCATGTATGTACTCAAATGCCATATTTTCTGTTTCAAGCAGGATGACCCCAGCAATATTTAGCTTTATGATTTATTTGTATGTTATTGAAAGGCAGAGACTGAAAGAGACACACACACAACAGAGACATACACACATGCAGGACAGAGACATCATCCATTTGCTGGTTTACTCCCCAGATGCAGTCAGTAATGGACCAGGCTAAAACCAGGAGCTTGGAACTTAATCCAGATCTCCCATGTGGGTGAGAGGTATTCAACTGCTTGAGCCGTTACCTCCCATGGTGTGTATTAGCAGGAAGCTGGAATCAGAAGCAGAGTCAGGACTAGAACCCAGGTACTCCTATATGTGTTTCAGGTGTCTCAAGTGATGTCTTATCTGTGGTGCAAGCACCTACCTTGCACATTTATTTGTGAGGCCAAAAGCAGTAGGTTTCAGTCACTGCGATTGATTTCAGTTCAGTTTTCTGTCAGAACCAAAGTCATGGCACCCCTCTCAGAGACACCAACACCAACCAACAGGAGCTCCACTCTCAGAGATTGGGTTCCAACCCCACCAGGTCCTTCCTCTGATCTCCTGAATTCCCAGTGCGGGAGCAATGCCTTCTCCTTAGAGGCCAGCTCCGCAGTGCCGCTTCCACAAATTTCAAGGCTTTTATAATCCCAAACACTTCATAATTCTCCAAACTCTTGCGTGATAGCTGCTTCTTGTAATCGCTAGTGTTCTATACCAGTTAGCAAATCTTGAAATTAAACACCCTTTGTTAAAATTTGTTAAAATTACTAGTGTGGTTGTTATGGATTGACTAAAGAAGGATTTATATATGTATGAGGCTGGTGCTGTGGCAATAGTAGGCTAAGCCTCTGCCTGCAGTGCCATATGGGTGATATTAAACCTAAGGAGGTTAAACTAAGGGAATGGGCAAAAACACTTGCTCAATTCAATTTCACTAATATGAATTCATTTATCAAAGAGTCTTAATTTTATATTCTGGCTTGTATGGCCAACAATTTACTCTGAAAATTTATCTCTAATAATTCTTTTACTAAGTTTACTGAGACTTGGGCTCAACAATGGGCTGATAGTTAACAAGATTGAGATGCTAGAATGTCCCGGCTTAGTAGAGAGAAAGGAATCCAAAATCTTAAGGAAATTGGAATGTTGGGATAATTTGTCACATACTAAATATAAAAGTCATTGCCTTCATTCAGTTATGAGAAATAAGTGAATAACAGGAGCCGGCATGTCCTTTAAAAGCTCTGTGGTAGCTGTCGTCTTGACGGGGAGTCATGGTGAGAGGCGGAATGAGGAGGTCTCTGCATAGCAGAAGCCAAGTGGCAGTGCTCAACAAAGACAGTGGAGCATGTAACATAATGCATAACAGGGAAAATAGAATAATCAAAATATTCTGACCTACTAAGATCTTTGGCAGTGGCTAAATGATCTTGGTATTCCTAGGAATAATAAAACAGGAGTACAGATGAATTTTAGGACTAACAAGTTACCAAAGATGTAACATGTGATGGCCTCTCAAAGTTGGGTGCACTATTAGCACTCGTCTTCTCATTTTTACAAGATAATTATGTCTTTTTAGGTTCAATGTGTAAAACTGTTTGGTTGTTATATAGAAATTCAAATATGTGGAGAAATGTGTTGTGATGGTTAATTTGATGTATCAACCTGGCTGGTCTAGGGGTGCCCAGATAGCTGATAGAAATGGCTCCTGGTTATATTTTTTTAGGATGTCCTGGAAGAGATTAACATTTGGAGCAGTAGACTGAGTACTGAGGATCTTTCCTCACAAACTGGGGCAGATATCATGGAGTCCATTGAGAGTCTGGATATGACAAAAAGGAGAAAGAGGAAGGAAAGGAGAATTCCTCCTTCTCGAATTGGGACATGTAACTTCCCCTGCCCTTGGATATTGGAGCTCCTGGTTCTCAGGCTTTTAGACTTGGACTGCATTATGACATCGGTTTTCCCAGCTCTCCAGTGTGCAGACTGCAGATGATGGAACTTTTTGCCTCAGTGATCATGTGAGCAAATTCTCATAACAAATCTCCTCTCATATGTCTATATAAATATCTAATCTATATCTATATCTACTATTGGTTCTATTTCTCTGGAGAACCCTACCTAATGCAGGTATATATGAATGAGTTGCCAAGGGGGACAGACTGGTTACTGAGTTCTGTTTCTGATCTTTAAACCCACCCTTTTATACTCTACACATTAACTAGATATCTACAAACTACTTCTTTGCTGGATAGCTTTATTAAGAATATTTAGTATACATTCTTTTTTAAATTTTGTATTTATTTGAAAGAGTTACAGAGAGAGAGAAGCGGGGGGGGGGGGGGCATCTTCCATCTGCTGGTTCATTCCCCAGCTGGCTGCAACAGTTGAAGCTGAGCCTAGCCAATCTGAAGCCAGGACTCAGGACCTTCTTCTGGGTCTCCCTCATGGGTGCAGGGGCCCAAACAATTGGACCATCCTCTTCTTTCCCAGGTGCATTGTCAGGCAGCTGGATTGGAAGTGGAGCAGCCAGGACTCAAACCTGCACCCATATGGGATGCCGGTGCTGTAGGCTAGGGCTTTATCTCACTGTACCACAGCACCAGCCCCTATTCCGTATTCTTTGTTTGCTAGAGGGATACAAAAGTCTGAGAAAGGGGGGCCGGCGCCATGGCTCATTTGGTTAATCCTCCACCTGCGGTGCCGGCATCCCATATGGGCACCACGTTCTAGTCCCGGTTGCTCCTCTTCCAGTTCAGCTCCCTGCTGTGGCCCAGGAAGGCAGGGGAGGATGGCACAAGTGCTTGGGTCCCTGCACCCGCATGGGAGACCAGGAGGAAGCACCTGGCTCCTGGCTTTGGATCGGCATAGCTCCTGCCATGGTGGCCATTTTGGGGGGTGAACCAACAGAAGGAAGACCTTTCTCTCTTGTCTCTCTCTGTCTGTAACTCCATCTGTCAAATAAAAAAAAAAAAAAAGTCTGAGAAAGGAAAAAGAGATACATTGTTTTGTTTGCTTACTATTCCTGCCAGAGGGTGCCAACAATACTTCTTTACTCACAGAGCAGTAGTGCCATTCAACAGCAGTAATGCATTACTATTTACAGTTGTTCCAAACACTCTCAGGACCAGTCTAATGCCCCTGTAAAGCTCTTTTTTCTAACCAATCAGCACTACATCAATCAGAAGTCTGGGTCCTAAACCCACAGACCCCTCTGAGCTGCGAACTATCAAAGCTAACCCAAGAAGCATTTCCTTCTCGGTAGCCTGAGTTTCAGCTCTATAAATCCTCCCTCCATGCTTCTAAATTGTAATAATTCCAATATCTTACCCTTTCCCTCCAACCCTAGGAAAAGTAGCTGCTTTCAGTATTTGCTAACTTTTGTGTTCTCAGCAGTCCTTTTACCATCTCCATCCTCAGGAACTTGCTTAATAACTCCTTATATTAAATTCGTTCTACCCAGCCCACTAGAGTGTCTATAACAAATATATATATATATATATATATATGGACAAAACTGTGATGAAATTAGAACCTTCCTATACTACTGATGGAACTGCAAAATGGTATAGCCACTGAGGAAATTCCTCAAAATGCCGAACGTAATGTTACTATATTACTCATAAATTCCACTCTCAGGTATATATTCAAGATAAATGAAAACTTTTGACTATGAAAAAATTTGTATGTGAATGTTCATATCAGTATTTTTCATAATTAGCACCAGCGTAAAACCCACCCAATGTCCATTAACTGATGAACAAATAAAATGTGATACACCACACAATGGAATTCTATTCAGCCATAAAAACACATGAGTGCTAGTACATGATACAACTTGGACGAAACTTGAAGCATTATTCTAAGGCAAAGAATGAGTCCCAAGGCGACTGGCGCTGTGGCACAGTGGGTTGAAACCCTGGCCTGAAGCACCAACATCCCATATGGGCGCCGGTTCTAGTCCCGGCTGCTTCTTTTCTGATCCAGCTCTCCGCTCTGGCCTGGGAAAGCAGTAAAAGATGGCCCAAGTCCTTGGGCCCCTGCACCCACGTGGGAGACCCGGAAGAAGCTCCTCCTGGCTCCTGGCTTCAGATCAGCGCAGCTCCGGCCGTTGCGCCATCCGGGGAATGAACCAGCAGATGGAAGACTTCTCTGTCTCTACCTCTCTCTCTAACTCTGACTTTCAAATAAATAAATAAATCTTTCTTAAAAAAAGAAAGAACAAGTCTCAAAAAATCACAATTGTATGACTCCATTTGTCTGAAATATCCAAAATAGAAAAATCCCTAGGTATAGGTGATACATTAGTGTTTGTTTAATGTTTCAGGACTGAAGAGTAAAAGAAAGAATAGTTGTAGTGATACAAAGTTTAGTTTTGGAATATTAAAAACATTTTTAAATCATATTGTGGGGTCAGATGTGTGGTGTAGTGGTTAAGCTGCTTCCTGGGATGCCCGTATCCCATATCAGAATGCCTGGGTTTGAGTCCCAGCTCTGCTTCTGATCCCAGCTTTCTGCCAATGCACACTCAGAGGGGCAGCAGATGATAGCTCAAGGACTTGGGTTCCGGCCATGCACATAGGAGACTTGGAGTTACTTCCAAATTCCTGGCTTTGGCCTGGCTCAGCTCCAGCTGTTGTGCACATCTGGGGAGAGAACCAGCAGATAGGGGATCTCTGTCTGACTCTGTCTCTCTGGGCTTTAGATAAATAAATAAATTAGATTATGATTGTGATTGCACAATTTGTAAATATGCTAAATACATCATTGAGTTGTATACTTAAACAGGTAAAATTAATTATATATTCTATATCTCAGCTATTTAAAAGGAAATATTCTTTTAATTGAACACTAGTAATGACTCTATCTCATTACCTGATCATGGCTTGTGCAATAATTGTCTTTGTCTACCTTTCTTTCCATGCCAACTGCATTATTCCCTGAATAATGGAATGTGAAACAATTAACTGTTGATAATTATGAAAGTTAATTTTTAGTATGGAAAGAAAGGTTGCTAACAAGAGAAAATGAGGGCTACCAGTAGACAGGAAGTGGGTTAGAAAGACATTTTTAAGATGTTTTCTGGAAGCTGCCTTGGAAATGGGAAAAGCAGATGAAATGATGTGTTGATCTCTCTGCATATTCTTTGACAAGAAATGAAACTGGCTAGTAACCAAAACTGAGTCACGTTGTAAGGAAAGTGCTCAAGAGGACGTGGTTCTTTGGCTGCTGTGAGGCTTACATGAGTCTATCAGCAGGAGCATCATGTGTGTGCTTGGTGCTGGCCTGGGTTCCATGTATTACTTAATGAAATATCAATTCTTTTGTAAAGATTTATTTGTTTGAAAGTCAGAGTTATACAGAGAGAAGAGAGAGAGAGAGGTCTTCCGATGGTTTGCTCCCCAGATGGCCTCAATGGCCGGAGCTGTGCTGATCTGAAGCCAGGAGCCAGGAGCTTATTCTGGGTCTCCCATGTGGGTGCAGGGGCCCAAGGACTTGGGCCATCTTCCACTGCTTTCCCAGGCCACAGCAGAGAGCTGGATGGGAAGTGGAGCAGCCGGGTCTCGAACTGGCGCCCATATGGGATGCCGGCGCTTCAGGCCAGGGTGTTAACCCACTGCGCCACAACGCCAGCCCCTGAAATACCAATTCTTAACAATTCTTGCCAAAGTTTTCTAGAATCATGACTTCATTTTTCCTTCGATTTTGTTCATATGGATTTGGTATGATTTATAAGCATTTTTAAAAGATTATTTATTTATTTGTTTATTTAAAGTCAGAGTTTCAGAAAGACAGAGAGAGGAACAAACAGAGAGATTGTCTATCCACTGATTCACTCCCTACATGGTTGCAATGGCCAGCTCTGGGCTAGGCCAAAACCAGGAGCCAGAAGCTTCATCTGGGTTTCTCATGTGAGTGGCAGGGGCCCAAACACTTGGGCCATCTTCTGCTGCTTTCCCCAGGCCATTAGCAGGGAGCTGGATCAGAAGTGGAGCAGCCGGGACTCAACACAGCAGTCAGGTGTAATGCCAGCATCAAAAGTGGCAGCTTTACTCACCATGCCACACTCCAGCCCCTGGCTTACAAGCATTTGCTAAGAATAAATCTCTACAGCATAGATATATAGGCATAGATAGATAGGCAGAACCAGGACAACTGCAAGCAAGATCTGGTTGCCTTCCTTCCCTAGGGTACCCCAGGTCACTAGTCTGTTAAATGAGGAATTCTAATTCTATGATCTTCAGAGGCTTGCCTCATCCTACAAGTGAATTTACATGACATTCCTATGCTGTCAATATGGAAGTTTCCCAAATTTATAACATAACACCATCCCGAACTTAAATGTAATTCCCATCTACAAAGGCTAGGCCAAAACTTACTAGATTTTCTGTTTCTCTTTGTCCAACTTTTCTCGTCTCAGATCATTAGATTTTATTCACTTTGTGTAGTGTCTTGTGCAGCAATTTCCTGGAAAAGCTGTCTCCCACAGGTGATGGTTTGATTGTTTTCTGCCTGTTAAATCTTCAATTTCAAAAGAATCTTTCTGATGAGATTAAGACTTGAGAGTTCAGGAAAGACAGATTTTTCTCCAGCATTACAAATTCAGAATATGGCTTTACCTATGTAGTAGTATTATTGCTATTTATTTGAAGGGCAGAACAATAGAGATGGGGGAAAAAAGAGAAAGGGAGAAGGGGAGAGAGAGAGAGAATCTTCCATCCACTGGTTCTCTCCCGAAATGGCTGCAGCAGCCAGATCTGGGCCTGGATGAAGTCAGGAGCCAGGAACTCCCTACTGGTCTCCCACATAGATGGCAAGGCCCCAAGCATTTGAGCCAATTTCCTCTGCTTTTCCAGGAGCATTAGCAGGTAGCTGGATCTGAAGAGGAACAGCTGGGACTCAGCTGGCACTCCAGTATGCATGCAACTGTTGCAAGTGGTGGTTTAACTCACTGAGCCTCAAGGCCAACCTCAGTGTATTTATCATATTATTACACAGAAAAACTCTAAAATAAACTCTAATAACTATTTCTAGAGAATAAGTCTGGCATCATGACTAAGGAATATAGACTTAGGAGACCAAGTTTCTAACTAGCATTCATCAAGTTGAGCAATTATAGGCAAAATATTTAATTCTCTGAGTCTTGGTTTATGCCTTTACAAATATCTCACAGAGAAAATGAAATTATGCTAAGAAAGTGCAAAATAGGCACTTAATGAATACTCCAAAAGCACACGATCTGTTCCCACTATTGTTATTTTACATCTCAGATTACTGTCAATTGAATTTTTCAAATGCAACATTATTCTTTCAGACTTATTCCTAGTTAGGAAATACTCAACATTATCTCCTCTGATAAATAAACCTGAATATCCTCCCTTTCTTTAGTCAGTGGCTTGCTGATTTCTATTTTGGCCAAATCTGAATCAAAGAATATGAATTTTTAATTTTTTAGGAACTCCTAGCTTTTCCCAGCTGAGGAAGCATGGGATATGCCTCACTAGGAAAAAGTCCACAATCCTGAAATACCCTGGGTAATGATTACTGACTTGAACTCAATTGATGCAACCTGCACCAAAGCTGCAGCACTGATGGACAAACTCTCAAGAACAGACGTCAGGGGAAGGGCTGGGTGGGAGATACTCCATGCTTCTCCCACCCAGACTGTGGTCCTCACTGTTGAAGCATCTGCCACCCTGCTGCTAGTTGTTTTCCATCTGGACAAGGTCATTATTCAGCAACAAAGTGGCGCTAGATCTTCCTCTCTGTGTCAAAACATCTGTTTTGCAGTCTATTGTTCATAAACTCCCCAAGAATAACATTCCCAGGTGATGCCCCTCTAGCACGTCACTTCTCTACCGAATTGAGAATGATTTAGTTCTTCTGTCAAGCAATATGTCATACGTGGTGGATATGCAGCAAATCCTGAACAGCAGAAGCACCTTGGAGCAGTGGTGTGTCTCATCCAATTTGATTTAGATCAGTGGTCTGCTCATATCTGAGGAACATACACTTGCATTAGCCACAGTGAATGCTTTATTTTAATGATTCCCAGCTGGGTGAAGGAAAAAGTTAAGTGTGCTGCTTATCTCTCCTGAAAATCTTCTGTTGCAGCTGTGTGTGTGGTTTTTTTTTAACTTTTATTTAATGAATATAAATTTCCAAAGTACAGAATATGGATTACAATGGCTTCCCCCCCATAACGTCCCTCCCACCCGCAACCCTCCCCTTTCCTACTCCCTCTCCCCTTCCATTCACATCAAGATTCAGTTTCGATTCTCTTTATATACAGAAGATCAGTTTAGCATACATTAAGTAAAGATTTCAACAGTTTGCTCCCACACAGAAACATAAAGTGAAAAATACTGTTTGAGTACTAGTTATAGCATTAAATCTCAATGTACAGCACATTAAGGACAAAGATCCTACATGAGGAGTAAGTGCACAGTGACTCCTGTTGTTGACTTAACAAATTGACACTCCTGTTTATGGCATCAGTAATCACCCTAGGCTCTTGTCATGAGTTGCTAAGGCTATGGAAGCCTTTTGAGTTCACCGACTCTGATCATATTTAGACAAGGTTGTAGTCAAAGTGTGTGTGTTTTGAGGTCCCAAATGTCTAGACTTCACTGGATTATAAAGATATAAAATCACAGTACATCAACATCTAAATGGCAGGTACTTGCTCATGGTTGTCCACTCAGAGCTCCAGCCCTTGAAAAGCTCACCTTACTCCTGGCCTCTGCTCACCAAGTGTCCTGTGAATTATCAGGAAGTGATTGATCAGAATGCTCTCCTGGTATCTGATAATTATTCTTTTATCACAAGGCTTTCCACTCTATTTCCCACCACCTACAAGAGTATCTCCATGGCCGGTGCCATGGCTCAATAGGCTAATCCTCAGCCTTGCGGCACCGGCACAGGGTTCTAGTCCCGGTCGGGGCGCTGGATTCTGTCCTGGTTGCCCCTCTTCCAGGCCAGCTCTCTGCTGTGGCCCGGGAGTGCAGTGGAGAATGGCCCAAGTGCTTGGGCCCTGCACCCACATGGGAAACCAGGAGAAGCACCTGGCTCCTGGCTTCGGATCAGCGGGGTGTGCTGATCGCAGCGGCCATTGGAGGGTGAACCAACAGTAAAGGAAGACCTTTCTCCCTGTCTCTCTCTCTCACTGTCCACTCTGCCTGTCAAAAAAAAAAGTATCTCCATTACCACAACAGGCAAGACATTCTCATTCCAAAGCCAACAGCACTGTTTCCTGAAGCTCCCACAGCCTCTGACCCTGATGTCAGGGCAGTGCTGGGCTCCATTCCAATGGTAAACTGCTTCTCTCCTGTCTCTGCGCAATGAGCTGTCATCTGTGCCTATAAAAGAGCTGTGCATGTCCACAACCACGCACTGGGTCTCAGGAAAATAGTTCCATCCTCTGCCTGGAATTCTCTCGCTGTCCAGTCCAGGTAGCTCAGGAGACAGTCATCTTCCTATGCCTTCCATGATCTTCTTTCTCCCTTCAACATACTGAAAGATAAGAAGACACTTCTCTCACCTGTATCAGAACATCTCAGAACATCAGGACCCTCTCTCCATCAATTTAGGCAAATAAACAGTGAGACCACAAGTGCAATGGGAAACTAAGCCTAATACTGTGTGAGGTTTGGTGCAAATAGAACAAGATGTTCTTTGTGATGGCTTTCAGCAATGATGGTGGAGCTCATAGTGTTCTCTGTAACAACAGTTTGATATTATAGTTGAGTGTTAATTACTGTCTTAATTTTAAACATGTTTCTTATCAATTCATATATAACTGAGGTGTTACTCATGAGAAACATGTCCTAACTAGTTTCTTCAAATATTAGTTTTTTTCTCAGTATAGAGAAGATCACATTGAATTTAAAGGATGGACATATATGCCAAATGAGAGTAAAATCGACATGAAATGCTTCTGTGAATATATTATCCCAGGCCTATACTAAACATGTTATATGACCCTAGTTTTTCATCACTACCAATGCCAAGGTCTTATATGATGCCCACATAATTCACAGGGCAACAAAATTGTTGATGCTTGAGCAAAGAAAGGTTCTCTCCTATAACAGTTGTGTTTCAGTTCGGAGTTTTATTTCAACAACCTCAGCAGTTTGGATCACAGTTTGGAAGTGCTTACGACCTTGAGAGTTTGTCTACACTCTCTCATATGTCCGTGTACAGATGACATTGTTCACAGCACTTTCCTAGGAGACAAAAGAAGGATGAGATGTTTGGGTATTATTGACAAAATTGTCATTTAGAAAGATGCAAACTATTATCCATACATCCATTTATTGAAAGTCTTGAAAATAGATCTATGTAGTCTATAAATTGGACCTATTTGTTAGCTGGTTTGCAATATATATATATATATATATATGGAAAATCAAATAAAGAATATAGAATGATAAATAGATATGATTTGCCACATACAAGAGTACTTCAAAATAGACAGTTGAATTTCAAGATAAATTTATTGTGGTGCAAAAAAGTTTTTGAAGTCCATGCATACAAAAGTTCATGGAAAATGCTTATCATGAAAAAACTATTCATGGATTTCAAAATTTTGTTTGTTCCAAATAAACTTTTGTTCTATTTTCCATGAACTTTTAAAAATACCATGTACATAAATAGATGTATGTATAATGTAAAAATATTTGTATCAAAAAAGCAAAGGCATATCTATGTTGAGGCATTTTTACTGTCTTACATACTCTACATTTTTCAGATAATAATACTAACTTACATTGATGTAGTATTTTATTATTTTCAGAGCATGTCATCTTATTTTCTCAGGAAACCTTCCATGAACATATTGTCTACATTTTTTGAGAAATTTATTAATACATTAGATTCTCAGGGTCATTATCCACATCGTGAAGGCGAGAAATTTAAATCTTGTAGAGAATAGATAGCTTGCTCAAAGTCACACAGAGTAAACGGCAGAGATGAAAACTCACATGCTTGAATTTCTAGTCCAGTGTTCTTGTTAACGAACCATTTATCTACCAGCTATTTATTGAACTGTTTACTTGCATGCTTATTGACCAATGTCATTATAAGAAGCAATAAAGTCAATCATGCTTAGTCTTCTCCTCTTTTGACTTTATAAAGAATAAAATGCACTCTTCATTGTAGAAAGGAAAAAAAATCCCCATATTAAGAAATGAGAATAGGTTTTCTTTTCTCTCTCTTTTTTTTTTTACCTTGACACAATCTTACATATTCCCTTAGTGTTCCTTATGACTTAAATCACCTTTTTACTCATCTTGGTGCAGATGGAGTTTGGGAGCAGGAGAATCACTGACACACTTTCCTCCCCTCTGTAGAAGTGGGAAAGGTGACTGGAAAACCTTCCTGAGAGGCATACAACCCCCAATCCCTCCCTGCTGAAATCTTTAGTGCACAAATACATCCTTGCCTTGGTATTCCCAGGGGCCAAAGAACTGGGCTACACAAGTTGTGCACTCTTTGGCTTTTTAGTTCGTCCATCCATGCACATTTCATTATAGCCATGATTTTACATTTATCTGCCAGTATTTTTCCTCAGTTCTTATCAGAGAAGAGAAACAGGAAAGTGGCATTCATCTTCACTGTTTTGGAACAAGTTGGATGCTTTCATAAACTAAGCCTTGCAGAAGGTTAGAAAATAGTGATAGCTCACTCACCACCACCATTTTCCCATCCACCAACTTTCTCCTGATGGTGGTTTCCTTGTCTCCCCAGTCCTGAGTGTGGATCATGGCATCATTATCCAAGGTTACTGTACTCTGAAAAACAGACAACCAAATTCAGATCAGATCATCACACTTGAACATGAAAAGTTCTTAGGTGCCCAATTCTTTTCAACTGTTGCAATCCTCTCTGGTGGCTTTAGGAGGGTGCTTACAATCCTATTTATGGTAAAACTTTGTCAACAATAAATTCATTAGCTGATTTTAATGGCAAAATTTCAGTTTAACAAGCATAAAAATATAATAAATGTTATCTTAAAGAGTAGGTGGAGTTTTCTTGTCTTTTAATGATTGAACAAGGTGTTACAGTTTCAGGTTCAAAAATATATGTGGGGGCCGGAGCTGTGGCACAGTGGGTTAAGGCCCTGGTGTGCAGCGCCAGCATCACATATGGGCACCAGTTCAAGTTCTGGATGCTCCACTTCTGATCCAGTTCCCTACTATAGCTTGGGAAAGCAGTAGAAGATGGCCCAAGTCCTTGGGGCACTGCACCTGCATGGGAGACCTGGAAGAAGCTCCTGGCTCCTGGTTTCAGATGGGCCCAGCTCCAGTCATTGCGGCCACCTGGGGTATGAGCTAGTGGATGGAAGATATCTCTCTCTCTCTTTCTCTCTGTGCCTCTGCCTCTCTGTAAGTCTGCCTTTCAAATAAATAAATAAATCTTAAAAAGAAATATGTGAAGCAAATTCAAACTCTCATTGTAAGAGTTTATTTTTTTAAAAAAAGGAAGTTTTGTTTCCTCTTCTTAACTACAACAATATTTTCCAGCATTTTAATCTGATTTTTGTTTAAGTTTAGCAGAGACATCTTTATTAAGCATTTTTTGGTCAAAATTCTTCCATTTATTAACATAAAAGAATTTGAAAGCTCATATTTATTATTTAATTACCATCTATTTAAATAGTATAATAGTTTCTTCCATTGGGATATCACCCTCTGTGTAGTTTAACAATGCTCTATTGAGTCTATTCATTTGAGAAACAAATAACTATTAAGCAACAATTATGTACTGAGGACTAGGAGACTAGGATCTGGGAAACAGACAAGAAATCCTGTTTTTGAAGTGCTTACATTCTGGTGGTAATACAGGCAATAAATAAAATATACACAAATTTTGTATTATAAGTAAATGATGTACCCTGATGAGATATGAATGAAGACTAAGAGTGTTATTTAAGAGTAAGGCAATAAAATGCCCTGTGTCTCTGTCTCATGGGCTCTGGAGACTGTAAGTTTCAGATGGTGCAGATGCAAGGTGGTAGGAAATCCTTTGTCCTGGGTTTCTGAAATATTAAGAGATCCTCATCCCCCACCCTACACTCACCTTTTTCATCAATCGCACTCCAACTCTGCATCTGTACTACGAGTTTGAAGTAAATCCCTAATGTGTGTGAACCCATTGAGAGCCTGTGATTCCACATAACCTGGTCTATACCAGCCAGCACAAATTTTATTGTGATTTATGTGTGGGAAACTACAGCAAAATGGAAGGAGAGAACTTTTGTCTAAGACGACTAGATGCTAAGCTGGGAAAATGTTTCCCAAGTGTGGTCTGCTAAGCAGCTGTATCAGAATCCTTATATGATCAAGTGTGATTGTTCAGGCACCCACTCCAGACATGAGAGCCCCTGAAAATGGGACTGATCAGTCGGCTTTTTCCAGAAACATCTCAGGAGGGTTATATGTGTATTACTGTCTGACATCCTTTTTGACCTAGGTTTTGTTCTTTAAATTTTTATTCATTTATTTTCATTTTACACAAAAGACAGAGACCTTCCATCTGCTGGTTCACTCCCCAAATGTCTACAATAGCCATGGCTGGGCCAGGCTGAAGGCAGTAGCCTAGAATGCAATCCAAATCTCCTGCTTGGGTATCAGGGATCCAAATATTTGGACCATCCCAGCTGCCTCCTAATATCTTCATTAATAGGAAGCTGGAATGAAAGCAGATTTGGGACTCAAACCCAGGCCCTTCAATATAGTATACTGTTGTCCCAAACAGTGACTTCCTTCTTTTTTTATTAGATTATTTGTTTTTATTGATTCACAATAATTGTACATGTTTATGGGGTACAATGCAATATTTCAGAACATACATACATTTTAATGATCAAATTAGGATAATTAGCATCAATCACTTCATATACTCAAGATTTCTTTGTAGTGTGAACATTCAAAAGTCTTTCTTCTAGCTATTTGGAAATATGCATTATATTATTTTTAACTATTGTTACCCTACTGTGCAATAGAGCACCAGAAAGATTAGTTTTACAATAAGGAAAAACATACTTTTGAATACAATAAAAGTGAACCTTTCTGAGTTTTAATTTATATACTTTTTTTTACATTTTTCTTCTTTTTTAAAAAACTTTTATTTGGTAAATATAATTTTCCAAAGTACAGTTTATGAATTACAATGGCTTTTTCCCCCCCATAACTTCCCTCCCACCCGCACCCCTCCCATCTCCCGCTCCCTCTCCCATTCCATTCACATCAAGATTCATTTTCAATTACCTTTATATACAGAAGATCGATTTAGTATATGTTAAGTAAATATTTCATCAGTTTGCACCCACACAGAATATAAAGTGTAAAATACTGTTTGAGTACTAGTTACAGCATTAATTCACATTGGACAACACATTAAGGACAGAGATCCCACATAAGGAGTAAGTACACAGTAGACTCCTGTTGTTGACTTAACAATTTGACACTCTTGTTTATGGCGTCAGAAATCTCCCTAGGCTCTAGTCATGAGTTGCCAAGGCTATGGAAGCCTCTTGAGTTCACTGACTTTGATCTTATTTAGACAAGGTCATAGTCAAAGTGGAAGTTCTCTCCTCCCTTCAGAGAAAGGTACCTCCTTCTTTGATGGCCCCATTCTTTCTACTGGGATCTCACTCGCAGAGACCTTTCATTTAGGTCCTTTTTTTTGTTTTTTGTTTTTTGTTTTTTTTTCCAGGGTGTCTTGGCTTTCCATGCCTAAAATACTCTCATGCGCTCTTCAGCCAGATCCAAGTGCCTGAAGGGCTGATTCTGAGGCAAGAGTGCCGTTTAGGAAATCTGCCATTCTATTGGTCTGCTGTGTATCCCACTTCCCATGTTGGATTGTTCTCTCCCTTTTTATTCTATCAGTTAGTATTCACAGACACTAGTCTTGTTTGTGTGACCCCTTTGACTCTTAGACCTATCAGTGTGATCAATTGTGAATTGAAATTGATCACTGGGACTAGTGAGATGGCATTGGTACATGCAATCTTGATGAGATTGTATTGGAATCCCCTGGCACATTTCTAACTCCACCATTTGGGGCAAGTCCGATTGAGCATGTCCCAAATTGTACATCTCCTCCCTCTCTTATTCCCACTCTTATATTTAACAGGGATCACTTTTCAGTTAAATTTCAACACCTAAGAATAAATGTGTGTTGATTACAGAGTTCAACCAATAGTATTAACTAGAACAAAAAAAAATACTAAAAGGGATAAAGTATTAAATTGTACATCAACATATACTTTTTATTTTTAAACATTCTTTTTTTAGAAACTTAATTATCTTTGAAGAACACAAGAATGATACATATTTTGCAAGCACTTAGACATAACTATAGCTTATGATACATAAGATTATCCTCCAATCAATACACTAGAATGAAATTAAATCTTTGAAAATGAGTTTTACTATTAACTCTCATAATCCAACTCTTTGAGGACTCCTGCATGGAAAGTTAGTGCACAGTGACTCCTGTTGTTACTTTAACAATTAACAGTCTTATGTATCATACCAGTGATCACCCAAGGCTCTTGACATGAGCTGCCTGGGCTATGGAAGCCTTTTGAATCCACAGACTCCTTCAGTATTTGGACAAGGCCATAAGCAAAGTAGAAGTTCTTTATTCCCGTCAGAGAAAAGTACATCCTTCTTTGATGACAATTTCTTTCCACTGGGGTCTCACCCACAGAAGTCCTTCATGTAAGATAATTTTTGCCATAGTGTCTTGGCTTTCCATGCCTAAAATGTCCTCATGGGCTTTTCAGTCAGACCAGAATGCCTCAAGGGCTGTTTCTGAGGTCAGAGTGCCACTTAAAGTGATTGAATGACTTAACTCCTGTGACAAACACTTACTCCTAGAACTAGGTTTTAGGCAAAAGTTTATCTAATTAAAACTTTAGACATGTTGCAAACAGAATTGCATACTTACTTGGATGATTCCTAATTAATATTCTTATTTTATCTGAAAGTTAGAGACTTTACCTTGGTTTTACGGCCACCTGGGGTAGTTTCTTCAAACTCTTCTCCCAGTTTAAAAGAGATCTTGTTGTTTTTAAAGATGCTTTTGGTTTTTATAGTGATCACATCTCCATTTGTGCTGATGGTCACAGTGGGTTTGGCCAGAGAGCCCAGTTTTCTGCTGGCTTTTCCAATTCCTGGAAACCAGATAAAAGCAAATAGAGTTAAGTCTGTTGGGGCTCTAGGAACTCACATTATCTGTATAATTCTTTGCTAACTAGGTTTGTGAGTTCACTAGATTGAATGCTACATGAATTCAAATATCTGAAGCCAGAGCTCCACCAGTACATCTCAACATAGATTACTTATTGCAGAAAAGCATCAGTCCCTAGTTTTGTTTCTTTAGTGATTGTCCTGTTTCTCTAGTTAAATAGATATTCATCTTGCTGATTCATAGACTCCTTTGAAAATCTAATTAAAGCTATGAACCATCTCCCCATTTTAAAAATATACCCATTCACATACAAACAAAATTCTTTGGTATGGGTTCTTCCAGATCTTTATGTCTTCCCTTACATCTTTATATATACAGACTTTCAAGATTTGTTTTCTCTATTTATGTAATTTTTTATTGTGGTAACATATACTAATGTAAACTTAGCATTTTAATCATTTTAAGTGAACAATTCAGTAGCATTAAATATATCAAAATGTTGTGCAACCATCACCACTATATGTAAGCTTTGTAAAATATAAATATTATATCTGTTGTAATTCAACTTGCGTTTGCCTCTTACCTGTATGTCTTATCTGTATATCTTCCATGTCAGTCCATACATATAGATATGCATTTAACTCCACATATGTATTAACTAAAATTTATTTTATCTGCTCCTCATTGATGAACAATTAGTTTGTTTTCAATCTTATTGCAATAATTCTGCAGTGTATACCTTTGCACATGTGGCTTGTGGGACAGCAGGTTAAGATGCCACGTGTGATGCTGGCATCCCATATGAGCACCAATCCACATCCTAGCTGCTCTGCTTCTGATCCAGCTCTCCGCTAATCTTCCTGGGAAAGCAGAGAAGATAATCCAAGTACTTGTACCCCTACCAGTGTAGGAAACATGGGTGACATTCTAGACTCCTTGCTTTAGCTTGGTCCAGGCCAGCCACTGTGGTCATTTGGGGAGCAGAGCAGTGGAAGGACGATCTCTATCTCTCTGTTTCTCTCTGACATTCTGCTTTTCAAAAATTTGACAGAGGGAGAGACAGAGAGAGAAATTGTCCATCCACAAGTACCTTCCCCAAATGGCCACAATAGCCAGGCTGGGTCAGGCTGAAGCCAGGAGCCAGGAATTTTTTCTGGGTCTCCTATGTGAGTGTGCAGGGGCCCAAGCACTTGGGCTATCTTCCACTGTTTTCCCAGGTACATTAGTAGAGGGCTGGATCAGAAGTGGCAGCCAGGACAGGAACTGATGCCTGCATGGGATACTGGCATTACAGGCAGCAGCTTTCCCCATGATGCCACAATGCTGGCCTAAAAAAAAAAAAAAAAAAAAAAAAAAAAAAAAAAAAAAAAAAAACAAACAAACAAAAAAAAAAACAAAGAAATGGCTTTCTAAATTTCCAAGACAATATATATTAGAAAAATACAATAATGTGTCACAGAATTCATATTGTGAAACATGGCTACAAGATGCAACAGGCTGGATCATGGTATCCCGAAGATATTCCTGCCCTAATCCCTGGAACCTGTGGATGTCACTCTATAGTCCAAAGAGCACTTTGCAGACATGGTTAAGGATCTTGAGACAGGGAGATCATTAAACGAATCACAAGTTTTCCTTGTAAGAGGGACTAAAGAAGGAGACAGCAAGACAGCAGTTTGAGACCAGGAGCAAAGATTGAAGTGTTGTGGCTATTTGCCATGGTATGCCAACAGTCACAAAAAACTGGAAAATATGATCAGTTCTGAAGATTTGCTAAAGATTAGAGTAAATTCAGTAAAAATAATCACTAAAAGTGATTGTGTCATTTTGAAAAAAATCATTTTTTATTTTATAAATAATATATCCACTTTTTTTATGTGAATTCATGATAAATTACATGAGGGGTATATAAATTTCAACCTACTGAACTGCTTCTTGGTGCTGAATCATTGTTTTTTCTTTGTAAAAACTTAAAGAATCCAAGACTTAATCCTAATTCACACAGAGCAGGTGCTGTGCTATCAAAACCCCTTGCTTTTTTTTAACAATACAATATTTAGGTAAATATGGCTCACCTAGTTCTTTCATATATTCTTCAAAATTTTCACAAGAAACGGACTTCCACGTTCCTTGGAGCTGGTCCACCATTCTGTCTGAGTTGAGTTGTTCCCAAAGGAAAAGAGCTTCATGAACATGTGCGTGTTGGTGTTCCCTGAAAGAATATTGGGATGGTTTTAATATAGTTCTGGGCAGAGAGTCCAATAAGAAAAGTCAGGAGGAATAAGAAAACACAGAAATCCTAAGCCTTGTGATTTTCCATGAATATCATCTAAAGCAGAAAACTTCTTTTAAATGTAAATGAATAGAGATGAAGATAGAAACGTGGCAGAGTTTTTAGCAGGACTACTTACAAGTTTCCAGCACCAATTTAGCATCAAAACTAGATGTCACTTCCCTTCCCTCGGATTCGCCACACACATATAAGGGCGGACCTGTACAGCTATGTTTGTGCCATTGGACTCCTAGATACCTAGTCTCTCATGTTCTCTGAATAAGAGTTAGCTCACATTCTCACACCTGAAAATTTGAACTAAAGACCAGACAATCTTCATAGATGTTATTTGACATTTGAAGTAAAAAGGTTAGTTGGGGTCCAGGACAATCATTTTCATCCATGTACATCCTGAACAAAAGACTGGAACAGAGAAATAAAAGCCAGGGAGAGATCTTGTCACACACCCAGGTACACACACACACACACACACACACAGTCTCATTATTGTTCCAGGTGTTAGCTCAATCTCCCAAAATCTTAGAGAATCATCATTGCCATAAGCATACCGAGTATCTTCTTAGTAAATCTTTCTTAATTACTGTTAGTTTTTGTTCCTTTCAACCTTGATGGTAACAGTCTGATGCCCACTGAAATCTGTAAGAAATCAGAACAAGGAACAAGGAAGTAATTCAAATCCATCAACTAGGAAGAGGAGATTTCAAATGTTAAGATAAAGGACAAACACGTTCTTATATATGCCATCACTCCCAAGAACATCATTGTTAATTCTAGGCAGTGCTTGATGTCCACATGTTCACATAGAGTTACTAAGAAAAACTGAATTGCCCTGAAATTCTTAAAAATTAACTTAAAATGCTGTATAATTCCCATTAAAATGTTAAATTTCCAAGTTTCAGTCACTGTGCACTTACTCCTCATGTAGGATCTCTGTCCTTAATGTGCTGTGCATTGAGATTTAATGCTATAACGAGTACTCAAACAATATATTTCACTTTGTGTGAAAACTGTTGAAATCTTTACTTAATGCATACTAAACTTATCCTCAGTAAAAAAAAAAAAAGAAATTATTAATTCCCAACTTGCCTCTCACTGGGATTAAACATGACAATAGGTCTGCTCTGATTTCATCATCATTTAAAAAAAAATCATCTATTAGTTTTCACTTTATGTTTCTGTGTAGGAGCAAACTGTTGAAATCCTTACTTAATGTATACTAAGCTGATCTTCTGTATATTAAGATAATCGAAAATGAATCTTGATGTGAATGGAAGGGGAGAGGGAGTGGGAAAGGGGAGGGTTGTGGGTGGGAGGGAAGGTATGGGGAGGAAGCCATTGTAATCCATAAGTTGTACTTTGGAAATTTATATTCATTAAATAAAAGTTAAAAAAAAAATTTTCCAAGTTTCAATATCAGCAGAGGCACCTACTCAGGCTAACGGTCTTACTGACAACAATTCAACCAACTTTACAGAACTGTATTTACAGCTAATGAGAGACTAAACAATTTTGCATACTTTGTTTAAAATGTCCCAATTATAGTCAGTAAAAATACCATAGTTTTTTCACTGATTGTCCTTTCCTGACACTAACCTTAGGTAGGTTAACCTGATGGTATTTTCCACATTAAGATGTATAATTTAAGTATTTTCCACATTAAGATGTATAATTGTCAACTTCATAAACAAGATACTGAAGCCAGGAAACGATCCACTACCGAGGGTACTAACATTAAGTACAGGAGGTCCTTGATCCCAGGATTTTTCAAGAAAATGTTACATGTGTTGTCTTTGCTGGATGCACTTTGATTCTCCACTCGGGAAAATCATTGATCAGAAATCACCACTGTGGAGAAGATATCCCCATTGGAAGCAGTGTTCATTGATCTCTGTTGCTGGTAGGTTAGAGACCACGTATGGCTTCTATCTCTACCACTGTGGCTCCTCTGCATACACGTCATCTATTGAGTCAGATCAAAGACTGGCTAACATCCTAACATCAACTACCACCCGGTCATTTTGTCTACTTGGTTGTTCAGTGCCTCTTTGGTGATGGATGCTTCCTGATTTCCATTAATACATGAGCCAAAAACTCTTCTCACGTGATGCTCACTCACATAAACCCTTCCACTCTCACCTAAGCTGAATGTCCTTGGCTGCAACTTTTCAGTTCTTCCCCTTCTGAGCCCTGGCCAGACCATCAGACTACTCACCTCTACTCACAAGTGTACTTATATTCCTGTCCCAAGCCACTGCTCCCTCAACAATGAATGGCAGCAAGTGCATCACTCTGAGCTTTGTCCCTTCAGATGACGTTTTCATACCAATATCTCAAGTCCACCCCCACCACACGTGTAGTAAAACCACTGCCCATTTTCAGCTGGTCCCCACACTGAGCTTACCAACCCATAAAACATGCTCAGGCTTTCTCTCCCCCTTCAGCTGGTCACTTGGCATCTCATAGAGTCCTGGGCATGATCTGAGGGAGGGGTGCTGGTACAGCCACACTGAGTTATGTGGGGATCTGGGCTACCTCCTTGCGTAGTTACCTTCTGATTGCCAGCCTGCTCAGGCTTGATCCGAGACGCACAGTTTAGATCTTATGGTGGATGGACTGCTTCTGGGTCTGGCGGGGTCTGTGACTCTGTAGGTCTAACGGAACTCGACTCATAATGAACAGTTCTGAATGCATTGTTACTTGGCATCCCTCTGTCAAGAATTCCGTGCCTGATGGGCCCTGGTAACACATCAGGGACTCTTTCTGAAAAGGTGTATAAGGCTCTGTTGCAGAGGTCACAGCCTTGCTGCAGAACCCCAGAAGCCTATGTTGTGTAGCTCCCACTGGATCTTCATGTATGTATGCCACACTGCACTTTGTTTTACAGCTAGCACCTCCAACATCACAGAATCTGTCAGCCACATGGTCCAGGGAGTTATATGGTTGCCCTAACTTTCTATAGATTCCCTTCCTGCTCCAGGCCCAATCAAAACAGGAAGCCTTTCATGTTATCCAGTGGATGGGCTGAAGCATGCTTCTACAGGTGCACTATGTAGCCATCACAGGTCCCACAAGTATCGTAGTAGAAGAGGCAAAATGCAGCAAGTTGACGTCCTCACATACTGTCTCATTCCCCTTTGTATTCATGAGGCTGGGCACTGTTTAAAGTTTATTTGGCTCACAATTCTGGAGCAGGAAGGCTCATACTGCATGACACTGTTGTAGAATGATGTCCCCTGGCTGTGTCACAACATGGCACAGTGGACAGGGACCCTGCTATGTACAAAAAGGACACATCTATGAGCAAGGAAGCAAGAGGTGGAGGGAGAGGGGACAGACTTCCTCATTTATAGTTCATTCTCTCCTAGGAACTAATCCAGTTTTATATCTTAAATAATTTTTTAAAAAAAATAAATCTTTTAAAAAAACCACCCAAACCCATTCAGTAAGACCAACATTAAAACCTTCTAAGGTCAGTTTCCCATGACTTAATTACCTACTACTAAGCCCCACCTCTTAAATATCCTACCACCTCAATACTGTTTCATTAGGGACTAAGCTTTCAGCACATGTACTTTGGGGAAACAAACTATATCCAATCTATACAATGATTTTGACTAAACAGAACCCCTAAAATATTTCCAACATTGAAAATTCCCCAGTCATCACCAACTTTAATTCCCATACCCTGTATTGCATGTACCTTCTTAAGGCCTCAGTATGCCAGCCACTTTTTCATTCGCCTGACTCTTGTGCCACATGTCTAGACAGCAGAGTCTTATCTGCATCTCCAGCCCTTGAATTCCTAAGACCCTTCAGAGTAGTACTATTTTCTGCCATTCCCCCACTCCACCACCACACGTAGTATTTTTGGATTCACCATCTTAGTCAGGGATAGATGGGAGGTAAGAGTGTAGGGGATGAGAGAGGGCAGGGGTACAATTTTCATGAACTTCTACTTTCCTCTCATTTGGTTAGAATGAGAAGAATTCAAGGTGGAGATGACTCCAACAGCCAAGGATGTTCATCCTGATTAGAGAAATGACCATTGAAAGAATCCACTAGCCAGCTTGACCTACTGAGAAGCAGACTTTGACAAGGATAGTGTTTATTACCCAACCCTCCATACCTTCACTCTAACATGATGCTTCAGAGAGCTGTGAATCAATGATAATCCAGACTTTATGCCCTAAAATGTTTGTGTATTCTTCTTTCCTCATTGCCTATTTTTTAAATGGGAGAAATTAAGAATATATTTTGAGTATGGCATTTCAGGATTCTTCCTCTCAAAGAGGACTTGCCACTTCTTTAGTCAATGTTTTCTGAGTCTGAAAACTGGTTTGGGTCTGGGATCTGATGAAAGGATCATGACTTTTTATTGGAGTGATCATTCTTAGCCTGCTACTCAACCATTATTTCCTCCTTTTGATTATACAAGTAAATGTGTACATATATATGTGTGTGTATAAGCATGTTTATATATAAGTATATACATATATATATAACATATAAGTATGTATATATATACAAGTAAGTGGGATTGTGTGTGTGTGTGTGTGGCAAGAGGTGGAAGAAAGAGATACAGCTTGACAGGGCGAGGGAATTCCTATCAGTTGGTTCACTCCTCAAATGGCTGCAACTAACAGGCTGGTCCAGGTCAAAGCCAGGAGCCATGAACCTAATCCAAGCCTCCTACTTGAGTGCAGGAACTCAATCAATCCTAGGTACTCTGATGTGGTATGCAGAGGTCCTTACCATTAAGACAATGTCTGCCATTCAATTTTCTTTTAAATACTTCTGTAACTCCTCCTAGGTCAACTCTGCTTAGCTGTGATGTCATCCTAGATTGTCTTTCAGAACATAATCATTTGATTGCTCTTCACATACACACACAAACACATACACACACCCTCTACCCAGATATGTTTCAAGATCCTCAGTGGATGCCTAAAACCATGATAAATATATATAATATATATAGGTATATATATATACATTTTCCTATGCAAGGATACCTATGATAAAGTTAATGTATAGATTATGCATAATAGTAACCAAAAATAAAACAGAACAGTTATAATAATATACTGTAATAAACCTTATTGTGCATGTAGTCTCTTTGCCTCTCTGTATCAAACTATTTATGGTCCTCTTCTCACTCTTCTTTTGATGATGAAGGATGATACAATGCTGTAACTGACCACAGGTGACTGCAACTCTGGAAAGGAAAACCTCAGATAAGAGGGTACTATACTCACATGTGCACACACACACATATTTTCATTCTACAGAAAGATATTGGGATTATGTTGATCCATAGCAGAAGTACTGACCTCATTCTTTCTCTACAAAGGAAAAGGAATCCCTACCATACAAGAGTTTCAAGCCTTGGGCAATGCGAACTTGAGTTATTTCAGTTAAGCAATTTGAAGCATATTGGAGCCAAACAGGTTATTGTGGGAACTCCACTAAGGCATGCAAGGCCTTACTCATTTGTTTTTCATTCAAAGAACACTTGGGTCCTTACTAACTTAAAGGTCCCCCTGCTGGGTCTCTTCCACTACTAAGTACATACAGTGGGAACTGAGAGATGTCCAAAATGCTTCAAACAGTATGAAAGAGATCCTAAAACCACATTAAACTCACTAATGCTTTCATATAGGTATCTAGCAATATAGTAGACAGACAAGTAGACACAACAACTCAGTATTTTAGAGCAGAGGTTGGCATACTATGACATATAAGAGAGGTCCTTAAAAAGTTTATGGGGGAAAAATTCATGGGAAATGGATATCAGGGGAAAACTATGCACAAATTAAAAAAAATTTACAGGGCCGGTGCTGTAAAAGCAGCCACCTGTGGTGCCGGCATACCATATGGGATCCCAGTTCAAGTCCCAGCTACTCCACTTTTGATCCAGCTCCCTGTTGATGAGCCCAGGAAAGCAGTGGAAGATGGACCAAGTGCTTGGGCCCCTCCACCCACATGGGTGACCTGGAAGAAGCTCCCTGCTCCTGGATGCAGATCAGCCCAGCTCCAGCCGTCGCCACCATTTGGGGAGTGAATCAGTGGATGGAAGATCTCTCTCTCTCTCTCTCTCTCTCTCTCTCTCTCTCTCTGTAACTCTTTCAAATAAATAAATAAATCTTTTAAAAAGTTTTACACCGAAATAAACTTATCCTTTAATTCCATCTTCACAAACTTTTGGAAGTACTTCCATAAAGAAACTCCAACTGCCACTTATAAAGTTTTCTCAGAACACAGCTGCATTTGTTCCTGTACACATCACCTCTGTCAGCTCTCCTGCTACCGTAGTGAAGCTGAGTCCTTCGCCACATGACCTGCCAATCCTCAAATATTTGCTCTCTGGCTCTTCCAACCAAAAATTGTCAAGCCCTGTTTTAGAGTCTTAGGTTTGATGATCTATAACTATTTTCTTCGCCTGGGAGAGAAGAATGGTGGGTAACAGTTTTCATTCCATAGCTTTCTTCAGCAATAGAAGATATTTTTATGAGTCTGTCCTGGATAATGCCAACAGAAAATTTAACACAAGGAGTCAAGGTCTGATACACAAAAAAAGTCATGTGAGAAATAGTTATCAGTGAACTACAGATGAGATTATTTCTTTTTTTTTTTCTTTTTTCTTTTTTTTTTTTTTTTTGACAGGCAGAGTGGACAGTGAGAGAGAGAGAGACAGAGAGAAAGGTCTTCCTTTTGCCGTTGGTTCACCCTCCAATGGCCGCCGCAGCCGGCGCGCTGCGGCCGGCGCACCGCGCTGATCCGATGGCAGGAGCCAGGAGCCAGGTGCTTTTCCTGGTCTCCCATGGGGTGCAGGGCCCAAGCACCTGGGCCATCCTCCACTGCACTCCCTGGCCACAGCAGAGAGCTGGCCTGGAAGAGGGGCAACCGGGACAGAATCCGGCGCCCCAACCGGGACTAGAACCCGGTGTGCTGGCGCCGCAAGGCGGAGGATTAGCCTAGTGAGCCGCGGCGCCGGCCTATAGATGAGATTATTAAAGACTCACTCTGAGTGCTGCAAAGCAGAAAGACACAAAAATTAAAAATTAATTGACATGAGGCTGGTGCTATGGTGTAGCGGGTAAAGCCACCACCTGCAGTGCTGGCATCCCATATGGGCGCCAGTTTGAGACTTGGCTGCTCTACTTCCAATCCAGCTCTCTGCTATGGCCTGGGAAAGCAGCAGAAGATGGCCCAAGTCCTTGGGCCCCTGCACCTGTGTGGGAGACCCAGAGGAGGCTCCTGGCTTTGGACCAGCACAGCTCTGACTGTTGCAGCCAACTGGGGAGTTAACCAGAGGATGGAAGACCTCTCTCTCTCTGCCTCTCCTTCCCTCTGTGTGTAACTCTGACTTTCGAATAAATAAATAAATCTTTTTTGGAAAAAAACTAATTGACTAAAAAAAAAGGGTAAAATGACTCTCATGCTGTCTACATCTTTGAGTCCAATCTCAAACTGTGAATAATCTTGTTAAGTTATAAAGCTTCATTAGAAATAGCCCTGAGTGCCTGTAAAATCCTACTGCTTTTTTAGTCACCTTAGGGATGTTATGCCTTCAAGTTTTTGTGTACTTCTAATGCATTTAGATTAAAACCATGCTATAAGAAAAAAAATCTGTATAGTGACTTCTTAAAGGAAACTGTATTGAAAACAGACACAGTCCCCTACTAAATTCAGGTGCTGTGGCACACACACACACACACACACACTCATACACAAAATGTGACCAAAAAACCTGCATGGTTCTCTTCTTGTACTGGGTGGGCTTTCCAGGAAGGGTGTTAATGGGACTTGGGAGAATGTGGCCCTCCCTGGCTTACACTTAATGTGTCCCTGTTAGGGACAGTGGGAAAGGGCTGGCAACTCCACCACTCATGAGGCCCGGGGTGTTACTGTGTTGGCTCTACTATCCCAGTGACTAGCTGGGCAGTGAGCAGAAGACAGGAAGCTGGAACAAGTCTGGAACAAGGCACACAGGCATCCAAGCAAGGATTGATGTGGCCTTGCTCCACACCAACATTCCTCACACACTTGTTCTACGTTCTTTAGTAGAATTAGGAACTGCAAAGGGCTGAATTGTGCCACCAAAAAGATATGTTCAAGTCCCAACCCTCAGTACTTGTAGAGGTGACTTTGTCTAGAAATGGAATCTTTACAGATAAAATTAAGGATCTCAAGATGAGATCATATTAAATTTAGTTACAACTTAGCCTCCGTCCTTCTAAGATGGAGGAGAGGGAGAGATTTGAAACACAGAAACCAAAGAAAAGGTTACATGAAGAACTGAGACAGAAAAAGGATGGCAGCCATAAGCCAAGGAATGTCAAGGTCCAGCAGCAGTGGCCAGAAGCTAGGAGAGAGGCAGGGAATGGCTCTGCTCCAGAGCCTTCTGAAGGCTGTCAACACCTTAATCTAGTACCACTGGGCTCCAACACTGTAAGAGAATAAAATTCTGTTTTGTTTCATTTACATTTATTTGAGAAAAATTTATTTGAGAGCTCGCATCTGTAGCTTCACACCTGGTGCCAAAGCCAAGAACTGGGAACTCGATCCAGTTCTCCCATGTGGGTGACAGGCACTCAATTACTTGAGCCAGCATTGCTGACTCTCAGTGTCTGCATGAGCAGAAAGCTAGAATCAGGAGCTGGGTTCAGCCCTCTCTAAACCAGGTGCTCTGATATGAGTCCTGGGCATCCTGACCACGTGGCTGCTTGCCACCCTGGTTTCTGTTGTTTTAAGCTACTAAAGTTGTGGCAGTCTGTGCTGGCAAACCTAGGAAAGTAATACAGGGAGAAGCTAGTTTTAAAATCATAGATAAACTTACGGGCCGGCGCCGCGGCTCACTAGGCTAATCCTCCGCCTAGCGGCGCCGGCACACCGGGTTCTAGTCCCGGTTGGGGCGCCGGATTCTGTCCCGGTTGCCCCTCTTCCAGGCCAGCTCTCTGCTGTGGCCAGGGAGTGCAGTGGAGGATGGCCCAGGTGCTTGGGCCCTGCACCCCATGGGAGACCAGGAAAAGCACCTGGCTCCTGGCTCCTGCCATCGGATCAGCGCGGTGCGCCGGCCGCAGCGGCCATTGGAGGGTGAACCAACGGCAAAGGAAGACCTTTCTCTCTGTCTCTCTCTCTCTCTCACTGTCCACTCTGCCTGTCAAAAAAAATAAAAAATAAAATCATAGATAAACTTACGTTTAAAGTAGAGAGTGTATCTTATTATATCAAAATAGCAGTGGGCCAGCACTGTGGCACAGCGGATTAAGCTGTCACGACACCAGCATCCCACGCCTGAGGCCGTTGGAGTCCCAGGTATTCTGCTTCCTATCCAGCTCCCTGCCTGTGTGCCTGGGAAAGCAGAAGATGTCCCCAGTATTTGAGCCCCTGTCACCTACATGGAAGACCCTGACAGAGCTCCAGGTCCCTGGCTTCAGCCTGGCACATCCCAGACATTGTGGGCATTTGAGGAGTGAGCCAGTGGCTGGAAGAACTAACTCTCTCTCTTTCTCTCTCTCTCCCTCCCTTCCTCCCTTCCTCTCTTTCTCTCTCTCTCTTCCTCACTCTCTCTCTCCCTCTCCCCCCCCCTTTCCTTTTCTTCCTCTCTGTCACTGTGCCTTTCAAATAAATAAAAATAAAACTTTTAAAAAGTAGCATTTAAAATTGTTTGGAATTGCCTTTATTTTTCTGGGGTTTTAAAAAATCATTTTAAAGTAATAATATTAGCGGACTTCAAAGAGTTCATGGAAACATACATTATCTTTGAATTCTATTTTTTCCATGAGCCCCTTTGATGTACCCTTGTGCTAGTCTTCATATTCACCAAAGATAGAATTAACTTTAAAAAATGACAAGAGTAAGTAATTACGATAATGGACTAAAAACCTGAGTAATAATAGCAAATGTAATCATGGAGTTATAAAAGTTATTTATGAATTTCATGTGAAAAAAACATCTTCCATTTGTCCTCACCCCAACTCCTCTGTTCCCTCCCACCAGTTTTCTTGGAAGATCTTCGGAATCATAGATTTATGGGGGTGAATATTGATGGAGCTAACATTTAGACAGCGGGGGTGTTAGTGGGTGCTGGTGAACTGTACTATACAGTGCTTGTCTCTGCTCTGCTCTGCTCTGCAGCCAGCTCACTGACAGTCTTGGGGTTGAGTGCTGGCTTACTGGTGCGGTCTGCTGCTAGGCAACCTTGTGACTCAGACAGATGAAAATAAGAGACAGACTTCCTGGAGGGATGAATGAAGATTGTGAGGTCAGAGCCTGAAGGCTCCCAGACCTATGATTCAGACCCCGCTGGGTTCCCAGGCTCTCTCGCCCTGGCTTCCTACAGCTGAAGCTGTTGGAACCACACCTGCATCCTTGAGCACTGGCCCCAGGCTTCCGGCCAATGACACTTCCATCAGATTATCATGTGCGCACCAACCCCCGTGGTTCCCAAGCGTGACTTGCATTTATAAAAACGCCAACTCCTGTGAACCACCCTAGATCTTTCTACTCAGAACTGCAGGGACAAACCTTGGGAATATGTATTTTTAAAACTTCTGGGCAATTCTCACTCAAGCCTAAGGGTCAAAACTTAAAGACAATGCTCTAGACCAATGGTTCTCAATGTGTGGTCCTTGGATCAGCCAGCATTTCTGTGGCCTGAGAATTTATGCAAATTCTTGGGACTCACCCCAGGTCTGCTGAGTCAAAATTCTGGGATTGGGACCTAGTAACATATGTTTTAATAAAGCCTCAAGATGGTTTTGATGCACGCTCAATTTTGAGAACCAACACCCACACTTAGACTCACTTCCTAAGGACATATTGTGGAAAGGAAAGAATGGTAACTTTAGAAACCCGGCAAATACTGCTTCAATCAGATGACCAAGTTTAACATTGTTAAGTCTCTCAGGTGTCACTTACCCTCGATGGGAAGCAAAGAGAAAAGACATCACTGCTGTGGTCTTCTTCCCAAACATTCATAATCCAAATTCAATCATTCTATAATATGAGATGATGAATTAAAAAATTGGGGGACATTCTACAAAATATTCAAATTTTCGGGGTCAGGGTAAAGAGGAAAACCTGAGACACTGTCACAGATGGGAGGAGACTAAGGAGATGCGATGAGTAACTGCAATAGGGGATCCTGAATTGGACCCTGAACAGACAGGGACACTGGTGGGACAACTGGAGGAATCTGACTAAAGTTTATAGTTTAGTTACTACTGTTGTAGTAATATTCATTTTTTCATTTTGACAAAAACATACTTTAGTTTCAGATGCTATAAATCGGATGAATGTTATATGGAAAGTCTCTCTGTAATATTTGCAGGTTCTCTGAAAATGTAAAATTATTCCAAAATTTAAAAACATTAAATCAACAAAAACACAAAATATAAGATTACAAAATTGTGGTTTCCAGATCAGCATCATCTCCCTGGAGGCTTGTTAGCAATGCAGATTATCACAAGCAAGCCTTCATGTAGTGAATGAGAATCTCACCTGTCAAAGATTCCTAGGTGAATCAATTACATGTTCAGTAAAATTTGAGAAACACTGCTCTTTCCCATAAGCCTGGGAATTTACCAACAGCTCAGCTTTGTCTGGGCCTGACCATGCTCTAGTTTTGATTACTGAACATCCATCTACTTTGAGAACCCATGCTCAGTGGCAGACTAATTCTTTTTATTTTTTTAAGATCTATTTATTTATTTATTTGAAAGGTAGAGTGACAGAGAGAGGGAGAGAAAGAGAAAGATGTTCCATCTGCTGATTCATTCTCCAAATGGCCACAATGGCTGAGGCTGGGCCAAACTGAAGCCAGGAGCCGATGATTCTACCTGGATATCCCAAGCAGGTGGCAGGGGCTCAAGTACTTGAGCCATCTTTCATTACTTTCCCAGGAGCATGAACAGGGAGCTGGATTGGAAGCAGAGCAGCCAGGGCTTGAACCAGAGTTTGGTTATGGGATTCTGGGGTTGTAAGTGGTGGTTTAAGCCACTGTGTCATAACACTGGTCCCTTACTGAGTGCTTCTGACCATGAAATCTCTGCACTACCCTCTTGGCCTCACACAATAACACATCCGATAATGCTTACTTTCTTCCTGGATGACTAAAGTCTTACCTTTGATTCCTGACTGTGCCTGGGTCCCTGCTGCCTGCCACAGACTTCCCTCCTTCCTACAAACAGCCTGTCTGGTATTTCAAGTGCTGCCTTCTGGAATTCTTCTGTCACCTTGTGCCGTGTGTCTCCCATGCCAACTAGTGTATGGTGTGTCAGTAGGAGGGCATTTTACAATAATTTTGGATCTACTCCAGTATTCCATAGCTTTACAAATCCTTGTTGAATATACTTTATTAAATATACTTGATTTTCCTAATTACAGAATAATTTCAGATAAATTCAAATTACTGGAAAATAGGAAGAACAAGAAAAAAAATCTTACCCAGATCCCTACCATATAAGATAATCACCATTTTTAATTAGGTGGACTCCTTTATAGTCACTTTTATTATGCACTTTTCCATCTTTATGATTAGCAGGTATATAATTTTTGAATATTCATTGCTTTTCATGAATGAATATCTCATTGCTTTTCAAAATTGTTAGTGTTTGTTTTCAGGCATCCTTGAAACATAGTTCCTCATTTGTTACTAACAACCCCACCATTAATTTCAAAATGGTACTTGCTCATCATCTTCACTTTGGCTTGAATCACAGCCTGGGCAGTAAACTAGTTTTCCTCCTTATGATCCTTCCCAGTGGAGCCATGGTTATTAAAACAGTGTGAGATGATGTAGTCTCTTATGACAATCACTCTACGTTGCCCAAACTTGCTGAAAAACTATCATATGCAATTGCTTCTGGAATTTCTTCATTCACTTTAGATTTCACAGTTGATGTTAATACGACAGGAACTACTGCTTAGCCTGCAGCTAATTTGTTTCATAAAGCACGGATGTGATCCCAGAGCCAAAGATGGAAACGCTCAACCTTTTTTGACAACATCTTCTAGTACTGAATATTTCTTTTTGTAATTTTTAGACTCTAAAGTGTAAAAATTTTATGCTGGAGTTTCTTAAGTTGCAGATGATCTCAAAACATTCCATAAGCCTTTTGATACAGTAGTGGCTTTTCTTCCTACAGTTGATGGTGAAGTCCACTTGGCTTGCCTTTGTGTGCAAGTTTCTTTCTCCACAGCAGCCAGAGGTCAATGCCCTCAGGTAGCCTTTGCTTCCTTCTTCCCAGATATCTTGCTTCCCCAGGTTTTGCAACTGTTTTAGTCACTGATGCTGTGAAAGATATTACTTTCCGGTCTATCCTGCTTAAAATGTGGGAAAATTCTTCCTCTTCTTCATTCATCAGCAACAAGATCAGAGTTTTTCAAAAAATAAATAAGATTTATAAAGATTACAAGTGGGTACCTTCATGAGGTATGCATTTTTGGCCCAAATACATGTCTCCCACTTAATACAACCAGAACCCACTCAGCATGTCCAGAGAGTTGCACATTGATTATCTGTGACCTACCTGCTTCTATAGCCTTGTAGGAGTATCTTCTCCCAACTAGAGTCCTTCCATGACTCCAAGAGGCATGGAATCCCCCAAACTCTTCCCTATGCCCTCTCATCAGGCTGATTCTACATAATAAAATAACTGGAATGAAATTTACTTAATTATTAATGGTGATTATCTTAGATGGGGCTATGAGTACTTTTTCCCTTTCTTCCTACTTTCCAATAATTCCAGTTGATCTAAAATTGTTCTGTAATTAGAAAAATAAATCCTACCTTAAATAATAAACTATGTTCAACAAAGACTTGTGAAGCTGAAGGGATGTTGGGAGTTCAGATCAGAAATGATTGTAGAGTATCCCATCACTGATGTTACCAGGCAGAAAATACGGCACAGAGAAGCAGTTTTGTAGGACAAAAATGAATATGAATGCAGTTCAAATAGTTTAGTGTACCTAGGAGGAAATTAGGTAAACAAATATGATGCTCAAACAATAAAGATCTGGATCATAATACAGAAACATTTGATGACCTGGAGTGAATGAGGTCCCTCTACATTGCAGTATAAAAGAGGGGAGCAGTTACAGAGCAACAGGACAAGCTGAGAGGGTATCAGAATAAAAGTGAGTTGGGTGGCGGAAAAGGGGGAGTATGTTCAATTCCTAGGATTTGTTGAAAGATAGAATAACAACAATCTAACTTAAAGATCTTCATTGGCATTATTTTTTATTCTAGAATTAGGTAACATTTCATTCCAAATTAGTGTTTGGATGAGCCAAGCAGAGGAGATTGGTTTTAAAGACAGAGAAACAAAGGAAGACAACAGAAACAAGGAACAAAAAAGCAGATTAGTCATTTCAAAGTTCCTTTTCTTGTAAGGTGGAAGCAGGGAGACAGAACAATAGAAAAAGTTCTGATTGGCAAACTTCCGATTACTGGGTTACTTTTTGTAAGGATTAAAGTATAATGGGATGTAAGATAAAAGCATGCCCTACCAATTGAAACTGGCCTGGTTGAAAACTTGTGTTGTTATCTCTTTCTCTACTGATTTCTCCAATGATTAGATAACTTAGTTTCAGTTGGACTCTGAGTATCCGTGAATCCATTTTGATGTCTATCCCAGTCTATTGGGGCCTAATGCCAGAGTTCAGTTCAAAATAAAACCAGATTTATTTATTTATTTATTTGAAAGTCAGAATTATAGAGACGGAGAGTCAGAGGCAAGGGGGGGGGGGGGAGAGAAAGCTCTTCCATCCACTGGTTCATGCCTCCAGTGGCCACCGTGGCTGAGGCTGAGGCTGAGCCAGGCAGAAGCCAGGAGCCAGGAGCATCATTCGGGTCTCCCACATGGGTGCTGAGGCCCAAGGGCTTGGGCCATCTTTTGCTGCTTTCCCAGGTGCATTAGCAAGGAGCTGGATAGGAAGTGGAACAGTCAAGACACAAACTGGTGCCAGTATGGCCTGCCAGCATGATAGTCAGCAGCTTTACCTGCTATGTCACAGCACCAGCCCCAACAACATCAAATTTCACAAACTGTGTGGGGTTTTTTTAAATTTATTTATTTTTTATTTTATTTATTTATTTATTGACAGGCAGAGTTAGTGAAAGAGAGAAACACAGAAAAAGGTCTTTCTTTTTCCATTGGTTCACCCCCCAAAATGGCCGCTACGGCTAGAGTGTTGCGGCCGGTGTGCTGCGCCGATCCAAAGCCAGGAGCCAGGTGCTTCCTCCTGGTCTCCCATGTGGGTGCATGGGACCAAGCACTTAGGCCATCCTCCACTGCCTTCCCGGGCCACAGCAGAGAGCTGGACTGGAAGAGGGGCAACCGGGACAGAATCCGGAGCCCCAAGTCCCGGGGTGCCGGTGCCGCAGGCAGAGGATTAGCCTAGTGAGCTGTGGCGCCGCCCAAACTGTGTGATTTACAACAGCAATTTATTCTCTGGAAGTTCTGGAGGCTAAAATTTGGAAAACAGTGGCGACATCTCTGAAGGTTCAAGGGGAGACATCTTCTCTGTTGGATCCATGCATCCCTCGTCTTGTGGTTCCTCTGCTCCAACCTCTGCCTGTCTTCACTTCTTCGCTTCGCTTCGCCTCTTTCTCTGTGTCTTACCTTCTGTCATCATTGGATTTAGGGTTCCTGTAAATAATCTAAGATGACTTCATCTCATGATCCTTAACCACATCTGCAAAGAACTTTTTTCAAACAAGGTCTCATTTCTGAGTTCCACAGATTAGGGTGTCCGGATGTGGATGTACCTTCTGGGGGCAAGCAGAGGGTAGTCAGAAAACAGTAAAAACCATAGAGAGCAGGCAGAGCTGTTTTCTCTGATCAGGCAATGAGAAGCCCTGCTGTTTAAAGAAAAGAAGAAAAAGTCCTGCTTAACTTTACGTATCACACCTTTTTCCAAATGTGTTTGGCACTCTCTTCTCCCAGTGTAGATACAAACATGAACATGACTCAGTCCCAGCCCTCCAGGAGTCCCGTGGGAGAGGGAAGTGTGGGATCCAAATCATTGCAAAGCACGATTTAAGCACTAGAATAGAAAAATGCCAATGTATCATGGAAGCCCAGGGAGAGGCAAAAGTAACCTTCTTTGAGTTCAAAGAAGAGTTTAATGAGTGTGCTCTGATTTTAAGAAAGGGGAAGGAGAGGTGTTGACTCTAGAAAGAGTTTTCATGATTGGTAGCTTACAAGCCAGGAAGTACTAAAGGATCACTGAGGATGTGTGGAGGTTGGGGACCCTAGAGGGTGAGGTCTCAGGCATATATGTGAACAAGAAGTTGTGGCAGAGACTGAGTTTGTCAGCAAAACATAAAAGGGTGCTGTAGGGGCCGGCGCCATGGCACAATAGGTTAATCCTCCGCCTGCAGCACCGGCATCCCATGTGGGCGCTGGTTCTAGTCCTGGCTGCTCCTCTTCCAATCCAGCTCTCTGCTGTGGCCTGGGAAAGCAGTAGAGGATGGCCCAAGTGCTTGAGCCCCTGCACCCACATGGGAGACCAGGAAGAGGCTCCTGGCTCCTGGCTTCGGATCGGCGCAGCTCGGGCTGTTGTGGCCATTGGGGAGTGAACCAACAGGAGGAAGACCTTTCTCTCTGTCTCTTCCTCTCACTGTCTGTAACTCTACCTCTCAAATAAATGAATAAAATCTTTTTTTTTTAAAAAAAAAAAAAGGTGCTGTATACCATTCCACTCTAGATCTGAAACATTTAAGAGAGTCCCTAGGGATCGTGTGTGTGTGTGTGTGTGTGTGTGTATATATGTGTGTGTGTGTGTGTGTATATACACATAGACAGAGAGAGAGAGAATGATTGGGTTCCGGTTTTACAAAAACTACTTGAGGAGGATTGATTAAATGGAAACTAGATTCTGAGAGACCAATTAGTATAAATTAATTTTCCAAAACTAATTTATTAAAAGCTAGTCCAGTGAAACACTTTCTCTTTGGTCAAATAAATTGAAAATTGATGAAGGCTAAGAGGAGTTTGACAGTTTTGAAATTAAAAGAAAACAATTTTCTGTAGTGTGATTTTCTGCAAATGCATGTGACACTTGTCTGTCACAGTGTGAAAGGGCAGCCTTATTATTCCCTTGTCTCTTTGAATGTTAGGAACTCACGTGTTTCTAATTACTCTGGAAACTTGTCTTTTATTTCCTAAGGTTCCAAATCATGTTTCAAAAGTTTACTGGGCTTTTCAAAAAGACTATATTATATCATAGGGATTGTGTTAATTAAGGGGATCATTTAGAACTTCATTGCCCCTACACATCCCACTAGCCCCCAGATTTCTTCTCTGTATCTTAAAGCCCACAGGCTAAATTCATGCAATTGGAAATCTTCTCTGGACAGAAGATAGTAAGTCCACTCTCCACCTGAATGCAGCCCACTCTCTTCCCTGGATTTATTCCTTTCGTCTTGTAGAATTAGTAAGGCACCAAGATCTCAGCGTTCCATAGAAGACTGAAATGTCATGAATATCATGGGGCTTCTGCTTGAGTACCATCAATTAATGACTTTGTCATACAGTCTCTCCTGAAAACAAGTTACCGTATTAGGTGGGAGTGTGTACTGATAATTATTTGGAGAAATGTTGGTTCATACAAGCAGCCATAATGTTTTTGCTTATGTCTTTGTTATTAACCTAGGTATGCTTCTTACTAATTTATCAAAAAAGAGATGAAAGTCTGAAAGTGTTGTTTTTAACAACTGATTTTTTTACTTGCAAAATTAATACAATACATGCAGCATCGGAGTTTAGTTTCTGCATGGACATTATAGGTATACTAACCACTGTGTTATAAATTCCAAAATAGGTGGTGGGTATTCAGCTCAGAAGTTAGGCCCAGCATCCCGTATTGTGTGCCCTGAGTTCATGTGGCACTTCTGCTACCCCTTTCAGCCTCCTGCTAATGCTCACCCCGAGGAGCAGCAGGTGATGGCTCAAGTACTTTAGTCCGTAGCAATGATGTAGGAGGCCCAAAATGAGTTCCTGCCTCCTGACTTTAGCCTGGTCCAGCCTCAGCTGTTGCAGCCATTTGGGGAGTGGACCACTGGAAGGGAGATCTGCGTGTCTGTCTCTCTTTCCAACTTTAAACAAATAAGAAAAATTTTAAGTAAATTTTAAATAATGTCCTATGTAACTCTTCAGACATATTCAACTAATATTTCAGGAAGTGTAAAATTACAACCTCTCAGAAGAAACCTTGGAGTCTGATGATCTTACCTATTTGCATTGTTTAAAATCCCTCTACAGTTATGCACCACTTTCTCTGCCACACACTAGACTCTTGATTTTCTGAGCTTGAAGGCCTTTATACCTAGGAGTCCATAAGCCTAGAACTTCCTTCCTTTGGAATGTTACAAAGCCAGCTCTTTCTTGTCATTTGGAAGACCTGAGGGATGGAACGCTGTCACTGGAAATCAGAGAGGAAGCGTTAAGAGTAGCATCAACCCTTGGAAATGAACCAAGCACTTGCTGGCCAGACAAAGGGGCTCAGAATAGGCAAGAAGCAAAGGTGATCTTTGAGCTTCTCAGCTTAGGAGAATGGTCAAGAGTGGTACAACAGATAGCGACCCTGAGAAAGAGAGTGGAGAGGTCAATGTCACAATTCCTTCCCCATCATTTCAAATCTAAACAGCCCCAAGAAGCCAACATTCTAAAGGTACGTGTGACGCGGCACACTTGGTGGCAGTCTGATGTGAATTAGTGTGGTGAATCTATTTGTAATCTTTACTCCTCCGCCTCACATAGACTCCTCACATAGACTCACATTTTGCTGAGAAAATACTGTATTTGATTACAAGGTATTGCCCTCATAGTATATGGTAGGTGCCTGCCTCATTTAATGTTTCAGAAATATCTGATTCTAAGGTCTAAGGGTTTGGGAGAAGTAATTTTGCAACTATAATGAGTTCAGTTTGAAAGTTACATTGGAGGTGTTCAAAATGAAATGGTTCTGTCGGGAGCAGGTGTACAATGGGGATAGATGTGAAAAACACATTTTTCAGTGAACTAGATATAATTTCCATAAAGTAATAATTTTAAGTGAAATACTGAAATAATCTAGGAAAAAAAGATTTCCTTTCAGGAAGAGTTCTTAGCTGCCTTTAATGTATATGTATAATATTTATATGTAATATAAACTTATATATCTATATTAGCTCTGAATATAGATTTTCTCGGATTTTTTTTCATCCAAGCAGACCTCTTTGAGAAAATGTCAAACTATAAATCTTACATATCTGTGTTTTATCGTTCCACTTCTTGCTGTTTTTGACCCAATCATTTCAACAGGGACAGCTGCCTGCCTGCACCTGCTCTGCCCTGGGCACAGAACACCCAGGTTTCTCTGGAAGTGAGGCACTTGGAGTACAGCAGTTTTCCTCAGGCTATTTGTACTTGTTCATACAGGATGACAGGGTTCTTTGCAAGAACTCACTTGTACTTGATGTTTAGTTTTTGGGTTTTGGGAAGAGGAAAGAAGGAAAAAGAAATGGCCATTTCCTAGGCTTCATAGCTAGAGATACGCAGAAGTTGAACAGGCAGCACCTTTGAAATAGAATGGGCCCACTTCACCAGCTACCAGCATCTTGATGCATGAACTAGGTTTACTTTAACATAGGGAAAGTCATGAGCATGTTGCCAAAGCATGTGTGTGGGTGAACATATGCACGCAGCACACAAATGTGAGATTCACACACAATCATAGACAAATGAAGGGACAGGTCCAGCGCACTTCCTCTCTCCCCTTCCCCATTAAATTCACAATCCTCTAAGACCTGTGGGAGTCAGTGAAAATCTCATGTTATTACTTGTGAAGGTTTGGGACCAAATGAGTTCATTTGATCACATTCCAGTTTTTTAATTACCATGCATTCATTTTAATAAGAAATATTACACATAAATTATAACTGCTCTTCTTTTTCACTCAGCAGGTACCGGCAGAAATTTTATAGCATAAATAATTGCAATATATCCTGCAATTAACATTTACTACCTGATCTCTGCCCTACAATGGGGTGGTGGAATCCACAAAGCCAACAATTCAAATGAGACATTATCATGATTTAGTCCAAGGTTAAACCACTCAATACTGGTATCTTTCATTTAGTCTTTCACAACTCATTCATTCACTCAATGCAAACTGCACAGGTACTTCAGACAGAGTGCTCACCACATTCCTGATAAAGTCAGAAATAGGATGAGAATACAAACTTGTATGTATGTGTTGAGGGAAGGGGAGGCTCACTTTTGATGAGCCATATAATTTCTGTTATCTCCTTTGTTTTTCAAAACTACCTCATTGGTATAGATGCTGCAAGTCCAATTTTATAAGTATGGGGAAGAGAGGTTCAGAGAAGTGAAAAAACTTTCACAGAATTCATAGAGCAAAGATAGGGTGCAATATTTGATCTATTCTATCAAATGTTTTTTTATCATCTACTACATGTCTGGTACTGCCTTGAGTACTTGGATCTATCACGGCACAAAAAGGACAAAGGTTTTCCCTTTTCATCTCTTTCCACTGTATCTGTGATTCTCAACCCTGGTGAGAACACATTAAAAACACCCAGAGAACATCAAAAGCATACCAGTGCCCAGTGTACAGCCCCTGGTCACTAAATCAGACTTTCTGAAAATGAAGCCTGAGCGAAAGGATTTCTAAAGTTCATCAAGTTGGGGCTGGTGTTTTGATGCAGCAGGTTAAGCTGCTGCCTGGGACTGCTGCATGCCATATTGGAGTGCCAGTTTGAGTCCTGGCTACCCCACTTCTGATCCAGCTCTCTGCTAACATGCCTGGGAAGCAGTGGGTGATGGCTCAAGTACTTGGGCTCCTGCACCCGCACAGGAAACCAGGATGAATTTCCTGACTTCAGTCGCCTGACCCAGCACTGGCTGCTGAAACCATTTGGGAAATAAGCAAGTACATAGAAGATTCTCTCTCTCTCTCTCTCTCTCTTTCCCTCTCTCTCCCCTCCCCCTCTTTCCCTCCATCTCTCTGCTTTTCAAATAAACAAATTTTAAACAAAGTTCACCAAGTCTTTCTGAAGTGCATCCAAGATTGACAATGTTTTCGTTTGTTAGATTATGCTGTGTACAAGATCACTACCCTCAAAACGCTTACACCACATGGATGAAAGAGACAAACACATAAGAATAGAACACATTTAGAAAACAATTTTTAGGAAATACATAAAGAAATTAGAAGCTGTTTGATATTGGAATTTATAACAAGAAACTACTGTTGGGTTAGGATAGGCTCATGGAAGCACAATTTCATAAATAAAGTCTATAAAGGGAGACCACCTGGGGGTCAGGGCTGTGGTGCAACAGGGTAAAGCCCCAGCTGCACCGCCAGCATCTCATATAGGCACCAGTTCGCGTTCCTACTGCTCCACTTCCAATCCAGCTTCCTGCTAATGCACCTGGAAAAGCAGCAGAGGATGCTCTGGGTCCCTGCACCCACGTGGGAAACCCAGAAGAAGCTCCAGGCTCCTGGCTTCGGATCAACTCAGCTCCGGCATTGCGGCCATCTGGGGAGTAAACCAGTCAATGGAAGACTCCTCTCTCTGTCTCTACCTCTCTGTAACTCTGTCGTTCAAATAAATAAAAAAAGGGGGGGGAGGCCACCTGAAGAGACGGTATACTTTTGAGTAGAAGAATATTTTATCATACATTGGTATATAGCAGAATCATTGATGGAACTTAATAAACTTCAGATACCAGGTCCTACATTGTGCCACAACGCTGTACCTTGCTCTGCTTTTCTAGCCCTCGTGATAATGATATACACCACAGTTTGAAAATCATTAGACTGGAGGGAGGCTATTTTGAAGACATTGCTGGTAGGTGAAAAAACTGATTTTTCTGAGGCACAATGTATGGTCAGGTAGGAGCTGATGATGTTAAGGAAATCCATGCAATTGAGATAAAAGGTCTATTTCACTTTATGTGTCAATATGGTGGGGCCACAGTGACTTAATCAAATATTATTCTTTTCTGTAGTCATTATTTGGAAGAGATTGACATTTAAATGGGTGGGCTCTGAATAAAGTAAGGGATGCTCCAAAGCATTTGGACCTCATTCAATCAGCTGAAGGTTTAAATAGAACAAGCATTGATCTCCTCCAAGCCAGAAGGAATTCCATCAGCAGACTGCTGTTGCACTCAGACTATACCTCTTGTCTGGGTCTCCACCTTGCTGGCCTAACCCTAAAGATATTGGACTTGTGCTCTCAAAACTGAGTGAGCCAGTTCATCTTTCTTTCTCTTTCCCTGTGTCCTCAACACACGAACACACACACACACACACACACACACACACACCACTATTTGATTGGTCTAGAGAATTGACTAAATACAGAAAGAAAAGTTTCAAAAACGACAGAACCCATTGAAGGAAGGTCGTGATGAGCAAGCTGACTGGCTTGGTTGTTGTCATTTTGGGACTATGCAAGTTTTTAGATAAACCAAGTGAGCCATCAGAGCACACGTTTTGCTGTGGACACTCACTGGAAAAATAGATGCCAGTGCATAGTATCAGTTAATCCCATCGTCCTCTTTTTAAAATAGCACCACAGAAAGAGAAGCAGCTATTGAGAAACTTGTTTGAACAGGATTAACAAGTTTGCTACACTGTGAGTTGTCTTCATTGCTGTGGCAAGGAATCACTAATGTGTCATGGGATACAGAGCAGGAAGCAGTGAAACAGAGAGCTGAACCAGGGGGCCATGGGTTTCAAATACTTGATGCAGGCACCAACCACATATTCTTTTGCCATTTTATGAGAAGTTGAATGCACCCTCTTTTGATGTAGTAACCGTGAAAAACAGCCTAGGCTTTAAAAAAAATCAAGTTAGACTTCAAAGGATTTAAACAAAAACACTGGGAATTTCATAACCTACAGTCCTAACTTGATTTTCAAAGATTTCTGCCTACATCCATCTTACACTGCTAATGCCACCAAAAGGAAGGGGGAAGATACTAAACATGGACTTCTTTATAAAATATTGAAATCACGTGTGTTTATTTACTCTTGTTGTGGCTGTGTAATTATTTTCTCTGTTCTGGACAAGCCCCAATTTTCTTCTTAATTTCTCTAAAATCTGTTATTTCTCTTTCAATGTTGTACACTAGTATTGTGGAAATTCCACCTTTTCATTCATATATTAATTCATTCCACTGGACATTCCCAGAAGGGGTGGTTTAATTGGGTGCTAAAATGCCCTGCAACTGATTCTAATGTGAAACTATGACTTGGAACCACCAGGCAACAGTGACTTAAATCCTGAGGTCACTGCTATTCCAAATCTGACCTACATTTTCTGATGCGTGGAATGGTCTTTCTGGTTACTCTCAAATTTTCCTCTCAAATGTGTTTGACTCTAGGAAAAGAGGTCTCAGCTTTCTCACAATTCAAGAAAACTTGAATGCTAATTACATGTCATTGATCACGGTTGGTTAGTACATGTCAGAGAATAAAAAGTTGCTTTATGAAAGTCTTGAGGCAGAAAACATTTTGGGTGCACTATGAAATTCAGTGTTTGGCTTTGAAATGTATATATAGACCAGATCTGCTCACATAAGACCTAGTGGGGAGGTATACTACACTTAGAACAAAACAGAAATTTGTAGTCATGGTGGCTCTAAACTTTTGATCAGAATGATGAGAGCTTAAATTTCTATATAAATTCACCTATATTTAAACTACAGTAGTGATTCTTTAAGCTATACAGTGATCTGATACATACAAACCGAAAACTATCAAAAGTCAGTGTGGCTTAAGGGAATAGAAAAGAAGGAGGGGAGGGGCTCTACCTTAGAAGTATTACATACACATGCACACACATACACACACACACACACACACACACACTGAATGTGAAAATACGAAGAGAAACAATTCAAATTATATAAGCCATGTAATGATCAAGAAAGCTTCCTGAGGATGGATTAGGTCTTAACAGATAAGAAAGGTTTAGTCTGACTGTGGCAAAAAAATGGCCTAAATGAAAGATCTCTGTGAGTGAGATCCCAGTGGAAAGAATGGGCCATTAAAGAAGGAGGTACCTCTGAAGGGAGGAAAGAATTTCCACTTTGATTATGGCCTTGTCTAAATAAGGTCGGAGTTTGTGAATTCAAGAGGCTTCAATAGCCTTGGCAGCTCATGACAAGAGCCTCGGGTGATTACTGACGTCATAAATAAGGGTGTCAATTGTTAAATCAACAACAGAAGTCACTGTACACTTGCTCGCCACATAGGATCTCTGTCCTTAATGTGTTGTACTATGAGAATTAATAATAAAAATAGTCTTCAAACAGTACTTTATACTTTGTGTGTCTATGTGGGTGCAAACTGTTGAAAACTTTACTTAGTATATACTAAGTTGATCCTCTGTATATAAATATAATTGAAAATGAATCTTAATGAAGAATGGGATGAGAGAGGGAGTGGGAGATGGGATGGTTTGTGGGTGGAAGGGTGGTTATGGGGGGAAAAACCGCTATAATCCAAAAGTTGTACTTTCAAAAATTATATTTGTTAAATAAAAGTTTTCAAAAAAAAAAGGTTTAGTCTGAGAGAAAGAGGCAGGGAATGTGGGCAATACTATGAAAACAGGGAAGAACATGAAGGAATGTTGCAGAGTTGGGAATGTGCATCAGGGATTCGTGAAACAGTGAGAGAAGTGACCAGCTGACATTCAGATATCATGATTTGGAATCCTTGGAAAGAAAGTCAGATTCATACAATGGGACCAGAGAAGGAAGTGTTTTCAGTTCCAAGTAAAAGAGTTTGCACTTTTTTTTCCCCAAAGATTTATTTTATTTATTTGAAAGGAAGAGTGACAGAGAGAGAAGGAGAAATGGGAAAAGAGGGAGAGAGAAAGAGAGAGAGAGAGAGATCTCCCATGCACTGGTTCATTCCGCAAATGGCCTCAAAGGACAGGGCTGTGCCAAGCCAAGCCTGGAGCCTGGAACTCCATCAAGGTCTCCCACATGGGTGGCAAGGGCCCAGTACTTGGACCACCTTCTGCTGTTTTCCCAGGCCCATTACCAGGAAGCTGGATTGGAGGTGGAGCAGTTGAGACTGGAACCGGCACTCCTATGGGATTCTGGCATCAGAAGGTGGCTTAACCCACTGCACCACAATGCTTGCCCCAGGAGTTTGTACTTTAATGTCTAGACAATGAGGGGACCCCAAATCCTAGCAGGACATCGATACAGTAGGGCCTTGTGAACTTCTTGGTAGCTGCAGAATGGAAAGGGAAGATTGGAGGAAGGATGACTATGTGGAGTGTTTGACAATGACTTATCTTTAAATTTATGAGAGTCTGGGTTTTTCTGATGACTGTGCAAAGACAAACAATAGGATGAATGTGTGAAAGAGGCATTTTGGAATAGGAATCAACAAGACTTTTTCATTGACTACGTGAGTTTATGTAGGTGGTAGAGACCAAAAGAAAAGATGAGTCAAAAATCACTCCCAGGTTTTAAGCCTGAGGGACTTGGGAAACTTTGTGTAGATATAGGCTCTTGGGACCCGTGTTAGAACAATGAGCATAATAGACAGCCAAATCTGTCAGCTGTGTCAATGGAAGGCTGTACACACACTCAGTGTTTTTCATCTCCCTGGGAGTAGTTTTCCACATTTCCTTAGAACTAACAATGCAATTTTTTTTCAGGCCAAATAACTCATGGAAAGAATGGGGTGATGCTCCCATAACTTAATCAATTTAGAGAATTACAGTTCATGAAGGTTTTCTCTAATAAAAATTAAAGGGTCACTGTATTGATATGCTAGGGCTGCCACAACAAAAACACCATGGACTAGATGGCTTTTTTTTTTAAACTTCTATTTAATTAATATAAATTTCCAAAGTACAGCTTATGGATTACAATGGCTTCCCCCCCATTAACGTCCCTCCCACCCACAACCCTCCCCTTTCCCACTCCCTTTCCCCTTCCATTCACATCAAGATTCATTTAAAAATTTGTCTTCTTACAGCTGTGTAGGCTGGAAGTCCAAGGACAAAATTAGGTTTCTCCTGAGACTTTCTCTTTGTCTTGCAGGTGACATCTCACAGCATCCTTGCCCTGATGTCTCTCCTTCTCTTTAATATGGACACCAGGCCTATTAGATTAGGAACCACCCATATGACCTTATTTAACATTAATTATTTCTGTAAGACCTCATCTCCAAATACAGGCACATTTTGAGGTACACTGGGCATAAGGACATCAACAGGTGAATGTCACAGCAGGGTGGGTGACATGCACACAATTCACTCTACAACATCTGCTGTGTTCTCTAGTATTCTCTTGGACATGTCCCATATTTGGGAATCAGGAGGTCAAGTCAAAGTATTTTTGAGAGGCAGATTCAAAGTTATGGAAAATCCTCTCTTCTTCCAAAAAAAAATAATGTATTATTTAAATCCTAGGAACTGTATGAGATGAAAATATATTATGCAGTTAAATTCTTGTTTTCTGAAATCCCTAGAATCTAATTATTTTGGAGGAAAGATGGGAGAAAGTATTTTCTATCTCACCAAATCATTTCTGTGTCTATAAAGTTTTCTGCTTGGCTTGCTGGTGGCCAGGTGGCTACCTCTCCAAATATTCACTTCATTCCTTTATTTATGTATTTGTATATCACTCACAGAACAAATACTAGAGTGTCTACTCAAGCTCCTCATTGTGCTATGTCCTAAGATGTGACAGAGACAAAACAAACACAAGCGCCCTGTGATACAACTTTTGTAATACTATCTGGAGCCCAGACAAGCAAACAAGCCATAGTCGTAATCTGGGTCAAATGCAGGGGAGGTCAGAGGGGGGGATCTGATGTAGGAACTCCACACAGGGGCCCTCCACCACACTATGGGATTCAGGAAAGATTACCCTGAGAAAATGACATTTAAGCAGGAACCTGAGATGAAGAAAGGTTGGGTTACAGGCCTAGTGCAAAAGAGATGAGATAGTATTCCTGGACATGAGAAACTGTTGAAAAAAAATTTAAGCCAGGGAGTGATTCAATCAGTTTTGGATTTTTAAGAGTTCATTCAGGCTACTGCATATAGTTTAAGTTGAAGGATAGATAAAGAGACTTGTTAGCTTATTGCAAGAATTAAGAGTGAATGTTTGGAAGTAGGATAACGCCAGTGAGGTAAAGAAAATTGAATAGATTTGTGAGAAATTTAAGACTATAAAGGACTGATGCTTCCACAGAGGACAGTAGATTTATTGATCTATTTTTTCCCTAGTTTGTTCACTGATACATCCCAAATGCCTTGAACCATGCCTGGCACATAATGGAAGACCAGTGAATATTTGTCAAATGAGTTGATTGGATATAATGTGCCCCTTATATATAAAATATGCAATATAGTGTTTCTCTTAGGAGTTATTTTCACATCACTCAGATGTTTAACTTAGGAAACTAGTGATTTACTGTGCCCCCTACTGAGACAGAAAGTGATGTGCAGGAGCTGGATAGGAGCGAAGGTTCGTGAGGCATACCTGTGCATCATACATGTGGAAATGCAAACAGGAAATGAGAGCTCTGGAGAAAGTTCTGGGTTGGGGATCTGTGAGCCTTTAGTATAATTTTCAGTATGATCAATATAATATATAATATGATCATGGTTGGAGATTTACATGTAAGGTATGGAGAGGGATAGAAACACAGATCCTATAATGCACTCTAAGGAACACTAATATTTAAATGATCTACAAAAGAAGGGATCCCTCTCTACAAAAAACCATTTCCCACTTTCTTCATAAACGCCACCAGACCTACCTTTTCCAGGAGCTCTTATTTGGCTGAGCTTATATAAGAAGGCATGGAATTGGTCTTTATAATTTCTAAAGTCTTACTGTCCTTAAATTCTGTGATGGGGCAAATGTCAACAGTAGTTAAGATGCCAATTTAGGGCTGGTGCCACAGCTCAATAGGCTAATCCTCTGCCTGCGGCACCGGCACACCAGGTTCTAGTCCTGGTCGGGGCGCCGGGTTCTGTCCCGGTTGCCCCTCTTCCAGGCCAGCTCTCTGCTGTGGCCCGGGAGTGCAGTGGAGGATGGCCCAGGTGCTTGGGCCCTGCACCCGCATGGGAGACCAGGAGAAGCACCTGGCTCCTGGCTTCGGCTCAGTGCGGTGCGCCGGCCGCGGCGGCCATTGGAGGGTGAACCAACGGCAAAGGAAGACCTTTCTCTCTGACTCTCTCTCTCTCACTGTCCACTCTGCCTGTCAAAAAAAAAAAAAATGCCAATTTAGAAGCCTACATTCTGTATTGGAATTTGAGTCTCAGCCTGGATTAAAGTCCCAGTTCCACTCCAGTTTCTAGCTTCCTGCCAATGCACATCTTGGGTGCAGCAGGTAATAGCTCAATTACTTGGGTCCCTGCCCCCCATGTAGGAGACCCGGCTGGAATTTCTGGCTCCTCACTTTGGTCTGGCTTAACCCTGGTGGTTGGAGGCATGTGGGGAGTAAATCAGTGAATGGGAGATCTCTGTCTCTCTCCGTCTCCTTGCCTTTCAAATAAATAATTTTTAAAAGTGACCTCTCTTCATTCTCTACCTTAAATCAGAAATCTAACAAATATTTTGGAATAAGACACAGTGCTATTTAAACATTAATATTATATTGTCGTTAATTTGGTAATGACATCTCATGATTTTCACAACCAGAAACTTCATTGTAACTACCACCATTTTTTTCTACAGTACAGAATTACCAAATTTAGGAAGGGAAGAGCCTATTGAAAGTATCTGGCTTTGGCTGGTGCCGCGGCTCAATAGGCTAATCCTCTGCCTGCGGCACTGGCACCCCGGGGTTCTAGTCCTGGTTAGGGCACCGGATTCTGTCCCGGTTGCCCCTTTTCCAGGCCAGCTCTCTGCTGTGGCCCAGGAGTGCAGTGGAGGATGGCCCAAGTGCTTGGGTCCTGCGCTCACATGGGAGACCAGGAGAAGCACCTGGCTTCTGGTTTTGGATCAGCGGGGTGCGCTGGCCGCAGCGGCCATTGGAGGGTGAACCAATGGTAAAGGAAGACCTTTCTCTCTGTCTCTCTCTCTCACTGTCCACTCTGCCAGTCCAAAAAAAAAAAAAAAAGTATCTGGCTTTGATTTTACAGGGAATTTGTGGCTCAGCTAAGACCATTTTGGTGGTGGAACGGAAGCTAACCATTGATCTCCCAGCTCCCAGTTCAGGTTTACAAATACCATATCACTCCAAGTCTCATGCTTTCCTGTTTTTCTGTTTTGTGCTTGTTTAGATTAAAATCCCTTAAAGGCAGAGACCTCAATACTCTGTGTCGTTTCCTGATCAGCACTCTGCCTATACAGTGCTCAGGATATAAAGAAGAGGACAAGGAACCCTGGGGATAATGTTCTGTAGATCACAGAGTAATTGTGCAAAATCCTCGGACAGTTTCTGTACAACATCACAAACATTTCCTTCATTTTGCTGCCAAAAATGCAAGCAACACAGATAAGCTAACTCCTTCCTTAAGAATTAATTGACCTCTCCAAGGGGTAAATCGGCTCCATTCACCTGCAACCACATAGTGGTCAGAATTAGATATGATTTTTAAAAATCAGCAACACACATACACATATGTTAGTTCATTATATAGCCGTTGCATCCTGATCTCTTAGTTTTGCAGGGAACCCAAGTTTATTGAGAACATTAAAGAAAATGACTAGGGAGTGTTGGATTACCCAAGCAGCACTGCCTGTATTTTTAAAACTTCTTAAAGTCTGGGGCCGGCACCATGGCTCACTAGGTTAATCCTCCGCCTGCAGCGCCAGCATCCCATATGGGCACTGATTTCTAGCCCGGGGTGCTTCTCTTCCAGTCCAGCTCTCTGCTGTGGTCCGGGAGGGCAGTGGAGAATGGCCCAAGTGCTTGGGCCCTGCACCCTCATGGGAGATCAGGAGGAAGCTCCTGGCTCCTGCCTTCGGATTGGCACAACGCTGGCCGTGATAGCCATTTGGGGAGTGAACCAAGGGGAGGAAGACCTTTCTCTCCCTCTCTCTCTCTTTCTCTCTCTCTCTCTCACTGTCTATAACTCTACCTGTCAAATAAAACAATTAAAAAAAAAAAACCTTCTTAAAGTTTATTTATTTGAAAGGCAGAGAGACAGAGATTTTCTCTCCACTAGTTCACTCCTCAAATGCTTACAGGAGCAAGGCTGGGCCATTCCTAAACCAGGAACCTGAAACTCATTCCAGGTCTCCCATGGAAGAGGCAGGGACCCAACTACTTGAGCCACCACCCACTGCCTCCCAGGGTACACATTAGCAGGAAGCTGGATCAGAAGTTGACCCAATTTGGAACTTGAACCAAAGGGATTCCCGTATAGGATGCAGGTGACCCAAGCAGCATCTTAGCTGCTATGCTAAACATCCACCCCACTTTGTATTTTCTGGCTAGATATTTAAAATAGCAATGGAATCTATATTTGAAGACCTACTCTATGAAAAGCACTGTACTAGATGCCTTGAATAAACAATTGTCTTTCCATACTCACAAAAACTATGAGGCAGAGAAGCCAAGAATCAGAGTTGGAGTCGTTTTCCTTAGCAAACACCATTTATGAATGGCATAGTCAAGATTTGAACATAGTTATGTCTGACTTCAAAACTCCTTCTCTTCTCACTTTGATCAATTGAAATGACAGAAATATAAACTTATGCTGATCCCTCAGTAAAAGGAAGAAACATTGGTTGTTCTAAGGGATGATCACTTCCAACTTACACAGGAGCTGTAAAAAGAACCAACCAACTCTGCCTGCCTTGTAATTTGCCATCTTTAAGCACAAAGAACAACTGAATCTTGGGACCGAGCCATGATCTCAGATTAAGCTGTCCTGATCTGGAGCCTAAATTGCTCTCATAGGAGCCTGCAATGGAACGAGGTCAGGGTAAATACTTCTGTGTTTTCTTTCCACAAAATGCTTTGATAACAAATTTCTCTCTCAGAATACTCAAAAAGTAAAGAGAGAATGTGCTACTTCAGTCATAATTCTACTGAAAAGGGAAACTTGTATACTAAAGAAGAGATTCCCTCATGGCCTTTATGGTCCTGGGTTAGGGGAGACATGTGGTCTAAATTTTAAAATAGCCAGAGAATAAAACTATGAGTCAGTAAGTTACTCAGAATATATTTGCCCCCTATTCTTTTTTAAAATATTTATTCTGTTTATAGGAAATGCAGAGTGACAGAGAGAGAGGAGGAGAGATGGGGGTGGGGGAAGACAGAGAGAGAGAGGAGAGATTTTCCACCCACTGGTTCACTCACCAAATGGCTACAATGGCCAGAGGTAGGCCAGGCCAGGAGCCTAGAACTCTGCCTGGGTCTCCCTCATGGGTGGCAGACGTCCAAGCACTTGGGCCATCTTCTGTTGGCTTCCTAGGAGCAGTCTCAGGAGCCTGAATTGGAAGCAGAGCAGCTGGGAATCAAACTGGCACTCTGATACGGGATGCCAGCATTGTTGCACAACAGCACTGGCTCCTATTTGTCCCTATTCTTTGTCACACTCTTTTTGGCCCAAAGTACAAGCAAGAAGACAAAACAGATAAAGTTCCACATGTTCAAACAACATTCCCTTGTCTTGGGGACAATAAACATGAAAATTGGACATTTATCCTAGAGTTCAGAAAACCCAATTTTAAAGATTCTTGGAAATTTTTTAACATCAAAAGTCCTAATCACATTCGGTTCAGATTTTTCTAATGTCTCTTTCTTTTTTATTTTGAATGTTTCCAACATAAAGAAATATTAAATATTTCAGGAGATGGATATGCTTACTCTGATTGGATGCCATACAATGTATATATGCATTCTTCAAATGAACAAAAATAGGCCAGCACCGTGGCTCACTAGGCTAATCCTCTGCCTGCGGCACCGGCACACCAGGTTCTAGTCCCAGTCGGGGCGCCAGAGTCTGTCCCAGTTGCCCTTCTTCCAGGCCAGCTCTCTGCTGTGGCCAGGGAGTGCAGTGGTGGATGGCCCAAGTGCGTGGGCCCTGCACCCCATGGGAGACCAGAAGCAGCTGGCTTCTGGCTTCGGATCAGCACGGTGCGCCGGCTGCAGCGGCCATTTGGGGGGTGAACCAGCAGAAAGACCTTTCTCTCTGTCTCTCTCTCTCTCTCTCTCTGTCTAACTCTGCCTGTCCAAAAATATATATATATATATATAAAATCTTAGTATAAGAAGATAAGCTCATAGAGAAGATGGAATTTAAATTTCCTCTTCAGATGTGAGAATCTCCTTTAACATCTCAGATATGTGGCTATCAAGCCTTTCTTGAGTTTATTCTTGGCTACATCTCAGGGCTTAATAGTGGTTACTCAAAAATATTTCTTTAAATGATTTAAAGGAAAGGACACTTGTTCATTTTGTAGGCACTTCATTTGGTTTCTAGAGAATAACAGCTGCAGGAATTGGCTTCATTATAACTTGAGTCAAACCCATTTTCCCTAATTCCCTGCTTGTGAGATAACTTTCCTCATATAGATAAAATAAATCTTTCAAATATTTTAAGACAGATAACAGTTCCCCTTTAAGTATTCGTTATTTTTTCTGGGGAGAAGGTAACCAGTTGAACCTTTTTCTTACATTATAGCTTCTTATCCCTTAATCATTCTGTGCTGCCCTGAACCAAACACATCTCCAGGTGGAGTTGATCTCAACACTGGACTGCATTTTGTCTGGAGGAAAACTATATCACTTGTTCTTATTCCAGTTCAACCAGAAGTCAATTAAAATTCTTTAAGTGTTTTCTCAAACTACAGGGAGGTCCTATCTAACATCTTGGTGAAACATGTGCATTTTTTTTTTCAAAATAAAATTACACTTTAAATTTTGTTTTCTATGGCAAGTATTTCTGCTTATTAGCCACAGAATAAAAACAAAACATTTATTTCAAGACATGGGCTTTTTCCTAAAATTATTTAAATTTGGATTTAAAGTCCTACACAGGCCTAGACAACAAGCACTCTTCTTTGTGCTCACTGCTGAGTCCTGAGTACTCATGGCCTTGGGCGTCCCTGGGCAGCAGGCTTGTGGAGGCTCCAGGTCAGCACAGGGGCCCGGGTGAGGGGAGTTGAGAAGCCAGTTAGGGAAGAAGGCACTGGAGAGCAGCAGAACAAGATTGCCCAAGTTTCCATGTAGGACAAACAGACAAGAGGATTGCATAGTGCTGTTACTGGCACATGGAGAATGGGTTCCTGGGACATGCCCCTTGCTACTATACCCTATGCTCTGAAAAGAAGAAAAATGCTGAGATTCTTCCCCAAAGGGAGCACTAGGGGGAAAAAACATAAAGGTACATAAGGACTCTTCCCTCCCAACGCTACTCACACACTGTAGCTCCTTGGGATATATATCAGAGGGGAGTCTCTCCTGTATCCTAAGAGGCAGCAAAGCAGTTAGAAATTTATTTATTTATTTGAAAGGCAGAGTTACAGAGAGGGAGAGACAGAGAAACAAATCTTCCATTCGCTGGTTCACTCCCCAAATGGCCTCAATGGCCAGGGCTGGGCCAGTCTGAAGCCAGAAGCCAGAGCTTCATCCGGGCTGCCCACATGGGTGTGGGGGCCCACGAACTCGGGCCATCCTATAATGCTTTCCCAGATGCATCAGCAAGGAGCTGGATTGAAAGTGGAGCAGCCAAGACTCAAACTGGAGCCATATGCGATGATGGTATTGCAAGCAGTAGCTTTACCCACTACTCCACAGTGCCTGCTTTGGCTGCAAAGCAATTAGAATAAGAATTTTGCCAACACAGGGCCAGCATCGTGGCCTAGCAGGTAAAGCCGTGCCGTCTGCAACTCTGACACGAAGGATGGATGCTAGTTTGAGTCCCAGTTGCTCCATTTCCAATCCAGCTCCCTGCTAATGACCTGGAAAAAGTAGCAGAAGATGATCCAAGTGCTTGGACCCCTGTACCCACATGGGAGATACAGGTGAAACTCCTGGTATAGGCCTAGCTCAGCCCTGGATGTCACAGCCACTTGGGGAGTGAACCAATGGATGGAAGAACTCTCTCTCTCTCTCTCTCTCTCTCTCTCTCTCTCTGTCTTTTCCTCTCCCTATATAACTCTGACTTTCAAAAAAAGGAAAAAAATAATAATTTTTCCAACACATCCTTCAGGAACTTGGATTTTGAGCTCTACAGCTCTAGGAAGGATAGCAGTGGAAGTTGGGAAGATTTGGTCTAGACTTGCACCAGCTTCCCGCCACTACCTTTTCTTTACCAAAATGAGCAGGGGTCACCTGCCCACTTTCCCTCTAGGCTGCCTATGCTGTGAGCCTCCAAATGATGGAATGACCGAACTCTCTGCCCTTAGCCATCACACCACCAAGGTACTATTGGCATTAAGGTGGGTAGAAATTGGAGAAGACTTCCAGGAGGAAGGCAGAAAAAGAAGACCATGGCAGCAGGGAGACTCCAGTGTCCCAACAGTTCCTCTCTGCCTCCAAACTTGCATACTCAGCCATACGCACACCCCACTGAAGGAAACTTTTACTCCTCAGAAGGCAGGGTCCGAGTGTATCTTGTTCCGATAGAATTCCTCTCTGTAGTCTTACCACAGCTTCCACCCATTCCTGGCAGATACAAAGATACTCTTAACACAGAACAGTCGTCTCCCTGGAGGAAATTCTAGGATAACATTTTCTCCATCCTGTGACATCCTCAGTGATGTTTTATGCCCTCTTGGGAGCGGTGCCCTGGGAAATGCCCTGCTGGCTGGCTGACCAGATATGGGATCAACAAAGACTGTCCCCAGGGTTCTTCTGATTTATGGATCTAAACCTACTTCCCTTGCGTAGGCCAAGATGATACAGAGCCTGGTTTGAATGGAGCCAATAGTGATGTGGAGAAAAGGAGTTCCGTTCTCAGCTACCTTGTCATGTGCCTGGCTTTCAGCAGCTATAATACATCGAGGATGGGGCAATTCTTGGTGTATCCTTTCCTGAAACCCTGAAAGATAAGTCCTCCTTGGTAACATAGGCCATCCGCTGTAGAAATGCCAATGGCTGACACTTTGTTTTTGGGAATTAAAGAAAGGCCTAGGTGAGCATTGCAACACCATTGCTTCCAAGCCACTGGGCTCTCTAAAGGTTATAATTTGTGTGCAGGATGAGTAATCAATCTCCGTAGCCTAGTCCAAGAGGAAGCAGTTAATTTCTAAATGACTGAACCATAATGCACAAGTGAAAAAGACTCCCATATCGTTCAAACAGTTCTTGGTAGGAGTGTAAGTTTCAGACATCATTAAATGGGAAAATAATACATTTTATCTATTTTTTTTTTTTTTTTTGACAGGCAGAGTGGACAGTGAGAGAGAGAGACAGAGAGAAAGGTCTTCCTTTTGCCGTTGGTTCACCCTCCAATGGCCGCCGCGGCCGGCGCGCTGCGGCCGGCGCACCGCGCTGATCCGATGGCAGGAGCCAGGAGCCAGGTGCTTTTCCTGGTCTCCCATGGGGTGCAGGGCCCAAGCACCTGGGCCATCCTCCACTGCACTCCCTGGCCACAGCAGAGGGCTGGCCTGGAAGAGGGGCAACCGGGACAGAATCCGGCGCCCCGACCGGGACTAGAACCCAGTGTGCCGGCGCCGCTAGGCGGAGGATTAGCCTAGTGAGCCGCGGCGCCGGCCCATTTTATCTATTTCTTATTCTATCCCTCCCTTCATCCTCATCCTTAGCCAAACCACAACCTTTGTTTTTCCTGAATTCATTTTGAGAACAAAATTCATGAAAAATATTTTCCCAACAAAACCATTTCTCAACACACCCTCAGCTACATTTATATATGCCTGCAGCAGTGGCCTCCTGGCGTGCAGATTTATAATGAAGAATGTCAACTGAAAGAAAGGAAAAAGTAACTGGGGAAATTGTCCCCACTAGCTTCTCCATTGGTGGCTCATCACTCTTGTTCTCTGCATCCTTCATACCTCATTTTTGCTGAGGCAACAGGATTTGCAGAGATCTATCCAACTTCCAAATTCAAGAGAAAATGTTAGAATAAAAGTCCCAGCCTACAAATTGAAAGCAGCGAAGATGTTGGAATAAAAGTCACAGCTTACCAACTGAAAGCAGCAAACTAAGTGTAATGCTTCCTTAAAACTATAATCAAGGCCTTCTTAGTGTTATTTTCTTAGCCCCTGAAAAGTTCATTTTACATCTTATACACTGGATGGGCCATCTCTGTGTTAGCCAAACAAAACATCTGTAAACTATGTTCAGCCACAGGAACACAGTCTTAGAAGTCTCAACCATACATACAGTATGTTTGCACATTTCTTCTACCTTATCTCATGTCTTCCATTTTCCTTAAGAATTCTACAGAAGACTTTGTGCTGGGTATTATAAAGGCCATTCATTATCTCATTTAATTTTCCCAACAACTTCAGAAGAGAAATATTATTACTCCCGTTTTATAGAAACACAGACTCTGAGAGATTACATGAGTGATCCCAAGAGCACACCAACTAGTAGGTGGCTAATAGCTAGTTAGTATAAGGGCACCTTAACTTTAGAATGCATGCTCATGGCTGGTGTCACGGCTCACTAAGCTAATCTTCCGCCTGCGGCGCCGGCACCCAGGTTCTAGTTCCGGTTGGGGCTCCGAATTCTGTGCCAGTTGCCCCTCTCCCAGGCCAGCTCTCTGCTGTGGCCCAGGAGTGCAGTGGAGGATGGCCCAAGTGCTTGGGCCCTGCACCCGCATGGGAGACCAGGAGGAAGCACCTGGCTCCTGGCTTCAGCTCAGCACAGCACACAGGCCATAGCGGCCACTTGGGGGGTGAACCACGAAAAAAGGAAGACCTTTCTCTCTCTCTCTCTCTCTCTCTCTCTCTCTCTCACTGTCTAACTCTGCCTGTCAAAAAAAAAAGATAAAATGCATGCTCTTGTCCTTGTGTGGTGCTACTTCTTTGTAGAAAGTGAGGATAAGGAAAATAAGCTCCTTGTTCAGCTAATCCTCGGCTGCTGTGTCCTCAGGAGTCTGGTGTTGCAAGTGTCCTTGTTACTGGGCTAAGGTAGGAAAGGAGTCCTGGCCACCCTTGTTAGCACACCATCTCCTCATCCCACTACACATTTAGATCGTTTGTCTTCTTTGAGAACCTTTTGTTATCTTTCCCCAGCTCCTGCCAGCAATGAGATTTGGTGAAAATATGGCAGAAAATTTTTCTACCTGGTCTATTTACTTTTAATCTTTGTAAGATCTCAGGCAACTCATAATTGTTCTCAATTCCAAATTTCTACAATAGAGTCATTATCTCCCACTCTTGTTGAAAGAATTAAAAGATAATAGTGTGTACAGAAAAATGATCTATGTGATACACTGGCCCAAGCTTATGTTTCGAAAGTTGGGTCACTGTTAATTACAATGAACCCATTGGCCCAAAATGAATTTGCATAAATGAGGCTTTTTTTTTTCCCTCTACTGGTATCCTAGATTAGAATCTAAAACTTACTAGTGTTAAAATGCTGATTTAACAGAAGATGCTCTTGGTAGAAACCAAGATAGCTGTCAAACAGGTTTTGCAGTGTGAGGTTTATAGTGCGGCTCTGTAGCATAGCCAGATTAAACAATGATGTGGTCAAATGGAAAAGCACAACGTTCAACCCTGGGGCCACAGGAGTTGGCAGTCTGCTTCTGAGCTGTCATGAAGCAGCAGGTGACTGGGCAGCTCTGCCTTTGTCTTCTCTACTGCGTGAACTTAGCCTGAAAAGAGAGCCCTGACTGCGGTTTTGCCTTCTTTAATCTGTACCTCATTCTACCAGTGTGCAGGAAACAAAAACATCAGTTTGAGAGACATTATTTCTCTCCTGGGTTAAGTTGCAGGGTGGGGTTGTAAGTGGGTGGCATCTTGGCAGGGAACTCTGGGTCCCAAGTCATCAGTCCTAACAGGTTCCTGTGCTCCTGACCCCTTGGAGACGTCACTCTCACAACCACCTCCTGGCCACGTTTAAGAACATGGGGATCCTGGTGCGGCTTCTGGCCTGTACTTGGACATGAAACCTCCAAGAAACTCTCAGGGTTACCATCGGGTCATTTTCGTTTGGAAATTTTGTACCCTCCCTAGTTCTGACTCAGAAAGCCTGGCTCAGTGTCTCTTCCCCAGGACTCATACATACATATCTATTCTTTCATCTCTCTTCCCATCTCTTCCCTTCCTGTCCCCATCTAGTCTTTCAGGTTTTCAGCTTTTTGTTAGATGATTATTAGGTCCTAAGCTGTTCTCCCTT